>NC_092338.1:4900000-6221250 GCF_046630445.1 Rutidosis leptorrhynchoides | reverse complement strand
AGAATACTTCCAAGATTGCAAGTTTACTTCCAAGTTTTCTAAATCCATTCCAAGTAATCATCCAAGATTAATAAACCTTTGTTATTTACAGTAGGTTATCTTTCTAATACAAGGTAATAATCATATTAAACTTTAATTCAATTTCTATAACTATAACAATCTTATTTCGAGTGGAAATCTTACTTGAAATTGTTTTCGTGTCATGATTCTGCTTCAAGAACTTTCAAGCCATCCAAGGATCCTTTGAAGCTAGATCCATTTTTCTCATTTCCAGTAGGTTTATCCAAGGAACTTGAGGTAGTAATGATATTCATAACATCATTCGATTCATACATATAAAGCTATCTTATTCGAAGGTTTAAACTTGTAATCACTAGAACATAGTTTAGTTAATTCTAAACTTGTTCGCAAACAAAAGTTAATCCTTCTAACTTGACTTTTAAAATCAACTAAACACATGTTCTATATCTATATGATATGCTAACTTAATGATTTAAAACCTGAAAACACGAAGAACACTGTAAAACCGGACATACGCCGTCGTAGTAACACCGCGGGCTGTTTTGGGTTAGTTAATTAAAAACTATGATAAACTTTGATTTAAAAGTTGTTCTTCTGGGAAAATGATTTTTCTTATGAACATGAAACTATATCCAAAAATCATGGTTAAACTCAAAGTGGAAGTATGTTTTCTAAAACGGTCATCTAGACGTCGTTCTTTCGACTGAAATGACTACCTTTACAAAAACGACTTGTAACTTATATTTTTGACTATAAACCTATACTTTTTCTGTTTAGATTCACAAAATAGAGTTCATTATGAAACCATAGCAATTTGATTCACTCAAAACGGATTTAAAATGAAGAAGTTATGGGTAAAACAAGATTGGATAATTTTTCTCATTTTAGCTACGTGAAAATTGGTAACAAATCTATTCCAACCATAACTTAATCAACTTGTATTGTATATTATGTAATCTTGAGATACCATAGACACGTATACAATGTTTCGACCTATCATGTCGACACATCTATATATATTTCGGAACAACCATAGACACTCTATATGTGAATGTTGGAGTTAGCTATACAGGGTTGAGGTTGATTCCAAAATATATATAGTTTGAGTTGTGATCAATACTGAGATATGTATACACTGGGTCGTGGATTGATTCAAGATATTATATATCGATTTATTTCTGTACATCTAACTGTGGACAACTAGTTGTAGGTTACTAACGAGGACAGCTGACTTAATAAACTTAAAACATCAAAATGTATTAAAAGTGTTGTAAATATATTTTGAACATACTTTGATATATATGTACATATTTGTTATATGTTCGTGAATTGACCAGTGGCCAAGTCTTACTTCCCGACGAAGTAAAAATCTGTGAAAGTGAGTTATAGTCCCACTTTTAAAATCTAATATTTTGGGATGAGAATACATGCAAGTTTTATAAATGATTTACAAAATAGACACAAGTACGTGAAACTACATTCTATGGTTGAATTATCGAAATCGAATATGCCCCTTTTTATTAAGTCTGGTAATCTAAGAATTAGGGAACAGACACCCTAATTGACGCGAATCCTAAAGATAGATCTATTGGGCCTAACAAACCCCATCCAAAGTACCGGATGCTTTAGTACTTCGAAATTTATATCATATCCGAAGGGTGTCCCGGAATGATGGGGATATTCTTAAATATGCATCTTGTTAATGTCGGTTACCAGGTGTTCACCATATGAATGATTTTTATCTCTATGTATGGGATGTGTAATGAAATATGAAATCTTGTGGTCTATTATTATGATTTGATAATATATAGGTTAAACCTATAACTCACCAACATTTTTGTTGACGTTTTAAGCATGTTTATTCTCAGGTGATGATTAAGAGCTTCCGCTGTCGCATACTTAAATAAGGACGAGATTTGGAGTCCATGCTTGTATGATATTGTGTAAAAACTGCATTCAAGAAACTTATTTCGTTGTAACATATTTGTATTGTAAACCATTATGTAATGGTCGCGTGTAAACAGGATATTTAAGATTATCATTATTTGATAATCTACGTAAAGCTTTTTAAACCTTTATTGATGAAATAAAGGTTATGGTTTGTTTTAAAATGAATGCAGTCTTTGAAAAACGTCTCATATAGAGGTCAAAACCTCGCAACGAAATCAATTAATATGGAACGTTTTTAATCAATAAGAACGGGACATTTCAGCAATGGCAAGTAATATCCTAATAGACTTTAGCATTGCCACAGGCGAAAAAGTTTCATCATAGTCAACCCCTTGTGTTTGAGTGAAACCTTTTGTTACAAGTCTAGCTTTATATGTATCCAAGTTTACATGTATGTCGGTTTTCATTTTGAAAAGCCATTTACAATCAACTAGCCTTGAGCCAGTAGGTTGTTCAACAAGTTCCCAAACTTGGTTGTCATACATGGATTGCATCTCAGCGTTCATGGCTTCCTGCCATTTATCCTTATCAATCCTTGATAAAGAATCTTGGTAGTTTGTTGGTTCATCCAAATCAACCATATAGCAACCATCCATGAGAAACCCATATCTCTCAGGAGGATTACTAATCCTACCAGATCTGTGAACGTCTTGTGTATTTTGATCATCCATTTGATCACTCTCAACATTTTCATGTTGAGTGCTAGTATCAGCCAATTGTGTATCATCTACTTGATCTTGAACCTTTTCAAGATCTATCTTCCTTTCACTATTTCCTTCCATTAGGAACTTAGTTTCAAGAAATTCCGCCTTCCGAGCAACAATTACATTCTGCTCGGATGGATCATAGAAATAATATCCCATATCATCCTTGGGATATCCTATGAAGATACACTTCGTGGATCCAGCATTCAACTTATTAGGGACGTAACGCTTAGGATAAGCTTCACATCCCCATACCTTTAAGTATGATAGAGATGGAGGTTTTCCAAACCACATCTCATGAGGAGTTCGTTCCACTTTCTTGGTTGGGGCCATATTTAGAATACGAGCCGCGGAGCATAGACAATAACCTCAGAATGATAGAGGTAACAAGCTTCTAGCCATCATAGATCAAACCATATCCATTAGGGTTCGGTTCCTCATTTCGGATACACCATTAAGTTGTGGTGTCCCGGGTGGAGTAAGTTGCGAGATAATCCCACAACTTCTAAGATGATCTTGGAAAGCATCACTTAGGTATTCACCTCCTCTATTGGTACGAAGTACCTTTATTGTCTTGTTGAGTTGATTTTGTACTTCGTTTTGATATTCCTTGAATGCTTCAAAAGTTTCGTCCTTATGTCTTAACAAGTAGACATATCTGAAACGACTAAAGTCATCAATGAAAGTGATGAAGTATCTTTCACCTTTCCTAGTCATGGGCTTAAAGGGTCCACATACATCCGAATGTATTAATCCCAATAAGTCCTTAGCCCTTTCATAGGTCCCTTTGAAAGGTGCTTTAGTCATTTTGCCTTGTAAACAAGATTCACATACATCAAACGAGTCTAGTTCATTTGATTTCAAAAGTCCATTCCTTTGAAGTGTATGCATTCGATTCTTGTTTATATGACCAAGGCGACAATGCCATAAGTAGGAATCACTCAAATCCCTTTTGAGTTTCTTGGTGTTTGCATGGAACATTGAGTTATTGTATGATGTGTCATCATGAATCAATTCATAAATACCATTCGAAGGCGAAGCCTTAAAATAGAACACATTATCTAAAGAAACATGGATATCATCATTAATGAAATTAAGATTAAAACCATATTGTTTCAAACGGGATACAGAAATAATGTTTCGAGATAAATCGGGTGCATACAAAACATTTTTCAAAACAAGCTCCAAACCACTTGGTAGCTTTAAAACAAAGTCTCCTTGAGCTTTCACTTGCACCCTTTCTCCATTTCCATGAAGAGACTTGTTGTTCCCGCATCTTGATCACTTCTTTTGAACCCCTGCAAAGTATTGCAAATATGAGTTCCACATCCTGTGTCTAATACCCATGTATTAGAAGAAGTAATACTAAGCTTAATGTATACCATATATACATTACCTGAGGTTTGCCCTGCATCCCTCTTTTCCTTCAACTCCTTGAGGTAGACCGGGCAGTTTCCTTTCCAGTAACCCATTTCACCGCAACCGAAGCACGGATCTTCCTTGGGGTTAGCCTTTCCGACAACCTTTTGCTTTTTGTTGTTGTTGGTTGGGGTAACCACCTTCCCCTTTCCCTTGCCCTTGCCTAGGTAGGTGGGTCCTTTCCTCTTAGCCGCCTTCGGCTTAGAAGTGTTAATGTTTTTGGACCCGCCTTCATTGATCGTAAACACAGGTGAAGCCCTTTTACCCATGCTTGCCTCTGCCGTCTTAAGCATGGCATGTAATTCGCCAATGCTTTTATCCCATTCATTCATGTTGTAATTCATTACAAATGTGTCAAACCTCTTTGACAAGGAATTAAGGATAAGGTCCGTGGCTAATTCATTAGACACGTTGCAGTTTAGACGGTTCGCTCGATCAATTAGGCTTTTCATCTTAAGGACATAAGATGAAACGGATTGGGAGTCGTCCATCCGACATGCAAGAAGCGCTCAGACCGTTTCAAAGCGCTCGACACGAGCTTGTTGAAGGAACATCTCCTTCAACGGTGTGATCATGTCATATGCACTATGATGCTCGAAATCCTTTTGGAGTTCTGGTATCATAGTCCCAAGCATGAGGCAAGAAACTTGCACCGAATCCGTGCAATATTTCTCCCAATAAGCCATGTCTTCCATATCATCCTCGTCCAGTTGATCGGGAATGGGGTCTTCCAACACATACGCCATATCCTCAAGTTTGAGGACAATTCTTAGATTGCGGAACCAATCCATGAAGTTCGTATGGTTGAGTTTTTCCTTTTCGAGGATTGACCTCAACGATAGGTTGTTAAAGTTGATAGGTGCGTTTGGAATGTTGTTGTTATTATTGGCGGCCATCTACAAAATTTAACAAAGTTGTTTAAGTATTAATTTTAATTTAACAATCAATACCCTTTAAATTCAATTGATATTTATTAAATTTTAGAATCCAACGGTAAACCAAATTTTGGTTAGGTGACCTTTATCCCGTCATTTGATTTAGCTAGGTAGTCATTGCATGACAATTGCAATCCTTTTGCAACTTCTAAGTTATGGGATCATGCAATCCTTTTGCATGGCATATTTATCCCATCAACGCCTATTTGTTTCTCATGCTTCGGTGACCCTAAGTTCATGATTCCCAAATCAAGTCGTCTTACTTGTGTAAACGTGTAAATTTAACATACAAGTGGTTAGGTGACCTTTATCCCATAAGTGTGCGAAATTCACCTTAATCATATTAGTTTGCTCATAACGGTTAGGTGACCTTTATCCCATTATGAGTTCCCTAATATTTTTAAGTGTTGCACAAAAGGATGGCGTTTAACTTGTTTACCTTGTTAATAAGGGATTTTAAGTTTTCATTAATTCTAGTTTGAGAAAACTATCCTGCCATACACCAACATGCATTTAGTGTATGGTTCATTTGAAATCCATTTTCAAGTCTTGTAATTTTAGCCAATTACTTGATATAAACCATTTTATATATATGATCCTTATCATGTTGTTAATAACTGTTTATTAATGTCCTTTTAGCCGTTTTTAATTTAACCATTTAAATTGACGTTTTGCATGTCGTTAATAATGTTTAATTTAACCAATTAAATTGTCATTTTTCTTGTTGTTAACTTGTGTGATTAACTTGTAGCATACAAACATACAATCCACAATCATACAAAACAACCATGCATGCAAAATAAATATGTTCACAATCAAGCCAATTAGGTAGACATTTGTTTAGCCGAAAACAAATGCCACCGGTAAGGGTTATAACACAAAGTAGGAGATTTTAAATCTCCCACTTAATCTTGCATCCAAATGCTTCTTCTTGTGTTCTTCAAGTCTTCATTATCTTCATCATTTTACAAAATATATCCTAATACATTTTTCTAAAAATGAAAATACAACCTAATCTATTTTACATACCAAATATAAAATAAATTACATAACCAAATAAATAATTATTACAAACCAAATGAATGAATAAATCAACCAAACATGCATGCATTCAAACATAAGGTCAAGGCTTGATTGTGAACTTTAACATACAATAAAATATGAAAAAATGGAAGCACCCAAAACCCATTTTGGGTCTCCAAAATTTCGGCCAAATATAGAACCCACCCAAACCCGACAATTTTTGTATTCCATTTTCATGCATGTACTTGGAATGCAAATATAGTGGGTTTAAAGACAATATAAGAAGCATAATCCATAGACCTCGGCTCTAGATACCATTGATGGAATTCAACATTTCAACAAGCTCTTAATTTTAACTTATTCATGAAACCAATTCATTTAGAGTTATTACAAGCGGAAGCATAATATTAAGAAAGCATGTTTATGTGTTTAACCATTTAATTGAATTCCATGTAATATCAAGTCATGAACTTATGCTTACAAACTAAAAGTGGGTTTAGAGTTTTTACCTCCTCAAGCTAGTTGAGGGTTGTTTTCAAGTGAGCAAGATGATGATGAAGATGATGAAGAATAGAGCTTCTAACTTGAAGCCTCAAGCAAGTAATACCCCAAGCCTTTAACACCAAACCTTTGTACTTTAGTTAGGATTTATTAACACTTGAAATGAGCTTCAAAATCAAACTTTAGAATCCCTTTAGACCTTCCAAAAGGCCACGGCCAAGCTGCTGCAGAATGGACTCTTTTGTGCAGTTTTTTTTTAAGTGTATTTGATGTATTTGAATGTGTGTTTTTCTCCAAGAAGTCTTGGTACATATGCCCATGGAATATATGGAAGTAACCACTTAAAGCCTAGTCAAATGCATGCTAGTTAAGACTCCAATGCCACTTCCAATTTTGTTTTATGTTATTAGTTTTATAAAAGTTAGATTTTATAAAAACTAATTTATAAAACTTCTATATAATTTTTATGTACATTTTTATTATATAAAACCCATTTATATAAAATGTAACATAAATTATTAATTATTTAACCTATAAATAATTAAATCCAAATTATATAGATTATTCCATAATATATATATATATATATATACACACATCAAGTAATATTTAAGAAAACCATTTTTCTTAAAGTTCAAGTGTCGCGTATTTAATCAATGATCCAATCGTTAAGATCAAATACAAATAAGGTGTCGGTAAGCTTATTATTGGGTATGACCCGACTTGGATCAAAACATATTAGCCACATTAATTTAATATGTCTCTCGGGCATACGAAAAACCTTCAGAATGCCGCGATCGAGGAGGCATTAGAAGCTAGAAACATTCGTCCTCGTGGTGAAGGGGGTGATGCTAACGGTGGGAATGGAAGGTGGGACTTCCATTTCAAAAATTTTAAGGATGCTCAACCCCCGATGTTTAATGGGGTGCGAGATCCGTTAAAAAGTACATGTTGGATTTCCAATATCGTGGGAGCTTTCCGTACCGCGGAATGTCCTCCCGAGAAGAAGGCGAGGTATGGTTCTAGTATGTTGCGGGAAGAAGCTAAGTTGTGGTGGGATGATAAAATCAACTTGTACGGTGAGGAGCAATGTATGAGTTTGACGTGGGAAGAGTTCAAGAAGGAATTTTTCAAAGAATATCGAACTTCTTCCGATCTTGATAGAATCCGGGATGAGTTGCACAATTTTCAACAAGGTTCAATGGACTTGGTTACTCTCAAGTCTACCTTCTTGGCAAAGACTCGTTTTTGTCCGAAATATGTTGGTGACGATCACCAGCTAATGAAAGAGATCTACCGTACCATGAATGATGAGTATAAGGGTAAGATTAGTCGAGGAGCGGCTAAGTCTTTTGAAGAGTTATTTGAATTGGCTCAGGGTTTTGAGCTGGAGGTTCCAAGGAGAAGTGATTTCACTTTTTCTAAAAGAAAGTTTGAAGGTTCTAGTCATTCTAACTTTTCAAACAAGAAGAACAAGAACAAGAAGGGTTCCGAAAGTGTCAATAGCATGAAGAAGGGCGCTTCCGGTGGTTTTTCCTTTTCGTGCTACAATTGTGGGCAAGCGGGTCATATGGCTCATGATTGTCCGAAACCATCTTCCGGAAACAAGATCACTTGTTTTAATTGCGGTAAAGAAGGGCATAAGAAGCTGGAGTGTCCCGATTTGCGAAACGATAATGTTAAGCGTCTAGAGAAGGCGGCGGGTAAGGCCAGGGGTCGCAACTATTTGATGAACAATGATGAAGCCAAACAATCCAACGAAGTTGTCCCAGGTACTTTCATGGTTAATTCTAATCCGGCAAGGATTCTATTTAATAGCGGTGCAAATTTTTCGTTTGTGTCTTCAAAATTTGTGCCTAAACTTAATAGACCGTTAGCTAAGTTAAGTCGTTCGGTAGAAGTCGAAATAGCGGACGGCAAGACGGTGCTAGTGGTTGATGTGTGTAAGAATTGTGATGTCGTTTTTGGTGCCGAAAACTTTAAGATTGATCTTATCCCGATGACTTTGGGTGATTTTGATATCATTGTTTGTATGGATTGGCTCGATCATAATAGAGCCGATATTGCATGCCATGAAAAATTTATTCGTGTGAAGACCCCAAGTGGGGGAGAGTTAATCATTCACGGTGATAAGCGTAGAAGACTTGTGCCGATATGCACCTTTGCACGGGCACATCGTTTCCTTGTTAGTGGTGGCATGGTTTTTCTTGCCCATGTTGTTGATACTCGTGATGAGCCACCACCCATTCGTGAAATTCCGGTGGTTAGTGAATTCGAAGACGTTTTTCCGGACGAGTTACCGGGTGTTCCGGCGGAAAGACAAGTTGAATTTCGCATTGAGTTGGTTCCGGGGGCTACCCCATTGCTAAGACTCCTTATCGTTTAGCGCCAATGGAAATGCAATAGTTGTTAAATCAAACCCAAGAGTTGCTTGAGAAGGGTTTTATCCGACAGAGTGCTTCGCCTTGGGGCGCTCCAATTTTATTTGTGAAGAAGAACGATGGTAGTATGCGGATGTGCATCGATTACCGGGAGTTGAATAAAGTGACGATCAAGAATCTTTATCCATAGCCTCGGATTGACGATTTGTTTGACCAACTCCAAGGTGCAACGTATTTCTCCAAAATCGACCTACGGTCCGGCTATCACCAAATGCGGGTCCGTGAGGAATATATCGAGAAAATGGCTTATCGAACGCGTTATGGGCATTTTGAGTTTGTAGTTATGCCTTTTGGTCTTACGAATGCACCGGTGGCATTCATGGATCTTATGAACCGAGTGTGCCAACCTATGTTGGACAAGTCGGTAATTGTGTTCATCGACGACATACTTGTCTATTCGAAGAGTATGAAGGAACATGAGCATCATTTGCGTAGTGTGTTAAAGACGTTGCGGAAGGAGAAGTTGTATGCTAAATTCTCCAAATGTGAATTTTGGCTAAGGGAAGTTCAATTCCTTGGTCACATTGTGAACAAAGACGGTATTCAAGTAGATCTGGGGAAGATAGAGACGGTGAAGAGTTGGAGACGACCGACTACGCCTACGGAAATCCGAAGTTTTCTCGGATTGGCCAGTTATTATCGTCGGTTTATCCAAGACTTTTCTAAGATCGCTTCTTCGTTGACAAAATTGACGAGGAAGAACGCGAGGTTTATTTGGGAGAACGAGCAAAAAATTGCTTTTCAATTGCTAAAAGAGAAATTATGTCAAGCTCCGGTGTTAGTGTTGCCGGAAGGTGTAGAAGACATGACGGTGTATTGTGATGCTTCGCTAAATGGGCTCGGGTGTGTTCTAATGCAAAGAGGTAAAGTCATCGCTTACGCCTCTCGACAATTAAAGGAACACGGGACGAGATATCCGACTCATGATCTTGAGTTGGCGGTGGTTGTGCATGCATTGAAAATTTGGCGCCATTACTTGTATGGTGTCAAGAGTACGATTTATTCGGATCATAAAAGTTTGAAACATCTCTTTAATCAACGAGATTTGAATTATCGTCATCGTAGGTGGATGGATGTGGTAAAAGACTATGATTGTGAGATACTTTATCATCCGAGCAAGGCGAATGTGGTCGCGGATGCGTTAAGTCAAAAGAGTCATCACCCAGCGTTACGATTGGGATTGTTACGTATGATTATTACTAACGATTTTCTTGAAAAACTTGGTGTGATCCAAATAGAGGCTTACGTTCACAACAAGCATGCGGAACGAATTGTGGGGCAATCGGAATTCATTACTATGGGTTCGCGTGGTTTGTTGTCTTTTCAAGGAAGAGTGTGGGTGCCTAAGATGGGTGATTATCGACAAGTGCTACTTGATGAAGCACATAAGTCAAGGTATTCCATTCATCCGGGCGCGATTAAAATGTATCATGATTTAAGGAAGGAGTATTGGTGGTCGGGCATGAAACGTGATGTTGTTAAGTATGTTGAGCAATGCGTCACGTGTTTGCAAGTTAAAGCCGAACACCAAAAGCCGTATGGTAAGTTGCAACCTTTAGAAATCCTGAAGTGGAAATGGGAGCACATGACCATGGATTTCATCACAAAGTTACCTAAAACGGCGAGAACCCAATTTGATTCAATTTGGGTGATAGTTGACCGATTGACAAAAAGTGTTTTGTTTCTTCCCATTCGAGAAGCGATATCGTCGGAGACCTTGGCTAAATTGTTTATCAAGGAAGTAGTCGCTCGACATGGGGTTCCTATATCTATTATTTCGGATCGAGATACTCGTTTTACATCTCGGTTTTGGGAAAAGTTTCATGACGATATGGGTACACAATTAAAATTGAACACGGCGTATCATCCTCAAACGGACGGTCAAACCGAACGTACGAATCAAACATTAGAGGATATGTTACGGGCGTGTATTATTGATTTCGGTGGTAGTTGGGACGAGCACTTACCTTTGGTGGAATTCTCGTACAATAATAGTTATCATACTAGTATCGGAATGCCACCTTATGAGATGCTTTATGGGCGAAGATGTCGAACTCCAATTTGTTGGGGTGAAGTGGGACAAAAGGAAATCGGGAGTACCGATTTGGTTCTAGAGACGAATAGCAAGATTGATGTGATTCGGGATCATTTGAAAAAGGCGCAAGATAGACAAAAGTCGTATGCCGATAAACGTAGGCGAATGATCGAATTCCAAGAAGGCGACATGGTGATGCTTAAGGTTTCACCATGGAAAGGTATTATTCGATTTCAAAAACGGGGAAAGTTAGCTCCTCGGTTTATTGGGCCATTTAAAGTCTTAGCTCGTGTGGGCGAAGTCGCATATCGCTTGGAATTACCCGAGGAACTTGCGGGGATTCATAATACATTTCATGTTTCCCATCTCCGTAAGTGTCTTGCGGATGATTCTTCATGGGTGTCATTAGACGAAATTGAGCTAAACAATAAGTTAGAGTATGTTGAGGAGCCGGTTGCAATACTTGACGAAAAGGTGAAAAGATTGAGAAATAAAGAGGTAAGAACTTATAAGGTTCAATGGCGTCGAAGTAAAGGTTCCGAGTTCACTTGGGAGTCCGAAGAGTTTGTTTTGGTCTATCTTCCGGCTTGTCATGCGGCGTGGATTGCAAGGGCGCAATCCGGTTCAAGTGGGGGAGAGTTGTAAGATCCAGTTTTATCAGTTGAGTTGGACGTCGTCCAACTTGGTGGGATGCCGTCCAGTTTTGAAGGGCTGGACGCCGTCCAGAAATCTGGACGCCGTCCAGATGGCCTGACGAGCCAGCTTTGGCATTTTGTTATTTAAAAAGGGGTAGTTTGGTAATTTCACTTGGTGGACGACTTTAAGGCCCTAGCTCAGTTTTGGTGAGCCTCATTACTCCTTTTCCATCTACTTTATCATATTCCATTAAATCCTAGAGAGAGAGGAGGTTCTAGAGTGAGAGAGCTCCATTAAAGGAAGAAAGAGGTTGAATCGGGTCTTAGCGCAGGTTCTAAAGTTGTTCATCTAGTCGCTAGCTACGTGGTGATTGTGTTGGTAAGTTATAAAAACTATTTTCTTTACTTAAATTGTGTTAAGGGTTAGGGTTTGGGTTAGTGTTGCACTTAAAACCCATTTGTTAGTGATTTGGGGGTTTTGGGTAAGTTTGGGTCATGAAGACCCAAAAGATAACTAACCTAGGGTTTTGAAATGTTAAAGTGTGTAAATGAGTCTTAAAGGCTTAGTAAATCACAAGCACAATTGTAGTTAATATTAGTGGGTGTCATTTGGGTTGTGGGTGACCCAAATGGGCGTGTTGACCTCGAAATGGGTCTTGGGCGACCTAGGTTGTTAAATGTGTATGAGAACACACTAAACTTGCGATTATAAAGTGTTTAAGACCATATTTGGCTAGTGTTAGGGTTTTGTTGGTGTTGACCCAAACATTAGGGTTAGGGGTGCAAATGGGTCAGAATTGCATCTTGGGTCAAAATGGCACTAGAATGGGGAGTAAGTTGGTTGACCAACTTGTGTTGTGATTGATTATGTGCTATATGTGATAGGTACGTTACATTGAAGTTGCAAGCTCGGTTATCTTTCGCAAAAGACTCTAAGGTGAGTGGAATAATTATATGCGTAGGTATATAATGTATTTATTTGTTGTAGCGTGAGATGTGAAGTGTCGAGGTGTTAAGACACCATGTTTCACGTGACGAGTGAAGCATCGAAGTGTTAAGATGCCACTCGAGGTGAAGCATCGAGGTGTTAAGATGCCACCTAGGAGTGAAGTGTCGAGGTGTTAAGACGCCACTCCATAAATAAGGGTGAAGTGTCGAGGTGTTAAGACGCCACCCGAGGGTGAAGTATCGAGGTGTTAAGATGCCACCCGGGGGTTAGTTATACGAGGTGTTAAGTATACTAATGGATGTTGTGAACTCCGATGGCCTTTCGCGGGCGCCATTCCCTTGTACGATTGGTTAACCATGGTTATTGTGTTGAGTTGTAAGCATATTATATGGTTCGAGTTATATACATATATATATGCCTTGTTCTGCTAGCTTGTGATATAGAAGGTTGATAGCCTTGTACTTGGGATGTTAAGCCCTTTTGTGTTGCTAGCATATATGCGGTATTGTGTAAGTGTGCAAGTAGGTATTTTATATATGTACGTGTATAACTATTGCATTCACTAAGCGTTAGCTTACCCTCTCGTTGTTTACCTTTTTAGGCTCCGGCGTGGACAAAGGCAAAGGTATTCGGTTGGATTAGTGGTCTCCCGCTTATTTTGATAGGGGATGCTTTTGGTTAGCATTTGGAAGTTCGGCCAAGATTTGGGTAGTTTAACCCCAAACACCATGCTCTAGTGTCGTTTGAAAATTAAACTTGTTTTGGTCGAAACTTGTATTTTTGATCGAAACGCGTAAGACGGGCCGATGTGGGCCCGATGTTGTAAAACTTGTTTTGATGATGGAAACCTCTTATTTTATTATATTGTGATACGTTGTAAAAAGGTTTTCGTTTAAAAGTGTCGGGAAGTGGGATTTCCGCTCACGTGAGTTGGACCCGGGGGACAGCAGCTTTCAGGCAATCTGGACGCCGTCCAGATATGCTGGACGCCGTCCCGGTCTTAAGTGCTGGACGCCGTCCAGTTGTGCTACAGCAGAAATTTTTTTTTAGTGTGTTTTTGGTGAATTGAAGTCGGGATGTTACACAAACCTCGAATACATCCAGCTAAATAATAACCAACTAAATGGGCTTGTTCCACCCTCTATTTCAAATTGTTCTAAACTAGGTATTCTTGCAATGGGTGAGAACAGTTTTAGTGGGATGTTGTCAATAGATTTTGCGAAACTAACAAATATAACTAGAATTGAGTTATATGGTAACAACTTCCATAGGCATGGAGAAGATAATGACTTGAAGTTCATCGATTCTCTGAAAAACTGTAGCATGTTAGAGATTTTGGAACTTACTAATTGCAGTTTGCAAGGAGTACTCCCAAGATCATTTGGTAATCTTTCCAATCAGCTCCAACTTTTATTATTGGGAGGTAATCAATTATATGGGAACCTGCCTTCGAGCATTGGTAATCTTGTTGGTTTAAATGGTTTAAGTTTACCAGAAAACCAGTTCACAGGAAAAATCCCAGATACAATTGGTATGCTTCAAAATATACAACAAATTGATTTATTTGAAAACAAAATTTCAAGGCCTTTACCAAATTCCATCGCAAACTTATCAATGTTAAGTAGGCTTGATTTACATTCCAATAGGTTAGAAGGTCATATTCCATCAATTTGGGGGAATTGTCATAGTCTACTGGCCTTGGCCCTCAATCATAATAAACTGAGCGGCAAAATACCAAGAGAACTTCTTCAACTTCCATCTCTGTCCATAGCATTCTTTCTCAAAACCAACTGCAAGGTTCAATACCATTAGAGGTTGGAGACCTAATTATGTTGGATCATATGGATTTATCTAATAATAATTTATCCGGTAGTATTCCGAATGGCGTTCATAGGTGCACTGGCCTCACATATCTATCCCTCGGAGGCAACCTATTGCAGGGCACAATTCCATCTTCATTAACTTCCATCAAAGGATTGGAGGTGCTTGATGTCTCACCGAATAATTTATCAGGCCAGATTATGCAATTATCGGGTCAGTTATCATTAAAGTTTTTAAACCTATCCTTTAATGATTTTGAGGGTGAAGTACCAATAAGTGGAATTTTTGCCAATGCAAGTGAATTCTCTCTTGTAGGAAATATAAGGCTTTGTGGTGGCTTGATTGGACTTGGATTACCTAAATGTAAGGAGACAAAAAAACATGAGAGAAAGTTGATCCTAATAGTCATCTTGTGTTCGTCCACAATTTTTGTCATATTATGTGTCGTGTATGTTTGGTTCAAGAAGAAAAGCAACGGACAACCATCTCAATCATCAATGAATGATCGATTCTTAAAAGTTTCGTATAATCAACTTCTCAACGCCACCAATGGCTTCTCTGAAGCGAATTTGATTGGTAAAGGTGGATTTAGCTCCGTTTATAGAGGAATCCTTAATGTAGTTGATGACAGAATTGGCCGAAAATTTGGATGACATGGCACCGAAAAATTAGTGATGGGGCGCCACCTCATCAGATTCGATGACGTGGCGCCTATGTGGATTCACATATGGACGAATATTACCTTTATTGATTTTTTTTTCAAATTAAAATCGTTTTTTAGCATTAAGTTCGAATCAAATCCTTGATAGGAAAATGAAAATTTGATATTCACTTATCGGGAAAAAAATGAATTTTATGTTACCCTTTTTGGCTTATTTGTCCTAAAAAGTATCTCCTGTATCTAAGGCCATTTTTAACGCGGCGTCAGAGGGGTCCTGTCAGGCTCTTTGGCGCCCTTTGACGCCCCTAACGCGGCGTTAGTGGTAACGCCCCCGGGGCGTCAGTTGAAAATTTCACGGAAAAAAGCACGTCAGAATTCGTGGTTGTTTCTGATTGGTCCATTTTTTAGCCGTTTGACAATGGGTCTTTTTCAAATTTTTGTTTTTATTTTTTATTTATATTAATTTATATTCTTTTCTATATAAACCCATCAAAACCTATTAATTTTAACCAAGGTTGGAGAACTCGGATCTCGGGGAGATCTCGTTTGGACATTTTTGAGGAGATATCGGCATCTCGGAAAAATCTCGGGGAGATCTCGGACGTTGACTTACATTGACTTTTTAGGTTTTTTAGTATAAATTCATATATATAAATAAATATAAGTATATTTTTATAAATTTTTACCAGATTTTACAAGAAAATTCGAGAAACGCGTGAGAAAATTTGAGAAATTACAAGATTTAAAAGAAAATCTGAGAAATGAGCAAGAAAATCAGATAAATAGTGGCTTTGACCAAATTTGACCTCGTTAACCGGGAAATCTCGGGAGATGGACATCTCGACTCGGTTGCCTTCCAAAAACGAGATCTCGGGGAGATCTCGGGAAGAAACAAGGAGATTTACAACACTAATTTTAACACATCAAACTCCATATTTTCTCTCATTTTAACACTTTCATTCAATTCAAATTATTTATATAATTATTAACACTACGAACTAGTTTATTTTATAATTTAATTTATGTAATGATTAGATTTTAAGTATTTTTGAATTATATTAATTTATGTTATGGTTGAATTTTATGAAATATTAATTTGTGATGTTTCTTATATTTTATATGCATTTTATTTTATAAAATATACTTTGTATTCATATTTAATTTTAATATAAAATAGAAAAGAAAAAAGAAAACTAGTAGGACCCACATTTGGATGACACAGAAATGAGGCGTCAGGGTTATTTTGTGTTAAAAACTGACATCTGCCACGTCACAGGCATATTGTAATTTTTGACCAAAAAGTGTACAATCCACCTGTGACGTCACAGGCTGGGTTATACATGGTCTAATATTTGTCTACACTTATTTACTTTTTTTTTTATTTTTAACGGCAAATTTTCGCATCAAATACTCTCATTTGCGACCCACACACGCTAGGTAGGCAACTCCAAGGATTGACCCGGGTTGATTGGCAACTAATCGCGGGTTCCGGGTTGCTTGACAACTAATCGCGGAAAAATCCTTGAGCAAACCTCCCCCTTATCGGAATTGACCCCGGGTTGCTTGGCAACTAATCGCGGGTCCTCTACTAAGGCTTGGAAACCATTCAGGCAATGCCTCGATGATACACTTCTTTACCGTTACACATTCACCACTTCTAATGCTTTATTCGACATTTCCCAGGACCGAGCCAGCTTTAATTCGAGTGTTGTGGGTTACAGGTCGGATCAGCACATGAAGTTTTAAAAATGTTCAAGAAAACTGGATTTTCGTTATCGGTACTATGGTTTTCAGGAAATTGAAATGTAGCAGTGGCCGGTTCATAATATATTTGCACATTCTATCTATATGTTACAAAATTCAAAAGTAATAATGAGATCCATTATATAGCTAGTAAACTAAAGTATATGTGAATCAACGCATGAGACAACATTCATGAGATTATTTGATATCGATCTATAGCAGTAATTTGTTCTTGATCATTTTATTCAAAATCTTACTTTTTGATTTATTTTTCAAAGAAAAAGTTTTAATTAAAGTTTTCAAATACAACCCTATGTAACAGAAAATTCAGTGTCTATATAAGCCAGGGGCGGTTTTTAATGGGGACAGGCGGGGCAGCCGCCCCCAGTGGATTTGCAATTTTCAGTGTAAAATTTTTGAATTTTTCGACTTTGCCCCAGTGGATTTTTTTTTTGCCCCAAAACCTATATATTTTGCCCCAAAACCTTTAAATTTTGCCCAAAAATCTCCAAATTTTACCCAAAAATCTCCAAATTTTACCCCAAAACCTTCAAATTTTGTCCACAAATGTTAAAATTTTGTCCCAAAACCTCTTTAATTTGCTTAAAAACCTCCATTTTTTGCCCCAAAATCTCCATATTTTGCCCAAAAAATTGTCACGGTTTTTAATTTTTTTTTTGCCCCCGGTGACTTGGAATCCTGGTACCGCCACTGATATAAGCAACTGAAGAACACATAACTGTACTGTTCTACAACTAACGGAACGAATTAATAAATTCTAAACAGCAAGTAGAGCTTACGATAAGCAGTTCCATCTATCATTACTCGTTAACCGCAAGCTAAACACATTATCAAGCTAGCCAACTTGCAGTTAAATGTTGACCCGGCCAAATTAACCCCATATCTTAGCAGCCTTTAAGACAGCAATACGATCCAACTCTCAAACTCATTTAATTATTGTCTTCTATGAGAAATTAGTTGCCCCACTGGTCTTTTTCGATTATGGATGCACAAATGGCATTTGCTTGCAAAATCGCAAGATAAAAGGCAACACTAACTTATTCTTATGGTATCACATTTATTTCCAGAAATGAACTCAACAAAACCAATAAGTTGCAAGTCATCATCATTCTATCGGCGTACATGTTTCCATTTTTACAAGACCGGTTACACTTAAATGCTCATACATCAAGACTAAGCCATTATTTTATTTATAACCCGTTTAACCGACTTGACTTATTTCCATTTCAGCAAAATGTGTTTGACCCATTCGACTTAAAAAGGAGCAAAAATCGACCCATTTGTAGGCAAATGGGTATCAGCACGGCTGGCTTTAAATGTCGAATACTAAGGGATGGCACCCGCAGGCGACAGGCGCATATACTTTAGATAGCCAGTAATTTTGTTTACCCGTCAGAGCCCGCGTAGCTTTCAGTGGAAAATAATTTTCGCCCATGCCGTAGCCAGCAGATACCCATGACACATGGATAAACCCGTGTGTCATAGTATATACAATTTAACTAATCTAAACAAGGTATCACAAGCTCATTGTTCCGCTCAGATCTACCCGCAACCAAAAGTTACGAGAAATACTCTTTCCATCTTAATTGCTACCAAAAATATTATGCTAGTTTTGGTGCCAAAAAAGTGTTTCCAAAATTTGTTTCAAATCTTTTGAATATACACTAGTAATAATACCAAATGGCCTACAGCTGACTAATGTGCAACAATTTCACTAAAAAAGCCTAGAAGACTAACAACATATAAATAACTTTCTTACCATGTTGATGCTTATGCTTATAACTATGCTAACTTATGACTGAAATATGCAAGCCATTGCCAACATTGTTTTCTGGTCTTAATTGACCTTACTACGCAAAACAGATCAGTAAGCTAGTTAGATTAACAAAAGATATTTGCTATGTGAATTTTAGTAAAAGATTGATTGTTTGCAACAAGCTAATAAAACAGGCTCAAATTCAATCACAATTTCTTCATATAATTACCTAAACATAACGAACCACGGATCAAAAACTACGACTATAAAGCAACAAACCTATTAACGCTAAAATCACAATTCACACATAAACATCAACACCCAACCTCCACCCTTTTGGTGGAGGTCAGTAGACGATTCTGGTAAGTGTGTCTATGGTGGGTCATGGGTGTCGAAAGAAGTGTGCTGCCGGCCTGCCGTGCTGTCTCATAGGCCTCATCTTTGTCTGGTTGCGTCTACAGGGGTGTTTCCAAATGACGATCTCCCCTATCAAAGATCTTTGATGATCAGGTTTTCTTGCAGCTTCTGAAGATTGATATCGGATTGTTGTTCTCCCACAATCAACGCTTTTTTTTTTCAATTTTAGTGCATTCAATTGTTAGGTTGGTTTTCCTTTGGTGTGTTTAGAAATTTTATTTTCAATAGTAAAGTGTTATTTATTTTGTTAGACCATCTATTTAGGGTCCATTGGTATGTTGCTTGCAACTTCGCATTGATTTGAATCTCCTAATGTACATGTTGGGTATTCATATCTAACATATTACTCCGTATATGTTAGCTATTCCATTTTCTAAGTTTGCTAATTGGTGTTAACTGATAATACCAATCATAAAACAAGAGACGAATCACATTTGCAATGGCACTTATCACCCATACAGATCCAACAATAGTATTTATCCATAGATCAATACATCGGAACCATTTTCATAACCACAAACAGATCAAAAACGAAAACACGATCACCATAAAACACCAACAGAATAATATAATAATAATAATAAGGTGATCCAGATAATTCTAAACACCTAATTAATTATTTTCATACTCTAATCCCTCCAGTTACCACCAGATCCACCACCTCCCCTTGAATAACCACCATCACCACCACCATATCCACCACCACCTTCACGGCGACCACCATAACCACCACCTCCTCCTCCATATCCACCTCCACCTTCACGACGTCCACCATAACCACCACCACCACCACCTCCGTAACCACCACCACCGCCTCCTTCACGACGTCCTCCATAACCACCGCCACCGCCACCGCCTCCGCCGCTGCGAGACTGAGCCTCGTTCACCGTGATGTTACGTCCGTCAAGGCTTTGACCGTTCATTCCTTCAATTGCATCTTTCAATGCTTGTTCGTCCTTAAAAGTCACAAATCCAAATCCTCTTGATCTTCCAGTCTCGCGATCATTAATAATCTGCACGAGAAATCAATCAATAACTATTTGACATTTCACACGTTTATACAATTAACAAATTATTTCGATTTCGAATTAAAATAAAAACTCGTGGTCTAATAACGTACCGTTATATAAATACACAGTAACAAAATGTAAACGAGTAACAGAACAGAAACAGATCAAGTAAAGTAACAGAAACCGGATCGAATCACGGAGACAACAAACGGACCTTCGAATCAACGACCTCGCCATATTGAGAAAACGCTTCTTCGAGCGATCGATCGGATGTGGCCCACGCCAGTCCACCGACGAAACATCTGTACTCAACATCAGCAGAAGCCATTTTTGAGATAATTATTAGAAATGTGAAAATTAAGAGAGAGAGCTTGTGTAAAAATGAGGGATAATTGGCGTCGATTTATAGGCACTATTTTAGGGTTTGTTAGGTTGTTCCGAGGGCGCAGTGCACTCATTGCCGCTCCTGTTGATTAGGTTAACTATGGGTTTGAGTTTGTTTGGTTAAATATGACTACGGTTAGCCATAAAAGTAACTAGTGTTAGAAAGATATTTTTTTGGGTGTGGTAGATATTTTTATGTTCACACGTGTTACTGTCCTTGTTAACCTGGACTTCTCAAGTGTGTGTAACTCGTGATTAAAATGAGGTTACTTGATTTTAACTAAAAATAACTAACAGCAACATTGATAGGCTTTCAGCATCACAAAACATAGACATACATTTTAACCCTACAGTGGCGGAGCTTGAACGTTGCGGTTGGAGGGGTCAATTTTGTCTAATGTGTGATATGTTTGAACGTTGCGGTTGAACATTGCGGTTGGAGGGGCTAATTTTCAAGGCAAAAATGCCGAAGATATATGAAAAAATGAAGTAGATTGTTGATGAAAACAAAATATGCGCGCCTTCACCATTTTCGTCATATCTTCTGCATACAGACTCCGATTTAGTTGATTCAAAAGCTCAAACGTCCGTAACTTACTGAAACTTTTGGAGGGGCGAGGGCCCCCTCCTTCCTCTAATAAGCTCCACCCATGACCCTACTCATTCACCTACCTAGTGGGCAAAGCCCGTGCGATACACGATTTTGTGTTTAAATTCTGATCGAATCAAGTCAAAGGCATTTCATAAATATATGTTGGTTATAGACTTTGAATGCCCGGATAAACCTTTGAATTATGTAATTACTTTCGCGATAAAATATTTCGACCCTATACGTATATTGTCTTAGGGTTACACGATATCTTTATTCGAAATAAGACAAAGACACAACTCCAATATAAACAATTAAAATTGAAAGTCATGAACAAAATAATTTATATATTGTGAATGTTCATATTTTCATCAATCTTGAATGTAAGACAAATACTCTCTAAATATAAAGTATGAAAGGTTACACCTTTTGACTAAAGGGTACCATGAATGGTCACACCTTTTGGCTAAGAGGTGTCCATGAAAACTTAACTTTTAATGAAAATGCACCATGAATAGTAACACCATTTCACTAAGATTCAAACCATTTCACGATTAGTTATGTCTTTTGGTCAAAAAGACACAAACTACTAAACATTACCTTTCATTTTAATGACTCTAAGTTAGCTTAAACAAGCGTGTATTTCACACTCTCCTAACTTGTAATAAGCTTAACTCGAAATCCATTTGTATCAAGTAATATCACACCAAACGGTCGATGCCACTAAAAACACCAACAATATATTAGTTTCTCAATACATCAACTCTAATAATATTCTCATTTCTACATAAGCATTGGAATATCGAAAACTACTTCCATTAAAACTTTACCATGATTATACATCTAGTTCACATCAATTTAGTTATATAAAAAAATACTTCCATTCTCATTATATACAACATCACATAAAATAACATAACTTTGTTTGCCTTGAACCCTTCCAAAACTCTTTAAACGTATCTAATATGAACATCACACCATCAACTTAAAGTGTACATGAATATGTAATTCCAGTGAATTAACACATTAACTTTCGTATGTTTCAGAAACTACTTTTGTTAGTTAAGGTATGAAAATATGTATTGTGTTAACATATAATGTTTTAATTTATACCGATCACCATTATGTAAAACTAAATTCTTAGTTGGACCCATACCATATAACATAATTTCTTAAGTGCAATACTTAGACAAATAATCTGGTGGACAACAATTGTATTCTTATAATATTAATTAATTTCTTCAACTTCCTCGTAAAATTACCTTAATCTTACGTATATGCAACAAAAAGAAGCTTATGTTGAATACTTGGTAGATTCAAGTAAAATTGTGTATCAATATATGAATTGGTCTAGATGTACATTTGATTGTTTTGGATGTTATGTTGAAATCAAGCTAAGTATCTTTGAGCCTATTATTATCTTTGAGCTTTATTGTCCTTTTGACATTCTCAACATCTATTGTACTTTATATCATTTGAGAATTCAAATTGTATGTGAAGCAAAAAGAAAGAGCAGTATTTAAAGAGAACGAATATATTGAACTTAGTATGAAATATATATAATATAATGTGTTCAGGGCCGGCGACTGGCATGTTCTACAAGTGTACTGGAATAGGGCCTCCTCATCATATGGGTCCCATTTAATACTCTACGTCCATTTTAATAGTCTATGCAATGCAATGCAATGCAATAAGGAGTACAATATTTTTTAGCTCCAGCCCATTTACTATTGGCCCAATATTTATTTTCAAATTGCAAATAATTATTCTCATAAAATATAAATTGTGCCATTTTTTTTATTCCATTCTTCTATTCTCATTTTAGTAACAAAATTTGTAATAATAACTAGACAAGGGTTCAGCTTTTCCACTAATATTACGTAACACGTGTATATATCTAAATATATATAGTCAAAAGTTCAAACGAGAACAAAAAAAAAGCAAGAACTGAGAACCATTAAATTATAGGGATTTTCACATGTGAGTAGGTTGAAACACATATAAATGTTGATGGAGAGTAAGATTAAACAAAAATAGTTTGAAAAAACCAATAATTAAACTATATAATTTCTCGTTCACATGTGCAGATGCGTTTGTGCAACATGCGAACATTTTATATAATTCACAATTGAACATATAATTTGTGATTGTAAACATTTTTTTGCCAATGGTTTGAACATTAGATAACAGTTATATGCAATTTGTTGAATATAATATTATAATATTTGCATATAAACCATGAATATAATATATAGACAGGTTCAAAAAGAATCACAAAAAGGGCGAGAACTACAAGAATTCTTTAATTAGATGGTTTATATGAAAATATTATATTCAACAAATTGCATATAACTGTTATCTAATGTTCATACCATTGGCAAAAATATGTTTACATCCACAAATTATATGTTCAATTGTGAATTATATAATAAGGGCACTATACGACTAATGATACCGCAATCCGCATGCGCACCTGCAAATCTATGAGGGCACCCTCTAGGGTGCGTATGCGTGTGCTCATGTGCGTTATGCGGTATGCGGATTCGTATATAATGCCTTTGTTCCCGTAACAGCGATTACTTGGCTATCAAGTAAATATCTTTTCCATAATTACATCCGTGATTCGGGGGAATTTGTTATGGAAAGGATTGCCATTATCTCGGATGGTTCTAGAATTAGGGTTTGCCTATATATACAAACCCTAACTATCATTCTAAACATCGTCACATTACGTAACTACCATCTGCCACACACCTTACGTAATTGAGCATCATTCTTCGTCTCTTCAAGGTTAACAGGTTAGTTCTTCATTAAGCTAGCACCTACAACCTTATTTGGGGCCTTCCGATCAGCGACCGCTATCGAAGGTGGACTTAATCACTTGGCCACCCCGCCGACATCATCATGTCGGCCAGGGTTATTCATGGTAGCCGGACCAGAGAGCCTTGTTCTAAGATCCTTAAACCCCACTAACGCATTGAGCAGACATGTTAAACCCAATGGTAAAAATATGCATGATCAACGACGCAAATGATTTTCAAAACAAAACTATTGATAATACACATCGAAATGAAATGCACGGAATTAGATTAGAAAATATAACAAAAGACAATAATAAACATAACATACTCATAAGTCAATAACAAAATAAATCAACTTGCATTCTCCAATATGAGTGTGAGTGTAGTTTTCAATGAATATTGTCGGCATCTACTCACGTCATGTGGTGAATAGTATTAGCTATCAAGACATTCCTTTTCCTAATCAAAAAAAATGGGTCTCGCTTCTTTAAAGTACCACTTCGTGTAACTTATTACCATGAAATGCTCAATTGAGGATTGTTTGAAAAAAGTGTTTAACGAAGAACATATAATGAGGTATATATAGTGAATCATATGGAGTAAGTGTCTTTAATTTTTATTATTAAATTTGAGTTACGAAAATGAAGAGTTTTTTAATTTGTTATGTAGGCTTTATATTCTATTACATTGATGAGAAAATTGAGCACTTAACTTAATCAAAGGCGTTAAAAATAAGAAAACAAAATGTCATTAGTTATTTTCGTTACATAATACATTTGTAAAACAAATGCAAGTTTTTTATTCAAATATCTATCACTATATTTAAAGTATCACAAATTGTAACTATTTTAAGTGTGTTGAAAATAATTACACCACATTTACTACAATTATACAATTGTATCAATTTTTAAGTATTATATAGAAAGAAAAAAAAAGATAGATTGTAGATATTATTTATGTTATTGTTGTAACTTGAACGATAGTTAAGTATCATAACATTCTCTAACATATTAATATTTGATATATCTTTTTTGCAGTGAATTGATTAGATTGTTTTAGATGATCCAGCAAATGAATGTCTGATTCACCACATATCGTATATAGATGCTAATAATATTAATCGGCAAATTACACTAACACATATTGAAGAATGCTAAATGATATATCTATGAATTAGTATTTATTGATTGCCTCCATTTGGTTATATTTAGCATTCTTTTTTGTTATATTATAATTATAATTATAATTATAGTTATAATTAATTGTAGAGTTAAAACATCATGATTATGAGTGAACTCTTTTTACCATCAATGTTAGGGTAAATATTATGAGGTAAACCATATTTATAATGATAGGACTCAATTTTTATATATAGTTATTATTATTATTATTATTATTATTATTATTATTATTATTATTATTATTATTATTATATATATATATATAATATATATATATATATATATATATATATATATATATATATATATATATAATTATATTACATTACATAGATTAGATTAGATTAAATTAGATTACATTACATTACATTATAAATATCCACATGACTATTTAATTATGTTAATTTCAAGTGTTCAATTTTCATTTCAACCAATTAAAAGAGATTATTTTCGACAATAATATTTCTGATAGAGGAAGAATGAAGTTAGTAAAATTTTCCAAAACTGTGTAAAAGTAAGTGAGTTGTAATAGGGAGGGTGTAGTAATAATTCCTGGCACTAAGGCACGTACTTTCACGAGATTATGCATTGAATTTTTTTTTGGCAAAAATAACGAAACTTATATAATAACGGAAAACGTGTTCGAATAAATAACATATTCAACAAGTACAATGTAACACCCTATTTTTTTTTAATCACATCGGAAGTACATTTAGTTACTAAAATAACCCTGGTTATGTGACAACCCGAAAATTTCCAACCAAATTTAAACTTTATCTTTATATTATTCCGACACGATAAGCAAAGTTTGTTAAGTTAAATCTCAAGAATTTTAAATTGTGTTCATACATTCATTATAACCTCGACCAAATTCCGAAGATTCACGAACCGTTATATATATATATATATATATGTATATATATATGTATGTATATATATATATATATATATATATATATATATATTATAACCTGAAAATATTAATAAAGTATTAAACGTATAATACTTTACATGAATGTATTTGTTTCAATGTGTTTATCGATGGAATTAGAAGATAATATCAAATGATTGATTTATCAGATACATTGTGATATGATTACGGGTCTATGTTATGAGGTCCACTGTGATTTAAAAAATCTATTCTTTTGACAACATTCGGAAAATGGTAAAGTGATTTATAAGTAAGAACGTGGAGTGTAAATAACTTAGATGTTGGATATCGACAAGTTAAGTAACTCGACATTTTTCATTAAGATGATTTCATACGTTTATTTAATCTTTGAACTTTATCGCATGTAATTTAAAAAACTTGAAACCTATTATGAATATATATGATTCTACTTTTCTAAAACGTTTTATGATATAACGATTTCCATTATTTTAACCTTTAAACAAAATGATTCTTAAATATATTTAGTTTTGAAATACAAAATTATCATATTTATTTGATTTAGTTTCAAACGTACAAAAACGTTTTCAGTTTAAAAAGAACTTTATTATTAAAACGTATATAACTTTTATAAATATCTAGAACCACTTTTGACAACTCATTACTTAACCAGTATGATAAAGATAACGATATTTATATTTTATTTTATTAAATATATATAACGATTTAAATTAATATTATATATATTTATACGCGTATTATACGTACATAGTTTTCTACTTTTACTATACTTAAACTTTACCTTTACTTTATTTTTACTTTACTTTAACTTTAATAATTCACTTTAATAATTCATACTTTAATAATTCACTTTAATAATTCATACTTTAATAATTCACTTTAATAATTCAAAAGTCTATTATAAATAGAATTCAATAGGTTTCATTATTTCATAGAAACTTGAAAATATTTTTCTCTAAACTCTCTCAATCGATTTACATATATATATTTACTCCGTATTATTTCAAGATATTTTTAGTATACATAAAATATTACGATGGAGTGCTGTCCGAGTGATTTCGAAATTGTTTTTCGAGCGGGATAGAGCTAAGAAAATTATGGGTTATAGCTATGGAGGTTATGGGTATGGTTCAGGAGTATTGCTCGTGAGTCAAACTAGTGTTTATCATCTCCGTTGCGTCTACATACTTTTCCTGCAATATTGAATCTCAATATTGATACGTGAGCACTCATAACTTAACTTTTATATATTATTAGTGTATCCCTGACTAGTGCTCGAGTATATATATAGGATTATGCATACTTATACGTTCGTTATTATCGTTAGATAGGTTATGTCGAATCTTGAATTAAATACATATGCTATTAAGATAAGGTATATGATATGCATGTCGTTGGAAAGCTAGCGAAAATTTGAGAACTTTTCATTTAGATATCGAATGGTTTCGATGAACGGTTTAGAATTTATAGTCAATTGAATTTTTGTATTATTATTAAAAATGATTATTATTATCGTCGTTATTATCGTCGTTATAATCTTATTATTATTATTATTATTATTATTATTATTATTATTATTATTATTATTATTATTATTATTATTATTATTATTATTATTATTATTATTATTATCATTGTCGTTATTAATAAAAGATATTATTGTTATTTTTATTACTATTACTATCGTTATTATCGTTAAGGTTATAATTATTATTATTATTATTATTATTATTATTATTATTATTATTATTATTATTATTATTATTATCATTCAAATAGTTATTAGTATTATCATTAATATTATTATTATTAGTATATTATAATTAAAACTAATATTAGTAACATCTAATTATTATGATTACTATTATTATTATTATTAATATGAACGCGATATAAAAGATGACTAAAAGCTATTAAACGAAGCGATTAGGAAATAATGAGTATGAGTATCATGATGAAATTAAGATATTGTAAGATATTGATTTAAAAAAAAATCGTTTTAATTATTTTACTATTATTATTATTAAAAGTATTATTAATATTAAAACTATCATTTTTACTAAAATTATTATTTTTAATAAAAATATCATTGTTAATATGAAACATCATTATTATTATCATTTTAGTACTATTGTTAATAAAAATTATCATTTTATGATTTTTAGAAAATATAATTATTGTTATTTTTATTAGTAGAATAATAATAACTATTACAAAATAATACAACTTCTACTTATTATTATTATTATTATCAATATTATTTTATCAAATAAATATGTGATACAAAGATATTTTACTACGTATAATATAATTACATTAATAATACCTATTATATTATTATTATGATATTAAATGAACTTTATAAATTTTATTACTTAAGATATATAAAAGTATATTCTTATTATATAAATTTTAATATAAAATTTTATTTATTAATAAAAGAACTATATTATTTACTTTAATAAAATCTATTAAAAATATTTAAATAAATAAAACGACTATATTTAAACTATATAATAACTATGTATAAATTTTAGAAGACATTTTGGTCAATATGACTTTTGTTGACTTTTGGATATTTAGTCTCGAGCATTAGGATTGTGATACACTACGACTTGACCTAAATTGTTAGACAGATATTGATCAAACATATAAATATATATAATTAATATAGGTTCGTGAATCCAAGGCCAACATTGCACTTGTTCAATGACGTCATATGTATTTTTACTACAAAATACAGTATTGTGAGTTTCATTACTCCCTTTTTAAATGCTTTTGCAATATATATTTTTGGGACTGAGAATACATGCGCTGATTTTATAAATGTTTGACGAAATAGACACAAGTACTCAAAAATTACATTCTATCGTTGGATTATCGAAATCGAATATCACCCTTTTAGCTTGGTAACCTAAGAATTAGGGAACAGTACCCTTAATTGACGCGAATCCTAAAGATAGATCTATGGGCCTAACAAACCCCATCCGAGGTACGGATGCTTTAGTACTTCGATTTTTATACAGACGAGAGGATTCTGTTATACAGACAAGAGGATTCTGTTTTGGGGATATTCTATATGCATCTTGTTAATGTCGGTTACCAGGTGTTCACTATATGAATGATTTTTCCTTAATGCAGACGAGAAGATTATGCTTGAGGATTATGTTTATGAAAAATGAAAATCTTGTGGTCTATTATAATATTGGAAATGATTTTACCTTTATGCAGACGAGAGGATTCTGCTATTGGAATTATGTTTAATAAAAATCTTGTAGTTTATTAAAATAATGGAAATGAATGATTATGATAAACTAATGAACTCACCAACCTTTTGGTTGACACTTGAAAGCATGTTTATTCTCAGGGTTGAAAGAAATCTTCCACTGTACATTAGCTCATTTTAAGGATATTACTTGGAGTCATTCATGGCATATTTCGAAAGACGTTGCATCCGAGTCATTGATTTCATCAAGATTATTATTAAGTCAATTATAGTTGGATGTATTATGAAATGGTATGCATGCCGTCAACTTTAGATGTGAATAAAGTTTGTCTTTTAAAAAAGAATGCAATGTTTGTAAAATGTATCATATTGAGGTCAAATAACTCGCGATGTAATCAACTATTGTGAATCGTTTATAATGTATATGAACGGGTCCTTTCAGTTGGTATCAGAGCGGTGGTCTTAGCGAACCAAGTCCGCATTAGTGTGTCTAACTGATAGTCGTTAAGATGCATTAGTGAGTATAGACTTCGACCGTGTCTGCATTGTCAAAAGTTTTGCTTATCATTTTTGTCGGAAATTGCCTGCTTATCATTCTTAGTCTAGACACGTCTTACTGCATTGATTGCATGAATAGTGTATAGACAAAATTCATATCTTAGCATTTCTATTACTGTAAACTTTGCCTGGCATATCCCGTAAATTCCTCCGTAATCTACGAAATCTTTTGCGCTATATATATATAGATATTCTATGTAATTAGAATACCACCCGATAGCCGGAAAATCATTTCATATCGAAAAATCCTTTATTCAATCGAACGAAATGGAATTCGTCATTAGTTCAAGTCCCTCGAATTTCGATATGGAATCCCACTCAAGCTCCGAAAGCAGTGTGACTGGAATGGATCAACCAATCAGCCATCATCTATTTTGGATGAATTGGGGATGGGTTCATAGCCTCCTCAATCATTGGAGACAAGAAGAAGGCGATCTTTTCCATCCACCACATTGCCCTCTTGGCGAAGAACCTGAAGCACTTACCGGCGAACCTGTCCGAAACACCATTTTCTCTCTCATTTCCAGAGTATCTCGTCACGATTATATACTACATCAAATTCTAGATTTTATTTATCCGCTCGTCCGAACCGACAATCACCCCGGTGTAATAAAAGAAGTCAACGAGCTTCGCGCTCGGGTAGTGGCTTTGGAGAATATGATGCAAAGGTTACACACACCAGCAGCAACACCAGCAACATAACCAGTACTACCATCATCAACGCCAACAGTACCATTACCACCCCCAACCACAACCGCGTCATAAACCTCAACTTTACAATCTGTCCCACGAGCACCAATGTCATACGCCCTGTAGATACCAAGGAATACCAACAACAACAAACGATGAAGTGTTGATTCATAACTTCATTGGAGAAACACTCCGCGGCGATTATGTAATCTCTAAAGTCTTAGAGATTATCTATTCTAACCCTAACCATAAATCAGATGAGTGAATCGAAATGATAGAAGGAAGAGTAGAAACCCTGACAAGAATGATGCGTGATTTATAAGCTAGGCTTGTTTTACCAACAACATCAACAGTACCGTAGCATCACCATCACAGTCAGTACCGTTAGTGTCATCAGAATCAGCAGCACCTATAACATCACAAACTCCGTCAGTTCAAGAATCACCGTGGACATCATTACGAATCAATAACGCGTATATTGTATCAACGAGTTATGAAGTATTAACTCATTCCCTCTGAAGAAATTATATGTATATTATATATATATATATATATATATATATATATATATATATATATATATATATATATATATATATATATATATATATATATATATATATATATATATATATATATTTTGAGATCAAAATAAATCTTTCGTACTAAGCTATTATGTATGAATTAAATAAGGGTAAATACTACTCGATTAAATTCATATTACTAATATGCTAAGATGTACATCCTTCCTTAACAACTTAACCATCATTAACTACAATCTCTGTTTTAATTCAATAAATTCCATCTCATAATAAATCAAGTGTATTATTCAAATATATGTTTGATTTTACACTTTCATCATCGATGTACTCAAAACTTTCAAATAACATCATTCGTACTTTGCGAAATTCACAAGAATTCCACGAACCGAACATCATACATCAACAAATAACGAAGTATTGATTCATAATTTCAATGTCATTAAAGAAATACTCCGTAAAAGTTATGTAATTTTTAAAGCCTTTAGGGATTATTCAATTCTAGTTTCAACCGTAAATCAAATGAGTTTAATTTAACATTAACTCATTAAATCTATGTTACATTTGAAGAAATTATACATATATATATATTTTCATAAAGACTGTAATAAATTTCTTTTGTACAAAATATTAATTGTGAAATTTTTTTAACGGGTAGGTAATACCCGAGAGATATATAAATTCACAATTAATATGTTACATTCTTAGAATCTGATTCAGCAAATCATCCATTATACTCCCTACTTTCACAACAATATACATTCTTTTATAGAAATCAAAACAACCATACTCATTCAAAATTTAATTACATATTCCGATTTTGAAATCTCAGAATTCAACTCGAGATATGACCAAAATCATCACTCTTAGATCCTTACATCTTTCATAAGCTATCTTTGACTTCAAAACTGTGTTAGAACATCATATGTATATTAACGATTACAATCTGTGTTCAAAACCCTTCGAAATTCCTGAAGACACTTCAAATAATGAACAATCGAGATGATGATCCAACCACATATTAACCACAGTCTTGCATCTGAAAAGCTCTCGAAACCAGAGTCATAATTTAACATGTATCCGTGTCAGACCCTTTGGCATTTATTAGCAAAAATAACTTTGCGATTCCTTTTCAAATTCGTCAGTTTTGTCACAGCTTCAGCAAGTCAACTTCGACTTTTCAGTTGAAACAGTCTTATTATAACCTTGATATAGACGTTGCCCTTTCGTCATCGTTACCGGAGAACCTTTTATGTCTCACCACATTAGAAATAAACTTACCAACAACTTCACTGATCTTTGACTTTCCGAAAAGTCATTATATTTATCGAAACCCCATCATTTACTCATCCGCATCTTGTAACAAGAATTGTCATGCCAATTACTGGGAATCAACAATCAGTATTTTAAAATCTTGCAGCATGTCTCCGCCAACGGTTATAGGTGTATATATAACGTCTATCTCCTAGACTTATATACTTTGAATGTGAAGTTTCTGAAAAACACCCTAAACTGCGAACTAGTTCTCCGAAGTTTGGAAAATGCTGATGAAGCAGCAAAAACTGTAAATGACCTTAACAGTCAAAAGTTTGATAATAAAGGATAGTGTGTTGGAAAAGCTCAGAAAAAGAGAAGGTTTGGAACTGGAAAATGGATTAAGAAAACCATGAAGGAGGCTGTGGACAAATCACAAAGACTAAACCTGCCTTCAAAGAATCCAAATGATTCAGTGTCTGTCAAAATTATTATCAAATACCTTACTCCTGACTCTAAACCTTTATGAATAATATTCTTCATCATCCTCTAATCTTAGATATTCTAAGATATCATCATATCTTTCATTATAAATATCTTCAATGTTTCTGAAGATATCTTCATAACTATTGTTATTCGAAATCATTTATCTCTTTGCGCTATATGTGTTACATCATAAAAGAAACTATTTTAGTTTCTAAATTCTGAAAAATTCGAATTTAAAATATGTATACTATTGAAGTAATGTTGGGAACTGAAGCATGAGTTAGTATAATATAATGACACTTGATCAACGTGATTATATTACAGTAAGTCATGCTGAGTTTTTAAATGGAACGTGATGATTCACAAATCATAACACCATCATGTGCCATGTTACACGACTCTTGTATTCTATTTAACCTCTAAAGTATTAAGAAAATATTTCTTGATGATTCGGTCTTTTCCAGGGTATTCTTGTAATTTAACAAATCAAGACCGTGCCATTACCATTTCCTTCTTAGAACATTAACAATGTTCATTCCAAAATTTATATCTGCAAATTATGGACCATTACAAGCGATGCTTAATCACAAAAAGAAGAAACGAAAGGACAAAGCTCCAAAATAGAAATTGGAGTATAAATTGCAGCAAATAGGAGGGAGTATTAACTGTAGATGACAATGATTATAGAAGACAGAAGCAGGGACTTTGAAGTATAAGGGAAGATATAAAACCCAACAACAACCCAGAAATTACAAACCATATATATCGATGCATATAGCAATATAAAGACACGGGAGAACTAAAAACACTATAAAACCAAGAGTATAGTAGAAGTAAATAGATTCTTCCGACGGTAGATGAAAAAGAAGAATGACAGATATGAAAGTTAGGAGTATATCAAGAATCAGAACTGGATGGAGCATATTAGCGAATGCTATAAAGTATGAATTGAGGGAGAAAGAATAAAAGGTGTGAGTTGTGGAAATAAGGAAATGAATGGGGTGGATATATAGTAAAATATCCGACAGAGAAATCAAAACAGAATATCGCATTTAATCAAAGCGGATCCTAACTTCCTTAATTACAAAGAACCAAATCTTATTACGAAGATTTTCTCTAAATTCCTTGAATTCTGAAAATCAACCGTAACTATGTCATTGGTTAAAAAGAACGTGCATTTACTCATTTCATTCTTTTGTGATAACTTCACTCGTACTCTTTACAAAAATCAAATTGCTTTATCTATATTACTTGATGATAATAAAACTCTAATTTTCAACTCGTATACATCATGAAAACATACTTATTGTCAGCCATGACCATCCTATTCAAATTTCGGGACGAAATTTCTTTAACGGGTAGGTACTGTGATAACCCGGAAATTTCCAACCAAATTTAAACTTTATCTTTATATTATTCCGACACGATAAGCAAAGTTTGTTAAGTTAAATCTCAAGAATTTTAAATTGTGTTCATACATTCATTATAACCTCGACCAAATTCTGACGATTCACGAACCGTTATATATAAATAAATATGTATATATATGTATATATATATATTATAACTTGAAAATATTAATAAAGTATTAAACGTAAAATACTTTACATGAATGTATTTGTTTCAATATATTTATCGATGGAATTAGAAGATAATATCAAATGATTGATTTATCAGATACATTGTGATATGATTACGGGTCTATGTTATGAGGTCTACTGTGATTTAAGAAATCTATTCTTTTTGACAACATTCGGAAAATGGTAAAGTGATTTATAAGTAAGAACGTGGAGTGTAAATAACTTAGATGTTGGATATCGACAAGTTAAGTAACTCGATATTTTTCATTAAGATGATTTAATACGTTTATTTAACCTTTAAACTTTATCGCATGCTTCACCAACAGACTGTAATTTAAAAAACTTGAAACCTATTATGAATATATATGATTCTACTTTTCTAAAACATTTTATGATATAACGATTTCCATTATTTTAACCTTTAAACAAAATGATTCTTAAATATATTTAGTTTTGGAAAACAAAATTATCATATTTATTTGATTTAGTTTCAAACGTACAAAAACGTTTTCAGTTTAAAAAGAACTTTATTATTAAAACGTATATAACTTTTATAAATATCTAGAACCACTTTTGACAACTCATTACTTAACCAGTATGATAAAGATAACGATATTTATATTTTATTTTATTAAATATATATAATGATTTAAATTAATATTATATATATTTATACGCGTATTATACGTACATAGTTTTCTACTTTTACTATACTTAAACTTTACCTTTATTTTATTTTTACTTTACTTTAACTTTAATAATTCACTTTAATAATTCATACTTTAATAATTCACTTTAATAATTCATACTTTAATAATTCACTTTAATAATTTATACTTTAATAATTCACTTTAATAATTCAAAAATCTATTATAAATAGAATTCAATAGGTTTAATTATTTCATAGAAACTTGAAAATATTTTTCTCTAAACTCTCTCAATCGATTTACATATATATATTTACTCCGTATTATTTCAAGATATTATTAGTATACATAAAATATTACGACGGAGTGCTGTCCGAGTAATTTCGAATTTTTTTTCGAGCGGGATAGAGCAAAGAAAATTATGGATTATAGCTATGGAGGTTATGGGTATGGTTCGGGAGTATTGCTCGTGAGTCAAACTAGTGTTTATCATCTCCGTTGCGTCTACATACTTTTCCTGCAATATTGAATCTCAATATTGATACGTGAGCACTCATAACTTAACTTTTATATATTATTAGTGTATCCCTGACTAGTTCTCGAGTATATATATAGGATTATGCATGCTTATACGTTCGTTATTGTCGTTAGATAGGTTATGTCGAATCTTGAATTAAATACATATGCTATTAAGATAAGGTATATAATATGCATGTCGTTGGAAAGCTAGCGAAAATTTGAGAACTTTTCATTTAGATATCGAATGGTTTCGATGAACGGTTTAGAAGTTATAGTCAATTGAATTTTTGTATTATTATTAAAAATGATTATTATTATCGTCGTTATTATCGTCGTTATAATCTAATTATTATTATTATTATTATTATTATTATTATTATTATTATTATTATTATTATTATTATTATTATTATTATTATTATTATTATTATTATTATTATTATTATCATTGTCGTTATTAATAAAATATATTATTGTTATTTTTATTACTATTACTATCCTTATTATCGTTAAGTTTATAATTAGTATTATTATTATTATTATTATCATTCAAATAGTTATTAGTATTATCATTAATATTATTATTATTAGTATATTATAATTAAAACTAATATTAGTAACATCTAATTATTATGATTACTATTATTATTCTTATTATTAATATGAACACGATATAAAAGACGACTAAAAGCTATTAAACGAAGCGATTAGGAAATAATGAGTATGAGTATCATGATGAAATTAAGATATTGTAAGATATTAATTTAAAGGAAAAAAATCGTTTTAATTATTTTACTATTATTATTATTAAAAGTATTATTAATATTAAAACTATCATTTTTACTAAAATTATTTTTTTAATAAAAATATCATTGTTAATATGAAACATCATTATTATTATCATTTTATTACTATTGTTAATAAAAATTATCATTTTATCATTTTTAGAAAATATAATTATTGTTATTTTTATTAGTAGAATAATAATAATTATTACAAAATAATACAACTTTTACTTATTATTATTATTATTAATATTATTTTATCAAATAAATATATGATACAAAGATATTTTACTACGTATAATATAATTACATTAATAATACCTATTATATTATTTTTATGATATTAAATGAACTTTATAAATTTTATTACTTAAGATATATAAAAGTATATTTTTATTATATAAATTTTAATATAAAATTTTATTTATTAATAAAAGAACTATATTATCTACTTTAATAAAATCTATTAAAAATATTTAAATAAATAAAATGATTATATTTAAACTATATAATAACTATGTATAAATTTTGAAAGACATTTTGGTCAATATGACTTTTGTTGACTTTTGCATATTTAGTTTCGAGCATTAGGATTGCGATACACTACGACTTGACCTAAATTGTTAGACAGATATTGATCAAACATATAAACATATATAATTAATATAGGTTCGTGAATCCAAGGCCAACATTGCACTTGTTCAATGACGTCATATGTATTTTTACTACAAAATACAGTATTGTGAGTTTCATTACTCCCTTTTTAAATGCTTTTGCAATATATATTTTTGGGACTGAGAATACATGCGCTGATTTTATAAATGTTTGACGAAATAGACACAAGTACTCAAAAATTACATTCTATGGTTGGATTATCGAAATCGAATATCACCCTTTTAGCCTGGTAACCTAAGAATTAGGAAACAGTACCCCTAATTGACGCGAATCCTAAAGATAGATCTATGGGCCTAACAAACCCCATCCGAGGTACGGATGCTTTAGTGCTTCAATTTTTATACAGATGAGAGGATTCTGTTTTGGGGATATTCTATATGCATCTTGTTAATGTCGGTTACCAGGTGTTCACCATATGAATGATTTTACCTTAATGCAGACGAGAGGATTCTGCTTGAGGATTATGTTTATGAAAAATGAAAATCTTGTGGTCTATTATATTATTGGAAATGATTTTACCTTTATGCAGATGAGAGGATTCTGCTATTGGAATTATGTTTAATAAAAATCTTGTGGTTTATTAAAATAATGGAAATGAATGATTATGATAAACTAATGAACTCACCAACCTTTTGGTTGACACTCGAAAGCATGTTTATTCTCAGGTTTGAAAGAAATCTTCCGCTGTGCATTAGCTCATTTTAAGGATATTACTTGGAGTCATTCATGGCATATTTCGAAAGAAGTTGCATTCGAGTCATTGATTTCATCAAGATTATTATTAAGTCAATTATAGTTGGATGTATTATGAAATGGTATGCATGCCGTTAACTTTAGATGTGAATAAAGTTTGTCTTTTAAAAATGAATTCAATGTTTGTAAAATGTATTATATAGAGGTCAAATACCTCGTGATGTAATCAACTATTGTGAATCGTTTATAATGTATATGAACGGGTCCTTTCAGGTTAATACTTACAAACCATAGTTAACAAATCAACTTAGTTAATGTTATTACAATATTTCAAAATATAGGTGTTACGTGAAAACATCATTAAAATTAAAAACATCAGAGTTAATCACATAGTCAAACATGTCTTCTAACCAGTCCGCAACACCCGTCCTAAGCAGCAGTACCTAAACCTGCTAAGGGTGGAAATGTGGGGGAATTAGCACAACTGCTAAGTGAATGGATACCATCTAACAGACCAAGCATAAGCAACTGAACATGCAAAGGCCATAGATATGCTAACATCCTGAACTAGCATATAACAACAACTGATAATACGAGGATCAGCGGCTTGTACGAGCACACAAATTAGTTGATCAAGCTACAGTCTACCGATAGTCCGCTTTACTGACTCCACTGCATAATCGTCCAGACGCAACACATACGTCCTTCTATGCTATACTGAACAATCAGTAACACCATGACCCGACCAGGCTACCACAGTCGACCTCACATCAACCCTACCTTGCCGCCTCGGTGGCTTCCCAACCTTTCCGCCTCGGTTGGTGTCCAACTAACAGTGCACATATAATATCACAGATATTCAGTCATGTAATCGTCCTAACTAGCATGACAATATCTAACTACACATGGTATTCATACTAAACATAAACATAAGAGTAAAGAGTCTGAACAAGTAGCGTGTCAGCTACTTAATACTCTATCTGGAGATAGACCCACTCACCGAATACCAACAATAAGCTCAGATAATCTATCACTGAGCGGCTTCCTTATCCTTATCACCTGAACATAAGGCAAATCAAGTTAGTTTCTGTCTGTTAACACAAAACAGCAACGTACAGAAAATCAGTCACAAAAAGCGCCGCTAAAAGTCCACTTAACACTTATGCATTTTCAGAATTTACATCCTGATAATCATAAGTCACGCGGACAGCATAACGACTAGGAAATAGCTAAATTAAACAACAACTACTGATCTGATCTGCATCCGTACGGTTGCAAATGCATCTGTAGGGTTGCAAGTCCATCCATACGGTTGCATCATACATCCGTACGGTTGCACACATACTACCCGGTTGCACCAATACCACTACATTCGTACGGTTGCACATGCACCCGTACATGTACCCGTGCGGTTGCAAGCTGCAACCGTACGATTGTGTTCATCGAGCAGCAGCAGCAGAAATGACGGGTTTTCGAACTAAAATCACTCAATCTCGTTTCCAAACATGTTTTTGACCCAAAATCCACACACAATATGTTAGAAAAACATTTAGGGACTTAAACCCACAAATCTTATACATCAAACAACATTAAAATCAATCAATTTGACATAAAACCCACTTTGACAAAAACCTAACTTAAAACCATACAAATCCATCAATTTGAGACTGAAATCACAAGTTGTTACCTTGAAATGATCACGAAATCAGTAGTAACAATCTTAACAACACAATTTTAATCCAAAAACAAGATTGAGAAATTAGGGTTTCAAGTAGGAGAGAAAGTAGGTACGGAGTGTTTGAGAAATTTCCAGAAAATGGAAGAAATGAGCTGGTCACAAGCTTATATATGTGGGTTAAATAACATACCTCATCACACAAGGGTATTTATCAGTTATCTGATAACTTTCGTACTTAATTTGACTGCCCTAACGGAGTCCAAATTAAATAAACGAACCTGTTCTGTGACCCTTGTCACAAACTGGTCTTAACCAAATAATAAAATAATATTAAACATTTTATTAAAATAAAAACATAATTAACCATACAATTATGCCTAAGGGCAAAAAGGTCATCATACATCTAGGCCCAATCTGAGGATGTTACAAATCCACCCCCCTTAAAAAGGATTCCGTCCTCGGAATCTGGTCATGGTCAAACAGTCGTAGATAACGAGCCGTCATCAGCTCTTCGGTCTCCCACGTAAGGTTCGATCCTAAACTCTGCTTCCACTCAACAAGCACCATATGGATCTCTTTCTTTCTTAACTTAGTTATCTTTCTATCAACTATCCTAACCGGTTCTTCAACTAAATTTTTATGTACGTCAACCCTCAAATCACTTAACAGAACCAGTTGCATCTCATCATCAACCTTACACTTCCTAAGGTAACACACGCTGAAAGTGTTATGTATCCCTGCTAACTCTACTGGAAGCTCTAACACAATCGTCTGATCATTAATCCTCTGAATAATCTTGAACGGCCCAATGTATCTCGGAGCTAACTTTCCCCGCTTACCAAACCTGATAACACCCTTCCACGGTGAAACTTTCAAGTAAACATGATCACCTACCTCAAAGTTTTCTGGACGTCTACGTGGATCAGTGTACATTTTCTGTCTGTCACGTGCCGCTTTTAGCTTTTCACGCGCTATCGCTACCTTGTCGGTTGTTATCTGAACTAATTCTGGACCTGTAAACTTTAAATCACCGGCTTCTAACCAACAAGTCAGCATTCTACACTTGCGACCATACAACATTTCATAAGGTGGCATACCAATACTCGAATGGTAAGTATTGTTGTAAGCGAACAAGATCAATGGTAGATGTATATCCCACGGACCACCGTACTCTAACACGCCGGATCGAAGCATATCCTCTAGTGTCTATATTGTAGGCTCACTCTGACTGTCGGTCTGTGGATGATACGATGTACTCAGATTTACCCTCGTTCCCAAACTTTTCTGTAAACTGTTCCAGAAATTCGATACAAATCTAGAATCCCTGTCGGATACGATAGACAACGAAACTCCATGTCGACTAACTATTTCTTTCAAGTACAATTCTGCCAAAGTACTCAACGAAGCTGTCTCTTTTGTAGCTAAGAAATGTGCACTTTTCGTCAGTCGATCAACAATTACCCATATCATATCATTACCTCTCTGAGATCTAGGTAACTTGGTTACAAAATCCATCGTAATATGATCCCATTTCCACTCTGGAATCTTCAATTGTTGTAACGAACCATAAGGTTTTTGGTGTTCAGCTTTAACTTGAGAACAAATATGACATCTTTCTACTAATTGATTAACATCTTTCTTCATCGTTGGCCACCAATACATCGGCTTTAGATCATTATACATCTTGGTACTACCCGGATGGACAGTCAATCTCGATTTGTGCACTTCATTTAAGATCAATTTTCTTAAATCTCCAAGCATAGGCACCCAAATTCGGTTCTTAAACATCTTAAGTCCACGGGAATCGTCAGTCAATTGGTCCTTGATTTTGGTCATCAATTTAGTCTTTAAGTTCTCCTTCAATAAAGCTTGGGCTTGAACTTGTCTTATCTGTTTAATAAGGTCTGAAACTATTTCGGTTCTCATAAATTTCATGGTCTCTACGGTCTTTTTACGACTTAAAGCATCGGCAACAACATTTGCTTTACCCGGGTGATACTTTATTTCACAATCGTAGTCTTTTATAAGCTCAATCCATCGTCTCTGTCGCATATTCAGTTCTTTCTGCGTGAAAATATATTGGAGGCTCTTATGGTCTGTACATATCACACACTTTGTACCGTATAAGTAGTGTCTCCATAACTTCAACGCAAATACCACTGCGGCCATTTCTAAATCATGAACCGGATAATTACGTTCGTGTATCTTTAACTGATGAGAAGCGTACACAATAACTTTATCTCTCTGCATCAGTACACACCCTAACCCGGCAATTGACCCACCATAATAAACTACAAAGTCATCTGAACCCTCTGGCATTGCTAACACTGGAGCCTGACACAACAACTGTTTGAGCGTCTGAAAAGCCTGTTTCTGTTGGTCACTCCATCGAAAACTTACGTCTTTTCTGGTCAATTTAGTCAACGGATCCGCTATTATAGAAAAATCTTTGATAAACCTGCGATAATAACCCGCAAGACCCAAGAAACTCTTAACTTCTGTCGGTGTCTTCGGCGAATTCCAACCCATTACCGCTTCTATTTTTGACGGATCCACTTTAATACCTGCCTCACAGATAACATGACCCAGAAACTGCACCTCTCGAAGCCAAAACTCACACTTCGAGAACTTAGCATATAACTGTTCTTTCTTTAACAACTCTAACACCAATCAAAGATGTGTCACATGATCAGTCTCTGTCTTTGAATACACCAATATATCATCGATAAACACAATAACAAACTGATCTAAATACGGTTTACAAACCCTGTTCATCAGATCCATAAAGACTGCTGGAGCATTCGTCAACCCAAATGGAATAACCAAGAACTCGTAATGCCCATATCTCGTTCTAAATGCTGTCTTCGGTATATCTGATTCTGCAACCCGAACCTGATGATACCCGGATCTAAGATCTATTTTCGGAAAGTACGATGCACCCTGAAGCTGATCGAATAGATCATCGATTCTAGGCAACGGATATTTATTCTTAACCGTTCACTTATTCAATTCTTGACAATCTATACACATTCTCAGAGTACCGTCTTTCTTCTTTACAAACAACACCGGCGCACCCCACGGCGAGGAACTCGGTCTTATAAACCCCCTGTCTAACAATTCCTGTATCTGAGACATCATCTCTCTAATTTCAGAAGGTGCTAACCTATAAGGAGCCCTAGCCACTGGAGTTGTTCCTGGAACCAACTCAATCTTATACTCTACTTTTCTTACCGGTGGCAACCCCGATAACTCATCTGGAAACACCTCAGGGAATTTCGAAACCACTGGAATATCAGTAACCGATCTCTTCTCTATTTTAACATCAATAACATAAGCCATAAATGATTCACACCCTTAGAAAGTGACTTCTTCCCCTTCATCATAGAAATCAACGAAAAACTAAACCCACTTCGTTCCCCTCGGGCCACAATACGGGTTCCGTCGGTCAAACGGAAGGTCGCAATATTCTTACCACACTTAATGTGGGCCTTATGTAGGCTCATCCGGTTCATCCCTAACACTACATCAAAACTAGGGATATGCAACACTAAACAGGACATAGCAAGCGGTCTACCATTAATTTCTACACTAGCTCCAGACATATACGTGGTGACTGGAACCGTCTTACCATCAGCTACCTCTACTCTAACAGGCTCAGGCAGCACATTAGCAGGTAACCCTAACTTAGTATAGAAATCTATAGACATAAACGTCCTATTTGCATCCGAATCAAACAATACTCTAGCAGGTATTGAGTTGATCAAGAACATGCCAGTTATAACGTCATCATTATTAGTTGCGGCCTCAACTGTCATCTGAAAGGCCCTGGCTTCCGCAGTTGGCGGGTTCTTTCTCTTCTGTCCACTAGAGGCTGTGGAACCCCCGACAGATGCCGAACGTGCCCCTTATAACAACCCTCATTTTTCCACTCTGTAATGACTATAATGTGAAATGTCCCATTCTTATTGATTAAAAACGTTCCATATTAGTTGATTTCATTGCGAGGTTTTGACCTCCATATGAGACGTTTTTCAAAGACTGCATTCATTTTTAAAACAAACCATAACCTTTATTTCATAGATAAAGGTTTTAAAAAGCTTTACGTAGATTATCAAATAATGATAATCTAAAATATCCTGTTTACACACGACCATTACATAATGGTTTACAATACAAATATGTTACAACAAAATAAGTTTTTTGAATGCAGTTTTTACACAATATCATACAAGCATGGACTCCAAATCTCGTCCTTATTTAAGTATGCGACAGCGGAAGCTCTTAACAATCACCTGAGAATAAACATGCTTAAAACGTCAACAAAAATGTTGGTGAGTTATAGGTTTAACCTATATATATCAAATCATAATAATAGACCACAAGATTTCATATTTCAATACACATCCCATACATAGAGATAAAAATTATTCATATGGTGAACACCTGGTAACCGACATTAACAAGATGCATATATAAGAATATCCCCATCATTCCGGGACACCCTTCGGATATGATATAAATTTCGAAGTACTAAAGCATTCGGTACTTTGGATGGGGTTTGTTAGGCCCAATAGATCTATCTTTAGGATTCGCGTCAATTAGGGTGTCTGTTCCCTAATTCTTAGATTACCAGACTTAATAAAAAGGGGCATATTCGATTTCGATAATTCAACCATAGAATGTAGTTTCACGTACTTGTGTCTATTTTGTAAATCATTTATAAAACCTGCATGTATTCTCATCCCAAAAATATTAGATTTTAAAAGTGGGACTATAACTCACTTTCACAGATTTTTACTTCGTCGGGAAATAAGACTTGGCCACTGGTTGATTCACGAACCTATAACAATATATACATATATATTAAAGTATGTTCAAAATATATTTACAACACTTTTAATATATTTTGATGTTTTAAGTTTATTAAGTCAGCTGTCCTCGTTAGTAACGTACAACTAGTTGTCCACAGTTAGATGTACAGAAATAAATCGATAATTATTATCTTGAATCAATCCACGACCCATTGTATACGTATCTCAGTATTGATCACAACTCAAACTATATATATTTTGGAATCAACCTCAACCCTGTATAGCTAACTCCAACATTCACATATAGAGTGTTTATGGTTGTTCCGAAATATATATAGATGTGTCGACATGATAGGTCGAAACATTGTATACGTGTCTATGGTATCTCAAGATTACATAATATACAATACAAGTTGATTAAGTTATGGTTGGAATAGATTTGTTACCAATTTTCGCGTAGCTAAAATGAGAAAAATTATCCAATCTTGTTTTACCCATAACTTCTTCATTTTAAATCCATTTTGAGTGAATCAAATTGCTATGGTTTCATATTGAACTCTATTTTATGAATCTAAATAGAAAAAGTATAGGTTTATAGTCGGAAAATAAGTTACAAGTCGTTTTTGTAAAGGTAGTCATTTCGGTCGAAAGAACGACGTCTAGATGACCATTTTAGAAAACATACTTCCACTTTGAGTTTAACCATAATTTTTGAATATAGTTTCATGTTCATAATAAAAATCATTTTCCCAGAATAACAACTTTTAAATCAAAGTTTATCATAGTTTTTAATTAACTAACCCAAAACAGCCCGCGGTGTTACTACGACGGCGTAAATCCGGTTTTACGGTGTTTTTCGTGTTTCCAGGTTTTAAATCATTAAGTTAGCATATCATATAGATATAGAACATGTGTTTAGTTGATTTTAAAAGTCAAGTTAGAAGGATTAACTTTTATTTGCGAACAAGTTTAGAATTAGCTAAACTATGTTCTAGTGATTACAAGTTTAAACCTTCGAATAAGATAGCTTTATATGTATGAATCGAATGATGTTATGAACATCATTACTACCTCAAGTTCCTTGGATAAACCTACTGGAAATGAGAAAAATAGATCTAGCTTCAAAGGATCCTTGGATGGCTTGAAAGTTCTTGAAGCAGAATCATGACACGAAAACAATTTCAAGTAAGATTTCCACTCGAAATAAGATTGTTATAGTTATAGAAATTGAATTAAAGTTTGAATATGATTATTACCTTGTATTAGAAAGATAACCTACTGTAAGTAACAAAGGTTTCTTGATCTTGGATGATTACTTGGAATGGATTTAGAAAACTTGGAAGTAAACTTGCAATCTTGGAAGTATTCTTGATTTTATGAAACTAGAACTTTTGGAATTTATGAAGAACACTTAGAACTTGAATATAGAACTTGAGAGAGATCAATTAGATGAAGAAAATTAAAGAATGAAAGTGTTTGTAGGTGTTTTTGGTCGTTGGTGTATGGATTAGATATAAAGGATATGTAATTTTGTTTTCATGTAAATATGTCATGAATGATTACTCATATTTTTGTAATTTTATGAGATATTTCATGCTAGTTGCCAAATGATGGTTCCCACATGTGTTAGGTGACTCACATGGGCTGCTAAGAGCTGATCATTGGAGTGTATATACCAATAATACATACATCTAAAAGCTGTGTATTGTACGAGTACGAATACGGGTGCATACGAGTAAAATTGTTGATGAAACTGAACGAGGATGTAATTGTAAGCATTTTTGTTAAGTAGAAGTATTTTGATAAGTGTCTTGAAGTCTTTCAAAAGTGTATGAATACATATTAAAACACTATATGTATATACATTTTAACTGAGTCGTTAAGTCATCGTTAGTCGTTACATGTAAGTGTTGTTTTGAAACCTTTAGGTTAACGATCTTGTTAAGTGTTGTTAACCCAATGTTTATAATATCAAATGAGATTTTAAATTATTATATTATCATGATATTATGATGTATAAATATCTCTTAATATGATATATATACATTAAATGTCGTTACAACGATAATCGTTACATATATGTCTCGTTTCAAAATCATTAAGTTAGTAGTCTTGTTTTTACATATGTAGTTCATTGTTAATATACTTAATGATATGTTTACTTATCATAATATCATGTTAACTATATATATATATATATATATATATATATATATATATATATATATATATATATATATATATATATATATATATATATATATATATATATATATATATATATATATATATATATATATATATATATATATATATATATATATATATATATCCATATATATGTCATCATATAGTTTTTACAAGTTTTAACGTTCGTGAATCACCGGTCAAGTTGGGTGGTCAATTGTCTATATGAAACCTATTTCAATTAATCAAGTCTTAACAAGTTTGATTGCTTAACATGTTGGAAATACTTAATCATGTAAATAAAAATTTCATTTAATATATATATAAACATGGAAAAGTTCGGGTCACTACATAATGCCTCTAGGGTTTCATTGTTGATTCGTACTTTATATTAGGGTTGTTATCCGGACATATTAAATGAATTAATTAATACTCATCAATAATGAACTAAACAATAAACCTAATCATTTAGTGTAAACCCTAATTATTTAATGTAACCCTAACCCTAATAAAAATATTATTATTATTATTATTATTATTATTATTATTATTATTATTATTATTATTATTATTATTATTATTATTATTATTATTATTAAATGTATATATTATGTATTAAAATGTATAAAATCTATATTAATATAAATAAAATGTAAATAGAATATAAATATGAGTATATATATAAAATGATTAAGTAATGGGTAATATATGTAAATTTGTAAAATAAAAATATATGTATATATATATATATATATATATATACCGAAATATATAAATAAATATATAATAAATTATGTTAATTAAATGAAAGAAAATAAAATGCAAACAATTCTAGAATGTTTCTATAAAAAAAATAAAAAAAAGGGGGGGAAAGGCCTAAAAGTCGGCCAAACTAAAAAAGGAAAAAAAAGGATTTAATTAATTAATTTAAATTGTATTTCTTATTTTCCAAGTATTATTCAACTATAAATACATCCTTAAACCCCATAATTTTTGTATCAAACTTTTGGGAGCTTTCAAACCCTAGAAAAATTTGTAAGATTTTTCCTTTCTTTTTATTTTTCGTTTTTTTTTTCTTTTTCTTGTCTTTTTGTTCAGCCGAAAACAACAACAACAACAACAACAACAACAATTTTTTTAAATTGTTATAAGATTAATTAAATCCAACTTTCTACATGATAATTATTAGCATGATGAATGAGTTTTATAAAAATTGAATTTTCAAAAAAATAATTCGTTTTTGTATTTTTAAAATTTTTGTTTGTATTTTTCGGCCGAACCATTTAAAAATAAATAATAATTAAGTATTGAGTTTATTAAACTATATATACATGTTAATTATTAATAAGTAATATAAGATCTAGAAAAAATAATTTTTCTGATTTATAATACATTTTTATATTTAATTTAATTAAAACAGTTTCTTTAATATATATATATATATATATATATATATATATATATATATATATATATATATATATATATATATATATATATATATATATATATATATATATATATATATATATATATACGATATACATATATATATATTTATGAAAAATAGGAAAAAGGCTATTTAAGCTATATAAATATTTTTCCAGTAAAGTATGATATTTAACTTAATTATTTTGGCCAGAAAATAATTAATAAAAATTAAACTCGAATTATGTGTTATTTAATTATAGAAACAAGGTGAAATTCATAATAAAAATATATACTGCAAATAAAAAAATAATAAATAATTTTTCTGGGTTTATAAACTTTTTTTTAGGTCTAAGAAAATTATAAAAATTAATTTATGGGTTGAATTAATAATTATTACATAATTAAACTCTATTAATATGTAAATAGGAGGTAAATAAGGAAATAATTGTAAAAATAAAGAAATATTTTTATAAATATTTTTCTAGAGGTTATTTAACTATAATAAACTTATAAAAATTTTAAAAATAATTATTTATGTTTATTTAGTATTTTATGTAGAATTAAACTTATTTTGTGATTAAATTAAGAATGGAAACAAAAATAAATACAAAATTTTAATAAAATTACTTTCTTAAATTTTTATACTAATTTTTATAATTAACTAAGACTTTAAAAATTATATATATGATTATTAGGTATTTAATTAATTATTTAGGTATTTATAGATAATATTGGGTTAATAAAGTACTATATTATTAAGTATCTTGTAAATTAAATAACAAATAATATAACACATTTATGTTATATATATAGTATGAGATAATGATTAGTATATTGTAAATATTAATTAATCTAAGTTAAGATAGAAATTATAGCTTGAATAATAATACATGTATAATTATTAAACTATTAATAGTTATATAAAAACAAATAGTAATTATATATATATATATATATATATATATATATATATATATATATATATATATATATATATATATATATATATATATATATATATATATAATCAACTTAGTTATATAATAAAAGTCTATACATAATATGGGAAGGTTATAATTAAGATAACGTGCACTATATACAAACCTCACCGCTACATATGGCCTAGGGTGGTCCTTGTTGCCTTTTGGGAAATGCTTGTGGTTTCGAATGCCATGACATAGATTCTGGTTAAGAATCCTGGGCGCCCGGTAATAACTGACCATCAGAGTGACTTGTATGATAGCAACGAGATTTGGGTAAAGGTGTACAACGTCTTGTTATAGATTATAACCCGAACTTTCTATAATTAGAAAGTTACTGTAAGTGGAAACTTTCCATAAATAGTAACTTTTCGAAAATCAAAATTATTTTAGAAAACCATTATCATTAGTATAATTATTATACTTAAGTCTTTTAGGCAATATCTGATCGTACATCCTATCTCTAGGTTGAGATCTCGATCACGTTCTTCTGTTCAATTCATTTCTCTTGTGGAATAACTCTTCTGTGCTATTAAGGTGAACTCATAGCCCCTCTTTTTACATATTTTAATGTATTTTATAAATCTTGGGGTGAGACACATGCTTACTTTCAACTGTTTTACAATTTAGACACAAGTGCCTAAACTTTTTGATATGCAACTTCGTGAGACTTTGTTAACTTGTATTCTTACATGCAAATCCCCGCCATAATATCATTAATTGCTGGAATTGAAATGTTGCAAGCTTAATTATTGTGAGTAGGTCTATTGAGAGCGACGTCTCTACCCATTGACCGATCGTCAAGGGGGTACATAATAATTTTTACCGACACCCGTACCGTGTCAGGGGTTAATGTTTAGCTCGATATTATAACTCATGGCATATTGAATATTTTGATGTTTTGAAATAAATCTTGTGGTCTAAACTTATTAATTATTAAACCTATGATGTTCACTCAACCATTGTGTTGACATTTAAAGCATGTTTGTCTCAGGTGATGAATAGCTTATGTGCTGCCCTATGTTGCTTGCTTGCTGTTGCATTGGAGTCCACATTACTTATATTTTAGAATTGTTAAATATTTATTACATTTGGGTTTACCATATAAAATAATTCGTTTTCTGCTGCAATTAAATTACTGATTTTATTAGACGTCTCATTTAGATTCGTTCTCGTTTATATAACTGTGTGATGATATTGGAAAAGTCATATCTTTACCCCCGACCCTATTTGGGGGGTATGACAGAGTGGTATCAGAGCATAGTTTGTTATAGAGAACCAGTATTGCATTTATGTGTTCCTTATGTGTTAGTTAGGGTGCGTTAGCAATCTATAGGACTATAACCTTTTCTGACTTAAGATTTTAGTGTATTTCTTTTGGCTTTTACGTCTACCTTAGAAACATTCTGATTTCCTTCTTTTCTTTCTTTTAGGATGTCGAGCCACAACCCGATCATTATTTCTGACTCCGAAGAATCCGATATGGAGAGATCCGTTCACACTCCAGCTTATGGACCCATTTCTCCACCAACATCTCCAATTTATTGACCGGCTACTCCACCTGCATCTTCGCTCCACACGCCTGCCACTGCACCACACTCATTGGTGAAGGAAGAACCTCAAAATGATTATGATAGGGATGATGAGGGTGATGATGAGGAAATTGAAGAACACATTGAAGGTGAGGATGATTCCGAGGAAGAGCCCAAGGAAGATTCCGAACCCGAAGAAGAGGAAGTGGTTTGGGAACAAGCTAATGAGAAGGCTAATCCGGCTTATGATGGTCTTGGAGTTATCTGCTGTTTAGAAGATGATTTCGAGAAGGAAGTTGAACCTCCTGTTACTAAGACTCCCTCACCTAAGAGGAAGGCTCCGGAGACTCCCGCTACTGATGATGCTAATTCATCTAAGAAGCCAAAGGCCTCCGAGTTTGTCTATACCGAGTATGAACATGCTCTAGTTCGGTGTGATATCATGAACCTACAGAGTCGTACTGTAACTTTGAGAGATACGTTCCGTGAGCATTTGGCTAAGATGGAGAAGTGCTTGGACTATACAGACAGCGATGTGAAAAGGGTCTATGACAAGTTCTCCGTGATGTTTGCTAGGCAAGAGAGAGAGCTCGACCGCCAGCATATTGCACTGGTGGAATTAGAGAAGTTTGTAATGTACTTCAAGGGGTACATTAAGGATCATTTCAAGCCTCCATCGCCTAAGAAAGATTAGATCTTAGGATTCTCATTTATTTCCATTTCAGTTGCTTATGTAAAGGCATATGCCTAAGTTACATTGGTTTTCTTTGATTCATGTAAAACTAGTGGTTTTTATGGTTTAATTCAAGTATTTTGATTACATCTTTTTATTCCTACCACTTATCATACCTCAATTCGTATGTGTTTGGATATACCTGTTTGGTTGTATTTGTTGTGTGAACCTTGTGCATTATAAAACTTATTATTCGTTAGCACCACGAACTCTTCAACTAATACTGTATTTATGTATTGAAGAACAATGGCTCAATCAACTCGAGGTGCTACCAACATTCCGCATGTCTCTTTGACTCCTGCTCAATTCCAACGGCTGTTGGCCGCTGCACAAGGCAATCATAACAATCATGGGAACAACCAAGGAAATCCTCTCACTTCTTGCAGCTGCAAGGAGTTTATGAATTGCAAGCCTCCGTCTTTTAAGGGGAGTGAGGAAGCTATCGAACTAACTCGTTGGTTCGAAAAACTCGAATCCATTTTTCGCATCTGTAACTGTGCGGATGCCGACCGAGTGAAGTATGCCACTCACATGCTAAGTGGCCTAGCTCTAACATGGTAGAACGGCTATGCCCAAACTGTAGGACTAGATACTGCAAACATTATTCCATGGCCTGTTCGGAAGCGAATGATGACAGAAAAATTATGTCCACGAAACCAAATTCAAAAGCTAGAAGTTGAGTTCTGGGAATTGAAGGTAAAATGTCATACCCCCAAATAGGGCCGGGGGTAAATATGACATTTTAATATCATCACACAATTATATAAACTAGAACGACTCTAAATGAGAGGTAAATAAAATCAATAATTCAATTGCAGCAGAAACGTAATCATTTTACATGGTAAATCCAAATGTAATAAATGTTCAAAAAATGCTAAGATATAAATAATGTGTACTCCAATGCATCAGCAAGCAAAGCAACATAGGGCAACACATACGCTATTCTTCACCTTAGATAAACATGCTTAAAATGTCAACACAATGGTTGAGTGAACATCATAGGTTTAATAATCAATATAGTTTTAGACCACAAGATTTAATTCAAAACATCAAAATATCAATATGCCATGAGTTATAATTGAAAGGACCCGTTCATACCGATTATAAACGATTCATCTCAATTGATTTCATTGCGAGGTATTGACCTCTATATGATACATTTTACAAACATTACATTCGTTGAAAGAAAACTCATTTCAAAATATAACCTTTCGATACAAATGATATATGATTCTCCTAATATGAATGACTAATCTTTTATAACAGTCTTTTTGAACTCAATGACTTGAATGCAACGTCTTTTGAAATATGTCATGAATGACTCCAAGTAATATTGCTAAATTGAGCAAATGCACAGCGGAAGATTTTTTTCGTACCTGAGAATAAACATGCTTAAAAGTGTCAACCAAAAGGTTGGTGAGTTCATAGATTTATCATAATCATTCATTTCCATAATTTAAATAGACCACAAGATTTCATTTTTATATTACACATAACATGTGTAATAAAATAGTACGCATAACCTGCGAATTAAAATTCATTCATATGGTGAACACCTGGTAACCGACATTAACAAATGCATCTAGAATATCCCCAATTACATAGGTACACTCATCTGTATATAAAATCGAAGTACTAAAGCATCCATAGCCTGGATGGGGTTTGTTAGGCCCAATAGATCTATCTTCAGGATTCGCGTCAATTTGTGGGTCTGTTCCCAAATTCTTAGGCTACCAAGCTAAAAAGGGTGATATCCGGTATAATAATTCAACCATAGAATGTAATTTCAAGTACTTGTGTCTATTTCGTAAAACAGTTATAAAAGCAGCGCATGTATTCTCAGTCTCAAAAATATATATTGCAAAAACATTTAAAAATGGAGCAAATGAAACTCACAATACTGTATCTTGTACAATGCAGGGTTGACCTCGGATTCACGAACCTATATCATTTGTATATATATTAAAAGGTATAATCGTGATTGAACAAATATTTATATTATTATTAGTGATAATTTTTATATTAATAACTTATATATTTTATTATATATTCATTTTATATATTTTAAATAAAGTATTTATATATTTAAGTTATGGTTATTATATTTATTTTTATATACATAATCTTTTATTTACAAAATAATAGTTATAGTAATGCTAGAGTAATAATAATAATAATAAAAATGATAATAATTATAATACTTAATATTACTAATTAAGATAATAATGGTTATGATTTCATTAATGATAAAAATAATGATATTAATAATATACTTATATTAATAATAATGGTTCTAATATTTATAAAGTGACAATAATACTAATATTTATGAAAATAATAATAATTTGTATTATTTTCACAATAATAATAATGATAATAATTATAATCATAATAATGATAAAACACTAAAATGGTACAGTTATTAATAATAATTACATCATTAATACTTTATAATAATACTAACGATAATAATATTACTTACTAATACTTAACTATAATTATATAATAATAATAATAATAATAATAATAATAATAATAATAATAATAATAATAATAGCAATAATAATAATAATAGTAATAATAATAATTATTATTATTATTTTCATATATTAATAACAATAATACTAATAATAATAATAACCAAAATCATAATAATAACAATGATAAAAATTATAATTTTAGTAATAATAATAATTGTAGTAATAATAAAAGTTTTAGAATGGAGAACTACCTTCCAAGGCCACTTTAAAAAAAATTGCACAGAACCGGGCTTGAACCCGAGACCACTCGCTAAACCCGGAACACCTCAAACCAATGAACCAATTCATTTTATCTGATTAAAATCTATTTTAATTATGCTTAAACTGCCCTTCTGCTTCAACTTCTTTCTCTTCTTCTTCTTATATTCTCAGACGACCCAATCAAAAAAACAAGGATCATAATAGCAATCCAATAAAATGTGTTTTTACTTTTTAAAAGAATCAGAAGTAAACCATTTTCATTATTATTGATTAACAGAAAAAAATAATAAATAAAACCAAAATAGCTGTAACAGCCTTCACGAAGAACACCATGACTCATACATCAATTTCGATTTTTAGACTGTTTTGGATCCAAATTCATACATGAAATATATTGTAAATCCTTCCTAAAAACTCTATGAATTATCAATTTAATCGGAAATATCAAAACAAGTTAGAATTCCTCATAAACAAAATGTTTGACTTTTTGGATTTAATACTTTGACTCTAAAATTCTTGCTCGATACTAAAAATTGGGATTGAAAACTTTACAGATAGTTTGATTACACCATTACTAACAACTCTGCACTTATACATTTTGGAATTGATTTGAAATTGAAGGTTTTAAAATAAAAAGTCGAGAACAGAGGATATCGACTGGTTTCTTGAATTTCAATTTAAATTATCAAATAAAAGAAACTATAATTGATATATGATAATAGTGGTGAAATAATCGAACGGGTTGTTTTGATAACACGAGTTAACTGCTTGATTTATAGAAGAAGTGTTCGACATAAAGGATCAACTGGGAAGAAAATAAATAAATAAATAAATAAAAATAAGAAAAAAGGAGATCACGACGTTCAACTGATTTTGGAGGTTATTGTGATGTAAATCATGATTTGTACTGGTTTTAGAGACAAGAATCAATTTGGATACAGTATGATTGCTAAAGGAAACAGATTCGTACGTTCTTGTTTTGATTTAAAGCTTATAAAACAATTTCTAATAATTATTAAATGTATTATTAATATTAATAATTATCTTAATAATAATAATAAATAATAATGATATTAATAATAATAAAAATGATAATAATCATATTATTAATGTTAATAATCATAAATTGTATTATTTTCTAATAAATATTAATAATAACACTAATAATTATTTTAATAATAATTATATAATATTAGATAATATTAATAATAAAAATGATAGTAATAATATTATTCATAATACTAATAATACTACTAATTATAATAATATTAATATTATTAATGATAATAATAATATTAATAATAATATAACAATTTATATACATCAAATTTCATATTTATATCATAATATTATAATACAGATGTTTATTTTAATAATAATGAAAGTAATAACAACTATATTCTAACTTGCAATTATGTTTAAACTATTACTATTACCTATTATTATTTATGTATTATTTAATAATTATATATATATATATATAGTAACATATAATATCCATACCTTTGATATATATATATATATATATATATATATATATATATATATATATATATATATATATATATATATATATATATATATATATATATATATATATATATATATATATATATTCCAATATACATATCATAATAATTATTTATAGACATTATATATATTTATATATAGTTTTATTTTAATACCCACTTTATTATTTTATATATATTTTACATATAAAATCTTTATAATCAAATTGTATTTTATTACTTCAATTTATTATATAAACTTATATATATACATACATATTTACTTACAACAATTGTTCGTGAATCGTCGAAAATAGTCAAAGGTCAAATGAATCCATGTAAACTGTTCAAAAATTTTGAGACTTCAACATTATAGACTTTGCTTATCGTGTCGAAATAATATAAAGATTAAGTTTAAATTTGGTCGGAAATTTCCGGGTCGTCACAATAATATCGAGCTAAACATAAACCCCTGACACTGCGCGTGTGTCGGTAATCATTATTATGTACCCCCTTGATGATCGGTCAATGGGTAGAGACGTTACTCTCAATAGGCCCACTCACAATAATTAAGCTTGCAACATTTCAATTCCAGCAATTAACGATATTATGGCGGGGATTTTGCATGTAAGAATACAAGTTAACAATAATCTCACGAAGTTGCATATCAAAAAGTTTAGGCACTTGTGTCTAAATTGTAAATCATTTAAAAGCAAGCATGTGTCTCACCCAAGATTTTAAAATACATTAAAACATGTAAAAAAGCGGAGCTATGAGTTCACCTTAGTAGTAAATGAAGAGTTATTCCACAAATGAAAGAATTGAATGGAAGAACGTGATCGAGATCTCAACCTAGAGATAGAACGTATGATCAGAAATTACCTAATAGACATAAGTACGTACTAATAGTAACTATAGTAATAGTGATGGTTTTCTAAAAGAATATCTATTTTGAAAGGTTACTATTTATGAAAAGTCTCCATTTATAGTAACTTCCCAATTTTAGAAAGTTCGAGTTATAATCTTTAGCAAGATGTTGTACAAGTTTACTCAAACTTCGTTGCTATCAAGTAAGTCAGGAATGACCAGATGTAACCGGGGACTAGGACTCTTGATCAGAAACTATGTCATGACATTCGAGATCCACAACCTTATCCCATAATGGCAACCTAGACATCATTCACTTACGACCGTAAGTAGTGGTGAAGTTCGAAAATCATACGTTATCTTATTGATTATAACCTTTACTTGTTTTGTGCGTATATGAGTACGACACGTTTATAAGTTATTTATGTATAATATAAGTTCTTGTATTTATAAGTTTTATTATAAATAGTAATTATTGTTTTAAAAATGTACATAAGTATTCAATTATTATTTATTATCTAAATAGGTTAACATATTAATAAGTTTATTATATGGTTAAAGTATCATAATATTTATTATTTTATTAAATGTATTCATATTTATTTAATAAATTCAATATATATATATATATATATATATATATATATATATATATATATATATATATATATATATATATATATATATATATATATATATATATATATATATATATATATATATATAGGAATACATATTTTCTAAATCTAAAAGATATACAAAATCTTTGTGTTTATCTTGTAAAACAAGATAGTTATAATATATAAATTAAACATGTTCCACTAACCTTATAAAGATGTAAAAATATATTTTTAATAAAAAATTATACAAATTCCCGTATGTATAAAATTTTGGGATTCAAAATCTTGTTTTAATCATAACTAACTCGTTTTAAATTGAAAAATCATGTTCCATATATGTGTTTTTAATGGTTTTGAATGAAGAATCCAAATATGAACTCAGAATCCAAATATGAACTCAAAATAAGAAAATAAGACTTTTTCAGTTTCTGAAAAATTAAGGTTTTAATAAATACGAATTTAATTATCCTTAAAACAAGATTAGCAAGTTTAATAATGAAAGATACTTGATATATTCATATTTATATGTTATGTTTTAGTAAAACAAGTTGAAAAAGTAGATCTACCTCAAAAGGAGATGAACGTAAAAAAAAACGATAAAATCCGATAGCGGTGGCGGACAGCGACAGGGGCAGCCGGCGGTGGCAGACGGCGGCAGCTGGTGGCGGACGATGGTGGTGGGCGACGGTGGTCGGCGGCGGTGGTTGGGGACCGGCCGGAATCAATAGAGGGAGAGGAGATAGTTTTGTGTGTGTTTTTGGGGTTTAGAATGAATGAAAAACTAAGAAGCTGGAGGGTCTATTTATAGGGTAAAAATTAGGGTTATGTAACTTTTTCTTCAAGAACAAGTTAAGGTTTAATTAGGAAGTTTCTTAGGGAGTATGCTCTAGAATGTTCCATTTATTTATGGATAAAATGTTTTTTATTTATTTTAAAAGATTTGATCTTATCTTAAAGATTTGATAATATCTTTTTCTTTAAGAACAAGTTTGGCATATTCTTGGCATAATATTCACTTGGAAAATTCTAGAAAAATGATTTCTTTATTATTATTAAAATCGATTTTTAATTAAATATAAATAATAAATTCGATTTTAAATAAATTAATTATATAATTATATAATTTATCATTTAATTAATTAGGTTACCTTATAGTTTTACATTTTATATAAATGCACCTTACTATTTAATAATTTGTAATATTAACTAAAGTTAATCATATAATAAATATAAACTTTAATTGATATATAGTGATGTCTAAAAATTTATATTTAGTCAATCTTGAATAATTTATATTGTAATAACATATTAACCACTATATTAATTAAGCATGCAGAAACCCTATGGGTAAAATAGTCATTTCGGAATGGAAAAATGAGGGTTGTTATATAAAAGGAACCGACATTGAAGCTTATACCAACAGGTTTATAGAGTTGGTTACTTTGTGCCCAGAGATGGTACCAACTGAGCAGAAAAAGATAGAAAGGTACATAGAAGGCCTTCCTGAAGAGATTCAGGGAAATGTCATTGCTGCTAGTAAGGAGACTTTAGATGCAGTGATACTGATGGCTCAAAACCTCATGATGGCTAAGAGGAGAAAAGTCACGGCAAATAAACAAGCTGAGGCCAAGGCAAATGAGGGCAAAAGGAAATTTGAATCTGCTCAGGGATCGAACCAAGGTTCAAATAAGAAAGTTGCCGATAATTCAAAAAGAGGTTACTCTGGGAAACAACCTTTCTGTAAGCGTTGTGAGAAACACCATTCTGGGTGGTGCAAGGTTGAGTGCACAAATGTAAGAAGATTGGCCATATAGCCAAGAATTGTAGAGTTGCAGTTCCTCCAACGGATACACCTGCAACCAAAGCCAATGTAGTAGTTCCTACATGCTATGACTGTGGTGAAAAGGGGCATTTCCGCAACCAGTGTCCGAAAAAGAAGGGCAACATGGGAAATGCTAATGCTAAAAGCCGGGCGTTTGTGATGACTGTTGAGGAAGCCCGTGATGATGATGAAGTGATAACGTACGTTTCTTGTTAACAACTTCTATGCTACTATTTTATTCAATTTTGGTGCCGATAGAAGTTATGTGTCTACTGAGTTTTGTGCTTTATTCACTGAAAAACCACAAGCCTTAGAAATTAAGCGTCTTATAGAAGTAGCAAATGGTAAGGTTATGAAAGTAGACAATGTGTATAAAAACTGTGATCTGATTTTAGCCTACAAACACTTTAAGATCAACCTATTGCCAATTGAATTAGGGAGCTTTGATGTAGTCATAGGGATGGATTGGTTACACCCATTAAGAGCTACAATCATGTGCTATGAGAAAACCATTAACATACCTCTTGAAAATGGGGAAATCTTAATTGTTCAAGGGGAAATGAGTGATTCCAAACTCAACATCATCTCTTGTATCAAGACCTGCAAGTATCTAATGAAGGGATACCAAGCCATTTTGGCTCATGTTAAGGAAGTCGAATCGAAAGAAAAACGCATTGAAGATGTGCCGGTCGTTAGAGACTTTCCTGAAGTGTTTCCTGAAGAACTCCCTGGTTTCCCTCCCCAACGATAGGTTGAGTTTCAGATTGATTTGACCCCCAGTGCTGAACCTATTGCAAAGGCACCATACCGCTTGGCTTCACCAGAGATGAAGGAATTATCTAACCAACTCCAAGAACTTTTGGAGAAAGGTTTCATTCGTCCTAGCTCGTCTCCGTGGGGAGCACCCGTTCTATTTGTCAAGAAGAAAGATGGTACGTTGAGAATGTCTATTGATTACCGTGAGCTTAATAAGTTAACCATCAAGAATCGTTATCCCCTTCCGCGCCTTGATGACCTGTTTGACCAATTGCAAGGTTCCAATGTCTATTCAAAGATTGATCTTAGGTTCGGTTACCATCAATTGAGAGTCAAGGAAACCGATGTTTCTAAGACTGCTTTCCGAACTCGATACGGACATTATGGGTTTCTTGTCATGCCTTTTGGTTTAACCAATGCTCCTGCCGTATTCATGGATCTTATGAACCGTGTATGCAAGCCTAATCTTGACAAGTTCATGATTGTCTTTATCGATGACATTCTAATCTACTCCAAGAGCGAGGAAGAGCATGAGCAACATTTGCGATTGATTCTAGAGCTCTTAAAGAAGGAACAACTCTATGCTAAGTTCTCCAAGTGTGAATTTGTAACATCCCGTTTTCTCCCTACATGTCTTAAGGTATATACTTAACCGTTAGTACGTCTATATTTTGTTGTTATGTGATTAATAAATTTAAAAATGGTAATTTGATGTATATGCGTTATGTATATATAGATATACGTAACGCATGAGAACGTATATGTGCATGAGTATATACGCGGTTAGGAGTGTAGTAAGTCTTGTAAGTCTATTTGGTGAAGGCTAGGGAATATAGGAAGCGGGAATGGAATGTACAAGTCGAATAAATCGGTGATGGAGATTAAGTTGTCGAAATGACCAGGCACAGGCCTTTGCCGCGCCGCGGAAAGTCCATGTCGTGCCGCGACGTTGGACACAAAACAAAGTTAGGAGGCTCGATATTCAGATCAAAAATCACTTGCAATGTCGCGACGCGGTAAAGGGAGTCGCGCCGCAACACTTGGCGCAAACCAATGTCAGGAGGAGATCAAAACAGCTCGAGAATTACGTGAAACGCCACGCCGCGGCAAAACAGGGCCGCGCCGCAACCATATGTGCAGTCTGGTTCCGAATTTAGTTTTTAAAAGGTGTAGTTCGAGGGTAATATGGTTTTTTCGCGTGTAGATCTGATTGGAGCATTTAATCTCCACCACTTATCCATATTATTCATTTCTTTTCCATTTTTCTTCTCCATTTACTCTCAAAACATAAAACCCACTTAGATTCAAAGTGAGATTTGAGAGTGAAGAATTTAGAGTTGATCTTTGGAGCAAGAATTAAAGTTGTTCTCCCCGTTCTTAGCTACGAGTGGATAGTGTTGGTAAGTCTTAACTCCGTATTTTGAGTTTTAGTTAATTTATGGCTAGGGTTTGGCCATTTGGGACTTGTAAGACCCATTTGGGGATTTAATAGGTGGATTTGGGTTAATTTGATGTAAGAAAACCCAAATGGTGTTAACCTAGGGTTTGTTCATGTAATTGGGGTTTTGTAAGTGTTAAATTGAGTTGCTAGTCACTAACACACTTGTAAATGATGAAAGCATGTTAAGGGGTTAAGTTTGACCAAGTTTGTGGGTATAAGTGTTAAAATGGGTCAAATGAGTCATGGTTGACCTAATTGGGTGAAATGGGTATGGGTGAAATGGGTATGAAATACCCTAAGTTTGTGTTAATTGGTGATAGTAGGCTCTAATCACTAGCTTTTAGTGATTTATGATGAGTCATGGCCATTAATGGGCGATTTGGTGGGTGTGAGTCATTTAATGCGGTTAGGACATTAAATGCTCAAGAGTGAGTAAGGTGGTAAATTCCACTTGTTGTGTATTGAATGTGTACTTATGTATTAGGTACCTTGCTTGAAGCATTCGGGAGTAATTAATCACCACCAACGTGATAAGGTGAGTGGAATAATTATATGCGTGCATATATGATGTATTTATTTGTGTGGTATGAGTTGTGAAGTGTCGACGTGTTAAGACACCACTTCTCACTTGGCGAGTGAAGTGTCGACGTGTCTTAACACCACTCGGGAGTGAAGCATCGACGTGTTAAGATGCCACTCCAAGAGATGTAACGAGTGAAGTGTCGATGTGTTAAGACACCACTCGGGGTGAAGTGTCGACGTGTTAAGGCACCACCCGGGGTGAAGTATCGACGTGTTAAGATGCCACCCGTGGGGTTAGTGTACGTCGTGTTAAGTGCGCTAATGGTTGTTATAAACTCTGACGGTCTTTTAACTACCGTTGCCTCGTTCGATTGGTTAACCATGGTTGTACGTTGTGTTGTAGCATATTATATTGTTCGAGTTATATGCTAACGTTATGCTAGCTCATGTGATTTGAAGTTTAGTTATTATACTTGCGATGGTATGATTATTTATATTGCTAGCATGTATGCGGTAAATGTGTAAGTGATTGTAAGTAAGTAGGTTGTATATGTATTCGTATAATTGTTGCACTCACTAAGCATTAGCTTACCCCTCTCATTGTTCATCTTTTTAGATGCAGGTGCGGATAAGGGAAAAGTGGTTGTTGGGCACTAGGTGTCCCTTGGTGATGCTTGTTGAAGCTTTTGAAGTTGGCCTAGTGTTTTGGGTAGTTTAGCCCCAAACCATGCTCGAGGTGTTGTTTGGATTAAAACTATCATTTGTGAATAGGTCAAACTTGTATTATATTTGTTAAGGGCCTTCGTGCCGTTTGTAAACATTTAATTGTGATATCGTTTAAATGGGTTACATGTAACCGTTTAATTGGGCGCTAATGGTTTGTTATTTAAAAAAAAAAAATTATCGTATGGAAAATGGGTTGGGTTGTTTTAAGTGTTATCAGAGCATGGTCTAAGAGATATAGGCGACTTGAGATAGGTGCCTAGACTTAGACTTTATTGTGTGCGCGCTTATTGCAGGACTTGTAGGACTTCGGGTCAGATCGGGTTTGGTTAGTGCATAGGTTTATGTGAACTAGCCTTGCGCTATTTGTTTTGTGTGGTAATTGCAATCATCAAGCGAGATGGGCGTTGTACTAGTGAGTTAATGCGATGTGCTCTCGTAGTAATGACTAGCTATCATTATTACAGGTGCAAATTATGTCAAACAAGCGATGTACGGCGATTGTTGAGCAAGATGGGGCGGTACGATGTATACGTGTATATATGTGTCAAGTCTTTTGTTTCGTTGTTTAATCTCTTCCGTTTTATATAATGAAGATGAGAAACAGACACGACACCGAAAATGGGGGCACGAGCGAGGACCCCGAATTCACGGCCAAGGTTGAGGCCATTTTGAAAAGTCATCATGCATCTTTCCTAGAAGATGTTAAGAAGATGTTCCTAGATATGATTGACGAGCAATTTGTCAATGTAGTAAAGGAGCAAATTAAAGTTGTCCTTCAAGAGGACAATGTTGGAAGACGAGACTTTTTCTATAAGAATTTCAAAGATGTTCAACCACCTACTTTTGAGGGCGAACAGGATCCACTTAAGAGTGCCCGATGGATCTCCGATATGGAGGGGGCTTTTCGTGCTTGTGAATGCCCGCTTGATAAAAATACAAGGTATGGTTGTAGCATGTTGAGAGGTGACGCTAAATTGTGGTGGGATGCGAAAATCCAACTTTATGGTGAAGAACAATGTATGGATTTTACTTGGGAAGAGTTTAAGGCAGAGTTTTTCCAAGAGTACCGAACTTCGGCCGATCTTACTAGACTTAAGGACGAGTTGCGTTCCTTGAGGCAAGGGTCGATGGATTTGAACACTCTTAAATCCGTTTTCTTGTCAAAAACCTAATTTTGCCCGGAGTATGTCGGGAATGATAAAATGTTGAAGGAAGACTTCTATCGGATCTTGAATGACAATTACCAAGAGAAGATTAGTGTGAACGTGGTGAAGAGTTTTGATGAGTTGTTTGATATGACCAAAGGTTTCGAGTCGCTCATTTTGAGAAAGAGTGGCTTTACCTTAGGCAAAAAGAAGTTTGAACCCACTAGTCATTCGAACTTTTCTAACAAGAAACATAAGAGGGGCTCCGAGAGTGTTGGTAGCGTGAAAAAGGGGGCTTCCGGAGATTTTACTTATGCTTGCTACAATTGTGGGCAAAGGGGACACATGGCTGGTGAGTGCCCGAAACCATCATCCACAACCAAGCTCACTTGTTTTAATTGCAGAAAATAAGGGCATAAGAGGCCGGAGTGTCCCGATTTGCGCAATGATAATGTTAAGCGACTTGAGAAAGCGGCGGGTACGGCTAGGGGTCGCAACTATTTGATGACGAATGACGAAGCCAAGCAATCTAACGAAGTTGTCTTAGGTACTTTCATGGTTAACTCTAATCCGGCACGGATACTTTTTGATAGTGGTGCTAATTTGTACTTTGTGTCTCCAAGATTTGTGCCTAAGTTAAATAAACCGCTAGCTAAGTTAAGTCATCCGGTAGAAGTCAAAATAGCGGATGGTAAGACGGTGCTAGGGGTTGATGTTTGTAATGATTGTAATGTTGTGTTTGGTACCGAAACGTTTAAGATCGATCTCATTCCGATGACTTTGGGTAATTTTGATATTGTTGTTGGTATGGATTGGCTCGATCGTTATAGAGCCGATATTGCATGCCATGATAAATTCATTCGTGTGAAGACCCCAAGTGGGGGAGAGTTAATTATTCATGGTGATAAGTGAAGAAGACTTGTGCCGATATGCACTTATGCACGGGCATGTCGTTTCCTTATTAGTGGTGGCATGGCTTTTCTTGCCCATGTAGTTGATACTTGTGATGAGCCACCACCCATTCGTGAAATTTCGGTGGTTAACGAATTTGAAGACGTTTTTCCGGATGAGTTACCGGGTGTTCCGGTGGAAAGACAAGTTGAATTTCGCATTGAGTTGGTTCCGGGGGCTACCCCCATTGCTAAAACTCCTTATCGTTTAGCACCGACAGAAATGCAAGAGTTGTTAAATCAAACCCAAGAGTTGCTTGAAAAGGGTTTTATTCGACCGAGTTCCTCGCCATGGGGTGCTCCGGTTTTATTTGTGAAGAAGAAGTATGGTAGTATGCGGATGTGCATCGACTATCGAGAGTTGAACAAAGTGACGATCAAAAATCGTTATCCATTGCCTTGGATTGACAATTTGTTTGACCAACTCCAAGGTGCAACGTATTTTTATAATATTGACTTACGGTCCGGCTATCACCAAGTGCGGGTCCGTGAGGAGGACATAGAGAAAATGGCTTTTCGTACTCGTTACGGGCATTTTGAGTTTGTAGTTATGCCTTTTGGTCTCACGAATGCATCGGCGGCGTTCATGGATCTAATGAACCGAGTGTGCCAACCTATGTTGGACAAGTCGATAATCGTGTTCATTGACGACATACTTGTTTATTCTAAGAGTATGAAGGAACATGAACACCATTTGCGTAAAGTGTTGAAGACGTTGTGGAAGGAGAAGTTGTATGCAAAATTCTCCAAATGTGAGTTTTGGCTAAGGGAAGTTCAATTCCTTGGCCATATTGTGAACAAAGATGGTATTCAAGTAGATCCGGCGAAGATCGAGACGGTGAAGAGTTGGGACGACCGACTACGCCTACGAAAATCCGAAGTTTTCGCGGATTGGCCGGTTATTATCGTCGGTTTATCCAAGACTTTTCTAAGATCGCTTCTCCTTTGACGAAGTTGACGAGGAAGAACGTGAGGTTTAATTGGGAAAACGAGCAAGAAATTGCTTTCCAATTGTTAAAGGAGAAATTGTGTCAAGCTCCGGTGTTGGTATTACCGGAGGGAATCGAAGATATGACGGTTTATTATGATGCCTCATTAAATGGAATCGGGTGTGTTCTAATGCAAAGAGGTAAAGTCATCGCTTACGCCTCTTGACAATTAAATGAACACGAAAAGAGATACCCGACTCATGATCTTGAATAGGCGGCGGTGGTACATGCGCTGAAAATTTGGTGCCACTACTTGTACGGTGTTAAATGCACAATTTATTCAAATCACAAGAGCTTAAAACATCTTTTTGATCAACGAGATTTAAATTATCGTCAACGTAGGTGGATGGATGTGGTAAAGGATTATGATCGTGAGATACTTTATCATCCGGGTAAGGCGAACGTGGTCGCGGATGCGTTAAGTCGAAAGAGTCAACATCTGGTAATACGAGTAGGATCGTTACGCATGATCATTACTAACGATTTCCTTGTAAAGCTTGGTGAGATTCAAATAGAAGCGTATGTTCACAACAAGCATGAGGAACGAATCGTGGGGCAAACGGAGTTCATTACTTTAGGCCCGCATGGTTTGTTGTCTTTTCAAGGAAGAGTGTGGGTGCCTAAGATGGGTGATTACCGACGGGTGCTACTTGATGAAGCACATAAGTCAAAGTATTTCATTCATCCGGGCGCGACGAAAATGTACCTTGATTTAAAGAAGGATTATTGGTGGCCGGGCATGAAACGTGATGTTGTTAAATATGTTGAACAATGCGTCACATGTTTGCAAGTGAAGGTCGAACACCAAAAGCCGTACGGTAAGTTACAACCGTTGAAAGTCCCGAAGTGGAAATGGGAGCACATTACCATGGACTTCATTACAAAGTTACCAAAGACGGCGAGAACCTAATATGATACGATTTGGGTGATAGTTGATCGATTGACGAAGAGTGCTTTGTTTCTTCCCATTCGGGAAACGATATCATCGGAGACTTTATCTAAGTTGTTTATCAAATAGGTGATATCAAGGCATGGGGTTCCTATATCTATTGTTTCGGATCGAGATACTCGTTTCACGTCTAGGTTTTGGAATAAGTTTTATGAAGATACGGGTACTCAATTGAAAATGAGCACGGCGTATCATCCTCAAATGGACGGTCAAACCGAGCGTACGAATCAAATGTTGGAGGATATGTTAAGGGCGTGTATTATTGATTTCGGTGGTAGTTGGGACGAGCACTTACCATTGGTGGAATTCTCGTACAATAATAGTTACCACAATAGTATTGGAATTCCACCTTATGAGATGCTTTATGGGCGTAGGTGTCGAACTCCTATTTGTTGGGGTGAAGTGGGACAACGAGAAATCGGGAGTACCGATTTGGTCCTAGAGACGAATAGTAAGATTGAGATGATTCGGGCTCGACTTAAAGCGGCGCAAGATAGATAAAAAATCTTATGCTGATAAAGGTAGACGAATGATCGAATTTCAAGAAGGTGACATGGTGATGCTTAAGGTTTCTCCATGAAAGGGTGTTATCCGGTTTCGAAAGCGAGGAAAGTTAGCTCCTCGGTTTATTGGTTCTTTCAAGGTTTTAGCACGTGTTGGTGAGGTTGCTTATAGACTAGAGTTGCCCTAAGAGCTTGCGGGGATTCATAACACGTTTCATGTTTCCCATCTCCGTAGGTGTCTTGCGGATGACTCGACTTGGGTGCTGTTAGATGAGATTGCGTTGAACAACAAATTAGAGTATGTTGAAGAGCCGATTGCAATTCTTGATGAGAAGGTTAAGATGTTGCGAAACAAGGAAGTTAGAACTTTCAAAGTGCAATGGCGACATCGAAAGGGTTCCGAATTTACGTGGGAATCCGAAGAGTTTGTTTTGGTTTATCTTCCGGCTTGTCATGCGGCTTGGATCGCGAGGACGCACTCCGATTCAAGTGGGGGAGAGTTGTAACATCCCGTTTTCTCCCTACATGTCTTAAGGTATATACTTAACCGTTAGTATGTCTATATTTCGTTGTTATGTGATTAATAAATTTAAATGGTAATTTGATGTGTATGCGTTATGTATATATATAGATATACATAACGCATGAGAACGTATATGTGCATGAGTATATACGCGGTTAGGAGTGTAGTAAGTCTTGTAAGACTATTTGGTGAAGGCTAAGGAATATAGGAAGCGGGAATGGAATGTACAAGTTGAATAAATCGGTGATGGAGTTTAAGTTGTCGAAATGACCAGGCGCAGGCCTTTGTCGTGCCGCGGAAGTCCATGTCGCGCCGCGACGTTGGACACAAAACAAAGTCAGGAGGCTCGATATTCAGATCAAAAATCACTTACAATGTCGCGCCGCGGTAAAGGGAGTCGCGCCGCGACACTAGGCGCAAACCAATGTCAGGAGGAGATCAAAACAGCTCGAGAATTACGTGAAACGCCGCGCCGCAGCAAAACAGGGTCGCGCTGCGACCATCTGTGCAGTCTGGTTCCGAATTTAGTTTTTAAAAGGTGTAGTTCGAGGGAAATTTGGTCTTTTCGCGTGTAGATCTGATTGGAGCATTTAATCTCCACCACTTATCCATATTATTCATTTCTTTTCCATTTTTCTTCTCCATTTACTCTCAAAACATAAAACCCACTTAGATTCAAAGTGAGATTTGAGAGTGAAGAATTTAGAGTTGATCTTTGGAGCAAGAATTAAAGTTGTTCTCCTCGTTCTTAGCTACGAGTGGATAGTGTTGGTAAGTCTTAACTCCGTATTTTGAGTTTTAGTTAATTTATGGCTAGGATTTGGCCATTTGGGACTTGTAAGACCCATTTGGGGATTTAATGAGTGGATTTGGGTTAATTTGATGTAAGAAAACCCAAATGGTGTTAACCTAGGGTTTGTTCATGTAATTGGGGTTTTGTAAGTGTTAAATTGAGTTGCTAGTCACTAACACACTTGTAAATGATGAAAGCATGTTAAGGGGTTAAGTTTGACCAAGTTTGTGGGTATAAGTGTTAAAATGGGTCAAATGAGTCATGGTTGACCTATTTGGGTGAAATGGGTATGAAATACCCTAAGTTTGGTTTAATTGGTGATAGTAGGCTCTAATCACTAGCTTTTAGTGATTTATGATGAGTCATAGCCATTAATGGGCGGTTTGGTGGGTGTGAGTCATTTAATGCGGTTAGGACATTAAATGCTCAAGAGTGAGTAAGGTGGTTAATTCCACTTGTTGTGTATTGAATGTGTACTTATGTATTAGGTACCTTGCTTGAAGCATTCGGGAGTAATTAATCACCACCAATGTGATAAGGTGAGTGGAATAATTATATGCGTGCATATATGATGTATTTATTTGTGTGGTATGAGTTGTGAAGTGTCGACGTGTTAAGACACCACTTCTTACTTGGCGAGTGAAGTGTCGACGTGTTAAGACACCACTCAGGAGTGAAGCATCGACGTGTTAAGATGCCACTCCGAGAGATGTAACGAGTGAAGTGTCGATGTGTTAAGACACCAGTAGGGGTGAAGTGTCAACGTGTTAAGGCACCACCCGGGGTGAAGTATCGACGTGTTAAGATGCCATCCGTGGGGTTAGTGTAGGACGTGTTAAGTGCGCTAATGGTTGTTATGAACTCCGACGGTCTTTTAACTACCGTTCCCTCGTTCGATTAGTTAACCATGGTTGTGCGTTGTGTTGTAGCATATTATATCGTTCGAGTTATATGCTAACGTTATGCTAGCTCGTGTGATTTGAAGTTTAGTTATTATACTTGCGATGGTATGATTATTTATATTGCTAGCATGTGTGCGGTAAATGCGTAAGTGATTGCAAGTAAGTAGGTTGTATATGTATTCGTATAATTGTTGCACTCACTAAGCATTAGCTTACCCCTCTCGTTGTTCATCTTTTTAGATGCAGGTGCGGATAAGGGAAAAGTGGTTGTTGGCCACTAGGTGTCCCTTGGTGATGCTTGTTGAAGCTTTTGAAGTTGGCCTAGTGTTTTGGGTAGTTTAGCCCCAAACCATGCTCAAGGTGTTGTTTGGATTAAAACTATTGTTTATGAATGGGTCCAACTTGTATTACATTTGTAAAGGGCCTTCGTGCCGTTTGTAAACATTTAATTGTGATATCGTTTAAATGGGTTACATGTAACCGTTTAATTGGGCGCTAATGGTTTGTTATTTTAAAAAAAAATTATCGTATGGAAAATGGGTTGGGTTGTTTCAGAATTTTGGCTACGAACCGTTCAATTTCTCGGACATGTAGTTGATAGTGAAGGAATACATGTCGATCCGGCGAAGATCACCGCTATTCAAAACTGGGAAGTTCCTAAGAATGCGAAGCATATTCGCCAATCTTTGGGACTTGCTGGTTATTACCGAAGGTTCATCAAGGATTTTTCTATTCTAGCCAAACCTCTTACCAAGCTAACTCATAAGGGGAAGAAGTTTGAGTGGTCCGAAGAACAGGAATCTGCTTTCAAGATTCTGAAGGATAAATTGACCACAACCCCGATCCTATCATTACCTGAAGGTACTGAAGATTTCGTAGTCTATTTTGATGCCTCGAATCAGGGTTTCGGATGTGTTCTGATGCAACGTGTAAAGGTTATGGGCCTATGCATCTAGACAATTGAAGAAACATGAAAAGAACTATACCACACATGACCTAGAATTAGGAGCCGTGGTATTTGCGCTAAAGATGTGGAGACATTACCTCTATGGGGTTAGAATCACGGTGTATACCGATCATAAAAGTCTTCAACATATCATTGACCAGAAGCAATTAAACATGAGACAAAGGCGTTGAATCGAGTTATTAAATGACTACGATTGTGAACTTCGATACCATCCTAGCAAGGCGAATGTAGTAGCCGATGCCCTTAGTAGAAAGGATCATGTCAAACCAATCCGAGTCCGAGCTTTAAATATACGTATACTTACGAATCTTACATCTCAAATTCGTGAAGCATAACTTGAGGCATTGAAGGAAGAGAATGTCCAAATTGAGGGATTGAAAGGTCTCGAAAAGCAACTTGAACTCAAGGGAAATGGAACGAGGTATTTTAATAACTGAATCTGGGTCCCAATTTTCGAAAATCTTCGAGAACTAGTCTTGGATGAAGTGCATAAGACTAGATACCCTATTCACCCAGGCTCCAGTAAAATGTATCACGATGTGAAAGAATTCTATTGGTGGCCTAATCTAAAGTCTGACATTGCTGATTATGTGAGCAAGTGCCTTACTTGTCTGAAGGTTAAGGTCGAACATCAAAAGCCGTCTGGATTACTTCAACAGCCGGATATTCCGCAGTGGAAGTGGGAATGTATCACTATGGATTTCCTCACTAAGTTGCCCAAGACTTCAACCGGCAACAATACTATTTGGGTCATAGTTGATCGTCTTACTAAATCTGCACATTTCTTACCGATCAAAGAAACCGACAAAATGGATAAATTGTCACAACTTTACATCAAGGAGATTGTCTCATATCATGGAGCTCCTATCTCAATCATTTCTGATCGCGACAGTCGATTTGTTTCTAGATTCTGGAAAACTTTACAATCTGCTCTTGGAACCTCAACTTGACATGAGTACCGCTTATCATCTGCAAACTAATGGTCAAAGTGAACGAACTATTCAGACGTTGGAAGATATGCTACGTGCTTGTGCTATCGATTTCGGCAAAGGTTGGGATAGACACTTGCCTTTAGCTGAATTTTCATATAACAACAGCTATCACTCAAGTATTAAGGCTGCACCATTTGAAGCCTTATACGGACGAAAATGTAGATCCCCGTTATGCTGGGATGAATTAGAGGACAGACAGTTAACTGGTCCTGAAATCATTCATGAAACGACTGAAAAGATCGTTCAGATTAAGAAACGATTAGATAATGCCCGCAGCCGACAAAAGAGCTATGCTGATAAACGTCGGAAAGATTTAGAATTCCAAGTTGGTGATAAAGTCATGTAGAAAGTATCCCCTTGGAAGGGAGTCGTTCGTTTTGGTAAGCGAAGCAAATTAATTCCACGTTATGTAGGACCTTTCAAGATTATTGAAAGAGTTGGTCCTGTGGCATATTGATTAGAATTACCCGATGATCTTAGTAATGTGCATGATGTATTTCATGTCTCGAATCTTAAAAATCGTCTAGCTGATAACACACTTGTAGTGACCCGAACTTTTCCATGTTTATATATATATTAAATGAAAATGTTATTTACATGATTAAGTGTTTCCAACATGTTAAGCAATCAAACTTGTTAAGACTTGATTAATTGAAATAGGTTTCATATAGACAATTGACCACCCAAGTTGACCGGTGATTCACGAACGTTAAAACTTGTAAAAACTATACGATGACATATATATGGTTATATATATAGTTAACATGATTTTATTATAAGTATGTATCTCATTAGGTATTTTAACAATGAGTTATATACATAAAAATGAGACTATTAATTTAAGAAACTCGAAAACGATATATATAACGATTATCGTTATAACAACGTCTTACTAGGTACATATGAATCATATTAAGATATTGATACACTTGGTTAATTATTTTAAATGATAAGTAAATATATTATTAAGTGTATTAACAATGAAATACATATGTAAAAATAAGACTACTAACTTAATGATTTCGAAACGAGACATATATGTAACGATTATCGTTGTAACAACATTTAACTGTATATATATCATACTAAGATATATTATATATCATAATATCATGATAATATAACAATTTAACATCTCATTTGTTATAATAAACAATGGGTTAACAACATTCAACAAGATCGTTAACCTAAAGGTTTCAAAACAACATTTACATGTAACGACTAACGATGACTTAACGACTCAGTTAAAATGTATATACATGTAGTGCTTTAATATGTATTCATACACTTTTGAAAGACTTCAAGACACTTATCAAAATACTTCTACTTAACAAAAATGCTTACAATTACATCCTCGTTCAGTTTCATCAACAATTCTACTCGTATGCACCCGTATTCGTACTCGTACAATACACAGCTTTTAGATGTATGTACTATTGGTATATACACTCCAATGATCAGCTCTTAGCAGCCCATGTGAGTCACCTAACACATGTGGGAACCATCATTTGGAAACTAGCATGAAATATCTCATAAAATTACAAAAATATGAGTAATCATTCATGACTTATTTACATGAAAACAAAATTACATATCCTTTGAAGCTAGATCCATTTTTATTATTTCCAGTAGGTTTATCCAAGGAACTTGAGGTAGTAATGATGTTCATAACATCATTCAATTCATACATATAAAGCTATCTTATTCGAAGGTTTAAACTTGTAATCACTAGAACATAGTTTAGTTAATTCTAAACTTGTTCACAAATAAAAGTTAATCCTTCTAACTTGACTTTTAAAATCAACTAAACACATGTTCTATATCTATATGATATGCTAACTTAATGATTTAAAATCTGGAAACACGAAAAACACCGTAAAACCGGATTTACGCCGTCGTAGTAACACCGCGGGCTGTTTTGGGTTAGTTAATTAAAAACTATGATAAACTTTGATTTAAAAGTTGTTATTCTGGTAAAATGATTTTTATTATGAACATGAAACTATATCCAAAAATTATGGTTAAACTCAAAGTGGAAGTATGTTTTCTAAATTGGTCATCTAGACGTCGTTCTTTCGACTGAAATGACTACCTTTACAAAAACGACTTGTAACTTATTTTTCCGACTATAAACCTATACTTTTTCTGTTTAGAATCATAAAATAGAGTTCAATATGAAACCATAGCAATTTGATTCACTCAAAACGGATTTAAAATGAAGAAGTTATGGGTAAAACAAGATTGGATAATTTTTCTCATTTTAGCTACGTGAAAATTGGTAACAAATCTATTCCAACCATAACTTAATCAACTTGTATTGTATATTATGTAATCTTGAGATACCATAGACACGTATACAATGTTTCGACCTATCATGTTGGCACATCTATATATATTTCGGAACAACCATAGACACTCTATATGTGAATGTTGGAGTTAGCTATACACGGTTGAGGTTGATTCCAAAATATATATAGTTTGAGTTGTGATCAATACTGAGATAAGTATACACTGGGTCGTGGATTGATTCAAGATAATATTTATCGATTTATTTCTGTACATCTAACTGTGGACAACTAGTTGTAGGTTACTAACGAGGACAGCTGACTTAATAAACTTAAAACATCAAAATATATTAAAAGTGTTGTAAATATATTTTGAACATACTTTGATATATATGTATATATTGTTATAGGTTCGTGAATCAACCAGTGGCCAAGTCTTACTTCCTGGCGAAGTAAAAATCTGTGAAAGTGAGTTATAGTCCCACTTTTAAAATCTAATATTTTTGGGATGAGAATACATGCAGGTTTTATAAATGATTTACAAAATAGACACAAGTACATGAAACTACATTCTATGGTTGAATTATTGAAATCGAATATGCCCCTTTTTATTAAGTCTGGTAATCTAAGAATTAGGGAACATACACCCTAATTGACGCGAATCCTAAAGATAGATCTATTGGGCCTATCAAACTCCATCCAAAGTACCGGATGCTTTAGTACTTAGAAATTTATATCATATCCGAAGGGTGTCCCAGAATGATGGGGATATTCTTATATATGCATCTTGTTAATGTCGGTTACCAGGTGTTCACCATATGAATGATTTTTATCTCTATGTATGGGATGTGTATTGAAATATGAAATCTTGTGGTCTATTGTTACGATTTAATATATATAGGTTAAACCTATAACTCACCAACATTTTTTTTGTTGACGTTTAAAGCATGTTTATTCTCAGGTGAATACTAAGAGCTTCCGCTGTTGCATACTAAAATAAGGACAAGATTTGGAGTCCATGTTTGTATGATATTGTGTAAAAACTGCATTCAAGAAACTGATTTCGATGTAACATATTTGTATTGTAAACCATTATGTAATGGTCGTGTGTAAACAGGATATTTTAGATTATCATTATTTGATAATCTACGTAAAGCTTTTTAAACCTTTATTTATGAAATAAAGGTTATGGTTTGTTTTAAAAATGAATGCAGTCTTTGAAAAACGTCTCATATAGAGGTCAAAACCTCGCAACGAAATCAATTAATATGGAACGTTTTTAATCAATAAGAACGGGACATTTCAGTTGGTATCCGAGCGTTGGTCTTAGAGAACCAGAAAATTTGCATTAGTGTGTCTTATCGAGTTTGTAGGATGCATTAGTGAGTCTGGACTTCGACCGTGTTTTCTTTAAAAATGATTGCTTAACATTTTTATTGGAAACTATATATTATTAACATGTATATATTATGTGATATATTAATCTCTTAACATGTTTGATATTGTGTGATAGATGTCTACCTCTAGCACAAATCTCATTGACTCACCTAATAATAACGAAGAGTCGAATATATATTGGACTGATTCACAAGTTCCCGAAGAAGAACCGGAAGAAGAATCAGAACCGGAAGAAGAATCAGAACCGAAAGAGGAGGAACCGAAGGAGGAAATAGAACCGGTGGGGGAAATAATAAAACGATTAAGTAAAAGAAAATCCTCAACCAACCGACCAAGGTTAATTATGGTCAATGGTGTTTCCGCCAAGGAAGCAAAATATTGGGAGGATTACCAATTCTCTGATGAATCGGATTCCGACGAGAATTCCGATGATGTTATAGAAATTACCCCAACTGAATTTAAAAAGGCAAAAGAAAATAATAAGGGAAAGGGCATAAAAATAGAGAAATCTAATTCCAACCCCGATGAACTTTATATGTATCGTCAACCCCCGAAGCCCTTAAGTTGTAACAATGACCCGGGAACCTCTAAACCACCAGGTTTTTCTAAACCGTTGTGGAAAACGACAGCTCGTATTAGGGGAACATCATATATCCCTAGAAACTTGGCAAAACGAACCAAAACCGAAGAAGAAGAAACGAGCGAGTCGGAATAAGATAGTTGTATTCGTGTGGTGTAATATATGTAATATAGTGTGCTTATGCTTTATGATATATGAAAAAATTGCTTGTATTAATAAGTATTTTTTTTATGAATCTAACTCTTGTCTATTTTACAGTATAAAAACACAAAATGGATAGACAACCCAATATTTTAAGAGACCTACCCGGAGACATGATTGATGAAATCTTGTCTAGAGTCGGTCAGAATTCTTCGGCACAACTATTTACGGCGAAATCAGTTTGTAAGACATTCGTAGAACGTTCCAAGAATGTCTTGGTTTATAAGAGACTTTCGTTTGAAAGATGGGGGATATCACATTGGGAAACCCATAAGTTACGATGTGTTTACTTTGACGCATATATTGCGGGGAACCCAAATGCTATTTTACGCAACGGGTTAAGAAATTATTTTGACTCAATGTATCCGAATATAGGACTTCATGATTTAGAAAAAGCGGCTGATAATGCTAAAAACGAACATATATTTCATAGCATTATTCCTCAAGAAAGACAAGCTTTTAGTTGCAATTGTTCTATTTACAAGAGATATTCGTTTAAATAATAAAAGGTGAAGACAAAAGACAGATTCGACGAATTGAAGACGCAAACGACCAAAAAGCTCAAAAGTACAAAAGACAATCAAAAAGGTTCCAATTATTGATAAGAAACGTCTCGAAATTACAAGAGTACAAGATTCAAAACGCAAAGTACAAAATATAAAATTGTACGCAAGGACGTTCGAAAATCCGGAACCGGGACCAGAGTCAACTCTTAACGCTCGACGCAACGGACTAAAAATTACAAGTTAACTATGTATATAAATATAATATAATATATAATTAATTATATTAAATATATATATATTATATTTATAAATAAAAAACCATCGGCAGAGAAAGACTCCAAGGACTGAGCTGTAATTTCATTCTCCGCGACTCGCGGAGTTTGAAGAGGATTTTGCCGCGAGTCGCGGAGCCCCAAATTTGAAAACTGCCTATAAAGCCAACCGAATTCTGATCAAAAACCATCATCTTTTTCTTCTCTTATCATACGTAAAATTTATATATATATATATATATAATTTATATTTTAATTTTAATTATAATTCTAATAATAAGGGTATGTTAGCGAATGTTGTAAGGGTGTAAGTCGAAATTCTGTCCGTGTAACGCTACGCTATTTTTAATCATTGTAAGTTATGTTCAACCTTTTTATATTAATGTCTCGTAGCTAAGTTATTATTATGCTTATTTAAAACGAAGTAATCATGATGTTGGGCTAATTACTAAAATTGGGTAATTGGGCTTTGTACCATAATTGGGCTTTGTACCATAATTGGGGTTTGGACAAAAGAACGACACTTGTGGAAATTAGACTATGGGCTATTAATGGGCTTTATATTTGTTTAACTAAATGATAGTTTGTTAATGTTAATATAAAGATTTACAATTGGGCGTCCCTATAAATTACCATATACACTCGATCGGACACGATGGGCGGGGTATTTATATGTACGAATAATTGTTCATTTAACCGGACACGGGAATGGATTAATAGCCACTAGAATAATTAAAACAGGGGTGAAATTACATTCAAGGTTAATTGGTGTAATTGTTAACAAAGTAGTAAAACCTTGGTTTACACGCAGTCGATAACCTGGTGTATTCATTAAACAAAGTATTAAAACCTTGTTACAATTCGAATCCCCAATTAATTGGAATATTTAACTTCGGGTATAATAATAATTTGACGAGGACACTCGCACTTTATATTTATGACTGATGGACTGTTATGGACAAAAACCAGACGGACATATTAAATAATCCAGGACAAAGGACAATTAACCCATGGGCATAAAACTAAAATCAACACGTCGAACATCATGATTACGGAAGTTTAAATAAGCATAATTCTTTTATTTCATATTTAATTTCCTTTATTTTATATTTAATTGCACTTCTAATTATCGCACTTTTATTTATTGTTATTTAATTGCACTTTTAATTATCGTACTTTTTAATTATCGTAAGTTTATTTTATCGCACTTTTATTATTCGCAATTTCATTATCGTTATTTACTTTACGCTTTAATTTAAGTCTTGTATTTATTTTATATTTTACATTAGGTTTTAACTGCGACTAAAGTCTTAAAATCGACAAACCGGTCATTAAACGGTAAAAACCCCCCTTTATAATAATAATATTACTTATATATATATTTGTATTTTTAATAAAAGTAAACTAATATAGCGTTGAGCTTTGTTTAAAGATTTCCCTGTGGAACGAACCGGACTTACTAAAAACTACACTACTGTACGATTAGGTACACTGCCTATAAGTGTTGTAGCAAGGTTTAAGTATATCCATTCTATAAATAAATAAATATCTTGTGTAAAATTGTATCGTATTTAATAGTATTTCCTGCTAAAATTAATAACTATTTTATATACACCTCGCATAACATCAAGTATTTTTGGCGCCGCTGCCGGGGAACTATCTTAAAAGCCGGAAGCACAACGCTAATAAAAAAAATAAAAAATAAAAAAAGAAAACGCGTCGAATTTAAATCTGTCAACTGAATTTCTGAACCCCGCGAGTCGCGGGGTTTGATGTATTAATTACCGCAACTCGCGGAGCCTTTCTGACAGGCGACAAAAAACCCTAATCCTGCATTAATTACGGGTTATTATTAATTATAATTATTATTTAAACCTAATTATTATTATTATTATTATTATTATTATTAGTTTTATTTTTATTTTTACTTTTTATTTAATTTATGTATTTAGTATTAATTAGTTTTATTAAATTGTAAAATTAGTAGTTTTATTAAAAAAATAATATAAAAATAATATTTTTATAAAAATTGTACTTTTTACAACTTTTTGTATATTTTTATATTTTGTCCCTTTTTAATCGTTGTAGCGTAATATTTGTATTTTTAGCTCATATTTAATTTTAAACTTAGTTTTTGCTATAGTTATTTTTACTCCTAGATTTTTAGGCTTTGCCGTAGAATTCCTTAAGTGCTTTTTCTTTAGACTAAGATTTAGGTGCTTTAGAATTTTGCGACGCCTTTTTAAGTTTTAGTTTCTTTTTAAGTTATTTCCATTTGGGATTTAGTTTTTCCTTGTAAGCTTTAATAATTTTAGACCTTTTACTATGTATCAATTATCATTCCAATTAGTAATCTCAATTTGCGATTATAATTTTAAGTTAGTTGTAGTAATAAGGTTAGGTTAGTCAAGTATTTTTAAGTTTTTATAAGTTTCTTTTATTTTTCCGTCACCTTTTATTTTTCAACCATTTTTTTTTCTTTTTCGACCTTTTGCGACGAACTCTTTTTCTCTCTTATTTCTCGCCATTCTAGTTTTTAGGACTTAGAATTTTTTCTACTTCTTATCTAAATTTTCTTAAAATTACGAAAATTTATTTTAAGTGGTTAAATTAATAGACATCAAAATTTTCTGGTTCGTAGTAATAGTTGGATTTGTACGTGGACCGGGTTATTGGAGACAAACAGTCCTCAATTATATTGAGACCAAACGAATCCTGCCCCTCTGCTGCATCTTTTGGCTATTCGAAACGTGGGCAAAATCAGAAAAGTCTATTGATTGGATAACTTATTATAATTTTTCTTTCCTTTTAAAAACTAATAGGATATTCAGTGAATGCACCGAGCAAGACGTTCATCACCTTTTGTACGTTCACCACCTGTAACTCGATCAAGACATCGTTTAACAAATATAACCGCCGTTGATTTTTCTTTAGAATCGTCATCCAGTCGACCAAGTACTTCAGTTCAAATTTCCGATAATCCATTTTTGGAACCCAACATCACAATTGAGAATCCGGAAAATATTCAGGAACGGTTCATAGATCCTGAACCACTAAACTTTCCTCCGGAGCCACCAATCATTCAAACAGAGATTGTTGAGGAACGAACCATTAAATCTGAATCCTCTAGTGATTCCGATTCAACAAATTCAATTATGGAGAATCTAGAACCTCTAAGTATGGAAGACCGAATGAGAGCTAAACGCACTGGCCAAGGTCACGCAATTACTCATCCAGACATTAATGCGCCAGATTATGAAATCAAAGGACAAATTCTACACATGGTGACTAATCAATGCCAATTTAGTGGTGCGCCGAAGGAAGATCCAAATGAACATCTACGTACCTTTAATAGGATCTGCACACTATTTAAAATCCGAGAAGTGGAGGATGAACAAATATATCTCATGTTATTTCCCTGGACTTTAAAGGGAGAAGCCAAAGATTGGTTGGAATCGTTACCTGAAGGGGCGATCGATACATGGGACGTTTTAGTTGACAAATTTCTTAAACAATTCTTTCCTGCATCTAAAGCCGTAAGACTTCAAGCAGAAATTGTTACGTTTACACAGAAACCAAATGAAACTCTATATGAGGCGTGGACAAGATATGGAAAGTTATTAAGAGGATGTCCGCAACATGGTTTAGACACCTGTCAAATAGTACATATATTCTACCAAGGATGCGACATCACTACAAGAAAAGACATAGATATAGCAGCTGGTGGTTCTATTATGAAGAAAACCGAAACTGATGCTTACAAAATTATTGATAACACTGCTTCCCACTCACATGAGTGGCACCAAGAAAAAGATATCATTAGATCATCTAAAGCAGCTAGAGCCGATTCTAGCCATGACTTAGATTCCATTTCCGCAAAGATAGATGCTGTGGAACGACGAATGGAAAAGATGACTAAAGATATTCACTCAATACGAATTAGTTGTGAGCAGTGTGGAGGACCACATTTGACAAAAGATTGTCTCAGTATTGAATTAACAATGGAACAAAGAGAGAATATTTCATACATAAACCAAAGGCCTGGAAATAATTATCAGAATAATTATCAACCGCCAAGACCGATTTACAATCAAAACCAGAATTATAACCGAAATATTCCATACAACAACCAACAAGGTCCTAGCAATCAACAAGTATCCAATAATACTTATAATCAGCAAAGACCGAATTTTCAAAACAAACCACCACAACAAACCGATGATAAAAAGCCGAATTTAGAAGATATGATGACGAAGCTAGTTGAAACTCAAACACAGTTTTTCACATCTCAAAAACAAACTAATGAACAAAATGCTCAAGCATTTAGAAATCAACAAGCTTCTATTCAAAATCTGGAACAAGAAGTGAGTAACCTAGCAAGGTTAATAGGTGAAAGAAAACCGGGAAGTCTACCTAGCGATACAAATGCTAACCCCCGGAATGAAACAGCTAAAGCTATTACCACAAGAAGTGGTACAACACTTAAACCACCTGAAATACCTGTAACTTCTGATGAAACCATTCCTACTCCACAAGAACCACAACCTGATCAAGATAAGGAAAAAGAACCGGTAGTTGAAAAGGTTAATGAAGATAACACAGTTAAGGATAAACCTTATGTTAAACCATACCAACCACCACTTCCTTATCCGAGTAAAATGAAGAAAGAGAAACTTGAAGCCGAGCAATCCAAATTCTTGGATATGTTTAAACAGATAAATGTAAATCTTCCTTTCATTGATGTGATTTCAGGAATGCCTAGATATGCTAAAATCTTGAAAGATCTAATCTCAAATAGAAAGAAAATGGAAGAACTCTCGGCTGTTACTATGAATGCTAATTGTTCAGCAGTGCTGTTGAATAAGATACCAGAAAAACTATCTGATCCAGGAAGTTTCACAATTCCATGTTTTCTGGGTAGTCTTAGTTCAATAGAAGCATTGGCAGACTTAGGTGCTAGTATAAATCTAATGCCGTATTCACTATACGCTAAACTAGACCTTGGAGAATTAAAACCAACCAGAATAAGCATACAACTAGCCGATAGATCAATAAAATATCCTAGAGGGATAATGGAGAACATGCTAGTTAAAGTTGGTACTTTAGTATTTCCAGTAGATTTTGTTGTTTTGGACATGGAAGAAGATTCTCAAGTTCCTCTCATATTAGGAAGACCATTCTTAAACACGGCTAAAGCAATGATAGACGTGTTCGGTAAGAAACTGACCCTAAGTATAAGGGATGAGAGTGTTACCTTTTCAGTTGATAGAGCAATGCAACAACCACAATCTGCAGATGATACATGTTATTATATTCAAACTATAGATGCACATGCAGAATTATTAGAAGAATTTCCAGAATTACAAGGAACAGGAGAATGTTCTTTAGGAGAAGGTAATGAACCAATTGATGAAGCTGAAATGTTAGCTACACTTATAGCTAATGGATATGAACCAACAACAGAAGAAATTCAAATGCTAAAAGAAGAAGACAGATATCGATATAAATCATCGATAGAAGAACCTCCGAAATTAGAGTTAAAGCCACTTCCAAACCATTTGGAATACGCTTATTTACATGGTGAATCTGAATTACCTGTAATAATATCGTCTTCTCTTACTGAAAATGAAAAATCACAACTCATTTCTGTGTTGAAAGCTCATAAACCAGCCATTGCATGGAAGATTCATGATATTAAAGGAATAAGTCCTTCGTATTGCACACATAAAATCCTTATGGAAGAAGGTCATAAAACGTATGTGCAACGCCAACGAAGACTAAATCCTAATATGCAAGATGTAGTTAAGAAAGAGATTATTAAACTGCTAGATGCAGGTTTGATATATCCAATTTCTGATAGTCCATGGGTAAGCCCAGTTCAATGCGTACCTAAGAAGGGTGGCATGACTGTCATTACAAATGAGAAAAATGAGCTTATTCCTACTAGGACTGTAACAGGATGGCGTGTATGTATTGATTATAGAAAATTAAATGACGCCACCAGAAAAGATCACTTTCCCTTACCTTTCATAGATCAAATGTTGGAAAGATTAGCCGGAAATAGTTACTATTGTTTTCTAGATGGATTTTCCGGATATTTTCAAATTCCAATAGCACCCGAGGACCAAGAGAAAACCACATTCACGTGCCCTTATGGTACTTTTGCTTACAAACGCATGCCATTTGGACTTTGTAACGCCCCTGCAACCTTTCAAAGGTGTATGATGGCGATTTTTCACGACATGATAGAAGAATGCATGGAAGTATTCATGGATGACTTTTCAGTCTTCGGTAATACATTTAAATCATGTCTAGTTAATCTGGAACGAATGCTAATTAGATGCGAAAAATCAAATCTAGTACTTAATTGGGAGAAATGCCATTTCATGGTTAAAGAAGGCATCGTTCTTGGACATAAAATTTCAAAAGAAGGAATTGAAGTGGATAGATCTAAAGTAGATGTAATTGCTAAACTTCCACATCCCACCAATGTTAGAGGAGTTAGGAGTTTTCTAGGGCATGCCGGTTTTTACCGACGTTTTATAAAAGATTTTTCTAAAATTGCCACTCCTATGAATAAACTCCTAGAAAAGGATGCTCCATTCATCTTTTCAGATGAGTGTATCAAATCTTTTAATATTCTTAAAGAGAAACTCACTAATGCACCAATCATGATAACACCAAATTGGAATCTACCATTTGAACTAATGTGCGATGCAAGTGATTTTGCAATGGGAGCCGTTTTAGGACAAAGGATTGAAAAACGATTTCAACCTATATATTATGCTAGTAAGACATTACAAGGAGCACAAACAAATTATACAACTACGGAAAAAGAACTCCTTGCTATTGTCTTCGCTTTTGACAAATTTCGATCATATCTCGTTCTAGCAAAAACGGTGGTCTATACAGACCATTCTGCTCTTAGATACCTATTTTCAAAACAAGATGCTAAACCAAGATTAATCCGTTGGATCTTACTCTTACAAGAGTTTGATATTGAAATCCAAGATAAAAGAGGAGCAGAAAATCTCGCCGCTGATCATCTTTCTCGTCTTGAAAATCCCGAATTAGAAGTTCTAAATGAATCAGCCATACAAGACAACTTTCCTGATGAATATCTATTGAAGATAGATTATAAAGAAATCCCATGGTTTGCAGACTATGCAAACTACTTAGTTTGTGGATTCCTTGAAAAAGGATTATCGTACCAAAGACGAAAGAAATTCTTCAGTGATATAAAACACTATTTCTGGGAAGATCCACATCTGTTTAAAAGTTGTCCCGATGGAATAATACGCCGATGTGTATTTGGAGATGAAGCTAGTAAAATTTTAAACCATTGTCACACAGGACCAACAGGAGGGCATTATTGGCCTCAACTAACAGCAAGAAAAGTTTATGATGCTGGATTCTATTGGCCAACAATTTACAAAGACGCACACCTTCTTTGCAAATCCTGTGATGCATGTCAAAGGGCAGGAAAAATAAGTCAACGTGATGAAATGCCACTAAATGTCATCCAAGTATGTGAAGTATTTGACATTTGGGGTATTGACTTTATGGGTCCATTTCCAAAATCTCATAATAATCTATATATACTCGTAGCCATTGATTATGTATCTAAATGGGCGGAAGCACAAGCTCTCCCAACTAACGATGCACGAGTTGTAGTCAACTTTTTAAAACGTCTTTTTGCAAGGTTTGGAACACCGAAAGCTTTAATAAGTGATCGGGGTACTCATTTCTGTAATAATCAACTTGAGAAAGTTCTTAAAAGATATGGAGTAACTCATAAAATCTCCACCGCATATCATCCACAAACAAGTGGACAAGTTGAAAATACAAACCGAGCTTTAAAACGTATTCTAGAGAAAACCGTAGGATCAAATCTGAAGGAATGGTCCATTAAATTGGAGGATGCACTCTGGGCTTTTAGAACAGCCTACAAAACTCCAATTGGAACCACACCTTTTAGACTTGTTTATGGAAAAGCATGTCATCTTCCAGTAGAAATTGAACACAAAGCATTTTGGGCTTTGAAAACATGTAATCTTGATTTACATGAAGCCGGACGTCTACGATTAAGTCAACTAAACGAATTAGAAGAATTAAGACATGAAGCATACGAAAATTCGTTAATCTATAAAGAAAGAACGAAGAAATGGCATGATAAAAGAATCAGAAGTTCAAAAGAATTTAAAGAAGGAGACAGAGTTCTTCTTTTCAATTCACGATTCAAGCTATTTCCTGGAAAATTGAAATCAAGATGGTCTGGACCATTCATAGTCAAAAGAGTTTTCCCATACGGAACGATAGAATTGATAAATTCAAATGGGATTGAATTTAAAGTTAATGGTCACAGAGTTAAACATTACATACATGGTCCGATGGAAGTCGACAACAAAGTTAATCACAATTTCGACACCACAGCTAACTAAGTGTGGGGAGAATCAAGTCTTTAAAGGATAATATGTATTTCTGTTAGAGTTAGATTGTCTGTTTTCGTGTAGTTCTCGAAAATGGAACCCGAATGGTCTTTCCCTAGCAGACCCTAAAGAACTAGTCTTCTCCCCCCATTCTGAATTTTTATTTTTTTTTAGGTTTTTACAAAATGAAGACTGCCTGTGAACTAAACCATGGTCTAATGCTACACGCTTTGATCACTAAACGTAATAATGACATACTCCCGAGTGAAATAGTATCAGTAATCAGAGAAAGAATGGACGGAGTTAGAAAAGAATCCAGATGCGAAGATAATAAGTTACAATTTGGTAAAGGAAAATCAAAATCCGCAGCGAAAAGAAGAGCACGACACCTAGAAAGATGTCACAAATGCGGAAAATGGTCACATGGAGGTAAATGTTCAAATAATCAAACCTATTCAAATACTGAATTTGTTACTTTATGCAGAGACGGACCGTTCATATGTTTAGAAGAAAAGATACTGAATGCTCGAGGTTACGCCTATGTAGCCATGGAAAACCAATTAAACCGACTATCTTATGAATGGGATAGATCATATAACTAAGAAATCTATTTCACAGGTATGTCTGTACAGTTTTTATTTTTATTTTTATTTTTAACCTTTTGATAATAAACGCTAATTTGTTCGCTAAAAAGTATTAAATTGGTATTAAATAAAATTAGGTTTGGCGACCGAAATTATTGATATCATTCAAAAATTTATTACATCACTGCGAAATTTAACGTTTATTCTTAAGATATAAATATCTTTAATCAATCAAACCAAAATATTTCAAAAATTCGTCATGAGTTAAATTAGGTCTTGGAACTGAAAATACTTTACCAAAAAGAGGGGCGCATATTTTTGATAATATTTGATTGATTAAAGTGGGATAAAAAGACAAAAAGATTTTTAATTTTATTTTTACCATGTTTTTAATCTTAATATTTAAATCTTAAATTAATATTGTAAACTCTGTAAAAACAATATATTTAAAATTGTAAATATTTGAAAAATTAATATAAGTTTGATATGAATTTATAAATTTTTAAAATTAAGTTTGGTGTGAACTTTTAATTTTTAAAATATAAATTTTTAATTTTATGCATTTCAAATTTTAAGTTTGGTGTGAATTTTTAATATTAATTTTGAATTTTATATTTAAGTTGTGTGAATTTAAAAACAAAAATTTACTTTATCTCATTAAGTTAAGAATATGATTTTTAAAATTCGTCGTAAGTTGAAGACTAGGTCTTTGAACCGAAATTGCTTTACCCGAGGGAGGGACGAGAACTTTTATTATCATTATTTTTAATCTTATTGATTTAAAGTATGCCAAAAACATTAAAAAACCCAAAAATCTTAGCTTTTAAAACAATCGCTACAAAAAGACAAATTTTAAAATTTTGTCGAAGGACGGACTAGGACATCGATCCGAAACGACCTCGTCCTAAATAACAAGGGAAACAAAATTTTAAAATTAAGTACTTAATTGTTTCAAAAATTAATGATTATAAAAAAAAAAAAAAAAAAAAAAAACAACTCCGCGGGTCGCGGAGTTTGGAGGGTAAATCCCCGCGACTCGCGGGAGGACCGGATTACAGAAAAAAAAATAAGAGCTGCAACAGCTCAGTTTCACACTCCACACCCAAAAATACAGCTCGAAATACTCCGAAAAACACCCCCAAAAATCCCAATTTTTAACCGTTAATCACCAAATTTTTTGCTAAAATCATGTTGAGAAGGATGCTATCTAAGAATTACTCAAGAAAAACGGTAAATTTCTACACCTAAACACCATTTAATTCGAAATTTGGTGTTCTTGAGTCATTTTTTCCCCAATTTGATTTTGATGCTTTTTAGTGTAATTAGACTTAAATTGTTTATGTATTATGCTTGTATAACCTAGATTGATGCTGTTTAACATAATTAGAAGCCTTAAACTTCAAATTTTGAATAATCTAGGGTTTGTGTTCTTGAGCAAATTTGGGGCTTTTTGATATAAACAGGTTATGGCCGATTTTTGTCATGAATTGTTGCTAAATTGAGTAGTGTAACATGTCTAGGTAGTTAAATAATCCAAACTTTGAGCCTAAACATGATTTTGAGAATTAAAGTGGACTTTTTCAAGTCTAAAATTCATGAACTTGATTTTTGAAAGATAATGCCATTTGAGACTTGTTTGATTGCTAGTAATGATTATTTTGACATGTTATTTGAGTTGAATGCTTATGAACTTGGCAAAAATTTTCGTATATGCTTATTTGAAAAAGTGTAGATTTGATAAAAATATGAAAATAAGCTTAAGTTTGATATAAATTGATAATGTCATTGTAATTATTTTGATTGATGATTTTGCTGACACTAATGCATATTTGGATGCACAAAAATTGTGTTTGATGTGTTTTGCAGAATGAAAGGGGTGAATCTTCATCCCAAGCCCGCAATGCTCCTGCTGAGAATTTGGAACAACAGGAGGTAGATAACTACTACAAGCAGGATATACCTCATCCAGTCATGACCTTTTCCGATATGCACTTGGAAGAGTTGCACCCGAACCTGAGATTTGACAGACTTTGAATAGATTATCCAAAATATCAACGGGGTTTGCATACTCTTCATTCTAAGGTTGTTGAGGTACCGAGGGTCATAGAATGGGGACCCTTAGAAGCTGTAGAATTGGCCGGGCCAATTAGGGAATTACTTGTACAGAGGTATGGTAATTCTTCTTTTAATGACTGGATATGTTTATTCACCATACGCAGACCTGTATATAAAGTATGGTGTGAAGAATTGTTATGTAGTATAGAGTTGAATGATCGGGTAGCTAGTTTAACCGATCGTTCTTTTATTAGATTTTTGTTAGGCGGTTCGATGCGCCACATGTCTTTACTGGACATGGCTCAGGCTTTACGTATATATACGCCTGAGGAGTTAGCGTCTGCCGATTGTAGAGGATTGATACTAAACGGTAGAAAGATAGATGAGAATTTTGATACACACGGTGTGTGGAGTCAAATGACAAGCCATCACCGTTTCAAAGGGGGAAATTACTCTTATTTGGATATAGATAGAGCCGAATTAAGAGTGATACATAGGTTTTTAGCTAATTCGATTACACAAAGGGGTAAAAACAAGGAAAAAGTAAATGAACAGGATTTGTTTTACCATATGTGTATTCGAGACCCACAAAGCGCTGTAAGTATACCATATTGTGTGGGTTATTATTTATCAGCTATGGTTCGGGGGATGCGACCACATAGCATAATAGGAGGTGGAATTTTTATTACTTTGATTGGTGAATATCTCGGTGTGGATATAAGTCGGGGGGGATTATTAGTAGAAGAACCAGAACCCCGCGATACTATAGGTTTAAATGTATACCATGGTGCGAAAGTTTTGAAGAGGCGAAATAACGCCGCAGTACGATACCATGGTAGACATCCACAGGTGGAGAGAAACCAGCAGCAAGGTAATGTAGGAGGGGGGAATGAGATGCAAGAAATGCATAGGTTTATAGCTTCTCAGGAATACGAAAATGCTAGACAGAGAGCATTTGAAGATTGGCAAGTTCATCAGAACCAGATCATAGCTCATTGCCAACATATAGGTAGAAACTATATTCCTACACCGAAACCCGTCTTCCCTCCTTGGTCTATAGAGATGCAGCCACCATATCCTACGTATGACCCTGCCGAAGCATTCTATAGCACTTATGGTTATGCCTGGAACCCCTATTGGTACCAATATCATCCTTAGTTTACTTATTATTATTTTTTTTATTTTGTAATTTGTAATTATTGATACATTTAATATTTTTGTTAATATTGTAATCATTTTTATAATTATCTAACTTTTATTCTTAAATTTTAATAATTTTTGAATGTGGGGTAATATACCAAACTTCAAAAATATGTATATATGTTTGCAGTTTATCTTATGTACACAACAGGGTAAAACAACGAATTTTCAAAGACTGGCATTAAGTTCAGCAAAAGCAACTAATTTTGACGACAAGATGCAAAATATATGTGAAATAACAACAAGACGGAATGAACAAATGATGTGCACCATTTATCATTCAGCAAACAAACGCCAATATATTTGGAAACTTTGGTAAAAATTTAATCATTTTCACACAAATCACCCTCAATAATTTAAATTGTTACTGATTTCTTGCAAATGAGGGCATTGCAAGATCTTAAGTGTGGGAAGGGGTTAAATTCTTTCGGATTTTAAAATTTTTTACTTTATACACTTGGTTACCATTAAAAATACTAGTAAAGCAGTAGTTGTATTAGAATCTAGTGCTCTCTGATAAAAAAGAACAGCCCTAATCTTATATACTGACTACCCAATTCTAGTAAAATTTTTCAATTAAATGAATTCAAATCATGTTTATACATATTTATGAACGATAAAACTAGGTTTTAACACCGAAATTATTGTTATCTCAGAAAGAACATAAATTAAGAAACAAACTAAAATGTCAAAATTCATTTAAAATGGAATAGAGGACGATAAAAAGAAAAATAAAAAACCAAGTGTGGGAAAATTTACCAAGTTATTTTAAACATATGTCACATATATCTGTAACAAATAACTGAAAATACTTTTGCTTTGGACTAAACTAAACTGTTTTACCCGATGAAAGAAAAGAAGAGATGGATCTACATGATGAATCAATTCCATCATTAAAAGGAAGTAAAGTCTTCCGAAAAAGAAACGCGCTTCTTGATTTAGGTCATGAAGTTGTCGTCCAGACCAGCTGTAGGTTGACGAAAAATCTAGAAAAGTCATCACTAAAATCAGCAGGAAATCCACGGACCTCAGCATTAAACAGGGTCGCCAAGTGGTCAGATTTATCCTAACCATGAGAAGGATTTATCTCGTACAATGGGGGGGCACCATGCAAATTAGCTGGATAAGACTAATGAATCAGATCTCCAGAAAGGATAATCTCCTTAAAGATTAAAAATCAGCTTTTAAGACTGATATTACTCAATCCTAGAGATTGACCTTAAAGATTGAGAATTCAAACTCATGGAATTCAATGATATCTAAACTCGAGCTTAAACGAGAAAATATTTTGATCAAAATTACAAACCGATTTGTTTTCTGAAAACCCTATTTTCAATGCGTTCATTACCATTGAACGTAAAATCCTAGGAATTCACCTGGAATTCATTAGGTCACCTGAACCAAATCGGGTGTCAACCGTAAGAACGGTGGTTGCATAGTGGTCAAAGACAGGACCTTGTGCCAGACCGAAAAAATTATAAGGGTGAGCTTTACTATTGCTCCTACCAAGGATAGTAATTGCGTCCGACACGTTATAGACCATAATTAAAAGCATGTCAGGGGACATTGCCTTAACAGTTGCTTGTTCAACGCTTTCCTTTACAACCGGACGGTAGTTTACCGAAAGGTAATATACGGGACAAGTAAACTGGACGTGTTGCTTTCCAAATACAAGGTTAGCAAGTGGGTGACACAAAACCGCAAGTTTTGAGCTAAAATTTTCAAATCTGAAACCCACCAAACCCACAAAAATATTTTGCAAACACCGGTAAAGGGTTATTCCGGAAAACTTATCTAGGGTAAAAACTAGATTTCAAAAGATCAAATGTTTTCATAAAGATCCAATTTCCTTAATGGATCTAAATTTTTATAGTCATGTGGGACTGTAAACCATATCGTTACTACCATTGTTTATACCGCCGTATAGAAATCACTGATGTACAAAGTGTGAAGAATAAAGAAGTGATTCTAGTATTTCAAGACGATATTGCTTGAGGATAAGCAACGCTCAAGTGTGGGAATATTTGATAATGCTAAAAACGAACATATATTTCATAGCATTATTCCTCAAGAAAGACAAGCTTTTAGTTGCAATTGTTCTATTTACAAGAGATATTCGTTTAAATAATAAAAGGTGAAGACAAAAGACAGATTCGACGAATTGAAGACGCAAACGACCAAAAAGCTCAAAAGTACAAAAGACAATCAAAAAGGTTCCAATTATTGATAAGAAACGTCTCGAAATTACAAGAGTACAAGATTCAAAACGCAAAGTACAAAATATAAAATTGTACGCAAGGACGTTCGAAAATCCGGAACCGGGACCAGAGTCAACTCTTAACGCTCGACGCAACGGACTAAAAATTACAAGTTAACTATGTATATAAATATAATATAATATATAATTAATTATATTAAATATATATATATTATATTTATAAATAAAAAACCGTCGGCAGAGAAAGACTCCAAGGACTGAGCTGTAATTTCATTCTCCGCGACTCGCGGAGTTTGAAGAGGATTTTGCCGCGAGTCGCGGAGCCCCAAATTTGAAAACTGCCTATAAAGCCAACCGAATTCTGATCAAAAACCATCATCTTTTTCTTCTCTTATCATACGTAAAATTTATATATATATATATATATAATTTATATTTTAATTTTAATTATAATTCTAATAATAAGGGTATGTTAGCGAATGTTGTAAGGGTGTAAGTCGAAATTCTGTCCGTGTAACGCTACGCTATTTTTAATCATTGTAAGTTATGTTCAACCTTTTTATATTAATGTCTCGTAGCTAAGTTATTATTATGCTTATTTAAAACGAAGTAATCATGATGTTGGGCTAATTACTAAAATTGGGTAATTGGGCTTTGTACCATAATTGGGCTTTGTACCATAATTGGGGTTTGGACAAAAGAACGACACTTGTGGAAATTAGACTATGGGCTATTAATGGGCTTTATATTTGTTTAACTAAATGATAGTTTGTTAATGTTAATATAAAGATTTACAATTGGGCGTCCCTATAAATTACCATATACACTCGATCGGACACGATGGGCGGGGTATTTATATGTACGAATAATCGTTCATTTAACCGGACACGGGAATGGATTAATAGCCACTAGAATAATTAAAACAGGGGTGAAATTACATTCAAGGGTAATTGGTGTAATTGTTAACAAAGTAGTAAAACCTTGGTTTACACGCAGTCGATAACCTGGTGTATTCATTAAACAAAGTATTAAAACCTTGTTACAATTCGAATCCCCAATTAATTGGAATATTTAACTTCGGGTATAATAATAATTTGACGAGGACACTCGCACTTTATATTTATGACTGATGGACTGTTATGGACAAAAACCAGACGGACATATTAAATAATCCAGGACAAAGGACAATTAACCCATGGGCATAAAACTAAAATCAACACGTCGAACATCATGATTACGGAAGTTTAAATAAGCATAATTCTTTTATTTCATATTTAATTTCCTTTATTTTATATTTAATTGCACTTCTAATTATCGCACTTTTATTTATTGTTATTTAATTGCACTTTTAATTATCGTACTTTTTAATTATCGTAAGTTTATTTTATCGCACTTTTATTATTCGCAATTTCATTATCGTTATTTACTTTACGCTTTAATTTAAGTCTTGTATTTATTTTATATTTTACATTAGGTTTTAACTGCGACTAAAGTCTTAAAATCGACAAACCGGTCATTAAACGGTAAAACCCCCCCTTTATAATAATAATATTACTTATATATATATTTGTATTTTTAATAAAAGTAAACTAATATAGCGTTGAGCTTTGTTTAAAGATTTCCCTGTGGACCGAACCGGACTTACTAAAAACTACACTACTGTACGATTAGGTACACTGCCTATAAGTGTTGTAGCAAGGTTTAAGTATATTCATTCTATAAATAAATAAATATCTTGTGTAAAATTGTATCGTATTTAATAGTATTTCCTGCTAAAATTAATAACTATTTTATATACACCTCGCATAACATCAAGTATTTTTGGCGCCGCTGCCGGGGAACTATCTTAAAAGCCGGAAGCACAACGCTAATAAAAAAAATAAAAAATAAAAAAAGAAAACGCGTCGAATTTAAATCTGTCAACTGAATTTCTGAACCCCGCGAGTCGCGGGGTTTGATGTATTAATTACCGCAACTCGCGGAGCCTTTCTGACAGGCGACAAAAAACCCTAATCCTGCATTAATTACGGGTTAGTATTAATTATAATTATTATTTAAACCTAATTATTATTATTATTATTATTAGTTTTATTTTTATTTTTACTTTTTATTTAATTTATGTATTTAGTATTAATTAGTTTTATTAAATTGTAAAATTAGTAGTTTTATTAAAAAAATAATATAAAAATAATATTTTTATAAAAATTGTACTTTTTACAACTTTTTGTATATTTTTATATTTTGTCCCTTTTTAATCGTTGTAGCGTAATATTTGTATTTTTAGCTCATATTTAATTTTAAACTTAGTTTTTGCTATAGTTATTTTTACTCCTAGATTTTTAGGCTTTGCCGTAGAATTCCTTAAGTGCTTTTTCTTTAGACTAAGATTTAGGTGCTTTAGAATTTTGCGACGCCTTTTTAAGTTTTAGTTTCTTTTTAAGTTATTTCCATTTGGGATTTAGTTTTTCCTTGTAAGCTTTAATAATTTTAGACCTTTTACTATGTATCAATTATCATTCCAATTAGTAATCTCAATTTGCGATTATAATTTTAAGTTAGTTGTAGTAATAAGGTTAGGTTAGTCAAGTATTTTTAAGTTTTTATAAGTTTCTTTTATTTTTCCGTCACCTTTTATTTTTCAACCATTTTTTTTTATCTTTTTCGACCTTTTGCGACGAACTCTTTTTCTCTCTTATTTCTCGCCATTCTAGTTTTTAGGACTTAGAATTTTTTCTACTTCTTATCTAAATTTTCTTAAAATTACGAAAATTTATTTTAAGTGGTTAAATTAATAGACATCAAAATTTTCTGGTTCGTAGTAATAGTTGGATTTGTACGTGGACCGGGTTATTGGAGCCAAACAGTCCTCAATTATATTGAGACCAAACGAATCCTGCCCCTCTGCTGCATCTTTTGGCTATTCGAAACGTGGGCAAAATCAGAAAAGTCTATTGATTGGATAACTTATTATAATTTTTCTTTCCTTTTAAAAACTAATAGGATATTCAGTGAATGCACCGAGCAAGACGTTCATCACCTTTTGTACGTTCACCACCTGTAACTCGATCAACACATCGTTTAACAAATATAACCGCCGTTGATTTTTCTTTAGAATCGTCATCCAGTCGACCAAGTACTTCAGTTCAAATTTCCGATAATCCATTTTTTGAACCCAACATCACAATTGAGAATCCGGAAAATATTCAGGAACGGTTCATAGATCCTGAACCACTAAACTTTCCTCCGGAGCCACCAATCATTCAAACAGAGATTGTTGAGGAACGAACCATTAAATCTGAATCCTCTAGTGATTCCGATTCAACAAATTCAATTATGGAGAATCTAGAACCTCTAAGTATGGAAGACCGAATGAGAGCTAAACGCACTGGCCAAGGTCACGCAATTACTCATCCAGACATTAATGCGCCAGATTATGAAATCAAAGGACAAATTCTACACATGGTGACTAATCAATGCCAATTTAGTGGTGCGCCGAAGGAAGATCCAAATGAACATCTACGTACCTTTAATAGGATCTGCACACTATTTAAAATTCGAGAAGTGGAGGATGAACAGATATATCTCATGTTATTTCCCTGGACTTTAAAGGGAGAAGCCAAAGATTGGTTGGAATCGTTACCTGAAGGGGCGATCGATACATGGGACGTTTTAGTTGACAAATTTCTTAAACAATTCTTTCCTGCATCTAAAGCCGTAAGACTTCAAGCAGAAATTGTTACGTTTACACAGAAACCAAATGAAACTCTATATGAGGCATGGACAAGATATGGAAAGTTATTAAGAGGATGTCCGCAACATGGTTTAGACACCTGTCAAATAGTACAAATATTCTACCAAGGATGCGACATCACTACAAGAAAAGACATAGATATAGCAGCTGGTGGTTCTATTATGAAGAAAACCGAAACTGATGCTTACAAAATTATTGATAACACTGCTTCCCACTCACATGAGTGGCACCAAGAAAAAGATATCATTAGATCATCTAAAGCAGCTAGAGCCGATTCTAGCCATGACTTAGATTCCATTTCCGCAAAGATAGATGCTGTGGAACGACGAATGGAAAAGATGACTAAAGATATTCACTCAATACGAATTAGTTGTGAGCAGTGTGGAGGACCACATTTGACAAAAGATTGTCTCAGTATTGAATTAACAATGGAACAAAGAGAGAATATTTCATACATAAACCAAAGGCCTGGAAATAATTATCAGAATAATTATCAACCGCCAAGACCGATTTACAATCAAAACCAGAATTATAACCGAAATATTCCATACAACAACCAACAAGGTCCTAGCAATCAACAAGTATCCAATAATACTTATAATCAGCAAAGACCGAATTTTCAAAACAAACCACCACAACAAACCGATGATAAAAAGCCGAATTTAGAAGATATGATGACGAAGCTAGTTGAAACTCAAACACAGTTTTTCACATCTCAAAAACAAACTAATGAACAAAATGCTCAAGCATTTAGAAATCAACAAGCTTCTATTCAAAATCTGGAACAAGAAGTGAGTAACCTAGCAAGGTTAATAGGTGAAAGAAAACCGGGAAGTCTACCTAGCGATACAAATGCTAACCCCCGGAATGAAACAGCTAAAGCTATTACCACAAGAAGTGGTACAACACTTAAACCACCTGAAATACCTGTAACTTCTGATGAAACCATTCCTACTCCACAAGAACCACAACCTGATCAAGATAAGGAAAAAGAACCGGTAGTTGAAAAGGTTAATGAAGATAACACAGTTAAGGATAAACCTTATGTTAAACCATACCAACCACCACTTCCTTATCCGAGTAAAATGAAGAAAGAGAAACTTGAAGCCGAGCAATCCAAATTCTTGGATATGTTTAAACAGATAAATGTAAATCTTCCTTTCATTGATGTGATTTCAGGAATGCCCAGATATGCTAAATTCTTGAAAGATCTAATCTCAAATAGAAAGAAAATGGAAGAACTCTCGGCTGTTACTATGAATGCTAATTGTTCAGCAGTGCTGTTGAATAAGATACCAGAAAAACTATCTGATCCAGGAAGTTTCACAATTCCATGTTTTCTGGGTAGTCTTAGTTCAATAGAAGCATTGGCAGACTTAGGTGCTAGTATAAATCTAATGCCGTATTCACTATACGCTAAACTAGACCTTGGAGAATTAAAACCAACCAGAATAAACATACAACTAGCCGATAGATCAATAAAATATCCTAGAGGGATAATGGAGAACATGCTAGTTAAAGTTGGTACTTTAGTATTTCCAGTAGATTTTGTTGTTTTGGACATGAAAGAAGATTCTCAAGTTCCTCTCATATTAGGAAGACCATTCTTAAACACGGCTAAAGCAATGATAGACGTGTTCGGTAAGAAACTGACCCTAAGTATAGAGGATGAGAGTGTTACCTTTTCAGTTGATAGAGCAATGCAACAACCACAATCTGCAGATGATACATGTTATTATATTCAAACTATAGATGCACATGCAGAATTATTAGAAGAATTTCCAGAATTACAAGGAACAGGAGAATGTTCTTTAGGAGAAGGTAATGAACCAATTGATGAAGCTGAAATGTTAGCTACACTTATAGCTAATGGATATGAACCAACAACAGAAGAAATTCAAATGCTAAAAGAAGAAGACAGATATCGATATAAATCATCGATAGAAGAACCTCCGAAATTAGAGTTAAAGCCACTTCCAAACCATTTGGAATACGCTTATTTACATGGTGAATCTGAATTACCTGTAATAATATCGTCTTCTCTTACTGAAAATGAAAAATCACAACTCATTTCTGTGTTGAAAGCTCATAAACCAGCCATTGCATGGAAGATTCATGATATTAAAGGAATAAGTCCTTCGTATTGCACACATAAAATCCTTATGGAAGAAGGTCATAAAACGTATGTGCAACGCCAACGAAGACTAAATCCTAATATGCAAGATGTAGTTAAGAAAGAGATTATTAAACTGCTAGATGCAGGTTTGATATATCCAATTTCTGATAGTCCATGGGTAAGCCCAGTTCAATGCGTACCTAAGAAGGGTGGCATGACTGTCATTACAAATGAGAAAAATGAGCTTATTCCTACTAGGACTGTAACAGGATGGCGTGTATGTATTGATTATAGAAAATTAAATGACGCCACCAGAAAAGATCACTTTCCCTTACCTTTCATAGATCAAATGTTGGAAAGATTAGCCGGAAATAGTTACTATTGTTTTCTAGATGGATTTTCCGGATATTTTCAAATTCCAATAGCACCCGAGGACCAAGAGAAAACCACATTCACGTGCCCTTATGGTACTTTTGCTTACAAACGCATGCCATTTGGACTTTGTAACGCCCCTGCAACCTTTCAAAGGTGTATGATGGCGATTTTTCACGACATGATAGAAGAATGCATGGAAGTATTCATGGATGACTTTTCAGTCTTCGGTAATACATTTAAATCATGTCTAGTTAATCTGGAACGAATGCTAATTAGATGCGAAAAATCAAATCTAGTACTTAATTGGGAGAAATGCCATTTCATGGTTAAAGAAGGCATCGTTCTTGGACATAAAATTTCAAAAGAAGGAATTGAAGTGGATAGAGCTAAAGTAGATGTAATTGCTAAACTTCCACATCCCACCAATGTTAGAGGAGTTAGGAGTTTTCTAGGGCATGCCGGTTTTTACCGACGTTTTATAAAAGATTTTTCTAAAATTGCCACTCCTATGAATAAACTCCTAGAAAAGGATGCTCCATTCATCTTTTCAGATGAGTGTATCAAATCTTTTAATATTCTTAAAGAGAAACTCACTAATGCACCAATCATGATAACACCAAATTGGAATCTACCATTTGAACTAATGTGCGATGCAAGTGATTTTGCAATGGGAGCCGTTTTAGGACAAAGGATTGAAAAACGATTTCAACCTATATATTATGCTAGTAAGACATTACAAGGAGCACAAACAAACTATACAACTACGGAAAAAGAACTCCTTGCTATTGTCTTTGCTTTTGACAAATTTCGATCATATCTCGTTCTAGTAAAAACGGTGGTCTATACAGACCATTCTGCTCTTAGATACCTATTTTCAAAACAAGATGCTAAACCAAGATTAATCCGTTGGATCTTACTCTTACAAGAGTTTGATATTGAAATCCGAGATAAAAGAGGAGCAGAAAATCTCGCCGCTGATCATCTTTCTCGTCTTGAAAATCCCGAATTAGAAGTTCTAAATGAATCAGCCATACAAGACAACTTTCCTGATGAATATCTATTGAAGATAGATTATAAAGAAATCCCATGGTTTGCAGACTATGCAAACTACTTAGTTTGTGGATTCCTTGAAAAAGGATTATCGTACCAAAGACGAAAGAAATTCTTCAGTGATATAAAACACTATTTTTGGGAAGATCCACATCTGTTTAAAAGTTGTCCCGATGGAATAATACGCCGATGTGTATTTGGAGATGAAGCTAGTAAAATTTTAAACCATTGTCACACAGGACCAACAGGAGGGCATTATGGGCCTCAACTAACAGCAAGAAAAGTTTATGATGCTGGATTCTATTGGCCAACAATTTACAAAGACGCACACCTTCTTTGAAAATCCTGTGATGCATGTCAAAGGGCCGGAAAAATAAGTCAACGTGATGAAATGCCACAAAATGTCATCCAAGTATGTGAAGTATTTGACATTTGGGGTATTGACTTTATGGGTCCATTTCCAAAATCTCATAATAATCTATATATACTCGTAGCCATTGATTATGTATCTAAATGGGCGGAAGCACAAGCTCTCCCAACTAACGATGCACGAGTTGTAGTCAACTTTTTAAAACGTCTTTTTGCAAGGTTTGGAACACCGAAAGCTTTAATAAGTGATCGGGGTACTCATTTCTGTAATAATCAACTTGAGAAAGTTCTTAAAAGATATGGAGTAACTCATAAAATCTCCACCGCATATCATCCACAAACAAGTGGACAAGTTGAAAATACAAACCGAGCTTTAAAACGTATTCTAGAGAAAACCGTAGGATCAAATCCGAAGGAATGGTCCATTAAATTGGAGGATGCACTCTGGGCTTTTAGAACAGCCTACAAAACTCCAATTGGAACCACACCTTTTAGACTTGTTTATGGAAAAGCATGTCATCTTCCAGTAGAAATTGAACACAAAGCATTTTGGGCTTTGAAAACATGTAATCTTGATTTACATGAAGCCGGACGTCTACGATTAAGTCAACTAAACGAATTAGAAGAATTAAGACATGAAGCATACGAAAATTCGTTAATCTATAAAGAAAGAACGAAGAAATGGCATGATAAAAGAATCAGAAGTTCAAAAGAATTTAAAGAAGGAGACAGAGTTCTTCTTTTCAATTCACGATTCAAGCTATTTCCTGGAAAATTGAAATCAAGATGGTCTGGACCATTCATAGTCAAAAGAGTTTTCCCATACGGAACGATAGAATTGATAAATTCAAATGGGATTGAATTTAAAGTTAATGGTCACAGAGTTAAACATTACATACATGGTCCGATGGAAGTCGACAACAAAGTTAATCACAATTTCGACACCACAGCTAACTAAGTGTGGGGAGAATCAAGTCTTTAAAGGATAATATGTATTTCTGTTAGAGTTAGATTGTCTGTTTTCGTGTAGTTCTCGAAAATGGAACCCGAATGGTCTTTCCCTAGCAGACCCTAAAGAACTAGTCTTCTCCCCCCATTCTGAATTTTTATTTTTTTTTAGGTTTTTACAAAATGAAGACTGCCTGTGAACTAAACCATGGTCTAATGCTACACGCTTTGATCACTAAACGTAATAATGACATACTCCCGAGTGAAATAGTATCAGTAATCAGAGAAAGAATGGACGGAGTTAGAAAAGAATCCAGATGCGAAGATAATAAGTTACAATTTGGTAAAGGAAAATCAAAATCCGCAGCGAAAAGAAGAGCACGACACCTAGAAAGATGTCACAAATGCGGAAAATGGTCACATGGAGGTAAATGTTCAAATAATCAAACCTATTCAAATACCGAATTTGTTACTTTATGCAGAGACGGACCGTTCATATGTTTAGAAGAAAAGATACTGAATGCTCGAGGTTACGCCTATGTAGCCATGGAAAACCAATTAAACCGACTATCTTATGAATGGGATAGATCATATAACTAAGAAATCTATTTCACAGGTATGTCTGTACAGTTTTTATTTTTATTTTTATTTTTAACCTTTTGATAATAAACGCTAATTTGTTCGCTAAAAAGTATTAAATTGGTATTAAATAAAATTAGGTTTGGCGACCGAAATTATTGATATCATTCAAAAATTTATTACATCACTGCGAAATTTAACGTTTATTCTTAAGATATAAATATCTTTAATCAATCAAACCAAAATATTTCAAAAATTTGTCATGAGTTAAATTAGGTCTTGGAACCGAAAATACTTTACCGAAAAGAGGGGCGCATATTTTTGATAATATTTGATTGATTAAAGTGGGATAAAAAGACAAAAAGATTTTTAATTTTATTTTTACCATGTTTTTAATCTTAATATTTAAATCTTAAATTAATATTGTAAACTCTGTAAAAACAATATATTTAAAATTGTAAATATTTGAAAAATTAATATAAGTTTGATATGAATTTATAAATTTTTAAATTAAGTTTGGTGTGAACTTTTAATTTTTAAAATATAAATTTTTAATTTTATGCATTTCAAATTTTAAGTTTGGTGTGAATTTTTAATATTAATTTTGAATTTTATATTTAAGTTGTGTGAATTTAAAAACAAAAATTTACTTTATCTCATTAAGTTAAGAATATGATTTTTAAAATTCGTCGTAAGTTGAAGACTAGGTCTTTGAACCGAAATTGCTTTACCCGAGGGAGGGACGAGAACTTTTATTATCATTATTTTTAATCTTATTGATTTAAAGTATGCCAAAAACATTAAAAAACCCAAAAATCTTAGCTTTTAAAACAATCGCTACAAAAAGACAAATTTTAAAATTTTGTCGAAGGACGGACTAGGACATCGATCCGAAACGACCTCGTCCTAAATAACAAGGGAAACAAAATTTTAAAATTAAGTACTTAATTGTTTCAAAAATTAATGATTATAAAAAAAAAAAAAAAAAAAACTCCGCGGGTCGCGGAGTTTGGAGGGTAAATCCCCGCGACTCGCGGGAGGACCGGATTACAGAAAAAAAAATAAGAGCTGCAACAGCTCAGTTTCACACTCCACACCCAAAAATACAGCTCGAAATACTCCGAAAAAACCCGAAAAACACCCCCAAAAATCCCAATTTTTAACCGTTAATCACCAAATTTTTTGCTAAAATCATGTTGAGAAGGATGCTATCTAAGAATTACTCAAGAAAAACGGTAAATTTCTACACCTAAACACCATTTAATTCGAAATTTGGTGTTCTTGAGTCATTTTTTCCCCAATTTGATTTTGATGCTTTTTAGTGTAATTAGACTTAAATTGTTTATGTATTATGCTTGTATAACCTAGATTGATGCTGTTTAACATAATTAGAAGCCTTAAACTTCAAATTTTGAATAATCTAGGGTTTGTGTTCTTGAGCAAAATTGGGGCTTTTTGATATAAACAGGTTATGGCCGATTTTTGTCATGAATTGTTGCTAAATTGAGTAGTGTAACATGTCTAGGTAGTTAAATAATCCAAACTTTGAGCCTAAACATGATTTTGAGAATTCAAGTGGACTTTTTCAAGTCTAAAATTCATGAACTTGATTTTTGAAAGATAATGCCATTTGAGACTTGTTTGATTGCTAGTAATGATTATTTTGACATGTTATTTGAGTTGAATGCTTATGAACTTGGCGAAAATTTTCGTATATGCTTATTTGAAAAAGTGTAGATTTGATAAAAATGTGAAAATAAGCTTAAGTTTGATATAAATTGATAATGTCATTGTAATTATTTTGATTGATGATTTTGCTGACACTAATGCATATTTGGATGCACAAAAATTGTGTTTGATGTGTTTTGCAGAATGAAAGGGGTGAATCTTCATCCCAAGCCCGCAATGCTCCTGCTGAGAATTTGGAACAACAGGAGGTAGATAACTACTACAAGCAGGATATACCTCATCCAGTCATGACCTTTTCCGATATGCACTTGGAAGAGTTGCACCCGAACCTGAGATTTGACAGACTTTGGATAGATTATCCAAAATATCAACGGGGTTTGCATACTCTTCATTCTAAGGTTGTTGAGGTACCGAGGGTCATAGAATGGGGACCCTTAGAAGCTGTAGAATTGGCCGGGCCAATTAGGGAATTACTTGTACAGAGGTATGGTAATTCTTCTTTTAATGACTGGATATGTTTATTCACCATACGCAGACCTGTATATAAAGTATGGTGTGAAGAATTGTTATGTAGTATAGAGTTGAATGATCGGGTAGCTAGTTTAACCGATCGTTCTTTTATTAGATTTTTGTTAGGCGGTTCGATGCGCCACATGTCTTTACTGGACATGGCTCAGGCTTTACGTATATATACGCCTGAGGAGTTAGCGTCTGCCGATTGTAGAGGATTGATACTAAACGGTAGAAAGATAGATGAGAATTTTGATACACACGGTGTGTGGAGTCAAATGACAAGCCATCACCGTTTCAAAGAGGGAAATTACTCTTATTTGGATATAGATAGAACTGAATTAAGAGTGATACATAGGTTTTTAGCTAATTCGATTACACAAAGGGGTAAAAACAAGGAAAAAGTAAATGAACAGGATTTGTTTTACCATATGTGTATTCGAGACCCACAAAGCGCTGTAAGTATACCATATTGTGTGGGTTATTATTTATCAGCTATGGTTCGGGGGATGCGACCACATAGCATAATAGGAGGTGGAATTTTTATTACTTTGATTGGTGAATATCTCGGTGTGGATATAAGTCGGGGGGGATTATTAGTAGAAGAACCAGAACCCCGCGATACTATAGGTTTAAATGTATACCATGGTGCGAAAGTTTTGAAGAGGCGAAATAACGCCGCAGTACGATACCATGGTAGACATCCACAGGTGGAGAGAAACCAGCAGCAAGGTAATGTAGGAGGGGGGAATGAGATGCAAGAAATGCATAGGTTTATAGCTTCTCAGGAATACGAAAATGCTAGACAGAGAGCATTTGAAGATTGGCAAGTTCATCAGAACCAGATCATAGCTCATTGCCAACATATAGGTAGAAACTATATTCCTACACCGAAACCCGTCTTCCCTCCTTGGTCTATAGAGATGCAGCCACCATATCCTACGTATGACCCTGCCGAAGCATTCTATAGCACTTATGGTTATGCCTGGAACCCCTATTGGTACCAATATCATCCTTAGTTTACTTATTATTATTTTTTTTATTTTGTAATTTGTAATTATTGATACGTTTAATATTTTTGTTAATATTGTAATCATTTTTATAATTATCTAACTTTTATTCTTAGATTTTAATAATTTTTGAATGTGGGGTAATATACCAAACTTCAAAAATATGTATATATGTTTGCAGTTTATTTTATGTACACAACAGGGTAAAACAACGCATTTTCAAAGACTGGCATTAAGTTCAGCAAAAGCAACTAATTTTGACGACAAGATGCAAAATATATGTGAAATAACAACAAGACGGAATGAACAAATGATGTGCACCATTTATCATTCAGCAAACAAACGCCAATATATTTGGAAACTTTGGTAAAAATTTAATCATTTTCACACAAATCACCCTCAATAATTTAAATTGTTACTGATTTCTTGCAAATGAGGGCATTGCAAGATCTTAAGTGTGGGAAGGGGTTAAATTCTTTCGGATTTTAAAATTTTTTACTTTATACACTTGGTTACCATTAAAAATACTAGTAAAGCAGTAGTTGTATTAGAATCTAGTGCTCTCTGATAAAAAAGAACAGCCCTAGTCTTATATACTGACTACCCAATTCTAGTAAAATTTTTCAATTAAATGAATTCAAATCATGTTTATACATATTTATGAACGATAAAACTAGGTTTTAACACCGAAATTATTGTTATCTCAGAAAGAACATAAATTAAGAAACAAACTAAAATGTCAAAATTCATTTAAAATGGAATAGAGGACGATAAAAAGAAAAATAAAAAACCAAGTGTGGGAAAATTTACCAAGTTATTTTAAACATATGTCACATATATCTGTAACAAATAACTGAAAATACTTTTGCTTTGGACTAAACTAAACTGTTTTACCCGATGAAAGAAAAGAAGAGATGGATCTACATGATGAATCAATTCCATCATTAAAAGGAAGTAAAGTCTTCCGAAAAAGAAACGCGCTTCTTGATTTAGGTCATGAAGTTGTCGTCCAGACCAGCTGTAGGTTGACGAAAAATCTAGAAAAGTCATCACTAAAATCAGCAGGAAATCCACGGACCTCAGCATTAAACAGGGTCGCCAAGTGGTCAGATTTATCCTAACCATGAGAAGGATTTATCTCGTACAATGGGGGGGCACCATGCAAATTAGCTGGATAAGACTAATGAATCAGATCCCCAGAAAGGATAATCTCCTTAAAGATTAAAAATCAGCTTTTAAGACTGATATTACTCAATCCTAGAGATTGACCTTAAAGATTGAGAATTCAAACTCATGGAATTCAATGATATCTAAACTCGAGCTTAAACGAGAAAATATTTTGATCAAAATTACAAACCGATTTGTTTTCTGAAAACCCTATTTTCAATGCGTTCATTACCATTGAACGTAAAATCCTAGGAATTCACCTGGAATTCATTAGGTCACCTGAACCAAATCGGGTGTCAACCGTAAGAACGGTGGTTGCATAGTGGTCAAAGACAGGACCTTGTGCCAGACCGAAAAAATTATAAGGGTGAGCTTTACTATTGCTCCTACCAAGGATAGTAATTGCGTCCGACACGTTATAGACCATAATTAAAAGCATGTCAGGGGACATTGCCTTAACAGTTGCTTGTTCAACGCTTTCCTTTACAACCGGACGGTAGTTTACCGAAAGGTAATATACGGGACAAGTAAACTGGACGTGTTGCTTTCCAAATACAAGGTTAGCAAGTGGGTGACACAAAACCGCAAGTTTTGAGCTAAAATTTTCAAATCTGAAACCCATCAAACCCACAAAAATATTTTGCAAACACCGGTAAAGGGTTATTTCGGAAAACTTATCTAGGGTAAAAACTAGATTTCAAAAGATCAAATGTTTTCATAAAGATCCAATTTCCTTAATGGATCTAAATTTTTATAGTCATGTGGGACTGTAAACCATATCGTTACTACCATTGTTTATACCGCCGTATAGAAATCACTGATGTACAAAGTGTGAAGAATAAAGAAGTGATTCTAGTATTTCAAGACGATATTGCTTGAGGACAAGCAACGCTCAAGTGTGGGAATATTTGATAATGCTAAAAACGAACATATATTTCATAGCATTATTCCTCAAGAAAGACAAGCTTTTAGTTGCAATTGTTCTATTTACAAGAGATATTCGTTTAAATAATAAAAGGTGAAGACAAAAGACAGATTCGACGAATTGAAGACGCAAACGACCAAAAAGCTCAAAAGTACAAAAGACAATCAAAAAGGTTCCAATTATTGATAAGAAACGTCTCGAAATTACAAGAGTACAAGATTCAAAACGCAAAGTACAAAATATAAAATTGTACGCAAGGACGTTCGAAAATCCGGAACCGGGACCAGAGTCAACTCTTAACGCTCGACGCAACGGACTAAAAATTACAAGTTAACTATGTATATAAATATAATATAATATATAATTAATTATATTAAATATATATATATATTATATTTATAAATAAAAAACCGTCGGCAGAGAAAGACTCCAAGGACTGAGCTGTAATTTCATTCTCCGCGACTCGCGGAGTTTGAAGAGGATTTTGCCGCGAGTCGCGGAGCCCCAAATTTGAAAACTGCCTATAAAGCCAACCGAATTCTGATCAAAAACCATCATCTTTTTCTTCTCTTATCATACGTAAAATTTATATATATATATATAATTTATATTTTAATTTTAATTATAATTCTAATAATAAGGGTATGTTAGCGAATGTTGTAAGGGTGTAAGTCGAAATTCTGTTCGTGTAACGCTACGCTATTTTTAATCATTGTAAGTTATGTTCAACCTTTTTATATTAATGTCTCGTAGCTAAGTTATTATTATGCTTATTTAAAACGAAGTAATCATGATGTTGGGCTAATTACTAAAATTGGGTAATTGGGCTTTGTACCATAATTGGGCTTTGTACCATAATTGGGGTTTGGACAAAAGAACGACACTTGTGGAAATTAGACTATGGGCTATTAATGGGCTTTATATTTGTTTAACTAAATGATAGTTTGTTAATGTTATTATAAAGATTTACAATTGGGCGTCCCTATAAATTACCATATACACTCGATCGGACACGATGGGCGGGGTATTTATATGTACGAATAATCGTTCATTTAACCGGACACGGGAATGGATTAATAGCCACTAGAATAATTAAAACAGGGGTGAAATTACATTCAAGGTTAATTGGTGTAATTGTTAACAAAGTAGTAAAACCTTGGTTTACACGCAGTCGATAACCTGGTGTATTCATTAAACAAAGTATTAAAACCTTGTTACAATTCGAATCCCCAATTAATTGGAATATTTAACTTCGGGTATAATAATAATTTGACGAGGACACTCGCACTTTATATTTATGACTGATGGACTGTTATGGACAAAAACCAGACGGACATATTAAATAATCCAGGACAAAGGACAATTAACCCATGGGCATAAAACTAAAATCAACACGTCGAACATCATGATTACGGAAGTTTAAATAAGCATAATTCTTTTATTTCATATTTAATTTCCTTTATTTTATATTTAATTGCACTTCTAATTATCGCACTTCTATTTATTGTTATTTAATTGCACTTTTAATTATCGTACTTTTTAATTATCGTAAGTTTATTTTATCGCACTTTTATTATTCGCAATTTCATTATCGTTATTTACTTTACGCTTTAATTTAAGTCTTGTATTTATTTTATATTTTACATTAGGTTTTAACTGCGACTAAAGTCTTAAAATCGACAAACCGGTCATTAAACGGTAAAAACCCCCCTTTATAATAATAATATTACTTATATATATATTTGTATTTTTAATAAAAGTAAACTAATATAGCGTTGAGCTTTGTTTAAAGATTTCCCTGTGGAACGAACCGGACTTACTAAAAACTACACTACTGTACGATTAGGTACACTGCCTATAAGTGTTGTAGCAAGGTTTAAGTATATCCATTCTATAAATAAATAAATATCTTGTGTAAAATTGTATCGTATTTAATAGTATTTCCTGCTAAAATTAATAACTATTTTATATACACCTCGCATAACATCAGCGGCTAACATGCAACATAAAGAAGCATGCTATGCTTACGGGTTAGTAATGTTCGCTTCTCACCAAAGTGAGAAAAAGAACATCGGGCTACAACTATTAAACAAAACGTTCCCACAAGTGACAGAGTCGGTAATTGGGGTAAGAAATGAGGTTTTTAGGTTATTATGAGACTGTTGGTCATTACGTAACCCTCGTCCCTTTGACGACGTTACAACACGCTGTCTTATCAACGGCCATAACGGTTATGTTCCACAAGACCAAGGATGGGAAGTAGCCCTAGTAAAACCAAAATGCATGACTTGTTTCTGGATGTATGAATTATTGCCTTTGCTGAACGACTTGTGTACTAGCTAGAATTATCTTCACAACTATCTTGTATCAAAGTTATTGTGTGCTATATTTCATGCTTTATGTAAAATAAGCGGTATTGTAAGTTTGTAAAATATTGTATAAAAGTTTGAACGCGAAATATTATTACAATCAGTTTTTCATATAGAATTGTAGTAGTTGAATTGTATATTAGCTACTAAGTATGAACTTAACGGGTAGGTACTACCCGAATTTAAACTTATAAAATACTAATATGAAGAAAAAGCTTTTATAAATGAGTTCATATTATGCTACGAAATACTATTAACTACTCTTAATATTCTGTATGATTAACTTGTTCCATTTGAATATTTTGAAGGAAATGGCACCGACTACTCGACACACCGTGAATATGAATGAAGAGGAATTCCGTACTTTTCTAGCTTCAAACATAACCGCAGTACAGGCTGCGCTACATACCAACAATAACCTTTGATCTAGCAGTACAGGAAATCGTGTAGGATGCACCTACAAAGAATTCACTGCCTGCAAATCTTTGGAATTTGATGGAACCGAAGGACCGATCGGATTGAAACGGTGGACCGAGAAGGTCGAATCGGTGTTTGCCATAAGTAAGTGTACTGAAGAGGACAAAGTGAAGTACGCTACGCATACCTTCACAGGTTCTGCGTTAACATGGTGGAATACCTATCTAGAGCAAGTGGGACAAGATGATGCGTACGCACTACCGTGGTCAGCATTCAAGCACTTGATGAACGAGAAGTACCGTCCCAGAACCGAGGTCAATAAGCTCAAGACAGAACTTAGAGGGTTACCAACCCAAGGATTTGATATTACCACGTACGAAAGACGATTCACAGAATTGTGCCTATTGTTTCCGGGAGCGTTCGAAGATGAGGAAGAGAAGATCGACGCGTTTGTGAAAGGATTACCGGAAAGAATCCAAGAAGATATAAGTTCACACGAGCCCGCCTCCATACAACAGGCATGTAGAATGGCTCACAAACTAGTTAACCAGATTGAGGAAAGAATTAAAGAACAGACGGCTGAAGAGGCCAATGTGAAGCAAGTCAAAAAAAAAGTGGGAGGAAAACGGTGATAAGAATCACCAATACAACAACAACAGAAATTACAATAATAATCGCAACAATTATCCCAACAATCGCAACATCAATCGCAACTACAACAAACGGCCCAACAACAACAACAACAACAACAACAGCAACTACAACAATCGTCCCAACAACAATAACAACCGCAACAACAACAACAATCAGAAGCAGCTATGCCAAAGGTGTGAAAAGTATCACTCGGGGTTCTGCACCAAATTTTGCAACAAGTGTAAAAGAAATGGTCATGGCGCGGCGAAGTGTGAGGTCTACGGACCAGGGATTAACAGAACGAAAGGAACAAATGGTGTCGGAACGAGTAATGGCGGTGCAAGTAGTGTCGGAGCAAGTTATGCCAATGTAGTTTGTTATAAATGTGGAAAACCGGGCCACATTATTAGAAATTGCCCGAACCAGGAGAACACGAATGGACAAGGCCGCGAAAGAGTTTTCAATATTAATGCGGCAGAGGCACAGGAAGACCCGGAGCTTGTTACGGGTACGTTTCTTATTGACAATAAATCTGCTTACGTTTTATTTGATTCGGGTTCGGATAGAAGCTATATGAGTAGAGATTTTTGTGCTAAATTAATTTGTCCATTGACACCGTTGGATAGTAAATTTTTACTCGAATTAGCAAATGGTAAATTAATTTCAGCAGATAATATATGTCGGAATCGAGAAATTAAACTGGTTAGCGAAACATTTAAGATTGACTTGATACCAGTAGAGTTAGGGAGTTTTGATGTGATAATCGGTATGGACTGGTTAAAAGAAGTGAATGCAGAGATCGTTTGTTACAAAAATGCAATTCGCATTATACGAGAAAAAGGAAAACCCTTAATGGTGTACGGAGAAAAGGGCAACACAAAGCTACATCTTATTAGTAATTTGAAGGCACAAAAACTAATAAGAAAAGGTTGCTATGCTGTTCTAGCACACGTCGAGAAAGTACAAACTGAAGAAAAGAGCATCAATGATGTTCCCGTCGCAAAAGAATTTCCCGATGTATTTCCGAAAGAATTACCGGGACTACCTCCACATCGATCTGTTGAATTTCAAATAGATCTTGTACCAGGAGCTGCACCAATAGCTCGTGCTCCTTATAGACTCGCACCCAGCGAGATGAAAGAACTGCAAAGCCAACTGCAAGAACTATTAGAACGTGGTTTCATTTGACCAAGAACATCACCATGGGGAGCTCCTATTTTGTTTGTCAAGAAGAAGGATGGTACATTTAGGTTGTGTATTGACTACAGAGAGTTGAACAAACTTACCATCAAAAACCGTTATCCACTGCCAAGAATTGACGACTTATTTGATCAACTACAAGGCTCGTCGGTTTATTCGAAGATCGATTTACGTTCTGGATATCATCAAATGCGAGTAAAGGAGGACGATATTCCAAAAACTGCTTTTAGGACGCGTTATGGTCATTACGAGTTTATGGTTATGCCGTTTGGATTAACTAACGCACCAGCTGTGTTCATGGACCTTATGAACCAAGTGTGTGGGCCATATCTTGACAAGTTTGTCATTGTTTTCATCGATGACATACTTATTTACTCAAAGAATGATCAAGAGCACGAAGAACATTTGAGAAAAGTTCTAGAAGTATTGAGGAAAGAAAAACTGTACGCTAAGTTTTCAAAGTGTGCATTTTGGTTGGAAGAAGTTCAATTCCTCGGTCACATAGTGAACAAAGAAGGTATCCAGGTGGACCCGGCAAAGATCGAAACCGTTGAAAAGTGGGAAACCCCAAAAACTCCGAAGCATATACGTTAATTTTTAGGATTGGCTGGTTACTACAGAAGATTCATCCAAGATTTCTCCAAAATAGCAAAACCCTTGACTGCATTAACGCATAAATGGAAGAAATTTGAATGGAAGGATGAACAAGAGAAGGCGTTTCAATTATTGAAGAAAAAGCTAACTACGGCACCTATATTGTCATTGCCTGAAGGGAATGATGATTTTGTGATTTATTGTGACGCATCAAAGCAAGGTCTCGGTTGTGTATTAATGCAACGAACGAAGGTGATTGCTTATGCGTCTAGACAATTGAAGATTCACGAACAAAATTATACGACGCATGATTTGGAATTAGGCGCGGTTGTTTTTGCATTAAAGACTTAGAGGCACTACTTATATGGGGTCAAAAGTATTATATATACCGACCACAAAAGTCTTCAACACATATTTAATCAGAAACAACTGAATATGAGGCAGCGTAGGTAGATTGAATTGTTGAATGATTACGACTTTGAGATTCGTTACCACCCGGGGAAGGCAAATGTGGTAGTCGACGCCTTGAGCAGGAAGGACAGAGAACCCATTCGAGTAAAATCTATGAATATATGATTCACACTAACCTTACTACTCAAATAAAGGAGGCGCAACAAGGAGTTTTAAAAGAGGGAAATTTAAAGGATGAAATACCCAAAGGATTGGAGAAGCATCTTAATATTCGGGAAGATGGAACCCGGTATAGGGCTGAAAGGATTTGGGTACCAAAATTTGGAGATATGAGAGAAATGGTACTTAGAGAAGCTCATAAAACCAGATACTCAATACATCCTGGAACGGGGAAGATGTACAAGGATCTCAAGAAACATTTTTGGTGGCCGGGTATGAAAGCCGATGTTGCTAAATACGTAGGAGAATGTTTGACGTGTTCTAAGGTCAAAGCTGAGCATCAGAAACCATCAGGTCTACTTCAACAACCCGAAATCCCGGAATGGAAATGGGAAAACATTACCATGGATTTCATCACTAAATTGCCAAGGACTGCAAGTGGGTTTGATACTATTTGGGTAATAGTTGATCGTCTCACCAAATCAGCACACTTTCTGCCAATAAGAGAAGATGACAAGATGGAGAAGTTAGCACGACTGTATTTGAAGGAAGTCGTCTCCAGACATGGAATACCAATCTCTATTATCTCTGATAGGGATGGCAGATTTATTTCAAGATTCTGGCAGACATTACAGCAAGCATTAGGAACTCGTCTAGACATGAGTACTGCCTATCATCCACAAACTGATGGGCAGAGCGAAAGGACGATACAAACGCTTGAAGACATGCTACGAGCATGTGTTATTGATTTCGAAAACAGTTGGGATGGACACCTACCGTTAGCAGAATTTTCCTACAACAACAGTTATCATTCTAGTATTGAGATGGCGCCGTTTGAGGCACTTTATGGTAGAAAGTGCAGGTCTCCGATTTGTTGGAATGAAGTGGGGGATAGACAGATTACGGGTCCGGAGATAATACAAGAAACTACCGAGAAAATCATCCAAATTCAACAAAGATTGAAAATCGTCCATAGTCGACAAAAGAGCTACGCGGACAGTAAAAGAAAAGATATAGAGTTTGAAATTGGAGAAATGGTCATGCTTAAGGTTTCACCTTGGAAAGGCATTGTTCGATTTGGTAAACGGGGGAAACTAAATCCAAGGTACATTGGACCATTCAAGATTATAGATCGTGTCGGACCAGTAGCTTACCAACTAGAGCTACCTCAACAACTCGCAGCTGTACATAACACTTTCCACGTCTCAAATTTGAAGAAATGTTTTACTAAAGAAGATCTCACTATTCCGTTGGACGAAATTCAAATCAATGAAAAACTTCAATTCATTGAAGAACCCGTCAAAATAATGGATCGTGAGGTTAAGAGACTTAAACAAAGCAAGATACCGATTGTTAAGGTTTGATGGAATGCTCGTAGAGGACCCGAGTTCACCTGGGAGCGTGAAGATCAGATGAAGAAGAAATACCCACATTTATTTCCAGAAGATACGTCAACACCTCCAACTGCTTAAAATTTCAGGACGAAATTTATTTAACGGGTAGGTATTGTAGTGACCCGAACTTTTCCATGCTTATATATATATTAAATGAAAATGTTATTTACATGATTAAGTGTTTCCAACATGTTAAGCAATCAAACTTGTTAAGACTTGATTAATTGAAATAGGTTTCATATAGACAATTGACCACCCAAGTTGACCGGTGATTCACGAACGTTAAAACTTGTAAAAACTATACGATGACATATATATGGTTATATATATAGTTAACATGATTTTATTATAAGTATATATCTCATTAGGTATTTTAACAATGAGTTATATACATAAAAATGAGACTATTAATTTAAGAAACTCGAAAACGATATATATAACGATTATCGTTATAACAACGTCTTACTAGGTACATATGAATCATATTAAGATATTGATACACTTGGTTAATTATGTTAAATTATAAGTAAATATATTATTAAGTGTATTAACAATGAAATACATATGTAAAAATAAGACTACTAACTTAATGATTTCGAAACGAGACATATATGTAACGATTATTGTTGTAACGACATTTAACTGTATATATATCATACTAAGATATATTATATATCATAATATCATGATAATATAACAATTTAACATCTCATTTTTTATAATAAACAATGGGTTAACAACATTCAACAAGATCGTTAACCTAAAGGTTTCAAAACAACATTTACATGTAACGACTAACGATGACTTAACGACTCAGTTAAAATGTATATACATGTAGTGTTTTAATATGTATTCATACACTTTTGAAAGACTTCAATACAATTATCAAAATACTTCTACTTAACAAAAATGCTTACAATTACATCCTCGTTCAGTTTCATCAACAATTCTACTCGTATGCACCCGTATTCGTACTCGTACAATACACAGCTTTTAGATGTATGTACTATTGGTATATACACTCCAATGATCAGCTCTTAGCAGCCCATGTGAGTCACCTAACACATGTGGGAACCATTATTTGGCAACTAGCATGAAATATCTCATAAAATTACAAAAATATGAGTAATCATTCATGACTTATTTACATAAAAACAAAATTACATATCCTTTATATCTAATCCATACACCAATGACCAAAAACACCTACAAACACTTTAATTCTTCAATTTTCTTCATCTAATTGATCTCTCTCAAGTTCTATCTTCAAGTTCTAAGTGATCTTCATAAATTCCAAAAGTTCTAGTTTCATAAAATCAAGAATACTTCCAAGATTGTAAGTTTACTTCCAAGTTTTCTAAATCCATTCCAAGTAATCATCCAAGATCAAGAAACCTTTGTTACTTACAGTAGGTTATCTTTCTAATACAAGGTAATAATCATATTCAAACTTTAATTCAATTTCTATAACTATAACAATCTTATTTCGAGTGGAAATCTTATTTGAAATTGTTTTCGTGTCATGATTCTGCTTCAAGAACTTTCAAGCCATCCAAGGATCCTTTGAAGCTAGATCCATTTTTATTATTTCCAGTAGGTTTATCCAAGGAACTTGAGGTAGTAATGATGTTCATAACATAATTCAATTCATACATATAAAGCTATCTTATTCGAAGGTTTAAACTTGTAATCACTAGAACATAGTTTAGTTAATTCTAAACTTGTTCGCAAATAAAAGTTAATCCTTCTAACTTGACTTTTAAAATCAACTAAACACATGTTCTATATCTATATGATATGCTAACTTAATGATTTAAAACCTGGAAACACAAAAAACACCGTAAAACCGGATTTACGCCGTCGTAGTAACACCGCGGGCTGTTTTGGGTTAGTTAATTAAAAACTATGATAAACTTTGATTAAAAAGTTGTTATTATGGGAAAATGATTTTTATTATGAACATGAAACTATATCCAAAAATTATGGTTAAACTCAAAGTGGAAGTATGTTTTCTAAAATGGTCATCTAGACGTCGTTCTTTCGACTGAAATGACTACCTTTACAAAAACGACTTGTAACTTATTTTTCCGACTATAAACCTATACTTTTTCTGTTTATATTCATAAAATATAGTTCAATATGAAACCATAGCAATTTGATTCACTCAAAACGGATTTAAATCTGTTTTGAGTGAATCAAATTGCTATGGTTTCATATTGAACTCTATTTTATGAATCTAAACATAAAAAGTATAGGTTTATAGTCAGAAATATAAGTTACAAGTCGTTTTTATAAGAGGTAGTCATTTCAGTCGAAAGAACGACGTCTTGATGACCATTTTGAAAAACATACTTTCACTTTGAGTTTAACCATGATTTTTGGATATAGTTTCATGTTCATAAGAAAAATCATTTTCCCATAAGAACAACTTTTAAATCAAAGTTTATCATAGTTTTTAATTAACTAACCCAAAACAGCCCGCGGTGTTACTACGACAGCGTATATTCGGTTTTACGGTGTTTTTCTTGTTTTCCGGTTTTAAATCATTAAGTTAGCATATCATATAAATATAGAACATATGTATAGTTGATTTTAAAAGTCAAGTTAGAAGGATTAACGTTTGTTTGGGAACAAGTTTAGAATTAACTAAACTATGTTATAGTGATTACAAGTTTAAACCTTCGAATAAGGTAGCTTTAAATGTATGAATCGAATGATGTTATGAACATCATTACTACCTCAAGTTTTGTGAATAAAGCTACTGGAAATTAGAAAAATAGATTTAGCTTCAAAGGATCCTTGGATAGCTTGAAAGTTCTTGAAGCAGAATCATGACACGAAAACAAGTTTAAGTAAGATCATCACTTGAAATAAGATTGTTATAGTTATAGAAATTGAACCAAAGTTTGAATATGAGTATTACCTTGTATTAGAAAGATATCTTACTGTAAATAAGAAAGATTTCTTGAGATTGGATGATCACTTTACAAGATTGGAAGTAAGCTAGCAAACTTGGAAGTGTTGTTGGTGTGTTCTTGAGTAGTGGTTTTGTATGTTGATCTAGGTTACCTAGATTGAACTAGATTGAGCTAGATTATGAAGAACAAGATGAAGAACACTTAGAACACTAAGAGAGTAATTGAGATAGAGTAATTTGATGCAAGTAAGTTGAATGAAAATGTGTTTGTGGTGGTGAAAGTTCACGTGAACTTTAGGTGTAGATAAAGGATTCATTAGTTTGTAATTTAGCTTAATCATTCATGGTAAATGACAAAGGATGATCCCTACATGTTGCTATAATGGATGATGAGTCATTTAGGGCTGCTAAGATCAGATAATTGAGTGTATATACTATTAGTACATACATCTAAAAGCTGTGTATTGTACGAGTACGAATACGGGTGTATACGAGTGGAATTGTTGGTGAAACTGAACGAGGATGTAATTGTAAGCATTTTTGTCAAGTAGAAGTACTTTGATAAGTGTCTTGAAGTCTTTCAAAAGTATATAAATACATATTAAAACACTACATGTATATACATTTTAACTGAGTCGTTAAGTCATCGTTAGCCGTTACATGTAAATGTTGATTTGAAACCTTAAAGTTAACGATCTTGTTAAATGTTGTTAACCCGATGTTTATTATATCTAATGAGATGTTAAATTATTATATTATCATGATATTATGATATATTAATATATCTTAATATGATATATATATAATTTAAATGTCGTTACAACGATAATCGTTACATATATGTCTCGTTTCGAAATCCTTAAGTTAGTAGTCTTGTTTTTACATATGTAGTTCATTGTTAATATACATAATGACATGTTTACTTATCATTTATCATGATTAAACATAGTGTATCAATATCTTAATATGATTCATATGTATTTAGCAAGACGTTGTTATAACGATAATCGTTATATATATCGTTTCGAGTTTCTTAAATCAATAAACTCAATTTTATGTATATAACTCATAGTTAAAATACCTAATGAGATACTTACTTATCATAATATCATATTAACTATATATATAATCATATATATGTCATCATATAGTTTTTACAAGTTTTAACGTTCGTGAATCACCGGTCAACTTGGGTGGTCAATTGTCTATATGAAACCTATTTCAATTAATCAAGTCTTAACAAGTTTGATTGCTTAACATGTTGGAAACACTTAATCATGTAAATATCAATTTCATTTAATATATATAAACATGGAAAAGTTCGGGTCACTACAGTACCTACCCGTTAAATAAATTTCGTCCCGAAATTTTAAGCAGTTGGAGGTGTTGACGTATCTTCTGGAAATAAGTGCGGGTATTTCTTCTTCATCTGATCTTCTCATTCCCAGGTGAACTTGGGTCCTCTACGAGCATTTCATCGAACCTTAACAATTGGTATCTTGTTTTGTTTAAGTCTTTTAACCTCACGATCCATTATTTCAACGGGTTTTTTGATGAATTGAAGTTTTTCGTTGATTTGGATTTCGTGTAATGAAATAGTGAGATCTTCTTTAGCAAAACATTTCTTCAAATTCGAGACGTGGAAAGTGTTATGTACAGCCGCAAGTTGTTGAGGTAACTCAAGTCGGTAAGCTACTGGTCCGACACGATCAATAATCTTGAATGGTACAATATACCTTGGATTTAATTTCCCTCGTTTACTAAATTGAACAACGCCTTTCCAAGGTGCAACCTTAAGCATGAGCATCTCTCCAATTTCAAATTCTATATCTTTTCTTTTAATGTCGGCGTAGCTCTTTTGTCGACTTTGGGCAGTTTTCAACCGTTGTTGAATTTGGATAATCTTTTCGGTAGTTTCTTGTATTATTTCTGGACCCGTAATCTGTCTACCCCCCACTTCACTCCAACAAATCAGAGACCTGCACTTTCTACCATAAAGTGCTTCAAACGACGCCATTTCAATGCTTGAATGGTAGCTATTGTTGTAGAAAAATTCTGCTAACGGTAGATGTCGATCCCAACTGTTTTCGAAATCAATAACACATGCTCGTAGCATGTCTTCAAGTGTTTGTATCGTCCTTTCGCTCTGCCCATCAGTTTATGGATGATAGGCAGTACTCATGTCTAGACGAGTTCCTAATGCTTGCTGTAATGTTTGCCAGAATCTTGAAATAAATCTGCCATCCCTATCAGAGATAATAGAGATTGGTATTCCATGTCTGGAGACGACTTCCTTCAAATACAGTCGTGCTAACGTCTCCATCTTATTATCTTCTCTTATTGGCAGGAAGTGTGATGATTTGGTGAGACGATCAACTATTACCCAAATAGTATCAAAACCACTTGCAGTCCTTGGAAATTTAGTGATAAAATCCATGGTAATGTTTTCCCATTTCCATTCCGGGATTTCGGGTTGTTGAAGTAGACCTGATGGTTTCTGATGCTCAGCTTTGACCTTAGAACACATCAAACATTCTCCTACGTATTTAGCAACATCGACTTTCATACCTGACCACGAAAAATGTTTCTTGAGATCCTAGTACATCTTCCCCGTTCCAGGATGTATTGAGTATATGGTTTTATGAGCTTCTTTAAGTATCATTTCTCTCATATCTCCAAATTTTGGTACCCAAATCCTTTCAGCCCTATACCGGGTTCCGTCTTCCCGAATATTAAGATGCTTCTCCGATCCTTTGGGTATTTCATCTTTTAAGTTTCCCTCTTTTAAAACTCTTTGTTGCGCCTCCTTTATTTGAGTAGTAATATTAGTATGAATCATTATATTCATAGATTTTACACGAATGGGTTCTCAGTCCTTTCTGCTCAAGGCTTCGGCTACCACATTTGCCTTCCCTGGGTGGTAACGAATCTCAAAGTCGTAATCATTCAACAATTCAATCCACCTGCGCTGCCTCATGTTCAGTTGTTTCTGATTAAATATGTGTTGAAGACTTTTGTGGTCGGTATATATAATACTTTTGTCCCCATATAAGTAGTGCCTCCAAGTCTTTAATGCAAAAACAACCGCGCCTAATTCCAAATCATGCGTCGTATAATTCTTTTCGTGAATCTTCAATTGTCTAGACGCATAAGCAATTACTTTCGTTCGTTGCATTAATACACAACCGAGACCTTGCTTTGAGGCGTCACAATATATCACAAAATCATCATTCCCTTCAGGTAATGACAATATTGGTGCCGTAGTTAACTTTTTCTTTAACAATTGAAATGCTTTTTCTTGTTCATCTTTCCATTCAAATTTCTTCACTTTATGCGTTAATGCAGTCAAGGGTTTTGCTATTCTGGAAAAGTCTTGGATGAACCTTCTGTAGTAACCAGCTAGTCCTAAAAATTGGCGTATGTGTTTCGAAGTTTTTGGGGTTTCCCACTTTTCAACGGTTTCAATCTTTGCTGGATCCACCTGAATACCTTCTTTGTTCACTATGTGACCGAGGAATTGAACTTCTTCCAACCAAAATGCACACTTTGAAAACTTAGCGTACAGTTTTTCTTTTCTCAGCAACTCTAGCACTTTTCTCAAATGTTCTTCATGCTCTTGATCATTCTTCGAGTAAATAAGTATGTCATCGATGAAAACAATGACATACTTGTCAAGATATGGCCCACACACTCGGTTCATGAGGTCCATGAACACAGCTGGTGCGTTAGTCAATCCAAACGACATAACCATAAACTCGTAATGACCGTAACGCATCCTAAAAGCAGTCTTTGGAATATCATCCTCCTTCACCCGCATTTGATGATATACAGAACGTAAATCGATCTTCGAATAAACAGACGAGCCTTGTAGTTGATCAAATAAGTCGTCGATTCTCGATAGTGGGTAGCAGTTCTTGATGGTAAGTTTGTTCAACTCTCGGTAGTCGATACACAACCTGAATGTACCATCTTTCCTCTTGACAAACAAAACAGGAGCTCCCCATGGTGATGTGCTTGGTCGAATGAAACTACGCTCTAAAAGTTCCTGTAACTGACTTTGTAATTCTTTCATTTCGCTGGGTGCGAGTCTGTATGGAGCATGAGCTATTGGTGCAGCTTCTGGTACAAGGTCTATTTGAAATTCAACGGATCGATGTGGGGGTAATCCCGGTAATTCTTTCGGAAATACATCGGGAAATTCTTTTGCGATGGGAACATCACTAATGTTCTTTTCTTCAGGTTTAACTTCCTCGATGTGTGCTAGAATGACATAACAACCTTTTCTTATTAGTTTTTACTCCTTCAAACTACTAATAAGATTTAATTTCGCGTTGTTCTTTTCTCCGTACACCATTAAAGGTTTTCCGTTTTCACGCATTATGTGAATCGCATTTTTGTAACAAACGACCTCTGCTCTCACCTTTTTCAACCAGTTCGTGCCAATTATTACATCAAAACTCCCTAACTTGACTGGTATTAAATCAATCTTAAACGTTTCATCACCCAGTTTAATTTCTCTATCCCGACATATATTATCTGCTGAAATTAATTTACCATTTGCTAATTAGAGTAAAAATTTATTATCCAAAGGCGTCAATGGGCAACTTAATTTAGCACAAAATTCTCTACTCATATAGCTTCTATCCGTACCCGAATCAAATAAAAATAAGCAGATTTATCGTCAATAAGAAACGTACCCGTAACAAGCTCCGGGTCTTCCTGTGCTTCTGACGCATTAATATTGAAAACTCTTCCACGGCCCTGCCCATTAGTATTCCCCTGATTCGGGCAATTTCTAATAATGTGGCCCGGTTTTCCACATTTATAACAAACAGCGTTGGTATTACTTGCTCCGACACTATTCGTTTCGGCATTACTTATTCCGACATTATTTGTTCCTTTAGTTCTATTAAACTTTGGTCCGTAGACCTCACACTTTGTCGCGCTATGACCATTTCTTTTACACCTGTTGCAAAATGTCGTGCAAAACCCTTGATGATTTTCTTCACACCTATGACATGGCTGTTTTTGGTTTTTGTTGCCATTGTTGTTATTGAGGTTGTTGTTGGGATTGTTATTATTGTTGAAACGATTGTTGTAGTTGTTGTTGTTGGGCTGTTTGTTGTAGTTATTGTTAGAATTGCGGTTATTGTTGCGATTGTTGTTGCGGTTATTGGGATAGTTGTTACGATTGTGGTTGTAATTGTTGTTGTTGTACTGGTGACTCTTGTCACCGTTTTCCTCCCACTTCCTCTTGAGTTGTTTCGTGTTGGATTCTTCGGCTGCCTGTTCTTTAATTTTTCCCTCAATCTGATTTATGAGTTTATGAGCCATTCAACTTGCCTTCTGTATAGAAGCGGGCTCGTGTGAACTCACATCTTCTTGAATCCTAACTGGTAACCCTTTTACAAACGCGTCTATCTTCTCTTCTTCATCTTTGAATGCTCCCGAACACAATAGGCACAACTCTGTGAATCTTCGATCATATGTGGTAACGTCGAACCCTTGTGTTCGTAACTCTCTAAGTTCTGCCTTGAGTTTATTAACTTCGTTTCTAGGACGGTACTGCTCGTTCATCAATTGCTTGAATGACGACCATGGTAGTGCGTAAGCAGCATTTTGTCCTACCTGTTCAAGATAGGTGTTCCACCACGTTAACGTAGTACCTGTGAAGGTATGCGTAGCGTACTTAACTTTGTCCTCTTCAGTACACTTACTTATGGCAAACACTGATTCGACTTTCTCGGTCCACCATTTCAATCCAATTGGTCCTTCGGTTCCATCAAATTCCAAAGGTTTGCAGGCAGTGAATTCTTTATAGGAGCATCCTACACGATTTCTTGCACCGTTAGCTGCATTGCTAGATTCAGAGTTATTGTTGGTATGTAGCGCAGCCTGTACTGCGGCTATGTTTGCAGCAAGAAAGGTACGAAATTCCACTTCACTCATATTCATGGTTTGTCGAGTAGTCGGTGCCATTTCCTTTAAAATAGCCAACTGAATCGAGTTAATCATACAGAATATTAAGAGTAGTCAATAGTATTTCGTAGCATAATATGAACTCACTTATAAAAGCTTTTTCTTCATATTAGCATTTTATAAGTTTAAATTTGGGTACTACCTACCCGTTAAGTTCATACTTAGTAGCTAATATACAATTCAACTACTATAATTCCATATGAAAAACTGATTATAATAATATATTACATACAAATATTCTTCAAACTTACAACTTCGCTATATTACATATATCATGAAATATAGTACACTTTGATACAGGACAGTTTTGAAGATAAACCTAGTTAATACGCAAGTTGTTCAGCAAAGGAAATAAAGACACGTAATTCATAAGTCCAGAAACAAGTCATGCATTCTAGTTTTAATAAGATGACTTCCCATCCTTGGTCTTGTGGAAAATAACCGTTATGACCATTGGCTAGGCAGCATGTTGTAATGTCGTCAAAAGGACGAGGGTTTCGTAATGTCCAACGGCCCCGTGATAATCTAAAAACCTTATTTCTCACCCCAACTACTGAATCCGTCACTTGTGGGAAGGTTTTATTTAAAAGTTGCAATCCGATGTTCTTTTTCTCATTTTGGTAAGAAGCGAACATCACTAACCCATAAGCATAACATGCTTCTTTATGTTGCATATTAGAAGCTCTTTTTAATTCCCGAAATCCTATGTTGGGATATGTCGAGTCAAAATAGGTTCTTAACCCGTAGCATAAAATTGCATTTGGGTTCCCCGCATTTAACGCTTTAAAGAAAACACGGCGTAACTTACGGTCACCCAGTGTGATATACCCCACCTATCAAAGGAAAGCCTTTTATAAACTAAGGCATTTCTGGAAAGTCTTTCAAATATTTGACAAGTTAATTTCGCCATAACTAAATGTGCTGATGAATTCTGACCGACTCTAGACAAGATTTCCTCAATCATATCCTCTGGTAGGTCTTCTAAAATATTCGGTTGTCTACCCTTAACATCCATTTTTTTTATACTGTAAAATAGACAAGGATTAGATTCGTAAAAGATAATTAACAAACAATACAAGCAATTTTTACATAGAACATAAAAGTACAAGCACACTACAATACATATAATACACAACATGATTACAACCCTCTAATCTGAATCACTGGTTTCTTCTTCTTCGAACTTGGTTCGTTTTCCTAATTTTCTAGGAATAAATGGTGTTCCTCTAATACGAGCCGTCGTTTTCCATAATGGTTTAGAAAAACCTGGTGGTTTAGAGGTTCCCGGGTCATTGTTACATTTTAGGAAATACGGATGTTGTCGATACATATAAAGTTCATCGGGGTTGGAATCGGGTTTCTCCATTTTTATATATTTTCCCTTATTATTTTCTTTCGCTTTATTAAATTGGGTCGAGGTAATTTCTATAATATCATCAGAATCCTCATCGGGATCTGATGCGTTGAAACTGTACCTTTATTTATGAATGGATTTGAGTTGTTTTGTTACACGAATTGATTTATTGTATATATGGTATTTTAATGAATTTAGGTTGGTTTCAAACATATATAGGCAACTAGTCCTATCCGTGTAGTTTAGTTTGTTGGTAAATCCAGTTCGTTCTACAGGAAGACAGTGTTCAAATTATTATTATTTTTTTAATAGTCTTTGAGGTTAAACTTATTTAAAAGGGGTTTTAGATTAGGATTTTATAATACTACATAATAATAATAAAATATAACTTAATCCTAATTTAATTGAACTACTTATTAATTTATACGAATACATTATTAATAATTATTAACTTAAAAGTGAATTAATTGAAATTATACTAATAAGTTTATTACTAAATGATAATTAATAAAATAATAACTATTAATAAAACTAATTGATTAGAATTTTGTTTTGAGCAATTATAATATAAATTTATTTAAATTAACTAAATAACATATTTTAATTAAATTAATATAAATTAATAGGAATTATAATAATTAACTAATTATAAACTAATTACTAATTATAAATTATTATTTTAAATACTAGTTATAAATTAATAACTTCAATATAATAATAAAATATTTAAAACCCTAGATTTTAACCTAATTGCTACAGTACTCGTATTAATACTTACGCGTTTCACGTAATGATATACGCGTTCCGCGTATGTTTTAAAATGTACGCGTATCGTATAGAATTATACACGATCCGCGTATGTTATAGTCCAGGTGACAAACAGTGCTGGTACAGATTTGAATATTTTGATGTAATTTTTATATTTTAGTGTGTAATAATAATAATAATACACAAATAATAATAATAATAATTTTACAATATATATATGGGAGTGGTTACTTAAATGTGTCACCTCTAGATCCATGGATTGTTTTAAGTTTAAGCTCGTATTAAAATGTTTAGTATAAAACTTATATTTTCCTTTCGAATAAATATAAAGTTTTAACTAACTAAATTAAATCTAATTTTCATTGGATTATATTTAGATAGTTACTAGTCCTTAAGTATTTAAATTGAGACCCAACCCAGTTTTGATCTTCGCCAAAACCCAAATCATAACGGTTTCCCTTTTTACAATTTCACTATTATATGACTCGTGATATTACCCAAACCACCGAACTTTATTTCTAATTTAGTGTTAGTAAATTATTCATAAATTCGTCTAGATCACTTTTAATGTTGAAGCTTAATTTATATAGATAAAAATAACTTTCGTTATTTTAATCTAACAAATTGAGTGATAGGGGTTAAATATCCAAATACATAATAATGGTTCTTTTAATTAGGCTCAATGTTAAAAATACTACAGTTACATTTTAATTTTTACAAATGATAACAATCCATTTCACTAGGGGCTCTACATCTAAGCAAACACTAGGGAAATTTAGCTACTCATTATGTAGCGACCCGACCAAATCATGTTTGACGGCGCTGACTACTTCGGTCCCGTTGCGTGGTCATAAGTCTTTATTATGACTTTTGACCAAAATATGTCGCATTTATTTTATAAGAAAAAGGATGTTTCAAGTTAACAAATGTAGTTCGAAAGACTAGTTACATTACAATGTTTAACGTACGAATGAAACCTATGTGACACAATTTAAAGTAGTCAAAAGACGCTCCATCTATGCATGTATACTCGACATCCAAGCAAGTATCAAAAAGAGTGCGGAAGCATGTATCAAGTAGCTTTCAAGGACCTGAGAAAACATATAGAAAACTGTCAACGAAAACGTTGGTGAAATCATAGGTGTTTTAGTAAACGTTGCATTTGAACCACAAGATTTAATATAATATGATTATCTAAATCATTTGCATTCCAAAGTTGTTATTTGTTTCGCGGGCACCCAATTATCAAACTTAACTGTTTTGCACCCTTCGCGTAGTGTTAGAACATACACTAGACCAGAAAATATATTTCATCCGCTAACGGTAGCGAACCGTTCGAATGAGGCTCGTCAAGCCCATGTGATCACATAATATAAGTTCACGTTTACACCCTGCAAGTGTAACTAATGATAATTGAATTGAGGCTTTTTGTTCAAACCCGTACGTGGAATGTTCGTTTTCGTACTTGTGTTCAAAGTGTAAAAGTATGATACGTATATGTTTCTCATCCCATAGTTTAAAGCATAAAAGTTGTTTGAAGGATGGGACTATGATCTCACCTTGAGTGCACGTATGAAAAGTACTTCACAAAGTAACGTGTGCGAAGGATAGTGCTAGTCTTGACCTAAACCAATAGGTCGTATCAATAACGGTAAACACGATAGGTCAAAGATGTTTAATTAGTCCTATGGCTCGTTACGACTCGATTATGTAGCATGTGAATCAAATTGTCAAGTTTCATGCAAGATACAAGTACAGAAACAAGTTAGGAAGGTTGCATAATCATTTGGTTAAGTTTGACAAAAAGTCAAACTTTGGTCGGTCAAAGTCAATGAAAGTCAACACGTTCGGGTCGGGTCCCGAACTATTTTTCTGAGGTTTTTATTCATATATAAGCATGTTAGAACAAGTCTCATGTGAATCGGAGGTCCATAGTGTGCCAAACATTTTTCGTATTTTGACTAAAGAGGTCAGAAACTGGACACGGCTTAGGCCGCGCCGCGGCCCCAAATTGTTGCGCCGCGACAATACACGGGAACTGGTACCTGGTCAGTCTCAAATGTCCAAGTCTCAATTCCAAACACTTTCAAGCATAACTCGCAAACCGCTAATACTTAGAACTCGTATCTTATATCGTTAGAAAGGTAATTTGACAAAGAACACATCTAAATACATTTCACCAACCAAAAATGTTATTTGTAACAATCGGCTTTCCAAAGTAAATGATCAATTAATGCACACATTTAATACACAAATTTGATAAGTGCACATTTGTGATTCGGGCATTTAATGCATACATATAACATGCCGTTTTGTAGGTAATCGAGCATACAATACAACTAACTACTTACTAACTACAATTCATGTCATTCAATGCATCAAATATTCATTTCAAGCTTATCAAACCCTAACCCGAATTCACCAAAATCACTAATCAAGTTTATGGAGTTTTCTCAAGCAAACTACACATCAATTTGATGCTAGTGATACTAGGAACACATTTAATACATGCATTTATAACATTTAACAACATTCAAACAACCAAATCACCAAATCAAACACACCAAAGTTCATACTCAAGCTAGTTACTTCAAATAACGAAATCGAGCATATAAATCATATATTCATGTTAGACTTGAGCCATAGACACTAATTAACAACTTTATAAGTTCAAAAATATCAAGGACACAAAATCTAGTGATTTTAGAAAGTTACCCAAACTTGATGAAGTCGGTATGGAATCGAAGAGGAAGTTGCAAGGATTTCAAATATGTAATTTGTTTTGCAAGACACCCGCTAGCTTGGATTTAGATGATGATTCCTTGTTTGAGAAATTGAGAGAAAATATGGAAGTAGAAGAAGAAAAGGGAAAATGAAAAAGAAAAGATGGGGGTGGGGGTTGACTAGTCAAAGGCTAGTCACCTCTTTGGCATTTTGGCGAAACTAGTCCCTCAAGTTCGGTTGCGGGTGCGTGAATTACCTAGACGAGATATTTTTAAAACACGTATTAACGGGAGATGTTGTAAACATACAACGGGATTTAAATAGTTAAACGGAAAAGTAAACGGAAAAAGGCGGGATGTTACATTACCTACTCCTTAAAAGAAATTTCGTCCCGAAATTTAAGTAGGCGTAGTAGTCGTTGTTTCTTCCTCGGAATCCTGCGTTTCCGGAATTGGGAATAAATGAGGGTATTTCTTTTGCATTTGATCTTGCCTTTCCCAAGTAAACTCGGGTCCTCTTTTGGCGTTCCAACGGACTTTAACAATCGGGATTCGGCTTTGTTTCAATGTCTTGACGGAGGTGTCCACAATTTCAACCGGTTCCTCCACAAAATGAAGCTTGTCATCAATAGTAAGTTCCTCGAGAGGGATGACGATATCGGGTTCGGCAAGACACTTTTTCAAGTTAGATACATGGAAGGTAGGATGAACGGAGTTCAATTGAGGCGGAAGATCTAAACGATAAGCAACGTTTCCAATACGCTCCAAGATTTCGAAAAGACCAATATACCGCGGATTTAGCTTCCCGCGTTTCCCAAAACGGATTACACCTTTCCAAGGTGCAACTTTTAACATTACTCGGTCACCGACTTGAAATTCGAGGTCGTTGCGTCTTTTGTCGGTGTAGCACTTTTGACGACTCCGGGCCGTCCGGAGCCTATCTCGGATTTGTACGATCTTCTCGGTGGTTTCGTGAATGAGTTCGGGTCCGGTGATTTGCACGTCGCCTACCTCGGCCCAACAAAGAGGTGAACGACATTTTCGGCCGTATAGCGCTTCAAAAGGTGCGGCTTTAATACTCGCGTGATAACTATTGTTGTAAGAGAACTCGGCGAGAGGTAAGTGCTTGTCCCAAGCTTTTCCAAAATCAACCACGCAAGCTCGTAACATGTCCTCCAAGGTTTGAATTGTACGTTCGCTTTGTCCATCGGTTTGAGGATGATATGCGGTGCTCATGTCTAAACGCGTTCCCAACGCTTCTTGCAAGGTACGCCAAAATCTAGAAACAAAACGGCCATCTCGGTCAGAGATAATCGATAAAGGTACACCGTGTCGGGCTACGATTTCTTTAATGTAAAGTTGCGCAAGTTTCTCCATTTTGTCGGTCTCCTTCATGGCAAGAAAGTGTGCGGATTTGGTGAGGCAGTCATAGGTGAAATCATAGGTGTTTTAGTAAACGTTGCATTTGAACCACAAGATTTAATATAATATGATTATCTAAATCATTTGCATTCCAAAGTTGTTATTTGTTTCGCGGGCACCCAATTATCAAACTTAACTGTTTTGCACCCTTCGCGTAGTGTTAGAACATACACTAGACCAGAAAATATATTTCATCCGCTAACGGTAGCGAACCGTCCGAATGAGGCTCGTCAAGCCCATGTGATCACATAATATAAGTTCACGTTTACACCCTGCAAGTGTAACTAATGATAATTGAATTGAGGCTTTTTGTTCAAACCCGTACGTGGAATGTTCGTTTTCGTACTTGTGTTCAAAGTGTAAAAGTATGATACGTATATGTTTCTCATCCCATAGTTTAAAGCATAAAAGTTGTTTGAAGGATGGGGCTATGATCTCACCTTGAGTGCACGTATGAAAAGTACTTCACAAAGTAACGTGTGCGAAGGATAGTGCTAGTCTTGACCTAAACCAATAGGTCGTATCAATAACGGTAAACACGATAGGTCAAAGATGTTTAATTAGTCCTATGGCTCGTTACGACTCGATTATGTAGCATGTGAATCAAATTGTCAAGTTTCATGCAAGATACAAGTACAGAAACAAGTTAGGAAGGTTGCATAATCATTTGGTTAAGTTTGACAAAAAGTCAAACTTTGGTCGGTCAAAGTCAATGAAAGTCAACACGTTCGGGTCGGGTCCCGAACTATTTTTCTGAGGTTTTTATTCATATATAAGCATGTTAGAACAAGTCTCATGTGAATCGGAGGTCCATAGTGTGCCAAACATTTTTCGTATTTTGACTAAAGAGGTCAGAAACTGGACACGGCTTAGGCCGCGCCGCGGCCCCAAATTGTTGCGCCGCGACAATACACGGGAACTGGTACCTGGTCAGTCTCAAATGTCCAAGTCTCAATTCCAAACACTTTCAAGCATAACTCGCAAACCGCTAATACTTAGAACTCGTATCTTATATCGTTAGAAAGGTAATTTGACAAAGAACACATCTAAATACATTTCACCAACCAAAAATGTTATTTGTAACAATCGGCTTTCCAAAGTAAATGATCAATTAATGCACACATTTAATACACAAATTTGATAAGTGCACATTTGTGATTCGGGCATTTAATGCATACATATAACATGCCGTTTTGTAGGTAATCAAGCATACAATACAACTAACTACTTACTAACTACAATTCATGTCATTCAATGCATCAAATATTCATTTCAAGCTTATCAAACCCTAACCCGAATTCACCAAAATCACTAATCAAGTTTATGGAGTTTTCTCAAGCAAACTACACATCAATTTGATGCTAGTGATACTAGGAACACATTTAATACATGCATTTATAACATTTAACAACATTCAAACAACCAAATCACCAAATCAAACACACCAAAGTTCATACTCAAGCTAGTTACTTCAAATAACGAAATCGAGCATATAAATCATATATTCATGTTAGACTTGAGCCATAGACACTAATTAACAACTTTATAAGTTCAAAAATATCAAGAACACAAAATCTAGTGATTTTAGAAAGTTACCCAAACTTGATGAAGTCGGTATGGAATCGAAGAGGAAGTTGCAAGGATTTCAAATATGTAATTTGTTTTGCAAGACACCCGCTAGCTTGGATTTAGATGATGATTCCTTGTTTGAGAAATTGAGAGAAAATATGGAAGTAGAAGAAGAAAAGGGAAAATGAAAAAGAAAAGATGGGGGTGGGGGTTGACTAGTCAAAGGCTAGTCACCTCTTTGGCATTTTGGCAAAACTAGTCCCTCAAGTTCGGTTGCGGGTGCGTGAATTACCTAGACGAGATATTTTTAAAACACGTATTAACGGGAGATGTTGTAAACATACAACGGGATTTAAATAGTTAAACGGAAAAGTAAACGAAAAAAGGCGGGATGTTACATTACCTACTCCTTAAAAGAAATTTCGTCCCGAAATTTAAGTAGGCGTAGTAGTCGTTGTTTCTTCCTCGGAATCCTGCGTTTCCGGAATTGGGAATAAATGAGGGTATTTCTTTTGCATTTGATCTTGCCTTTCCCAAGTAAACTCGGGTCCTCTTTTGGCGTTCCAACGGACTTTAACAATCGGGATTCGGCTTTGTTTCAATGTCTTGACGGAGGTGTCCACAATTTCAACCGGTTCCTCCACAAAATGAAGCTTGTCATCAATAGTAAGTTCCTCGAGAGGGATGACGATATCGGGTTCGGCAAGACACTTTTTCAAGTTAGATACATGGAAGGTAGGATGAACGGAGTTCAATTGAGGCGGAAGATCTAAACGATAAGCAACGTTTCCAATACGCTCCAAGATTTCGAAAAGACCAATATACCGCGGATTTAGCTTCCCGCGTTTCCCAAAACGGATTACACCTTTCCAAGGTGCAACTTTTAACATTACTCGGTCACCGACTTGAAATTCGAGGTCGTTGCGTCTTTTGTCGGTGTAGCACTTTTGACGACTCCGGGCCGTCCGGAGCCTATCTCGGATTTGTACGATCTTCTCGGTGGTTTCGTGAATGAGTTCGGGTCCGGTGATTTGCACGTCGCCTACCTCGGCCCAACAAAGAGGTGAACGACATTTTCGGCCGTATAGCGCTTCAAAAGGTGCGGCTTTAATACTCGCGTGATAACTATTGTTGTAAGAGAACTCGGCGAGAGGTAAGTGCTTGTCCCAAGCTTTTCCAAAATCAACCACGCAAGCTCGTAACATGTCCTCCAAGGTTTGAATTGTACGTTCGCTTTGTCCATCGGTTTGAGGATGATATGCGGTGCTCATGTCTAAACGCGTTCCCAACGCTTCTTGCAAGGTACGCCAAAATCTAGAAACAAAACGGCCATCTCGGTCAGAGATAATCGATAAAGGTACACCGTGTCGGGCTACGATTTCTTTAATGTAAAGTTGCGCAAGTTTCTCCATTTTGTCGGTCTCCTTCATGGCAAGAAAGTGTGCGGATTTGGTGAGGCAGTCAACAATAACCCAAATGGTATCATAACCGCCCGTCATTTTTGGTAGTTTGGTGATAAAATCCATCGTTATCCTTTCCCACTTCCATTGCGGGATCTCGGGTTGTTGAAGTAGTCCGGACGGTCTTTGGTGTTCGGCTTTGACTTTGGAACATGTCAAACACTTGGAAACATAAGTAGCTACGTCCCTTTTGATGTTCGGCCACCAATATTATTGTTTAAGGTCGTGGTACATCTTATTGGCACCGGGGTGGATCGAGTATCGTGACTTATGGGCTTCATCTAAAATGAGACTTCGTAGGTTCCCATAACTAGGCACCCAAATCCTTCCGGCGAAATATCGGAGTCCGGTTTCCTTAGTTTCGAATCGAGAGACGAGAATGTTCAAGAGCTCGTGTGAAACGTTTTCATCCTTGAGAGCCTCATCTTGGGCTACTCGAATTTGGCTATTAAGGTTGGTGTGGATGGTGATGTTTAAGGCTCGGACATGAAGAGGCACCGCTCTTTCTTTTTGACTTAAGGCATCGGCTACTACGTTTGCCTTCCCGGGATGGTAACGAAGTTCGCAATCGTAATCGTTTAAGGTTTCAATCCACCTTCGTTGTCTCATGTTTAGTTGCTTTTGATCGAAGATGTGTTGGAGACTTTTGTGATCGGTAAAGATAGTACTCTTGGTTCCATAAAGATAGTGTCTCCACATTTTAAGTGCAAAGACAACGGCTCCGAGTTCGAGATCATGTGTCGTGTAGTTTCGTTCATGAATTTTGAGTTGTCGAGAAGCATAAGAAATGACTTTCGTTCGTTGCATCAACACACACCCAAAACCATGTTTCGAGGCATCGCAATACACAACAAAATCATCGTTGCCTTCGGGAAGTGACAAGATAGGAGCGGTGGTAAGCTTTGTCTTCAAGATTTGGAACGCGGATTCTTGCTCGGTCGCCCAAATGAATTTCTTTCCCTTGTGAGTTAATGCGGTTAGAGGACGTGCAACCAAAGAGAAGTTTTCGATGAATCTACGATAGTACCCGGCGAGACCCAAGAATTGACGAATGTGAGTCGGAGTAGTAGGAGTTTCCCATTTACTAATGGCTTCGATTTTTGATGGATCGACTTTAATACCTTGGTCACTTACAACATGACCAAGAAATTGAACTTCCTTCAACCAAAATTCACACTTGAAGAATTTGGCATAGAGTCTTTCTTGTCTTAAAAGTTCAAGCACAAGTCGGAGGTGTTCCTCGTGTTCTTCTTCGCTTTTTGAATAGACCAAAATATCATCGATGAATACGATAACGAATTTGTCAAGATACGGTTTGCACACGCGGTTCATAAGATCCATGAACACCGCCGGTGCGTTAGTGAGACCAAATGGCATTACAAAAAATTCATAACTACCATAACGAGTTCGGAAAGTGGTTTTGGAGACATCTTCCCCCTTAACCCTTAATTGATGATAACCCGAGCGGAGATCGATTTTTGAATATACGCAAGACCCTTGTAATTGATCAAAGAGGTCATCGATGCGAGGAAGAGGATATCGGTTTTTAACCGTCAATTTGTTTAGTTCACGATAATCAATGCACATTCGTAGGGATCCATCTTTCTTTTTAACAAACAAAATCGGAGCGCCCCAAGGTGAATGGCTAGGTTGGATAAAACCACGATCAAGTAGTTCTTGGATTTGACTTTGCAATTCTTGCATTTTGGATGGAGCGAGTCTATATGGTGCACGTGCTACGGGTGCGGCTCCCGGAATAAGATCAATTTGGAATTCAACCGGTCGATGGGGTGGAAGACCCGGCAATTCGTCGGGAAATACATCAAAAAAGTCACTAACAATAGGCACATCATCGATATGCTTCTCATCGGACTCGACTTTCTTAACGTGGGCAAGGATCGCAAAACAACCCTTACGGAGTAGTTTTCTAACTTTAAGGCACGAAACGAGGTTGAGTCTGGTGCAACTCTTATCGCCATAAACAATCAAAGGTTCACCATTCTCGATAGGAATTCGGATTGCGTTAAGATCACAAAGGATGTGAGATTTCGTTTTGACTAACCAATTCATACCGATTATTACATCAAAGCTTCCTAGTTCCATGGGTATCAAGTCAATTTCAAATTCCTTACCCAAAATGTTTAACGTACACCCCCGGTAATATGTGTCGGCACTTAATAGTTTCCCGTTAGCCACTTCAATGGTATAAATGGTATCTAGTGGAAGTGGTGGAGTGCTAAAAGAATGAGTCAAAGTCTTGGATACAAAACTCTTATCGGCACCCGAATCGAATAAACAAGTAACATAAGTGTTGTTGAGGAGAAACGTACCCGTGACTAATTCATTGTCATCTCGGGCTTCCTCGGTGTTGATGTTGAAAGCTCGGCCGCGTGTGTTGGGGTTGGCTTTCTTCTTCGGACAGGCATTTCTAAAATGACCCGTTTGGCCACATTCATAACAAGTACCCGATTTTGGTGCATTGGGCACCTTTTGAGCGACGGGGGCGGCACTTCTACAATCGTTGGCCATATGACCACCCCTTTGGCACCGGTGGCAAAATAGATTGCTACATTCACCATAGTGGTGTTTGTGGCATTTGTTGCAAAAGGGTTTATTTCCGCCATAACTTTTCTTGGCGTCGGAGGTGAAAGGCTTTTTGGTGAAATTGTTGTTGTAGTTGTTGCTTGATTGAGGGGCTTCCCATTTTCTTTTGTTGTTACCCGACTTGTCCTCGGCTTTAGGCACCGGTACTACGATTTCGTCAACCGTTTCGATCAATTGGCTGGCCATGTTCAAAGCTTGTTGTAGGTTAGCGGGTTTGGATGACATCACCCCTTGTTTGATGCTCTTTGGAAGACCATACATATAAAGTTCGACCCTTTGAGATTCGGGGTTCACGAGGTTTGGGCACATCAAGGATAGTTCGGCGAATCGTTGATTATAGGCATTGAGATCGTTTCCGACCGCCTCCAAGGTTCTTAGCTCTTGTTCGAGCTTTCGGGTTTCTTCGCGAGGGAAATATTCGATGACCATCTTTTCCCTTAAATCGGCCCAAGAGAGGGCGTGAGCTTCATCGGTACCCACCGATTGTACATAAGTATTCCACCATGTAAGAGCGACACCGGCAAAAGCGTGAGTGGAGTATTTGACCTTGTCTTGGTCCCGACAACCACTTATGCTAAAGACGGCTTCCGTTTGCTCAAACCATCGGGTGAGCACAACCGGTCCCCCGGTTCCATCAAAAGTGTGAGGTTTGCACCCCATGAAGGCTTTATAGGAGCATCCCTCGTTTGAGTTACCGGCTCCATTGTTGTTGTTGTTGTTGTTGTTGTTGTTGTTTTGGTTGTTGTTATTATTATTGTTATTGTTGTTGGATGAGTGACTGGCCATGGCCGCATCTACGGCGGTGGCTATCATGCGTTGTAGAGCTTGTTCGGGTGTTTCACGGCGTGGTGCACGACGAGGAGGCATTGTTCCTTCAAAACAAAAGAATACCGTTGGTTAGTATTCTAAATAATACTAACCGTGATATGGAATAAAGATAGAGAGAAAATTTTCCTTGACTCGCCTTAAATTCTTTATGTCATAATGTCGGAACGTTCATATGAGTCACCGTAATATAATCCCGGAAATTATATTACCCTGATTCATATGTGCATTCGACATTATTTCATATAGTCAAGGTGGCGCGTCAATTAAATTAAGTAACGTGAGATTAAGGTTGAATAAGAATTTGATGTGATAGACGAGTTCGAGTATAATGCACAAGTAGTCAAGTAATTCCTACTTCAAGTCTATATGCCGGTTGTAGTCTAGACTCACCAATGTACCCTATGACTCGGGGTTGACACCAATGAACTCTAAATCCCTACAACCAACGCTCTGATACCATCTGTAGCGACCCGACCAAATCATGTTTGACGGCGCCAACTACTTCGGTCCCGTTACGTGGTCATAAGTCTTTATTATGACTTTTGACCAAAATATGTCGCATTTATTTTATAAGAAAAAGGATGTTTCAAGTTAACAAATGTAGTTCAAAAGACTAGTTACATTACAATGTTTAACGTACGAATGAAACCTATGCGACACAATTTAAAGTAGTCAAAAGACGCTCCATCTATGCATGTATACTCGACATCCAAGCAAGTATCAAAAAGAGTGCGGAAGCATGTATCAAGTAGCTTTCAAGGACCTGAGAAAACATATAGAAAACTGTCAACGAAAACGTTGGTGAAATCATAGGTGTTTTAGTAAACGTTGCATTTGAACCACAAGATTTAATATAATATGATTATCTAAATCATTTGCATTCCAAAGTTGTTATTTGTTTCGCAGGCACCCAATTATCAAACTTAACTATTTTGCACCCTTCGCTTAGTGTTAGAACATACACTAGACCCGAAAATATATTTCATCCGCTAACGGTAGCGAACCGTCCGAATGAGGCTCGTCAAGCCCATGTGATCACATAATATAAGTTCACATTTACACCCTGCAAGTGTAACTAATGATAATTGAATTGAGGCTTTTTGTTCAAACCCGTACGTGGAATGTTCGTTTTCGTACTTGTGTTCAAAGTGTAAAAGTATGATACGTATATGTTTCTCATCCCATAGTTTAAAGCATAAAAGTTGTTTGAAGGATGGGACTATGATCTCACCTTGAGTGCACGTATGAAAAGTACTTCACAAAGTAACGTGTGCGAAGGATAGTGCTAGTCTTGACCTAAACCAATAGGTCGTATCAATAACGGTAAACACGATAGGTCAAAGATGTTTAATTAGTCCTATGGCTCGTTACGACTCGATTATGTAGCATGTGAATCAAATTGTCAAGTTTCATGCAAGATACAAGTACAGAAACAAGTTAGGAAGGTTGCATAATCATTTGGTTAAGTTTGACAAAAAGTCAAACTTTGGTCGGTCAAAGTCAACGAAAGTCAACACGTTCGGGTCGGGTTCCGAACTATTTTTCTGAGGTTTTTATTCATATATAAGCATGTTAGAACAAGTCTCATGTGAATCGGAGGTCCATAGTGTGCCAAACATTTTTCGTATTTTGACTAAAGAGGTCAGAAACTGGACACGGCTTAGGCCGCGCCGCGGCCCCAAATTGTTGCGCCGCGACAATACACGGGAACTGGTACCTGGTCAGTCTCAAATGTCCAAGTCTCAATTCCAAACACTTTCAAGCATAACTCGCAAACCGCTAATACTTAGAACTCGTATCTTATATCGTTAGAAAGGTAATTTGACAAAGAACACATCTAAATACATTTCACCAACCAAAAATGTTATTTGTAACAATCGGCTTTCCAAAGTAAATGATCAATTAATGCACACATTTAATACACAAATTTGATAAGTGCACATTTGTGATTCGGGCATTTAATGCATACATATAACATGCCGTTTTGTAGGTAATCAAGCATACAATACAACTAACTACTTACTAACTACAATTCATGTCATTCAATGCATCAAATATTCATTTCAAGCTTATCAAACCCTAACCCGAATTCACCAAAATCACTAATCAAGTTTATGGAGTTTTCTCAAGCAATCTACACATCAATTTGATGCTAGTGATACTAGGAACACATTTAATACATGCATTTATAACATTTAACAACATTCAAACAACCAAATCACCAAATTAAACACACCAAAGTTCATACTCAAGCTAGTTACTTCAAATAACGAAATCGAGCATATAAATCATATATTCATGTTAGACTTGAGCCATAGACACTAATTAACAACTTTATAAGTTCAAAAATATCAAGAACACAAAATCTAGTGATTTTAGAAAGTTACCCAAACTTGATGAAGTCGGTATGGAATCGAAGAGGAAGTTGCAAGGATTTCAAATATGTAATTTGTTTTGCAAGACACCCGCTAGCTTGGATTTAGATGATGATTCCTTGTTTGAGAAATTGAGAGAAAATATGGAAGTAGAAGAAGAAAAGGGAAAATGAAAAAGAAAAGATGGGGGTGGGGGTTGACTAGTCAAAGGCTAGTCACCTCTTTGGCATTTTGGCAAAACTAGTCCCTCAAGTTCGGTTGCGGGTGCGTGAATTACCTAGACGAGATATTTTTAAAACACGTATTAACGGGAGATGTTGTAAACATACAACGGGATTTAAATAGTTAAACGGAAAAGTAAACGAAAAAAGGCGGGATGTTACACATTATACTAGGGTAAACATGAAAATATAAATATACATACATAATAATAACGATAAAAATTGATAACGATAATTTTAATGGGATATACTTACGAAAATCTTCACTCTCATTTACTTTAAACGATAGAAAATTATAATAACAACACCTCTTTAGTGCATACAATAATACCCTTAATCACGAACAATACACCCTCAAAACTGGAACTATCCTAAATATTGAATCTTGAAACTGAAATCAATATTGGTACTTGAAAATAAAATACAGTAGCTAAAAAATGATGTAAATGTTGTTGTATATATTTTTGGAGCTGTATCAAATGTGTTCTCTATCTCTCCTTGTGTCCCTTCTGTTGATAATAGTACTCCGTATTATAAGAGTTGAGATTAAAGTAGTAGGTCAAAAGGACTACCATTCATCTGTAAAGCCTGAAAAAGTAATATTAATATACTCAAAAGCAACCGTCCCATGTTCATTTCAGATCTGAATCTGGACAGGAGATTACGCGTTTCGCGTAGACATCCACATGATTCTCGTAGGAACAAATTACTACACGTTTCGCGTAGGTAAGTACGTGATACGCGTAAGAGTATTCGACAGTTTTCTAATTTTTATTTTTCGTTTGTTCTTTGTTGATCCCGTGTTGACGTATATCGACTTGGAACTTTTCAATTTGAGCACTTTCTCTTCGATCATCTTGGACTTGCATTCGAGTAACGTTATCTTTGATATATATATTTGGTTTAAATTCGTCGTTTATTATCATTTCTTCAAACTTCAAGCTCGCTTTTACTTTTGTCGTTTTTCTCGTGAATTATGCATTTGAATGTCTTCGTTTCGGTAAAAGCTGATGAAATATAAATGATATTTCATCGAAATAAATGTATGTTTAAAGCAATATCAAAATACCCCACACTTGAACGTTGCTTTTCCTCAAGCAATTACATCTTTTAAATAGAATCGGAACATTACTTATTTTTCCATATCGAACATTAAATCACACAACACACGCTACACGAAATGAAACACACGCTATATGGAATAAGTTGGAAACACTACACAATATTTATTGGATCACACGCAAACCACATGAAATGAAATTCTGACAACAGAAACAAAGTAGAAACTTGTGATTAAGGTTTAAAAATTTGGATCCTTAGGGAAAATTGGACCTTGTGAAAACGTTTTATGATTTTATAAAATGGCATGCTAGTTTTTACACTAGACACATTTTCCGGTTTTAACCTCAAATTCCGGTCGAGGGTAACTGAAAACCGAAGTCTCAGTCGGCGATTAGCAAGCTATCCGCCCCCATAATTGAAGTATCATGGAACTTGAAACCGAATGTCCTAAAAATGGTTTTACACAATATAATTCATAAAATAGCATAAGTTTTAGAGTAAAATTATATCGTGTCCAAATATCATCAGTGAACCATGAGTTTGCACACCTCAATTTGTTATGGCATATGTATGTTGACCGCGGTCAAACATAGATGCGGTTGATCTTTACGGAGATCATCCATCTGGGGATTAGATTCATTAATCTTAAAAGCTAATTTGCAATGTGCCCCCCATTGTACGAGACAGATCCATCTCATGGTTAGGATAAGTCTGACCACCAAAAACCCTGTTTGATGCTGAGGTGAGGTGGATTTCCAGCCGATGACAGAGACGACTTTTCAAGATTTTTTGTCAACCTACAGCTGTTCTGGACTACATCTTCTAACATAAGTTAGCAAGTGTGTCATTTTGGAAGACTTTACTTCCTTAATGAGATTTTCAGGTTTATACATTCCAAAGCAATGATATCTGCAGTAAACTTCATAGAAACATGTGATAAATGGTTCTAAACATATGGGTTTATAAATTCCTTTATACTTGGTTTTCTTTTATATATTTTAATCAAATAAACTTATATATTTTTAATGTATGAAGACAATAATTTCTATTTTTGACACCTAATCTTTAATTGCTCGATATTACCTTAAAAATTGATTAGTTATATTTGTTTAAAAATTGTAAAAATTTTCATAAAAACCACTAAATTATAAGTTCTCGAGAATTTATATACTCCCACCCCACACTTAAGATTATGTAATGCCCTCATTACATAAAATCAGATTAAATGTATAAATTTGAGAGGACAAAAAGTGTAAAGTGTTTAGAACTTCCTTTGTTAAGCAATGGGAGATTGTAAAATGCTTATTGCATGAACATATCCAATCCTTTTTATCACAATAATGCTTTTGTATTTCGCTATGTCGAATCCCATCATCATAAGTACCTGTCAACAAATATGTCAAACACAAACGAGATGGGGTTGTACTTTAGTAGTACAAAAATTTTACCCCACACTAAAAGTTTTTGTAAATATAAAATATATAAAAGTAAATTAACACACCATATATAAAAAATCATTTTATACAAACAAATACAAATAAATAGTTCTAAAACTAAAAAGAAACTAGAAAAATGACCACGCAGGGCCTCCCTGTTCTTCCTGTTCCCGCTGCTGTTGCTGCCTTTGTTCATTTAGGAGTTGTTCCTCGTAAAAACGCCTATAGGCTTCCTGACTTGTGGCTAAGGCAGCGTTGGGGTCATAAGGTGGAGGTAGAGGGTCACCGTGTGCTTGCCATTGAGGGTATGATGGAAAGGCTGAGGGTGTGTAAGCCTGTGGGTTAGCTGCGTATAAATATGCCTGATGATGCGCCCACTCTAACTGTGCTCCCTGGCCCCTCTGATCGTAGCGAATGTTTTCTAGAATATTACCCTGATCTAATTGGGTTACCCTTACATCCCCTAACTGTCGAGACAAACTAGTGTATTGGTCTTCTAATCTCCGTCCCCATGTTTCATATGAGTTTCTTATGTCTAAACTCAATGAATTAAACGAATTTTGTAGCATATTGAAATCAGACATATCTGCATTAGACGAACTAGCCTGATCTGGCTATGTGCGTCTCCTCCTAGTTTCCCTCGCGGGTTCCTCATCCTCCTCCATAGGAGCGGGAGCAACAACTTCCTGTCGTCTTAAACTAATTACCCCGCCCCTCACGTGTATAGCCTTTGCCGTCCTATATACATCCAATCCTAAGGTTTTAACAGCTTGATCTACTAGTTGGATTGGAGGTTCTGATTCACTTGGGTCGAGTTTGAACCAGTTTCCTAGACATGTGATGTAGTGACCCCCCGACATGTCACTTGTTCCTCTAGCCCCTTTACCAACATGGGCTAAAAAGTAAGCAACTCCATAGGGTATACTAACAAATGTATCCCTATCTCTGATCGCATCTAAGTACCAAAGGTCAATATAATTAATTTTATCTGTATTAGTAAATGACCTTTGGTTTATTGTGTTCGCTATAAACTTATGAATTATTCTAAAGCGAACATCAGTGATCTTAAGGTATGATTCTTGGCCTGGCTCATATGTATTTCTATTAGTGAAAGATTGCCAGACTCTAGAAGAATCATAATTTCCTGTATATCTAGCCCCTGTAAAAATATACTCCCTAAAATCGGGAGCCAATATCTCCTCAACGGTGTAAATCCCTAATGCGTCAGTCACGTTACTTAGGGACATACTTCTATCTACCCCACCCAGTCGAAATTGTAGAAAATTAGGGTCATTGATAGTTTCTGGGTGTAAACTCATTCTAACGGTAGAATAGAACTCTAAACACCATTCTCTATATACAGGGCTATTTAAACTAAAAAATCTCTCAAAATCATTAAAAACCAAAGTCATACCAAATTCGTTTGTAAAACTTTGGTTTAAAATTCCCCTTATTTGTTCATCTAGGTTGACTGGGTGTCCTAAAGGAGCCCAATCTACAACGTATACTGGAGAGATGTTTCTATTGACCAGAGAAAGTAAGTCCTTAACCTTTTGTAATCGGTTAGGTAAATCATAAGGAAATATCAGGTTCAGGTGCAGATTCTGAAGTTGTTGTTCCATTTCCGGTGTTACTTGTTCTTCCCCTTGCTGTTGGTTAACAGCTCTCATTGTAAATAATCCCTGCATAACATTTTAAAACAAGAGAATCGTCCCAATTGGGTATGTTAATGTTAGCAAAGAATTCATTCTTGACATACAAGCTTGTTTCAACACCATGGGAATCAATAATTCAACAACAGTTTACTTCTAAAAATTAAAACAAACAACAATAAAACAAAATTTAAAATCATAAATCAAGTTTCAATCAACAAGGTTTAATTCACAAGTGGAAACACGCAATGAGCTAAGCATATATAATCCAATTCAATTACATTGCGTATAATCCAGCTCCTAATCATCATTACAATCCATACTTGATTCATGACAATTACAAAAAATTATGAAATTTAGACGAAAATTAAAATCACAAAATCAATCAATCAAACTTATATTCAATGGTTCTACTACTATCAAAACATCTAAAAACATCTAATTAGACCCAAAATAACACAATTCAATAGCAATTCCTCAATTTCCCCAATTTACATAAACCCTAACTTTTCAATAATCAATTAAACATTAAATTTTCATGCTAATCGGGTTTAATAACATACTAACAACATAGCCATAGCAATAATCAAGCAAAATTTAACAATAACAAGCTCCAAATTCGGATTAAAGCTAAACAAATAATTAATGAAAAAATTGAAGAACAAGGGGTAAATTGGGTTTAGGACCCTTACCAATCTTGGCATGTTGAAAGATGGATGAATTGGAGGAGATTGATAGTGTTAATTTAGTGTTTGGGTGTGATTTTTGGGGTTTTTGCTCCTTCCTCTCGTCCACAGTAACAAAAAAAAATAAAAAATAAAATGTGAAGAGGTAGCTGCTGGTCAATCTGATATGTTTATAATTTTGACCTTACACGTTTTGCATAGGAGTACGAGTTTCGCGTAGTTTTTAATTCTACGCGTTTCGTGTGGAAAGCCACACGTATCGCGTAAGCTTTAGGACCCTTTTTTTTTAAACTTTATAAGTACTTCAATTTTCAAAGTATCAATTTTAAATTTATATTTGTTGTAACGGAAATTTCGGTTGGTATACCTAGTTTTTATCCGTTTATAAATTTTAATTTCAATTTATAAAATTTAATACTTTAAAAGTTAAAGTTTTTAATATTTTTCAAAAACAACTTAAAAACACTCTATTTTTTTAAAATTTTAAATTAAAAGAAAATTAATATTTTAAAATTATAAACAAGTACATGAAAAATAAAAATTAAATGAATTTAAAATACACTCTATTTTTAAATTTTTAAATTTTAATATATACTTTCAAACCAACTAATTTTTAAACTTAAAACTTTGTTTCCTATCAACTAGGTAGAGACAATCTCGGTTGTTACACCTATCATTACCCACGACAAAAGTTTACAAGTTATATATCTTTACGGTTATTGATAAAAAAATATATTTTTAGTAGTTTTAAATTTCCTTCTGTTTTTTTTTTTTTGGGTGGTTTACCATTTAAAAGATATATTATGAATCCAACAATAAATTTCGTGTAATTTAAAAAACGACAATTCAGTTATTACACTTAGCATTATCGTTTTCAATGAAAACAGGTTAAACTCAAGGTTTATCAATTTTAAATGGTAGACCTTTTTTTTATAAAAACACAACAAACAAATACCAACTAAAACACACCAAAACATAAACACACAAAAATGCACAAAATTACAAAAATTCACAAACACACAATTTTCGAGAAAAAAGAATTAGATTGTGAAACCGCGTTGACTCGCCTCGTAGTGGAGTCGCATCATTTCGCTCCCCATGGCTTCGTAGGCATAACCTCGTTGGTTTAAGAGGTTTTCCTTTGAACATTTAAAAGGCCCTTCTCGGCATAAGGTTACGTACTCGTAATTAGAGTCCGTCTGGTTCTTTGGGCAATTTCCGTAATGAGCTGGTTTTCCACATTTTACACATTTGCCCAAATGATGCGCTCGACATTTCTTAGCTGATTTTGATTTTCCTTTGGCATAATTTTTCTCGTTAAGTTTTTGCCTTATTTCTTTACTCGCCTGATCGCATTTATTCTTTATATCTAATACCACGTCCCTCGGTAAAATTTTATCGCACATCAAAAGGAAATGGTTGTAGACATATTGATTGCGCATTTTGAAAATATACAATAAATAAAAACGAAAAGAAAAAAAAATAAAAAGGTAGAATGGAGAGAGAAGACTAGTTCTTTAGTGTTTGCTAGGAAAAGACCAAACAAACCCCACTCTTAAAGATGAAAATAAAGTTCGAGAATGGAGTTGAAAAACCTTAAAGTTACCCTAAATTTACTTGTTCTTAGGGTAGAAGGTTATCTCATCTCTTTCCATAGTATTGATTCCTTCAAAGTATAATTTGAGTCGATGACCGTTCACTTTGAAAGTTCCACCGTCTTTGCTATATAATTCTGCATATCCAGATGAAAAAACTTATTTTATTATATATGGCCCAGTCCATCGGGATCTAAGTTTCCCAGGTGAAAACTTAAAACGTGATTGGAATACTAATACTTTATCTCCTTGTTCAAATTCTTTCTTTTCTTTTAACCGTGCATCGTGCCATCTTTTAGTTTTCTCCTTGTATGTTTTAGAGTTTTCATACGCTTGTAGCCTTAATTCATCTAATTCATTCAGTTACAAGAATCGGTGTTCTCCGGCTTCCACAAGGTCGGTATTACATTCTCTCAGAGCCCAGTATGCCTTGTGTTCAACTTCGACAGGTAGATGACACGCCTTAGCGTAAATTAATCGAAAAGGTGCAGTACCGATGGGCGTTTTGAATGCAGTTCTAAATGCCCAAAGCGCATCATCTAGCTTTCGATGCCAGATTTTTGGATTATTTTTAACCGTTCTTTCTAAAATTCGTTTAAGACCTCTGTTTGTGTTTTCAACTTGGCCACTCGTTTGAGGGTGGTAAGAAGTTGAAAAACGATGATTAACTCCATACTTTTTAAGCACTTTCTCGAGTAATTGATTTGTAAAATGAGTTCCACGATCACTGATTAATGCTTTTGGAATCCCAAAACGTGAGAAAAGATTTTTAAGAAAGTTGACAACAACTCGTGCATCGTTAGTGGGTAGGGCTTTTGCTTCAGCCCATTTAGAAATATAATCGACTGCCACGAGAATGTATTTGCATTTGTTAGAAGCGGGGAATGGACCCATGAAGTCAATACCCCAAATGTCGAATACTTCGCATACTAGGATGCTTTGTTGTGTCATTTCGTCTCTCTTGGAGATATTTCCAGATCTTTGACAAGCATCACAAGTTTTTACCATATTGTATGCATCTTTAAAAATTGTAGGCCAGTAAAAACCTGAGTTAAAAACCTTTTTGGCTGTATAGCTTGGTCCGAAATGTCTACCAGCTGGTCCTTCATGACAGTGCTCTAGAATTTGTTGCGCTTCTTTGTCGTATACACATCGACAAATAACTTGGTCAGCCCCTATACGAAAGAGGTTAGGGCTTTCCCAGAAGTAAAACTTCAGATCAGCAAAGAATTTCTTTTTTTGCTGATAAGTTTGATTTTTAACGAGAATTCCCACGGCTAGATAATTAGCATAGCCCGCAAACCATGGAATTTCTTCTTCTATTTCAATTCTCATAAGGAACTCGTCCGGAAAAGTATCGTGAATAACAGATTCGTCGAGTGTTTCTAAGTTAGGATTTTCAAGACGGGATAAGTGATCCGCAGCGAGATTTTCAGCACCTTTTTTATCCTTAATTTCAATGTCGAATTCTTGTAGGAGAAGAATCCAACAAATTAGTCTAGGTTTAGCATCTTTCTTTTTGAATAAGTACTTTAGGGCTGAATGATTGGTATAAGCAATTATTTTAGATAACACTAAGTAAGATCTAAACTTATCGAAAGAAAAAACTACTGCAAGAAGCTCCTTCTCAGTAGTTGTGTAATTCAACTGAGCTCCTGTAAGTGTTTTACTTGCATAGTAGATTGGTTGAAATTTGTTATCTTGACGTTGACCTAAAACAGCTCCCATCGCGAAATCACTAGCATCACACATTAGTTCGAAAGGTTTGGACCAGTCGGGTGATACCATAATGGGTGCATTCGTAAGTTTATTTTTTAGAATGGAGAAAGCTTGTAAGCATTCGTCATTGAAGTCGAATGTACTGTCTTTCTCGAGAAGTTTAGTCATGGGTCGAGCGATTTTGGAAAAATCCTTTATGAATCGTCGATAGAATCCCGCATGACCTAAGAAACTTCGAATTCCTTTAACGTTAGTTGGAGGAGGAAGCTTTGAGATTACATCGATCTTAGCTTTGTCTACTTCCATTCCATCTCGAGAAATCTTGTGTCCTAAAACAATGCCTTCCTTCACCATGAAATGGCATTTTTCCCAATTTAAAACAAGATTTGATTCCTCACAACGAATTAACATTCGCTCAAGGTTTGAAAGGTATGAATCGAAGGAGTCTCCAAAAACAGAGAAATCATCCATAAAGACTTCCATACTTCCTTCTATCATGTCATGAAATATTGCCATCATACACCTTTGAAAGGTGCCTGGCGCGTTGCATAATCCGAACGGCATTCGTCGGTATGCGAATGTACCAAATGGACAAGTAAAAGTTGTCTTGTCTTGGTCTTTTGGATCAATGGGAATTTGAAAATAACTGGAGAATCCATCAACAATAGTACTCTTTTCCCGCTAAACGTTCTAGCATTTGGTCAATATATGGGAGTGGGAAATGATCTTTCCTTGTGGCATCGTTTAAATGATGGTACTCTATACAGACTCTCCAACCAGTGACTGTTCTTGTAGGAACAGGTTCATTATCATCATTAAGAACAACAGTTGTACCTCCTTTCTTGGGTACCACTTGAACAGGACTAACCCATGGGCTATCGGATATAGGGTATATTAACCCGGCATCAAGTAACTTGATAACCTCCTTTTTGACAACTTCTTTCATGTTAGGGTTTAACCTTCGTTGTCTTTGTTCCACGGGTTTAAAATCTTCTTCCATTAGAATCTTATGAGTACAATAAGCGGGGTTAATCCCTGGAATATCTGTTGTTTTCCAAGCAATTTCTTTCTTATGAGTTTTTAGAACGGACATTAACCTACTCTTTTCGTCATTGGAAAATTTTGATGAAATTATAACAGGTAATTGTGATGTACCTTGGAGATAAGCATACTCCAAATGTTCCGGGAGTTCTTTAAGCTCCAAGGTTGGTGGTTCTTCCAAGGAAGATTTTATTCGGAACCTGTTACCATCGGTAATTTCTTCAAAGGGTTCATCTTCCTTGGGAATTTCTTCCTCACAGCAATCTTCATCGATGACTACTTTCAAAAATTCGTCAAGTTCAAGTTCTACATCGAATTTATCACCTTCACTAATTGGGGTGAAGTTCGAGGTGTCTATATTTAGTAATTCTTGCAATTCTTTTTCAACACAACAATCAACAATGTCTAACTTATAACATTCGTCATCGGAGGAGATAGGTTGTTTCATAGCTTTGTCTATGTTTAAGGTAACTCTATCTTCCCCTACACCTAGACTAAGCTTTTTATCTTTAACACGCACAATCGCGTCAGCGGTATTTAGAAATGGTCGCCCTAGAATTAGGGGAACCTTGCTATCTTCTTCCATTTCAAGGACAACGAAGTCGGCAGGAAAGATTAATGATTGACTTTAACTGGTAGATTTTCGGCAATACCAATAGGATAGTTAAAAGTTCTATCTGCTAGGCGTATACACATCCTAGTTGGTTTTAGATCACCTAGGTTTAGTTTTAAGTATGAGGAGTGTGGCATAAGATTTATACTTGCGCCTAAGTCAGCTAATGCATCGTACATTACTGAATCTCCCATCAGACAAGGAATAATGAAACTACCAGGATCTCCGAGTTTTGGTGGCATCTTTTGCTTTTGCAAAATTGCTGAGCATTCCTCATTGAGGAATGTGGTTGAAACCTCTTCATATTTACCTTTGTTGGCTATGAGATCCTTGATAAACCTTCCATAATTTGGCATACCCCTAAGAACTTCCGCGAGTGGCATGTTAATGCTAATTTGCTTGATCATATCTGCAAATTTTTGATATTGGCTTGCGAGTTTGTCCTTTTTTAATGCCTTCGGGTATGGAATAGGTGCCTTGTGCACCTTTATAGGTGTTTCTTCAATTTTCTTTGATATGACCTTTGGTGGATCATCTTTTTCTTGTTCTTTCTCAACATGTTCATCTATATCAACAGGTTCTTGTAAACTAGAAGAAGATAAAGGAACTTCTGAGGTCTTACTAGTTTCCGGGTTAACAGTTAAACCACTTCTAGTAGTTATAGCATTTACATGCTCATTCCTTGTTTGATTGTTGTTGGGACTCACTTAAGTATTTGAGGGGAGAGCGCCTGGTGGCCTCTCTGATAGTAACTGTGAGATCCTTCCAACATCTCTTTCTAAATTCTGAATCATAGCTTGTTGATTTCGAATTTGTTGAGTTTGAATTTCCGCAGTTTGCTCGTGCTTAACCATAAAATCTCTTAAGAGATCTTCTAAACCGGATTTCTTCTCGGGTTGTGGTTGTGTAAGTGCTTGTGGTTGTGGTTGATTATGTTGGAAATTATTTTGATAAATTCGTTGAGGTTGATTTCGGTTGTTTAGGTTATTATAACCTGGTGGTGGATTTCTTTGATTTTGATTTTGATTTTGGAAATTTCGGTTATTTTGGTAAACCGGATTTCCTCCTTGATAGTTATTATTATTTAAACCTGAAGGTCCTCCTATTTGATAATTGTTAATTGGAGGATATTTTCGGTTATTTGCTTCTATCGCTGGAAAATCGTTGAAATTCATTTCACCTTTTCGCAAGTAACCTAGGAAATTTGCTTGCTCTTCCATCGTTGTTTTATCACAATCTCTAGTAAGATGGGGGCCTTGGCACATTTCACATCCTACCCTGATAGCATGCATTTCCTTGGTTACTTTCTCAATTTGTCTTGCTTGATTTGCCATTTGAACTTTTAAAGAAGCAATTTCATCATTGCTTTTGATATTAGCAACGGTTGATGATCTAGAGAATTCTATCTCTCGATGCCAATTATGGGAATGTGCTGCTATATCAGCAATGATTGTGTGAGCGTCTTCTGGTGTTTTCTTCATTATCGAACCTCCAGCTGCAACATCGATATCTTTTCTAGTAGCAACATTTACTCCTTTATAGAATATTTGGACTTTTTGGAATGTATTCAACCCGTGTTGAGGACATACCCTAAGCATTTTGTTGAATCGGGTCCAAGCTTCATAAAGGGTCTCGTTAAACTTTTGCTTGAAGTGATTTATATCACTTTGAAATTTTGCTGCTTTTGAAGCAGGGAAGAACTCTGACAAGAACTTGTCCATCATATCATTCCAATCTTCGATATAACCTTCTGGTAACGAGTCTAACCAATCTCTTGCATCATCCTTTAGGGACCATGGAAAGATTTTTAAACATGCGACTTCATCAGAGACATCCTTGATTTTGAATAGCTTGCAAATGCTTACAAACTTACGAAGATGATCGTTAGCATCCTCATTCGGAGCTCCACCGAATTGGCATGTATTAGTCACCATGTGAAGGAATTGACCTTTTATTTCAAAGCCGTCAGTCATCGTAGGTTGAATAATTTCTTGGCCTTGACCTGTTCTTGTCGCCTTCATTAATGCTTCCATCGTTTGATTTGTAACAGCCATCTCTTCTTCTTCTTCTTTAATAATTGGTTCTATGATTGTTTGAAAAACTGGTTCAGAGTTAGAATCTAATGAAAGTGATTCTAAATCCTCAGCGAGAGACTCTACTTCTTGAGCTTTTAAATGTTCATGAAATTCTCTTTCAGGTTCAGGATATGGAGGAGTTAATTCAGTGTTGGAGGAACGTAAATTCATGCATTAATTTCTATCATAACACTAAAAGTTTTTCTAGGAATGAATTCCTATAAAAGGATCGAATAACCTAAAGTCTATTAAAATCTTTTCGTAAGTATATCCCATTAAAATTATCGTTATCAATTTTTATCGTTATTATTATGTTTGTAATTTTATATTTTCATGTTTACCTTAGTATAATGAGTAGCTAATTTCCCTAGTGTTTGCTTAGATGTAGAGCCCCTAGTGAAATGGATTGTTATCATTTGTAATAATTAAAATGTAAATTTTAGTATTTTTAACATTGAGCCTAATTAAAAGAACCATTATTATGTACCTGGATATTCAACCCCTGTCACTCAATTTGTTAGATTAAAATAACAAAAGTTATTTTTATCTATATAAATTAAGCTTCAACATTAAAAGTGATCTAGACGAATTTATGAATAATTTACTAACACTAAATTAGAAATAAAGTTCGGTGGTTTGGGTAATATCACGAGTCATATAATAGTGAAATTGTAAAAAGGGAAACCGTTATGATTTGGGTTTTGGTGAAGGTCAAAACTGGGTTGGGTCTCAATTTAAATACTTAAGGACTAGTAACTATCTAAATATAATCCAATGAAAATTAGATTTAATTTAGTTAGTTAAAACTTTATATTTATTCGAAAGGAAAATATAAGTTTTATACTAAACATTTTAATACGAGCTTAAACTTAAAACAATCCATGGATCTAGAGGTAACACATTTAAGTAACCACTCCCATTTATATATATTGTAAAATTATTATTATTATTATTTACATATTATTAGTATTATTACACACTAAAATATAAAAATTACATCAAAATACTCAAATCTGTACCAGCACTGTTTGTCACCTGAACTATAACATACGCGGATCGTGTATAATAAATATAAAGTTGATGCGTTGAAACAGTACCTTTATTTATGAACGGATTTGTGATGACCCGGGAATTTCCGACCAAATTTAAACTTAATCTTTATATGTTTCCGACACGATAAGCAAAGTCTTTAATGTTGAGTCTTAAAAATCTCTGAAATGTTTACATATAACCTTTGACTAATTCCGAGGATTCACAAACAACTATTTGTAAATAAATATGTAAATACATATGTAGATATAAAAATAAAAATAAGTATATATATAATATTTCGAGTTAATAAAGTATACTATAATTTATTTAAACTTAAAAAGTAAAAATAATAATTAGAACAATTAGGTTACTGATAAAATACATATATATATATATATATATATATATATATATATATATATATATATATATATATATATATATATATATATATATATATATATATAAATGTATTATGAAACTATATTATACGTATGTGTATAATATATAAATAATAAAGGTTTGGTAAATAACATCATATGATATAAGACTATTAAATGTTATATAGATAATAAGATATAATATTAACACATTAAACTTCTTGTAAATTAAAATATAATTACTATATCAAGTACCTAAATACTAATAATAATATCAGTACTAATAATATTGGTATATATAACTTATGAATATGAAATTTGTATGAAGAGTTGTTATATTATCATCTCTATCAATTTTATTAATAACATTGATATTATTATAATTAATAGTATTATTAGTATCATTAATATTGTTTTCATTTTAAATTTATTGAAAGTATCATTATTGTTATTATTACTATCATATTATTATTATAACTATAACTATAACTATTATTATTATTATATTATTTGTATTTCATTATTATTATTAATATTAACCAAATTTATTATTAATATATTTAATAATTATTATTATTTATTTATATACCATATACATCATAGCTGTATGCTTTAAAAAAGGGGATATATATATATCCTTGTCATTTTTTTTCTTTTCTTTTTAACTACTTCTGCAATTGCTGTACACCCGTGTTATATTTTTTTTCTTTGCATTTGTCGATTACTATAAGACAATGGGATTAGTTGAGAGTGTGAAGAAAATCATTGGAGTCATTCTATCCTCTCATCACATATAATAAATACGATTTTTTTTTTTTTATTTTTTTTTCTTCGATACCCTGTACCATCATCTTTATAGACAAAATTTAATTTCAATTTTTTTTTAAAAATCTAAGAGTGCAGAGGTGTCTTAAATCATGTCATGAACGTTTCCTCAAAGTTTCAGATTCCAATTCATCAAATTAACTTCAAATTTGGAGAGTCAAACTTGGAGTTCAAAAGTCAACCGAATTGTAATCCCTCAAATTCAAAATCGTTTGAATGTGTTAAGCCCAATTGATGATTTATAAAGTTTCTAGGATAGATTTGAAGTATATTTCGTATTTTGATCTTTGGCTAAAACACTATCAATTTTCGAATTAATTTTTTTTTTTTGTTGTTGAACACCTCGTCGAACAACAGAAGGTTATATTTTTTTTTATTTTTTTCTTTCGTGAAGTATAAACTTTGGGTTTGGATTATTTATCGGTATGTTGAAGTGTCTAAATCTTTGCCTTGATGATTTGCATTTTTTTTTGGGTACCGATTGATTGTAGAAGAAGGAAAGGGATGAGCACAGATCTTACGGGTTATAAAATTTAAGGGAGGTTACTAATCAGATAAATGGGCGTTAGCCCAATGGTTAAGGGTATTAGTGTGTACAGGGGGGTCACGGGTTCGAGTCCCACCTGGAGCATTTTTTTGAGGGTATACACTTTCAATTCCATTTCCATTTCTACTATTATTATTATTATTATTATTATTATTATTATTATTATTATTATTATTATTATTATTATTATTATTATTATTATTATTATTATTATTATTATTTTTATTATTATTAGTATTATTGTTATTAGGGTTATTATTGTTATTATTATAATTATTATTAGTAATAGAAATATAAGTATTAGTTGCTACTCATTATTATTATAAAAAATTAAAATTTCAATTATGATTGTTATTATTATTGTATTATTATTATTAATTAATATCATTACCATTAATAGCATTATTATTAAGTAATATTATTGTTGATATTATCATTAGTATTAAGATTGTTATTTTTATATATCGTACAATTATGATTAGAATTATTAATAAGTATTATACGTTTATGAACTAAACTTGGAAAATATTTAAACACTTGTGATTTGAAATAAGATAAGTATTTAGATAAATATAAGATTGACATTGATTAGGATATAACTATGATCGTACACATTGTAAACAAAATAGCTATACATATGTAAATATAGATATAACACCCTTAAGTTCTTAAAATGATAATAAGTATTACAATTAATAAAAATATCATCTTGGTATCACTAAAACTATTATTTTCATTGTTATCAATATTATTAGGTAGTTACTAAAATCATTATCATAACCATCATTTACGGTAAAATTAATTATTACAAGTATTATTATTATTATCATGGTTAATACCAATATTGGAATTATTATTAACATTGAAAATTATTATAATTATAATCAAATATAACTTTTATTCCCTATTATTAATACTATACATTATCATGTATATAAAAATATACATAAAAGTAACATTACCTATAAGTATGAAATAATTATATTAACAATCTTTATATAAATATTCATATATAACAAATTACGTATTTTAATATATATATATATAACTATATAAACAATAACCGTTTTTAAATATATATATATATATATATATATATATATATATATATATATATATATATATATATATATATATATATATATATATATATATATATATATATATACAAATCATGTAACTAGTATATAAAAGTTATAATATATGGAATGGTTCGATTACAATTATAGATATTAATGAATATACAAATGATATAGGTTCGTGAATCCAAGGCCAACCCTGCATTGTTCAGTTGTTTAATGTCGTCATATGTATTTTTACTACAAAATACATTAGGTGAGTTTCATTTGCCTTTTTACCCTTTATATTTTTGGGCTGAGAATACATGCGCTGCTTTTAATAAATATTTACGAAATAGACACAAGTAATCAAAACTACATTATATGGTTGAATGATCGAAATTGAATATGCCCCTTTTTATTAAGTCTGGTAATCTAAGAATTAGGGAACAGACACCCTAATTAACGCGAATCCTAAAGATAGATCTATCGGGCCCAACAAGCCCCATCCACAGTACCGGATGCTTTAGTACTTCGAAATTTATATCATGTCCGAAGGAGGATCCCGGAATGATGGGGATATTCTTATATGCATATTGTTAATGTCGGTTACTAGGTGTTCAATCCATATGAATGATATTTTTGTCTCTATGTATGGGACGTATGTTTATGAGAATTGGAAATATGAAATCTTGTGGTCTATTAAAATTATGAAATGATTATTTATGCTAAACTAATGAACTCACCAACCTTTGGGTTGACACTTGAAAGCATGTTTATTCTCAGGTACGAAAGAAATCTTCCGCTGTGCATTTGATCATTTTAAAGATATTACTTGGAGTCATTCATGACATATTTCAAAAGACGTTGCATTCGAGTCATTAAGTTTATCAAGATCATTATTAAGTCAACTATAGTTGGATATATTATGAAATGGTATGCATGTCTGTCAACTTCAGATGTAATGAAAGATTGTCTTTTCAAAACGAATGCAATGTTTGTAAAATGTTTCATATAGAGGTCAAGTACCTCGCGATGAAATCAACTGTTGTGAATCATTTATAATCGATATGGACCTTGTCCGGATGGATTAGGACGGGTCCTTTCAGTTGGTATCAGAGCGGTGGTCTTAGCGAACCATGTCTGCATTAGTGTGTCTAACTGATAAGCCGTTAGGATGCATTAGTGAGTCTGGACTTCGACCGTGTCTGGATGTCAAAAGTTTTGCTTATCATTTCGTGTCGGAAATCATCTGTTTATCATCCTTAGGAAATTACCTACTTATCATTCTTAGTCTAGACACATCTTACTGCAATGATTGCATGAATAGTGTATAGACAAAATTCGTATCTTAACGTATCTGCTAATTCATATCTTAGCATATCTGCTACTGTAGACTTTGCCTGACAACTTCCGTAGATTCCTCCGTAACTTATGAGATTCTAGTATTATATATGCATATGTAAATTATGTATTGCAGGGTACTAATCTACATCCTATAATTTATTTCTTATCAAAAATCCTCCATCTGATTGTACGAGATGAATCCTGCAACCAGTTCGAGTCCCTCAGATTCCGATAGCTATTCCGATAATTATTTCGACAGCTATTCCGACATAGATGTTCACCTAAGCTCTGAAAACAGCATCATCGGCATGAATCAAACAATCAGCCATTATCAATTCATCTGATGGGTTCGTAGTCGACTAAATTAATGGAAACGCGCAGAAGCCAATCCCATCCACCAACCGAATTCACCTCTTGACAATGAACCTGAAGCGTTTACCGGCGAACCTATTCGAGACACCATTTTCAGTCTCATTTCCAGGGTAACTCGACAAGATTATATTCTATCCACAATTCTGAACCTTATTCATCCACTCGTTCCGACCGACAATCATCCTGGAGTAATAAGGCAACGAACTTCGTGCTCGAATAATCAATTCAGAGAATATGGTGCAAAATGTATCAGCTTCAGCAACATCACCGGCACCAACAGGTCCATCAATAACAGCACCAGTACCATCAACAATCCATGCTTCAATATCATCATCTGTACTTTGAGTATGATCTTCGTTCTACGTATCGTTCTACCTCATTTATCTTCGTTCGACATGACGAAAATATAATCTCTAAAATTTTAGAGATTATTTATTCTAGTTCCAACCGAAAAGCAAATGAGTTTAATATCGTATTAACTCATTAAATTCATGAATACATCTCAAGAAAATATATATGTATATATGTTTTCACAAAGATTGTAATTAAAAATTCTTTCGTACAAACTGTTAATGGTGAAAACATTTTAACGGGTAGGTAATACCCGAGGAATATTTAGGTTTCACATTAATAAGTTACACGGTACATTTTTTTTCAATCTAATTCAACAGTCATTTACTATCCTACTTACATCCACCGATATACGTATCCGTTCACCACAGAGTAACCATTTCATTCAATTTCATATTTGGATTTTGACCTATCAGAATCCAACAAGTGGCATAATGAAGAAATAATGGACACAATAAAAATTGATTAGAAACAGATTAATTAACAATATGAAATTTTGTTAAGAAACCACGCTAACAAGATACTAGCTAACTGTTCCTAGCTAACCGTTAATTCTGTATCACATTTTATTTTATCGCAATTTATTTATCGCAATTTAATTATCGCAATTTATTTATCGCAGTTTATTTATCGCAATTTATATTCTCGCAATTTTATTTATCGTCATTTAATTTCTGTATTTATTTTACGCTCTTTAAATATCGGGACATGTATACAAGGTTTTGACATATCATATCGATGCATCTATATATATTATCTGGAATCACCATAGACACTCTATATGCAGTAATGATCGAGTTCTCTATACAGGGTTGAGGTTGATTCTACAATAATATATATAGTTTGAGTTGTAATCGAGTCTGAGACGTATACGGGTCACAACACGTATTAATTAATTCGAATATTATTTATTAAATTATATATATGAATTATTGAACTGTCAACTGTGGACTATCGACTGTGAACTAATAAGATTGGACAATTAAAAATGAATTAAAATATTGATTATAACATATGAAACTAAACAATTCTTCAAGTTTGCCACTTGATTTCATCTTAAACATCATTTGTATCTTCACGATTATATTCTGCGTTCAAATCTTTCATGATTCTTGAAAACACCTCAATAGAGAGGATGAACCAACCGCACTTCATTTACGGAAGAAAATATTGATGCATATAGTAATGCACTTGAAAAACTCTCGGAAACTGAGTAAACGTTCAATACATAACTGTGCTAAATTCTTTAGTGTTATTATTACCCAAAATAACTTTACAGTTCTTCTTCAAAATAGCCAATTTTGTCACAGCTCCAGCAAGACAACTTCGACCTTTCATACGAAACAACCTTATTATAACGTTGATATATACGCGTGCTCTTTTATTGTTACCAGGGAACCTTTCATATTCCACCATATTACCATCAGCGTTTAATCATCTAAAAACACAATTTTCCTGAAACCACCTCGGATTAATAACCGATGATTCAGATATCGTAGCATTAAACGCAGAGGAAACAGAAAAAATGTAGATGGTTTAAACGACCAAAAGTTTGATGATAAAGAAAGGAGTGTTAGGAGCGCTCAATAGAAAATTGGGTATTGAAAAACATATTGAGCTACCTATGAAGGAGACCAAGGACAAATACAAGGACCAAACCCTATATTCAAAGAATTTAGGTAATTATGGATCCGATGAAACCTTCAACAAATATCTTGCTCCGTACTCATGTTAAAATCTTGCGGAAAATCTTTCTCCATCAACCATCGAACTTAGAAATTCTAAAATATCATCATCAATATCTTCGATATTTCTGTGGATATTTTCGTAAATATTCTCATCCGAAATTATATACCTCTTCGTGCTTCCTGTGTATCATTATATTGGAAACATTCAATAGAAAATCTATTACCGAAAGGAAAATTATGCGAAACTATGAAAGAAGCCGTGGACAAATCACAAAGAATAAGTTTGACTTCAAAGAATCCAAATGATTCTGTTTCTGATGAAATCTTTAGCGAATACCTTGCTTCCGAATCTAAACCTTTACGGATAAATCTTCTTCATCATCCTTCGATATTAGAAATTCCAAGATATCATCATATCTTTCATTATAAATATCCTCCATATTTCTGAAGATATTTTCATAATTATTCTTATTTGAAATCATTTATCTCTTCGTGCTATCAGTGTTACATCATATAGAAACTGTTAGTTTCTATATTCTGTAAACTTTCGAGCTTAAAATATGAATGTTATTGAAGTGATGTTGGGAACTGATGCATGAGTTAGTATAATATAATGACACTTGATCAACGTGATTATATTACAGTAAGTCATGCTGAGTTCTAATGAGACATGATGCTTCACAGTAGATCATACCACTATCATGTGTCATGTTACATAACTTTTTCATTCTAATTAACTTCTGAACATATCAAGAAAGCATATTCTTGATAGTTCTATACTCAGTGATTCTGATAATTTGACAAATCAAACCGTGCTAATACCTTCTTTCTTATTTAGAATATAATGTTTATCCGAAATTCCATACTTACGAATTCTGGACCATTACTCGCTTTACTAGAGGTCAGGAGAATAATAAAAAGGCAAAGAGATCTAAAATATAAGAGAAAATATCACACCCCCAGTTAGGGCCTGGGCGAAATGTGATTCAATATCATAATACATACCAACATATTATAAAATGAGAACAAATACTATATGAATAAAACCAAATTTGCAGCGGAAGGATTAATAATGTCGTTACAAGAATTATAAATTGTTCAAATGCAGAAAAGTAAATATGCGATAAGTCTTGATCCTAGCCAAGTAAGTCATCACATAAGCAGTAGATATAGAGGTCCTGATCATTCAGTACCTGAGACAAACATGCTAAAAGTGTCAACCAAAAAGGTTGAGTGAAATTCATAGGTTTAACAAATATGATTGACCGTTTGTTCTTAGACCACAAGATTTGTTATAAAAGTAGATCACGCAGATCCAAAAGTAGTACTGATTCGTGATATTTTAGACTAAACGTTTGTTTTGTTGCCCCGATGATAAGTTGACAGTACCTTATCACCATGTTTAAATCATTATTAAGTAATACAAAGACATCGCGGTCAAATGTATCGGGGACGTTACTCCCGATAGGCCTACCCCCAATAATTAAGAATGCCTTATCCTGAAAGTAATTAAAAAATATCACTGTGGGTTCTTAGTAGCATAAGCTAGTCATAGTACAGGTTAGGTTCGTACTTGTGTCTAAGTTGTTTAAAGTATAAAAGCAGCATGTGTCTCACCCCAGTAAGTATAAAAAGTGCTATAGCAATAAGAGTGGGGCTATGAAAGTCACCTTAGTAATTCGGTGAGTGAAAGTATTCCTTAAAGAGAAAGTATGGATGATCGAAGCACAGAGAAGTCAACCTAAGAATAAGTTGAGAATAGTTTAGATGTTTTGCCTGTATTATGATAAGTGTAAGTATTTTCTTTTATAGTAAGTTTAAAGAAGGTTTATCGTTTTGGAAAGGCTTTTCATACTAGACAAGCTTCCAATCTAACACTTTCAATTTAAAATGGCCTTTTCAGGTCATAGGTTTCTGAGCCACAGGATCCTTTAACTCGGTAATCCAAACTCTCCGCCTAGACTTTCGAGCGTCCATCCACTCGAGAAAGATCAAGATCTATACCCATCTAATATATCGTTCCAATACGTTTTTAGGTGCGCATAGGAATACAACACTTTAAATACTTTATACAATAAGTATTTACTTAAGTTCGATTGTATTATCGTTATTAAGATTGTTTGGTTTTTAAATCCTAATAATAAGTAGGATATATTTAAGTAGGTAAACAAGTGTTATACATAGAAATTGTGTTTTATGAATGGGTATGTATTAATATCAAGTTAATATATATATATATATATATATATATATATATATATATATATATATATATATATATATATATATATATATATATATATATATATATATATATTTATTTATTTATTTATCTTATATGTTAAAATATGTATAGTTTAATTTTAAGTTTTATGTCAATATAAGTACCAATAATTATCTAAAAATGCTAACAAGTGTTTTATTGATTTCATAACAGTAAGTGACATGTATAAAACATTATAAAAATTTTCTATACATAAATATTAAGTTTTATGTATTAAATATTAAATTTTTTATAGCTAAAATACAAATAAATAGATAAACAAGTTTAACAACACATTTTATATTTTTCTTAGGTTCTACTGACCAAAATAAACTTAGAAAAAATTTATAAATTTTTGTTATGGTGTAAAAGTATTTATTTCTAATTTCTTTTTCGGTTCAAGATAAATCAAAGTTTATAAAGTAATAATTATTATATCAACTCAATTAATTCATCTAAAATTTTCGTATGCCTAATATAGTGTATTAAGCTTAGAAAAATTATTTATACATTTATATTAATAGTTTAACTATTTAATTCAGCTTTTGTATTGTTTTTAGTTTAAATTCGGAATTAAATAGAAATATATAATTATTAATTCTAAAAATAATTTTTATAACTTTCTTATTAGTTCCTAAGTAATTTCCATTGATTATTGTAGTCATAAACATGTTATATCATTAAATTATATTTTTCTTTTTAAAACAGATTTTCCGGTACTGTAGCAAAAGTAGAAGAAAATACAAATTAATTATTTAAAATGACAAATAAATCAAAAATAAATTTTTATAATTACTTTTATGACCTAAGGAACAAGAAAAAATTATAAAACATAATATATAAAATTGTTTACTATTTATTTCTTCATTATCTATATATACCGAATATAAAAAAAATCAGTTTTTGATTTTTAATAAATATAAATTCGAATGTATAATTCATAAAAATAATTTTTTTAGTCATTAGGATACTTAATACTAATTATCATGTATTTACATTATTTATTATAATTAATTTCGTATTTATTTGGTATTTACCATAAAACTAGCACAAAAATATGATAAAAACTAAATAAAAACTATAAAAATAATATAGAGAACTTACAAAAATAATTTTTGCAGAGGTTTGAGAGAGAATTCTTCAAGTTTTTGGTGTACAAAATTTGTGAACTAGGCTATGGTATTTATAGTTACAATTTTTGGTAAAGAGAAAATAAAAAAATACAAAAGTTTATATAAAAAAATAACTAGTGTCTTGTAAAAAAATTAAAAGTATTTATGGCCAGTCATGCCACCATTTCAAAATATAAATAAATAAAAGTAAAGTTAAAAGTAGGAATAAAATAAATAAAAGTGGATCTAGATCTAGTTTATATATAAAAAAATACTACTTTTAAAATATATATATATATATATATATATATATATATATATATATATATATATATATATATATATATATATTTCATAGTTCTAAAAATGTTAACTAACTAAATTTCTATTTTTATTTAATTATTAAATACGAATTTTGATAAATATAAATATATATTCGGTATTTATAAAATTATAATTACTAAATGTGGTTTTTATTTAATTAAATTATTACTTTATAATTTTATTAGTTTTATATATGTTACTACATTTATATATACTTTTATTTATTAATTGTATAATATATTAACTAAATACAAAATTAATATAAGTATTTTATATGTAATCATGTTATGACATAATTTTTTTTTTATAAAAATTCTTACGCGTACGTTGTTGAATAAAATTTATTATTCGTTTAACGTTCGTTAATTTCGTATGTATATAACGACCTTTTATTAGTACTTAGAGTTTATTCATTATACTTAAATCTTTTGTTCGGGCATTATATAGATGGAAAAATGAGGGTCGTTATAGTACCTCCCCGTTAATGAAAACTTCGTCCCGAAGTTTTAAGTGGAGTTCCCGTCTGCTTCATCAACAGTTGGGAAGAGATGGGGGTATTTTCGTATCATTTGGTCTTTGCGTTCCCAGGTATATTCGGGGCCTCTACGCGAATTCCAACAGACTTTAACAATAGGTATGTTGCTCTTACGTGTCTCTTTGACCTCTTCTTTCATAATCTCTATAGGTTCTTCGACAAAGTGTATTTGCTCATCAATGCGGATATCATCCAAAGGAATAACAAGAGTATCTTCGGCGAGACACTTTTTCAGATTTGAGACATGAAACACATCATGTACTTGACTTAGTTCAGCTGGAAGTTCTAATCGATACGCAACGGGACCGATTCTTTGAATAACTTTGAAAGGTCCAAGATAACGCGGACTGAGTTTACTTCGTTTACCGAAGCGGATAACACCTTTCCAAGGAGATACTTTTAACATAACGTTATCTCCAACTTGGAATTCTAACGGTTTTCGGTGAGGGTCGGCATAACTCTTTTGTCGACTACGAGCGGTTTCTAAACGCTTCTTGATTTGCACGATCTTTTCGGAAGTTTCATGAATAAGTTCAGGACCAGTTAATTGTCTGTCCTCGAGTTCATCCCAACACAATGGAGATCTACATTTGCGACCGTATAAAGCTTCGAATGGTGCAGCTTTAATACTAGAGTGATAGCTGTTGTTGTAAGAAAACTCGACTAAAGGTAGGTGTTTATCCCACCCTTTACCGAAATCGATAACACATGCTCGTAGCATATCCTCCAAAGTTTGGATAGTTCGTTCACTTTGACCGTCTGTTTGCGGATGATAAGCTGTACTCATGTCGAGTCGAGTTCCAAGAGACGCTTGCAAGGATTTCCAGAAATTGGAAGTAAATCGACTATCGCGATCCGAGATAATAGAAGTAGGGACACCATGACGAGTAACAATCTCTTTAACATAGAGTCGAGCTAACTTTTCCATTCTGTCAGTCTCTTTGATTGGTATGAAATGTTCAGACTTAGTGAGACGATCAACTATAACCCAAATCGTATCATTGCCATTTGCAGTCTTAGGCAATTTTGTGATAAAGTCCATAGCTATACCATCCCACTTCCACTGTGGAATATCGGGTTGAGTTAGAAGACCAGAAGGCTTTTGGTGCTCGGCTTTGACTTTCGAACAAGTAAGACACTTACTTACATAAGTAGCAATGTCGCCTTTCATGTTGGGCCACCAGTAGAACTCTTTCACATCCTGATACATTTTACTAGAACCGGGATGAATAGAATACCTAGTCTTATGTGCTTCATCCAAGACTAGTTCACGGAGATTACCATAACGAGGAACCCAAATTCGATTACCAAAGTATCTTGTACCATTGGACTTAACTTGCAGTTGGTTTTCGAAATTTATAGGTCCTTCTCCTTCGATAAGTGTAGGTTTGATAGCTTCAACTTGAACTTCGCATATTCGAGAGATGAGATTCGATTTGATCTTAAGATTCAAGGCACGAACACGCCTAACTTCATCCTTTCGACTTAGAGCATCGGAAACTACATTTGCCTTTCCCGGATGATACTTTAGTTCACAATCATAATCATTTAACAATTCGAGCCATCGTCTCTGTCTCATGTTTAGCTGTTTCTGATTAAAGACATGCTGAAGACTCTTATGGTCGGTGAATATCGTAAACTTAGTACCGTATAGATAATGTCGCCACATCTTCAGAGCGAATACCAGTAGTTGTCTTTGAATTTTTTTTTTCTTGCGTATTTAGATTGTTGTGGTTCTCATTTGGGTTGTGTTTAGGGTTTGCTTCGTTTTATTTAGTTTGGTTGTGGTTGGTTATAGTTTGTTAGTTTGGTTGTGGTTTATTGTTTATAAAAGTATTTCGAGTTTAACGGTGTGGTCGGTAGAATTTAACCCGCGGCGAGCAGGAAGATACGAAGTGTCGAAGTGTGCGGGTGGGGTTTTTTATTTTAAGTAAGAGAATTAATGCTTTACCCCCCTGAAGTTTGTGTGGTGTAATTAACTTCATGTTTCTTTAATTGTCGGGAGGCATAAGCGATAACCTTCTTGCGTTGCATTAGAACACAACCGAACCCTTGTTTCGAGGCATTGTAGTAGACAACAAAATCGTCGGAACCTTCAGGTAAAGATAAGATCGGAGCAGTGGTCAACTTCTCTTTCAGGATCTTAAATGCAGACTCTTGTTCTTCGAACCACTCGAATTTCTTCCCTTTGTGAGTTAACTTGGTGAGAGGCTTTGCAAGAAGATAAAAATCTTTAATAAATCTTCGGTAGTAACCGGCAAGTCCCAAAAATTGGCGAATATGCTTCGCAGTCTTTGGCACTTCCCAATTCTGAACAGCGGTGATTTTAGCGGGATCGACATGTATTCCATTACTATCTACAACATGTCCAAGGAATTGTATGGTTCTAAGCCAAAACTCACACTTAGAAAATTTTGCGTAGAGTTTTTCTTTTCTTAAGAGTTCAAGAATCAATCGTAAATGTCGCTCATGTTCTTTCTCGCTTTTAGAATAGATCAAGATGTCGTCGATGAAAACAATAACGAATTTATCAAGGTAAGGCTTGCAAACACGGTTCATAAGATCCATAAATACGGCTGGAGCATTGGTTAAACCGAAAGGCATAACACAAAATTCGTAATGTCCGTATCGGGTGCAGAATGCAGTCTTAGGAATGTCGGACTCCTTGACTCTGAGCTGGTGATAACCGGATCTTAAATCAATCTTAGAATAAACGCTTGACCCTTGAAGTTGGTCGAATAGATCATCAATGCGAGGTAACGGGTAACGGTTCTTTATGGTAAGCTTGTTGAGTTCTCGGTAATCAATACACATTCTCAACGTACCATCCTTCTTTTTGACGAATAAGATAGGAGCTCCCCACGGGGACGAACTTGGACGAATAAAACCTAGATCCAAAAGTTCTTGGAGTTGGTTAGAAAGTTCCTTCATTTCGGAAGGTGCTAAACGATACGATGCTTTAGCAATGGGTGCAGCACCTGGAGATAAATCGATTTGAAATTCAACTTGACGAGGCGGTGGAAGACCAGGGAGATTTTCGGGAAACACATTGGGAAAATCTTTAACAACCGGGACATTTTCAATACGCGTTTCTTCGGATTCGATCATTTTAACGTGAGCTAGTATGGCGGAGTAACCTTTCACAAGGTACTTACGGGCTTTAAGACATGAGATGATATTAAGATTGGAACAACTTCGTTCGCCTTGGATAATAAGAGTTTCTCCACTTCCTAACGGAATTTGAACGGTCTTATCGAAACACATGATGGCTGCTCTCAATGGACCTAACCAATCCATTCCAACCACTACATCGAAACTACCTAGCTCGACCGGAAAAAAGGTCTATCTTGAATTCCTTATCGGCTAGAATTAGGTTGCAGTTTTTATATATTTTATCAACTTTCATTAACTTCCCATTAGCCACTTCTACTAATCGTCTGGTTTGTAGGGTTTGGGGCTTTTCAGTAAAAAGGGTGCAAAACTCATTTGACACATAACTCTTATCGGCTCCCGTATCAAATAAAATAGTGGCATAACAATTATTGACGAGGTACGTACCGGTAATGACCTCATCCTCATCACTGGCTTCTGCAGCAGTAATCACAAAAGCACGACCTTTGGCAGTAGCATTTGCTCCAGTAGCTGGAGTATCTTTCTTCTTTGGACAATTCGGGCTAATATGCCCCTTTTCACCACAAGTATAGCATGTTGGAGGAGCTCTAGCCGGAACAATGGCTCTATTCTGAGGTAGGGTTCTACAAGTCTTTGCAGCATGGCCTATCTTCTTATATATTGTACACACAGCAGTGCACTTTCCCGGATGATGCCTTTCACATTTAGAACAAAACGGACTAGTACCCTGATAACCGGGTCTCGTACCATTCGCCGGTTTCTTATTAACATTTTGAGCTGAACCCTGAGATGGTTCAAATTTCCTCTTATTGTCACCGTTTTTAACTTCGACTTGTTTATTAACCGAAACTCTCCTACGTTTAGCAATCATTAAACTCTGTGCCATGTGGATCACAGCATCCACAGTAACCTTCTCGGCAGAAATCACATTCCCTTGAACATCCTCGGGTAGACCCTCGATATACCGCTCTATCCTGCGGGCTTCAGTTGGGAACATTTCGGGATATAAGGTAGAAAGCTCCAAAAAACGATTGGTATAGCTTTCGATATCGGTTCCTTTAACTCTGAGTTCCCAGTACTCAGCCTCGAGCTTTTGGACTTGACTTCTTGGGCAAAACTTAGTGATCATCATGCCTTTGAGTTCATCCCATGGGGTAGTATTAGCATTATCTATTCCCACAGATTTGGCATGAGCAGTCCACCATGTCATAGCATTGCCAGTGAGTGAACTTGTGGAAAACTTCACTCGATCATTATCTCCGCAGTTACAGATACGGAAGATTGATTCTAGCTTTTCAAACCATCGGACCAGTTCTACGGCTTCTTCTTTTCCACTAAAAGTGGGTGGGTTACAGTTCTTAAAATCTTTATAGGAGCAAGTTTTAGAAGGAACATTATGATTGTTATTGTTATTGCCTTGGGCGGCCGCTAGCAACAATTGAAATTGTTCAGTAGAAAGAGTGACATTTGGTATAAGATTGTTGTTGTTGTTGTTGTTGTTGTTGTTACCATGAGTTGAGTGAGCCATTGATCTTCAATACATAAATACATTATTAGTTGAAGAATCAAGATGTTATAAGTTTACAATCATGATTTATAACGTTTGCACAACACACATAGGTGAATAAGACAATATGCTTAAATAAACACTTAACATTATTGGAAACGAGGATTATATAAGCCTTTATTACACGAGTTTGGAATGGAAAAAGTTTAGGCATAAGCCTTTACATAGATGGGTAAATGGAAAATAGGAAAACAAAAGGTAGGTTTTAGTTCTTCTTTTTCTCGTTCTCAGCTTCCTTCATAAATTTCTCTATCTTTTCATTTTTCTCCTTTTGTTTCTCGTGGAGGTATTCAAAATTATCGTAGAGGTTAGTGATGCGGCTGTTGACAAAGTTGTTGTTGAAATCCTTGATAGCCAGTTGATGATTGATTCGGTTTTTCTCTATTTTCATCTTAGACTCAACTAGTTCTTGGAGGTAGGCAAGAGATTGCTTTCCCCAACGGGTATTCCGTTCTTCCTCAGTCTTCACTTTCATTACTGTCTCCATTACTTTGTCCATGTTATTTTTCACAAGTTTTTCTAGTTTTTCAGTTTGAGAGTCGAAGGACTCTTTGATGATTTCTTTCAAGATTGTGTTTTCTTTTTCTAGGTTGTTTAGACGCATTTCTATCCGAGCAACTTGGCGCCTACTATACTCTTTATTCTTATCACAACTTCGCTGAAGGTTGAGGATATCAGACTTCACCCTTACGTGTTCCATGTTATTACAAAATAATGGATCAGCTTCTCTAGTGGCGGCGGGTTCGGGTTGTTTTCTTTTTCGAGATGAGTTTTCAGATGATTCTTTAATAGGCTCTTCTTCAGGCTCATAACCTGAGAAGTCACTATCGTAGTTAGGGAGGTCTTGAAGAGCATTCCGTTTGGGAGTATTCATCGATTGATGAGAGTCAGCAGTATTGGCATGATGTTTTCCTTTGCTTTCATTTCTCGGGGTTGGATAATATTCGGGAGACCCACGCGAGTTGTAACGAGTGTTCGGGCTATAGTTCATTGGTGGTGAAGGAGGACTATAAAGTGGGTTTCGAACTGATTTTTCGATAGAAGATCCTTCAGTATCTTTCTCAGCTGGTTTGAAAAGAGTCATTTTGTTTATTTGATGATAGCTTGACATCCTAACATTAAGATAGAGATTTTGATTAGATTTTTAAGCTAGGATTGTAAAGAATGAGAGGTAGGTTTGAACTCTTTGCTTTAACATTCTAAGGTAATCCTAAGTGATTTAAAGTCTAAGGCAGGAAAGGTTATAGTTTCCTAGATCGCTAAGGTACCCTAGCTAACAAGTAAGGCACACATAAAATGCAATCCTGGTTCTCTATAACAGCCTGGTTATGCTCTGATACCAATCTATCACACCCCCAGTTAGGGCCTGGGCGAAATGTGATTCAATATCATAATACATACCAACATATTATAAAATGAGAACAAATACTATATGAATAAAACCAAATTTGCAGCGGAAGGATTAATAATGTCGTTACAAGAATTATAAATTGTTCAAATGCAGAAAAGTAAATATGCGATAAGTCTTGATCCTAGCCAAGTAAGTCATCACATAAGCAGTAGATATAGAGGTCCTGATCATTCAGTACCTGAGACAAACATGCTAAAAGTGTCAACCAAAAAGGTTGAGTGAAATTCATAGGTTTAACAAATATGATTGACCGTTTGTTCTTAGACCACAAGATTTGTTATAAAAGTAGATCACGCAGATCTAAAAGTAGTACTGATTCGTGATATTTTAGACTAAACGTTTGTTTTGTTGCCCCGATGATAAGTTGACAGTACCTTATCACCATGTTTAAATCATTATTAAGTAATACAAAGACATCGCGGTCAAATGTATCGGGGACGTTACTCCCGATAGGCCTACCCCCAATAATTAAGAATGCCTTATCCTGAAAGCAATTAAAAAATATCACTGTGGGTTCTTAGTAGCATAAGCTAGTCATAGTACAGTTTAGGTTCGTACTTGTGTCTAAGTTGTTTAAAGTATAAAAGCAGCATGTGTCTCACCCCAGTAAGTATAAAAAGTGCTATAGCAATAAGAGTGGGGCTATGAAAGTCACCTTAGTAATTCGGTGAGTGAAAGTATTCCTTAAAGAGAAAGTATGGATGATCGAAGCACAGAGAAGTCAACCTAAGAATAAGTTGAGATAGTTTAGATGTTTTGCCCGTATTATGATAAGTGTAAGTATTTTCTTTTATAGTAAGTTTAAAGAAGGTTTATCGTTTTGGAAAGGCTTTTCATACTAGACAAGCTTCCAATCTAACACTTTCAATTTAAAATGGCCTTTTCAGGTCATAGGTTTCTGAGCCACAGGATCCTTTAACTCGGTAATCCAAACTCTCCGCCTAGACTTTCGAGCGTCCATCCACTCGAGAAAGATCAAGATCTATACCCATCTAATATACCGTTCCAATACGTTTTTAGGTGCGCATAGGAATACAACACTTTAAATACTTTATACAATAAGTATTTACTTAAGTTCGATTGTATTATCGTTATTAAGATTGTTTGGTTTTTAAATCCTAATAATAAGTAGGATATATTTAAGTAGGTAAACAAGTGTTATACATAGAAATTGTGTTTTATGAATGGGTATGTATTAATATGTCATAACCCGTCCTTAACCATAAGAACGTGTTAAATAACGTATGATTTCATTGCGAGGTATTGGCCTCTATATGCGACATTTTTAAAAGAAAAACTGCATATATTATACATTACAAACCATGATTCTTATTTTTGTTACAAGCTTTGGACAACATAAAAATAATTATCGTTTAGCGATAATCTTCGACTTACAAACTTTACATATAATGATAACAACACGGTTTCTAGCATATTTTACAACACAGATCCTCGGGTATGCAGTTTTATTTTTGACACAAATATGCGTACACAAGATCCTGCTCAAATTCAACATTATGCAGCGGAAGCTTTAGTAATCTCCTGAGAATAGACATGTTTTAAAAGGTCAACATAAAGTTGGTGAGATATAGGTTTAGTGCCGGCAGCAATATATATATATAGACCACAAGATTTCGTATATAAACAGTTTAATAAAAATATTCTAAGTGGTTGAGCACTTGGTAACCATACTTAACATTTAATCACGTCGCATATTCCCTTTAATATGAAATCTTACTACACCGTACCAAGTGTAGTCACAAAACGAAGTACTGTGCAACCGTTGAATACTGGTCGTCCAGTCCGGTTGGGGTTGTCAGGCCCGATAGATCTATCAACAGGATTCGCGTTTACAATATCGCTGTAAATATTAGTTACCAAGCTACAGGGAAGTATGCCAGTGGTACAACTCAACGTAGAATATATTTTTCAGTTACTTGTGTCCATAACGTAAAACATAAAATACATGTATTCTCATCCCGAAATATTTAGAGTTTAAAAGTGGGACTATATACTCACGTTCGTCTTGAAGATATATATATTTTTGACTTGGTCTTCCGGTTGATATCACGAACCTATCCATATATAATATATCAATACCTTTTCTTTTTAAACAAACATCTCATATATATACTTGTTATACTTTTAATACTTTGAATAATTCCTTAGTCCGTAGTTAGCATTTCGTTGTTAGTAATTCAATTTTAATGGTTCATTTGTAGATGTTTAATATACCCGCAATGAAATAAATAAAACCCCCAACGAAATAAATAAAACCCCATCGTATATGTATTGGTCGAGATTAATCTTGACCCACGGTACCGGTGTTGTCAAATGACGTGTTGCGTACATAAAGTACCGGTGTTGTCAAATGACGTGTTGCGTACAAACATGGGATCTTATGATTAATCTTCTCGTATTGTTTATGGGTGATCCTGAACCATATAAAATTAAATTATAAGTACATATATATAAAATATCATGTTATCTTAGAAAGATGTGATTTTATTTAATTTTTCCCAATTAATCCCGAAGTTAAACAAGTCTTGGATAACCAATTTTGTTTCGGTCATAGTTTCTTCGTTACAAATCCGTTTTCGTTGATTCAACTTGCCATCTCCTTGGATCGAGTTCCTCTTTAAGACTATGAACTGAAAATACCTTGGTTTGTATTCAAAATCACACGGTATAGGTGAAATTTAGTGAAACTTATGAAGTTAAACATTTTCCTTTATGTAAACAACCTTAAATGATTATTTTTCTAAAAATACTTATACATTGAATTAAATCATGAAATTTTTATGTGTTATCATATTCATATTAAAAATCATTTTTCCAGAAGATAAACTTCCAATTCAAAGTTTAAGATGGTTTTTAATTATCCAACCCAAAACAGTCCCCGGTTGCACTCCGACGTCGTAAAAACAGTTTTTAAGGTGTTCTTTGAAAAACCAAGTTATACCTTGTTAAATTAGCATGTAATTAAGTTATATTACAGGTCTTGAAGTATTTTAAAAGTTAAGTTAGAAGGATCTATTTAGTTTGCAAACAAGTTTGAAAACTTTCAAACTATGTTCTTGTTGTTAAAATTTTATACCACAAAATAAGATAGCTATATATATATGAATCGAATAAGGTTATGAACATAGTTACTACCTCAAGTTCCTTGGACAAGGTTGCTGTAAAAGAGGAGTAAGAACCTAGAACTAAAAGGGTGATGGAATTGGATGAAAGATTGGAAGTAAGTTTATGTTCTTGGAAGGATTCTTGAAGTGTTTTTGTAAGGGTTTTCTTATGGTGATTAAGTGATGTTTTTGAAGCTAAATGATGGGGAAAATGCTTGGAGATGATCAAGTATGAAGTTAAGAGTATTTTGAGAGAGAAATGGGAGTGTAAGTATGAGAAAATGGGGTGAAGAAATGGTGTGCATGCATAAAAACGTTTTTAGGTTATAAAGGAAAAAAAAGATACCTAACTTTGTTTTCTTGCTAAATAATTCATGCTACTTGACAAATGGTTGGTTCCACATGTTTCTTAATCATTTAAGGCTGCTAAGGAGCAGATTTTTATTGGTATATACCAATAGTAAATACATCTAGAAGCTGCGTATGATACGGGTACATATACCCTAGATATACGTGTAGAAATCTTTGAGAAAACGGAACGAGGATTCAAATATAGCTATCTTTTGTAAATATACTTATATTGTTTTATGTATGTAAGCCCTTTAAAAGTGATAAAATACATATCTATACGATGCATGTATAAGTATTATAGGTTATAAGTATTTATGTCGAAGAACGTTACGTATAGTTATCGTTTTGAAAACTTAAGTTAGTAGTTTCAAAATATACTTATAACTCATTGTTATTAGTACCCAATGAGATGTTAAACATCCTTAGATCATGTTAAATATATATAAATACATATATATACATAAACGTATAATTATCGTATGTTATATAGTTCGTGATATCATCGGTCAAATTGAACGGTCAAACGTTGTGTAAAACTCTTTTCGAAGACATAAGTCTCAACAATTTGGATTGCTTGTCATGTTGGTAAGGTTTAATTTATGTAAATATTAATCTTATAAATATAGAATGATCGAAAAAGTGCGGGTCATTACAGTACCTACCCGTTAAATAAATTTCGTCCCGAAATTTTAAAATTGTACCTATTTTGCGCCATCGGGAAACAAGTGTGGATACTTTTGTTTCATTTGATCCTCTCGTTCCCAAGTAAACTCGGGACCCCTTCGAGCATTCCAATGAACCTTAACGATCGGTATGTTGCTCTGCTTGAGCCGTTTAACTTCACGATCCATGATTTCGATTGGTTCTTCGATGAATTGTAGTTTCTCGTCGACATGGATTTCTTCAAGAGGAATGGTGAGGTCTTCCTTTGCAAGACACTTCTTAAGGTTCGAGACGTGAAAGGTATTATGTACTCCGGCGAGTTGTTGCGGTAACTCGAGTCGATAAGCTACCGGTCCAATGCGTTCGATGATCTTGAACGGGCCTACATATCTTGGGTTCAGTTTACCTCTTTTACCGAAACGTATTACACCTTTCCAAGGTGACACCTTTAGCATAACCATGTCACCGATCTGAAACTCTAATGGTTTCCTTCGGACATCGGCGTAGCTCTTTTGGCGACTACGGGCTGTTTTCAATCTCTCTTTGATTTGTACTATCTTTTCAGTAGTTTCATGTATGATCTCGGGACCAGTTAATTGTCGATCTCCTACTTCATTCCAACAGATAGGAGATCTACACTTCCTTCCGTACAATGCTTCGAATGGTGCAGCTTTAATGCTCGCATGATAACTATTATTATACGAGAATTCTGCTAATGGTAGATACTTATCCCATCCGTTTCCAAAATCGATCACACATGCCCTGAGAATGTCTTCAAGAGTCTGAATTGTTCTTTCACTCTGCCCATCCGTTTGCGGATGATATGCGGTACTCATATCCAAACGAGTTCCTAGTGCCTCCTGTAGTGATTGCCAGAACTTTGAGGTAAATCTACTATCACGATCAGATATAATGGAAATAGGTATTCCATGCCTTGAAACTATTTCCTTTATATATAATCGTAATAATTTCTCCATTCTATCTGTTTCCTTTACAGGCAAGAAATGTGCAGATTTGGTAAGACGATCAACAATTACCCAAATGGTGTCGTATCCCCAGGCAGTCTTTGGTAACTTCGTGATGAAATCCATGGTAATACCGTCCCATTTCCATTCTGGAATTTCTGGTTGTTGAAGTAACCCTGACGGCTTCTGGTGTTCTGCTTTGACTTTGGAACAAGTTAAACATTCCCCAACATATGTTGCAACGTCTGTCTTCAAATTAGGCCACCAATAATGCGTCTTAAGATCTTGGTACATCTTTCCAACTCCAGGATGTATCGAATATCTTGTCTTATGTGCCTCGTTCAATATCAACTTCCTTAATCCACCCAACTTCGGTACCCAAATACGCTTTGCAAAATATCGAATTCCATCTTCCCGCATAACGAGTTGCTTCTCATACTTCTTCATTATTTCATTTCCTATATTTTCTTTAGTAAGTGCTTCTCGTTGAACTTCTTTGATTTGTGAGTTGAGATTCATGCGAATTTTTATGTTCATCGCTCGTACTCGAATTGGTTCTCGTTCCTTTCTGCTTAATGCGTCAGCCACTACATTCGCTTTCCCGGGATGATAGCGAATCTCACAATCGTAGTCGTTTATCAGCTCGACCCACCTACGTTGCCTCATGTTCAGCTGTTTCTGATCGAAAATATGTTGAAGACTTTTATGATCAGTAAACACAGTGCATCTAACCCCATATAAGTAGTGTCTCCATATCTTTAACGCAAACACGACTGCTCCCAGTTCTAGATCATGCGTCGTATAATTCCGCTCGTGAATCTTCAATTGTCGAGATGCGTATGCAATAACTTTCTTTCGTTGCATAAGAACACAACCAAAACCTTGTCGCGAAGCGTCACAATATATTTCAAAATCATCGTTCCCTTCAGGTAACGATAAAATAGGCGCCGTAGTTAACTTCTTCTTCAGTAATTGAAATGCGTTCTCCTGCTCCGAGGTCCATTCGTATTTCTTCCCTTTTTGCGTTAATGCTGTCAACGGCTTAGCTATTCGGGAAAAATCTTGAATAAACCTTCTATAATAACCGGCTAAACCCAAAAATTGGCGTATCTGCGTTGGTGTCTTAGGAGTCTCCCATTTTTCAATGGCTTCAATTTTTGCTGGATCAACCTGAATTCCTTTGCTACTAACAACGTGGCCAAGAAATTGCACTTCTTTCAACCAGAAAGCACATTTAGAAAATTTAGCATATAGCTGTTCTTTTCTTAACAACTCTAATATCAACCTTACATGCTGCTCATGCTCTTGCTCACTCTTGGAATAGATAAGAATATCATCAATGAAAACGATAACAAACTTATCTAAATATGGACTACAAACTCGATTCATGAGGTCCATGAATACAGCTGGCGCATTCGTCAATCCAAACGGCATAACCAAAAATTCGTAATGACCGTAGCGTGTCCGAAAAGCAGTTTTCGGTATATCTTCTTCTTTGACACGTAATTGATGATAGCCCGATCTTAGGTCAATTTTCGAGTACACACATGATCCTTGAAGTTGATCAAATAAGTCGTCAATTCTCGGTAGTGGATACCGATTCTTGATAGTTAACTTATTTAATTCACGATAATCTATACACATTCGGAAAGATCCGTCTTTCTTCTTGACGAATAAAATTGGAGCTCCCCACGGTGAAGTACTTGGTCGTATGAATCCACGATCCAGTAATTCTTTTAACTGACTCTGAAGTTCTTTTAACTCGGACGGTGCAAGTCTATATGGAGCACGGGCAACCGGTGCAGCTCCTGGTACAAGATCTATTTGAAATTCTACAGATCTAAATGGAGGTAATCCTGGCAACTCTTCCGGAAATACTTCAGGAAAATCTCTTGCCACAGGCACGTCATTGATGCACTTCTCTTTTTCTTTCTTTTCGACTTTATTAACATGTGCTAAGATAGCATAGCACCCTTTCTTCAAGCACTTTTGAGCTTTCAAATAACTAATGAGTTTTAGCTTTGAGTTACCCTTCTCTCCATAAATCATTACTGACGTTTTATTCTTACGAGGAATGCGAATTGCCTTCTTGGCGCACACAACTTCGGCTCCTATTTTGGACATCCAGTCCATGCCGACTATTACATCAAAACTTCCTAATTCTACGGGTATCAAATCAATCTTAAATGTTTCTCCGGCTAAATTTATTTTACAATCACGGCAAATTTTATCGGCTTTAATTAGTTTACCATTAGCTAACTCAATCATGTACTTAGCATCTAGAGGTAATGATGAACAATTCAATTTAGCGTGAAAGTCTCTACACACGTAACTTCTATCAGCACCAGTATCAAATATAATAGATGCGGATAAGTTATTAATGGTAAACGTACCCGTAACAAGCTCCGGGTCTTCACACGCCTCTCTAGCATTAATAACAAATGCTCTCCCTCATGCAGGTCCGATATTTTTCTCTGGATTCGGGCACTGGCTCTTATAGTGACCTTGTTTTCCACACCCATAACAAGTAATGGTAGCCAAAGCAGTTCTATTTGCATTGGTGGCAGGAGTCTTGGTACCATTTGTATTTATAACGAGAGCCCTACAATCTTCAGCAAGATGACCCTTTCGATTACATTTGTTGCATACCACATTACAGTAACCAGAGTGATGTTTGTGGCATCGGTTGCATAAAGGATTTTGTCCTTTATAACCAAAGCTTAAACCACTACCCGCACCTTGCGTGATTTCTTGTTTCTTAAAAGATTGTTGTTGGTTACCTCGATCATAATTTCCATTCCACTTTCTTTTGTTACCTGATACCTTCACATCAGTATTGGATACTTTCTTATCCATGATGACCTGATCCATTAGCTCGTTTGCCATGGTTATAGCTTCATGAATTGTCTTAGGTTTCGATGCTGTAACGTTTGCCTTGACCTTTTTGGGCAAACCATCTTTGTACATTTCAATCTTCCGTTCTTCGGTTGGAACCAATTCAGGACATAGCAAAACTAATTCCATGAATCGCTGATTGTAGTTGGTGATTTCAGTACCAACAACCTTCAGACTTCATAATTCATCTTCCAACTTCCTAACCTCGTTCCTTGGACAATATTCGTTGATTAACATTGTTTTGAATTCTTCCCATGGAGTATCATAAGCTACATTTCCTCCTACAGCCTTCACATAATTTTTCCACCACGTGAGTGCACTATCTTGTAAAGTGCATGATGCATACTTGGTCATGTCCTTTTCAACACAACCACTGATTTTAAACACAGTCTCCATCTTTTTTATCCATCGGGTTAAACCGATCGGTCCTTCTGTTCCACTGAATGATGAGGGCTTGCAAGCTTGAAAAGTTTTGTAAGTGCACCCCACACGAGGATTTGGGTTAACTGCAGCACCTCTTGCAGCCTCGACCCATAACATTCTGTCGTTCACTCGTTGATTGATGAGTTCCTGGATTTCTTGTTCCGTCATTCGGTTCAATCGCGCCATATTCTTCTATAAGAATGAAAAGAAAATAATTATTCACATGGAATATTATAGATGTAGTATATATTTACAGTACATTATAGCTTATTAATAATATGAACCAGGTATTATTATAAAAGCCTTTTCTTCTTATTAGCATTTTATAATTATATCTAGGGTAGTACCTACCCGTTAATGTCCATACTTAATAGCTTAGTACAGAATCAATTACTACCATCTAAATAATACTTAACCATGGAAAATTATTGCATTTCACACTTCACTATTTTACATATGCTTATCTTACATCGAACATTAAGCAAACCACACTAATAATATTATACAAAACATTATATGATCCCATGGTTTAATACGGCAGCGCATCGTTTGGTCTATTTTCTAGGACGTTTAGGTTCAAAGAATCGCTTAACGCTTATCCTGGCTGTCTGCCTATATTTTGGCTGTGGGACTGAAGAACTGGATGCCGGGATAGAACGAATAGGAATAGCGGGAATAGGGGTGGTAGTGTCTAGTGGAGTTGGTGCCACATCATCCTTATTAAACTCAGGATTTGAATTTTCTAATTCATTAGCCTTTCGTTTCTTTCCTAGTTCGAACTCGTCTTTTGTAATTTCCTGTATTTCTTCCTCGGGTTCACTTTCCTCCTCGGGTTCACTTTCCTCCTCGGGTTCACTTTCCTCCTCGGGTTCACTTTCCTCCTCGGGTTCACTTTCCGGGTTCTCTATAGTTGGTTCATCCGGAATTTGTGAGTCTTCCCCAAAGATATCATTTTCGTCATCGGATAGGTTAATGACTGGAACACCATCTGAAGATTCTGGTTCGGAGTCGCTGAATGTGATAACAAGTTTTGAGCCCGACATCTATCATACAACAACTAACCCATTAGTACTACATAATATTTACATATAAATTTTAACCAACAATGATAAGCAATGGTTTTTAAATCAGACCCGGTCAAAGTCCAGACTTACTAATGTATCCTAACGACTTATCGGTTAGACACACTAATGCAAACCTGGTTCGCTAAGACCACCGCTCTGATACCACATGTCATAACCCGTCCTTAACCATAAGAACGTGTTAAATAACGTATGATTTCATTGCGAGGTATTGACCTCTATATGCGACATTTTTAAAAGAAAAACTGCATATATTATACATTACAAACCATGATTCTTATTTTTGTTACAAGCTTTGGACAACATAAAAATAATTATCGTTTAGCGATAATCTTCGACTTACAAACTTTACATATAATGATAACAACACGGTTTCTAGCATATTTTACAACACATATCCTCGGGTATGCAGTTTTATTTTTGACACAAATATGCGTACGCAAGATCCTGCTCAAATTCAACATTATGCAGCGGAAGCTTTAGTAATCTCCTGAGAATAGACATGTTTTAAAAGGTCAACATAAAGTTGGTGAGATATAGGTTTAGTGCCGGCAGCAATATATATATATATAGACCACAAGATTTCGTATATAAACAGTTTAATAAAAATATTCTAAGTGGTTGAGCACTTGGTAACCATACTTAACATTTAATCACGTCGCATATTCCCTTTAATATGAAATCTTACTACACCGTACCAAGTGTAGTCACAAAACGAAGTACTGTGCAACCGTTGAATACTGGTCGTCCAGTCCGGTTGGGGTTGTCAGGCCCGATAGATCTATCAACAGGATTCGCGTTTACAATACCGCTGTAAATATTAGTTACCAAGCTACAGGGAAGTATGCCAGTGGTACAACTCAACGTAGAATATATTTTTCAGTTACTTGTGTCCATAACGTAAAACATAAAATACATGTATTCTCATCCCGAAATATTTAGAGTTTAAAAGTGGGACTATATACTCACGTTCGTCTTGAAGATATATATATTTTTGACTTGGTCTTCCGGTTGATATCACGAACCTATCCATATATAATATATCAATACCTTTTCTTTTTAAAAAAACGTCTCATATATATACTTGTTATACTTTTAATACTTTGAATAATTCCTTAGTCCGTAGTTAGCATTTCGTTGTTAGTAATTCAATTTTAATGGTTCATTTGTAGATGTTTAATATACCCGCAATGAAATAAATAAAACCCCCAACGAAATAAATAAAACCCCATCGTATATGTATTGGTCGAGATTAATCTTGACCCACGGTACCGGTGTTGTCAAATGACGTGTTGCGTACATAAAGTACCGGTGTTGTCAAATGACGTGTTGCGTACAAACATGGGATCTTATGATTAATCTTCTCGTATTTTTTATGGGTGATCCTGAACCATATAAAATTGAATTATAAGTACATATATATAAAATATCATGTTATCTTAGAAAGATGTGATTTTATTTAATTTTTCCCAATTAATCCCGAAGTTAAACAAGTCTTGGATAACCAATTTTGTTTCGGTCATAGTTTCTTCGTTACAAATCCGTTTTCGTTGATTCAACTTGCCATCTCCTTGGATCGAGTTCCTCTTTAAGACTATGAACTGAAAATACCTTGGTTTGTATTCAAAATCACACGGCATGGGTGAAACTTTAGTGAAACTTATGAAGTTAAACATTTTCCTTTATGTAAACAACCTTAAATGATTATTTTTCTAAAAATACTTATACTTTGAATTAAATCATGAAATTTTTATGTGTTATCATATTCATATTAAAAATCATTTTTCCAGAAGATAAACTTCCAATTCAAAGTTTAAGATGGTTTTTAATTATCCAACCCAAAACAGTCCCCGGTTGCACTCCGACGTCGTAAAAACAGTTTTTAAGGTGTTCTTTGAAAAACCAAGTTATACCTTGTTAAATTAGCATGTAATTAAGTTATATTACAGGTCTTGAAGTATTTTAAAAGTTAAGTTAGAAGGATCTATTTAGTTTGCAAACAAGTTTGAAAACTTTCAAACTATGTTCTTGTTGTTAAAATTTTATACCACAAAATAAGATAGCTATATATATATGAATCGAATAAGGTTATGAACATAGTTACTACCTCAAGTTCCTTGGACAAGGTTGCTGTAAAAGAGGAGTAAGAACCTAGAACTAAAAGGGTGATGGAATTGGATGAAAGATTGGAAGTAAGTTTGTGTTCTTGGAAGGATTCTTGAAGTGTTTTTGTAAGGGTTTTCTTATGGTGATTAAGTGATGTTTTTGAAGCTAAATGATGGGGAAAATGCTTGGAGATGATCAAGTATGAAGTTAAGAGTATTTTGAGAGAGAAATGGGAGTGTAAGTATGAGAAAATGGGGTGAAAAAATGGTATGCATGCATAAAAACGTTTTTAGGTTATAAAGGAAAAAAAAGATACCTAACTTTGTTTTCTTGCTAAATAATTCATGCTACTTGACAAATGGTTGGTTCCACATGTTTCTTAATCATTTAAGGCTGCTAAGGAGCAGATTTTTATTGGTATATACCAATAGTAAATACATCTAGAAGCTGCGTATGATACGGGTACATATACCCTAGATATACGTGTAGAAATCTTTGAGAAAACGGAACGAGGATTCAAATATAGCTATCTTTTGTAAATATACTTATATTGTTTTATGTATGTAAGCCCTTTAAAAGTGATAAAATACATATCTATACGATGCATGTATAAGTATTATAGGTTATAAGTATTTATGTCGAAGAACGTTACGTATAGTTATCGTTTTGAAAACTTAAGTTAGTAGTTTCAAAATATACTTATAACTCATTGTTATTAGTACCCAATGAGATGTTAAACATCCTTAGATCATGTTAAATATATATAAATACATATATATACATAAACGTATAATTATCGTATGTTATATAGTTCGTGATATCATCGGTCAAATTGAACGGTCAAACGTTGTGTAAAACTCTTTTCGAAGACATAAGTCTCAACAATTTGGATTGCTTGTCATGTTGGTAAGGTTTAATTTATGTAAATATTAATCTTATAAATATAGAATGATCGAAAAAGTGCGGGTCATTACATAATATCAAGTTAATATATATATATATATATATATATATATATATATATATATATATATATATATATATATATATATATATATATATATATATATATATATATATATATATATATATATATTTATTTATTTATTTATTTATTTATCTTATATGTTAAAATATGTATAGTTTAATTTTAAGTTTTATGTCAATATAAGTACCAATAATTATCTAAAAATGCTAACAAGTGTTTTATTGATTTCATAACAGTAAGTGACATGTATAAAACATTATAAAAATTTTCTATACATAAATATTAAGTTTTATGTATTAAATATTAAATTTTTTTATAGCTAAAATACAAATAAATAGATAAACAAGTTTAACAACACATTTTATATTTTTTCTAGGTTCTACTGACCAAAATAAACTTAGAAAAAATTTATAAATTTTTGTTATGGTGTAAAAGTATTTATTTCTAATTTCTTTTTCGGTTCAAGATAAATCGAAGTTTATAAATTAATAATTATTATATTAATTCAATTAATTCATCTAAAATTTTCGTATGCCTAATATAGTGTATTAAGCTTAGAAAAATTATTTATACATTTATATTAATAGTTTAACTATTTAATTCAGCTTTTGTATTGTTTTTAGTTTAAATTCGGAATTAAATAGAAATATATAATTATTAATTCTAAAAATAATTTTTATAACTTTCTTATTAGTTCCTAAGTAATTTCCATTGATTATTGTAGTCATAAACATGTTATATCATTAAATTATATTTTTCTTTTTAAAACAGATTTTCCGGTACTGTAGCAAAAGTAGAAGAAAATACAAATTAATTATTTAAAATGACAAATAAATCAAACATAAATTTTTATAATTACTTTTATGACCTAAGGAACAAGAAAAAATTATAAAACATAATATATAAAATTGTTTACTATTTATTTCTTCATTATCTATATATACCAAATATAAAAAAAATCAGTTTTTGATTTTTAATAAATATAAATTCGAATGTATAATTCATAAAAATAATTTTTTTATTCATTAGGATACTTAATACTAATTATCATGTATTTACATTATTTATTATAATTAATTTCGTATTTATTTGGTATTTAACATTAAACTAGCACAAAAATATGATAAAAACTAAATAAAAACTATAAAAATAATATAGAGAACTTACAAAAATAATTTTTGCAGAGGTTTGAGAGAGAATTCTTCAAGTTTTTGGTGTACAAAATTTGTGAACTAGGCTATGGTATTTATAGTTACAATTTTTGGTAAAGAGAAAATAAAAAAATACAAAAGTTTATATAAAAAAATAACTAGTGTCTTGTAAAAAAATTAAAAGTATTTATGACCAGTCATGCCACCATTTCAAAATATAAATAAATAAAAGTAAAGTTAAAAGTAGGAATAAAATAAATAAAAGTGGATCTAGATCTAGTTTATATATAAAAAAATACTACTTTTTAAAAAATATATATATATATATATATATATATATATATATATATATATATATATATATATATATATATATATATATATATATATATATATATATTTCATAGTTCTAAAAATGTTAACTAACTAAATTTCTATTTTTATTTAATTATTAAATACGAATTTTGATAAATATAAATATATATTCGATATTTATAAAATTATAATTACTAAATGTGGTTTTTATTTAATTAAATTATTACTTTATAATTTTATTAGTTTTATATATGTTACTACATTTATATATACTTGTATTTATTAATTGTATAATATATTAACTAAATACAAAATTAATATAAGTATTTTATATGTAATCATGTTATGACATAATTTTTTTTTTTATAAAAATTCTTACGCGTACGTTGTTGAATAAAATTTATTATTCGTTTAACGTTCGTTAATTTCGTATGTATATAACGACCTTTTATTAGTACTTAGAGTTTATTCATTATACTTAAATCTTTTGTTCGGGCATTATATAGATGGAAAAATGAGGGTCGTTATAGAAAATATAAAGCCCAATGACAACACTGAAATTACAAACCGTGGATATCAGTACATATAGCAATATAAAGACACGGGAGGATTATAAATACAATAATCCCTAGAGCATAATAGAAATAAACAGATTCTTCAGGTGGGAGTTGAAAAAGAAGAACGATCATTGCGATAGTTAGAATAAGAACAAGGATCAGAACAGGGTTAAGCATTTTCATAAATCTTTTGAATTTGGGAATTGAGTATAGAAGTGGTGAAAATAAATGGAAAGGAAAAGGTAAATTTATAAATATCAGACGTAGTAATCGGGGCAGATCACCGTATTTAATTAAAGAGATTTTAATTTCCATAAATCCCGAAGAATCAGATCTTATAGATCTTCAAAATTTTCTTTAAATCCCTTGAATTCCGGAATTCAACCAAGGCAATGTCGAAAGTTAAGACACGCCTTATTTTCTATATTCAAGCCTGTCTACGTCAAAAGTTAAAAACAAATCTTTGTTTCTCATTTCATTCCTTTGTGAATAGCTTCACTCGTGCTCTTCGAATAATCAAATTGTTTTATCCATATTACTCAATGATGATAAAACTCTATTTATCAACTCATATTTGTCATGAAAACATTTTTATAGTTAGCCATGACGACCTTACTCAAATTTCGGGACGAAATTTCTTTAACGGGTAGGTACTGTGATGACCCGGGAATTTCCGACCAAATTTAAACTTAATCTTTATATGTTTCCGACACGATAAGCAAAGTCTTTAATGTTGAGTCTTAAAAATCTCTGAAATGTTTACATATAACCTTTGACTAATTCTGAGGATTCACGAACAACTATTTGTAAATAAATATGTAAATACATATGTAGATATAAAAATAAAAATAAGTATATATATATATATAATATTTCGAATTAATAAAGTATACTATAATTTATTTAAACTTAAAAAGTAAAAATAATAATTAGAACAATTAGGTTACTGATAAAATACACACACACACACACACACACACACATATATATATATATATATATATATAAATGTATTATGAAACTATATTATACGTATGTGTATAATATATAAATAATAAAGGTTTGGTAAATAACATCATATGATATAAGACTATTAAATGTTATATAGATAATAAGATATAATATTAACACATTAAACTTCTTGTAAATTAAAATATAATTACTATATCAAGTACCTAAATACTAATAATAATATCAGTACTAATAATATTGGTATATATAACTTATGAATATGAAATTTGTATGAAGAGTTGTTATATTATCATCTCTATCAATTTTATTAATAACATTGATATTATTATAATTAATAGCATTATTAGTATCATTAATATTGTTGTCATTTTAAATTTATTGAAAGTATCATTATTGTTACTATTACTATCATATTATTATTATAACTATAACTATAACTATTATTATTATTATATTATTTGTATTTCATTATTATTATTAATATTAACCAAATTTATTATTAATATATTTAATAATTATTATTATTTATTTATAAACCATATACATCATAGCTGTATGCTTTAAAAAAGGGGATATATATATATCCTTGTCATTTTTTTTCTTTTCTTTTTAACTACTTCTGCAATTGCTGTACACCCGTGTTATATTTTTTTTCTTTGCATTTGTCGATTACTATAAGACAATGGGATTAGTTGAGAGTGTGGAGAAAATCATTGGAGTCATTCTATCCTCTCATCACATATAATAAATAAGATTTTTTATTTATTTATTTTTTTTTCTTCGATACCCTGTACCATCATCTTTATAGCCAAAATTTAATTTCAATTTTTTTTTAAAAATCTAAGAGTGCAGAGGTGTCTTAAATCATGTCATGAACGTTTCCTCAAAGTTTCAGATTCCAATTCATCAAATTAACTTCAAATTTGGAGAGTCAAACTTGGAGTTCAAAAGTCAACCGAATTGTAATCCCTCAAATTCAAAATCGTTTGAATGTGTTAAGCCCAATTGATGATTTATAAAGTTTCTAGGATAGATTTGAAGTATATTTTGTATTTTGATCTTTGGCTAAAACACTATCAATTTTCGAATTATTTTTTTTTTTTTGTTGTTGAACACCTCGTCGAACAACAGAAGGTTATATTTTTTTTTATTTTTTTTCTTTCGTGAAGTATAAACTTTGGTTTTGGATTATTTATCGGTATGTTGAAGTGTCTAAATCTTTGCCTTGATGATTTGCATTTTTTTTTTTGGGTACCGATTGATTGTAGAAGAAGGAAAGGGATGAGCACAGATCTTACGGGTTATAAAATTTAAGGGAGGTTACTAATTAGATAAATGGGCGTTAGCCCAATGGTTAAGGGTATTAGTGTGTACAGGGGGGTCACGGGTTCGAGTCCCACCTGGAGCATTTTTTTGAGGGTATACACTTTCAATTCCATTTCCATTTCTATTATTATTATTATTATTATTATTATTATTATTATTATTATTATTATTATTATTATTATTATTATTATTATTATTATTATTATTATTATTAGGGTTATTATTGTTATTATTATAATTATTATTAGTAATAGAAATATAAGTATTAGTTGCTACTCATTATTATTATAAAAAATTAAAATTTCAATTATGATTGTTATTATTATTGTATTATTATTATTAATTAATATCATTACCATTAATAGCATTATTATTAAGTAATATTATTGTTGATATTATCATTAGTATTAAGATTGTTATTTTTATATATCGTACAATTATGATTAGAATTATTAATAAGTATTATACGTTTATGAACTAAACTTGGAAAATATTTAAACACTTGTGATTTGAAATAAGATAAGTATTTAGATAAATATAAGATTGACATTGATTAGGATATAACTATGATCGTACACATTGTAAACAAAATAGCTATACATATGTAAATATAGATATAACACCCTTAAGTTCTTAAAATGATAATAAGTATTACAATTAATAAAATTATCATCTTGGTATCACTAAAACTATTATTTTCATTGTTATCAATATTATTAGGTAGTTACTAAAATCATTATCATAACCATCATTTACGGTAAAATTAATTATTACAAGTATTATTATTATTATCATGGTTAATACCAATATTGGAATTATTATTAACATTGAAAATTATTATAATTATAATCAAATATAACTTTTATTCCCTATTATTAATACTATACATTATCATGTATATAAAAATATACATAAAAGTAACATTACCTATAAGTATGAAATAATTATATTAACAATCTTTATATAAATATTCATATATAACAAATTACGTATTTTAATATATATATATATAACTATATAAACAATAACCGTTTTTAAATATATATATATATATATATATATATATATATATATATATATATATATATATATATATATATATATATATATATATATATATATATATATATATATATATACAAATCATGTAACTAGTATATAAAAGTTATAATATATGGAATGGTTCGATTACAATTATAGGTATTAATGATTATACAAATGATATAGGTTCGTGAATCCGAGGCCAACCCTTCATTGTTCAGTTGTTTAATGTCGTCATATGTATTTTTACTACAAAATACATTAGGTGAGTTTCATTTGCCTTTTTACCCTTTATATTTTTGGGCTGAGAATATATGCGCTGCTTTTAATAAATATTTACGAAATAGACACAAGTAATCGAAACTACATTATATGGTTGAATGATCGAAATCGAATATGCCCCTTTTTATTAAGTCTGGTAATCTAAGAATTAGGGAACAGACACCCTAATTGACGCGAATCCTAAAGATAGATCTATCGGGCCCAACAAGCCCTATCCACAGTACCGGATGCTTTAGTACTTCGAAATTTATATCATGTCCGAAGGAGGATCCCGAAATGATGGGGATATTCTTATATGCATATTGTTAATGTCGGTTACCAGGTGTTCAATCCATATGAATGATATTTTTGTCTCTATGTATGGGACGTATGTTTATGAGAATTGGAAATATGAAATCTTGTGTTCTATTAAAATTATGAAATGATTATTTATGCTAAACTAATGAACTCACCAACCTTTCGGTTGACACTTGAAAGCATGTTTATTCTCAGGTACGAAGGAAATCTTCCGCTGTGCATTTGATCATTTTAAAGATATTACTTGGAGTCATTCATGACATATTTCAAAAGACGTTGCATTCGAGTCGTTGAGTTTATCAAGATCATTATTAAGTCAACTATAGTTGGATATATTATGAAATGGTATGCATGTCTGTCAACTTCAGATGTAATGAAAGATTGTCTTTTCATATGATATAAGACTATTAAATGTTATATAGATAATAAGATATAATATTAACACATTAAACTTCTTGTAAATTAAAATATAATTACTATATCAAGTACCTAAATACTAATAATAATATCAGTACTAATAATATTGGTATATATAACTTATGAATATGAAATTTGTATGAAGAGTTGTTATATTATCATCTCTATCAATTTTATTAATAACATTGATATTATTATAATTAATAGTATTATTAGTATCATTAATATTGTTGTCATTTTAAATTTATTGAAAGTATCATTATTGTTATTATTACTATCATATTATTATTATAACTATAACTATAACTATTATTATTATTATATTATTTGTATTTCATTATTATTATTAATATTAACCAAATTTATTATTAATATATTTAATAATTATTATTATTTATTTATATACCATATACATCATAGCTGTATGCTTTAAAAAAGGGGATATATATATATCCTTGTCATTTTTTTTCTTTTCTTTTTAACTACTTCTGCAATTGCTGTACACCCGTGTTATATTTTTTTTCTTTGCATTTGTCGATTACTATAAGACAATGGGATTAGTTGAGAGTGTGAAGAAAATCATTGGAGTCATTCTATCCTCTCATCACATATAATAAATACGATTTTTTTTTATTTTTATTTTTTTTTCTTCGATACCCTGTACCATCATCTTTATAGACAAAATTTAATTTCAATTTTTTTTAAAAATCTAAGAGTGCAGAGGTGTCTTAAATCATGTCATGAACGTTTCCTCAAAGTTTCAGATTCCAATTCATCAAATTAACTTCAAATTTGGAGAGTCAAACTTGGAGTTCAAAAGTCAACCGAATTGTAATCCCTCAAATTCAAAATCGTTTGAATGTGTTAAGCCCAATTGATGATTTATAAAGTTTCTAGGATAGATTTGAAGTATATTTCGTATTTTGATCTTTGGCTAAAACACTATCAATTTTCGAATTAATTTTTTTTTTGTTGTTGAACACCTCGTCGAACAACAGAAGGTTATATTTTTTTTTATTTTTTTTCTTTCGTGAAGTATAAACTTTGGGTTTGGATTATTTATCGGTATGTTGAAGTGTCTAAATCTTTGCCTTGATGATTTGCATTTTTTTTTGGGTACCGATTGATTGTAGAAGAAGGAAAGGGATGAGCACAGATCTTACGGGTTATAAAATTTAAGGGAGGTTACTAATCAGATAAATGGGCGTTAGCCCAATGGTTAAGGGTATTAGTGTGTACAGGGGGGTCACGGGTTCGAGTCCCACCTGGAGCATTTTTTTGAGGGTATACACTTTCAATTCCATTTCCATTTCTACTATTATTATTATTATTATTATTATTATTATTATTATTATTATTATTATTATTATTATTATTATTATTATTATTATTATTATTATTATTATTATTATTATTATTATTATTATTTTTATTATTATTAGTATTATTGTTATTAGGGTTATTATTGTTATTATTATAATTATTATTAGTAATAGAAATATAAGTATTAGTTGCTACTCATTATTATTATAAAAAATTAAAATTTCAATTATGATTGTTATTATTATTGTATTATTATTATTAATTAATATCATTACCATTAATAGCATTATTATTAAGTAATATTATTGTTGATATTATCATTAGTATTATGATTGTTATTTTTATATATCGTACAATTATGATTAGAATTATTAATAAGTATTATACGTTTATGAACTAAACTTGGAAAATATTTAAACACTTGTGATTTGAAATAAGATAAGTATTTAGATAAATATAAGATTGACATTGATTAGGATATAACTATGATCGTACACATTGTAAACAAAATAGCTATACATATGTAAATATAGATATAACACCCTTAAGTTCTTAAAATGATAATAAGTATTACAATTAATAAAAATATCATCTTGGTATCACTAAAACTATTATTTTCATTGTTATCAATATTATTAGGTAGTTACTAAAATCATTATCATAACCATCATTTACGGTAAAATTAATTATTACAAGTATTATTATTATTATCATGGTTAATACCAATATTGGAATTATTATTAACATTGAAAATTATTATAATTATAATCAAATATAACTTTTATTCCCTATTATTAATACTATACATTATCATGTATATAAAAATATACATAAAAGTAACATTACCTATAAGTATGAAATAATTATATTAACAATCTTTATATAAATATTCATATATAACAAATTACGTATTTTAATATATATATATATATATATAACTATATAAACAATAACCGTTTTTAAATATATATATATATATATATATATATATATATATATATATATATATATATATATATATATATATATATATATATATATATATATACAAATCATGTAACTAGTATATAAAAGTTATAATATATGGAATGGTTCGATTACAATTATAGATATTAATGATTATACAAATGATATAGGTTCGTGAATCCAAGGCCAACCCTGCATTGTTCAGTTGTTTAATGTCGTCATATGTATTTTTACTACAAAATACATTAGGTGAGTTTCATTTGCCTTTTTACCCTTTATATTTTTGGGCTGAGAATACATGCGCTGTTTTTAATAAATATTTACGAAATAGACACAAGTAATCAAAACTACATTATATGGTTGAATGATCGAAATTGAATATGCCCCTTTTTATTAAGTCTGGTAATCTAAGAATTAGGGAACAGACACCCTAATTGACGCGAATCCTAAAGATAGATCTATCGGGCCCAACAAGCCCCATCCACAGTACCAGATGCTTTAGTACTTCGAAATTTATATCATGTCCGAAGGAGGATCCCGGAATGATGGGGATATTCTTATATGCATATTGTTAATGTCGGTTACTAGGTGTTCAATCCATATGAATGATATTTTTGTCTCTATGTATGGGACGTATGTTTATGAGAATTGGAAATATGAAATCTTGTGGTCTATTAAAATTATGAAATGATTATTTATGCTAAACTAATGAACTCACCAACCTTTGGGTTGACACTTGAAAGCATGTTTATTCTCAGGTACGAAAGAAATCTTCCGCTGTGCATTTGATCATTTTAAAGATATTACTTGGAGTCATTCATGACATATTTCAAAAGACGTTGCATTCGAGTCGTTAAGTTTATCAAGATCATTATTAAGTCAACTATAGTTGGATATATTATGAAATGGTATGCATGTCTGTCAACTTCAGATGTAATGAAAGATTGTCTTTTCAAAACGAATGCAATGTTTGTAAAATGTTTCATATAGAGGTCAAGTACCTCGCGATGAAATCAACTGTTGTGAATCATTTATAATCGATATGGACCTTGTCCGGATGGATTAGGACGGGTCCTTTCAGTTGGTATCAGAGCGGTGGTCTTAGCGAACCATGTCTGCATTAGTGTGTCTAACTGATAAGCCGTTAGGATGCATTAGTGAGTCTGGACTTCGACCGTGTCTGGATGTCAAAAGTTTTGCTTATCATTTCGTGTCGGAAATCATCTGTTTATCATCCTTAGGAAATTACCTACTTATCATTCTTAGTCTAGACACATCTTACTGCAATGATTGCATGAATAGTGTATAGACAAAATTCGTATCTTAACGTATCTGCTAATTCATATCTTAGCATATCTGCTACTGTAGACTTTGCCTGAAAACTTCCGTAGATTCCTCCGTAACTTATGAGATTCTAGTATTATATATGCATATGTAAATTATGTATTGCAGGGTACTAATCTACATCCTATAATTTATTTCTTATCCAAAATCCTCCATCTGATTGTACGAGATGAATCCTGCAACCAGTTCGAGTCCCTCAGATTCCGATAGCTATTCCGATAATTATTTCGACAGCTATTCCGACATAGATGTTCACCTAAGCTCTGAAAATAGCATCATCGGCATGAATCAAACAATCAGCCATTATCAATTCATCTGATGGGTTCGTAGTCGACTAAATTAATGGAAACGCGCAGAAGCCAATCCCATCCACCAACCGAATTCACCTCTTGACAATGAACCTGAAGCGTTTACCGGCGAACCTATTCGAGACACCATTTTCAGTCTCATTTCCAGGGTAACTCGACAAGATTATATTCTATCCACAATTCTGAACCTTATTCATCCACTCGTTCCGACCGACAATCATCCTGGAGTAATAAGGCAACGAACTTCGTGCTCGAATAATCAATTCGGAGAATATGGTGCAAAATGTATCAGCTTCAGCAACATCACCGGCACCAACAGGTCCATCAATAACAGCACCAGTACCATCAACAATCCATGCTTCAATATCATCATCTGTACTTTGAGTATGATCTTCGTTCTACTTATCGTTCTACCTCATTTATCTTCGTTCGACATGACGAAAATATAATCTCTAAAATTTTAGAGATTATTTATTCTAGTTCCAACCGAAAAGCAAATGAGTTTAATATCGTATTAACTCATTAAATTCATGAATACATCTCAAGAAAATATATATGTATATATGTTTTCACAAAGATTGTAATTAAAAATTCTTTCGTACAAACTGTTAATGGTGAAAACATTTTAACGGGTAGGTAATACCCGAGGAATATTTAGGTTTCACATTAATAAGTTACACGGTACATTTTTTTTCAATCTAATTCAACAGTCATTTACTATCCTACTTACATCCACCGATATACGTATCCGTTCACCACAGAGTAACCATTTCATTCAATTTCATATTTGGATTTTGACCTATCAGAATCCAACAAGTGGCATAATGAAGAAATAATGGACACAATAAAAATTGATTAGAAACAGATTAATTAACAATATGAAATTTTGTTAAGAAACCACGCTAACAAGATACTAGCTAACTGTTCCTAGCTAACCGTTAATTCTGTATCACATTTTATTTTATCGCAATTTATTTATCGCAATTTAATTATCGCAATTTATTTATCGCAGTTTATTTATCGCAATTTATATTCTCGCAATTTTATTTATCGTCATTTAATTTCTGTATTTATTTTACGCTCTTTAAATATCGGGACATGTATACAAGGTTTTGACATATCATATCGATGCATCTATATATATTATCTGGAATCACCATAGACACTCTATATGCAGTAATGATCGAGTTCTCTATACAGGGTTGAGGTTGATTCTACAATAATATATATAGTTTGAGTTGTAATCGAGTCTGAGACGTATACGGGTCACAACACGTATTAATTAATTCGAATATTATTTATTAAATTATATATATGAATTATTGAACTGTCAACTGTGGACTATCGACTGTGAACTAATAAGATTGGACAATTAAAAATGAATTAAAATATTGATTATAACATATGAAACTAAACAATTCTTCAAGTTTGCCACTTGATTTCATCTTAAACATCATTTGTATCTTCACGATTACATTCTGCGTTCAAATCTTTCATGATTCTTGAAAACACCTCAATAGAGAGGATGAACCAACCGCACTTCATTTACGAAAGAAAATATTGATGCATATAGTAATGCACTTGAAAAACTCTCGGAAACTGAGTAAACGTTCAATACATAACTGTGCTAAATTCTTTAGTGTTATTATTACCCAAAATAACTTTACAGTTCTTCTTCAAAATAGCCAATTTTGTCACAGCTCCAGCAAGACAACTTCGACCTTTCATACGAAACAACCTTATTATAACGTTGATATATACGCGTGCTCTTTTATTGTTACCAGGGAACCTTTCATATTCCACCATATTACCATCAGCGTTTAATCATCTAAAAACACAATTTTCCTGAAACCACCTCGGATTAATAACCGATGATTCAGATATCGTAGCATTAAACGCAGAGGAAACAGAAAAAATGTAGATGGTTTAAACGACCAAAAGTTTGATGATAAAGAAAGGAGTGTTAGGAGTGCTCAATAGAAAATTGGGTATTGAAAAACATATTGAGCTACCTATGAAGGAGACCAAGGACAAATACAAGGACCAAACCCTATATTCAAAGAATTTAGGTAATTATGGATCCGATGAAACCTTCAACAAATATCTTGCTCCGTACTCATGTTAAAATCTTGCGGAAAATCTTTCTCCATCAACCATCGAACTTAGAAATTCCAAAATATCATCATCAATATCTTCGATATTTCTGAGGATATTTTCGTAAATATTCTCGTCCGAAATTATATACCTCTTCGTGCTTCCTGTGTATCATTATATTGGAAACATTCAATAGAAAATCTATTATCGAAAGGAAAATTATGCGAAACTATGAAAGAAGCCGTGGACAAATCACAAAGAATAAGTTTGACTTCAAAGAATCCAAATGATTCTGTTTCTGATGAAATCTTTAGCGAATACCTTGCTTCCGAATCTAAACCTTTACGGATAAATCTTCTTCATCATCCTTCGATATTAGAAATTCCAAGATATCATCATATCTTTCATTATAAATATCCTCCATATTTCTGAAGATATTTTCATAATTATTCTTATTTGAAATCATTTATCTCTTCGTGCTATCAGTGTTACATCATATAGAAACTGTTAGTTTCTATATTCTGTAAACTTTCGAGCTTAAAATATGAATGTTATTGAAGTGATGTTGGGAACTGATGCATGAGTTAGTATAATATAATGACACTTGATCAACGTGATTATATTACAGTAAGTCATGCTGAGTTCTAATGAGACATGATGCTTCACAGTAGATCATACCACTATCATGTGTCATGTTACATAACTTTTTCATTCTAATTAACTTCTGAACATATCAAGAAAGCATATTCTTGATAGTTCTATACTCAGTGATTCTGATAATTTGACAAATCAAACCGTGCTAATACCTTCTTTCTTATTTAGAATATAATGTTTATCCGAAATTCCATACTTACGAATTCTGGACCATTACTCGCTTTACTAGAGGTCAGGAGAATAATAAAAAGGCAAAGAGATCTAAAATATAAGAGAAAATATCACACCCCCAGTTAGGGCCTGGGCGAAATGTGATTCAATATCATAATACATACCAACATATTATAAAATGAGAACAAATACTATATGAATAAAACCAAATTTGTAGCGGAAGGATTAATAATGTCGTTACAAGAATTATAAATTGTTCAAATGCAGAAAAGTAAATATGCGATAAGTCTTGATCCTAGCCAAGTAAGTCATCACATAAGCAGTAGATATAGAGGTCCTGATCATTCAGTACCTGAGACAAACATGCTAAAAGTGTCAACCAAAAAGGTTGAGTGAAATTCATAGGTTTAACAAATATGATTGACCGTTTGTTCTTAGACCACAAGATTTGTTATAAAAGTAGATCACGCAGATCCAAAAGTAGTACTGATTCGTGATATTTTAGACTAAACGTTTGTTTTGTTGCCCCGATGATAAGTTGACAGTACCTTATCACCATGTTTAAATCATTATTAAGTAATACAAAGACATCGCGGTCAAATGTATCGGGGACGTTACTCCCGATAGGCCTACCCCCAATAATTAAGAATGCCTTATCCTGAAAGTAATTAAAAAATATCACTGTGGGTTCTTAGTAGCATAAGCTAGTCATAGTACAGTTTAGGTTCGTACTTGTGTCTAAGTTGTTTAAAGTATAAAAGCAGCATGTGTCTCACCCCAGTAAGTATAAAAAGTGCTATAGCAATAAGAGTGGGGCTATGAAAGTCACCTTAGTAATTCGGTGAGTGAAAGTATTCCTTAAAGAGAAAGTATGGATGATCGAAGCACAGAGAAGTCAACCTAAGAATAAGTTGAGAATAGTTTAGATGTTTTGCCTGTATTATGATAAGTGTAAGTATTTTCTTTTATAGTAAGTTTAAAGAAGGTTTATCGTTTTGGAAAGGCTTTTCATACTAGACAAGCTTCCAATCTAACACTTTCAATTTAAAATGGCCTTTTCAGGTCATAGGTTTCTGAGCCACAGGATCCTTTAACTCGGTAATCCAGACTCTCCGCCTAGACTTTCGAGCGTCCATCCACTCGAGAAAGATCAAGATCTATACCCATCTAATATATCGTTCCAATACGTTTTTAGGTGCGCATAGGAATACAACACTTTAAATACTTTATACAATAAGTATTTACTTAAGTTCGATTGTATTATCGTTATTAAGATTGTTTGGTTTTTAAATCCTAATAATAAGTAGGATATATTTAAGTAGGTAAACAAGTGTTATACATAGAAATTGTGTTTTATGAATGGGTATGTATTAATATCAAGTTAATATATATATATATATATATATATATATATATATATATATATATATATATATATATATATATATATATATATATATATATATATATATATTTATTTATTTATTTATCTTATATGTTAAAATATGTATAGTTTAATTTTAAGTTTTATGTCAATATAAGTACCAATAATTATCTAAAAATGCTAACAAGTGTTTTATTGATTTCATAACAGTAAGTGACATGTATAAAACATTATAAAAATTTTCTATACATAAATATTAAGTTTTATGTATTAAATATTAAATTTTTTATAGCTAAAATACAAATAAATAGATAAACAAGTTTAACAACACATTTTATATTTTTCTTAGGTTCTACTGACCAAAATAAACTTAGAAAAAATTTATAAATTTTTGTTATGGTGTAAAAGTATTTATTTCTAATTTCTTTTTCGGTTCAAGATAAATCAAAGTTTATAAAGTAATAATTATTATATCAACTCAATTAATTCATCTAAAATTTTCGTATGCCTAATATAGTGTATTAAGCTTAGAAAACTTATTTATACATTTATATTAATAGTTTAAATATTTAATTCAACTTTTGTATTGTTTTTAGTTTAAATTCGGAATTAAATAGAAATATATAATTATTAATTCTAAAAATAATTTTTATAACTTTCTTATTAGTTCCTAAGTAATTTCCATTGATTATTGTAGTCATAAACATGTTATATCATTAAATTATATTTTTCTTTTTAAAACAGATTTTCCGGTACTGTAGCAAAAGTAGAAGAAAATACAAATTAATTATTTAAAATGACAAATAAATCAAACATAAATTTTTATAATTACTTTTATGACCTAAGGAACAAGAAAAAATTATAAAACATAATATATAAAATTGATTACTATTTATTTCTTCATTATCTATATATACCGAATATAAAAAAAATCAGTTTTTGATTTTTAATAAATATAAATTCGAATGTATAATTCATAAAAATAATTTTTTTAGTCATTAGGATACTTAATACTAATTATCATGTATTTACATTATTTATTATAATTAATTTCGTATTTATTTGGTATTTACCATAAAACTAGCACAAAAATATGATAAAAACTAAATAAAAACTATAAAAATAATATAGAGAACTTACAAAAATAATTTTCGCAGAGGTTTGAGAGAGAATTCTTCAAGTTTTTGGTGTACAAAATTTGTGAACTAGGCTATGGTATTTATAGTTACAATTTTTGGTAAAGAGAAAATAAAAAAATACAAAAGTTTATATAAAAAAATAACTAGTGTCTTGTAAAAAAATTAAAAGTATTTATGGCCAGTCATGCCACCATTTCAAAATATAAATAAATAAAAGTAAAGTTAAAAGTAGGAATAAAATAAATAAAAGTGGATCTAGATCTAGTTTATATATAAAAAAATACTACTTTTAAAATATATATATATATATATATATATATATATATATATATATATATATATATATATATATATATATATATATATATATATATATATATATATATTTCATAGTTCTAAAAATGTTAACTAACTAAATTTCTATTTTTATTTAATTATTAAATACGAATTTTGATAAATATAAATATATATTCGGTATTTATAAAATTATAATTACTAAATGTGGTTTTTATTTAATTAAATTATTACTTTATAATTTTATTAGTTTTATATATGTTACTACATTTATATATACTTTTATTTATTAATTGTATAATATATTAACTAAATACAAAATTAATATAAGTATTTTATATGTAATCATGTTATGACATAATTTTTTTTTTATAAAAATTCTTACGCGTACGTTGTTGAATAAAATTTATTATTCGTTTAACGTTCGTTAATTTCGTATGTATATAACGACCTTTTATTAGTACTTAGAGTTTATTCATTATACTTAAATCTTTTGTTCGGGCATTATATAGATGGAAAAATGAGGGTCGTTATAGTACCTCCCCGTTAATGAAAACTTCGTCCCGAAGTTTTAAGTGGAGTTCCCGTCTGCTTCATCAACAGTTGGGAAGAGATGGGGGTATTTTCGTATCATTTGGTCTTTGCGTTCCCAGGTATATTCGGGGCCTCTACGCGAATTCCAACGGACTTTAACAATAGGTATGTTGCTCTTACGTGTCTCTTTGACCTCTTCTTTCATAATCTCTATAGGTTCTTCGACAAAGTGTATTTGCTCATCAATGCGGATATCATCCAAAGGAATAACAAGAGTATCTTCGGCGAGACACTTTTTCAGATTTGAGACATGAAACACATCATGTACTTGACTTAGTTCAGCTGGAAGTTCTAATCGATACGCAACGGGACCGATTCTTTGAATAACTTTGAAAGGTCCAAGATAACGCGGACTGAGTTTACTTCGTTTACCGAAGCGGATAACACCTTTCCAAGGAGATACTTTTAACATAACGTTATCTCCAACTTGGAATTCTAACGGTTTTCGGTGAGGGTCGGCATAACTCTTTTGTCGACTACGAGCGGTTTCTAAACGCTTCTTGATTTGCACGATCTTTTCGGAAGTTTCATGAATAAGTTCAGGACCAGTTAATTGTCTGTCCTCGAGTTCATCCCAACACAACGGAGATCTACATTTGCGACCGTATAAAGCTTCGAATGGTGCAGCTTTAATACTAGAGTGATAGCTGTTGTTGTAAGAAAACTCGACTAAAGGTAGGTGTTTATCCCACCCTTTACCGAAATCGATAACACATGCTCATAGCATATCCTCCAAAGTTTGGATAGTTCGTTCACTTTGACCGTCTGTTTGCGGATGATAAGCTGTACTCATGTCGAGTCGAGTTCCAAGAGACGCTTGCAAGGATTTCCAGAAATTGGAAGTAAATCGACTATCGCGATCCGAGATAATAGAAGTAGGGACACCATGACGAGTAACAATCTCTTTAACATAGAGTCGAGCTAACTTTTCCATTCTGTCAGTCTCTTTGATTGGTATGAAATGTTCAGACTTAGTGAGACGATCAACTATAACCCAAATCGTATCATTGCCATTTGCAGTCTTAGGCAATTTTGTGATAAAGTCCATAGCTATACCATCCCACTTCCACTGTGGAATATCGGGTTGAGTTAGAAGACCAGAAGGCTTTTGGTGCTCGGCTTTGACTTTCGAACAAGTAAGACACTTACTTACATAAGTAGCAATGTCGCCTTTCATGTTGGGCCACCAGTAGAACTCTTTCACATCCTGATACATTTTACTAGAACCGGGATGAATAGAATACCTAGTCTTATGTGCTTCATCCAAGACTAGTTCACGGAGATTACCATAACGAGGAACCCAAATTCGATTACCAAAGTATCTTGTACCATTGGACTTAACTTGCAGTTGGTTTTCGAAATTTATAGGTCCTTCTCCTTCGATAAGTGTAGGTTTGATAGCTTCAACTTGAACTTCGCATATTCGAGAGATGAGATTCGATTTGATCTTAAGATTCAAGGCACGAACACGCCTAACTTCATCCTTTCGACTTAGAGCATCGGCAACTACATTTGCCTTTCCCGGATGATACTTTAGTTCACAATCATAATCATTTAACAATTCGAGCCATCGTCTCTGTCTCATGTTTAGCTGTTTCTGATTAAAGACATGCTGAAGACTCTTATGGTCGGTGAATATCGTAAACTTAGTACCGTATAGATAATGTCGCCACATCTTCAGAGCGAATACCAGTAGTTGTCTTTGAATTTTTTTTTTCTTGCGTATTTAGATTGTTGTGGTTCTCATTTGGGTTGTGTTTAGGGTTTGCTTCGTTTTATTTAGTTTGGTTGTGGTTGGTTATAGTTTGTTAGTTTGGTTGTGGTTTATTGTTTATAAAAGTATTTCGAGTTTAACGGTGTGGTCGGTAGAATTTAACCCGCGGCGAGCAGGAAGATACGGGGTGTCGAAGTGTGCGGGTGGGGTTTTTTATTTTAAGTAAGAGAATTAATGCTTTACCCCCCTGAAGTTTGTGTGGTGTAATTAACTTCATGTTTCTTTAATTGTCGGGAGGCATAAGCGATAACCTTCTTGCGTTGCATTAGAACACAACCGAACCCTTGTTTCGAGGCATTGTAGTAGACAACAAAATCGTCGGAACCTTCAGGTAAAGATAAGATCGGAGCAGTGGTCAACTTCTCTTTCAGGATCTTAAATGCAGACTCTTGTTCTTCGGACCACTCGAATTTCTTCCCTTTGTGAGTTAACTTGGTGAGAGGCTTTGCAAGAAGAGAAAAATCTTTAATAAATCTTCGGTAGTAACCGGCAAGTCCCAAAAATTGGCGAATATGCTTCGCAGTCTTTGGCACTTCCCAATTCTGAACAGCGGTGATTTTAGCGGGATCGACATGTATTCCATTACTATCTACAACATGTCCAAGGAATTGTATGGTTCTAAGCCAAAACTCACACTTAGAAAATTTTGCGTAGAGTTTTTCTTTTCTTAAGAGTTCAAGAATCAATCGTAAATGTTGCTCATGTTCTTTCTCGCTTTTAGAATAGATCAAAATGTCGTCGATGAAAACAATAACGAATTTATCAAGGTAAGGCTTGCAAACACGGTTCATAAGATCCATAAATACGGCTGGAGCATTGGTTAAACCGAAAGGCATAACACAAAATTCGTAATGTCCGTATCGGGTGCGGAATGCAGTCTTAGGAATGTCGGACTCCTTGACTCTGAGCTGGTGATAACCGGATCTTAAATCAATCTTAGAATAAACGCTTGACCCTTGAAGTTGGTCGAATAGATCATCAATGCGAGGTAACGGGTAACGGTTCTTTATGGTAAGCTTGTTGAGTTCTCGGTAATCAATACACATTCTCAACGTACCATCCTTCTTTTTGACGAATAAGATAGGAGCTCCCCACGGGGACGAACTTGGACGAATAAAACCTAGATCCAAAAGTTCTTGGAGTTGGTTAGAAAGTTCCTTCATTTCGGAAGGTGCTAAATGATACGGTGCTTTAGCAATGGGTGCAGCACCTGGAGATAAATCGATTTGAAATTCAACTTGACGAGGCGGTGGAAGACCAGGGAGATTTTCGGGAAACACATTGGGAAAATATTTAACAACCGGGACATTTTCAATACGCGTTTCTTCGGATTCGATCATTTTAACGTGAGCTAGTATGGCGGAGTAACCTTTCACAAGGTACTTACGGGCTTTAAGACATGAGATGATATTAAGATTGGAACAACTTCGTTCGCCTTGGATAATAAGAGTTTCTCCACTTCCTAACGGAATTTGAACGGTCTTATCGAAACACATGATGGCTGCTCTCAATGGACCTAACCAATCCATTCCAACCACTACATCGAAACTACCTAGCTCGACCGGAAAAAAGGTCTATCTTGAATTCCTTATCGGCTAGAATTAGGTTGCAGTTTTTATATATTTTATCAACTTTCATTAACTTCCCATTAGCCACTTCTACTAATCGTCTGGTTTGTAGGGTTTGGGGCTTTTCAGTAAAAAGGGTGCAAAACTCATTTGACACATAACTCTTATCGGCTCCCGTATCAAATAAAATAGTGGCATAACAATTATTGACGAGGTACGTACCGGTAATGACCTCATCCTCATCACTGGCTTCTGCAGCAGTAATCACAAAAGCACGACCTTTGGCAGTAGCATTTGCTCCAGTAGCTGGAGTATCTTTCTTCTTTGGACAATTCAGGCTAATATGCCCCTTTTCACCACAAGCATAGCATGTTGGAGGAGCTCTAGCCGGAACAATGGCTCTATTCTGAGGTAGGGTTCTACAAGTCTTTGCAGCATGGCCTATCTTCTTACATATTGTACACACAGCAGTGCACTTTCCCGGATGATGCCTTTCACATTTAGAACAAAACGGACTAGTACCCTGATAACCGGGTCTCGTACCATTCGCCGGTTTCTTATTAACATTTTGAGCTGAACCCTGAGATGGTTCAAATTTCCTCTTATTGTCACCGTTTTTAACTTCGACTTGTTTATTAACCGAAACTCTCCTACGTTTAGCAATCATTAAACTCTGTGCCATGTGGATCACAGCATCCACAGTAACCTTCTCGGCAGAAATCACATTCCCTTGAACATCCTCGGGTAGACCCTCGATATACCGCTCTATCCTGCGGGCTTCACTTGGGAACATTTCGGGATATAAGGTAGAAAGCTCCAAAAAACGATTGGTATAGCTTTCGATATCGGTTCCTTTAACTCTGAGTTCCCAGTACTCAGCCTCGAGCTTTTGGACTTGACTTCTTGGGCAAAACTTAGTGATCATCATGCCTTTGAGTTCATCCCATGGGGTAGTATTAGCATTATCTATTCCCACAGATTTGGCATGAGCAGTCCACCATGTCATAGCATTGCCAGTGAGTGAACTTGTGGAAAACTTCACTCGATCATTATCTCCGCAGTTACAGATACGGAAGATTGATTCTAGCTTTTCAAACCATCGGACCAGTTCTACGGCTTCTTCTTTTCCACTAAAAGTGGGTGGGTTACAGTTCTTAAAATCTTTATAGGAGCAAGTTTTAGAAGGAACATTATGATTGTTATTGTTATTGCCTTGGGCGGCCGCTAGCAATAATTGAAATTGTTCAGTAGAAAGAGTGACATTTGGTATAAGATTGTTGTTGTTGTTGTTGTTGTTGTTGTTACCATGAGTTGAGTGAGCCATTGATCTTCAATACATAAATACATTATTAGTTGAAGAATCAAGATGTTATAAGTTTACAATCATGATTTATAACGTTTGCACAACACACATAGGTGAATAAGACAATATGCTTAAATAAACACTTAACATTATTGGAAACGAGGATTATATAAGCCTTTATTACACGAGTTTGGAATGGAAAAAGTTTAGGCATAAGCCTTTACATAGATGGGTAAATGGAAAATAGGAAAACAAAAGGTAGGTTTTAGTTCTTCTTTTTCTCGTTCTCAGCTTCCTTCATAAATTTCTCTATCTTTTCATTTTTCTCCTTTTGTTTCTCGTAGAGGTATTCAAAATTATCGTAGAGGTTAGTGATGCGGCTGTTGACAAAGTTGTTGTTGAAATCCTTGATAGCCAGTTGATGATTGATTCGGTTTTTCTCTATTTTCATCTTAGACTCAACTAGTTCTTGGAGGTAGGCAAGAGATTGCTTTCCCCAACGAGTATTCCGTTCTTCCTCAGTCTTCACTTTCATTACTGTCTCCATTACTTTGTCCATGTTATTTTTCACAAGTTTTTCTAGTTTTTCAGTTTGAGAGTCGAAGGACTCTTTGATGATTTCTTTCAAGATTGTGTTTTCTTTTTCTAGGTTGTTTAGACGCATTTCTATCCGAGCAACTTGGCGCCTACTATACTCTTTATTCTTATCACAACTTCGCTGAAGGTTGAGGATATCAGACTTCACCCTTACGTGTTCCATGTTATTACAAAATAATGGATCGGCTTCTCTAGTGGCGGCGGGTTCGGGTTGTTTTCTTTTTCGAGATGAGTTTTCAGATGATTCTTTAATAGGCTCTTCTTCAGGCTCATAACCTGAGAAGTCACTATCGTAGTTAGGGAGGTCTTGAAGAGCATTCCGTTTGGGAGTATTCATCGATTGATGAGAGTCAGCAGTATTGGCATGATGTTTTCCTTTGCTTTCATTTCTCGGGGTTGGATAATATTCGGGAGACCCACGCGAGTTGTAACGAGTGTTCGGGCTATAGTTCATTGGTGGTGAAGGAGGACTATAAAGTGGGTTTCGAACTGATTTTTCGATAGAAGATCCTTCAGTATCTTTCTCAGCTGGTTTGAAAAGAGTCATTTTGTTTATTTGATGATAGCTTGACATCCTAACATTAAGATAGAGATTTTGATTAGATTTTTAAGCTAGGATTGTAAAGAATGAGAGGTAGGTTTGAACTCTTTGCTTTAACATTCTAAGGTAATCCTAAGTGATTTAAATTCTAAGGCAGGAAAGGTTATAGTTTCCTAGATCGCTAAGGTACCCTAGCTAACAAGTAAGGCACACATAAAATGCAATCCTGGTTCTCTATAACAGCCTGGTTATGCTCTGATACCAATCTATCACACCCCCAGTTAGGGCCTGGGCGAAATGTGATTCAATATCATAATACATACCAACATATTATAAAATGAGAACAAATACTATATGAATAAAACCAAATTTGCAGCGGAAGGATTAATAATGTCGTTACAAGAATTATAAATTGTTCAAATGCAGAAAAGTAAATATGCGATAAGTCTTGATCCTAGCCAAGTAAGTCATCACATAAGCAGTAGATATAGAGGTCCTGATCATTCAGTACCTGAGACAAACATGCTAAAAGTGTCAACCAAAAAGGTTGAGTGAAATTCATAGGTTTAACAAATATGATTGACCGTTTGTTCTTAGACCACAAGATTTGTTATAAAAGTAGATCACGCAGATCCAAAAGTAGTACTGATTCGTGATATTTTAGACTAAACGTTTGTTTTGTTGCCCCGATGATAAGTTGACAGTACCTTATCACCATGTTTAAATCATTATTAAGTAATACAAAGACATCGCGGTCAAATGTATCGGGGACGTTACTCCCGATAGGCCTACCCCCAATAATTAAGAATGCCTTATCCTGAAAGCAATTAAAAAATATCACTGTGGGTTCTTAGTAGCATAAGCTAGTCATAGTACAGTTTAGGTTCGTACTTGTGTCTAAGTTGTTTAAAGTATAAAAGCAGCATGTGTCTCACCCCAGTAAGTATAAAAAGTGCTATAGCAATAAGAGTGGGGCTATGAAAGTCACCTTAGTAATTCGGTGAGTGAAAGTATTCCTTAAAGAGAAAGTATGGATGATCGAAGCACAGAGAAGTCAACCTAAGAATAAGTTGAGATAGTTTAGATGTTTTGCCCGTATTATGATAAGTGTAAGTATTTTCTTTTATAGTAAGTTTAAAGAAGGTTTATCGTTTTGGAAAGGCTTTTCATACTAGACAAGCTTCCAATCTAACACTTTCAATTTAAAATGGCCTTTTCAGGTCATAGGTTTCTGAGCCACAGGATCCTTTAACTCGGTAATCCAAACTCTCCGCCTAGACTTTAAAGCGTCCATCCACTCGAGAAAGATCAAGATCTATACCCATCTAATATACCGTTCCAATACGTTTTTAGGTGCGCATAGGAATACAACACTTTAAATACTTTATACAATAAGTATTTACTTAAGTTCGATTGTATTATCGTTATTAAGATTGTTTGGTTTTTAAATCCTAATAATAAGTAGGATATATTTAAGTAGGTAAACAAGTGTTATACATAGAAATTGTGTTTTATGAATGGGTATGTATTAATATGTCATAACCCGTCCTTAACCATAAGAACGTGTTAAATAACGTATGATTTCATTGCGAGGTATTGACCTCTATATGCGACATTTTTAAAAGAAAAACTGCATATATTATACATTACAAACCATGATTCTTATTTTTGTTACAAGCTTTGGACAACATAAAAATAATTATCGTTTAGCGATAATCTTCGACTTACAAACTTTACATATAATGATAACAACACGGTTTCTAGCATATTTTACAACACAGATCCTCGGGTATGCAGTTTTATTTTTGACACAAATATGCGTACGCAAGATCCTGCTCAAATTCAACATTATGCAGCGGAAGCTTTAGTAATCTCCTGAGAATAGACATGTTTTAAAAGGTCAACATAAAGTTGGTGAGATATAGGTTTAGTGCCGGCAGCAATATATATATATATATAGACCACAAGATTTCGTATATAAACAGTTTAATAAAAATATTCTAAGTGGTTGAGCACTTGGTAACCATACTTAACATTTAATCACGTCGCATATTCCCTTTAATATGAAATCTTACTACACCGTACCAAGTGTAGTCACAAAACGAAGTACTGTGCAACCGTTGAATACTGGTCGTCCAGTCCGGTTGGGGTTGTCAGGCCCGATAGATCTATCAACAGGATTCGCGTTTACAATACCGCTGTAAATATTAGTTACCAAGCTACAGGGAAGTATGCCAGTGGTACAACTCAACGTAGAATATATTTTTCAGTTACTTGTGTCCATAACGTAAAACATAAAATACATGTATTCTCATCCCGAAATATTTAGAGTTTAAAAGTGGGACTATATACTCACGTTCGTCTTGAAGATATATATATTTTTGACTTGGTCTTCCGGTTGATATCACGAACCTATCCATATATAATATATCAATACCTTTTCTTTTTAAACAAACGTCTCATATATATACTTGTTATACTTTTAATACTTTGAATAATTCCTTAGTCCGTAGTTAGCATTTCGTTGTTAGTAATTCAATTTTAATGGTTCATTTGTAGATGTTTAATATACCCGCAATGAAATAAATAAAACCCCCAACGAAATAAATAAAACCCCATTGTATATGTATTGGTCGAGATTAATCTTGACCCACGGTACCGGTGTTGTCAAATGACGTGTTGCGTACATAAAGTACCGGTGTTGTCAAATGACGTGTTGCGTACAAACATGGGATCTTATGATTAATCTTCTCGTATTGTTTATGGGTGATACTGAACCATATAAAATTGAATTATAAGTACATATATATAAAATATCATGTTATCTTAGAAAGATGTGATTTTATTTAATTTTTCCCAATTAATCCCGAAGTTAAACAAGTCTTGGATAACCAATTTTGTTTCGGTCATAGTTTCTTCGTTACAAATCCGTTTTCATTGATTCAACTTGCCATCTCCTTGGATCGAGTTCCTCTTTAAGACTATGAACTGAAAATACCTTGGTTTGTATTCAAAATCACACGGTATAGGTGAAACTTTAGTGAAACTTATGAAGTTAAACATTTTCCTTTATGTAAACAACCTTAAATGATTATTTTTCTAAAAATACTTATACTTTGAATTAAATCATGAAATTTTTATGTGTTATCATATTCATATTAAAAATCATTTTTCCAGAAGATAAACTTCCAATTCAAAGTTTAAGATGGTTTTTAATTATCCAACCCAAAACAGTCCCCGGTTGCACTCCGACGTCGTAAAAACAGTTTTTAAGGTGTTCTTTGAAAAACCAAGTTATACCTTGTTAAATTAGCATGTAATTAAGTTATATTACAGGTCTTGAAGTATTTTAAAAGTTAAGTTAGAAGGATCTATTTAGTTTGCAAACAAGTTTGAAAACTTTCAAACTATGTTCTTGTTGTTAAAATTTTATACCACAAAATAAGATAGCTATATATATATGAATCGAATAAGGTTATGAACATAGTTACTACCTCAAGTTCCTTGGACAAGGTTGCTGTAAAAGAGGAGTAAGAACCTAGAACTAAAAGGGTGATGGAATTGGATGAAAGATTGGAAGTAAGTTTGTGTTCTTGGAAGGATTCTTGAAGTGTTTTTGTAAGGGTTTTCTTATGGTGATTAAGTGATGTTTTTGAAGCTAAATGATGGGGAAAATGCTTGGAGATGATCAAGTATGAAGTTAAGAGTATTTTGAGAGAGAAATGGGAGTGTAAGTATGAGAAAATGGGGTGAAGAAATGGTGTGCATGCATAAAAACGTTTTTAGGTTATAAAGGAAAAAAAAAGATACCTAACTTTGTTTTCTTGCTAAATAATTCATGCTACTTGACAAATGGTTGGTTCCACATGTTTCTTAATCATTTAAGGCTGCTAAGGAGCAGATTTTTATTGGTATATACCAATAGTAAATACATCTAGAAGCTGCGTATGATACGGGTACATATACCCTAGATATACGTGTAGAAATCTTTGAGAAAACGGAACGAGGATTCAAATATAGCTATCTTTTGTAAATATACTTATATTGTTTTATGTATGTAAGCCCTTTAAAAGTGATAAAATACATATCTATACGATGCATGTATAAGTATTATAGGTTATAAGTATTTATGTCGAAGAACGTTACGTATAGTTATCGTTTTGAAAACTTAAGTTAGTAGTTTCAAAATATACTTATAACTCATTGTTATTAGTACCCAATGAGATGTTAAACATCCTTAGATCATGTTAAATATATATAAATACATATATATACATAAACGTATAATTATCGTATGTTATATAGTTCGTGATATCATCGGTCAAATTGAACGGTCAAACGTTGTGTAAAACTCTTTTCGAAGACATAAGTCTCAACAATTTGGATTTCTTGTCATGTTGGTAAGGTTTAATTTATGTAAATATTAATCTTATAAATATAGAATGATCGAAAAAGTGCGGGTCATTACAGTACCTACCCGTTAAATAAATTTCGTCCCGAAATTTTAAAATTGTACCTATTTTGCGCCATCGGGAAACAAGTGTGGATACTTTTGTTTCATTTGATCCTCTCGTTCCCAAGTAAACTCGGGACCCCTTCGAGCATTCCAACGAACCTTAACGATCGGTATGTTGCTCTGCTTGAGCCGTTTAACTTCACGATCCATGATTTCGATTGGTTCTTCGATGAATTGTAGTTTCTCGTCGACATGGATTTCTTCAAGAGGAATGGTTAGGTCTTCCTTTGCAAGACACTTCTTAAGGTTCGAGACGTGAAAGGTATTATGTACTCTGGCGAGTTGTTGCGGTAACTCGAGTCGATAAGCTACCGGTCCAATGCGTTCGATGATCTTGAACGGGCCTACATATCTTGGGTTCAGTTTACCTCTTTTACCGAAACGTATTACACCTTTCCAAGGTGACACCTTTAGCATAACCATGTCACCGATCTGAAACTCTAATGGTTTCCTTCGGACATCGGCGTAGCTCTTTTGGCGACTACGGGCTGTTTTCAATCTCTCTTTGATTTGTACTATCTTTTCAGTAGTTTCATGTATGATCTCGGGACCAGTTAATTGTCGATCTCCTACTTCATTCCAACAGATAGGAGATCTACACTTCCTTCCGTACAATGCTTCGAATGGTGCAGCTTTAATGCTCGCATGATAACTATTATTATACGAGAATTCTGCTAATGGTAGATACTTATCCCATCCGTTTCCAAAATCGATCACACATGCCCTGAGCATGTCTTCAAGAGTCTGAATTGTTCTTTCACTCTGCCCGTCCGTTTGCGGATGATATGCGGTACTCATATCCAAACGAGTTCCTAGTGCCTCCTGTAGTGATTGCCAGAACTTTGAGGTAAATCTACTATCACGATCAGATATAATGGAAATAGGTATTCCATGCCTTGAAACTATTTCCTTTATATATAATCGTAATAATTTCTCCATTCTATCTGTTTCCTTTACAGGCAAGAAATGTGCAGATTTGGTAAGACGATCAACAATTACCCAAATGGTGTCGTATCCCCAGGCAGTCTTTGGTAACTTCGTGATGAAATCCATGGTAATACCGTCCCATTTCCATTCTGGAATTTCTGGTTGTTGAAGTAACCCTGACGGCTTCTGGTGTTCTGCTTTGACTTTGGAACAAGTTAAACATTCCCCAACATATGTTGCAACGTCTGTCTTCAAATTAGGCCACCAATAATGCGTCTTAAGATCTTGGTACATCTTTCCAACTCCAGGATGTATCGAATATCTTGTCTTATGTGCCTCGTTCAATATCAACTTCCTTAATCCACCCAACTTCGGTACCCAAATACGATTTGCAAAATATCGAATTCCATCTTCCCGCATAACGAGTTGCTTCTCATACTTCTTCATTATTTCATTTCCTATATTTTCTTTAGTAAGTGCTTCTCGTTGAACTTCTTTGATTTGTGAGTTGAGATTCATGCGAATTTTTATGTTCATCGCTCGTACTCGAATTGGTTCTCGTTCCTTTCTGCTTAATGCGTCAGCCACTACATTCGCTTTCCCGGGATGATAGCGAATCTCACAATCGTAGTCGTTTATCAGCTCGACCCACCTACGTTGCCTCATGTTCAGCTGTTTCTGATCGAAAATATGTTGAAGACTTTTATGATCAGTAAACACAGTGCATCTAACCCCATATAAGTAGTGTCTCCATATCTTTAACGCAAACACGACTGCTCCCAGTTCTAGATCATGCGTCGTATAATTCCGCTCGTGAATCTTCAATTGTCGAGATGCGTATGCAATAACTTTCTTTCGTTGCATAAGAACACAACCAAAACCTTGTCGCGAAGCGTCACAATATATTTCAAAATCATCGTTCCCTTCAGGTAACGATAAAATAGGCGCCGTAGTTAACTTCTTCTTCAGTAATTGAAATGCGTTCTCCTGCTCCGAGGTCCATTCGTATTTCTTCCCTTTTTGCGTTAAAGCTGTCAACGGCTTAGCTATTCGGGAAAAATCTTGAATAAACCTTCTATAATAACCGGCTAAACCCAAAAATTGGCGTATCTGCGTTGGTGTCTTAGGAGTCTCCCATTTTTCAATGGCTTCAATTTTTGCTGGATCAACCTGAATTCCTTTGCTACTAACAACGTGGCCAAGAAATTGCACTTCTTTCAACCAGAAAGCACATTTAGAAAATTTAGCATATAGCTGTTCTTTTCTTAACAACTCTAATATCAACCTTACATGCTGCTCATGCTCTTGCTCACTCTTGGAATAGATAAGAATATCATCAATGAAAACGATAACAAACTTATCTAAATATGGACTACAAACTCGATTCATGAGGTCCATGAATACAGCTGGCGCATTCGTCAATCCAAACGGCATAACCAAAAATTCGTAATGACCGTAGCGTGTCCGAAAAGCAGTTTTCGGTATATCTTCTTCTTTGACACGTAATTGATGATAGCCCGATCTTAGGACAATTTTCGAGTACACACATGATCCTTGGAGTTGATCAAATAAGTCGTCAATTCTCGGTAGTGGATACCGATTCTTGATAGTTAACTTATTTAATTCACGATAATCTATACACATTCGGAAAGATCCGTCTTTCTTCTTGACGAATAAAATTGGAGCTCCCCACGGTGAAGTACTTGGTCGTATGAATCCACGATCCAGTAATTCTTTTAACTGACTCTGAAGTTCTTTTAACTCAGACGGTGCAAGTCTATATGGAGCACGGGCAACCGGTGCAGCTCCTGGTACAAGATCTATTTGAAATTCTACAGATCTAAATGGAGGTAATCCTGGCAACTCTTCCGGAAATACTTCAGGAAAATCTCTTGCCACAGGCACGTCATTGATGCACTTCTCTTTTTCTTTCTTTTCGACTTTATTAACATGTGCTAAGATAGCATAGCACCCTTTCTTCAAGCACTTTTGAGCTTTCAAATAACTAATGAGTTTTAGCTTTGAGTTACCCTTCTCTCCATAAATCATTACTGACGTTTTATTCTTACGAGGAATGCGAATTGCCTTCTTGGCGCACACAACTTCGGCTCCTATTTTGGACATCCAGTCCATGCCGACTATTACATCAAAACTTTCTAATTCTACGGGTATCAAATCAATCTTAAATGTTTCTCCGGCTAAATTTATTTTACAATCACGGCAAATTTTATCGGCTTTAATTAGTTTACCATTAGCTAACTCAATCATGTACTTAGCATCTAGAGGTAATGATGAACAATTCAATTTAGCGTGAAAGTCTCTACACACGTAACTTCTATCAGCTCCAGTATCAAATATAATAGATGCGGATAAGTTATTAATGGTAAACGTACCCGTAACAAGCTCCGGGTCTTCACACGCCTCTCTAGCATTAATAACAAATGCTCTCCCTCGTGCAGGTCCGATATTTTTCTCTGGATTCGGGCACTGGCTCTTATAGTGACCTTGTTTTCCACACCCATAACAAGTAATGGTAGCCAAAGCAGTTCTATTTGCATTGGTGGCAGGAGTCTTGGTACCATTTGTATTTATAACGAGAGCCCTACAATCTTCAGCAAGATGACCCTTTCGATTACATTTGTTGCATACCACATTACAGTAACCAGAGTGATGTTTGTGGCATCGGTTGCATAAAGGATTTTGTCCTTTATAACCAAAGCTTAAACCACTACCCGCACCTTGCGTGATTTCTTGTTTCTTCAAAGATTGTTGTTGGTTACCTCGATCATAATTTCCATTCCACTTTCTTTTGTTACCTGATACCTTCACATCAGTATTGGATACTTTCTTATCCATGATGACCTGATCCATTAGCTCGTTTGCCATGGTTATAGCTTCATGAATTGTCTTAGGTTTCGATGCTGTAACGTTTGCCTTGACCTTTTTGGGCAAACCATCTTTGTACATTTCAATCTTCCGTTCTTCGGTTGGAACCAATTCAGGACATAGCAAAACTAATTCCATGAATCGCTGATTGTAGTTGGTGATTTCAGTACCAACAACCTTCAGACTTCGTAATTCATCTTCCAACTTCCTAACCTCGTTCCTTGGACAATATTCGTTGATTAACATTGTTTTGAATTCTTCCCATGGAGTATCATAAGCTACATTTCCTCCTACAGCCTTCACATAATTTTTCCACCACGTGAGTGCACTATCTTGTAAAGTGCATGATGCATACTTGGTCATGTCCTTTTCAACACAACCACTGATTTTAAACACAGTCTCCATCTTTTCTATCCATCGGGTTAAACCGATCGGTCCTTCTGTTCCACTGAATGATGAGGGCTTGCAAGCTTGAAAAGTTTTGTAAGTGCACCCCACACGAGGATTTGGGTTAACTGCAGCACCTCTTGCAGCCTCGACCCATAACATTCTGTCGTTCACTCGTTGATTGATGAGTTCCTGGATTTCTTGTTCCGTCATTCGGTTCAATCGCGCCATATTCTTCTATAAGAATGAAAAGAAAATAATTATTCACATGGAATATTATAGATGTAGTATATATTTACAGTACATTATAGCTTATTAATAATATGAACCAGGTATTATTATAAAAGCCTTTTCTTCTTATTAGCGTTTTATAATTATATCTAGGGTAGTACCTACCCGTTAATGTCCATACTTAATAGCTTAGTACAGAATCAATTACTACCATCTAAATAATACTTAACCATGGAAAATTATTGCATTTCACACTTCACTATTTTACATATGCTTATCTTACATCGAACATTAAGCAAACCACACTAATAATATTATACAAAACATTATATGATCCCATGGTTTAATACGGCAGCGCATCGTTTGGTCTATTTTCTAGGACGTTTAGGTTCAAAGAATCGCTTAACGCTTATCCTGGCTGTCTGCCTATATTTTGGCTGTGGGACTGAAGAACTGGATGCCGGGATAGAACGAATAGGAATAGCGGGAATAGGGGTGGTAGTGTCTAGTGGAGTTGGTGCCACATCATCCTTATTAAACTCAGGATTTGAATTTTCTAATTCATTAGCCTTTCGTTTCTTTCCTAGTTCGAACTCGTCTTTTGTAATTTCCTGTATTTCTTCCTCGGGTTCACTTTCCTCCTCGGGTTCACTTTCCTCCTCGGGTTCACTTTCCTCCTCGGGTTCACTTTCCGGGTTCTCTATAGTTGGTTCATCCGGAATTTGTGAGTCTTCCCCAAAGATATCATTTTCGTCATCGGATAGGTTAATGACTGGAACACCATCTGAAGATTCTGGTTCGGAGTCGCTGAATGTGATAACAAGTTTTGAGCCCGACATCTATCATACAACAACTAACCCATTAGTACTACATAATATTTACATATAAATTTTAACCAACAATGATAAGTAATGGTTTTTAAATCAGACCCGGTCAAAGTCCAGACTTACTAATGTATCCTAACGACTTATCGGTTAGACACACTAATGCAAACCTGGTTCGCTAAGACCACCGCTCTGATACCACATGTCATAACCCGTCCTTAACCATAAGAACGTGTTAAATAACGTATGATTTCATTGCGAGGTATTGATCTCTATATGCGACATTTTTAAAAGAAAAACTGCATATATTATACATTACAAACCATGATTCTTATTTTTGTTACAAGCTTTGGACAACATAAAAATAATTATCGTTTAGCGATAATCTTCGACTTACAAACTTTACATATAATGATAACAACACGGTTTCTAGCATATTTTACAACACAGATCCTCGGGTATGCAGTTTTATTTTTGACACAAATATGCGTACGCAAGATCCTGCTCAAATTCAACATTATGCAGCGGAAGCTTTAGTAATCTCCTGAGAATAGACATGTTTTAAAAGGTCAACATAAAGTTGGTGAGATATAGGTTTAGTGCCGGCAGCAATATATATATATAGACCACAAGATTTCGTATATAAACAGTTTAATAAAAATATTCTAAGTGGTTGAGCACTTGGTAACCATACTTAACATTTAATCACGTCGCATATTCCCTTTAATATGAAATCTTACTACACCGTACCAAGTGTAGTCACAAAACGAAGTACTGTGCAACCGTTGAATACTGGTCGTCCAGTCCGGTTGGGGTTGTCAGGCCCGATAGATCTATCAACAGGATTCGCGTTTACAATACCGCTGTAAATATTAGTTACCAAGCTACAGGGAAGTATGCCAGTGGTACAACTCAACGTAGAATATATTTTTCAGTTACTTGTGTCCATAACGTAAAACATAAAATACATGTATTCTCATCCCGAAATATTTAGAGTTTAAAAGTGGGACTATATACTCACGTTCGTCTTGAAGATATATATATTTTTGACTTGGTCTTCCGGTTGATATCACGAACCTATCCATATATAATATATCAATACCTTTTCTTTTTAAACAAACGTCTCATATATATACTTGTTATACTTTTAATACTTTGAATAATTCCTTAGTCCGTAGTTAGCATTTCGTTGTTAGTAATTCAATTTTAATGGTTCATTTGTAGATGTTTAATATACCCGCAATGAAATAAATAAAACCCCCAACGAAATAAATAAAACCCCATCGTATATGTATTGGTCGAGATTAATCTTGACCCACGGTACCGGTGTTGTCAAATGACGTGTTGCGTACATAAAGTACCGGTGTTGTCAAATGACGTGTTGCGTACAAACATGGGATCTTATGATTAATCTTCTCGTATTGTTTATGGGTGATCCTGAACCATATAAAATTGAATTATAAGTACATATATATAAAATATCATGTTATCTTAGAAAGATGTGATTTTATTTAATTTTTCCCAATTAATCCCGAAGTTAAACAAGTCTTGGATAACCAATTTTGTTTCGGTCATAGTTTCTTCGTTACAAATCCGTTTTCGTTGATTCAACTTGCCATCTCCTTGGATCGAGTTCCTCTTTAAGACTATGAACTGAAAATACCTTGGTTTGTATTCAAAATCACACGGCATAGGTGAAACTTTAGTAAAACTTATGAAGTTAAACATTTTTCTTTATGTAAACAACCTTAAATGATTATTTTTCTAAAAATACTTATACTTTGAATTAAATCATGAAATTTTTATGTGTTATCATATTCATATTAAAAATCATTTTTCCAGAAGATAAACTTCCAATTCAAAGTTTAAGATGGTTTTTAATTATCCAACCCAAAACAGTCCCCGGTTGCACTCCGACGTCGTAAAAACAGTTTTTAAGGTGTTCTTTGAAAAACCAAGTTATACCTTGTTAAATTAGCATGTAATTAAGTTATATTACAGGTCTTGAAGTATTTTAAAAGTTAAGTTAGAAGGATCTATTTAGTTTGCAAACAAGTTTGAAAACTTTCAAACTATGTTCTTGTTGTTAAAATTTTATACCACAAAATAAGATAGCTATATATATATGAATCGAATAAGGTTATGAACATAGTTACTACCTCAAGTTCCTTGGACAAGGTTGCTGTAAAAGAGGAGTAAGAACCTAGAACTAAAAGGGTGATGGAATTGGATGAAAGATTGGAAGTAAGTTTGTGTTCTTGGAAGGATTCTTGAAGTGTTTTTGTAAGGGTTTTCTTATGGTGATTAAGTGATGTTTTTGAAGCTAAATGATGGGGAAAATGCTTGGAGATGATCAAGTATGAAGTTAAGAGTATTTTGAGAGAGAAATGGGAGTGTAAGTATGAGAAAATGGGGTGAAGAAATGGTATGCATGCATAAAAACGTTTTTAGGTTATAAAGGAAAAAAAGATACCTAACTTTGTTTTCTTGCTAAATAATTCATGCTACTTGACAAATGGTTGGTTCCACATGTTTCTTAATCATTTAAGGCTGCTAAGGAGCAGATTTTTATTGGTATATACCAATAGTAAATACATCTAGAAGCTGCGTATGATACGGGTACATATACCCTAGATATACGTGTAGAAATCTTTGAGAAAACGGAACGAGGATTCAAATATAGCTATCTTTTGTAAATATACTTATATTGTTTTATGTATGTAAGCCCTTTAAAAGTGATAAAATACATATCTATACGATGCATGTATAAGTATTATAGGTTATAAGTATTTATGTCGAAGAACGTTACGTATAGTTATCGTTTTGAAAACTTAAGTTAGTAGTTTCAAAATATACTTATAACTCATTGTTATTAGTACCCAATGAGATGTTAAACATCCTTAGATCATGTTAAATATATATAAATACATATATATACATAAACGTATAATTATCGTATGTTATATAGTTCGTGATATCATCGGTCAAATTGAACGGTCAAACGTTGTGTAAAACTCTTTTCGAAGACATAAGTCTCAACAATTTGGATTGCTTGTCATGTTGGTAAGGTTTAATTTATGTAAATATTAATCTTATAAATATAGAATGATCGAAAAAGTGCGGGTCATTACATAATATCAAGTTAATATATATATATATATATATATATATATATATATATATATATATATATATATATATATATATATATATATATATATATATATATATATATATATATATATTTATTTATCTTATATGTTAAAATATGTATAGTTTAATTTTAAGTTTTATGTCAATATAAGTACCAATAATTATCTAAAAATGCTAACAAGTGTTTTATTGATTTCATAACAGTAAGTGACATGTATAAAACATTATAAAAATTTTCTATACATAAATATTAAGTTTTATGTATTAAATATTAAATTTTTTTATAGCTAAAATACAAATAAATAGATAAACAAGTTTAACAACACATTTTATATTTTTCCTAGGTTCTACTGACCAAAATAAACTTAGAAAAAATTTATAAATTTTTGTTATGGTGTAAAAGTATTTATTTCTAATTTCTTTTTCGGTTCAAGATAAATCGAAGTTTATAAAGTAATAATTGTTATATTAATTCAATTAATTCATCTAAAATTTTCGTATGCCTAATATAGTGTATTAAGCTTAGAAAAATTATTTATACATTTATATTAATAGTTTAACTATTTAATTCAACTTTTGTATTGTTTTTAGTTTAAATTCGTAATTAAATAGAAATATATAATTATTAATTCTAAAAATAATTTTTATAACTTTCTTATTAGTTCCTAAGTAATTTCCATTGATTATTGTAGTCATAAACATGTTATATCATTAAATTATATTTTTCTTTTTAAAACAGATTTTCCGGTACTGTAGCAAAAGTAGAAGAAAATACAAATTAATTATTTAAAATGACAAATAAATCAAACATAAATTTTTATAATTACTTTTATGACCTAAGGAACAAGAAAAAATTATAAAACATAATATATAAAATTGTTTACTATTTATTTCTTCATTATCTATATATACCAAATATAAAAAAAATCAGTTTTTGATTTTTAATAAATATAAATTCGAATGTATAATTCATAAAAATAATTTTTTTATTCATTAGGATACTTAATACTAATTATCATGTATTTACATTATTTATTATAATTAATTTCGTATTTATTTGGTATTTAACATTAAACTAGCACAAAAATATGATAAAAACTAAATAAAAACTATAAAAATAATATAGAGAACTTACAAAAATAATTTTTGCAGAGGTTTGAGAGAGAATTCTTCAAGTTTTTGGTGTACAAAATTTGTGAACTAGGCTATGGTATTTATAGTTACAATTTTTGGTAAAGAGAAAATAAAAAAATACAAAAGTTTATATAAAAAAATAACTAGTGTCTTGTAAAAAAATTAAAAGTATTTATGACCAGTCATGCCACCATTTCAAAATATAAATAAATAAAAGTAAAGTTAAAAGTAGGAATAAAATAAATAAAAGTGGATCTAGATCTAGTTTATATATAAAAAAATACTACTTTAAAAAAAATATATATATATATATATATATATATATATATATATATATATATATATATATATATATATATATATATATATATATATATTTCATAGTTCTAAAAATGTTAACTAACTAAATTTCTATTTTTATTTAATTATTAAATACAAATTTTGATAAATATAAATATATATTCGATATTTATAAAATTATAATTACTAAATGTGGTTTTTATTTAATTAAATTATTACTTTATAATTTTATTAGTTTTATATATGTTACTACATTTATATATACTTGTATTTATTAATTGTATAATATATTAACTAAATACAAAATTAATATAAGTATTTTATATGTAATCATGTTATGACATAATTTTTTTTTTATAAAAATTCTTACGCGTACGTTGTTGAATAAAATTTATTATTCGTGTAACGTTCGTTAATTTCGTATGTATATAACGACCTTTTATTAGTACTTAGAGTTTATTCATTATACTTAAATCTTTTGTTCGGGCATTATATAGATGGAAAAATGAGGGTCGTTATAGAAAATATAAAGCCCAATGACAACACTGAAATTACAAACCGTGGATATCAGTACATATAGCAATATAAAGACACGGGAGGATTATAAATACAATAATCCCTAGAGCATAATAGAAATAAACAGATTCTTCAGGTGGGAGTTGAAAAAGAAGAACGATCATTGCGATAGTTTGAATAAGAACAAGGATCAGAACAGGGTTAAGCATTTTCATAAATCTTTTGAATTTGGGAATTGAGTATAGAAGTGGTGAAAATAAATGGAAAGGAAAAGGTAAATTTATAAATATCAGACGTAGTAATCGGGGCAGATCACCGTATTTAATTAAAGAGATTTTAATTTCCATAAATCCCGAAGAATCAGATCTTATAGATCTTCAAAATTTTCTTTAAATCCCTTGAATTCCGGAATTCAACCAAGGCAATGTCGAAAGTTAAGACACGCCTTATATTCTATATTCAAGCCTGTCTACGTCAAAAGTTAAAAACAAATCTTTGTTTCTCATTTCATTCCTTTGTGAATAGCTTCACTCGTGCTCTTCGAATAATCAAATTGTTTTATCCATATTACTCAATGATGATAAAACTCTATTTATCAACTCATATTTGTCATGAAAACATTTTTATAGTTAGCCATGACGACCTTACTCAAATTTCGGGACGAAATTTCTTTAACGGGTAGGTACTGTGATGACCCGGGAATTTCCGACCAAATTTAAACTTAATCTTTATATGTTTCCGACACGATAAGCAAAGTCTTTAATGTTGAGTCTTAAAAATATCTGAAATGTTTACATATAACCTTTGACTAATTCTGAGGATTCACGAACAACTATTTGTAAATAAATATGTAAATACATATGTAGATATAAAAATAAAAATAAGTATATATATATATATATATATAATATTTCGAATTAATAAAGTATACTATAATTTATTTAAACTTAAAAAGTAAAAATAATAATTAGAACAATTAGGTTACTGATAAAATACACACACACACACACACACACACACACACATATATATATATATATATATATATATATATATATATATATATATATATATATATATATATATATATATATATATATATATATATATATAAATGTATTATGAAACTATATTATACGTATGTGTATAATATATAAATAATAAAGGTTTGGTAAATAACATCATATGATATAAGACTATTAAATGTTATATAGATAATAAGATATAATATTAACACATTAAACTTCTTGTAAATTAAAATATAATTACTATATCAAGTACCTAAATACTAATAATAATATCAGTACTAATAATATTGGTATATATAACTTATGAATATGAAATTTGTATGAAGAGTTGTTATATTATCATCTCTATCAATTTTATTAATAACATTGATATTATTATAATTAATAGCATTATTAGTATCATTAATATTGTTGTCATTTTAAATTTATTGAAAGTATCATTATTGTTACTATTACTATCATATTATTATTATAACTATAGCTATAACTATTATTATTATTATTATATTATTTGTATTTCATTATTATTATTAATATTAACCAAATTTATTATTAATATATTTAATAATTATTATTATTTATTTATATACCATATACATCATAGCTGTATGCTTTAAAAAAGGGGATATATATATATCCTTGTCATTTTTTTTCTTTTCTTTTTAACTACTTCTGCAATTGCTGTACACCCGTGTTATATTTTTTTTCTTTGCATTTGTCGATTACTATAAGACAATGGGATTAGTTGAGAGTGTGGAGAAAATCATTGGAGTCATTCTATCCTCTCATCACATATAATAAATAAGATTTTTTATTTATTTATTTTTTTTTCTTCGATACCCTGTACCATCATCTTTATAGCCAAAATTTAATTTCAATTTTTTTTTAAAAATCTAAGAGTGCAGAGGTGTCTTAAATCATGTCATGAACGTTTCCTCAAAGTTTCATATTCCAATTCATCAAATTAACTTCAAATTTGGAGAGTCAAACTTGGAGTTCAAAAGTCAACCGAATTGTGATCCCTCAAATTCAAAATCGTTTGAATGTGTTAAGCCCAATTGATGATTTATAAAGTTTCTAGGATAGATTTGAAGTATATTTTGTATTTTGATCTTTGGCTAAAACACTATCAATTTTCGAATTATTTTTTTTTTTTTGTTGTTGAACACCTCGTCGAACAACAGAAGGTTATATTTTTTTTTATTTTTTTTCTTTCGTGAAGTATAAACTTTGGGTTTGGATTATTTATCGGTATGTTGAAGTGTCTAAATCTTTGCCTTGATGATTTGCATTTTTTTTTTTGGGTACCGATTGATTGTAGAAGAAGGAAAGGGATGAGCACAGATCTTACGGGTTATAAAATTTAAGGGAGGTTACTAATTAGATAAATGGGCGTTAGCCCAATGGTTAAGGGTATTAGTGTGTACAGGGGGGTCACGGGTTCGAGTCCCACCTGGAGCATTTTTTTGAGGGTATACACTTTCAATTCCATTTCCATTTCTATTATTATTATTATTATTATTATTATTATTATTATTATTATTATTATTATTATTATTATTATTATTATTATTATTATTAGTATTATTGTTATTAGGGTTATTATTGTTATTATTATAATTATTATTAGTAATAGAAATATAAGTATTAGTTGCTACTCATTATTATTATAAAAAATTAAAATTTCAATTATGATTGTTATTATTATTGTATTATTATTATTAATTAATATCATTACCATTAATAGCATTATTATTAAGTAATATTATTGTTGATATTATCATTAGTATTAAGATTGTTATTTTTATATATCGTACAATTATGATTAGAATTATTAATAAGTATTATACGTTTATGAACTAAACTTGGAAAATATTTAAACACTTGTGATTTGAAATAAGATAAGTATTTAGATAAATATAAGATTGACATTGATTAGGATATAACTATGATCGTACACATTGTAAACAAAATAGCTATACATATGTAAATATAGATATAACACCCTTAAGTTCTTAAAATGATAATAAGTATTACAATTAATAAAATTATCATCTTGGTATCACTAAAACTATTATTTTCATTGTTATCAATATTATTAGGTAGTTACTAAAATCATTATCATAACCATCATTTACGGTAAAATTAATTATTACAAGTATTATTATTATTATCATGGTTAATACCAATATTGGAATTATTATTAACATTGAAAATTATTATAATTATAATCAAATATAACTTTTATTCCCTATTATTAATACTATACATTATCATGTATATAAAAATATACATAAAAGTAACATTACCTATAAGTATGAAATAATTATATTAACAATCTTTATATAAATATTCATATATAACAAATTACATATATATATATATATATATATATATATATATATATATATATATATATATATATATATATATATATATATATATATAACTATAAAAATAATAACCATTTTTAAATATATATATATATATATATATATATATATATATATATATATATATATATACAAATCATGTAACTAGTATATAAAAGTTATAATATATGGAATGGTTCGATTACAATTATAGGTATTAATGATTATACAAATGATATAGGTTCGTGAATCCGAGGCCAACCCTTCATTGTTCAGTTGTTTAATGTCGTCATATGTATTTTTACTACAAAATACATTAGGTGAGTTTCATTTGCCTTTTTACCCTTTATATTTTTGGGCTGAGAATATATGCGCTGCTTTTAATAAATATTTACGAAATAGACACAAGTAATCGAAACTACATTATATGGTTGAATGATCGAAATCGAATATGCCCCTTTTTATTAAGTCTGGTAATCTAAGAATTAGGGAACAGACACCCTAATTGACGCGAATCCTAAAGATAGATCTATCGGGCCCAACAAGCCCTATCCACAGTACCGGATGCTTTAGTACTTCGAAATTTATATCATGTCCGAAGGAGGATCCCGAAATGATGGGGATATTCTTATATGCATATTGTTAATGTCGGTTACCAGGTGTTCAATCCATATGAATGATATTTTTGTCTCTATGTATGGGACGTATGTTTATGAGAATTGGAAATATGAAATCTTGTGTTCTATTAAAATTATGAAATGATTATTTATGCTAAACTAATGAACTCACCAACCTTTGGGTTGACACTTGAAAGCATGTTTATTCTCAGGTACGAAGGAAATCTTCCGCTGTGCATTTGATCATTTTAAAGATATTACTTGGAGTCATTCATGACATATTTCAAAAGATGTTGCATTCGAGTCGTTGAGTTTATCAAGATCATTATTAAGTCAACTATAGTTGGATATATTATGAAATGGTATGCATGTCTGTCAACTTCAGATGTAATGAAAGATTGTCTTTTCAAAACGAATGCAATGTTTGTAAAATGTATCATATAGAGGTCAACTGTTGTGAATCGTTTATAATCGATATGGACCTTGTCCGGATGGATTAGGACGGGTCCTTTCAGGATTTGAGTTGTTTTGTTACACGAATTGATTTATTGTATATATGATATTTTAATGAATTTAGGTTGGTTTCAAACATATATAGGCAACTAGTCCTATCCGTGTAGTTTAGTTTGTTGGTAAATCCGGTTCGTTCCACAGGGAGACAGTGTTCAAATTATTATTATTTTTTTAATAGTCTTTGAGGTTAAACTTATTTAAAGGGGGTTTTGGATTAGGATTTTATAATACTACATAATAATAATAAAATATAACTTAATCCTAATTTAATTGAACTACTTATTAATTTATACGAATACATTATTAATAATTATTAACTTAAAAGTGAATTAATTGAAATTATACTAATAAGTTTATTACTAAATGATAATTAATAAAATAATAACTTTTAATAAAACTAATTGATTAGAATTTTGTTTTGAGCAATTATAATATAAATTTATTTAAATTAACTAAATAACATATTTTAATTAAATTAATATAAATTAATAGGAATTATAATAATTAACTAATTATAAACTAATTACTAATTATAAATTATTATCTTAAATACTAGTTATAAATTAATAACTTAAATATAATAATAAAATATTTAAAACCCTAGATTTTAACCTAATTGCTACAGTACTCGTATTAATAATTACGCGTTTCACGTAATGATATACGCGTTCCGCGTATGTTTTAAAACGTACGCGTATCGTATAGAATTATACACGATCCGCGTATGTTATAGTCCATGTGACAAACAGTGCTGGTACAGATTTGAATATTTTGATGTAATTTTTATATTTTAGTGTGTAATAATAATAATAATAATAATAATACGTAAATAATAATAATAATAATTTTACAATATATAAATGGGAGTGGTTACTTAAATGTGTCACCTCTAGATCCATGGATTGTTTTAAGTTTAAGCTCGTATTAAAATGTTTAGTATAAAACTTATATTTTCCTTTCGAATAAATATAAAGTTTTAACTAACTAAATTAAATCTAATTTTCATTGGATTATATTTAGATAGTTACTAGTCCTTAAGTATTTAAATTGAGACCCAACCCAGTTTTGACCTTCGCCAAAACCCAAATCATAACGGTTTCCCTTTTTACAATTTCACTATTATATGACTCGTGATATTACCCAAACCATCGAACTTTATTTCTAATTTAGTGTTAGTAAATTATTCATAAATTCATCTAGATCACTTTTAATGTTGAAGCTTAATTTATATAGATAAAAATAACTTTCGTTATTTTAATCTAACAAATTGAGTGACAGGGATTAAATATCCAAATACATAATAATGGTTCTTTTAATTAGGCTCAATGTTAAAAATACTACAGTTACATTTTAATTTTTACAAATGATAACAATCCATTTCACTAGGGGCTCTACATCTAAGCAAACACTAGGGAAATTTAGCTACTCATTATACTATGGTAAACATGAAAATATAAATATACAAACATAATAATAACGATAAAAATTGATAACGATAATTTTAATGGGATATACTTACGAAAATCTTCACTCTCATTTACTTTAAACGGTAGAAAATTATAATAACAACACCCCTTTAGCACGTACAATAATACCCTTAATCACGAACAATACACCCTCAAAACTAGAACTATCCTAAAAATTGAATCTTGAAACTGAAATTAATATTGGTACTTGAAAATAAAATACAGTAGCTAAAAAATGATGTAAATGTTGTTGTATATATTTTTGGAGCTGTATCAAATGTGTTATCTATCTCTCCTTGTGTCCCTTCTGGTGATAATAGTACTCCGTATTATAAGAGTTGAGATTCAAGTAGTAGGTCAAAAGGACTACCATTCATCTGTAAAGCCTGAAAAAGTAATATTAATATACTCAAAAGCAACCGTCCCATGTTCATTTCAGATCTGAATCTGGACAGGAGATTACGCGTTTCGCGTAGACATCCACATGATTCTCGTAGGAACAAATTACTACACGTTTCGCGTAGGTAAGTACGTGATACGCGTAAGAGTATTCGACAGTTTTCTAATTTTTATTTTTCGTTTGTTCTTTGTTGATCCCGTGTTGACGTATATCGACTTGGAACTTTTCAATTTGAGCTCTTTCTCTTCTATCATCTTGGACTTGCATTCGAGTAACGTTATCTTTGATATATATTTGGTTTAAATTCGTCGTTTATTATCATTTCTTCAAACTTCAAGCTCGCGTTTACTTTTGTCGTTTTTCTCGTGAATTATGCATTTGAATGTCTTCGTTTTGGTAAAAGCTGATGAAATATAAATGATATTGCGTCGAAATATATGTATGTTTAAAGCAATATCAGGATCTGATTCATCGAAAAATTGGTAATCTTCCCAATATTTTGTTTCCTCGGCGGAAACACCGTTGACCATTATTAACTTGGGTCTGTTGGTTGAGGATTTTCTTTTATTTAATCGAACTACTGTAGTTATCAATATTTCTTCCTCCGAAACCTCTTCCTCTTCCGGTTCCTCCTCTTCCGGTTCCTCCTCTTCCGATTCTTCCTCTTTCGGTTCCTCTTCTTCCGGTTCTTCTTCGGGAATTTGTGAATCTTCCCAAAATATATTCGACTCTTCATTATTATTAGGTGAATCGATAGGATTTGTACTAGTGGTAGACATCTATCACACAATATCAAACACATTAAGAGGTTAATATATCACATAATATTTACATGTTAATAATATATAGTTTCCAACAATAATGTTAAGCAATTGTTTTTAAAGAAAACACGGTCGAAGTCCAGACTCACTAATGTATCCTAACGAACTCGATAAGATACACTAATGTAAATTTATGGTTCTCTAAGACCAACGCTCGGATACCAACTAAAATGTCCCGTTCATATTGATTATAAACGTTCCATATTAATTGATTTCGTCGCGAGGTTTTGACCTCTATATGAGACGTTTTACAAAGACTGCATTCATTTTTAAAACAACCATAACCTTTATTTTATCGATAAAGGTTTAAAAAGCATTACGTAGATTATCAAATAATGATAATCTAAGATATACCATTTACACACGACCATTACATAATGGTTTACAATAAGAATATATTACATCAAAAATAAGTTTCTTGAATGCAGTTTTTACATAATATCATACAAGCATGGACTCCAAATCTTGTCCTTATTTTAGTATGGAACAGCGGAAGCTCTTAATAATCACCTGAGAATAAACATGCTTAAAACGTCAACAAAAATGTTAGTGAGTTATAGGTTTAACCTATATATTATCAAATCATAATAATAGACCACAAGATTTCATATTTCAATATACACCCCATACATAGAGATAAAATTCATTCATATGGTGAACACCTGGTAACCGACATTAACAAGATGCATATAAGAATATCCCCTATCATTCCGGGAAATCCTTCGGACATGATAAAAACAACATCGAAGTACTAAAGCATCCGGTACTTTGGATGGGGTTCGTTAGGCCCAATAGATCTATCTTTAGGATTCGCGTCAATTAGTAGATCGGTTTACTAATTCTTAGGTTACCAAGCAAAAGGGGCATATTCGGCTTCGATCATTCACCCATATAATGTAGTTTCAATTACTTGTGTCTATTTCGTAAAACATTTATAAAACTGCATGTATTCTCATCCTAAAATAATAGATTTTAAAAGTGGGACTATAACTCACTTTCACAGATTTTTACTTCGTCGGAAAGTAAGACTTGGCCACTGGTCGATTCACGAACCTATAACAAATATGTACATATATATCAAAGTATGTTCAAAATATATTTACAATATTTTTAATACGTTTTAAAGTTTTAAGTTTATTAAGTCAGCTGTCCTCGTTAGTAACCTACAACTAGTTGTCCACAATTAGATGTACAGAAATAAATGGATATATATTATCTTGAATCAATCCACGACCCAGTGTATACACGTCTCAGGCTAGATCACAACTCAAAGTATATATATTTTTGGAATCAACCTCAACCCTGTATAGCTAACTCCAACATTACTGCATATAGAGTGTCTATGGTTGTTCCAAATAATATATATACATGGGTCGATATGATATGTTAAAACATTTGAATACGTGTCTATGGTATCCCAAGATTACATAATATATTAGAATACATGTATAATACAATATAAGTTAGCTAGGATATGATTTGTATAGAATTGTTACAATATTTCCCGTAGCTACAACAATCAAAAATATCCAATCTTGTTTTACCCATAACTTCTTCGTTTTAAATCCTTTTTGAGTGAATCAAATTGCTATGGTTTCATATTGCTATTTTATGAATATAAACATAAAAAGTATAGGTTTATAGTCGGAAATATAAGTTACAAGTCATTTTTGTAAGAGGTAGTCATTTCAGTCGAAAGAACGACGTCTTGATGACTATTTTGAAAAACATACTTCCACTTTGAGTTTAACCATGATTTTTTGATATAGTTTCATGTTCATAATAAAAATCATTTTCCCAGAAGAACAACTTTTAAATCAAAGTTTATCATAGTTTTTAATTAACTAACCCAAAACAGCCCGTGGTGTTACTACGACGACGTATATCCGGTTTTACGGTGTTTTTCGTGTTTTTCGGTTTTAAATCATTAAGTTAGCATATCATATAGATATAGAACATGTGTATAGTTGATTTTAAAAGTCAAGTTAGAAGGATTAACTTTTGTTTGCGAACAAGTTTAGAATTAACTAAACTATGTTCTAGTGATTACAAGTTTAAACCTTCGAATAAGGTAGTTTTAAATGTATGAATCGAATGATGTTATGAACATCATTACTACCTCAAGTTTTGTGGATAAAGCTACTGGAAATGAGAAAAATGGATTTAGCTTCAAAGGATCCTTGGATAGCTTGAAAGTTATTGAAGCAGAATCATGACACGAAAACAAGTTCAAGTAAGATCATCACTTGAAATAAGATTGTTATAGTTATAGAAATTAAACCAAATTTTGAATATGAGTATTACCTTGTATTAGAAAGATATCTTACTGTAAATAAGAAAGATTTCTTGAGATTGGATGATCACTTTACAAGATTGAAAGTAAGCTAGCAAACTTGGAAGTGTTGTTGGTGTGTTCTTGAGTAGTGGTTTTGTATGTTGATCTAGGTTACCTAGATTGAACTAGATTGAGCTAGATTATGAAGAACAAGATGAAGAACACTAAGAGAGTAATTGAGAGAGAGTAATTTGATGCAAGTAAGTTGAATGAAAATGTGTTTGTGGTGGTGAAAGTTCACGTGAACTTTAGGTGTAGATAAAGGATTCATTAGTTTGTAATTTAGCTTAATCATTCATGGTAAATGACAAAGGATGATCCTTACATGTTGCTATAATGGATGATGAGTCATTTAGGGCTGCTAAGATCAGATAATTGAGTGTATATACTATTAGTACATGCATCTAAAAGCTGTGTATTGTACGAGTACGAATACGGGTGTATACGAGTGGAATTGTTGGTGAAACTGAACGAGGATGTAATTGTAAGCATTTTTTTCAAGTAGAAGTACTTTGATAAGTTTCTTGAAGTCTTTCAAGAGTGTATAAATATATATTAAAACACTACATGTATATACATTTTAACTGAGTCGTTAAGTCATCGTTAGCCGTTACATGTAAATGTTGATTTGAAACCTTAAAGTTAACGATCTTGTTAAAGGTTTTTAACCCAATGTTTATTATATCTAATGAGATGTTAAATTATTATATTATCATGATATTATGATATATTAATATATCTTAATATGATATATATATACATTTAAATGTCGTTACAACGATAATCGTTACATATATGTCTCGTTTCGAAATCTTTAAGTTAGTAGTCTTGTTTTTACATATGTAGTTCATTGTTAATATACATAATGACATGTTTACTTATCATTTATCATGATTAAACATAGTGTATCAATATCTTAATATGATTCATATGTATTTAGCAAGACGTTGTTATAACTATAATCGTTATATATATATCGTTTCGAGTTTCTTAAATCAATAAACTCAATTTTATGTATAGTTAAAACACCTAATGAGATACTTACTTATCATAATATCATGTTAACTATATATATAATCATATATATGTCATCATATAGTTTTTACAAGTTTTAACGTTCGTGAATCACCGGTCAACTTGGGTGGTCAATTGTCTATATGAAACCTATTTCAATTAATCAAGTCTTAACAAGTTTGATTGCTTAACATGTTGGAAACACTTAATCATGTAAATATCAATTTCATTTAATATATATAAACATGGAAAAGGTCGGGTCACTACATCTACCATCTTTGCCATCACAAAAGCCTGAGAAAACGTCGGTGCTGACCTCACAAACGTCCTGTATTCCGGGAAGATCATATTTACAAAATGCTGGATTCTTGATTGTTCGTCAGGCACCCATTATTGCACAAACCTTAACTTGTCCATTTATTTCTCAATCACCTCATCAATTGACATCTGTGGTGTCATCCGTATCTCCAAAAGCTCCATTTTTATTCTATTCATGTCAAACACATTGCAGTACTGCTCACATACCTTACCGTAAAATTGCTCCCAAGTGATCATTCAAACTTGTTCTGGAGGAACACTTACTATCACAGAATCCCACCACACCATAGCCCTATCTTTCAATAACCTACTGGCATAAGTCACCTTCAGTTCTGGTTCCCACTGACAAGCCTCAAATGCCTTCTCAACCTCTCATAACCAATTGAGAGTCACGGTTGGGTCTGTACTTTTCGAGAACGGAGACGGTCCACAATCTCGGAATTGTTTAAAGGTACATTTTTTGGTGGCTGTTATTGTTGTTGGAATTGCTGTTGTGGAAATGGTTGTTGATATATGGGTGGCTGAACTTGATTCATCATCATGAGATTTTGATACTGGTAATAATTATGTGGTGGCATGACATTAGGAATGGCACCCGCGGGTTGTGGGCGCGGATCCCCTGCATCCATCACCCGCACCAGCGAATTTTTTACGATCCATTAATCTGCGGATCTTGGTTAACGGATTTATTTTTAGATCCATCACCCGTATTCACGGATATTCGCGGGTCACGGGTTTACCCGCGAATCTTATTCAGGAGGTATATGTAAATTAAAATATTCAAAAATAAACATCTTTACGTAATTCAAAGTGACATAAAAAACATCATCCAATAATATATTCATGGTTATGATATAATAAAATGAGAAAACATATAATATTAGTTATACTTTTCTTACTAATATATGGGAAGTTAGAATGTTTAAAATTAACAATTAAAATTTAGTTGCTAAAACTAATCATAAAGTACGTTCACGAATTACTAGAGTTATTTTCACTCATTTAGAACGGGTATATCCGCGGATTATTCAAAGGGGTATTACGGATTTTTGGATTGGATTTTATCAGCAACGGATCTATTACATCCATCACCCACCCGCGACCCATCTGCGGGTACAAAATTACATCCATCGCCTACCCGCGGGTAAAGATTTTGGATTTTATCCACCCATCACGAGCGCGGATATCCGCGGATCTCGGATTTTTTTAGATCCATTGCCATCCCTACATGACATGCTGAGGGAATTGGTTCTGTAATAGGTATTGGTACTGGTTCTAGTTTATCTGTGGTACGGTATGCGATTGAGTAGTGGCAAAACCTGGTGGTGTATCCTCATTACACGACTGTCTAGCTAACTCAAGCTCAGCAATCTTTTCCTGAGCTTCCTTAAACTTACTTTCAAGCTCATGCACATAATCAGCATCATAAACATCTGCCTCATCCTCCACATCTGGAGCACTGAACGTTCGGGGGTGAATCGGGTTCGTAGCGTTCACATCTCTGTTATCTGCCATCTGTGCTACAAAACACTCGCACAAAGGTTAGTGGATAACTGTTAGTTTACTAAACACTAACATGCACAAACATCCTACATTCACTTAGCCCCCATCCCACTGACATGTTTGACTTAACTCAGGGTTTAGGAACAAATACGCGCACGTACTTGCTGCTAAACCATGCTCTGATACCAATTTGTAACACCCTGATTTTTTTTAAATCACAGCAGAAGTACATTTAGTTACTAAAATAACTCTGGTTAATACTTACAAACCATAGTTAACAAATCAACTTAGTTAATGTTATTACAATATTCCAAAACATTGGTGTTACGTGAAAACATCATTAAAATTGAAAACATCAGAGTTAATCACATAGTCAAACATGTCTTCTAACCCGTCCTCAACACCCGTCCTAAGCAGCAGTACCTAAACCTGCAAGGGGTGGAAATGTGGGGGAATTAGCACAACTGCTAAGTGAATGAATACTATCTAACAGACCAAGCATAAGCAACTGAACATGCAAAAGCCACAGATATGCTAACATCCTGAACTAGCATATAACAACAACTGACAATATGAGGATCGGCGGCTTGTACGAGCACACGACTTAGTTAATCAAGCTACAGTCTACCGATAGTCCGCTTTACTGACTCCACTGTATAACCGTCTAGAAGAAACACATGTGTCCTTCTATGTTATACTGAATAATCAGTAACACCATGACCCGATCAGGCTACCACAGTCGACCTCACATCAACCCTACCTTGCCGCCTCGGTAGATTCCCAACCTTACCGCCTCGGTTGGTGTCCAACTAACAGTGCGCACATAATATCACAGATATTCAGTCATGCAATCGTCCTAACTAGCATGGCAATATCTAACTACACATGGTATTCATACTGAACATAAACATAAGAGTAAAGAGTCTGAACAAGTAGCGTGTCAGCTACTTAATACTCTAGCTGGAGATAGACCCACTCGTCGAATACCAGCAATAAGCTTAGATAATCTATCACTGAGCGGCTTCCTTATCCTTATCACCTGAACATAAGGCAAATCAAGTTAGTTTCTGTCTGTTAATACAAAACAGCACCGTACAGAAAATCAGTCACAAAAAGCGCCGTTAAAAGTCCACCTAACATTTATGCATTTTCAGAATTTACATCCTGATAATCATAAGTCACGCGGACAGTATAACGGCTAGGAAACAGCTAAATTAAACAACAACTACTGATCTGATCTGCATCCGTACGGTTGCACATGCATCCGTACAGCTGCAAGTCCATCCATATGGTTGCATCATACATCCGTATGGTTGCACACATACAGCCCAGTTGCACCAACACCACTGCATCCGTACGGTTGCACATGTACCCGTACAATTGCACCATGTACATGTGCGGCTGCAAGCTGCAACCGTACAGTTGTGTTCATCGAGCAGCAGCAACAGAAATGATGGGTTTTCGAACCAAAATCACTCAATCTCGTTTCCAAACATGTTTTTGACCCAAAATCCACATACAACATGTTAGGAAAACATTTAGGGACTTAAACCCACAAATCTTACACATCAAACAACATTAAAATCAATCAATTTGACATAAAACCCACTTTGATAAAAACCTAACTTAAAACCATACAAATCCATCAATATGAGACTGAAATCACAAGTTGTTACCTTGAAATGATCACGAAATCAGTAGTAACAATCTTAACAACACAATTTTAATCCAAAAACAAGATTGAGAAATTAGGGTTTCAAGTAGGAGAGAAAGTAGGTACGGAGTGTTTGAGAAATTTCCAGAAAATTGAAGAAATGAGCCGGTCACAAGCTTATATATGTGGGTTAAATAACATACCTCATCACACACGGGTATTTACCAGTTATCTGATAACTTTCGTACTTAATTTGACTGCCCTAACGGAGTCCAAATTAAATAAACGAACCTGTTCTGTGACCCTTGTCACAAACTAGTCTTAACCAAATAATAAAATAACATTAAACATTTTATTAAAATAAAAGCATAATTAACCACACAATTATGCCTAAGGGCAAAAAGGTCATCTTACATCTAGGCCCGATATGAGGATGTTACATACAACGAGAGAAAACCGCAATGAGAGCTCATACCTATACATTAATTTCCAAATTGATCACCCTAAGTTAGAAACTCCCATTAAATTTTAACTTGATCACCCCAAGTTGGAAGTGAACTCACTAAATCACCTATAACTATTATAGGTGATTTCTTATGCAACTCATTTGTACACATCACAAGTAAGTAACTCACAATGTAAACTAGCTTGTGATTAATATCTAGATGCCTGGTTTACATTAACTCTATCTTGGGTACAAGATAGAGTGACCCTATAGCTAATCACATATCTTCGAATCTAAATGAAGATCAATATGATTGTTGTTTTATCTTGAGTGAAGATCTTGAAGGAGAATCCTTGTCTTCAAGCTTTGAATGTGTCTTCCTTTAATAGATGAAGAAAGAAGCTTGATAGACTGAGAACGGTCGAGTCACGACTTGACTAGGGCAGGAACCATTGGCAAAAGTCCAAAATAAAGTTATCATTTGAGCAACTATGTTATTTTTTCATCTTGGTTTGACTCTTCCTGAATGTTTGTCACCTAAACAAAGATGTGTAAAAACATTGACAAAAGCTATAGGCCAAAAGGGTGTAACACCGGCCATTTTTTTATATAACACTGCGGAAGACATTTGATTACCAAAGGACATCAATATTCATAATTACAAAAAACCATGTAATTAAGTTTAACTTTCACAAATGGTGTTATGTTATTACAAACACGGTTACAATTGTCCACATCAGATTTACTAGTCAAACATGTCTTCTACATCACGGCCCGATCCCAATAGCAGTACCTAAGACCTGCAGGGGGAAACACACCGCTAAGTGAATGGAATCTATCTACCGATTAAGCTTAAGCAATCCATCATACAACAATCAGCTAACATGCTTACAACCACCAAGCATACAAACAAAAACAATATGAGGATCGGCGGCTTGTACAGGCACACAACCTAGCTGATCAGGCTAGCATCTACTGATAGTCCTTTCCCATCTAGTCTCTGCAAATAGACTGTAGGGTATGAACTCAACCTCCCTTGGAACGGTCGACCTCATACGGACTGCAACCTCCCTGGGAACAGTTGCGAATCCTCAACTTCGCTAGGAACGGCTGGTGTCAAACACCGTACACATATACAACATATTAATCACATAGCATGCAACTATCCAACTAGCATGACAATCACTACACTACACAAGGTAATTAAAGTAATCCACAGTAGCATGATTTACTACTTAAACTCTATCCGAAGATAGACCCACTCACCAATTACCAGCAACAGCTCAGATTCTGACTACCGAGCTTTCTCCTTATCTTTTCCACCTGAGAATAGACATAACACATTCAGTAATAATGTCTTGATAACAACCCGACAATAAGACAATAACACCAAATACCAACACTTAATCACTTTACGACTGGTCTGCCAACCGTACGAGTGACACCCTCACTCGCACATTTGAGAACACTCAACCGTACGGTTGACAACTTACTCGTACGTTTGGTCTATGACTGAACACCCATCAATGAATCAAATGATCCGTACGGTTCACCACACAAGTGACCAGTGACTCGTACGAGTCATATCTCAATCGTACGTATCATCTTAACCAAAACAATAGTCTCCTTAACATTCACTCGCACGGTTCATAACACGGTTGGCCGCCCAACCGTACAAGTGAGGACTCACTCGTACAAGTGATGAAGAACAGTAGCAGCAACTGCATAGATGGGTTTTAACCCAGCTGCATGACATCAAACATTGATACATACTCTAAATCAATTCATGGAGTCATACATTCACTATATAATAAGTCTACATCATAAATTCAATCAATAACGACACTCAATGTGTGCAAAACAAGACATACACTTTAAAACCCCCTTTTATGAACAAAATAAGTTTTATATAGCTTCTTAAAACCTTATCATTGGAAATTAGACCTCAAGACGATTCCAATGATAGTTTATTCATCGAAAACGGAGTTACGGTTTGAAAGTTATGCCTTTTTCAATTTTACTAAAAGCCGACAAGTGCTCAACCACGTGGTTGAGCTCTCAACCGTATGATTGAGCCCTCAACCGCGTGGTTGAGCCCTCAAAAGCGTGCTCAACTGCTTGGTTGAGCTATCAAAAGTATGGGAGCTGATGAACAACTCCAGCTTGCTGTTTTCGCACTTTTTGACCCCAAATCTTCAATTTTTGCTTGTTCTGGTCACAAAAGTCACTTACAAACATAATATAATAAGTGTATAACATATATCTAACATCAGTTAGCACTAACAAACACAATTCATGAATATTCAAGCTCAAAAATACATAAAACCTATTTTACACATAAAAACCCAATTCTTATGAATTAAAACACGAATTCAAGCATGCTAACCTGGATAAATGCTTAAAATGATGCTAAGAATCAGTCACTAAAGCCTCTTGATTCAATTTCACACTTGAATTAAACTAGGGTTTTAGAGTGATAAAGATTAGATACGGGTTTTCTTGAGCAATATCTAAAATTTAGGAAAGAAGTAGATACATACACTATTATTGTGTTAAAATATAATACCCCATTACAAACGGGCATTTACCAGTTACCTAATATCTTTCGTACGTCCTTAGGTCATCCTAACGGAGTCTGGTTTAAACAAACGAACCATTTATGTGACCCTTGTCACAAACTAGTCTTAACTACATATTCAATCACTTATAAACATAAAATTAAATTAAAAGCATATTTAAACACAGATATAAACCTAAGGGCAATTAAGTAATCTTACTTCTAACCCCGGTTCCAGTCTGTTACAAAGGGTTTGAATTACATTGAACTTAGCTTTATGAAAGGGACTTTCCTAACACTTTGGGCAACTCTTGCTTTCTTGGCATTCTACCATGATTACCCAATTAAGCTAAGCGCTGATTGTAATTCAAACATGGTCAATATGTAGCCATTCGGTTCTAGGTTGACAAAGCAACTTCTTCTTTAATCATAAACTTGAAAACTCAACCGAATGGTTATAATCTTTGAAGTGTTGACTTTAAATCCTAAACACATACTTAATCTTATATTCCCATTGATAGTACACAAGGCATTCATGCATAGGTTACAACATTTCAAGCATAAGTGTAAATGACTACGGATTAGGAATAAAAGATTAATTACTTAAACCAACATTGATTCATAATTCAAGTAAATTTGCAGGTAACAAGTATTGATCTTAAGTGTAAGGCAAATAACATGCAATTGTTAAGTTAGACATAAAGCATGAATCATGTTCTTAATATTCTAAGATGTGAGCACGTATGATTTAGCTTTTATATAGCATATGATTTTCTTGAATATAATTATTTACTTAATCACATAGTCATATATGTACATGGATAAACCAGTTAGATCAATACTCTTATTTGATAAGACCGTCTTTTAAAGTTGAAGGATTAACATCAATGAACTTATCTTGAAAAATAATGTCTTTATTTCAAGTTCCGTTTCTTGAACTTGTTTGATTTCAATAAATCAATGAAGGTATGATTTGAGTATTGCTACAAGTTATCAAACCAATATATATATATATATATATATATATATATATATATATATATATATATATATATATATATATATATATATATATATATATATATATATATATATATATATAAATAAGCATATGGTTTGATCTAAGATACATGTAACAATAGTGCTAGACATATGTCGCCTAATAATATCTTGTTATATATATATATATATATATATATATATATATATATATATATATAAATATGGTTATAATCAAGAGGGAAACACTTTTTTGGGGAGAAGTAGGGTGAAATAAATTTTTTTTGTTTTTTTGATTTTTTTTTCAGACATCAACTTTAGGTGAAAATATGAAAATTTAAAAAAGAACTTTGTGATGAATCTTATTATTTAGGCGGAAAAACGATCGAAAAAATAATTGATAACATTCATCATGAGTAATGTTATTCCTAATAATATTTTTGGAACGTTGTTTTCTTTCATCTTATATGAAGCTTTTTTCTCAAAATTTAGCCCGATTTAAAGTTTAGGGTTTAGTGTTTTGGGTTTAGTCTCTAAACCTAAAACTCTAAACCCTAAACCCTAAAATCTAAACTCCAATTTCTGAACCCTAAACCCTAATTTCTAAACCCTAAACCCTAATTTCTTAACCCTAATAGCTAAACTCTAATTTTTAACCCCCTAATTTCTAAACCCTAATTACTAAACCCTAATTTTTAAACCCTAAAACAACTCAGAAGTATAATATTACACATGATGCATGTTTTCATTTTTCTTTTCGAGCGTTTTCCCATGAAAATAATACGGAGTAACATTCATCATAAATTGTCTTTTTTAAATGTTCATATTTTCATGTGATCTTGATGCCTGAAAAAAAATTTGAAAAAAAAAGAAAAAAAATTCTTTCCCCCAAAAAAGTGTTTCCCTCTTGATTATATATATATATATATATATATATATATATATATATATATATATATATATATATATATATATATATATATATATATATATATATATATATATATATATATATATATATTAGCAAAGCATGACAATTTATAAACTAAGATCATATCATTTTAGTTTCTAAACACGTATCACTTAAGGTCACTAAACATTGTACGTAATTTCTAATCATGCAATCAGCTAGTCATGTTAATGTCTAAGCACATAGCTACTAAACATGTTAATCAATTAAGTACATAGTAGATATTCATAAATAAGACCATATTTTCATGTATTGAACATATAGATTGTTATGATCGTATCTCGGTTTATCATGCCTTAGTCCAAGTAACATTTACTTGTAATTGATTTTCACAAATTAACAAAGACATGATAATGATTGTTACAAGTTATCAATCCTTACTTGCTTCATAAAATTTGAAGTTGTGACAATATCTTAGACATATGGAGACTAAGTAAGATGATAACTTAAGCAAATAGTAGCTAATGTCTAGACAACTAATCACATATCACATATTAGCTAATGATGGAAATGTCTATTATTATATTAGTTAAGCATAGCAAATTGCTATGCAACTAATAATATCTAAGCACATTGTTTTTAATAGCTAAACACATAATGTATAAGTGTACAATGATGTACAACTCATGTTTTGGAGGAAGCTTCTCTTAAATGGGACTTGATGACTGTTCCTAAGATGTCTAGATAGATTTTAGGATTATGAAAGTCATCAAACACTTATGTGATCATTAGTTTTATATGATAGATTTGACTAATGGTGATAATTACGTTCAAATACGAAAGTCACTGAACCTCGTGAATTATCATTCGGAAACTTATACAATTATGCATTAGATCAAGTTCTAACCATTAGTAGTGTCAAACCTTGACTGATTAATGGATTTGAAAGTGTTGCCTTGATCAATCATATTTACGATCAGTATGTGGCTTAGCCGTTGTGTTGACCGTAGATTATCAAAGCTTAGACGTTCTATCTAACAGTCCCACCGTGAAGATTCCTGTATGCAAGCTTTGCCTAAAATGACCTTCTTGTTAGTTTATCGTTGTGTATATAGAACGTTTGCTGGAGAAAAAGTAAGTTTATGAACTTACGTGTTTACATAACATTACTTGTTCATTACTTATACTTGTTGTCATCATCAAAACATAGATTACCATTATAATCATAACGTTGGATCTTGTAAGATCCTGTTTTCTCATATGGTTGGGACGCCGTCCAAAATGTGGGACGTCGTCCTATTTTGAAGGGCTGGACGCCGTCCAGTATTCTGGACGCCGTCCAGATGAACTGGCGGGCCAGCTATTTTGTTGTTAGATATTTAAAAGGGTATTTTGGTATTTTCACATGGTGGACGACTTTAAGGCCCCAAGATCAGTTTGGTGGGTGACTTAACTCCTTTTTCATCTACCATATCCTTTTCACTTCAATTCTAGAGAGAGAGGAGGTTGTAGTGTGAGAATGCTCAATCCAAAGAGGAAGAAGCTAGTTTCGGGTTTAAGCACGAGTTCTAAAGTTGTTCCCTACGTCTCTAGCTACGTTGTGATAGCGTTGGTAAGTCTTAACTCCGTGTTTTTACGTTTTAATTGATTTATGGCTAGGGTTTGTACTTTTGAGACTTGTAAGACCCATTTGGGGGGTTAAATGGGTGAATTTGGGTTAAATTGGTGCATGAAAACCCCAAGGCTTGCAATCTAGGGTTTGGTCTTGAATTTGGTGTTTGAAGGTGTTAGTTTTGTTGTTAAAACACTAGTACACTTGTGAATTAGTGTAAGTTTGTTAATGGGTTCAAGTTTGACCAAATTTGTGGGTCTAAGTGTTAAAATGGGTCAAATGGGTAATGGTTGACCTAATTGGGTGAGATGGGTATGAAATACCCTAAGTTGAGTTAGTTGGGGTTAGTAGACTCTAATCACTAGCTTATAGCGATTAATGATGAGTCTTGGCCTTAAATGGACGGTTTTGTGTAAATTGGTCATTTAATGCATTTGGGTCATTAAATGCTCAAGAGTTAAGTGTTGGTGGTTGGCTCCACAAGTTTGTGTATTGAATATGTACTTAATGTATTAGGTACTTTTCTTTAAATCGTACGGAAGTGTTTAATCATCACCGACGTGTTAAGGTGAGTGGAATAATTATGCACGTATGTATATAATGTATTTATTGGCTTGATTGACATGTGGAATAGTCGCGGTGTTTAAGATAACGCATTGTCATGGGAGTGGAATTGTCGCGGTGTTCAAGACACCACTCATTTGGTTTGATTGACATGTGCAATAGTCGCGGTGTTTAAGACAACACATTGTCATGGGAGTGGAATTATCGCGGTGTTCAAGACACCACTCATTGGTTTGATTGATATGTGGAATAGTCGCGGTGTTTAAGACAACACATTGTCATGGGGGTGAGTTAGTCGCGGTGTTTAAGACATCACCCGGGGGATTAGTGATTACGCGGTGTAAGTAACACTAATGGGCGTTATGAACTCCGACGGTCTTTCGCGAGTACCGTTCCCTTGTACGATTGGTTAACCATGGTTGTGTGAATTTTGTATTAGCATATTTAATTGTGATCCATATGCTTTTGGTGTTGCTAGCTTATTGCGAATTGCGGATATTAGTTTATGCATAATGTTTGCGTAGTTGTCGAATTGCTAGCTTGTATGCGGTATTGTGAAAGTGATTGCAAGTAAGTAGGTTATATATGTATATCTATAATTGTTGCACTCAATAAGCTTTAACTTACCCTCTCGTTGTTTACCTTTTTAGGCTCCGGCGTGGACAAGGGCAAAGGTATTTGTTTGGACTAGTAGAGGCTCTCGGGTGTTTAGCTTTTTGGAAGTTCGGCCAAGATGTGGGTAGTTTAACCCCAAACACCATGCTCTAGGTGTCGTTTGGAATTTAAACTCTTATGGTCGAAACTTGTATTTTTAAATGAAATTCGTAAAACGGCCGATGTGGGCCCGATGTTGTAAAACATGGTTTTATTGTGGAAACTTCTTAGTTTTAATTATATTGACATGTTGTAAAAAGGGTTTCGTTTAAAAGTGTCGGGAAGCGGGTTTTCCGCTCACGTAAGTTGGACACGGGGATCAGAATCTGACAGTTCATTCGGATGCCGTCCAGATCTTCTGGACGCCGTCCTGGTCTTCTTTGCTGGACGCCGTCCAGATGCATTGTTTCTGGAAAAAAAATTAGCGTGATTTTGGTATAACGAGGTTTGGGTCGTTACAAGTGGTATCAGAGCATGGTCTAAGGGATTTAGGCGACTTGAGATAGGTGCCTAGACTTAGACTTTATTGTGTATGCGCTTTATGCGGGATTTGTAGGAGACGGGTCGGACCGGGGTTTGGTTAATGCCTAGGTTTAGGTGAGCTATCTATGCGCTAATTGTTTTGTGTTGTGTTTTGCAATCATCAAGCGAGATAGACGTTGTACTATCGAGTTAATGCGACGTGCTCGCGTAATAATGATTAGCTACCATTGTTACGGGTTCAAATCGTGTCAAACAAGCGATGTACGACGATTGTTGAGCAAGATGGGGCGGTGAATTGTATATGAATATGATGTCTTGTCCTTTTGTTTCATTGCTTAGCCTATTTTCGTTTGATAGAATGAAGATGAGAAACGGACATGATACAAATGAAGGGGGTACGAGTGAGGACTCCGAGTTTACGGCCAAGGTTGAGGCCATTTTATAAAGGCATCACACGGCCTTTCTTGAGGACGTTAGGAAGATGTTCTTAGATTCGATTGACGAACAAGTAGTTAATCTTGTTAAAGAACAAATTAAGGCCGTTCTTCATGAAGATAATGCTGGAAGGCGGGACTTTATCTACAAGAATTTCAAAGATGCTCAACCCCCCACTTTTGATGGTGAAAGGGATTCGCTAAAGAGCAATCGTTGGATCTCCGATATGGAGGGGGCTTTTCATACTTGTGAATGCCCTCTCGAAAAGAAGACGAGGTATGGTTGTAGCATGTTGAGGGGTGATGCCAAGTTGTGGTGGGACACGAAAATCCAACTTTACGGTGAAGAACAATGTATGGATTTCACTTGGGACGAGTTCAAGGAGGAGTTTTTCAACGAGTACCGAACTTCGGCCGATCTTACTAGACTTAAGGACGATTTGCGTGCCTTGAGGCAAGGGTCGATGGATTTGAATACTCTCAAATCCGTTTTCTTGTCAAAGACCCAATTTTGCCCGGAGTATGTAGGGAATGATAAAATATTGAAGGAAGACTTCTATCGAATCTTGAACGACAACTATCAAGATAAGATTAGTGTAAATGTGGTGAAAAGTTTTGATGAGTTGTTCGATATGGCCAAAGGTTTTGAGTCGCTCGCTTTGAGAAAGAGTGGCTTTACTTTTGGCAATAAGAAGTTCGAAACTACTAGTCATTCGAGCAAGAAGAGTAAAGGTGTAACCGAGAGTGTCGGTAGTGTGAAGGGGGCACTTGTGGGCAAAGGGGGCATATGGCCCGTGATTGTACCAAACCATCTACTACAACCAAAATCACTTGCTATAATTGTGGTAAGGAAGGGCTCCTAAGGACGGAGTGTCCCGAGTCACGGGATGATCAAGTTAAGAAGCTAGAAAAGGTGGCGGGGACGGCGAAGGAAGCATAATGTTCATGTAGTTTACTTAATTACAAAACCAATTTGAATTAGAGTTGAAACAAGCGGAAGCATAATGTTAAATGCATGGTAATAAGTTTATCCATTTAGTTAAATTCCATGTAAATATCAAGTCTTGGATAAATGCTTACAAATATAACAAGTTAGAGAAGATATATATACCCCCTCAAGCTAGTTGAGGGTTGTTTACAAAGTTGCAAGATGAAGATGAAGATGATGGAAAATGGAGCTTCTAACTTGAAGCCTCAAGCAAGTAATACCCCAAGCTTTAGATACCAACACCTTGTACTTTGGTTAGGAATTATTAAGACTTGAATTTAGTTTCCAAAAACCAAATTATGAACCCCTTTTGTACACCAAAACTCCACGGCCAGAACAGCCCTTCAGCAGAATGTTTTTGCAGTTTTTTATGTTTTGAGTGCCTAGTTTCACTTGAGAGAATGAGTCAATCTTTGGTCCAAGAGTTACACATGCTTATGAGGACTTGTGTGGTCTTAAAAGTAACAAAAACACCAAGCATGGGAGTGTCTTGGAGTCCCAAAATCTGCCCACTATATATTTTATAACAATGTTATATCTAATATATAAACTTGTTACAAATATATAAAACATGTATTTGTTATATTACTTTCACATTTTATAAACCTTTTATAAAATATAACACAATATAATCATTTAAACATATAAATAATTATATATAAATTATCCAAATAATTTATCTCAAGTGATAATATTTTAGAAAAACAATTTTCTAAAATTCAAGTGTCGCGTATTTACTCAATGATTTAATCGTTAAGCTTAAATACGTTTAAGTGTCGGTAAGCTTGTTATTGGGTATGACCCGACTTGGATCATAACATATTAGCCACATTAATTAAATATGTCTCTTGGGCATACGAAAAACCTTCAATCTCCCACTTGCACGAGAAACATAAGAAATTAATGCAAGTGACGGATACCACCTAACGACCGTCCATCACCCCCAATATGTTATGACTATGTGCCATTCAATAACATCATCTCTTTCGAGTTCCCATCTCGAATATGAATAGGTGAAACTTTCATTTTATCCTTTCGTCCTAGATGCCATATTAAATCCAAGAGATACAGAGTGATCACTCTCTTTTAGATTTAACTTTATCAGGCCTTAGACATCTGACTCTCAACGAATAAGAGGGATAAATTCCATCTTGACTACATACGTCCTAAATATGTACCTTGCATTATGTCTGAGCTCTTCCTTGTGAGCTACCATATTTCAGAATAGCGAAGGAAAGAATCAAGGCATGATACTTGGTAAATATCCGAACCCAATATGTATCTCAGGTCAGAGGATACAATGATATTCGCCTTTACTCAAGATTACATGTGATCAACCACAAAGGCTCCATTTAGTAAGTCTTGAGGGCGGGTCTTCCAATATTTGTATCCCACAAATATCTATGAACCTTGGTTGCAACCTTGCACCACATTCATCCCGTGAATGTATACCAATCCGAGTTCATAATAGTCTAAACCTCACACTTACTCTCACAAATGTGATTGACTACGGAATTTAGAATAATTACTTATTCATGGATAAAATATGCAAAATAGGAACATAACTCAAAATAGATTAATACCATAATTATATTAATGAGTTTGAACAATTTCGTTCCATTACAATACTTAAAACAGATCATGACCAATCACTAGAATATCGAAGCCCTAATGCACAAACATGTCCTGTATGTTTTGCTCCATGTAAGAACTTCGTGAGAGGATCCGCTATATTAAGATCTGTGTGAACTTTGCGAATACATATCTTTCCCTTTTCAACTTCATCCCTTATGTAGTTGAATCTCCGCTCAATGTGATGGGTATTTTGATGAGCACGAGGTTCCTTGATTTGAGCAATCGCACCCTCGTTGTCACAAAAGATCTCAAGAGGGTCCTGAATGGAAGGGACAACTCCTAAGTCGTCAATGAATTTCTTCATCCATGCAGCTTCCTGAGCTGCCAATGAGATGGCAATGTAATCTGACTCTGTAGTGGATAATGCAACAACATCCTGTTTTGAACTCTTCCAAGAGACCGTACCTCCATTTAATGTGAATACATAACCGGATTGTGATCGAGAATCATCTCGATCAGTTTAGAAACTCGCGTCCACGTAACCTTTTACAGCGAGTTCCTCCTCACCAGATCCATATATTAGAAATATATCCTTAGTCCTCCTAAGGTATTTCAATATACTTTTAACCGCAATCCAATGTCTGTTTCCTGGGTTATTCTGGTATCTACTTGTCAAGCTAAGAGCGCATGACACATCCGGTCTAGTGCATATCATTGCATACATGATTGACCCAATAGCAGATGTGTACGGGACTTTCTTCATTCTCTCTTGTTCATCTTTTGTGGTAGGACACTGAGATGAACTGAGAAGCGTTCCTTTTTGAATAGGTACCAAACCTTTCTTAGAGTTGTCCATCTTGAACCTTTTCAAGATCTTTTCAATGTATTCACTTTGATTCAAACCTATCAGTTTCTTGGATCTATCCCTGTAGATCCCAATCCCCAAAACGTATTGTGCTTCTCCAAGATCCTTGATGGAGAAGCATTTACTTAACCAAGTTTTAACACCTTGCATTGCCTGAATATCGTTCCCAAATAACAATATATCATCCACATATAGTACAAGGAACATGATTGTGCTTCCACTAGCTTTCTTGTATACACAAGCTTCATCACCATTTTTAATGAAGCCAAATTTCTTGGCCTCCTCATTAAAATGATGATTCCACATTCTAGATGCTTGTTTCAATCCGTAGATTGACTTCTTTAACTTGCATACCTTTTTAGGATATTTCGGATCAACAAAACCTTCAGGCTGAACCATATAGACATCTTCCTCAAGATGTCCATTTAGGAAAGCGGTCTTTACATCCATTTGCCATATTTCATAATCATAATGAGCAGCAATGGCAAGTAATATCCTAATAGACTTTAGCATTGCCACAGGCAAAAAAGTTTCATCATAGTCAACCCCTTGAGTTTGAGTGAAACCTTTTGCTACAAGTCTAGCTTTATATGTATCCAAGTTTCCATGTATGTCGATTTTCATTTTGAAAAGCCACTTACAATCAACTAGCCTTGAGCCAGCAAGTTGTGCAACAAGTTTCCAAACTTGATTGTCATACATGGATTGCATCTCAGCGTTCATGGCTTCCTGCCATTTATCTTTATCAATCCTTGATAAAGCATCTTGGTAGTTTGTTGGTTCATCCAAATCAACCACATAGCAACCATCCATGAGAAACCCATATCTCTCAGGAGGATTACTAATCCTACCAGATCTTCAAACGTCTTGTGTATTTTGATCATCCATTTGATCATTCTCAACATTTTCACGTTGAGTGCTAGCGTCAACCAATTGTGTATCATCTACTTGATCTTAAACCTCTTCAAGATCTATCTTCCTTTCACTATTTCCTTCCATTAGGAACTTAGTTTCAAGGAATTCAGCCTTCCGAGCAACAAATACATTCTGCTCAGCAGGATCATAGAAATAATATCCCATATTATCCTTGGGGTATCCTATGAAGATACACTTTGTGGATCGAGCATTTAACTTATTAGGGATGTAACACTTAGGGTAAGCTTCACATCCCCATACCTTTAAGTATGATAGAGATGGAGGGTTTCCAAACCACATCTCATGAGGTGTTCGTTCCACTTTCTTAGTTGGGGCCATATTTAAAATACGAGCCGCAGAGCATAGACAATAACCCCAAAATGATAGAGGTAACGAGCTTCTAGCCATCATAGATCGAACCATATCTGTTAGGGTCCGGTTCCTCCTTTCGGATACTCCATTAAGTTGGGGTGTTCCAGGAGGAGTAAGTTGCGAGATAATCCCACAACCTTTAAGATGATCTTGGAAAGCATCGCTTAAGTATTCACCTCCTCTATCGGTACAAAGTACCTTGATTGTCTTATTGAGTTGATTTTGTACTTCGTTTTGATATTCCTTGAATGCTTCAAAAGTTTCGTCCTTATGTCTTAACAAGTAGACATATCCGAAACGACTAAAGTCATCAATGAAAGTGACGAAGTACCTTTCACCTTTCCTAGTCATGGGCTTAAAGGGTCCACATACATTCGAATGTACTAATCCCAATAAGTCTTTAGCCCTTTCATAGGTACCTTTGAAAGGTGATTTAGTTATTTTGCCTTGTAAACAAGATTCACATACATCAAACGAGTAGTTCATTTGATTTCAAAAGGCCATTCTTTTGAAGTGTATGCATTCGATTCTTGTTTATGTGACCAAGACGACAATGCCATAAGTAGGAATCACTCAAATCCCTTTTGAGTTTCTTGGTGTTTGCATGGTATATTGAGCAATTATATAATGTGTCATCATGAACCAATTCATAAATACCATTCGAAGGCGAAGCCTTAAAGTAGAACACATTATCTAAAGAAACATGGATATCATCATTAATGAAATTAAGATTAAAACCATATTATTTCAAACGGGATACAGAAATAATGTTTCGAGATAAATCGGGTGCATACAAAACATTTTTCAAAATAAGCTCAAACCCAGTTTGTAGCTTTAAAACAAAGTCTCCCTGAGCTTCTACGTGCACCATTGCACCATTTTCCATGAAGAGACTTGTTGTTCCCGCTGGTTGTTTACTTCTTTTGAACCCCTGCAAAGAATTGCAAATATGAGTTCCACATCCTGTGTCTAATACCCATGTATTAGAAGAAGTAATACTAAGCTCAATGTATACCATATATACATTACCTGAGGTTTGCCCTGCATCCCTCTTTTCCTTCAACTCCTTAAGGTAGACCGGGCATTTGATTTTCCAGTGACCCATTTCACCGCAACCAAAGCACGGATCTTCCTTGGGGTTAGCTTTTCCGGCAACCTTTTGCTTCTTGTTGTTGTTGGTTGGGGTAACCATCTTCCCATTTCCCTTGCCCTTGCCTTGGTAAGCAGGTCCTTTCCTCTTAGCCACCTTTGGCTTAGAAGTGTTATTGGTTTTGGACCCGCCTTCATTGATCATAAACATGGGTGAAGCCCTTTTACCCATGCTTTCTTCGGCCATCTTAAGCATGGCATGTAATTCGCCAATGCTCTTATCCCAACCATTCATATTGTAATTCATTACAAATGTGTCAAACCTCTTTGACAAGGAATTAAGGATAAGGTCCGTGGCTAATTCATTAGAAACGTTGCAGTTTAGACAGTTTGCTCGATCAATTAGGCTTTTCATCTTAAGGACATAAGATGAAATGGATTGGGAGATGAAAAGGATTGGGAGTCGTCCATCCGACATGCATGAAGCACTCGAACCGTTTTGAAGCGCTCGACACGAGCTTGTTTAAGGAATATCTCCTTCAATTGTGTGATCATGTCATATGCACTATGATGCTCGAAGTCCTTTTGGAGTTCGGGTATCATAGTCCCAAGCATAAGGCAAGAGACTTGCACCGAATCGGTACAATACTTATCCCAATAAGCCATGCCTTCTGTATCATCCTCGTCCGGTTGATCGGGAATGGGGTCTTCCAACACATACGCCCTATCCTCTAGTTTGAGGACAATTCTTAGATTGCGAAACCAATCCATGAAGTTCGTATGGTTGAGTTTTTCCTTTTCGAGGATTGACCTCAACGATAGGTTTTTAAAGTTTATTGGTGCGTTTGGAATGTTGTTGTTATTGGCGGCCATCTACAAAATTTAACAAAGTTGTTTAAGTATCAATTTTAATTTAACAATCAATACCCTTTAAATCTAATTGATATTTATTAAATTTTAGAATCCAACGGTAAACCAAATTTCGGTTAGGTGACCTTTTTCCCGTCATTTGATTTAGCTAGGTAGTCATTGTTTGACAATTGCAATCCTTTTGCAACTTCTAAGTTATGGGATCATGCAATCCTTTTGCATGGCATATTTATCCCATCAACGCCTATTTGTTCCTCATGCTTCGGTGACCCTAAGTTCATGATTCCCAAATCAAGTCGTCCTACTTGTGTAAACGTGTAAATTTAACATACAAGTGGTTAGGTGACCTTTATCCCACAAGTGTGCGAAATTCACCTTAATCATATTAGTTTGCTCATAACGGTTAGGTGACCTTTATCCCATTAAGAGTTCCCTAATATTTTTAAGTGTCATACAAAAGGATGGCGTTTAACTTGTTTGCCTTGTTAATAAGGGATTTTAAGTTTTCATTATTTCTAGTTTAAGAAAACTTTTATGCCATACACCAACATGCATTTAGTGTATGGTATTTATGAAAAATCATTTTCATGTCTTTGTAATTAAGCCAATTACTTGATATAAACCATTTTATATATGTGATCCTTTTATGTTCTTAATAACCGTTTATTAATGTCCTTTTGCCATTTCAATTTAACCATTTAAATTGTCGTTTTGCATGTTGTTAATAACGTCTAATTTAACCAATTAAATTGTCATTTAGTTTGTTGTTAACTTGTGTGATTAACTTGTAGCATACAAACATACAATCCACAATCATACAAAACAACCACTCATGCAAAACAAATATGTTCACAATCAAGCCAATTTGGTAGATATTTGTTTAGCCGAAAACAAATGCCACCGAAAAAGGGTTATAACACAAAGTAGGAGATTTCAAATCTCCCACTTAATCTTGCATCTTCCTTGTCTTCATCTTGCATCTTCATTTTTACAAAAAAAAAATATATCCTAATACATTTTTCTAAAAAATAAAAATACAACCTAATCTATTTTACATACCAAATATAAAATAAATTACATAACCAAAATAAATAAATAAATTACATGCCAAAAGAATAAATATTACAAACCAAATGAATGAATTAATATTACATACCAAATGAATAATTAATCAACCAAACAAGCATTCATTCAACCACAAGGTCTTGGCATTAATTGTGAACATTAATATATCAACAAAATGACCAAATTGGAGCAACCCAAAACCCATTACCAACCTTAACAACCCTCCCAAACCCGAAAATTTTTATATTCCATTTTAATGCATGTACTTAGAATGCAAATATAGTGGGTTTAAAGAAAATATAAGAAGCATAATCCATATACCTCGGCTCTAGATACCATTGATGGAATTTAATAAGTCCATAATAACATGTTCATGTAGTTTACTTAATTACAAAACCAATTTGAATTAGAGTTGAAACAAGCGGAAGCATAATGTTAAATGCATGTTAATAAGTTTATCCATTTAGTTAAATTCCATGTAAATATCAAGTCTTGGATAAATGCTTACAAATATAACAAGTTAGAGAAGATATATATACCTCCTCAAGCTAGTTGAGGGTTGTTTACAAAGTTGCAAGATGAAGATGAAGATGACGGAAAATGGAGCTTCTAACTTGAAGCCTCAAGCAAGTAATACCCCAAGCTTTAGATACCAACACCTTGTACTTTGGTTAGGAATTATTAACACTTGAATTTAGTTTCCAAAAACCAAATTATGAACCCCTTTTGTGCACCAAAACCCCACGGCCAGAACAGCCCTTCAGCAGAATGTTTTTGCAGTTTTTTTATGTTTTGAATGCCTAGTTTCACTTGAGAGAATGAGTCAATCTTTGGTCCAAGAGTTACACATGCTTATGAGGACTTGTGTGGTCTTAAAAGTAACAAAAACACCAAGCATGGGAGTGTCTTGGAGTCCCAAAATCTACCCACTATATATTTTATAACAATGTTATATCTAATATATAAACTTGTTACAAATATATAAAACATGTATTTGTTATATTACTTTCACATTTTATAAACCTTTTATAAAATATAACACAATATAATCATTTAAACATATAAACAATTATATATAAATTATCCAAATAATTTATCTCAAGTGATAATATTTTAGAAAACCAATTTTTTAAAATTCAAGTGTCACATATTTACTCAATGATTTAATCGTTAAGCTTAAATATGTTTAAGTGTCGGTAAGCTTGTTATTGGGTATGACCCGACTTGGATCATAACATATTAGCCACATTAATTAAATATGTCTCTCGGGCATAAGAAAAACCTTCACAACGGAGATGCAAGAGTTGTTGAATCAAACCCAAGAGTTGCTTGAAAAGGGTTTTATACAACCGAGTACTTCGCCATGGGGCGCTCCGGTTTTATTCGTGAAAAATAAAGATGGTAGCATGCGGATGTGCATCGATTATCGGGAGTTGAATAAAGTGACGATCAAGAATCGTTATCCATTGCCTCGAATTGACGATTTGTTTGATCAACTCCAAGGCGTGACGTATTTTTCTAAAATTGACTTACGATCCGGCTATCACCAAATGCGGGTCCGTGAGAAAGATATTGAGAAAACGGCCTTTCGAACGCGCTATGGGAATTTTGAGTTTGCAGTTATGCCTTTTGGTCTTACGAATGCACCGGTGGCATTCATGGATCTTATGAACCGAGTGTGCCAACCTATGTTGGACAAGTCGGTGATTGTGTTCATTGACGACATACTTGTCTATTCGAAGAGTATGAAGGAACATGAACATCATATGCGTGGTGTGTTGAAGACGTTGCGGAAGGAGAAGTTGTATGTAAAATTCTCCAAATGTGAATTTTGGCTAAGGGAAGTTCAATTCCTTGGCCATATTGTGAACAAAGATGGTATTCAAGTAGATCCGGGGAAGATTGAGACAGTAAAAAGTTAGGGACGACCGAATACGCCTACAGAAATCCGAAGCTTTCTCGGATTGGCCGGTTATTATCGTCGATTTATCCAAGACTTTTCTAAAATCGCTTCTCCATTGACAAAGTTAATGAGAAAGAACGCGAGATTTAATTGGGAAAACGAGCAAGAAATTGCTTTCCAATTGTTAAAAGAAAAGTTATGTCAAGCTCCGGTGTTAGTATTGCCGGAAGGGGTAGAAGACATGACAGTTTATTGTGACGCTTCTTTAAATGGGCTCGGGTGTGTTCTAATGTAAAGAGGTAAAGTCATCGCTTACGCCTCTCAACAGTTAAAGGAGCACGAAACGAGATATCTGACTCATGATCTTGAGTTGGCGGCGGTTGTTCATGCGTTGAAAATTTGGCGCCATTACTTGTACGGTGTCAAGTGTACGATTTATTCGAATCAAAAAGCTTAAAATATCTTTTTGATCAATGAGATTTGAATTATCGTCAACGTAGATGGATGGATGTGGAGAAAGATTATGATTATGAAATACTTTATCACCCGGGTAAGGCGAATGTGGTCGCGGATGCGTTAAGTCGGAAGAGTCAACATCCAACGATACGAGTAAGATCGTTACGCATGATTATTACTAACGACTTTCTTGTAAAGCTTAGCGAGACTCAAATTGAAGCTTTTGTTAACAATAAACATGAGGAATGAATCGTGGGGAAAACGGAGTCTATTACCTAGGTCCGCATGGTTTGTTGTCCTTTCAAGGACGAGTGTGGTTGCCTAGGATGGGAGATTTTCGACGAGTGCTACTTGATGAAGCACATAAGTCAAAGTATTCCATTCATCCGGGCGCAACGAAGATGTATCTCGATTTCAAGAAAGAGTATTGGTGGCCGGGCATGAAACGTGATGTTGTAAAGTATGTTGAACAATGTGTCACGTGTTTGCAAGTTAAGGCCGAGCACAAAAAGCCGTATGGTAAGTTACAACCATTGGAAGTCCTGAAATGGAAATGGGAGCACATTACCATAGATTTCATTACAAAGTTACCAAAGACGGCGAGAACCCAATTTGACACGATTTGGGTGATAGTTGATCGGTTGACGAAAAGTGCTTTGTTTCTTCCCATTCGGGAAACGATATCATCGGAGGCTTTGTCAAAATTGTTTATCAAGGAGATGATATCGAGACATGGGGTTCCTATATCTATTATTTAGGATCGGGATATTCATTTCACATCTCGGTTTTGGAATAAGTTTCATGAAGATATGGGTACACAATTGAGAATGAGCACGGCGTACCATCCTCAAACGGACGGTCAAACCGAATGTACGAATCAAACTTTGGAGGATATGTTACGGGCGTGTATTATTGATTTTGGTGGAAGTTGGGATGAGCACTTGCCCTTGGTGGAATTCTTATCATACTAGTATCGGGATGCCACCTTATGAGATGCTTTACGGTCGGAGGTGCCGAACTCCGATTTGTTGGGGTGAAGTGGGACAAAGGGAAATCGGGAGTACCGATTTGGTTTTAGAGACGAATAGCAAGATTGAGATGATTCGGACTCGTTTGAAAGCGGCTCAAGATAGACATAAGTCGTATGCCGACAAACGTAGGTGACTAATTGAGTTCCAAGAAGGTGACATGGTGATGCTTAAGGTTTCGCCATAGAATGGTATTATTCGGTTTTGAAAACGGGGAAAGTTAGCTCCTCTGTTTATTGGACCATTTAAGATTTTAGCTCGTGTTGGTGAAGTTGCGTATCATTTGGAATTACCCGAAGAGCTTGCGGGGATCCATAATACATTTCATGTTTCCCATCTCTGTAAGTGTCTTGCGAATGATTCTTCATGGATGTCATTAGACGAAATTGAACTAAACAACAAGTTAGAGTATGTTGAGGAGCCGATTGCGATACTCGACGAAAAGGTAAAAAGGTTGAGAAATAAAGAGGTGAGAACTTTTAAGGTTCAATGGTGTCACACCCCCAAATAGGGTCTGGGGTATTTGTGACTAATTATATCAAATCACAGTTGTATAAACGAGAACGACTCTATATGAGACGTTTTATTGAGTTTTGCAGCGGAAGATAAATAGATTACATTGTATTTAGAACATTAAATGTCTTTAATTGATATGATATGTAATGTAGACTCCAAGCATAGCAAGCAATCATCATCAAAGCAGCAGATATACAGCGGAAGCAATACTTAAGTACCTGAGAATAAACATGCTTTAAAGTGTCAACACGAGGTTGAGTGAGTTCATAGGTTTGTCATAAACAATGATTTCAGTAATAGATATAGACCACAAGATTTTTATTGATATAAGTAGATCTCGCAGACAAAAAGTTATGCTAGTTCATGATATTTAGACTAAACGTTTAAAGTTTGCCCCAATGACAAGTTGTTCTGTCCTTGTCGGTTTAATTTCATTATCAAGTAATACAAAGACTTAGTCAAATGTATCGGGGACGTTACTCCCGATAGGCCTACCCCCAATAATTAAGAATGTATTCAACGAGCAATTAAAAATACCACTGTAAGGACTTTGCAGGACATAGCCAGGTATAGCATAGTTTAACAGTTGGTACTTGTGTCTTTCGTGTTAACAGTTATAAAAGTTGCGCATGTTTTCTCAGCCCAAAAATATATATAAAAAGGGAGCTATGAAAACTCACGATACTGTATTTCGTATTTCGTAGTAATTAAGCTTATGAGCAGCACTAAACAAGTGCAGAGTTGTCCTCGGATTCACGAACCTATATCAAGTATATATATTAACACATATACTCGTAATCGAATAAGTTTATATATGTTATTTCAATTGTTATATATTTCTGTAGTTATATTAATATATATATATATATATATATATATATATATATATATATATATATATATATATATATATATATATATATATATATATTTGATTGGTATTATATTAAAAATACCTAATTTGTTATATATAAATATTTATATAAAAATGTTAATATGTTTGTTATATAATTATATGAAATATAATTGTAGTATATGAAATAAGTGTATTCAATGTACAAAATATTTATTTGTAAAAAGAATAGTTTCGATAATATTGATTTACTAATAATTATAATAATAATGGTAATAATAGTAATTTTAATACAATTGATAGATTTACTAATAATTATAAAGTAAAGACGATAGTTTTAATAATAGTAAAAATGATAATTTTTGTAAAAATGATAATAACGATAGTAATTTTTAATAATAATAATACTAATAAAGATAATCATATTAGTAATAATAATAATGATAACATTAATAATACTTATAAATATAAAATGATACTAGTACTAATAACAATAATGATAATAATAATTTGTATTGTTTTCAAAATAATATTAATAATAATTCTAATCATAATAATGATAATAATATTTAAAAAGATAATAATAATGATAGTTTTAATAATAATACCAATAATTATAATGATAATACTAATAATTATAATAATAATACTAGTAATACTAATAATACTTTTAATACTAATAATAATAATAATAATAATAATAATAATAATAATAATAATAATAATAATAATAATAATAATAATAATAATAATAATAATAATAATAATAATAATAATTAGATTAATGATAATAATAATTATCACAATAATAATAATAATGATAATAATAATAATAATAATAATAATAATAATAATAATAATAATAATAATAATAATAATAATAATAATAATAATAATAATAATAATAATAATAATAATAATAATAATAATAATAATGAAAACTACCTTAGGAGCTCTTCAAAAAAATAAATGCCCAAGACGGGACTCGAACCCGAGACCTCTCGCTCACCCGACACCCTCTTAACCATCTGCTCTCTTTTTGTTTTTCTGTAATTAATTCCATCTCTTTTTTATTTAACTCGTGATTTCTGTTCTCCTTCTTCTTCTTCAAGATTTCTAGTCGACCAGAGTACTTAATCATAACAACTAATTAATCTATCGGTTTAGGACTTCAATATGAAACATAATTAACCAGTAATGGGTGTTTTTACTAACAGAAAACGAAAAGCAAGAAACAAAAAATTTAAACTGCTGTTACTGCAGTCGCTGATGGGAGAAGAAAAAAATGAAGAACATAAAATCGATTTTTGAGATTGGGCTATTTTGAGACCTCGATTTCTTCATGAAATATTTTCCAAATCAATCCTAGAAACTGTTTGAACCCTCAATTTAAATAGAAACCTCAACACAATTACAAATTTTGTGATGAACAATTTAGTTGACTTTTTAAAAAATAACTTTGACTCGAAAATTAAGACTCGATACTAGAAATTGGAAGCTGAGCTTTTGAAGGTAGTTTGAGTAAAGGAATTCTAACAAGATGGCATTTATAGATTTTTAAAACTAATTTAGTTTCGTGGTTTTGGTAAATTAAGTCAGGAACAGGGTGCGTATTTGATTATATATATAAAATTTTCTGTTTTCATTCAATAATTACAAATAGTTCGTGAGTCGTCGAAACTAGTCGAAGTTAGGTTTAAATTTAGCCGAAAATTTCCGGGTTGTCATAGTACCTACCCGTTAAAAGAAATTTCGTCCTGAAATTTAGTTGTTGCCATCAGTCGGCGTTGTTTGTAAACATGTGAGTATATTTTCATTTTATTTAGTTTTCACGTTCCCAGGTATAATCGGGGCCTTACGTGAATTCCAACAGATAGAATATTGTTCTGTTTCATGCGTTTAAATCATACGAACCATAATTTCTACAGGTTCTTCTATGAAGTGCATTTTATCATTAATACGGAGGTTATCTAGAGGAATAACAAGAGTGTCATTGATTAGGTTATCCTTAAAAGGGATGATGGTGCTATACAAGCATTTCAGTAACTGAACACATGAAATGTGTTATGAATAGTATTGAGCTTATTTAAACCTTGAGCGTTTATGCTGCAATATTAGGGCAGACAAAACAGAGAGGAGTTCGTGAAAATCACGGTCATGAAATTTGATAGAGATCATCATTGTTTATAACAAGAACATTTTAATGATGAATATGAGTTAAAAATAGAGTTTTATCACCTTTGAATAATATGGATAAAATAATTCGATTATAGAAAGAGTATAAACGAAGCTATCGTAAAAGATTGAAATAAGGAAATATCTGTTTGCCTTAACTTTTGACATAGTCACGATCGATTTCCAGAATTCAAGGGATTAAAGGAAATCTTCATAATCTATAAGATTTGATTCTCCGGTAATTAAGGAATTTGAGATTTTCTTTGATTAAATGCGGTGAATTACTTCGATTGCTGTATTTGGAATTTTGGTATAAATTAACTTCCTCCGTTTCATTATTTTCACCACTTCTATACTTTCTTCCTCAATTTATACTTCCAAAGATTGTGAAAATGCTCCATCCAGTTCTTATCCTGGATATTTTTCTGATTATCGTTTCAGTCATTCTTCTTTTTCATCTACCACCGGAGGAATTTATTTTCTTCTACTTTTACCTTGGGGTTATAGTATATTTAATTTTCCCATGTATTTATGTTGCTATACGATTTGATATACACGGTTTGTAATTTCCGTGTTGTTATCGGGCTTTATATTTTCCCTTATATGTCGGAGCTCTATGCTCTTGTTTTCTCTTCTCGACTTTAAGTCAAGCGAATAATGGTCCAAAATTCGTAGGTATGGAGTTTCGAATGATCATAATATACAAAGTAGAAAGGAAAGGTAATAGCACGATTTGATTTGTCAAATTCCCAGAATATCCAGAAAAGACCGAATCATCAAGAAAAATATTTTCTTGATATGTTTAGAGGTTAAATAGAATGTAAGAGTCGTGTAACATGGTACATGATGATTGTAAAGTTTGTGAATCATCATCTTCCATTAGAAATTTAGCATGACTTACTGTAATATAATCACGTTGGCCCGACGTCATTATATTATACTAACTCATGCTTCAATTCTCAACACTTCTTCAAAATATTTATAATTTAAGCTTGAATTTTACAGAATATAGAAACTAAAACAGTTTCCTTTATGATGTGATAAAGATATCGCAAAGAGATAATTAATTGCGAACAAGAATCGTTATGAAGATATCGTCAGAAATATAGAGGATATTTATAACGAAAGATACGATGATATCTTAGAATTTTCTAAGATCAAATGATAATGAGGAAAATTCTCCTGTAAGGATTTAGAATACTTAAAGAGATCTTTTGTGGTTTTTATCAGAAATCGAATCATCTAGATTCTTGGATTATAGTTTTAGTCCTTGTGATTTGTCCATAGGTTCCTTCATGGTCTGCTCAATCCGTTTTCCAGTACCAAATTTCTCATCGAGCGTTTCTAACACTCCATTCTTTTATCATCAACCTTTGGCCATTTAGACCATCTATAGTTTTGCTGTTTCCTCTGCATTTAATGCTACCATATCTGAATCATCGGTTATCAATCCGAGATGGTTTCAAGAAATTTTATTTTTAGATGATTAAACGCTGATTGTAATCGTCAATGGATCTAATGGTTGACGAATAGGCGTTGTTGATTTCAAAAGTAATGAATGATAATTTTGGTGGTTTGATGTGAAAATTCATCGCAGAATACGAATGAATATAATTCATGAATGTAGTAATCTTTAGGAAGATAATACTTGCTAAAGTTTTACTTGGATTCTGATATGTCAAAATTAGAATATGTAATTGAATTTTTGAATGAAAATGGTTGTTCTTCGGTGAACATATACATATATCTGTGGATGTAAGTAGAATAGTTACTGATTATTGAATCAGAATTGAAGAATGTACAATGTAACATATTAATGTGAAATATAAATATTTCTCGGGTATTACCTACCCGTTAAAATATTTTCGCAATTAACAGTTTGTACAAAAGAGTTTTTAATTACAATCTTTATGAAAATATACGTACAAATATTTTCCTTCAGATGTAATCATGGATTTAATGAGTTAATATAATATTAAACTCATTTGATTTACAGTTGAAACGAGGATAAATAATCTCCAAAACTTTAGAGATTACATAATCGTCGCAGAATATTTCGAAGTTATGAATCAATACTTCATCGTTCATTATTATTAATATACCTCGGTATATGATGTTGATGCTTGTGAAATTCTTGTGAACTTCGCAAGGCACGAATAATGTTCTCTAGAAAGTTTCGAGTACATCAAAAATGGAAGTATACAATCAAACATGTATTCGAATAATACACTTGGTTTATTATGAGATGGAGTTTATTGTGTTGAAGCAGTGATTAACGATTGTTAAGTCATTAACGAAGGATGTACATTATATCATATTAGTGATATGAATTAACCAAGTAGTACATACTAGTTAAGATTCACACGTAATAGCTTAGTACAAAAAGATTTATTATTGTTCCAATCCATATATATATAAAGTATACATATATAATTCTTCAGGAAGAATGAGTCAATACATCTTAGCTCATTATTACTAATATTCATTGGTATCTATGGGGCATATGATGTTGATATCTGAGGTACCGAGTGTGATGTTGAGGCGTGGGATGCGGATGTTGTTGTTGGTGGTGCTGGTGCTGCTGGTGGTGATGCTGATGGTACTGGTGGTGCTGGTTATGCTGCTGGTGCTGCTGTTGCTTGTAGATATTGCACCATATTCTCCAGAGCCACCACTCGAGCGCGAAGCTCGTTAACTTCTTCTACTATACTGGGATGATTGGCGGTTCGGACAAGGGGACGAATAAGATCTGGAATTCTAGATATTATGTTCTGGAAATGAGAGTGAAAATGGTGTTTCGGATCGGTTCGCCGGTAAGTGCTTCAGGTTCTTCGCCAATAGGGCAATGTGGTGGGTGAAAAGGATCACCTTCTTCACTTTTCCATTGATTGAGTCGACTACGAACCCACCCCCAATTCATCCAAAATAGATGATGGCTAATTGGTTCGTTTGTTCTGGTTACGCTGCCATTGGAGCTCAAGGAATCAAGTGAGTAATCCATATTATGTGATTGGAATTAGGGTTTGATATGAAATGGGCGTTGGATACTGAATGATATATTCGTCTCCTTGAATACGTATATATAGCAAAAAGATTTTCGTGATTTACGGAGGAAATTTAGGAAAAGTGTCAGAGAAAATCTACTGGGATAGATATAATAAGATATGTTTTGTCTGTACATCATCTATGCAATAATTGCAGTATGACGTGTCTATATTAAAAATGATAAGTATGTAATTAGATAATCTTTCGATTAAAGATTTTCAATTCGTAATGGCCTATTCAGGTCTAGGGGCTTGACCTATAGGATCCTTTAAATTGGTAATCCAAACCCTTCCATTCTAGAGTTTCGTAGACGCCATCCGTCAAGAAAGTTCAATGATAAAAATAACGAGAAAACAAAGATTTTTAAAAGTAATGAATATGAATAGTGATGACATTATGATGTCTTTGAGATTCTCGATAACTCAATGACATTTTCCAGTTCGCAAACCGATGCATAAATGCATAAGGCATATAGGCACGTGATATAACAGGATGTTATATACGTTTAAGTATGAGTAGTAACAAATATAGGAGTTTCAAAAATCATCGATAATATTTCATGTAATACATATATAATACACAAAACTATGATAGATGACATAGGAATGTCGAGAATTTCAGAAATCATGGTGTCGCATTTAAATGCGATGGCGTAATTGGAGAGTACTTAGGAAAGTGAGCAGAGTTCTTAGGTTAGCTCGGCATTATAAGATAAGTAAAGTTTCTAAAGTATAGTATAGCATTTATCAATTAAAGGCAACAATTAAAAGCACTACGGTCAAGAAAAGTTGTAGTCCTACATTGCTAAGGTACCTAATTGTATAAGGGACACTTAAAATGCAATCCTGGTTCTCTACAACAAAACTGCTCTGATACCAATTCTGTCACACCGCCAAATAGGGCCTGGGGTATTTGTGACTAATTATATCAAATCACAGTTGTATAAACGAGAACGACTCTATATGAGACGTTTATTAAGTTTTACAGGGGAAGATAAATAGATTACAATGTATTTAGAACATTAAATGTCTTTAATTGATATGATATGTAATGAAAACTCCAAACATAGCAAGCAATCATCATCAAAGCAGCAGATATACAGCGGAAGCAATACTTAAGTACCTGAGAATAAACATGCTTTAAAGTGTCAACACGAGGTTGAGTGAGTTCATAGGTTTGTCATAAACAATGATTTCAGTAATAGATATAGACCACAAGATTTTTATTGATATAAGTAGATCTCACAGATCAAAAAGTTATGCCAGTTCGTGATATTTAGACTAAACGTTTAAAGTTTACCCCAATGACAAGTTGTTCTGTCCTTGTCGGTTTAATTTCATTATCAAGTAATACAAAGACTTAGTCAAATGTATCGGGGACGTTACTCCCGATAGGCCTACCCCCAATAATTAAGAATGCATTCAACGAGCAATTAAAAATATCACTGTAGGGACTTTGCAGGACATAGCCAGGTATAGCATAGTTTAACAGTTGGTACTTGTGTCTTTCGTGTAAACAGTTATAAAAGTTGCGCATGTATTCTCAGCCCAAAAATATATATAAAAATGGTGCTATGAAAACTCACGATACTGTATTTCGTATTTCATAGTAATTAAGCTTATGAGCGGCACTAAACAAGTGCAGAGTTGTCCTCGGATTCATGAACCTATATCAAGTATATATATTAACACATATACTCGTAATCGAATAAGTTTATATATGTTATTTCAAATGTTATATATTTCTGTAGTTATATATATGTATATATATATATATATATATATATATATATATATATATATATATATATATATATATATTTGATTGGTATTATATTAAAAATACCTAATTTGTTATATATAAATATTTATATAAAAATGTTAATATGTTTGTTATATAATTATATGAAATATAATTGTAGTATATGAAATAAGTGTATTCAATGTACAAAATATTTATTTGTAAAAATAATAGTTTCGATAATATTGATTTACTAATAATTATAATAATAATGGTAATAATAGTAATTTTAATACAATTGATAGATTTACTAATAATTATAAAGTAAAGATGATAGTTTTGATAATAGTAAAAATGATAATTTTTGTAATAATGATAATAACGATAGTAATTTTTAATAATAATAATACTAATAAAGATAATCATATTAGTAATAATAATAATGATAACATTAATAATACTTATAAATATAAAATGATACTAGTACTAATAACAATAATGATAATAATAATTTGTATTGTTTTCAAAATAATATTAATAATAATTCTAATCATAATAATGATAATAATATTTAAAATGATAATAATAATGATAGTTTTAATAACAATACCAATAATTATAATGATACCACTAATAATTATAATAATAATACTAGTAATACTAATAATACTTTTAATTCTAATAACAATAATAATAATAATAATAATAATAATAATAATAATAATAATAATAATAATAATAATAATACTAATTAGATTAATGCTAATAATAATTATCATAATAATAATAATAATAATAATAATAATAATAATAATAATAATAATAATAATAATAATAATAATAATAATAATAATAATAATAATAATAATAATGATAATAATAATAATAATATAATAATAATAATAATAATAATAATAATAATAATAATAATAATAATAATAATAATATTAATAATGAAAACTACCTTAGGAGCTCTTCAAAAAAATAAATGCCCAAGACGAGACTCGAACCCGAGACCTCTCGCTCACCCGACACCCTCCTAACCATCTGCTCTATTTCCGTTATTCTGTAATTAATCCCATCTCATTTTTATTTAACTCGTGATTTTTGTTCTCCTTCTTCTTCTTCAAGATTTCTAGTCGACCAGAGTACTTTATAATAACAACTAATTAATCTATAAATTTAGGACTTCAATATGAAACATAATTAACCAGTAATGGGTGTTTTTACTAACAGAAAATGAAAAGCAAGAAACAAAAAATTTAAACTGCTGTTACTGCAGTCGCTGATGGGAGAAGAAAAAAATGAAGAACATAAAATCGATTTTTGAGATTGGGCTATTTTGAGACCTCGATTCCTTCATGAAATATTTTCCAAATCAATCCTAGAAACTGTTTGAACCCTCAATTAAAACAGAAACATCAACACAATTACAAATTTTATGATGAACAATTTAGTTGACTTTTTAAAAAATAACTTTGACTCGAAAATTAAGACTCGATACTAGAAATTAGAAGCTGAGCTTTTGCAGGTAGTTTGAGTAAAGGAATTCTAACAAGATGGCATTTATAGATTTTTAAACTGATTCGGTTTCGTGGTTTTGGTAAATTAAGTCAGGAACATGGTGCGTATTTGATTATATATATAAAATTTTCTATTTTCATTCAATAATTGCAGTAGATAATTGATAATTTGTAGTGAATGATTTATATAATCACAATGATTATATTAAAGTTTATTTGATTAGCTGGATTGATTCACAGACATGAGATATATATAAAAAAATATAAAGCAGAAAAAAATAAAAATAACAGATCACGAAAATAAAAAAAAATGGAAAAGCATATAGGATTTTCAAATAAAAAATTAAAGGTTTGATCATGATCTGAAAATAATTCAAAGGCAGATAAAAATACATATATTTCGTGTGTATTGCTTTTGACTTCTTTAATATATAAAAAAAATATATAATAATAATAATTATAAATATGATAATAATAATATTAATGAAAATATTAATAATAAGTATAATAATAAGTATAACAATAATAATAATAATAATAATAATAATAGTAATGATACTACTAATAATGATAATATTAATAATAATAATAATAATAGAATTAATAATTATATTAATAATTAATAATTAATAATAATAATAATATTGATGATAATAATAATATCAAAATACTTCCTAATATATTAATAATAAGTTATATTAATTTAACAATAATAATAATACTAATAATAGTATTAATGTAATACTTTTAATAATAATAATGATATTAATTATTGATATATTGTCTAAAAAGGATATTAGTAATAATAATAATAGTAATATAACAAATAAATGCGTAACTATTTACAAATAATTCGAGAGTCGTCGGAACTAGTCGAAGTTAGGTTTAAATTTAGCCGGAAATTTCTGGGTTGTCATAAATGGCGTCGAAGTATAGGTTCCGAATATACGTGGGAATCTGAAGAGTTTGTTTTGGTGTATCTTCATGCTTGGATTGCGGCTTGGATTGCGAGGACGCAATCCGGTTCAAGTGGGGGAGAGTTGTAAGATGCTGTTTTCTCAGATGCTTGGGACGCCGTCCAAAATTTGGGACGCCGTCCTGTTTTGAAGGGCTGGACACCGTCCATTATTTTCGATGCTGTCCAGAGGAACTAGCGGGCCAGCTGTTTTGTTTTTAGATATTTAAAAGGGTATTTTGGTATTTTCACATGGTGGACGACTTTAAGGCCCCAAGATCAGTTTGGTGGGTGACTTAACTCCTTTTTCATCTACCATATCCTTTAACTTTAGTTCTAAAGAGAGAGGAGGTTGTAGTGTGAGAAAGCTCAATCCAAAGAGGAAGAAGCTAGTTTCGGGTTTAAGCACGAGTTCTAAAGTTGTTCCCTACGTCTCTAGCTACGTTGTGATAGCGTTGGTAAGTCCCAACTCCGTGTTTTTAAGTTTTAATTGATTTATGGCTAGGGTTTGTACTTTCGAGACTTGTAAGACCCATTTGGGGGGTTAAATGGGTGAATTTGGGTTAAATTGGTGCATGAAAACCCCAAGGCTTGCAATCTAGGGTTTGGTCTTGAATTTGGTGTTTGAAGGTGTTAGTTTTGTTGTTAAAACACTAGTACACTTGTGAATTAGTGTAAGTTTGTGGGTCTAAGTGTTAAAATGGGTCAAATGGGTAATTGTTGACCTAATCGGGTGAGATGGGTATGAAATACCCTAAGTTGAGTTAGTTGGGGTTAGTAGACTCTAATCACTAGCTTATAGCGGTTAATGATGAGTCTTGGCCTTAAATGGTCAGTTTTGTGTAAATTGGTCATTTAATGCATTTGGGTCATTAAATGCTCAAGAGTTAAGTGTTGGTGGTTGGCTCCACAAGTTTGTGTATTGAATGTGTACTTAATGTATTAGGTACTTTGCTTTGAAGCGTACAAAAGTGTTTAATCATCACCGACGTGTTAAGGTGAGTGGAATAATTATGCACGTATGTATATAATGTATTTATTGGCTTGATTGACATGTGGAATAGTCACGGTGTTTAAGACAACACATTGTCATGGGAGTGAAATTGTCGCGGTGTTCAAGACACCACTCATTTGGTTTGATTGACATGTGGAATAGTCGTGGTGTTTAAGACAACACATTGTCATGGGAGTGGAATTGTCGCGGTGTTTATGACACCACTCATTGATTTGATTGACATGTGGAATAGTCGCGGTGTTTAAGACAACACATTGTCATGGGGGTGAGTTAGTAGCGGTGTTTAAGACATCACCCGGGAGATTAGTGAATATGCGCTGTAAGTAACACTAATGGGCGTTATGAACTCCGACTGTCTTTCGCAAGTACCGTTCCCTTGTACGATTGGTTAACCATGGTTGTGTGAATTTTGTATTAGCATATTTAATTGTGATCCATATGCTTTTGGTATTGCTAGCTTATTGCGAATTGCGGATATTAGTTTATGCATAATGTTTGCGTAGTTGTCGAATTGCTAGCTCGTATACGGTATTGTGAAAGTGATTGCAAGTAAGTAGGTTATATATGTATATGTATAATTGTTGCACTCACTAAGCTTTAGCTTACCCTCTTGTTGTTTACCTTTTTAGGCTCCAGCGTGGACAAGGGCAAATGTATTTGTTTGGACTAGTAGAGGCTCTCGAGGGTTTAGCTTTTTGGAACTTTGGCCAAGATGTGGGTAGTTTAACCCCAAACACCATGCTCTAGGTGTCGTTTGGAATTTAAACTCTTATGGTTGAAACTTGTATTTTTGAACGAAATTCGTAAAACGGCCAATGTGTGTCATACCACGTCCTAATCCACCTGGACGAAGTCATCAACATCTGGTCCCATTGCGGTGAACGACTCCAAGTAATGTCTCTAAAATGAGCAAATGCATAACGAAAGATTTCTTTCATACCTGAGAATAAACATGCTTTAAAGTGTCAATCAAAAGGTTGGTGAGTTCATAAGTTTATCGTAAACAATAAAATTCATCATTTTGATAGACCACAAGATTTAAATACAGTACACCTATCTCGTGTACAAAACCATTTTCATAATGCTTAGCAGAGTAGGTTCGTATCCTTTTCTCCCCCGTTGGTTGCCTCGCAATTTTTAATAATCGTACACATATCTCGTGCATAAAACTAATACACATAACCTGTGTATAAAAATCATTCTCTCGATACATAACATTCATTTCGATTTTATTGCTCAACATGGTAACCGACCTTAACATATAATGCGCATCAATAATATCCTCAAAACAGAACATCTCGTCTGTATAATATATATAAACTTCGAAGTACTAAACACCACGCCCACTAGCTCTTCCATCTAGTGAACATTCTGGGTGGGGGTGTTAAACCAGATAGCTACCTTTAGGATTCGCGTGAATTAGGGCCATACCCGGTTCTAATTCTTAGGTTACCAAGCGGTAATAATCAAGGGAAAATATTCACAACAATTAGTGACAATTATAACGTCCAACTAATTCAATAATAATCCAAAGAACTTCTGTCTGCATAATAATTCATTCGAGGAATGTTTTGCTTGTGTCTATCTCGTCAAACATTTATAAAAGCATTTCATGTATTCTCAGTTCAAAATATATTTCAAAAGCATTTAATAAAGTAGTTATAGAAACAGCGCATGTATTCTCAGTCCCAAAAATATAAAGAGTAAAAGGGAGCAAATGAACACACTATACTGTATTTCGTAGTAAAAATACATATGATAGCATTGAACAAGTGCAAGGTTGGCCTCGGATTCACGAACCTATATCATTTATGTATATATTAACACATATAATTGAAGTTGAATAATTTATGTATTATTTCATTTTAACTTAAAGATATTTATTTATATACTTTAAATAATTTATAAAATATAGTTTTATTAAGTATATTTTATATAACTAACTTATTGTAATAATAATAATAATATTAATAGTAATATTGATAATAATAATAATAATAATAATATAGTTGTAATAATAATAATAATGGTAAAAGTAATAATAATAATAATGATAGTAATAATATTAAAAATGATAAAAATAATAATAATAATGACAATAATAATAATAATAATAATAATAATAATAATAATAATAATAATAATAATAATAATAATAATAATAATAATAATAATAATAATAATAATAATAATAATAATAATAATGATAATAATAAGGGTAATAATAATACTACCTTACATGAAAAAGCTCCAAAAAAAAATAACTGCCTTTGACAGGGCTCGAACCCGAGACCTCTCATTCCCCTAACACGCACCCAAACCATTTCTCTGCCTATGCCTTTCTATTTTAATTTCGGATTAAAATTTATATAACCAATTTATCTGTCAGTTTTCTCCTTTCTTAAACTTAATCATAAACAGGCTCATCTTCATCATCATTATTATCTAACTGATCACCTCATCATCATAATTTATTATCGATTACATAAAATAATAATAGCAATCATCATCATCGTATCATCATCCTAACCATTATCATCCATGAAATTCACCAAGCATATATCACCAGTAAGTAAACATGCTTAAATTTTATCAAGCGTTTCTATTCTTTCTTCATTGTTATTATTCCGCCATCTTTTTCTTTTAATGAAAAGAAATCATAACCAAAACCTCGTTTGTTTTTAACTATGACCAATATCACATAAAATCACAATTATACCATTCTAATTAAAATTGGGTTTTAGCCCATATAAAAACCCGAAACACAGCAGCCCAATTGATTAATTGGATCCACAAAATAAAGTAGTAATCAAAAAAGGTTTCGGTATATGGCTTCCAGCTGGATTCCACGAACATAGCCAATAAACTTATACATCCCCTCCATTCGCAAGTTGTTTTCCACGAACAAGTTGTTTTACACCTTTCTAGTTGTTTTTTAAAACAAAACAGGAAACAATTTATACAGTAGTTTCATGATGGTTGCAACTCGTGGTGTTGTGTGTGGGTTACGAAAAAGAAAGAAAATAGCAGAAAAAAAACGGGTTCGCAAGTGTCTATTTTGTGGTGATTTAGGATGGTGATTGAGCTGTTGTTGAAAACGAGGTAGTGATGTTTTATGATGGCGGTTTATGGCTGAAATAGACTGAATAGCAGCAAAAATTTTCGATAGTGGTGAGCTTATTCGACCTTAAACCAGAATGAAAACAGTAGCGGTTTATAGTGGTATCATCAGAGAGTTGTAGTGGCGGTTGTTGATGATTTTTGGGTAATCACGACTTGAACAGAAAGAGAAAAGAAAAGAAAGATGGTGGTGGTGGTTTACGATCACTAAGAGGAGAGAGAAAGAGATTGAGAGAGATGAAGTGGTGGTGGATTTCAAGGGTGACCAGTGGTGGTTCGTGATGGAGGTTGAAGATGGGTTCGGTGGGTTTACAACATAGGCAATCGTCCTGGTTTGGTTACACAAAAACAAGAGTAACCAGCAATTTACACGAGCCACATCTCAAAGTCTATTTATAAAGCAATGGGAAGTGTAATAGTAATGGTAAAACTAAACCAACGTGGAAATTAATCGATGGAATATGTAGAGAGAGTCTCGCGTTTGTAACCGCTCAAAAAGAAGGTGTTGGTTTTTACATGATGGTGGTAGTATTTGATGATGATAATTGACGAGTATGAACATCAAACCAAAGTGGGTTTGTGTATTGGGTTTCATATGGCTGGGTTTGTGGTTCATGGTGGAGTTCGAACAAACAACAACGATTATCGATAGTGATAATGATATGGTGGTGCAGGTGGTTTGGATCAAACAGAAAATAAGCAAGGATGGTGAGGTGTGCTTAAATGGATTCACGAAGAGGAAGTATAAGAGAGATATAGGTGATGGTAGTGGTTATATACGGTTGAAGATGATGGTGAGCCGGAAGTTGGAGTTTTGATGATCAACCAGCACTAGAAAGAAAATATATGTGTGTGCATGTCTATGTATCTATATACTTAAATATAGCTATGAGTTTAAGTAGAAAACAAGAATGATCACATTCAGTGTATGTGATTATACAAGAGGGAGTATTATATTAAAAAAGAAAAATGTGTGAAAACAATAACTATCCATCTCCTATGCTGCCGACAGTTTATAAGGGTGTGTATCGTGTCCATTGCTAAACAGTTAACGTATAAAAGTGTTCCTAAAAATCCCAAATTTTTAGCTTAATTATATTTAATTATTTCACTCATTAACTGTTTGAAACCTGATCAAAAAAGTTCAATAATTATTTATTTTCTGTTCCAATTTATATGTACGGAGTACTAATATTTAAACTTAAAAAGGTAAAAATATTTTTAACAAATCTAAAATCTTCGTAATCAATTTACAATCCAACATTTTTCTTAATCTTTCATATATATATATTAGATCTATATGAACACTAACGAAATGTCAATCGAGTACTACTGACGTTTATTAATTAGGCTCGAAATCACGTATTTTTAACATATTCTCTTTCTATATATAAACAGTTTTAAAATAGCAAGTTTAATAAATCAAACAAATATATTATATATTTTTAAACAAATAGATTTAATATAACTTTATATATTTACAAGTAATATTTATATACATAATTATATATATCTATATATTTATAAATATAGTTTCCATTACATCGCATATTATTTTACATATTTAATTCTAACAATTTAATCATATATTATTTCAATAATATCTCAAATTATCATATATTATTACAAATAGTTGTTCGTGAATCTTTGGGAATGGTCGAAAGTCAAATGAATGTACAAAAATAGTTCAAAAATTTTGAGACGCAACATAACGAACTTTGCTTATCAAGTCAGAATTATGAAATCGTATCGTGAGTTTGGTTCAAAATTAGTCGAAATTTTCCCGGTCATGACAGTAGCTACCCGTTAAAGAAATTTCGTCCCGAAATTTGATAGAGATCGTCATGGTTGACAATAAGTATGTTTTCATGATGAATATGAGTTGATAAATAGAGTTTTATCATCCTTGGGTAATATGAATGAAACAATTCGATTACTCGAAACGTACGAGTGAAGCTATCACAAAAGAGTGAAATGAGGAAAATAAGATTCGTCTTGACTTTAAGTAAAGCGATTAAGACGTCTCGGATTCGTAGGTTAAATCTTCAAATTTTGAATGATCATGGCTATCGTTCTAAGAAAGAACTGGTAATAGCATGATCTGACTTGTTAAATTACCAGAAGTCACGAGAAAAGATAGGACTATCAAGAAAATATGTTCTTGATATAATTGGAGATTAGGTAGAATGTAAGAGTCATGTAACATGGCATATGATGACGTTATTACCTGTGAATCATCATGTTTCATTAGAAACTCAGCATGACCTACTGTAATATAATCACGTTGATCAAGTGTCATTATATTATACTAACTCATGCTTCAGTTCCCAACACTACTTCAAAACAATTCATAATTTAAACTCAAAAGTTTACAGAATATAGAAACTAAACAGTTTCCTTTATGATTTAATACAGATAACGCGAGGAGATAAATGATTTCAGCTAAGAATAGTTATGAAAATATCTTCAAAAATATCGAGGATATTTATAATAATGAAAGATATGATGATATCTTATAATTTCTAATATCGATGAATAATGATGAAGATTTGTTCGTAAAAGTGTAAAGTCAGGAGCAAGGTATTCGTTAATGACTTCAGCAGATACTGTCATTTGAATTCTTTGAAGGCAGGTTTAGTCTTTGTGATTTGTCCACAGCCTCCTTTATAGTTTTGCATAATCTGCTTTCCAGTATTAATTTTCTATTGAGTGTTTCCAACACTCTATTCTTTATCATCAAACTTCTGGCCTTTAAGGTCATTTACAAATTTTGCTGCTTCATCAGCATTTTAAAAAAAATTCAGGGTACTGATTTGTAGACTGGGTGCTTTTCAGAATTTCAGAATTGAAGATCATAATTCTAGGAGATAAATGTTATATGTATACATATAACTGTTGATATAGAAACGCTGCGAGATTTGAAATACTGATTGCTGATTCTCGGTAATTGGTAGGGCAATTATCGTTACAAGATGTAGATGAGTAGATAATGGGATTTCAATGAGTACATAAAATGATTTTTTGGAGAGGCTTACGCCAAAGAGTAACAAAGTTGCTGGTACATCTGCTGATAATGTGGTGGAATATGAAAGGTTCCCCGGTAATGAAGGCAAAAAGACAACGTATATATCAAGGTTATAATAAGGTTGATTCAAACGAAAAATTGAATTTGACTTGCTGGAGCTGTGACAAAACTGGCTATCTCGAACAGGAGTTGCAAAGTTATTTTCGGTAATAATAACGCTAAAGGAATTAGCATAGCTACGTGTTAAACATTTACTCAGTTTTTGAGAGTTTTTCAGGTGCATAACTATATGCATCAATCTTTTCTTCCGTAGATGAAGTGCGGTTAGTTCATCCTCTCGATTGAGGTGTTTTCAAGAATCATGAAAGGTTTGAACGCAGGTTGTAATCATTAAGATACAAATGAGGTTTAAGATGAAATCAAGTGGCAAACTTGAAGAAATGTTTAGTTTCATGCGTTATAATCAATATTTTAATTCATTTTAATTTCCCAATGTTGGTAGTCCACAGTTAGTAATTCAATAATTCATATATAGTTTAATATATAATATTCAAACTAATTAATACGTATCGTGACCCATTATATACATGTCTCAGACTCGATCACAACTCAAAGTATATATATTATTTTAGAATCAACCTCAACCCTGTATAGCTAACTCGATCATTACCGCATATAGAGTGTCTATGGTTATTCCAAATAATATATATAGATGCGTTGATATGATATGTCAAAACCTTGTATACGTGTCCCGATATTTAAAATGCGTAAATAACAGTATTTAAATGACGATAAATAAAGTGCGTAAAATAAATAACAAAAATTAAATGACGATAAATAAAATTGCGAGAATTAAATTGCGATAAAATAAATTGCGATAATTAAAATGTAATAAGGAATTAACAGTTAGCTAGGATTTTGTTAGCGTGGATTCTTAACAAAATTTCTCATAGTTAATTTGTTTGTTTCTAACAAATTTTATTTTGTCCAATGTTTTCTTCATTATGCCACTTGTTGAATTCTGATAGGTCAAAATTCATATATGAAATTGAATGAAAATGATTATTCTGCGGTGAACGGATACATATATCTGCGAATGTAAGTTGGATAGTAAATGACTGTTGAATCGGAATTGAAAGAATGTACATTGTAACTTATTAATGTGAAATCTAAATATTTCTCGAGTATTACCTACCCGTTAAAATATTTTCACCATTAACAGTTTGTACAAAAGAATTTTTAATTACAATCTTTACGAATACATATATACATATATATTTTCTTCAGATGTAATCGTGGATTTAATGAGTCAATATGATATTAAACTCATTTGATTTATCGTTAGAACATGAATGTATAATCTCTAAAACATTAGAGATTACATAATCGCCATATCGAACGAAGATAAAATAGATAGAACGATACGTAGAACGATGGTTATGCTCATGGTACAGAATGTGATATTGAGGCATATGATGTTGAAACTTGGGTTATTGGTGGTACTGTTGGTGCCGGTGATGTTGCTGGTGTTTGTAAGTTGTGCATCACATTCTCCAAAGCTACTACTCGGGCGCGAAGCTCGTTTACTTCTTCTATTACTCCGGAGTGATTGGCGGTTGGAATGAGGAGATGAATAAGGTTTTGAATTTGAGATAGTATATAATCATGACGAGATATTCAGGAAATGAGAGTGAAAATGGTGTTTCGGATTGGTTCGCCGGTGAGCGCTTCAGGTTCATCGCCAAGAGGTGAATTCGGTTAGTGGAAGGGATCGCCTTATTCTCGTTTCCAATGATTGAGTAAACTACGAACCCATCAAATGAATTGGGGATGGCTGATTGGTTGATTCATTCTGGTGACGCTGCTTCCGGAGCTTAGGTGAACATCCATGTCGGAATAGCTGTCGGGTTCCAAAGAACTTGCACTAATGACGAGTTCCATTTCGTACGATTGAGTAAAGGATTTTTCGATAGGAAATGATTTCCGGCTATCGGATGGTATTCTAATTACATAGAATATCTATATATATAGAACAAAAGATTTCTTAGATTACGGAGGAATTTATGGAATATATCAGGCAAAGTTTATAGTAACATATACGCTAAGATATGAATTTTGTCTATACACTATTCATGCAATCCAGGCAGTAAGATATGTCTAGATTAAGAATGATAAGCAGTAATTTCTGACAAGAAATGATAAGCAAAACTTTTGACATGCAGCTAAGGTCGAAGTCCAGACTCACTAATGCATCTAAACAACTATCAGTTAGACACACTAATGCAAGATCTGGTTCGCTAAGACCACCGCTCTGATACCACATGTCATACCCCGTCCTAATCTACCTGGATAAAGTCATCAACATCTGGTCCCATTGCGGTGAATGACTCCAAATAATGTCTCTAAAATGAGCAAATGCACAACGGAAGATTTCTATCATACCTGAGAATAAACATGCTTTAAAGTGTCAACCAAAAGGTTGGTGAGTTCATAAGTTTATCGTAAACAATAAAATTCATCATTTTGGTAGATCACAAGATTTAAATACAGTACACCTATCTCGTGTACAAAACCGTTTTCATAATGCTTAACAGAGTAGGTTCGTATCCTTTTCTCCCCCGTAGGTTGCCTCGCGATTTTTAATAATCGTACACATATCTCGTGCACAAAACTAATACACATAACCTGTGTATAAAAATCATTCTCTCGATACATAACATTCATTTCGATTTTATTTCTCAACATGGTAACCGACCTTAACATATAATGCGCATCAATAATATCCCCAAAACAGAACATCTCGTCTGTATAATATATATAAACTTTGAAGTACTAAACACCACGCCCACTAGCTCTTCCGTCTAGTGAACATTCTGGGTGGGGGTGTTAAACCCGGTAGCTACCTTTAGGATTCACGTGAATTAGGGCCATACCCGTTTCTAATTCTTAGGTTACCAAGCAATAATAATCAGGGGAAAATATTCACAACAATTAATGGCAATTATAACGTCCAACTAATTCAATAATAATCCACAGAACTTCTGTCTGCATAATAATTCATTCGAGGAATTTTTTGCTTATGTCTATCTCGTCAAACATTTATAAAAGCATTTCATGTATTCTCAGTTCAAAATATATTTCAAAAGCATTTAATAAAGCAGTTATAAAAACAGTGCATGTATTCTCTGTTCCAAAAATATAAAGAGTAAAAGGGAGCAAATGAACTCACTATACTGTATTTCGTAGTAAAAATACATATGATGGCATTGAACAAGTGCAAGGTTGGCCTCGGATTCACGAACCTATATCATTTATGTATATATTAACACATATAATTGAATTCGAATAATTTATGTATTATTATTAATATAATTGTTATTTTAGTAATTCATGTGTTTCATTATTAATTTAAATATATTTATTTATATACTTTACATAATTTATAAAATATAGTTTTATTAAGTATATTTTATATAACTAACTTATTGTAATAATAATAATAATATTAATAGTAATATTGATAATAATAATAATATAGTTGTAATAATAATAATAATAATGGTAAAAGTAATAATAATAATGATAGTAATAATATTAAAAATGATAAAAAAAAAATATTAATAATAATAATAATAATAATAATAATAATAATAATAATAATAATAATAATAATAATAATAATAATGATAATGATAATGATAATGATAATGATAATGATAAGGGTAATAATAATACTACCTTACATGAAAAAGCTCCAAAAAGAAAATAACTGCCTTTGACAGGGCTCGAACCCGAGACCTCTCGTTCCCCTAACACGCACCCAAACTATTCCTCTGCCTATGCCTTTCTATTTTAATTTCGGATTAAAATTTATATAACCAATTTATCTGTCAGTTTTCTCCTTTCTTAAACTTAATCATAAACAGGCTCATCTTCATCATCATTATTATCTAACTGATCACCTCATCATCATAATTTATTATCGATTACAAAAAATCATAACAGCAATCATCATCATCGTATCATCATCCTAACCATTATCATCCATGAAATTCTCCAAGCATATATCACCAGTAAGTAAACATGCTTAAATTTTATCAAGCGTTTCTATTCTTTTTTCATTGTTATTTTACGGCTCTATTGAGTCGACAACAATCGTCGATTTATTGGCGACTTGACTGACTCTTAGAGCCTAAATTAAATTCCAGGCAGGAGTTAAAACCCATGGAAATTTAATTCTACCATTTTCATGGCGTCTAATTATTTTTATTTTATTATTTTTATTTCTTTTTAAATTTTTTCCTACTTAAAGGCCGGAGGTCCTCTCGGAAGCAATCTCTTTATCCGTCGAATAGAGAGAGTGGTGACTTTCTCTACTTTTGAGAGTGTTTCACTCTGGGTGAAGAAATGACTTGTCTTTATTCTCAAATAGGGGATGGATTGTCTACATCTCACCTCCCCCATACACCACTTATGTGGTATTGGGTTTTGTTGTTGTTGTAAATCATAACCGAAACCTCGTTTGTTTTTAACTATGACCAATATCACATAAAATCACAATTATAACATTCTAGTTAAAATTGGGTTTTAGCCCATATAAAAACCCGAAACACAGCAGCCCAATTGATTAATTGGATCCACAAAATCAAGTAGTAATCAAAAAGGGTTTCGGTATATGGCTTCCAGCTGGATTCCACGAACATAGCCAATAAACTTATACATCCCCTCCATTCGCAAGTTGTTTTCCACGAACAAGTTGTTTTACACCTTTTTCGTTGTTTTAAAAAAAAACAGGAAACAATTTATACAGCAGTTTCATGATGGTTGCAACTCGTGGTGTTATGTGTGGGTTACGAAAAAGAAAAAAATAGCAGAAACAAAACGGGTTCGCAAGTGTCTGTTTTGTGGTGATTTAGGATGGTGATTGAGCTGTTGTTGAAAACGAGGTAGTGATGTTTTATGATGGCGGTTTGTGGCTGAAATAGACTGAATAGCAGCAAAAATTTTCGATAGTGGTGAGCTTATTCGACCTTAAACCAGAATGAAAACAGTAGCGGTTTGCAGTGGTTGTAGTGACCTGAACTTTTCCGAACCTTTCTATGATTATATGTTTAATGAAAACTATATTTACATGATTAAATGTTTCCAACATGTTAAGCAATCAAACTTGTTAAAACTTGGTTAATTGAAACAGAAATTTTGTAAACGTCTGATTACCCAGTTTGACCAATGATTCACGAACGCTATAAGTTGTATATGACATGATGATACATAAATGAATAAATATATATATATTTAACATGATATAATGATCATCAAGTATCTCATTAAAAATAGTAACAATAAGTTATATACTTAAAAAGGAGACTATTAACGTATGAAACTCGAAACGATACTTATAACGATTATCGTTATAACCACGTCTTACTAAATATATATGAAGCATATTAATACATTGTTATATTATATATAACATGATAATATGATAATTAAATATATCATTAAGTGTATTAACAATGAACTACATAAGTAAAAACAAGACTACTAACTTAAGGATTTCGAAACGAGACATATATGTAACGATTATCGTTGTAACGACATTTAAATGTATACATCATATTAAGATATATTAATATATCATAATATCATGATAATATAATAATTTAAAATCTCATTTGATATTATAAACTTTGGGTTAACAACATTTAACAAGATCGTTAACCTAAAGGTCTCAAAACAACACTTACATGTAAAGACTAACGATGACTTAACGACTCAGTTAAAATGTATATACATGTAGTGTTTTAATATGTATTCATACACTTTTGAAAGACTTCAAGACACTTATCAAAATACTTCTACTTAACAAAAATGCTTACAATTACATCCTCGTTCAGTTTCATCAACAATTCTACTCGTATGCACCCGTATTCGTACTCGTACAATACACAGCTTTTAGATGTATGTACTATTGGTATATACACTCCAATGATCAGCTCTTAGCAGCCCATGTGAGTCACCTAACACATGTGGGAACCATCATTTGGCAACTAGCATGAAATATCTCATAAAATTACAAAAATATGAGTAATCATTCATGACTTATTTACATGAAAACAAAATTACATATCCTTTATATCTAATCCATACACCAACGACGAAAAACACCTACAAACACTTTCATTCTTCAATTTTCTTCATCTAATTGATCTCTCTCAAGTTCTAACTTCAAGTTCTAAGTGTTCTTCATAAATTCTACAAGTTCTACTTACATAAAATCAAGAATACTTTCAAGTTTGCTAGCTCACTTCCAATCTTGTAAGGTGATCATCCAACCTCAAGAAATCTTTGTTTCTTACAGTAGGTTATCATTCTAATACAAGGTAATAATCATATTCAAACTTTGGTTCAATTTCTATAACTATAACAATCTTATTTCAAGTGATGATCTTACTTGAACTTGTTTTCGTGTCATGATTCTGCTTCAAGAACTTCGAGCCATCCAAGGATTCGTTGAAGCTAGATCCATTTTTCTCTTTTCTAGTAGGTTTATCCAAGGAACTTAAGGTAGTAATGATGTTCATAACATCATTCGATTCATACATAAAAAGCTATCATATTCGAAGTGGTAAACTAGTAATCACTAGAACATAGTTTAGTTAATTCTAAACTTGTTCACAAATAAAGTTAATCCTTCTAACTACACTTTTAAAATCAACTATACACATGATCTATATCTATATGATATGCTAACTTAATGATTTAAAACCCGGAAACACGATAAACACCATAAAACCGGATTTACGCCGTCGTAGTTACAACCGGGGGCTGTTTTGGTTTGGATAATTAAAAACTATGAAAAACTTTGATTTAAAAGCTATACTTCTGGAAAAATGATTTTTCTTATGAACATGAAACCATATCCAAAAATCATGGTTAAACTCAAAGTGAAAGTATGTTTTTCAAAACAGTCATCAAGATGTCGTTCTTTCGACGGAAATGACTACCTCTTTCAAAAACGACTTGTAAATTGTATTTTCGACTATAAACCTATTCCTTTTCTGTTTAGTTTCATAAAGTCAAGTTCAATATGAAACCATGTCCGCTTAAATCACTCAAAACGGATTAGAAACGAAGAAATGGCGAGTAAAACAAAATTGGTAAAAACTACTCATTTTAGCTACGTGAAAATTGGTAACAAATCTATTCCAACCATAACTTAATCAACTTGTATTGTATATTATGTAATCTTGAGATACCATAGACACGTATACAATGTTTCGACCTATCATGTCGACACATCTATATATATTCCGGAACAACCATAGACATTCTATATGTGAATGTTGGAGTTAGCTATACAGGGTTGAGGTTGATTCCAAAATATATATAGTTTGAGTTGTGATCAATACTGAGATATGTATACACTGGGTCGTGGATTGATTCAAGATAATATATATATCGATTTATTTCTGTACATCTAACTGTGGACAACTAGTTGTAGGTTACTAACGAGGACAGCTGACAATAAACTTAAAACATCAAAATGTATTAAAAGTGTTGTAAATATATTTTGAACATACTTTGATATATATGTACATATTTGTTATAGGTTCGTGAATCGACCAGTGGCCAAGTCTTACTTCCCGACGAAGTAAAAAATCTGTGAAAGTGAGTTATAGTCCCACTTTTAAAATCTAATATTTTTGGGATGAGAATACATGCAGATTTTATAAATAATTTACAAAATAGACACAAGTACGTGAAACTACATTCTACGGTTGAATTATCGAAATCGAATATGCCCCTTTTTATTAAGTCTGGTAATCTAAGAATTAGGGAACAGACACCCTAATTGACGCGAATCCTAAAGATAGATCTATTGGGCCTAACAAACCCCATCCAAAGTACCGGATGCTTTAGTACTTCGAAATTTATATCATATCCGAAGGGTGTCCCAGAATGATGGGGATATTCTTAAATATGCATCTTGTTAATGTCGGTTACCAGGTGTTCACCATATGAATGATTTTTATCTCTATGTATGGGATGTGTATTGAAATATGAAATCTTGTGGTCTATTATTATGATTTGATAATATATAGGTTAAACCTATAACTCACCAACATTTTTGTTGACATTTTAAGCATGTTTATTCTCAGGTGATTATTAAGAGCTTCCGCTGTGGCATACTTAAGTAAGGACGAGATTTGGAGTTCATGCTTGTATGATATTATGTAAAAACTGCATTCAAGAAACTTATTTCGTTGTAACATATTTGTATTGTAAACCATTATGTAATGGTCGCGTGTAAACAGGATATTTTAGATTATCATTATTTGATAATCTACGTAAAGATTTTTAAACCTTTATTGATGAAATAAAGGTTATGGTTTGTTTTAAAATGAATGCAGTCTTTGAAAAACGTCTCATATAGAGGTCAAAACCTCGCAACGAAATCAATTAATATGGAACGTTTTTAATCTATAAGAACGGGACATTTCAGTGGTATCATCAGAGAGTTGGAGTGGCAGTTGTTGATGATTTTTGGGTAATCACGACTTGAACAGAAAGAGAAAAGAAAAGAAAGATGGTGGTGGTGGTTTACGATCACTAAGAGGAGAGAGAGAGAGAGAGATCGAGAGAGATGAAGTGGTGGTGGATTTCAAGGGTGACCAGTGCTTGTTCGTGATGGAGGTTGAAGATGGGTTCGGTGGGTTTACAACATGGGCAATCGTCCTGGTTTGGTTACACAGAAACAAGAGTAACCAGCGATTTACACGAGCCACATCTCAAAGTCTATTTATAAAGCAATGGGAAGTGTAATAGTAACGGTAAAACTAAACCAACGTGGAAATTAATCGATGGAATATGTAGAGAGAGTCTCGCGTTTGAAATCGCTCAAAAAGAAGGTGTTGGTTTTTACATGATGGTGGTAGTATTTGATGATGATATTTGACGAGTATGAACATCAAACCAAAGTGGGTTTGTGTATGGGGTTTCATATGGGTGGGTTTGTGGTTCATGGTGGAGTTCGAACAAACAACAACGATTATCGATAGTGATAATGATATGGTGGTGCAGGTGGTTTGGATCAAACAGGAAATAAGCAAGGATGGTGAGGTGTGCTTTAATGGATTTACGAAGAGGAAGTATAAGAGAGATATAGGTGATGGTAGTGGTTGTATATGGTTGAAGATGATGGTGAGCCGGAAGTTGGAGTTTTGATGATCAACGAGCACTAGAAAGAAAATATATGTGTGTGCATGTCTATGTATCTATATGCTTAAATATATCTATGAGTTTAAGTAGAAAACAAGAATGATCACATTCAGTGTATGTGATTATACAAGAGGGAGTATTATATTAAAAAAAGAAAAATGTGTGAAAACAATAACTATCCATCTCCTATGCTGCCGACAGTTTATAAGGGTGTGTATCGTGTCCATTGCTAAACAGTTAACGTATAAAAGTGTTCCTAAAAATTCCCAATTTTTAGCTTAATTATATTTAATTATTTCACTCATTAACTATTTGAAACCTGATCAAAAAGGTTCGATGATTATTTATTTTCTGTTCCAATTTATATGTACGGAGTACTAATATTTAAACTTAAAAAGGTAAAAATATTTTTAACAAATCTAAAATCTTCGTAATCAATTTACAATCCAACTTTTTTCTTAATCTTTCATATATATATATATATATATATATATATATATATATATATATATATATATATATATATATATATATTAGATCTATGTGAATACTAACGAAATGTCAACCAAGTACTACTGATGTTTATTAATTAGGCTCGAAATCACTTATTTTTAACATATTCTCTTTCTATATATAAACAGTTTTAAAATAGCAAGTTTAATAACTAAAACAAATATATTATATATTTTTAAACAAATAGATTTAATATAACTTTATATATTTACAAGTAATATTTATATACATAATTATATATATCTATATATTTATAAATATAGTTTCCATTACATCGCATATTATTTTACATATTTAATTCTAACAATTTAATCATATATTATTTCAATAATATCTCAAATTATTATTATTATTATTATTATTATTATTATTATATATATATGTATATATATATATATATATATATATATGTATGTATATATATATATATGTATCTATTTACAAATAGTTATTCGTGAATCGTTGGGAATGGTCGAAAGTCAAATGAATGTACAAAAATAGTTCAAAAATTTTGAGACGCAACATAACGAACTTTGATTATCATGTCAGAATTATGAAATCGTATCGTGAGTTTAGTTCAAAATTAGTCGAAATTTTCCGAGTCATGACAATGTGGGCCCGATGTTGTAAAACATGATTTTATTGTGGAAACTTCTTAGTTTTAATTATATTGACATGTTTTAAAAAGGGTTTCGTTTAAAAGTGTCGGGAAGGGGTTTTCCGCTCACGTAAGTTGGACACGGGGATCAGAATCTGGCAGTTCATTTGGACGACATCCATATCCTCTGGACGCCGTCCTGGTCTTCTTTGCTGGACGCCGTCCAGATGCATTGTTTCTGAATTTTTTTTTTTTTTTTGCGTGATTTTGGTATAACGAGGTTTGGGTCGTTACAGATCTTAAACCAACAACTAAAGTTTACCAGAATAGGATTAATAGCATTAGATGACTCCTTGTTTGACATCTACTTCTTCACCTCACTAAACCTCTCATACTCAGTAGATAACTCCTTGTTTGATATCAGTGGCGAAGCCATCAAATTTTATCGTTAGTGTCATAAAACAACATTCTTTTTTTATACTGAAAATTCTAAACGTCGTCAACAAAATTGTAAGTTTTATTGTTCATATATACTCTAGTAATTTGTTACTAACTTCTAATTGATAAAAATTTAATATGGAGTATTAAGTAACAAAAAAGCAATGAAGAATAAAATAAATACGAAGTATTAAATTATGAAAGAGCAATACTCTAATTTAATTTCTATAAATATAAATATATTGAATGTAATACAATACAATATATTGAATAAATCATATACAACGTAATTTCACGACAAATATTAAATAATTTACTGGACTTGTTAAAAGTTAATTGGCCCAACAAATAGTGAAGTGTTGACACTTGAACATGAAACAAATACTCTTATTGGAAATTTGCGTTGGGGTCATTTAACACCAGTATACATAACATGGCTACGCCACTATTTCACATCAACTTCTTCACCTCATTAACCTCATATCATCATCACCTATGTAGTCTCTGCTACTCAACTCGTCAAGCATAACAATCGGGACCACAGTGCCTAGTGTTTGAGAAGGAACACCATTATCCGAGGTCACCCTATTACATTCATTCATCACCAAAGACCTGAACTTTATGCCCGAATAAGAGCCCACGATATCCGTCTTATGTTTATCCGAATCGTAAACAAACTATTGGACAGAAAAACAATCTGTCTTCTTACCATTAGACACCACGAAACGGTTTGTTAATTTCATCAAAGTTTGATCAAAATCATCAAATAAAATCTGATGTAAATCATTGACATCCGAAATTTCTGACACCCAAACGTTACTTCTTGTAAACATTGAACCATTTAAATTAACCTCGGTCGTATCATGTACATGTCTTGCATTCGAAGATTTAACGAATGCTAATAAAGAACCTATTGTACCTAACGATGAGGAGGACTCGGACACGAGAATGACCTCACCAAACAATTCACCTATTCTCACAGCATTATCTTTTGAAATACACTTATCCGAAACTCCAAAAATTTCAAACCACGCGTAACGGTGATATGAGGCGTCTAAATCCTTAAACGGGGAAATCCTAACAAACTCCTTCGGACTAGATTTAATTATATTCTTAAAGATATCCTCATCACCACAAATACAAATACAACCAAATGGACCTAACTTATGTCTTCTAAATAAATATTATAAATTTTTATAAGTTTGAAAGCAGAATTTTTAAAGGAAGAAAGTGAAAGTACCACGGATCTAGACAATTTGCAATACACTATAACAGCTTCTTTATTTGGACAAGATTTCATCATTAAAGGTGATGATTGTGCTATGAGAAAGTGTGCAAGTCGTATGTTAAATTTAACAGGAAAATTTACCATTCGGATAAATTTTATGGAATAGGTAAACTAAAAAATACACTATATATCTATAATATTATTGTTTACATTGAAAAATTCAAATAAAATATTTTGTTATGTTTCTTATGTAGGATAATAAACTTCGTGAAAAAAGTTTTAAGAAGATCGGAGTATAATTATAGTAAAACAGTATGCTGCTTAAGTGTTGACATTAGTTGACTAATTCAAACGATTCATTGCATTGAGTATTTTATGGAAAATTCGTCAGATAAATATTTAGCTAAAGGATAGTGGTATATTATCAAAAAATCATACTACAACTAAATATTTAACGTGAAGTTATGGATAGTATTTTTTTAACCGTTTTAACTTTGGTTATATTCAGTTTTTTTTATAAGACTTTGTTAGTAGCTAGAGGGGGTGAATAGTTACTTAATACGATTTTTAACACTTTTTCAATGATCAACTAGATTTGAACAATCCTTGATAAACTTAATCAACTTAAACTCAATATGTGTAGTGTTTATGTTTGTAGTAATGCGGAATGTAAAGTAAAGGGCATAGACACGAGGATTTATAGTGGTTCGGGTGGATGTTAACTAATCCACTCCCCGATTCACTAATCGAGAGTTTTGCTTCACTGGGCCTCTTTCTCCAAATCTGGTGGAGATCCGATTTACAAGCCTTGTACTTCTTTGTAGACAACAAACATAATCCTTCTATCCCGTCGAGAGATTACCTCTAACTTAGATCAACTTTTCTTCACCTTGGACAAGTATTAATACCCAATTGAATTATTCAACTTCCTAGTTCCCATGAAGGAAGAAGATAACTATGCTAGCTTATGCTTCTAAATACAAAGTACAAGACTTACCCTTTCTAGTGATGACAATCCTAGGACGATTCAAAGGATTAATACAACACTAAGTAAACTCACAAATATATTAATTTGATAGTAAGTTTATAACAACCTTCTACAATTTATGAGATTATAGAACTTCTCTTGCTAATCACAAACACATGTACATGTATTGTGGTCTTCTGATTCTCTGATGATTTTGAGTTGAAGCATGCAAGAGGGTCAAGTCTTCAAAGTTCTCCAAGTCTTGCTATTTATATGGAGAGATAAAAAAAAAATATAGCCGTTGCTGCGGATCAGCCCACGGTCGTCCGTGAGTCGACCGCACACGGTACAGTCCAAAACACTTATCCGTTGTATAGCTGTTTAAATCAGTTTTGAACTCAAATCTTTGGACTCTTTACTTCATTTAATACCTGCAAAAGATACCCAACATCATATACAAGTACTATATGCATTAAGTGTTCATTTACCTTGGATGTATTGCCTTGATAGTGACTTGTCATGTTCAAAGTAGTAAGTCTAACATTTTTGGATACAAGTCATGATAATCATTTGAGGCAATCTCAGTTTTGTCATAATCTTTTGTTTGTAATCAACACATTTGCTAAAGTCCTATTGGTTGATCAACATGTCATTGATGACAACAACCCACTTAATCATAAAGCACATTAATATATATATATATATATATATATATATATATATATATATATATATATATATTTGTGAATTAATTAAGTGTGTTCATGATGTCTTTACAATTTAAACAAGTAATATCAATTAAGCATGTTATAAGACATCAAGTTAATCAAGTCTAAATCATTCTTAAACTTATTTCTAGACTAAAGCAAATCCTATGTGTGTTAATGGTTTTTCATCCTTAGTGATTTTCATCCTTTTAAGATCACTAGATTATGACTCTTTAATTGTTATCCAAGTAGCATATATTGAAGTAGTCAAATACAAGTTTATGGTTTGCCAACTTGTAACTTATAGCAAGACAAAGTTCATACATATATATTAGGTAACTACTAGCAAGTTGGTATTTAGCACATAGTCAAATAATACTCATGTACTAATAGCAAGTAGTCAAGTAATATTCATGTAATGACTAGCAAGAGATCACCAATTAATCTAGGATTAAACATATAGTGATGACATAGCATTGTAACAAGGCTATATAAGTTTTACTTGCAAAGTGATATTTGCAAGATTAATGTATAAGTATACATTAATATCCAACACATGTACAAGGAAGGAACAACTCTTGGTTGGGACTTGATGACCATCCTAACTATGTCTAAATACATTTTAGATGCACATGTTTTCCCTGTAACAATTATGTGTTATCCTTAATCAAGGCTAAATCTCATTAATGTGTCATTAGGTGTGATTAACCAAGAGTAGCGTTCTAGTGACTAAAACTCTTTTGGATATATATGAGGCAACTATTCTAAGCATGTTAAACAAGTTTCGTAAATTATGGAAGCCCTGAAGTAGTCAAACTAGATTTGTAGAAAATTCTGACAGAACCTTCGCCCGTGCATTCTTGGTTTTACAAACCAGGGTGCAGGGTTCCACGGTCTGACCTGTGGTCGACCGTGGACCGAACCGTGAAGCTTATGCTCTCATTTAAGCTTTTCTGGTTTTAGTCTTTTGCTAGAGTAAGTATGGATTAGTGAACTTGTATATTTATGTCAAGATTTCCACCATCACCTCTAGTTATGTTCAACTTCACGTTTTTTCTTGATTTATTTCTTATATATAATTTTTGTCGATATCATTAATGTGCTCATAAATAATATATTATTATATAATTTTTATAATTTTTATCGTCGAAACTTGCAAATCGTGCAGGTCTTAAGCCAGTAAATATTGAATCTAAAATATGTTGATCATAAGTGATGCTTAGAATATTAACCTTCTTTGGAAAATTCTTGTGAGTTATACCTAAATGATAAATATTAAAACTAGAATTAGCTATATCTATTGTGGTATTTTGAAAAACGATATTTGAAATAATTTACGAAAAAAAACATCGCGTTAATCATTTTTGCATATTTAGAATAAGAAGTTATTCTCCATTCCTCCTAAATTAACATTTACCTCTAGATGAGTCTCATATATACTAGTAAAAGATTTATGAGCCCGTGCATTGCACGACATTTGTATAAATTAATAGTCGATAATGTTAATATTGATACTTATTATATATAAAATACAATTACAATAAAAATCATTTATTACTAATAATATTTGTATCAAAAACATTAAAATTGAATACCAACGCATAGATATGAGCCCGACTGTTGGAATCATTCTAACTTCAATTGACAAATAATTCATAAGAACGCTAAACATGAGCCACTAAAAAGTTGTTTTAAAACATATCGTTAAAAATAATATTTTATCTACATCTCTAATTGTATATGTTATTAGTACAAATTAATTTTATCATATCAAAAATCTCAAACGAAGGAGAGGAGACATACATCTAAATATCTATAAGGAATTAAGGATTGTCAAATAACCATTTTAACTTCAATTGACAAACATGAGCTCGTGTGTTTATAAAATATTCTACAATTATTATATTAACGTAATTTTTTAAATTTATGCGCAAACTAAAAATTAATTTAATATTATATAAAATATCATGCATAAATAATATTATAACGGTAATAAAGAAATATCTAATATCTAATTTTCATTACAATAAAAAAAACAGTGTAAATAGTTTTGTAACACCGTAAATATTATTAATATAATTATAACATCTATCGTCGTTGTTATTGATATAATATTATATGATAATATAATATAATATTTTAGGTAATAAAATCTATATATAAAATTAAATAAAAATCTAATAATTCAAATAATATATGAATATAACTGATAGTTTGACACATGGTAGGAACTAGTCCGGGTCCGGTCCGCGCGATGCGTCGGGGGCTTTCGGCCTGCGTATTCATATTTAACGTAGCTTTATGTATTTACAGAATGGAAAACGGTCCATGTGTTAAGCGCCGTTGTTGGTGTTGTCGTCTTTACTGTTTTTTAAAATCTGTCCGGTTCGAACGTAGTTAGTTTCGTTTTGTTGATAAAATTATTTTGAGTCTGACGGTGCTGGCAAAAAAATATAACTCGCGGCGAGCACGAAGATACGGGCTGTCGTTGTTTTAGCATTTTTTAAAAAGTGTCCGTTTCAAACGTACTTTTTATCGCTTTGTTCATAAAATTATTTCGAGTATGACGCTAATGTCGAAAAAAAATTAACTCGCGGCGAGCGGAAAGATACGGACTGTCGTTGTGTTTAGCGTTTTTTTGAGAAGTGTTCGTTTCGCGTATTGTTAGTCCCGTTGGGTTCGTGAGTTTTTTTTTCGAGTTGAACGGTGGTCTCAGAAAAATTTAACTCGCACCGAGCGAGAAGATAGGGCCCGTTATAAATTCGGGTGGAATTAATTTCTTTTATTTTAATAAAATTATATATTTACATTTTTTACTCCTGAGAAAGTTTAAAATTGAGGGGCCGTTGTGTAATTATAGACAAAGTTGAGGGACCGGTTGTAATGTGAACGCAAACTCAAAACGACAACTCGGTATAACTGAAACTACGAAATTAGGCACCTCTTTTAGTATATAAGTATTAGTATTAATATTAATAATATTAATTAATATTAATATTAATATTAATAATTGAGGAGTTGGCACGTGGTGAGAATTAATCAAGAGTTGACATATATGATTATTATCACACAATTTATATAATGTAATAGATACTATTTATTTTTCTCAATTATATTTTTTCTTTTGAAAAAAGGTTGTTGACCACATAAGTAGATATTTAAATGCATAAGCATGAGTACATGACTACATATCTAAGTGGAAGTGGATCATAATGCATGTTACGAACACCTAAGTGAACTAGTTATGGAATCTTTTTTCTTTATATACATTGTAGTGGACATTTATTTATTACTAATCAAACATCCTTTTTTTTAACAGCTGTAAGGATCACTCACGTGAGACTTAACCACTTACGTGTTCATCTCCTACACAGTTATATCCGCCCCCCAACTGCGTGCGCAGGAGGAAACCCGCACCAATCCCATACGGGGCATGGACGGTAACCCCCCCCCCCTCTCTCTCTCCATCCCCTTTACCCCCAACGCAATGTGAGAAAGGTGTCATGGGTGTAATTTCATGGCAGAGATGAAATTGTGAGTTAATATGTAGCCAACGGGGCTCGAACTCCTGACCTCCCCTAAAGGAGGCAGGCCACCAACCGCTGGACCACATCACAACTTTCTAATCAAACATCCTAATTCCTAATGTTTATTAAAATAACTTATACAACTATAACTATCACTTGGGTGTTAAAAAAAAACTATAACTATCACTTGATGTCTTTAATTCTAGTATAACCAAGGTTGCAAAATTCGATATTTGGTGATTAATTGGTCAGGACTTTAGAAGAATTAATCGGTAAATCGGGGATTAATCGGATTGTATTTTATACATTAATTAATAAATTTTAAAAATTATATGTGTAAATATAGAAAAAAAATCATAAATATAAAATAAACTTCAACGTAATTGTCTAAAATTATTCATGTTGCTCAAAAACTATAAAGTTCTAGTTTAAATTCATGTTAAAATTTTAACCATTTTTTACTTTGACCAACTTTGATTATCAAATTCGATTTTGACTCATCAATTGACGTTGACCGTTTGCTTAAACGGATTTTGGAAAATCGGAACGGATTGCTCTTAAAAATGATTATTCGGGGATTAATCGGCGAGTAATTGTGTTTTTTACAACACTGAGTATTTATCAAATTAAAGCTAAGTAAACATTGAAGATGTGACCAATTTGTTATAATTCTTAATACATTATTAAAGGTTCGCTTTAGTCAATTGCTCTGAGCTTTGAAGTGTAGTTTGCATATAATTAAATTATATAAAAAATAAAATAAGTAAACCTAATATTCTGAAAGTTGCAGATGTAACTAAAATCAATAATAAAATGGTGCATGTGACAATCCTTACAAATCATTGCCAATTTGTCATTAGCACCATAATTACTTAATTATTGATGATCCTTACGCACCTATAAGGTTTTAAACAAGTTGTATATATTACTGATGGGGAGTGATATGTACACAATCATTTTTGTTATATACACAATCAATCATGTTTTATATATTGTACAGTATAACACTGTAAAGCATAATTGGTTGTCTACATAACAAAAATGATTGTGTACATATCATCATCCATTACTAATACAAGTACTCCATTTATCTTGAACTTATTATCAATCATTCAGTTTTAACAAAATGTCTTAAAAAAATATTGTCCATTTCAAGATCTTAACCGATTAAGAAGATTTATGGTATTTATATCACACTAGCTTATGAAAACTTAATCTTATTTTTTCTATAAGTTCATGCTTGTGGCATTGTTTGGTAATAGCTTATACAATAGCTTATAACATAATCTCTAAAAAGATAAGCTCCTTGAAATAAAGTGTTTGGTGCATCAGTGTCTTGGAGCTTGTAGAAGTTTGAAGTTATAATGTTAATAAGTTCTAAGTCATAAGTTTCGTCTGGTAGACTTAAAAAATTGAACTTATGAACATCATAAGCTCTTAAAAAATAATGTAAAGACTCGGTTCCTTGATCCTTATGAAACGCGCAAATAGTCATAGATACACAGCGGAAGTCAAATAATAATATTTTCATTTCATGTAACATTCGACTAGGTACATTACAATAGCTAAATCATCATCTTTGTCTTTCGACGTCGTTGAATGTCATAACATCGGTCCCACTTTAATTTATTTTATCGCATAGAGTCACTCTCTTAGATTGATCTCCTTTGGATAACCTGAGATATGTACGATAGCATGCGTAAGCCTAAAGGCTTAGTGAGACGTGGTTTTTTTGTGCAAAACACCACACACAGACATTCAGACCACTTGTATCGGGTAAGAAGAAACACAGTGGGATCTGAGGTGGAAGACAAGCAACGCCTTACAATGGCGTATTGCAGCATCGTAAGGTGGCGTTTCGGCGATGTGCGGTGCAAAGCAACGGAAGAAGCAACACAAGTTGCTTTTATTTTATTAATTTTTTTATTATTTTAAATATATTATTTTTATTCCTTTTTAATACTTACCAAATTATATTATAACACATCATCCCAATTATGTAACATCCCAAAATTTCAAGTTATGTGTTTTGTTAAAAAGGACTAATCATGCAAAGTATGAAATGAGGTGGTTAGTTAGTGTTAAGGACCACCTAAACTATGTTTTGGTGGAGAGGGACATAAGTTGCTAACTAGTGAAAGTTAAAATATATTAATTAAGTGTTGAAGCTTCTAGTTCATTTGGAGAAAGTTCAAGAAAGAAAGAACGGGAGAAAAAGAGATGAAAAAATTAGGGTTTTCAATTAGTGATCTAACTCTATAACAATCAAGTAATTCTACAATCAAGGATGCTAGTAGCACAAAGAAGTAAGAAGATCATCATCAACATCCTTTTCTTCATGTTTTTCAAGTTTGAATTCTTAAGAAGAAGTTGAGGTAAAACTAGTACACTTGAAATTATTGAAGTTTATGTTTAGTTTATGCTTAGATCATGATGTAATGGAGGTTTTATGAGTCGAGTTAGTGAATTTTGGATTTAAGTGCTATGGTGTATGTCTAAATGGGTTTTGTTAATGAAATGAAAGTATAAGAGTAGATTATGATGGGTTTATGTTATGTTTATGTATAAATATTAGTTTTATAGTATTATGATACATGAATATTCATAATACTAGTTAAAAGATTGTGCATGGGGAAGAAGATGATCATATGTGTAATGAAATAGGTAAATATGGTTTTGTGCACATAAGGTGTTTGATAAAAATGCTTCAATGAAAGTGAAAATTGTAATTTAACAAGAAATGTTATGGATAAGGAGTTTATGATGAGTAATGAAATAATATAGTAGTTATTAATGGTAAAAAGGAGATTAAGAAGGTTAAAGACTAGTAAGTTATGTTGTGCATGAAATGAGGTTAATTAGTTGAGATTAATCTAGTTATGATTGTAAAGATTAAAGGAAAAGTATGATTAATGCGAAATGACAAGATTAGCATTTTGTGTATTAGGTGCTAATCAAGAAAAGGAATCAAACTTGGATGCAAATCGACAAGTGGCAAAGGTGAGTTATATGGGGGTAATATGGGCAGGCCAAGGGTGATCACGGAATCCATGATCACAAGTTATGTAAAAGAGATGTTTATGAATTATTCTACGTTTTTAAATTTAACTATGGAAGTGTACTTATGGTTGTTTTGAATACGAGATATGATGATAAGGGTGACTTAATACTCCCGGATTGCATCCATGCAAGAGGGTGTCGATTGAGTTCACTAGGTAAATGTAACATCCCAGGTAACACGTTTCCCGTAGCATGATATTGTCCGCTTTGCCCGTAGGCGCACGGATTTTTCTTGGCAACCACACACGACGAGCACTTTCTCAGGAGGTCACCCATCCTGGTAGTGCCCTTGCATGAGCACGCTTAACTGCAGAGTTCTCATGGGATCTGCTGCGCTTGTGGTCCCAAAACGCGTCATGCTAGGAAAGGTCTCCACACCCTTATAAGGCATGCTTCGTTCCTCTTTCCAACCGATGTGGGACGGATGTAACACGGATATTACAACCCTCCCCCTAATGGGACACAGCGTCCTCGCTGTGCACGTTTGGTCCAGGGCCTGGCTCTGATACCATCTGTAAATAGTGGGGACGCATCACACTCAGTGCCTTCCCAGCTAACCGTCTGGTGACCACTGAGCGTACCTCAGACACTGATTTTACGGCCTGCCTCTCGGCAAAGCCAACCATATTCAGACCGCGAGAAGTAAGAGCCAATGCTTCGCTAGACTTTGTGTCTATGTCAAGGTGTAAAGCTTAGACTTTATGTCTATGTACATATCACGTGATAAGTTTGGATTTATATCCATGTTAAGTGTAAGCTTGGACGATGTCCATGTTAAGGGTAAGCTTGGATTTATATCTACGTTAAGTAAGCTTGGACGATGTCCATGTTATGTATAAGCTTGGATTTATATCCATGTTAAGTGTAAGCTTGGACGATGTCCATGTTAAGGGTAAGCTTGGATTTATATCCACGTTAAGTAAGCTTGGACGATGTCCATGTTATGTGTAAGCTTGGATTTATATCCATGTTAAGTGTAAGCTTGGACGATGTCCATATTAAGGGTAAGCTTGGATTTATATCCATGTTAAGTGTAAGCTTGGACGATGTCCATGTTATGTGTAAGCTTGGATTTATATCCATGTTAAGTGTAAGCTTAGACGATGTCCATGTTAAGGGTAAGCTTGGATTTATATCCACTTTAGTAAGCTTGGACGATGTCCATGTTATGTGTAAGCTTGGAATTATATCCATGATATTGTGTTATGCTTGGAATATGTACATGTCATGTGCTAAGATTAGATGTTCGTTTATGATGCGAGATGTTCAAGTCCGAATCACGAAATCAACCTTCGGGTTGGAAGGTTATGGTCACGTTATGATTATGTTTATGTTTTAAGTTCAAGCCATTTACTTACCATTAACTCACTAAGCGTATTTCTTACCCCGCTATGTTGTTAATGTTTGATAGGTTATTATGCAACGAGAAGGTATGGGACGACAAGGTTTTAGAGGAGCATTCGGCACTTAGCAAGTGGTATGCAAGTCTCTTAATTGAACCTAGTTTTATGATAGCCGCTTATTAACGCCAAGGGTCAAAAGTGTATTAAGATAAACGATGTTTAATTTATGTTTTGGAACCAAGTGCTAATTCGGTATTTTGGGTCAAAAAGACACGTTTAAATTGTGCAATGGGTCGTGCGCGACCAAGCGTTATTCGTATTTCTTAATGATGAATGGAAGTGTTAAAAGTTAAGTTCCTGAATGTATTATGTGGGTAAAATGGTGAAATTTGTGAAATTGAGGCAAGTTAAAGTTTAGTACCAGCGACAGCACTGGGCCGCGCTGCGACCCACTTCTACGCGCCGCGCCATTAGGCGTATTCTGGTGACAGGAGAATTGCAAAACTGACCTGCAGATCAATGTTAGGCAGCGCCGCGCCCAGACTAGCCGTGCCGCGGCATAGGTCTGGGTCTGGTGGCGGGCCCTTTTTAAAAAAAAATTGTCGTTTTCTAGCAAGAGTTTAAGGGTGTTATAAATTATATTATAACACATTATTTTTATCCCTTTTTAATGTATGTTAGTTAATGATTCCAACTCTCCCACTGCTTGACCCGAAGGCACTCGATTCCATCACCATGATCATGAACAACCATTCCCATTTCTTGTAATTCTATTCTGGACAGTAGCGCTCTTCATGAATTCCAACTGATATAATCGCTTGAACTTGAACTTCAGTCCTTCGTCAGCAATCCATTGGTCTTCCCAGAATGATGTATCTGCACCATTTTCCACCGACGTAACAAAGGATGAGCTGAAAGGGAAGCCCATGGAATCCAGGTTTTTCCATGCACAAATAACATGCTGCAAAATGCCATTTACAGAAGGATAATGATGGTTGGAATCAACATCAAAACCCCTAGTTGGGCCGTATAAGCTTTTGATAATCATGACCCACAATGAGTTAGTTTCGGTGCGAAGACGCTACCACCACTTCCCTAGGAAGACCAAGTTTTTGCACTAGAGATAATGTTTAGACCCCCCCCCCCCCCCCCCTTCGAATGGTAATAACACAATTTCCCATTTAACCTACGAAATTTTTCTTTTGGAAATATTCCCGCTCCCTAAAAAATTTCTCCTCACATACTCAACTTCCTTAATAACACGAGACATTGCACAAAAGATTGAGAAAATAATACATTGGAAGACTATTCAAAACTGACTTCACAAGGGTCAACCTTCCACAAAACGAAATTGCTCTATTTTTTCAATCCGAGAGTCTAATGTGAAACTTAACTATAACCGTTTTCCAATCATCTAACTTCTTCATTTTTTAACCGATAGGGAGCCCGTGATAAATAAATGAAAGAGATCCTTTTTAGCATCCAAAGCGATCGGCTATAGATTGAACATCCTCATTTGAAGCACCAACACTATAAATTGAACACTTGTGGAACTTTACCAGAAGAATGGAGACATGTTCGAAACATTTCAATATCTTCATCAAATTCTTAATATTTCTTATGCTCCAATTTCTGAAGTACATGAATAATTAAGGAACAAATTAAGCTATTTTTCAAGTTTTCTTAAAGAAAAGCTAAGTGGTGTATGCTACCTAAAGTTTGTAGCAGAAGCGTCTTCGGGTAAGGTCAAGATGGTCAACCACCTAGGTTTTACAAACTTAGAAGGACCTAAAAGTTTTAATTATATATATATATATATATATATATATATATATATATATATATATATATATATATATTCTCAAAATATTCAATGAAATTAAATAAAAAATTGTTGGAGAATAAATATTTGAGAACTAAATAAGTAAATAGTATGATATGTTTGTCTTGAAAACAATTTATGTATTGTTAAAAAAAATTTATGTCTATATTAAATAATTTTACATGTATAAGAGGAATATATTTAATTTGTTCAAAAAATTTTAAATTGTTAAGACGATCCTTAGTATCTAGTAGGAATAATAGGAGTAGTAGTTTATATATATATATATATATATATATATATATATATATATATATATATATATATATATATATATATATATATATATATATATATATATATATATATATATATTGGTAGGATCAAGAGGGAAGTAACCAATCGGGGGGAAGCGGAGGGAAGCAAAAACTTTTTTATTTTCGTTTTTTGAAAAAACTTTGTTCACGAACATTATAGATGGGATGAAATTATGAAATTTAATAAAGACACTTTGTGATAAATGTTTTTATTTTGGCGGGAAAACGCTCGAAGAAGTAATATATAACTATTATCGTGTTTTTCAATCGTATGTTTAGGTTTTAGCTACTAGGGTTTAGATATTAGGGTTTAGATATTAGGGTTTAGAAATTTAGGGTTTAGATTTAGGGTTTAGATTTAGGATTTAGCACGAACGGTTTAGAGTTTAGGGTTTAGGGTTTGGTGTTTTGGGTTTATGGAATAAACCCAAAACACCAAACCCTAAACCATAAACCCTACACCATAAACTCTAAATCAGGCTAAATTTTACTTCACAAAATATGAAGAAAAAAAACGTTCACATTCTTCACGAACAATATTATCTTGAATGTTTTTTTGTCGATCGTTTTCCCGCCTAAATAATAACATTCATCACGAAGTGTCTTTTCTAAATGTTCATATTTTCATGTGATATTGATGCCGGGAAGAAAAATTCTAAAAAAAAAGGAAAAAAATTGCTTCCCCCCAATTGGTTACTTCTCCATTGATCCTGCCCCTATATATATATATATATATATATATATATATATATATATATATATATATATATATATATATATATATAGGGAGAGGATCCAGTGAGAATTCAGCATGTGTGAAAACCTGAGAACTCCTATTAGAACAAAAAAAGTGGAGGGAAAGAAAGAAAAAAAACACTGAAATTCGAGCAATTTTGGAGAAATTCGAGCAATTTTGGTGAAATTCGGGCAAAAAAAACACACGGATGAACAAAAACAGAGGAAGTCGAACAAAAAACTTGGCGGCCGAACAAAAAAATCATGAGTCGAGCAAAAATTTAGATGCATGTTCTACATTTTCTGTTTGATTCTACAAAATTGTAGAACGCAATTCGTTCGAATTTGGGAAATTTTGTTCGGCCGCCAGAATTTTTGTTGGATTCTACAAAATTTTGGTTCGATTCTACAAAATTGTAGAACTCAAATTGGTTTGAATTTCTTTTTTTTTTTTTTTTTGTTCGAATTTCAGCTGTTTTTTTTTCAAAAATCATATTTTTTGTTCAGACACACTTCAAATTGTAGAATCAAGATGAAGGAGAAAAAAAATGACATGCCTGGATAAAATAATATGCTATGCTCCTATCATTCTCCATATAAATGTTTAGATGCATATGTATGCATCTTGAAGGAAATAACAAAATTTTGTTTAAAGTCACTCTGAGAGAAGTGAATTAATTTTTAAAACACATCCAGGTTTGTATTGATAAATAACCAATTTCAATCTCTAGAATTTATATTCTTTCAAATAGCTCAAGAAAGTTTTGTTTAAAGTCGGAAGGGAATAAAGTTTTGATTAAAAAATTGTGAATTAAGTTTCTTTTTGTTGTTTACCATTCCTTCACTTCCAGTAATTGGTTGCTTTGCACATTCTTATTGCGGATCATCGTTGTGGGCCATAAGAATCTGACCTTTGCCCTCTCCGATAGCCACAGTTTGCAGATTAGCTATTTTAGTTGTTGTGAAATGAGAAAAACACATGAAAGATGAAAGAAAATTGGGTATGAAGTAGTTAATTTTGAGAATTTAGATGAGATAAGAAAATTAGAGTGGTTGATTATGTGTAGGTGAAAGTAAATTAGGCGTTCTATGCGAATTGGGGAAGATATGAAAGGACTGCCCTAATTTATGACCAAAAATAAAAATTGCTCGACTATGACCATTTTTGTTCTGCAGCGTAATTTTTTTTGCTCGAATACGTAGTTCTCAGAGTTCTCATTCCTAAAATGTTCTCATTTGATCCCTCTACTATATATATATATATATATATATATATATATATATATATATATATATATATATATATATATATATATATATATATATATATATATATATATATATATATATATATATATATATATATATTAGAGGGATCAAATGAGAACATTTTAGGAATGAGAACTCTGAGAACTAGGTATTCAAGCAAAAAAAATTACGCGGCCGAACAAAAAATGGTCATAGTCGAGCAATTTATATTTTTGGTCATAAATTAGGGCAGTTATTTCATATCTTCCCCAATTCACATAGAACGCCTAATTTACTAATTACGAATTTTACAAGAAAATCTTACAAATTAACAAGAAAATCCGAGAAATCGTGCCTTCGACTAAGTTTGACCCCGTTGACCGAAAAATCTAGGGTGATGAACATCTCGTCTCGATTGCCTTCTAAAAACGAGATCTCGGAGGAGATCTCGGGGAGATCTCGGAGGAGATCTCGGGGAGATCTCGGGAGATTTACAACACTGCCTACACATAATCAACCACTCTAATTTTCTTATCTCATCTAAATTCTCAAAATTAACTACTTCATACCCAATTTTCTTTAATCTTTCATGTGTTTTTCTCATTTCACAACAACTAAAATAGCTAATCTGCAAACTGTGGCTATCGTAGAGGGCAAAGGTCAGATTTTTATGACCCACAACGATGATCCGCAATAAGGATGTGCAAAACAACCAATTACTGGAAGTGAAGAAATGGTAAACAACAAAAAGAAACTTAATTCACAATTTTTTAATCAAAACTTTATTCCCTTCTGACTTTAAACAAAACTTTCTTGAGCTATTTGAAAGAATATAAATTCTAGAGATTGAAATTGGTTATTTATCAATACAAATCTGGATGTGTTTTAAAAATTAATTCACTTCTCTCAGAGTGACTTTAAACAAAATTTTGTTATTTCCTTCAGGATGCATACATATGCATCTAAACATTTATATGGAGAATGATAGGAGCATAGCATATTATTTTATTCAGGCATGTCAATTTTTTTCTCCTTCATCTTGATTCTACAATTTGAAGTGTGTCTGAACAAAAAATATGATTTTTGAAAAAAACAGCTGAAATTCGAACAAAAAAAAGAAATTCGAACCAATTTGAGTTCTACAATTTTGTAGAATCGAACCAAAATTTTGTAGAATCCAACAAAAATTCTGGCGGCCGAACAAAATTTCCCAAATCCGAACGAATTGCGTTCTACAATTTTGTAGAATCAAACAGAAAATGTAGAACATGCATCTAAATTTTTTGCCCGACTCATGATTTTTTTGTTCGGCCGCCAAGTTTTTTGTTCGACTTCCTCTATTTTTGTTCGTCCGTGTGTTTTTTTTTTGCTCGAATTTCACTAAAATTGCTCGAATTTCACTAAAATTGATCGAATTTCTCCAAAATTGCTCGAATTTCAGTGTTTTTTTGTTCTCCCGTCACTTTTTTTTTGTTCTAATAGGAGTTCTCAGGTTCTCACACATGCTGAGTTCTCATTTGATCCTCTCCCTATATATATATATATATATATATATATATATATATATATATATATATATATATATATATAAGATTGTACACTTTTGAAAATAATGCTGGCAGTCTCGTGGTCCACCACATCTTTTTTCGATTATTCAAAGCAGATCCTTTAATCCCTTTTTATTATCCCAAAAAGTGGCTGTCATATTTTACTCATGCCACTATCACTATTCTTAAAAACGACTCTCTCACACAAGTCTATTCAACTATAGTTATTTTATTGTAAAAAAAGTTATTTTATTGTAAAGCTAGAATTATTTTTCACATTTATTATATGCTTAATACTTATATCACTCTTTACGGATCGTTTCAATAATTTAGAAGGTTGTAGACAAAAATAAAATAAACCTTTATACACGTTAAATTTCTAATACATATAAAAAGCTAATATTAAAATTCATTAAAATAAATAAGAAAATTCTAAAGACAGCCATATCAAAGTCTACGGTTGCCCATATTACATTTGCCCGAAGACGCCTCTCGACGTCACAACAGGTGTGAGGCGTCTTTAGTGGGAGCTCTCAACGGTCTTTAGGAGGCGTTGTATGTTAGTGTTATGCCTTTTTCCTTTCTTTTATTATATTATATTATATTATATTATATTATATTATATTATTATTATTATTATTATTATTATTATTATTATTATTATTATTATCTTTTTTTTTCATTCAGCAATCAATTACATTTTACAACAACATATAACACTTTTCACAATACTGTCTTGCCTGTATAATTTTCTATAATAGCATCACAACAATCTTTCAACTATAGATAATTGGGGTTCACGCGCTGCTGCTTGAAAAGTGCTAGCGATTTAACTAAAAAAAAAATTAAAAAATATTTTATATTTTAAACCATGTAATAACTAGTGTATGTATTCATGTATACTATCCTATCAACTTTCTCCAAATGATAAAGACATAATAGGAAGAAAAAAAAATTAAAATGATGAACAGTGCTCGGCCAATAGGAATCCGGGGAAAAAAAATTAAATTGATGAATAGTGGGAAATATATTTTTTTTACTATTGATGAATAGTGCTCGCCAATAGGAATGCACCAATCCACTTTGATCATTAGTAATAGTATATATAGTAATGTATATACATGATTTTATGTATTTAATATCAGTTTTTTTTTCTATAAGGCATTAAGGTGCTTCTTTTAAAGATTATTACAAACACACACACACACACACACACACACACATATATATATATATATATATATATATATATATATATATATATATATATATATATATATATATTAAATTAAAGAATATTTTTAAATATATAATATAATACGTACATATATTAAAATTTTCAACTTAATTAAATAATAAACTCAACACATACCACTGAACTATTAGTTGAGTGGTAAAAAGCCTCAGTTATATCTGAGTCCGTATCTTTAAAAAAATAGGTGCAGGTTCAAATCCTGAGGGGGAGTTTTCTCAAAGGTTGTGCCTCTGGTATCTTTCACTCTATGTGGGTCAAGCAGTTAATCAAACGCATTCTGGGTACGCTTTGTGCGATAAATGCGAGTAGTTTCTTCCTAACAGGTGTGTGGGTGGCAAATGAGAGGATTCTACGCCAAAATTGATGTTCTAAAAAAACTCAACATATACCATAAAGATCCGTTAAATTTTTTTTGTTAGCCATATACGAAGTATAAATATTTAGAGCAAGGCGTTATGGCTAACGTGCGCTTATTAAACTCGTAATTTCTAAAAATATTATGATACGTTTAATACTCATTAATTCAATATAATGTTTTCATTTTTATGTATGTATTACTGTTAATGTATCTATAAATTATAAATTTCGATTCTTATGGAAATTATAAATTCAGCTGATCTAATATCTAATATACAGCAAGAAAACTCAATCACACATATGTGAGGTATGAGGGAGGTAAGGTGTAGACAATCATATCTCTATCCTAAAATAAAAAGTGATCATTTCTCTAACCAGAGTGAACACTCCAGGAGTAGAGAAATTTCTCTCTCTTAATGCTCTATGGATAGAGAGATTGCTTCTAAATGAACCTTCGGTCAATAAGTAGGTTAAAAAAAGTAGAATACCTAATATCTAATATGATTAAATAAGTTATATGTCTTTAAGCATAATTGGACGGATGATTAATGGTTTTAATAAAAATTAAGTACTTCCTTCGTTCCAAAAAAAAATTGTCCACCTTTCTATTTTTATTTGTCCCAAAATTATTGTTACTTTTTCCAAATAACCATTAAATATCATTAAAGTTTCAATTATGTCCCTTTTAATTTTGAAAGTTTAACTTTAAATACATTAATTAATTTATTAGTTACTCTTTATAAATACATTAAATAAAGGGCAAATTAGATAATTCATTATTATATTTTAATCCAATAAAAAGTCAAACAAGACTGTTTTTTTGAGACGGAAGGAGTACAATAATGAAATAATGACCCCATAAATAAATACGTCTCTTGAAATTTGAAAACAGGAAGTAGTAGAAGTTAGTTAGGGTGTCATAAATTGAGTTTAATGGGATTTGATTTATGATTTATGTTGGCTTTGTGGACTAGCTACAAATAATAAATCACAATTCACAAACACAAGTAATAATTGATTTTTTATACATTTATCATTATTACCAAATAAGGATTACATCAAGATAATTAGTTGTAATGCAATGTAATTACTAGTAAGTTTAAAGATCTTTTATCATTTAATATTTCATTAATAGTTGTAATCTTTTTAAAACCATATATATAAGTTTGTTAGCCCATTTTGAAACTATCTTCTTTTTTTTTTACAGTCTAACATATTTATTGATTACACGAAATTAGTCTCCAAGCGTAATTCTAAGAAGCGTAATTCTAAGAAGCGTAATTCTAAGAAACTAAAATGTACCTTTCATTTGTGTTTTTGTTAAATGATACGAGTAGTACTCAAAAACCATATAATTTTCAGTTTCAACTCCTTTCAAGTTCAATTTCAATTTCATTTCAATATTAAATAAAACAAATGTGAATGTTTGAAGTCTTGAACTCAAGTTTTTCAAAAATAAATGAATATTCTATTTATTATATGCTTCCAAAAATAACAAAGTTTATTAATGATACATATCTCTTTTAATTCAACACAGCTAGCACCTAATATCATAAATCATAAATTTAGTATTATACATCTAATTATATACTGTGAATCCTGTTAATAAGAAAATATAAAATATAGATATAACTTCTCATAAATTTCATATATATACCATATATATTAAATATATTAATATTAATATACATACGGAGTATATATATATATATATAATATAATATATATATTTATATTTATAATATATAATATAGAAATATATTTTTTTTTTGAGTAAAGGGTTATGATCTAATATTATATGTTATTATAATTTTATAATTATGGTATTATATTATAGTACAGTATAATGTAATAAAATAATAATAAATTTAATTTATTACTACGTAATAATAATAATAATATAATAAATAAATAATAAATAATACTTAAATAATAATAATATAATAATAATTAAATTGTACAGTATAAAACATTAGGAGTAATAAGATTGAGAAGATTTTATTGTAATGGATGCATACTGCTGGCAACACACACCAATCTACCGTATATATATCTTGAGAGAGAAAATGTTGATTAGTGAAAAGTAAGCACAGAGGTTTTAAGCTTAGCTTTGGTCAACGTGTCCCACCCTACCGGATCTTAAAAACTAAGCCACCGGAAAACACCCCTTTTTCCGACGCCGGCAAAGATCACACCTTTCTTATATCTTTTTCACTTCCCATTATTTTATTCTTAATAAATACTTTTTTTTTTTTACTCTTTTTCATCACCTGCAACAAAAAAGGCTAGAAGGAGAAAAAGAAAATCAAGATTTCAGAGGGTTTGTGATCAATTCTAGGTATGATAGAAAATGTGATATAGATTCACTCTTCAATTTCATTACTCAATTTTGCCTTGTCTTTTTTTTTTTTTTCCTTACTTTTTTATAGAAGAATTTGTCAGTGTCAATGCATATGAAGATTCAGGTTTATTGTGTTGAAAGATCATAGTTATGGGGAATTATAAAGTTATACTCTTTTTGTTGTTTTTGTTGTTCAAATGTAGTTTTGAACAACAACAAGAAGAACAAAGACCAACAAATGCTGTCTCAAGATTTAGGGCAGAAAGGGCAGCTTTGTTACAATTAAGGGCATCATTAGGTATAAGATCAAAAGAATGGCCAATAAAACTGATCCCATGTCTGAATTGGGTTGGGATTTCATGTCAAAATGGTAGTGTTATTGGGATTAATATTTCAGGGTTTAAGAGAACAAGAGTTGGTAGTAAAAACCCTCAATTTGCAATCGATTCTCTTGCGAATTTAACGAGTTTGCTTTCGTTTAATGCTTCAAGATTTAGTCTTCCTGGTTCGATTCCTTATATGTTAGGGTTACAGCTGAAAACCCTTCAAGTTCTTGATCTTAGGTTTTGTCAAATCTCTGGTAGTATTCCTTTTAGTGTTGGCAATTTTTCTAATCTTATCGAATTGTATTTATCTGATAACTCCCTCACGGGCAGCATTCCGTCTAGTTTGGGTCAGTTATCGCGTCTTTCGGTTCTTGATCTATCGAAAAACACACTCACTGGACTAATCCCATATTCATTTGGATCTTTAGTTAATCTTTCGTCGTTAGACATGTCGTTTAATTACTTATCCGGGGTCATTCCCGAATCATTTGGAAATTTGCCAAATCTTAAATATTTGAATCTTTCTGGTAACAGTCTTTCTTCGTCATTACCTACCCAATTGGGTAACATTAGTAACTTGAGTGTTCTTGATCTGGGATCCAATTCGTTTTCTGGGAACTTGCCGTTAGAATTCGGGAACTTAAGTCACCTACAAAGACTTGCACTTGGCAAGAATGTATTAACGGGTAATCTTCCCGAGTCGTTATGGTTGCTTCCTAATCTGACATTTTTTGATGCATCTGATAATAATTTCACGGGTCCTTTACCGAATCTTGATCTGAATGGTAATGTCTCGCCGAAAGTGTTCAATCTCTCAAATAATTCGTTTTATGGAAACATAACAAATGTTTTTAGGGGGTTTAGTTCAGTGGATTTGTCTTATAATTACTTGCAAGGTATGGTTCCGGATTATGCACGTGCGGTTGCATCTTTAAATAGAAACTGCTTAAACTTAACTGATCAAAGGAGCGTTGGTGAATGTGCAACATTTTATTCGTTATTAGATTTACCGTTTGATAATTTTGGACAGCCAAATGGCACTATATCACCGCCTAAAAAGGACCATAAAAGTAACAAAAAGTGGATCATATTGGGTGCCGCGTTAGGCGGTGTTGTAGTTATTATACTTTTTGTGATCCTGCTGATTATATGTTGTCGAAAAAGTCGTGCAAATAGTCCGAGAAGGACTGGGGTGGGACCCGCACCAACCGATGCTGTCCCACCACCACAAGGAGTTGGATTGGATCTTTCTAATTTGGGAGATTCGTTCACGTATCAGCAGCTTGTTTCAGCCAGTGGCGATTTCAACGATGCGAATCTCATTAAAACTGGTCATTCGGGTGATCTTTTTAGGGGTGTTTTAGAAGGTGGTGTACCTGTAGTAATCAAAAGATTTGGTATGAGTTCGGGGATTAAGGACAGTTATATGGCGGAGTTGGATGTATTTAGCAAGATATCTCACACTCGATTTGTGCCCCTTTTGGGACATTGTTTGGAGAACGAGAACCAAAAATTTCTTATTTATAAATACATGCCAAATGGCGATTTGTCGAGTTCTTTGTATAGGAAAAACGAGTCAGATGATGATAGCTTACAGTCGTTGGATTGGATTACAAGATTGAAAATCGCGTTAGGAGCTGCAGAAGGTCTCTCTTACCTTCATCATGAATGTACTCCGCCCCTCGTTCACAGGTATAAATATATTTATATTTGTATATCCTTAATTAATTAAAAAAAACCATACACGTGTCGTTTCAAGGTAGAAAATGCTAAAACAAAACTTATGTTGTTTATATGTTTTGTTAAATGAAGAGATGTGCAAGCTAGCAGTATACTTCTTGATGATAAATATGAAGTGCGATTAGGGAGTTTAAGTGAAGTTTGTATTCAAGAAGGGGACAGCCATTCGAATCGGTTCACCAGGTTGCTTAGATTACCTCAGTAAGTATTCAAAACAAGTACTTTTTTTATTACTATTATTATTATTTTGGTATCAGAATCATGAAAAGTGTCTTTATATGCCAAACAGATTGTTGTTAACTATTAGGGTATAGATGTACATCAAGATCTATAATTAGAAAGTTATTTGTCCTTATTAGCTCTAATTTAACATAATCTTACCATCATACATATAAAGCATGCAACTTTAAAGGTACTTTCTTTTAGCCAGATGCCAAATGCATAAACAAATATGGAATTTGATTCTGAATCATCAGATAGGACAAAGTTGATATAAGGTTTCTGATGCTTTTGTTGGATGGTAGATATCAAATCGATGACCCATTCATCGAATCATCAAGGTTTTCTTGAACCAAATAAACTAGTACATTTAGTGATATTTTCTTCATAAGACAGATAGATATTCAAGTTTTTATTATTTTTGAAAATATTATTTGTTTCCAAAGTGGTTTTGGTTATCCATCTTATCAAGTATATAATTTTTTTGCTAAATTATATGATCAATATTCAAGCATGAGAATTTTTTCTGCATTGTACGATTTTTGCAAATTATGAACATTTCTTTATGTAAATCATATATATTTGAGGTTTTAACTGGATATTTTTTTTTTGGTTATATGCAGGACTTCCGAACAGGGTGCTTCTGGTAAGTATATTGATCTTATTTTTTTTAGATAATATTACCATAAACACTACCAAATTTTTAAATTTTATACCGATGATTGTAAATCTAATTAACCTCTACTTTAGGTGTAGCCACTGCAACATGTACTTACGACGTATACTGTTTCGGGAAGGTATTACTTGAGCTTGTAACGGGCAAAATGGGAATTAGTGCGTCGAATGACCCAAGCACGAAAGAATTGATAGAAGGGATCCTTCCGTACATCAACATATATGATAAAGAACTTGTGACAAACATCATTGACCCGTCTTTAATCATAGATGAAGATTTATTAGAAGAAGTGTGGGCCATGGCTGTTGTTGCTAGATCTTGCTTAAACCCAAAGCCTGCAAGACGGCCCCTTATGAGATACATACTTAAAGCACTCGAAAATCCATTAAAGGTGGTTAGAGAAGAAAGCGGTAGCTCAGCAAGGCTACGTACGCCTTCATCTAGAGGTTCTTGGAATGCTGCATTGTTTAGTAGCTGGCGGCAGAGTTCGACTGACATGGCGGGATTGGCGGCAGCAGGGGGAGGAGCGGGACCGAGTAGCCTTAAGCGATCAGGCACAAGTGGATCACAGTCGGGGAGCGGTCATAATGGTGGAGGTGATCATTCATCGTCAAATAGAAAACAATCGAAGGATGTGTTCCCTGAACCGTTGGATGTGCAAGATGAGGAAAGATCGAACGATGACTATTGATGGACAGATCGATGATTCTTTGTTAATAATGGACCCCACCCACCCTTACCCCTTTAGTTTCATGTACAATCCATGTCAGGTATAAGTTGAAGTTATTGATGATGACAGAAAAAAAGAGATGTTTTGTTTTTCTCGATAGAGACGTAAATTTAATGTGGGTGGGGATATACAGAGATAGAAACCGCGGGTTTGGACCGCAATTTAACCTTGTTTTGGAACTTTTTTTTGGGGGTTTTGGGCTTGTTTTATTGTTTATGGTTGAAAAGCAAGCAATTTTTAGTTGTAATTTTGGTGGCTGTTTTTGTGGAATTGTAAATTGTAATGGACTTTGTTTCTATCTGCTTCTGGAGAGAAACAAATTGAGATAATCATCAGTTCTTTTGTTCTTTCAGGCTAGTTTCAGTATCTGCTCTGTTTTATAATGACATAAACAATCACATAAGATTATTGGAAATTTAATCTTCATATATAAATCCTAAAAAGAAATGAAGAAAACTCGATATGATTTCCATAAGCAATCAATATGATTCTTTGGAAATTATATGTTTCTATGTGATTTCTTATATCCATAAATATGTTATGGTCTCTGTAATTTTGGTTTTTGAGGGTTGGAACTTTCTTTATTATTTATTACTGTATGTTACATAATACAAATTATTTTTTTCACAAAAATATGTAAAATTAAAATTGAAGCGATTCAAAGATTGTATGAGTTACAAATAGTCAAATACAAACAATAAAGTCTACTTGAATAATCCAACGATCTACAACTAAACACGCGTCAATTAAAAGACAAAACTAACATTACAACAATACAAGCAAGCAACTAAACAATCCTATTGAAGCTATCGAAAACCCCGAGTCTTCATGAGAAACGGACCAACAAACACACCGGAAGTAGTCGTCACTTTACCAATTGAAGACGAACCATGTAAAACTACCGAAAATCCAGTAAACAACACAAAAAAACGAGATCGGCAAAGTAAATGTGAGCCTTCAAAAACGGCTAAGCAACCACATTGAAAGCTTAATCCACCCTGTCATCACCCTCCATCAACGACCAAGCACCGTTGAATCTTCTAAGTTTAAAACCATAAAACACGCTACCAATAGTATAGCCAACCCGAACTACACTACCACCTAGGAAATTACCCGAAGTCGCCAAAACCGAGAAACCATCATCGGGAAACCAAAGAACACCAATCTCGAAACCAATACGAAACACCTACCAACCACAGAAAACGCCACCTAATGGTAGTAAACCTTCTTAGGAATCTGAAGGCTGGTGAACACGACAAAGACTGGCAGAAACACTTTGATCTCCACCACCATGAAGAGACCGGCGACGATCATGATAGAAGGAATGATGCGAAGATGTAACAACGACCGGAGGAAATAAGGAGGGGAAGGTAAAGGAAGATGTATGAGTGAAGATACGAGGGAGAAGATGAAAAGAAGGGAGATATAAGAAAAAAAGCTCCAGTGAAAAAAACAAGGCAGGAGGAATCGAGGGAAAATTCCAGCAGCCCACTGCCCACGGGACAGCCACCACATCACAACAACAAAACCAGGAATATAGATAGAGACATAAAAGAGCATAGAAGTGCTGGCAGCGAGGAACAATTTTCCGGTGATCTCACCAGAAAACTGAAACACGTGTATGAGACCAGAGACGTAACATAGGATAAGAAGATAAACAAGAAAAGAGGCAATGAAGACCTTGAAACCCGGCAACAACGAGAAGCCAAAGTTCGTCGGGCCCAACTTCGCCGGAAAACTTAAAAAGGAGGAATCTTCGACACGACGATCAGCACACCATCCACCCACAACTACTGAAAACAGTGTAGACGATGATTCTATGGATCTTAGGTCGCTTGAACTCTAAACTAAAGGCGGAACACAATAGAATAGAGGTAAATCGAGATACGGGTCGTTTCGGGATCGAATTGGTCGAACCTAGTGCAAAACCTAGATTAGATCGACACCTAGACGATGTATTTCGGTGGTATTCGGTGTTAGGGTTCTCTGGAGACGAAAAACAACGACTTGGAACAAATGGGACGAGTAACCTCATCAATGAAGTCTAAACCCGTATATATACTGCAAGTCAGACACACTCGGTCGATTGTGTCTGTCAGTCGGTCGACTGACTTACACAGTCGGTCGAGTGTGTACACACACTCGGTCGACTGTGTGCAGTTTAACATATTGATTATTTAATTAATTAAGAACGCACAATCATCATAGTAATCAATAGTCACTAGTAAATAACATTATTACATAACCGAATGTACTAAACGTAAGAATAAACTACGGCTGGGGATTCATGCACCAACAAAATCCCCCTAAGACCTAGCCGTAGAACAGAAATAAAAATTCGATTATCAATCAGTAAACGGATCTGTCACCCAGTTCTTCAAATAGCAAAGTTTCACAACCCTGCAGTACTGTTCAGCCTGCACACGATTTTCTGGGCGATACAGCATCTGATTGTAGTAAAGGGTAAACATATCTTCCTCACAGCAGTTTCACAACCAAACTGGATCTAGAACCCTTATACTATCATTTTCATCTCCACCATCCTTGTCTAATACAATAACTGCTTCCTCTGAGCGTTCATCATAATACCACCAACGAAAACGAGGACTGAAGTGCTGCGGCATCTTTCTCAAAGGAACCTTCCGCATATACTTCACAGGTCGATATTTTACTATCTTCCTTCTAACCCATGTTTTCTTGTTCGTTCGATAAGAAATCTTCGGAAACTGAGGACGAAAACCTAAGAAATTAGGTGAATGATATGATCTCCTTATCTTACGAACCAAAACATCAGGAATTCCACTATAATCCTGATACAACATCTTAAGCCTGGCCACCTGCATAAACTCAAAATAAGGTAACGTTTTGAATTCAAATGGAGATTTGATATAATCCACTCCATATTCTTTCTTGATCGCATACATATCGAATTCTTTAATATAGGCACAGGCTATGATCTTTCCTTTAGCACGTAAACTCTCACAGTGCTCGATAAACTTCAAAAACTGCGGCTCTACTTTAGGTTTCATCACATACTTCCTAATCCGCATCTGAATCTTCCATTCTTCTTCCAACACTTCAACCTTTTCTTTGTTGATCTTCACCGGCAAGAATCCTTCTGGTAACACACTTTCTTTTTCCTTCTGTTCCTTTTCTTTACATTTTCTGTTCAAAAGCTCATCATTCATCTCAAAATAATCAGCAAAAGTTGGAAGATCATCACCAACGCCTTCATAACGAGGATAAGGCTCAGTTGGCTCATCCTCAATAACAATCTCATCAAAACTGTTACCACTTTCATCAAAAACATCAGTATCACTCATTTCATCATCAAAATTCTGAGCTCCTGATGTTGAAGCCTCAGTTGCAGCTTTTGATGTAGCGTCAGCAGATTCCTTAGCTTCTCGCTCTAGACGCTCCATCAATTCCTGCTCAGTTTCGGTCAGATCCGGAGGGATCTCCCCTTCTTCTAAATCAGTGTAAACAGTTGTATGATTAAGACGATCCTGCATAGCTAAAAATTCAGAAACTGTTAAAACTTGAAGAGGAGTTACATACAGCGGGTTATCCTCCGTGTATCCTTTAGCAACTTCAACAGCTCTGTCCTCTTCTGCCTCACCAAAAGTACCAAATGGATCTGGTTCATCATCCTCTTCTTCAACCACAATCCTCTTCTCCCATTCGTTCAATCTATCCGTCAGATCTCGGTTTTGTGTCTGAAGAGATAAAATTTCTCCAGCCTGACTTTCCATATTTTTCTCCAGCTCACCAATCTTCAACCTCAATGCAGACATCTCAGATGTTGTCTTCTTCTTATCTTCATCAACTGCCTTTTGGAACTTAGCAAAATCCGCAGACAACTGAATCAACTTACGATTAACAATTCTTGTCATATCACCTGCAGTAGTCTCAGAACGTTGAGAAGTTTGAACTTGCTGAGAAGATGCAGCTTGTTGTAGTTGAGTGGGTGCAGCTTGAGTAGATCCACCAGTAGCTGGACCAGTCTGAGCAACCTTCGGCTGGGACTTTGTTGTGGAAGACGAACTTCCATCTTTAACCAAAATCTTCAAACGTTTCTGTCTCCCTCTTATTGACACCTTGGGAGCCTCAGCCAACTTTCGTTTCACTAAATCCATTTGACTATCATCAAGCGCTGTTACATCATCTTCATCAACCAATCGAGGACCAGTTGATTTTGGTGGAGGCTGATTCACCTCTTCTTCACCTGCAATAGTAATATCAGTCTCATCCCTTGAATTACTGTTTTCATGTCGGCAACTCAAGCCTTCTGGACACACGTAGTTCTCATTAACCAGATGACCAATCAGCCCTTTCTCCGGTACTTCCACTCGGCTCTGCAAAAACATGTTGAAAGATTGATCATTTAAATGATTCTGCTTTAGTTCATCCTCAGGTATCTTTACCAACCCTTGAACCTGCTTCTCTAACATAATCTGAAGAAACCTCGGGAACACCAGATGAACTTTCCTCTTCACATTTAGAACCATCGCATCAAATATCACCTGTGAAAAATTAAAATCAGCGTTCAAAACCAACGCAACAAACATTGAGCTGTACTTTGCTGTCATCTCATCAAAACCTCCTTGCATCGGGCTCAAACATCTAAGAAGAACGTATGTAAAGTATCGATACTGCCTTGGAAGTTTTGTACGTTTAACAGCTTTGGTTATGTCACCAGTATAACCACATCTCTTTAAACACCTTCTAACTTTCAGAATCGGCAAATCAGTTGGCATATCATCATTATCCGGAAATCCTAAATCTTCCCTGATAGTCTGAGCAGAAATACGAACAATCGTGTTGTTGACAGAACTCAATATCACCTTCTTGCTATCTTCAGTAACAACTTGGGCAACCTCCCAGAATTTTCTCTGATGAGAATAATACGGAGTGCATTCAGCAGTAATAGCTTTAAAGATCCTGAAACATTTCAAGAAAGCAATGATCGGACCAAAACCTCCTCTTTGGGCCTCTGAACCCTTTTCATCAACACACGCAAGTACGTTTGTATCTTCTTGACCAATCAGACCCGGTAACTTAGAAGATAATGGGATTCGTGGTTCACGTTCTTCATCAAACATCTGCTGTTGTTCTTGAGACATAGTGAATAGCTGAAAAACACTCAAAACAACATAACGAATAAGCATTTACCTCCATGTATCATGGGGTATCTAATGAATTATATGAATCAATGAATTAACAAACATAACAAACACATTAAATAAATCACACAGTTACGTCATCCACAAGTTATTGTTTATTACACACCATAGTATAAAGGCTAACAAGCTAGCCTGATCAAATTACAAAACAACCATACATAAACATAAGTACATGATATCATAAGCATGAGAACTATCCTTCAATAACTTCCTCTGGAACCTGATTCCTTTCAAAATTCGTGTCCTCATCCAGATCAATTTCATCAAACAAATGATTTAAAAGAACTGCATAAGGAAATGGTTTTTCCTCATCATCCAAAGCATCTTTCATGACATTAACGACTATCTGCCCAAGATTCACCTTGATACGTTCCATAAGATAGTACAATAGAACAGCCTCAGTACCAGATAGTATATCATCATGAGGATCTCTAAACACCACATTTCTTTTGATAATTCTCATGTTAAGCATCAAGTCATCCCTAACATCGCTCTCTCTGACCTCAATACTGCTAGAACCAATTACATACCCTGGCTTAGTGATGTGAGAAGCTACCCCACCGGCATCAAACTTGCTAGAAATCTTCCTAAGATCTTTACTAGAACAGTAAATCTTGGCTCCCCAGTAATTCAATAGAAGGTTATCTGCAAAGTCATCTATGGTCCACTTATAGTCAACACCAAAGAAATTAGCCTGAACATACTTCTTCTCTATGGTCACACTAGAATAGAACTCTTGGATTAGCTTAGGACAGTAATGATTCCCAATCTGAAGAAACGTCAAGCAATCTAAACCTTTCCACTGATCCTTCGTGAACTGGGATGCAACAACTTTGGTCTCTACAAGGATAGGCCTATGTTCGGCCAATGCTTTCCTACGTTCCAGGTCATACTTCCATGTTCCACTTAACCTACTACTTGGACCTGACATTCTAAAAGCAAAACTATGCAACACATTCAGTTTAAACATGATATCATAACAAAACAATCAAAAATAGCAAAATCTTAAAAATTAGGGTTTCTATACACTCGGTCGAGTGTTAATACACACACGGTCGTGTGTGTTTTGGAACGGTCGAATGTGTGAACTCACTCGGTCGAGTGTGTTGCACACTCGGTCGATCGTGTTCATCAGATCTGAGACCTCCAATTTTTCAAATCAACCAAATCCGTTGATTTTGCTTCAAGATCTGGTCACAATAACATCTAAACAGGCCGACTAACAAGTTCATAGCATCAATTATAACAGATTAAGTCTTAACATCGTTCGATTTGAGTTTAGCACTTTGAATATAAAATTAAAGATTATGAACAAACTAAAACGAGTTAGAATACCTAGTTAGTGGCGCTGTAATCACAAGAGAAGGATGTATGTAAAAAGCACGATCAAAAACTCCTTCTTTAGCTTCGAAAAATCTAGGTAAAATCCGCTCAAAAACACCAAAGTGTTCTGAGCCGTTCGAGACCCCAGTCCATTTATACCCACAGACACACTCGGTCGAGTGTGTCTCTCACTCGGCCGTTCTAGTAAACATACTCGGTCGAGTGTGTTATGAACATAACTCATTATTTAAAACTTGATCGGTCGAATGATTGACACATACGGTCGTGTGTGTACACTTACTCGGTCGAGTGTGTAGACTCAATCGGTCGATTGTCTGTCTTTATGTAACGACCCGGAAATTTCCGATCAAATTTAAACCCTAATCTCTATATGTTTCCGACACGATAAGCAAAAAACCTTAATATTGAGTCTAGAAAGTTTGAAATCTATATTCGGATAACTAGTTACCCTTTTGACCAAGCCTGACAATTCACGAACAATTGTAAAAATATATATAAATATATAAATAGGACAATATATATAGAATAAATTAAAATTTACATAAATCGTTAATGTTAATAAAGTGCTTAATGTTATATTTGAGAATATTTGCTTCCATATATATTAGGAATCGGTTAGAATTATATATATATATAGATTTATACATATTATAATTTGATAATTATATAAACATTGATAAATACAATATATATATATATATATATATATATATATATATGTATACAAAAAGGGATGTATCCTGTATCACTTAGTTTGAAGACTGTTTATAATTGACAATCTGTCTCTAATTTGATTCAATTTCGTAAGAAGATAACCAGATGCAAACAAAATCAGTTATCAATCTTTTCTCCTTTATATTTTATTTTCCTATTTATTCTGTATTTTCTTTTCTATATTTGAGTGATAATCTGTCGTTTAAAAAGGAGGATTCTGTTAGGCATTAACACCCAAATTCATCACACAACACAATCACCACCTCTCTTCGGTTTACAACCACATGCACCACCACTCTTCTTATTCTATCACCATCTCTATCTCCTTCACGTTTTCTGTTTCTTCGTAAACCATCAACACCACCACTCTTTTCTCTGTCGTTTCTGTTTTGCATGGCACACACACGACCATCATTGAACCACCACTAAACCACCACCTCTACGCCATCTTCGCATACTTGCTTCCCTTTCTTCTTTTCCTTCTCACGACAGACACAAGAAACCACCATTATCACAATCAACAAACCATCACCCTCATCATTTTTGTACTTGATTGTCCTTGTTTCAAGGTAAACTGCAAGCCGCCACCACTATTGATTCACCACCTATACTCCACCACCATACTCGCTTACATCAACCATCGAACACCTTTATCTCCTGCTGCGTGTTTTTCTGTGGCAATATACGTTTTCTTCCTCTCCTTCTTGATCGTTGAATAGCTACAAATGAAATTATTTTTTTTCTTCACTTCTACTTATATTGCTGCTATCTATATTTCTTTTATTTGTGGCAGACATACCAAACAAGTACCCCACTTGATTAGTAAAGAAGAGAAAAAGGAAACGAATATTTTAAGTTTTCACTGCAACTTGTCAAATTCCATTTAAGATCACCGACAGTTTTTCTTCCTATTTTCTTAATGGGTCGATTTTGTTTTTGTGGGCCTTTGTTTAATGGGTTCTCGTCACTTGGGTTTGTAAAGAAAGTTGGACCACGAATTCATTAAACCTATCGTTTTAATTCTCCTCTTCCTACTGTCAAACAAAACAACTCAAACAAAACAACACACATATCATTTAGTTATTCAAGATATTATTATGAAGATGGGGAGATGAAAGAAAAGAATAAAGTAATGGCGTGATTTTATGTTGGTGATCGATGCGTCCCTTTTCTGTTTTTACTCACTTCAGCGAATGACTTGATGATGATGATTTGATGACTTTAACCTATCCATGTATACGTTATCTGCGTGAATTAAAGGCCCAGTTATCCATCGATCAGTTTGCTTCAATTAGACTAATGGGCTTGGTGGATTAACTAATTCTCACATTTGGAATTAAAGATGAAACTGATAAAAAAAAACGGGTTTAATAAGCTTAAGTTATGTATTAGAACTGAAATGGATAGACAGAGGAACGGTCGGGGGTGCACATAGGGGAACGATAAGTTGCGGGTTCGAGTCCCGTCATGGGCAGTTTTGTTCTTTTTAAAACTACTAAGGTATAAATTGATCTCTTAATTATTATTAATATTATTATCATTATTACTATTATTAATATTATCATTATTATTATTATTATCATTATCATTAATATTATTTTTGTTATTAACATTAATTGTTATCAAGTATTATTATTTAACATTATTAAAATTAAGAGTTATTATCAAAACTATAATTTTTATCATAAACACAATACAACTTTTTATTTTAATATCATTATTGTTAAAATTATTATTTTACCAAAAACTATATTATTATTAAACATAACATTTTAATAAAACTATCATATTTTTATTTATTTACATTAGTGATGTTATTATTATTAACATTATAAAGAGATTACATTTTTTTTATTATTAAGTATTAATAACAATTAGTACATAACACTAAATTTAAAACATATAACAATAACTTATATATCACTAATAATATAAATTCGTTCGATTATCATATTATGTGTTAATATATATACCTGATATAGGTTCGTGAATCCAAGGCCACCCCTACACTTGTTCAATGATGTTATTTGTATTTTTACTACAAAATACAGTATGGTGAGTATATAGTCCCTTTTAAACTCTAAATATTTTTGGACTGAGAATACATGCGCTGTTTTTATAAATGATTTACGTTATGGACACAAGTGATCAAAAATAAAATCTACGTTGAGTTGTACCATGGCATATTTCTTTATACTTGGTAGCTAATATTTACGTGAGGAGCGTAAACGCGAATCCTGTTGATAGATCTATCGGGCCTGACAACCCCAACCGGGCTGGACGACCAGTTTTTAACGGTTGCACAGTACTTCGTTCTCGTTACTACACTTGGTACGGTGTAGGGTTTATTTAAGAATATGCTGCGATGACTTTTAGTTAAGTATGGTTACCAAGTGCTCAACTGCTTTTCTTTACACGAGGAGTGTATTACGTATAAATATGAAATCTTGTGGTCCATTGTTATAACGCTGCTAGCATCAAACCTATATATCTCACCAACTTTATGTTGACGTTTTAAAGCATGTTTATTCTCAGGTACGAATTAAGTCTTCCGCTGTGCATTAGCTCACTTTAAAGACATTACTTGGAGTCGATCATCGCGATGGGACCAAATGTTGAAGATTCCGTCTGGATGGATAAGGACGGGTCTTTACAGGTGGTATCAGAGCGTTGGTCTTAGCGAACCAGGCCTTGCATTAGTGTGTCTAACTGGTAGTTGTTAGGATACATTAGTGAGTCTGGACTTTGACCGTGTCTTCATGTCAAAAGTTTTGCTTATCATTCATAGCCGGAAATTATCTGCTTATCATCCTTAGGAAATTACCTGCTTATTATTCGTAAGTCTAGACACGTCTTACTACATTTAGTGCATCGATAGTGTATGGACAAAATTCATATCTTAGCATATCTGTTATTGTTACCTATGTCTGACATCTTTTCAAAGATTCTCTGTAATTTACGGGATTTTGGTATTATATATACAAATGTAAATTATGTATTGAAGAATACCAAATATAACTCCTATAATCTATTTCATACCAAAAATTCATTTCCCCGACTATACAAGATGAATTCCGCATCTAGTTCGAATTCCTCCGACTCCGACAGCTACGCCGATATGGATTTCCATTAGGGCTCCGAAGGCAGCGTCACAGGAATGGATCAACCAATTTCCCATCATCTATTCTGGATGAATTGGGGATGGGTTCGTAATATACTAAATTATTGGAGACAAGAAGAGGGTGATCCCTTCCATCCACCAAATTGCCCTCTTGGCGATGAACCTGAAGCACTTACAGGCGAACCTGTTCGAGAAACCATTTTCTCTCTCATTTCTAGAGTATCTCGTCACGATTACATACTATCTCATATTTCAGATCTTGTTCATTCGCTCACTCCAACCGCCAATCATCCCGGTGTACTAGCAGAAATTAACGAACTTCGCGCTCGCGTGACGGTTTTGGAAAACATGGTGCGAAGGTTACAAATACCAGCAGCAGCACCAGCGGCATAAACCGTACCACAATCATCAACGCCAACAGTACCCTTATCACCCTCAACCACAACCGCGTCGTAAACCTCAATATCATAATCTGTATCTCGGATATCAACCTCACACGCTTCAATATCACCATACTGTACTTCGAGTATGATTTTCGTTCTACATATCGTTCTACATCGATTATTTTTGTTTTACGTAACGTTTTACTCCATTCGACATGGCGATTATGTAATCTTTAATGTTTTAGAGATCATGTAATCTAGTGATAACGATAAATCAAATGAGTTTAATATCCTAGTGACTCATTAAATTCATAATTACATTCAAAGAAAATATATATGCAAGTATATTTTCATAAAGATTGTAATTAAAAATTCTTTCGTACAAACTGTTAATGATGAATATATTTTAACGGGTAGGTAGTACCCGAGGAATATTTAGATTTCACATTAACCAGTTACATTGTACATTCTTCGAATCTGATTCAACAGTTATTTACTATCCCATTTGCAACTACCGATATACGTATCCGTTCACCACAGAACAACCATTTCCATTCATATTACATATTTGGATTTTGACCTATTAGAATCCAACAAGTGGCATAACGAAGAAAACATTGGACAAAATAAAAAGTGTTAGAAACAGACAAATTAACTATGATGAATTTTATTAAGATTCCACGCTAACTGTTCCTAGCTAACTGTTCCCAGCTAACTGTTAATTCCGTATTACATTTATCGCAATTTTATTTCTGTTATTTACTTTTACGCACTTTAAATAACGGGACACGTATACAAGGTTTCGACCTATCATATCGACCCATCTATATATACATTTCGGAACAACCATGGACACTCTATATGTGAATGTGGGAGTTGGCTATACAGGGTTGGAGTTGATTCCAAAATATATATATGGTTTGAGTTATGATCAATACTGAGACCGGTACACGGGTCACGATACGTATTAATTAATTCGGGTATTATATATTAAATTATATATGAATTTACTGGACCATTGGACAATCGGACTACTGGACTGCTAACTTTGGACAATTAAAATGAATTAAAATATTGATTATAACATATGAAACTAAATAATTCTTCAAGTTTGCCACTTGATTTCATCTTAAACCTCATTCGTATCTCTACAATTACAATCCGCGTTCAAACCTTTCATGATTTTTGAAAACACCTCGATCGGAAAGACGAACCAATCGCATTTCATCTACGGAAGAAAAGATTTATGTACCTGAAGAACTCCCGAATCTAAATTCATAGTTTAACACATACCGTGTTGAATCTTTTGCCATTCATTAGCAAAAACAACCCTACAATTTCTTTTCAGGAAGCTAATTTTGTCACAGCTCCACTTCGACTTCTCAGTGAGACTACTCCTATTATAACTTCGATATTTATACCTTGTCCTTTCGCCATCGTTACCGGAGAACCTTTTATATTTCACAACATCATCAGCAGATGTACCAACAACTCGTTATTTCTTTGGCAAAACCGGCAATCAGTATTTTGAAAATCTCGTAGAAATTCTTCCAGTTATACCGAAAACGTCTATCCCTAAGAATTTCATACTTCGAATGTGAGGTTTTTGAAAAACACCCTGAACTGCGAAGTAGTTCTTGGAATGCTGATGAAGCAGCAAAAACCATAAACGACTTTAACAGTCAAAAGTTTGATGATAAAGTATAGTGTGTTGGTAAAGCTCAGAAAAATAGAAAGGGTTGGAATTGGAAAATGGATTGAGCAAAGAATGAAAGAGGCTGTGGATAAATCACAAGAACTGAATATGTTTTCAAAGAATCTAAATGATTCAGTGTTTGCTGAAACCGTTAGTAAGAACCCTACTCCTTATTCTAAACCTTTCCAGATGATATTCTTCTTATCTTAGATATTATAAGATATCTTCATATCTTCCGTTATACAAATTCTCCATATTTCTGGAAATATTTTCACAACTAATCCTATCTAAGATCATTTATCTCTCCGTAATATCTGTGTTACAACATAAAAGAAACTGTGTTAGTTTCTAAATTCCGAAACCTTCGAGTTTAAAATATGAATGTTTTGAAGTAGTGTTGGGAACTGATGCATGGATTAATATAATATAATGACACTTGATCAACGTCATTATATTATAGTAAGTCATGTTAAGTTTCTAATGGAATGTGATGATTCTCAGTACCGTCATCATGTGCCATGTTACACGGCTCTTGCATTCTATCCAATCTCCAAACATATCAAGAACATATCATCTTGATAGTTCTATCTTTCTGGATATTCTGGTAAATCAAAAATCGTGCCATTACCATTTCTTTCTAAGAACATTAGCTATATTCATTCCGAATTTCATACCTACAAATTCCGGACCATTACTCGCTTGACTCGAAGTCGGGAAGAGAAAACAAAAGCCTGAGGCACCGAAAATAAAGGAAGATATAAAACCCAACAACAACCCCGAAATTTCAAACCGTGTATATCGATGCAGATAGCGATATAAAGACACGGGAGAACTAGAAACATTATAAACACAAGAGTATAGTAGCAGTATATAGATTCTTCCGATGGTAGATGAAAGAGAAGGATGACAGATGTGAAAACTAAGAGTATATCAAGGATAAGAATGGGATGGAGCATATTGACAAATGTCTTAAATAAGAAATTAAGGAGAAAGAGTAGAAGATGTGAGTTATGGAAAATAAGGAAACGATGGGATAGATTATAGTGAAATATCCGACAGAGAAATCGAAACAGATTGCCGCATTAAATCAAAGAAGATCCTGATCGCCGAAGAACCAAATCTTATTATGTAAGATTTTCTTTAAATCCCTTAAATCCCGGAAGTCAATAGTAACTACATCATCGGTTGAAACAAATGTAATTACTTACTCATTTCACTCTTTTGTGATAGTTTCACTCGTACGTTTCACATGATCGAATCGTCTTATCTATATATCTCAAAAACGATAAAACTCCATATTTGTCATGAAAACATTCCTATTGTTATCTATGACGACCTCTACCAAATTTCGGGGACGAAATTTCTTTAACGGGTGGGTACTGTAACGACCCGGAAATTTCCGATCAAATTTAAACCCTAATCTCTATATGTTTCCGACACGATAAGCAAAAAACCTTAATATTGAGTCTAGAAAGTTTGAAATCTATATTCGGATAACTAGTTACCCTTTTGACCAAGCCTGACGATTCACGAACAATTGTAAAAATATATATAAATATATAAATAGGACAATATATATAGAATAAATTAAAATTTACATAAATCGTTAATGTTAATAAAGTGCTTAATGTTATATTAGAGAATATTTGCTTCCATATATATTAGGAATCGGTTAGAATTATATATATATATATATAGATTTATACATATTATAATTTGATAATTATATAAACATTGATAAATACAATATATATATATATATATGTATGTATACAAAAAGGGATGTATCCTGTATCACTTAGTTTGAAGACTGTTTATAATTGACAATCTGTCTCTAATTTGATTCAATTTCGTAAGAAGATAACCAGATGCAAACAAAATCAGTTATCAATCTTTTCTCCTTTATATTTTATTTTCCTATTTATTCTGTATTTTCTTTTCTATATTTGAGTGATAATCTGTCGTTTAAAAAGGAGGATTCTGTTAGGCATTAACACCCAAATTCATCACACAACACAATCACCACCTCTCTTCGGTTTACAACCACACGCACCACCACTCTTCTTATTCTATCACCATCTCTATCTCCTTCACGTTTTCTGTTTCTTCGTAAACCATCAACACCACCACTCTTTTCTCTGTCGTTTCTGTTTTGCATGGCACACACACGACCATCATTGAACCACCACTAAACCACCACCTCTACGCCATCTTCGCATACTTGCTTCCCTTTCTTCTTTTCCTTCTCACGACAGACACAAGAAACCACCATTATCACAATCAACAAACCATCACCCTCATCATTTTTGTACTTGATTGTCCTTGTTTCAAGGTAAACTGCAAGCTGCCACCACTATTGATTCACCACCTATACTCCACCACCATACTCGCTTACATCAACCATCGAACACCTTTATCTCCTGCTGCGTGTTTTTCTGTGGCAATATACGTTTTTCTTCCTCTCCTTCTTGATCGTTGAATAGCTACAAATGAAATTATTTTTTTTCTTCACTTCGACTTATATTGCTGCTATCTATATTTCTTTTATTTGTGGCAGACATACCAAAAAAGTACCCCACTTGATTAGTAAAGAAGAGAAAAAGGAAACGAATATTTTAAGTTTTCACTGCAACTTGTCAAATTCCATTTAAGATCACCGACAGTTTTTCTTCCTATTTTCTTAATGGGTCGATTTTGTTTTTGTGGGCCTTTGTTTAATGGGTTCTCGTCACTTGGGTTTGTAAAGAAAGTTGGACCACGAATTCATTAAACCTATCGTTTTAATTCTCCTCTTCCTACTGTCAAACAAAACAACACACATATCATTTAGTTATTCAAGATATTATTATGAAGATGGGGAGATGAAAGAAAAGAATAAAGTAATGGCGTGATTTTATGTTGGTGATCGATGCGTCCCTTTTTCTGTTTTTACTCACTTCAGCGAATGACTTGATGATGATGATTTGATGACTTTAACCTATCCATGTATACGTTATCTGCGTGAATTAAAGGCCCAGTTATCCATCGATCAGTTTGCTTCAATTAGACTAATGGGCTTGGTGGATTAACTAATTCTCACATTTGGAATTAAAGATGAAACTGATAAAAAAAAAAAAAACGGGTTTAATAAGCTTAAGTTATGTATTAGAACTGAAATGGATAGACAGAGGAACGGTCGGGGGTGCACATAGGGGAACGATAAGTTGCGGGTTCGAGTCCCGTCATGGGCAGTTTTGTTCTTTTTAAAACTACTAAGGTATAAATTGATCTCTTAATTATTATTAATATTATTATCATTATTACTATTATTAATATTATCATTATTATTATTATTATCATTATCATTAATATTATTTTTGTTATTAACATTAATTGTTATCAAGTATTATTATTTAACATTATTAAAATTAAGAGTTATTATCAAAACTATAATTTTTATCATAAACACAATACAACTTTTTATTTTAATATCATTATTGTTAAAATTATTATTTTACCAAAAACTATATTATTATTAAACATAACATTTTAATAAAACTATCATATTTTTATTTATTTACATTAGTGATGTTATTATTATTAACATTATAAAGAGATTACATTTTTTTTATTATTAAGTATTAATAACAATTAGTACATAACACTAAATTTAAAACATATAACAATAACTTATATATCACTAATAATATAAATTCGTTCGATTATCATATTATGTGTTAATATATATACCTGATATAGGTTCGTGAATCCAAGGCCACCCCTACACTTGTTCAATGATGTTATTTGTATTTTTACTACAAAATACAGTATGGTGAGTATATAGTCCCTTTTAAACTCTAAATATTTTTGGGCTGAGAATACATGCGCTGTTTTTATAAATGATTTACGTTATGGACACAAGTGATCAAAAATAAAATCTACGTTGAGTTGTACCATGGCATATTTCTTTATACTTGGTAGCTAATATTTACGTGAGGAGCGTAAACGCGAATCCTGTTGATAGATCTATCGGGCCTGACAACCCCAACCGGGCTGGACGACCAGTTTTTAACGGTTGCACAGTACCTCGTTCTCGTTACTACACTTGGTACGGTGTAGGGTTTATTTAAGAATATGCTGCGATGACTTTTAGTTAAGTATGGTTACCAAGTGCTCAACTGCTTTTCTTTACACGAGGAGTGTATTACGTATAAATATGAAATCTTGTGGTCCATTGTTATAACGCTGCTAGCATCAAACCTATATATCTCACCAACTTTATGTTGACGTTTTAAAGCATGTTTATTCTCAGGTACGAATTAAGTCTTCCGCTGTGCATTAGCTCACTTTAAAGACATTACTTGGAGTCGATCATCGCGATGGGACCAAATGTTGAAGATTCCGTCCGGATGGATAAGGACGGGTCTTTACACTTTAGGGTTTACAACTTAGGAAATATCAATTTCAATTTTACAAAACCCTTACCTATTCCACTCCCCCTGGGACTGATCTCCACAGTATATATTTAACACGCTTTGTACCTTTATGTTCCAAACAACTTGGTTTCAAAATTAACTAAAAACAAAGAATTCCTATCACAGTAAACCTTTCCGAGAACTGAGTTGCTTGACATAATACACTAAACAAAGATGCACATGCAGCTAATCTAATTCAAGTAATCAAATATGGACTTTTCAGATAGGAAAGCATATGCAAATTCATAAAGCAAACTACTGTACAAGATCCAGCATATCATGATTAGCAGATAAATGAGGTTATCAGCGTAAGAATAAATAATACAACTTATCATGAAGCCCAGTACGAAAAGCATAACACATGTTTTTGTGAGTTAACATATCACACTGATTTAATCTTATGATTTGGGGATCAGAACTGAACTAAATTTGACATGTAATTTCACGCTTCATTCATAAAGTACTTGATAAAGCATATACAAAACAACTTTCAAACATATCAATAAACATTTACCAACTTTCACCCTAGACTTCGATGATCACGTTGATTAATTACTTTAACATTTTACAATGTTAGATTTTAATCACGAAGTCAGTCCTCACTTGAGATCGCACGATGTTTCAGGTAGAACAATTGAGCACAACATGTTGACGCTGTCCTCTTATCACATCAATGTACTTTCAATCTGATTGAACAGAACCATCTCACGATGTTTCTAGCAACCCTGTCAGCCATGAGCTTCTACCTTAAACTTACACTTTTCGTTTCAGATAACTTTGTGAATCTCAAATTTATTGCATACTTTGTTAAGGCGCATACCGGCCGCTATAAACCCCATACTTAAATGAAAATCGTATGATGTATGATGTTTGATGGATGGAAGTGATAAATATATTTGAGTGATGGAACGCTAAGATACCTTCCAGAAGATATTCCCTCTATCCAGGTCAACATGCACAATCCCATATCACAGATAAACGATTTAAAGTTCACTAATTGAGATGTGAACTGAATGATTTAAGTTCTCTATATCTGATGATCTGATAAATTCTCCCCCTCGGATGTAGATAACTAAATCGTTCAAAAAGTCTCCGATTGGAATATATGTTGTCTCAGACTTAGATAACCGAGGAATCTCTGAAGCTTTGTTCAATTTTTGATCCATGATTCTCGTGCAGCTTGGTGGCGCATCAAATTATTTACAACATAAATGAACAAACACAAACAAACCATAACTTGCAAACACAAACAAACCATAAATCAAAATTTTTTTTTTATTTATTTTTTTTTTTTGCCATTTCTCCATGCTAATGAAAATAAATAAAACAAACAAAATAAATAAATAAATAAATACACCTATACATGATGCACTACTGTCTTTGACTTTAGTAGTAACTGTACGAAAAACCAATCTTCTGATGTTGAAATCTAGAAACCGATGACATTGCAAAATACAAATCATTCTGTGTCTTTGATACCGGACTGCACTTCTCAACCCTTTTAGAGAAAACACCTTCCTTCGGGTACCCGATATGTATGTTGTTGAGTTTTGGTCCAAGTAATACAGGTAAATAGAAACAAGTATGCATCCTAGACAAAGCATACTCACCTTGGGGACTCACAAAAATTATCTTGTTGCTACCGAGTATAAATCGTAGTAGGGGAGACCTCAACCGTCTGTTGAGTTTCTGAACATCCATTTCTCAGTACATATTCAGTGATAAGTAGGTGACTACCCTCAACCGCTGTAAACCTTTCCATGATTTCCTTATCATGATATTTACGCTTTGTTCGTGTGATCATCTCTATCTAGACTTAGGCCAATAAAGTTTACTAACACATTATCAATCATCCTGTATTACTTGTTTTATACAACTTACATGTCAGTTCAGCATTGCAATCACTTCCCCACAAATATAATAAGCAACTCATTTTCAGGCTTTTCAATTTTTATAGATTTTTCATTTTTTCAATTTTTATTTGTTTTTCTGGTTTTTCTGATTTTTATGGCTTTTCTATTTTCTCTGTACAAAAGTATAAGTTTATCTAAAAACATAAGCAAACATGCAGCAATATCAGGAAAAACGAATCTATCATGCAAATGAAAAGTAAACATGCAAATTATCTACAAACTACCATGCAAAACTATATATACACTACAAGCAGTTTCTTAACAATTCACAACTCAGTCTCAGGTTTAGGTTCCTCTGTGTCAGGAACCTCAGTTTCAGGAACTACATCTGAAAGCAATTTAATACCTATTTCGTTTAACAAGTAATTAAAACGCGGTTTATCAAAAGCTTTTGTGAAAAGATCAGCCCTCTGGAACATAGTGTCTATCTGCACAACATCTATCAACTTTTTCTCATAGCAGTCTCTAATGAAATGGTATTTAATCCCTATATGTTTCGTTTTAGAATGATTTACGGGATTTTTAGTGACAGCTATGGCAGCAGTATTATCAACATAAATAGGAGTGTTAGAAATTTGCAAACCGTAGTCACGTAGTTGCTGTTGAATCCAGATGACCTGTGATGTACAGCTGGCCGCAGCAATGTACTCTGCTTCGCAAGTGGACTGAGCCACTGCTGTCTGCTTCTTACACTGCCATGTAACTAGTTTGCTGCCAAGGAACTGACAACCTCCTGATGTTGACTTGAAATCCTTCTTGCATCCTCCATAGTCAGAATCACTGTAAGCTGTGAGATCAAACCCATCCTCACATGGATACCATAACCCTAAACTCGGTGTATCCTTCAAATACCTCATAATCTTCTTAACCACTAACATATGATGAACATTAGGATTTGCCTGATAACGAGCACACAGACAAACCACAAACATGATATCTGGTCGAGAAGCTGTAAGATACATTAGAGAACCTATGATAGCCCTGTATAACGTTTGGTCCACTGCAGCACCCTCACACTCAGGTGAAATACCATGGTTCACAGACAACGGAGTCTTAGCCGGTCTTTCTGCTTCCATTTGAAACCTCTTCAGAATATCAGCAACATACTTGGTTTGATGCAAGAAGATGCCTTTATCTGTCTGAGCTACCTGTAGACCCAAGAAAAACTTAATCGTTCCCATTGAACTCATCTTGAACTTCTGCTGCATGACCTTCTCAAACTCATCAACCATACCCTGATCTGTTGACCCGAATATAATATCATCAACATAAACCTGCACTAACATAAGATGTCGTCCCTTCATTTTGATGAAAAGTGTCTGATCAATGACACCTCTCTGAAAACCTTTTTCAATCATGTAATTGGACAACGTTGCATACCATGCTCGAGGAGCTTGGTGAAGACCATAAAGTGCCTTTTCAAGTCTATAAACCTTTTCTGAGAAATGAGGGTCTTCGAAACCGGGTGGTTGTTCAACAAACACCCTTTCATTGATCTCTCCGTACAAAAACGCGCTTTTCACATCCATCTGAAAAACTTTAAAACCCATGAAGGATGCAAAGGCCAAGAAAATCCTGATTGCTTCCAGTCGTGCAACCGGAGCAAAAACCTCATCATAGTCAATTTCAGGTATTTGTTGATATCCCTTTACCACCAATCTAGCTTTGTTTCTGATAACTATACCATGTTCATCCTTCTTGTTCTTCAAAACCCATCGAAGACCATAGGGCACACAACCATGTGGTGGATTAACTAGCTTCCAAACCTTCAAATGTTTAAACTGTAACAGCTCCTCTTGCATTGCACTAACCCACTCATCATACTTCAGTGCCTCATAAGCATCTTTTGGTTCCATTTGACATACATATCATGAGTGAGCATGCACAAATATCCTACCTGTCTTATTCAGCGAAGAATAAAATGCTGTAACCACATTCGCACTTTCAGTCTGAACATCATCTGCTGCTGTTGAACTATTGTTAATCACCGGGACCTCTGATGTGGTCGGAACCTCAGAAGTTGATGCCTCAGTTGTCGTACTTTGGGGAATACTAAAATGAGGAATTCCTCGTGCGTCCACATAATAATCCTGTAGACGTTTAGGCGGTAAAATAATACGATTGGATCTTCTCACACCTCCTGCTTCAGTTGGTTGTTCAGGCACTGTCACAGTTGGTGGTTGATTATATAGAGGATTAAGATGTTCCTCTGCCAATCGTGATCGGTTAACTTCCTCATCATCTTCAAGGTCACTATCGTCATCTGTATATACTACCCCGTCCTCATTTGAATCAAAAGTATCTGTCACTCTCTGTGGACTAGGTTGCAAGCTAGAAACCGGATTCTGAACCTGTGGTGGAATAGTAACAACATTGTCAGTTGAATTTTGAGAATCAAACAAAACCTGAGTTAAAATCTCCTCCTCTGTAGCATAGGGCGGAAGATTGAAGGAATCAAACAGTTTATCATATTCAAATTGCCAAGCGAACCCTTTACTGACACGAGGTGGAGCATTGCGCTGAATATCCACCTCATAACGTTCTTCCACACGCCTAGACTCAGTGTTATACACCCGTTTGTTTGGATTCCCATATCCCAAGAAGATACCAGAGATTACCTTTGAATTGAATTTCCCTCCAGCGTCTCGTACCAGGATAGCACAAGGTGCACCAAAAGGTTCAAAATGTTTGATATTAGGCTTTCTCTTGTGCAGCAGCTCATAACACGTTTTACCATGTCTCTTCACCACTAGAACTCTGTTCATTACATAACAAGCAGTACTCACGGCTTCTCCCCAGAAAACAATTGGAAGACATGAATCAGCTAGCATAGTTCTTGCGGTTTCGATTAGAGTCCTATTCTTTCGTTCAGCAACACCGTTTGATTGAGGTGTATAAGCCGGACTGAACTGTTGTTGTATCCCCTTCTCATTACAAAACAGCTGCATCTGAATGTTCTTAAATTCTGTACCATTATCAGTACGAATCTTTCTTACCTTCAAGTTATACAGACTTTCGAGCTTCAGAATCAACACTTTAATATGCTCAAACGTGTCTGACTTGAGTTTCAACATCACAACCCACGAAAACCGAGAATACTCATCTGTAACTACCAAGCAATATGATTCTCCAGTGAGAGTTTTACAATTAACTGGACCAAAAAGATCCATGTGTAGCAGCTCCAAAGGGATATTGACAGAATGATGCTTTTTGGTAGTATGTGACTTTCTAGTCTGCTTCCCCTGTTTACACGGAATACATACTTCAGGAATATGAAAACTCTTAACATTCACACCATCAACTAATCCATTGTGTACTAGATTATTCATCTTCCTTAGACTCAGATGACCCATACGCTTGTGCCAAATAATCGACTCCTGTTCAGTAGCTTTAGAAACAAAGGCCTGATGGCCTGTACCTGCCTTAACATGAGCCTTATGCATATCAAGGATATAGAGATCCTTGCATCTCGGAGCAGTCATCAGAATCATGTCCTCCAGAATAACGAACTCTTTTCTCAAAATATAACAAAACTTATCATCAAAAGCAACAGTATATTTCTTATCAGCAACTTGTGAAATAGAAAGCAGATTGTTCGACATCTGCTCTACATAATTAACTTTATCAAAGCTAACATTCTCATTAGCAATAACACCCTGAGCAGTAATAAATCCTCCTTCACTACCTGTAAAAGAAACTGGTCCTCCATCCACTGTTTTCACACTAGAAAGCAAAGACAAGTTCCCTGTCATGTGCCTGGACGCCCCACTATCAACAATCCAAGTACTGCAGCGTGGATTGTAGGCGACCTGCACATTAAAATAAGAGGATTAGTTAGAGAGGACCACCCATGCCCGAATGGCAGTGGGTTTCCCATCAACACCAATAACTGGAAATTCCACCCATTGTCCTTTAGATCCAGAAGGACCTTCAGTACGTTGAACACTCTTAACTTCTGATTTAGGTTTCCAAACTGTGTTATTCGGTAAAGGTTTTCTATAATAGTCATTGATTTGAAAAATCCTTTTATCATTTGTTTGCACTGAAAAAGAATTAAACTCTGGTGAAGGTGATCTCCTATTAAAGGACCGATTTGGACTAAAATCAACCTTCCTTCTTGGTGTCTGTCGAATGGATCTACAATTCATAGCCCTGTGTCCCAACCTCCCACAATTAAAGCAGTTAACATTATCAAAATCATGAGAATTAAACACTTTGCGTCTAATTGGTGAAAACTGTCTCCTAGGTGGTTCAGTATGTTGTCTAGTCGTAGGGGATGACGATACTTGTTGCATAACAGTATGTCGACGACCCGGCGGAACATACTTGGACACATTCCCAGATTTAGAACTTGCCTCTGTTGGTGATTGTTCTACCTTAGGACCTGGTTCATCTAATCTTCCCTTACTGACAAACTTAGGTGACACTCCCTGGGTGTTCTTCTTCTTATTCTGTTTGGGAGTCACAGTTTTCTTAGACTGAGCCTTTTTACTCTCAGTCATCTTACTTGCCTTAACAGGATTTTTCAGAATGGTAACTGGTTTAGTGACCAGCTCAAATGGTTTGGTGTCTTTCTCAGTGTTAATATCAGTATCTGACTCTGTTTCATAGACAACATCTAAAGATTTCTTCGACGCAAATATCTTAACTGTACTCTCAACAGGTGCTTCTTTAGGCTTACCATATTCTAGTTCTACAACAGGACCCTTACTTTTCTCAACTGGCTTGTTAATATACTCACCTAAAAGTGGTGGGGCAACCTGGTTGTAACCTAAACCCTGCTGTTTAGGAGGATTCAAAGTCTGTTTCACATAAGACATCCTCTGCCAATTGTCGATCCTAGCTTTTTCAGACTCGTATTTCAACTTAAATGAATCCCTTTCAGCCTTAAGGGTCTCTACCTGTCCCAAATACATAGTAATCACTTTTTCATCATCTATAACCGTTGATTTTAAGTGACCCACCTGATTTTCTAAAGACTTAATCACATCAACATAGTCTTTCTGTTTATTAAGGTAGAAAAGCGCATCATCATAGTTCTTTTTATTAGTCTGATTCTCCAAACTTAAATTCTTAAGGTCAACTCTAAGCTTAGGACAGGTCTCACATGTAACGGATATCTCATTAAGCTTTGTGATAACACACTCAAGCCTCTCAATTTCCTGTTCATAACCAATGCATTTAGAACAATTAGAAACTGAGTCATTACATACCTTATCGTTACCGGATGTGTTGGACATAAATGCATATTTGTTGCTTCCAACCTAAGTGTCTTCATCTGATTCTGACTCAGACTCTGAACTCGTACTATCCGCGTAATCAGCTTCATAACCTCCTTTGTTCTCGCTGTTGTCTGAACACACTGGACTCCGAACTGTAACAATCTTCTCGTCACCACTCTTAAGATCACAATTGAGCAAGTGTCCCAACTCTTGTCTGAACCAAGTACCAACATGACAACTTCTTTCTTCATCCTCATCGAAAGAATCAGTCGTAAACTCAAAATCTGATAGGTCTCGAGCTTGGCGAAACTTATCATACAGTCGATCTTTAATCCCCTTTCTGAGGCACAACTTCATAATCTCCTTAGCTCTTTTCATTCTAGCATCACATTTGCACACATAGCAGGTGCAATTCGGATTATCTTTTCCAGTACAACCTGCATTTCTCCTAGCAATTCTTTCTTCTTCAATTTCAGCTTCAGTTCTACCTACAAACACAACAATAGCTTGATGTGTATCTGCCGTGATGGACCAGTCACACACTTCATCATCATACGTGGTCGTCAAGGCCTTAGATTGAATAGACCCCGAAGATTCTTTCTCAACAATAACATGTTGTGGAGTAACTGAAATGGTTGTATTGTGAAAAGGATCAGAAAAACCAGTCTTGGGTGGCCTCGTGCAAGTCTTCTTAAAATGACCAAGCTCATCACAATTGAAGCATCTAACCTTTGACATATCAAAACCAAACTTCAATTCTCGATTCAAACTCAAAGACCTCTGTCCGGTTTTCTTCAAGTACTTCCTAGCCCGTCTAACAATGCTACCCATGCAATAAAGTATATCCATCCTTTCGATATCGTCCTCATCAATCTGATCATAGTCTTCATTTTCAAGATGACTATTAATCACTTGTCCACTAATCATACCGTTGTATGAGTTAACAACAATAGTTGCCAGAGCCATATCTTCCTGAATTGATTCGATGGGCCTGTTCCTGATATTCTCAGTTTGAAACACAGGAGTCTGAGTCTGTTGAGAAGGAGAATTCTGAGTCTGAGCTTGTGATTTAGCATTAAAGTAGCCAGACTGAGACTGTGGAGCAGACATTTGAGAAGCATTTGCTGTAATATAGGCTATTTGTAATGGAGCATGACCAGAAGATGAAGCTAAAGTGGATGCAGAAGCAACTACCGAACCAAGTCTCTTCCTCTTAGCTTCTACCTGAATATCCTTCTCCATCAACTTAGAAGTAAAAGCTGTCAATGTTAACGTACGACCTGATGTGCTGTACATGTTCTGAATCTTTTCAATCTCATGGTCCCACTTTTCTGGAAGACCATCTTTCAACACCCTGACTGCCTTATCATCAGGTACATCAATCCCATAATCCGCCATCTCTGCTACCAGTAAACGATATCTCTCCAAAGTTTGTCCCAGTGACTCTGATGGAAGAGCAGCAAATGCCCTCCATTCATCCTTCAATACCTTACCTTTTGTTGCCCGATAAGTAGCAGTACCCTCTGTTGCAGATTGAAGGGCCAACCAAAGAGTATACGCGGTTTTGTTACGGTTTTTGAACTGCTGGAAAATGTCCTTTGACAACGCTTGCGTTAGCTGAGCATAACATCTACACTCAAGATTATATTGTTCACGCTCTGTAGGACTAAACTGTTGAGTTTCTTTGGGTTCACCATCACCTCCACAAGGCCAAACAAATGGATTCTCAATACATTCCCAAAGTCTAGAGTCAACACCATTTAAGTAAATAACAAACCTAACTTTCCAGTCCAAGAAGTCTTTAAGATTGTCAAGTCGAGGTACTTTATTTGTCGATCCAGATTCGCTTTCGTTAAGTAACAGTTTTTGTAGTCCAGGTGCAATTACTAACGCGCTATATTCATTTGTCACTTGTTCATTAGTTTCCGACATGTTAACTGATAAAGTTTGAAAATAAAAGATTAATTAAGATTCTGATTAAGTCACACGGTCGACTATCTCTGACACACGGTCGACTGTATAAGACACACGATCGAATGTACTTATCACACGGTCGATTGTCTAACAAAATTTTGGCAGCACTTCGTTACTATATAAGCCTTGGGTATTGCAAACACACACGTCCGATTGTCTAACTCTCACGGTCGATTGAAACTCTCACACGGTCGAGTGACAAACTCACACGGCCGACTGACTTAGGGAATCTGGCACGGCTCTAGTAAAACTCACACGATTGGTGGAACAATACATACGGTCGATCTTAACACTCACTCGGTCGGTTGTCAGGACACACACGGCCGAGTGTGTTCTTGACAGAAGCTGGTCGACTATTAGGGTTTTCTAGACAAAAATCGATTTTGCAATCGATTATGGATGGAAAACTCAAAAACGACACGTAGATAACGAAAATAAGCACTCCAGAAACACCTTTTGACAATAAAAACACTAACAATAACGTGTAAACTCAGATTAATAGACCAAAAACCTAAAAACACCAAAAACACAAACTTTGACCCAAAAAACGATTTGATCAAGCAAAAACCAGAAACTCAAGCTCTGATACCACTTTGTAGACGATGATTCTATGGATCTTAGGTCGCTTGAACTCTAAACTAAAGGCGGAACACAATAGAATAGAGGTAAATCGAGATACGGGTCGTTTCGGGATCGAATTGGTCGAACCTAGTGCAAAACCTAGATTAGATCGACACCTAGACGATGTATTTCGGTGGTATTCGGTGTTAGGGTTCTCTGGAGACGAAAAACAACGACTTGGAACAAATGGGACGAGTAACCTTATCAATGAAGTCTAAACCCGTATATATACTGCAAGTCAGACACACTCGGTCGAGTGTGTCTGTCAGTCGGTCGACTGACTTACACAGTCGGTCGAGTGTGTACACACACTCGGTCGACTGTGTGCAGTTTAACATATTGATTATTTAATTAATTAAGAACGCACAATCATCATAGTAATCAATAGTCACTAGTAAATAACATTATTACATAACCGAATGTACTAAACGTAAGAATAAACTACGGCTGGGGATTCATGCACCAACAAACAGTAAACACCATTCTCATCGCCTGTGGAATAGGAACGGAAAAGAGATAAGTTTAAAGCCAGCTACTGGCGACCGAAAAAACAAAGGAGAGAAAACATCAAACGAACCTAGCCGAAATATAACCACCAACCCACACAAATACCACGATGACCCACATAGTTTATAGGAAACTAGTCGCATGTAACCCATCGTCAAAAGTGTAGAAGACGACCAAGAAAACTACCAAAAATCTCGGAGTAAAAGATGAAGGAAAAAAACTGAGAAGATAGGGAAAATAAAAGGAGAAACCAGACCAACGGCAAGTTTCCGGTGGCCGGAAAAAACCAGTGAGATTTGATGGCTCCTCGGCTGGAAAACGAGAGAAATATTTAGAGAGTGAATTTTCAGGTTTGTTTTAGTTAAAGTTATTAATGTTACAATGTAAGATACGCCGGACGAGGCAGTTATATTGATCCGAGAGATGCTGAAATCGAGCGTTTGCAATGAATGATAGCAATTAGAACGGGGCCGACATCATAAATATGATGAACGCTATGCTTCGGATCAAACGGAGGACAAGTGGGATGGAATGAATCTGTTCGCTGATGCACTGAGAGGATTCAGACGGTACCATCCTGATGATCCATTACTGATCGTTAGTGTGACGGTTGAGCAAATTTTTAACCTAGAGTATGTTCCTGAACCTTCAGTGGATGAATACTCCGTCCCCATCTATGATACAGAACTAATTTATGATATTGATAGTAAGGAATTCTTTTCTGAAAGAGAGTTTGAGGTAGCTACTAATGAAGACACCAACATGTACAATGAAGATGTTGATGTTGACTTGGAAAACGATTTCCATAAAGGTGTTGGTGTCTGTGTTGAGGACCGTCTCTCTACTCTTGTTGCAATACTTGACACTTCCAATGAAGAAAACATTATTCATGTAGTTCTTGAAAATTGTTTAGATGTTACGGTCCTTGAAGTTGTAGACTCGAGGACGAGCCTTTTCGAAGAAGGAGAGGATGATGCAGGTAGGAATATGGATCGGCGAAGCCCAAATTCCACAACCCAATTAGCTGACTATTTGATGACTTTTGGGCCTCATGGTCTACGAATTGGAATTGGTTAAAAGATAGATGATAGATATAAGGTAACAAATTAAGAGATAAGGTAACAAATTAAACTTAGAATTAGACTCCAATTCCATTTGGAATGCTTGCTCCCCACGTACAGGAAGAGCTTATCCATATTTATTTATTAACTTTGGCCCATTCTACTTGTTTTGGCCCAATTGATCGTAGCCCAACTTATTAATAATATTAAGCTATAAGGATATGCATTAAAAGTTATTTTGAACCATAATTACGAATGATAACTAGGATAAATGAGTAAGAGTATAAATAATTACCCTCTAGTTGCATATAAATATGTCCAAATATAAGCACAAACAAAATGTTTGGACATGGTTGTACCTGCAACTGAACTCAAAAATTAAGGATGGTACAAAATTATGTGAAACAAATATTTGAGTTACAGCCCGGCGATATCCATGGCTATAACAATCGGGTCACGATTAAAAAAGATCGAAGCTGTAAATTATACAACGTAAACAACTGTTACATGTTAGATAGTCTTATCGTCTCTGCCAACCAGATATAGATTTTGGAACTTGAAGGATTGAATTTGGGTTCTTCTCTAGCCTGCACATAACACAATATTACACTTCAGTCAAGTAGTGTGTATGGGAGAGTGTGTGTGTGTGTGTGTGTGTGAGAGAGAGAGAGAGAGAGAGAGAGAGAGAGAGAGAGAGAGAGAGAGGAAACCAAGAGATCTCGTCTACTGCTTTCACGACTTCTGAAGAACTCATTTCAACAACTTGACCTCCCAATATAATCTCATCAAGGATGGTATGCACCTGCAAGATTAATCAAATTAACGGCGATTTTTAGCTAATTACAAAGAAAAAAAACTATACTATTAGTTAATAATAGGCAATCCTGGAGATATGCATTTGAATACACTTTGGATGGCTTTAAAACAGTCCACACCTCTCAACTAGTTTTATCTGCTTCATGGCCATGTTTTTATTTTGAGCTATACCAGTTTGACACATTGGACATGAAATATAACCCAATTGGATACAAACTACGTTACAATTTTGACACGTTGGACATTAAATATAACCCAATTGGATACACTACAAACTTTGATGAAAAGCCTGAAATTTATAAATCAAAACTGTAATTTTAAGGCATAGAAATGATTTGTAAACATAATATCAGACTTTAGGCACATGGTAAGAGCCCACGGCCTCAGGCACTCAACCAGGGCACTGTTCTAGAGAGGGGCTTGGCTAACAGTAAGGATTGATATTTCATATGACTATCAACTATATCCTCTTGATAATGACTTTGATTTTAATACTACTACAATAATACTCCTCCTTAAACTCAAACATCTAAAGGTATGAACAGAGAAGAGATTTAACCTTGTTGAAATTGAACACTAGGTCAAGCTCACACACATTACTGAAACACTTATCCAATGTCTCCACAAATACTGAAATTCAAGAAACAGTAAAAACATTACACCACTAGATATATTAAAGTTATCAAAGTAAAAAACACATATAATGTATTGCCATTTCTTTATTAAAACCATGGGTTGCAGACAGGAAATAACAAATTGTAATGTCGAGTTAAGATATACCTTGCATAAGATCAAGTATGGCAAGCTCATTTTCAGAATTATCAAATATGACAATGAAGTATAGTGTAGCAAAAGTCTTATATACAAGTCGGGTATCCTGCAGGCAGAAAGACCAATGTTTGAGACTAAATTTTTTTTAGTAGACATTATAGCACGTGAAATTGTAAGTTACATAACAATTGTGTAGAACAGACTAAGAACTGACATTATTATCACGATTTTAACAAGGTATAAACCATGGACCATAAACTAAAGTAAAGAAAAGAAGCATCTACAGCTAGAAGAGACACATGTAGTAGACTTCATTTGTGCTCTGTAATTAGTAACTCTTTTAGTATCATATATATCTATTTGTAGCAGTACTAGTTGCCCTGTCTTAACAGTTATAAGACTATGACTATATTTCATAAAAAGAGGCTCATAACATTCTACTGTATAAATAGATCTCTCTTTTCATAATATCTATTTGTATCTAAGTATTTATATTTATCTGCATGTCTACTTATGCTTTAAGAATATTCTACAAGTGAGAAAAAACCTAACATCATATTACAGAACACTAAAGCTGTAAATTCTAACTCCTATAGCAAGTAAAAAGAATGATCAACACTAGTAAATGCTTGATTTCCCAGGTAAAGTACTATCCGTAGCCTAAAGAGAGGATAGTAATTAAGGAAGGGATACGATACTGTCGATATGTTTTTGAATTGAGCATTTGCAGTGTATTTGTTCAATGTAATTGATTTGTTGCGGGTCTAGTTCAATAGTAAGTCAAATAGATCGTAGAATCTTATCAGATAGACGCAGTCGGGTCTGTACCAATTGTTACACTATTAGATCTTTTCGATCTAATTTAATTTAATTCCTGTTTTTTATGCCAAGAGAAGCACTACATACCGGTCCATAATTCGAATCTACTTGAACAAAATTGCTCACGTTCTCCGGTCTACTGCATAAATCTGTATTGAAAATATCAAAAAGTTTAACCTCAAAGATAAAGTCATAGTAATCAACCTTCTATACACAAATTCAGTCAAACACCAGTTCACTAGGCACGCTTTGCACACAATACATACACTGATAAATGAAGTTGAAATCAATTATTACAACTATCAAGTATAAACTCTCTTAAACCAGACATGTAACAGAAAGAAAACAAAAATAAACAATAGAGGCAATTTAAACCAGTTATAAATTTATAATCATACTCAGTATTAGCATAAACACGAATTAAATCAGTTAGATCATCACATTTTCCGACTCACGGCTCAAATAAAACAGCAAATGATAATGATTAACAAAAGATAAATTAGTAAAGTAAATTTAACCTCCGTATACGCTCCGAATGATTTCATGTTGTTTCTCCACTGGCTAATCTTGCATTTCACATCACAATTAGTAATTAGGGAATTGGTAGGTAAACCACGACTGTAAATTATTCAATTTTACTGAGATCGGAGATTCGGAAATAATTACGAAACCTGATAATCGTAGAATTTGACGAGGCGAGGCTTGCCTTGATCGTTGATTATTATCACCGCTCGTATCATCGCCGGTGATAATTGTTACTTCACTTTCTGACGATATATATCTTTGTTTGTATGTATCGTGGCTGTATTTTACGGAGTAACACGGAAGCCAAGTGAAACTGTAAAAGGGCTGCTATGTTTAATCCGAATTTATTAATTATTAGTATTAGTATTTATTATTTTATAAAAGTAAAGTAAAAAGTATTTAATTATAAACTATTTTAATACACGCAACCTTGCGGGTTCGAAACGAAAAATTAGTAATTGAATTCGTCATTATGGTAAAATGAATATACAAAATACATTGCACGAGGAACATTTAATCAACATTCTAATACATATCATCCACATTGCTTACGGAGTTAATGGGGCGAAGAATATCAACTACGGTGTTAAATGATATCTTCAACATTTAATAAACATTCTAATACATACCATCCACATTCTAGTATTCCTAGTTCTCTTTCTTCAATAATCGCCTCATTGAATGATATCTTCATCAATAGACTAATCGATGAGTTTTTTGAGCATGTTTAAGAAAAAAATGAGTTTGATCATATTGTGCATCCTATACTCACAAAGCGTGCATTGCTTTCATTCCCAATTAGCAAATGTAAGCTGCCATCTGACCATCTCACAAAGTGTGCATTGCTTTCATACTACACATATAATCATCGAAAATAAGAAACATATTCCAAAGCTAAATACCATTAATGGTACGTTAGTTTCACACATCACATGAGCATGAGACTCAAAAACCAACATAGACTTACCAAAGCCGTTCCATTAGGATTTCTAACAGCCTTGTAACGAACGATATTATTTTCCAAGCGAATTCGTTTGTTGTGTTCAGAGTCATCGGCAACAAAAGCATCCGCTTCAACAAATGTCTTTGGATCAAATGGTTTAGGATCGATTCCCATGATATTAGAAACTTTAATCATGTTCATCTGCAAAAAGGGGAAGGTAGGCTATATTTAGTTCTACCAAGAGTATGAGATGACATCGTACCATTTGAATATGCAAGAAATGGAATTATGAATTATTAATTAGTGTTGCGGATGATCGAGAACCTGGTAAAATGAGCATTAGATAGTGGTTGGGAAAAACACACCAATACGAAACTTTTTTGTTCTGGTCAAAGGGGATCACACACTGGTTTGACCCAAAACACTTCTCCAAAGAACACCAGATATATTATAAAGATAAAGTGTGTCAAATAGGATAACAAATAAAATACATTTCTTCAAAAGTTCATCTAAGCTCTAGATTATAATGATATAGAAGGTTTAATGTATGAAAGCACACTTTCAGAGATGTCAACCCATTTGACCCATGATCATTGTATCAATAAAATTACCCATCTGAGATATGACATAACCCTAATCAACCTATTCATGAGTATATGGTCAAAACAACCATTTCGATAGGAAATAGGTATACCAAAGGTTAACAATTTAGTGCCTATTCATTAGCTTAACAACTTAATACCCGCAACCTTGCGGGTTCTAAACGGAAAATATTTTTCAGAATCGTTATTATGATAAGATTACTCTTATCCAGGACATCTGTATAGAACAGAACAACAATTACCTTCTTATTATCTTCTTCTATCGTGATTATTAAAGTTGTGCAGATTCCTAATAAAACTGCATCATTCACCTTGTAGCTTTATTATGTATGCCAGTCTTGTTTCCCACCTGAACCATATCAAATGTACACATCTTCAAATACCACTGAATCAGATAAAGTTGAGGAAAACATACATAAGATGTGGAATATACGACCCACTCAATATAAAATGCGATAAATTTTGTCGTGGTTAGGTAAAGATGATTTAGATTAAGTGAACACAAAGCCAAGTATCCGACTGAAACTCCATTCAACAGTCCAGAAGTTATGCGCTGTCAAAGCTAAGTATCCGAAAAACACATGTAATTTAACTGTAAATGGATAAAATGGGACTAATTTTTGAGTGGTTAGGTAAAGATGATTTAGATTGAGTGAACACAAAGCCAAGTATTTGACTGAAACTCCCTGCAACAGTCCAGAAGTTATACGCTCTCAAAGCTAAGTATCTGAAAAACACACGTAATTTAACTGGAAATGGATAATAAAATAATGAATAAAAGGCAAACGGGGAATGGTGTGAAACATCAAGCATTTCTAATGTCCTTACCTTCATTAGCGTCATACTTAGTTTTGTCATAACCAACATTGGCAAGCAATTTGTACTTAGGATTGCACTCAACACTATTCATCGCTGCTCTGCATGGGATTCATAATAACTAATCTTCCACATTGTACATTCGAATGTCAATCGAATTACATAATCAATAATCAATAATCAACAAACAAAAATAGCATGTAAATAATAAGACAACAACATTACATGGAACATAATATATCAATGAGCAAGTTGTCAATAACAGAAGCAATATATTCAAGGATATGATTTCAGCTCATTGATACATGATACTCAAAAAGTAGATAACAAGAAAAGCACAATCTTCATATGATTAAAGCAAATAAAGGTATTTACCTGGCAATTAAGACTGTCGATTCAACTTGTGTAATCACTTCAACTTGTGTAAACTTCCAGGGTAGGTACATAAACTCCGAGACTATTAAAATTAATCGAAAAAACAAGATTGGTTAAACAATTGGTAACAATTTTAGTTAACTTCTACATATATTAGCAAAGCATTTGATCGGACGGCTAGATGTGTATGATTTTGAGTGATCCAATGGCCATGAATGATTTTTAAAAGAGATCTTAGCTAAATTTGTTTTAATAGGAAATAGCTATAGCTATTTACAGCTTTGATTTGCTTTCACCTGTTGCAGTATTATAGTCCACAATTACCACCCCAATTTACCAGAACAAAGGTCACAACCATGACTTTATAATACTTACCCAACGCTACAATTAGGGGTGTGCACCATTTGGTTTCAAACTGAATAACCGAATATCGAATCGAATCCAAACCAAAATAAACCAAACCGAATTTTTTAAACGGTTTTCGGATCGATCGAAACTGAAACCGAATTCGTAATTCGTTTTTTGGTTTTGAAAATTTTAAGTTTGGTTAACCGAATTAAAATCTGAATTCGAATTAATAAAATATTAGAACATATTTATAATTATAATATTTATATATTTATATTATATTTGATGTATGATTACATTTTTATTAAAGAATAAACATGTTATATACCTTATATACTTAAATTAATTCCACAACTGTTATTCCTAATTTATATGTAAGTTTATGCTTGTTAGAATTTTTATTTTTAGTGATTTTCGGTTTTAACCTAAACCAACCCGAAATCAAATTCGGTTTTCGGTTCGATTTTGGTTATGGTTTTGATACTTTAATTTTGGTTTTGATTTGGTTTTCGGTTTTAATTTTATAAGTTTCAAAACCGAAAAAACCAAACCGAATAAACCGAAGAACCAAAAACCAAACCGATGAACACCCCTAGCTACAATCATCGTTTTATCTTTAATAAATGTTTCATATGTAGGGGCTTTTCTAGTTAAGTGCTCAAGTAAAATGACAACGAGACTGTCTATGCCCCTTTTGTTGTTGTATGTATATAAAATAAGCAACCGGTGTGTGGATTCATGATTACAAAATAACACAAAAATAAGTTGTGATTGTAGGTCTTTGGTATCTATTACTGGATGACATCTTCACAAAGTCAAAAACCTCGCTTCTTATAATCATTTTATTACTAAAATCAATAAAGTTATAAAGAATTGTTGTTTACCTATGCTTTTGTTTGCTTAAATTGCATCCTTCATTGGACATTTGCACATCAACACCACCTTGCAAACAACAAAAATCCATAAAGAAGTAACAAAATAAAAGATAGTTTTATCAAAGTTATCCCACCTTACATGATCCAAGTTCAATCCATTACAAAATTAGACATCCTGGATCTCCTAATGACTAATCCCAATCATATAGGATATGATTGAAACATATAGCCAATTATTGGCTACACAAAATTACAAATATAATGAATATTTCCTGCTACATAATATTCATTCCTACAAAGTAAAAAAATACAATTATACAGAATGTTTCATACCAACACAAAGAAGATAAGTTGATGTGATTCAGAGTTCACTTACATGCCATTATGTTTTCCCATTAGTTCTTCACATTGAACTTCAACCCAAAAACCACTCCCAGCCTTTCTACCATACCTACTACATATGTTACACCCCTTTTATCCTATGGTTCAACTTGACTTCTGTATCCGGCCTGACATAGCTATCTGATATGCAGCAAAAATAAAAAATTAGCTTTATAATGCTCAATCATCATTGTGTAGTATTTACATAAGATTTAACAAATGTACATGTTATACATCCCATAAAATTGCAATATATATCTTCATTGAGGTATTTTATCGAATTGGCCGATTAAGTCTTTCTCTACTATAGTACCTAATAGTTAGATTAAGCATCAATCAGCAAAAGACATTAATAAGAAATAGCAAATTTAATCAATATACTTAACACCATCGAATGCATACACCATTCTACATCTACAAATTATAAGCATACAATAAGTATTTTTCACATGTATTTACAAACTTGAATCAGAGATCGATAGATGTTACAGTTAAAACTTATTTTAAAACTTTACAACCATCAATACCACATTTTAAAAGTTTACAACCATCAATACCACGAGAGATGGATGATGGAAGAAAGTTAACATAATAATGAAATACCAAAGTGATGATGATGGAAGAAATAGATGCTGACCATGAATTCAATTCAATTTTCTTATCATGATTGAACCAAAATATTAAAAGATATCGAAATATACCACAAATTTGAACAACTAACTTTCTGAACAACTCCATACTGATCTTTATCCAAAACCTAAAAATAAAAATTAGAAATGTAATGACTTTAATTCTAATGAAGAAAAAAATCAACCAATTTAATCACTACCATTTAAAACGCAGATGAAAAAATAATGATCAAGAAACCCACTTCAAAACTCTAACGTAAAAATCAAACCTTTATAAACATAGATGTGGAAACATATATACCTTATTTGCGATTATATAAAATATAAGTCCGATTATCAAAGAAATCGATGTTGAAAGCATAGATTGTTGAATCGATTGATGGCAGTTGAAAAATAAATCGCAGTTTTTTCAACAACCTCTTACGTATACATTCAACAACATAAGTTTGAATCAGCTAACACCTGAACATAATTAGCAGATTAAACAAAACCTGAAATCCAAACCCATTACATTAAATGCATAATTTATTTGCAGGCTATTATAATTATGTAATGATTTCATATATTTAATATTTATACAGTGTTTTTAACTGAATTGAAATACATAATGTAGATGGGAAAGTTCATTGTAACTGCTACTTTTTGAATTATAACTCTTAGGCGGGATTTTTAATTGGATCAAAAGATGAAACTGACTATGTATTAACCGTTCTTTTAGATGTGGGTTCAATTCTGTTAGCAAAAAAATGATTATTTTTTTATAACGGTAATAATTAGAAAAAATGATTTTGTGCTTTGACAATAAGTAACTTAACTAAATCCTATATCATCTCTATCTCTATCTCTATCTCTATCTCTATCTCTATATATATTAAAGTAAACACACAATTGAGTGACAAATCCCCTTAAAAATAAATCCTAGCCATCCAATCTTTTAACCATCTCTAATCCTAGCCATCCATTTCTAATCCCTCCCTTAATCACGTGACAATCCTTGGTTTAGTAACTAAACAAGACAAAATTAACCCTCACTACTAATAAACACACGGGTAGTAACACAAAAATTAGGGGTTTTTTCCATCCAATCATTTGCAGTCACGCACAATTCTTCATCTTCCCATTGTTGTTCATAAATTAGATCACGATACATTATATTGATCTGATTTTTCCTTCTAACAATCGATTAACAAGAGCACCATCGACAATCGAAAAAAACCCTAATTATCCCAAATCGTCGCCTAAAATCGAAATCGATTAAATCAACAAATCATCAACAAATCGATTGAATCAGTTAATCTACAAACGCCGCTGTAAAGTATGGTTAATATCAAACCCAAAATTGGAAGCGTCAAAATCAAAATTATTGGGCATTCGCCGCTCCAAATCTTATTCGTAGAAGCGTCAGGTTAGTATTTGTTATAATCCAAATGTTACATGGATTTATATCAGGTAATTACCTATGTTCATCATCATTGAAAATTCTAAATAGTCTCAAGTATATATATGTTTATTGATTGATAGTACGTATGCCCTATTATCGTTTCCTGTATTTTGTTGAAGTTTACATCAATGCTTTATACAATACTTCTTTATTGCTAATTGAGTTATTTTTTGCAGCATGCTAACCGTTTGGTAGTTTGAACAGTTCTGCTGCACTTTTGAGTGTGTTGGGTGCTAGGATAATGATAATGAACCTACTGTTGGCTTTAGTTAGGGTTTTTTGAATCTACGATGGTTGTTCTTAATTCGGTGCGGTTCTCATAGATCGTTGTTTTAGGCCTTCAATTTCTGCAAATCTGGTAGGCTTCATGTTACTTTGTTTTTTGTTTTTGTTTCTGTTTCTCGCTCGATGTATTCATTTACTTATTTGTATGAAATTAACACATGTTTTGTGTTTAACATGTTGATTGTATGTGGTTCGTGGGATCTCGGTTTGGGTACGGGAGAGTGGCTGAAGCAGGCTCCAGTTCCGTTGGTTCGTCTGTGGTTGTTGAGAAACAAGCATCACTCACGGGTAGCAAGTTCCAGTTTTTCAAAATTAACGGTTGGCGAGTGGTATATTTTTTGGTTCATTCCAGTTGTCTTAATGTTATGTATCATACATCGTAATTTTTTCTATTTGATTGTTTTGTTGTTTTGTGTTGGTGTATATGGCATTCCTGCTGTTTCGTTGGATGGTCGTTTGCAACCATTTGTTAGCATGATGACGATCACTGTTTAATGGTATATATTGTTTTAATTCATTTCAGTTGTCTCAATGTTATGTATCATATAATGCATGTTTTATTTAATTATTTTGTGCAGGTGTTTAACTTGAATTTCTGACGATCATTGTTTAATGGTATATATTGTTTTAATTCATTTAGGTTGTCTCAATGTTATGTATCATATAATGCATTATTTATTTAATTGTTTTGTGCAGGTGTTTAACTTGAATTTCTGACGATCACTGTTTAATGGTATATATTGTTTTAATTCATTTCAGTTGTCTCAATGTTATGTATCATATATTGCATTTTTTTTATTGTGGCTAATTAGCTTTTATTAAATATGCAAAATCACACGAATAGCTCAAATACATTTATGTAAGGATTTACAGTGGGTTTCACTAGAGGTAGTGATTATAACCCATTTAGTTTTGAATGCGTTAATCTTAGTTTTGTTTTATCTTAAATAGATATAGAGGTACACTGAAAATTTTTATGTAAAAGGGGAACATTTCAAATATTCTAGGAGTCGCCCAAAAATTAATTTCAATTTATACATTAGACCATATTATTGTTGCGATAAATATTGCTGTTGTAACCATAATTATGGCACTTTTTGTCAACAATGAAATTGGTCAAAGAAGTGTTAGTGGGTCAAACGATCTATTTCATCCCGTACAATAATATCCCATTCATTCTGTCACCTTCTGATGTATCTTGCTACATCTAGGTTCCACGCTTGAAGTAGGTGTGACTGAAATATTGTGGATTGTTACTTCCAACTGTCTAACAACTTGCAAAAATATCAATTTCAACAGGGATCTTCATCTTAGATTTGAGAAAGGGATGGTAGGACTGTCATCTTGCGATTTTGTTGAGACGAGGGTAGAGATAGCTTTGATGGGATTATCTCTTTGATGGGATTATACAGGTTAAAAGAATGGCCTAGGCGCTTCAAGATTAGGTGCAACTCTAAATTCTGGAATTAGAATATATCTTCATTATTTACGTACTTCTACAATCTTGGAATCCTTATTTTAGTACAAAGGCAGAAAGTATTTAATCCATCATACCCAAGATTTATTGTTATGATGATATAATGACCAATTTACACGGTCATCCCCCTGGTTTGTATGAACTTGCACTTTGAATCTATAAACTTTTTTTTTTGCACTTATTGTCCTTATTGTTTTAATTTTTACACAGATCTAACCCTCCGGCTCACAATCGCTTATTTTGTAAATGCATAAATTAAATAAAATGACATCAAGAAGTTTGTTCAATGATGGGAAACCTTAAATGAAGAGGCTGGATTATTTAATGACCCGTCCTAATCCATCTGAACGAATACATTACATTTGGTTACATCACGAGGTACTTGACCTCTATATGATACATTTTATAAACATTGCATTCATTTTTAAAAGATAACCTTTCATTACATCGAAAGTTGATGGCATGCATACCATTTCATAATATATCCAACTATAATTGACTTAATAATAATCTTGATGAACTCAACGACTCGAATGCAACATCTTTTGAAATATGTCATGAATGACTCCAAGTAATATCTCTAAAATGAGCAAATGCACAGCGGAAGATTTCCTTAATACCTGAGAATAAACATGCTTTAAAGTGTTAACCAAAAGGTTGGTGAGTTCATTAATTTATCATAAAACAATCATTTCGATTAATTTAATAAACCACAAGATTTTCATTTCCATTTCTCATAAACATCATGCATCTGCATAAAAATCATTCATATGGATTGAACACCTGGTAACCGACATTAACAAATGCATCTAGAATATCCCCAAATATACAGGTACACTCATCTGTATATAAAATCGAAGTACAAAAGCATTCATAACCTGAATGGGGTTTGTTAGGCCCAATAGATCTATCTTTAGGATTCGCGTCAATTAAGGGGTCTGTTCCCTAATTCTTAGGCTACCAAGCTAAAAGGGTGATATCCGGTATAATGATTCAGCCATAGAATGTAGTTTCGATTATTTGTGTCTATTTTGTAAAACAGTTATAAAAGAAGCGCATGTATTCTCAGTCCCAAAAATATATATTGCAAAAGCATTTAAAAAGGGAGCAAATGAAACTCACTATACGATATTTTGTAGTAAAAATATGCATACGACGGAACTGAACAATGCGGGGTTGGCCTCGAATTCACGAACCTATATCATTTGTATATATATATTAAAACATATAATCGTAACTGAACAAATTTATTTATTATATCTTTAATTTATATATTATGTATGTTTAATTTGTGTATATATTCATAATGGTTAATATTTATATAGTTATATTAATATATCCATATTTATATACATAATTTTTTAAATGTTATATTTAAAAATCAATAGTTTGTTATTTGTATGTATTTATATAAATAATATTAATAGGTTTAATATATATAGTTATGCGAAATTTTAATATAATTATAGTATATGTAACAAATATATTTTTATGTACAAAATATTTATCTGTTTAAAAGGTAGTTTTTGATATTAATAATGATAATATTAATAATCATATTACTTAATAATATAACTTATATTGATAATAATATTAGAAATAACAATAATAATAATAATAATAATAATTATTATTATAATTGTACTAGGGTTATGATAACAATAATAATAACTGGTAACTAATACTTATATTAGTAATAATAACAGTAATAACTAATGTTCATAATACTTACTAATAATAATAATACTAATAATAATAATAATAATTCTAATACTTAATGATAATAATAATAATAACAATAATAATAATAATCATAATAATAATAAAAATACTTAAATGATAAAATTAATAATAATGAATATATTAATAATACTTATAAGACTAATAATAATAATAATAGTTATAATACTTATAATTATGATAATACTAATAATAATACTTATAATACCAATAATAACAATAATAATAATAATCTTTATAATAACAATAATAATTGTAATAATAATAATAATAATAATAATAATAATATAATAATAATAATAATAATAATAATAATAATAATAATAATAATAATAATAATAATAATAATAATAATAATAATAATAATAAACATAATAATGATAAATTTGGAATTGAAAACTACCTTAAAAGCTAGCTTGTAAAAATAAATGCCCGAAACAGGACTCGAACCCGCGACCTCCCGCTAACTCAACCAACACCTAAACCATTTGGGCTGCTGCCCCTTTTCTGATTTATACCCCAATTTAAATCATATAACTCGTATTTATTCTGTTTCATTTTCTTCATTCAAAGAACAACCACAGCAACAAATAACAATGAATTGTTTTCAGGATTTGAGATTGAAATATAAACGATATGGATGTGGGATATTTAGATTATCTTAACAACAACAACAACAAAATATAAGTTGCAGCCGCAGAAAAACCCGTAAATAAAAAATAAAAAAAATAAAAAAAAATAAAAAAATGAAGAACTCAAACTTTGATTCTAAATTACAGATGTTTATAACTTGTAAATTAAACAGAAATAACTCCATTTGAGGGCATTTGAATTACCAAAAAGCAAAGAAGAAAAAAAAAAGAAAAAAAGAAAAACTGCAGTAGCAGTTAGGTTCGTAAGAAAAAAAAATATCAATTCCTACTTTTAAAATTTATACATTTTTAGGTCGTGATTAATTCATGAGATATATCATAAATCACTCACAGAACCTCTAAGAATCATTAGTTTATCTAGATTCTTTAAAACGAACTTGAATTTTAAGAATAACACAACCATTGACTTTTCAATTTGAAACTTTGACCTTCGAATTATCAATCAATTGAAGGAATTAGACGTTGTAAACTTGCAGATAATTTAACTGGATGATTCCTAAAACATCTGTATTTTTAGATTTTTGTGTTTGATTCGAAAATGGATAATGGACTGAAGCAGGTCGTGAAAAAAAAATTGGGTTTTGTTTCTGTGAATATCTTTTTGATTCATCAAATAGCAGTCGTGAATATATATTGTGCGAGTGATCGATTTTTATGCAACAACAAAAATTGATTGAGTTTTGTTTTGTGGTAATGATAGGATCGACAAGAGTTCACGAGTAGATAGGAAGAACAGAAGAAAAAATTAATAAATATGATAGGGATATATAGATATCACGCGTGCATATATATATCTGGTTTATATTATATATTTAATTTAATATTAATAATTAATAATATATAATAATAATACTAATAATATTAATAATAACAATACTAATATATTAATAATAATACTAATATTAATAATAATGAATAATGATAATTATAATAATAATTATAGAAATGATAATAATAATAATAATAATATTGTTATTGATAATAGTAATGATTTTTAATGATGAAGGTAATAATAATATCTAATAATAATACAAGTAATAAGTTACCTGTATCTAATTTCATATCTATATATTTTATATTAATAATAATATTAATAATACAGATATTAATATTAATATTAATATTAATAATAAAAGTAATAATAATAATATTAATCTAATAATTATATTTAAACTTGTAATTACATATATTAATATCACAATTTATTAATTATGCAATATTTAATATTTATATACTTTATACTATATATATTTATTATTTATACATTTTAACAATATGCATATAGTATTATTTATGTATAGATATCATATATATATTTCGACTACTATATATATAATTATGTTTTTAAATATTAAATTTTATTACATAGATAAATATATTAATTATATATTGGAACAAATAAACTCAAAGTATAATATTATATATTTAATATTTTGTTAACGTTGATAAATTATGTTCGAAATAATTTATAATCAATATACTCTATATATTCAAAATATCAAATTTTACTTATTTTAAGTTATCTTTCATAATAACTAAATCACATAATAGTTCATTAATATATTGAAACTATTATATATAATTATTTATATATATAATTATTTATATCTACATTTCATAATTTCACCTTCACAATAATTAATATGGAAGTTAAACAGTTAACTTATTAAAAGTCACGAGGAAATTATTGTAAAGTATGCATTGAAAATTAAGCAGGAATCTCCACTAACTTTTGTTCAGTTACCGTTAATTGACACATTTATTCTTACTTGTAAATCACTTTACCATTAATTCCAAATACCATTAAAAGGGAAAAATTTCTCAAATCAACGTGGATCTCAAAACAGAGACTTATAATAATATCACAATCCTTAAGGGACATTGATAAATATCTTTTAATTCAATCGTTTGACACTATTTTTTAACTTTGATATTTCAATATATCAAATAGACATGGAAATCAATAACTTTAATGTACGGTATCATACACGTAATACTTTGTTAATGTTTTCAATTAGTATAACTATATCTTATATATATACATATCTATACACATAAATGTTCGTGAATCGTCGGGAATAGTCAAAGGTTAACTGAATGTATAACAACTGTTCAAAATTTTTGAGATTCAATTAAATAGACTTTGCTTCTCGTGTAGAAATCAAATAAAGATCAAGTTTAAATTTGGTCGAAAATTTCCGGGTCGTCACAGTACCTACCCGTTAAATAAATTTCGTCCCGAAATTTGATTAAGGTCGTCATGGCTAACAATAAAAATGTTTTTATGACGAATATGAGTCGATAAATAGAGTTTTATTACCATAGAGTAATATGGATAAATCGATTCGATTATGCGAAGAGTATGGGTGAAGCTATCACAAAAGATTGAGATGAAGAAATGGAGATTTTCCATAACTTTTGACGTAGTCACGATTGAATTTAGAAAATAAGGTGCGTCTTAACTTTTGACGTTGTCTTGGTTGAATTCTGGAATTCAAGGGATTAAAGAAAATCTTCGAAATCTATAAGATCGGATTCTTCAGGATTTAAGGGAATTAGGATCTCTTTAATTAAATGCGATCATATGTCTCGATTGTTACGTCTGATTTTTCCTTTATAAATTAAACTCTTCCGTTCCATTATTCTCACCATCCCTATACTTTCTTCTTATTTCATACATCCAAAAGATTATGAAAATGCTTAACCCCGTTCTAATCCTTGATATTTTCCTAATTATCATTTCTGTCATCCTTCTTTTCAATCTTCCACCAGAAAAATCTGTTTACTTCTACTATTACCTTGGGGTGATACTATTCTTAATTCTACTGTGTCTTTATATTGTTATTCGTATTAATGTTCACGGTTTGTAACCTCCGTGTTGTTATTGGGTTTTATATCTTCCCTTACATTTCGATGTCCCTGCTTCTATCTTCCTATAATCATTGACATCCACAGTTAATGCTCTCTTCAATTTACTATGATTTATACTCCCATTGATATTTTGAAACTTCATGCTTTTGTTTTCACTTCCCGACCTTAATTCGAGCGAATAATGGTCCAGACTTCGTAGGTATGAATTTCGGAATGAACATAATTAATTTTCTAAGAAGGAAATTGTAATGGCACGATTTTGATTTGTCAAATTACCAGAATATCCCGAAAAGGTTGAATCATCAAGAAAAAAATATTTTTCTTGATTTATTTAGAGGTTAAGTAGAATACAAGAGTCGTGTAACCTGGCACATGATGACGTTATGATCTGTGAATCATCACGTTCTATTTAGAAACTCAGCATGACTTACTGTAATATAATCACGTTGATCAAGTGTCATTATATTATACTAACTCATGCACCAGTTCCCAACACTACTTCAATAACATTCATATTTTAAGTTCGAATTTTTCAGGATTTAGAAACTAAAACAGTTTCCTTTCTGATGTAACACTGATATCGCGGAGAGATAAGTGATTTCAGATACGAATAGTTATGAAGATATCTTCAGAAATATCAAGGATATTTATAATGAAAGATACGATGATTTCTTAGAATTACTAATATCGATGGATGATGATGAAGATTTGTCCGTAAAGATTTAGAGTCAGGAACAAGGTATTCGATAATGACTTTAGCAGATATTGAATCATTTGGATTCTTTGAAGGAAAATTTAGTCTTTGTGATTTGTCCACAGCCTCCTTCATGGTTTGCTCAATCCGTTTTTCAGTTCCAAATTTTCTCATCTTTTGAGCTTCATCAGTCACTATTCCTTATCATCAAACTTTCGACTGTTAAGTTCGTTTACAGTTTTTGTTGTTTCATTCAACTTTTTAAAATTCAGAGTATTGATTCGCAGACTGGGTTCTTTTCAGAATTTCAGAATTGAAGATCAAAATTCCAGGAGTTACACGTTGTAAATAACTGTTGAAGTGAAAACGCTGCGAGATTCGAGATTGATGACTGATGCTTCTCGGTAGTTGGTATGGTCATTATTGTTACAGGGTATAGATAAATACATGATGGGGTTTCAATGAATAAATATAGTGATTTTTCTGAGAGATTTAAGTCAAAGAGTAATGAAGTTGCTGGTAAGTTTACTGCTAATGTGACGGAATATAAAAGGTTCTCTGGTAACAATGATGAAGGGGTAATCTTTATAATAAAGTTTATTCGAATGAAAAAATGAAGTTGATTTGTTGGAGTTGTGACAAAATTGACTAATTTGAAAAAGAATTGCAATTGTTGTAATTTATTAGTTTATTACTACCTTTTGTCTAAGTTTATACAATACTTATATATTGAAGAGTAGTAATGGAGAGAGGAATATATATTTCATATATATGTAAGAATGGTGCAATCAGTGATTACATTCGATTGCATATTTATACAACAATAATTCACTGTGCAGTTAGGTGAAATAGTAATATCCGTGAATGTGAATTTGATCCACCAAATTTTACTTTAATAAAAGTGTCGGCCACCATATTACTTATAACACTCCCCCTTGGACGACAATTTTATTTCATTAAAAATCAACTACATGTTACTGCCTCGTTAAAAACCTTGTTAAAGAAAAACCCTAGTGGGATAAAAACTTTAGCCAAGTGAAAAAGAGTGCAGCATAGAGTTGACTCCCCCTCAAGTAGACATCGCTGAGTCGTCACATCTTTTGATCTTGCCTCATGCCAATATTGTGAACATGTGTTCTAAAAACAGTAGTTGACAGTGCTTTGGTATAAAGATCTGCAGAGTTGTTGATTGAACGTATCTCTTTTTAATCTGGTTGTCTTTTATAAGATCTTAAGTATATGAGAAGAATCTAGGAGGTATGTGTTTTGTTCAGTCACTTTTGATATACCCTTCTTTCATCTGTGCTATGCAAGCTGCATTGTCTTCATAGATAGTTGTTGGTGAAGATAGTTGTTGGTCTTTTTATAGCGTTCTAGCCCATAAGAATCAATAATGATTTGTGTCATTGATCTCAACCAAACGCATTTTCGAGTAGTTTCATATAATGCAATCACTTCATCATGATTTGATGATGTTGCAACAAGTGTTTGTTTTAAGAATGTCATGATTTTGTGGTACCTCCATTTAGGAATACATATCGAGTTTGAGATTTATCTTTATGAGGATTTGATGAATGACCTACACATACATAATCAACCAAATCTTGTTTTGAAGCGTTAGAATAAAATAATTTTAAATCAGCAGTTCCTCAAGGGTATCAAAATATCTGCTTGATCCCATTTCAATGTCTTTTTGTAGGGGTTAAGCTGAACCTTGTCAACAAATTAACTGCAAAAGAAATGTCAGGTCTTGTACAATTTGTAAAATACATAATAGCTCCAATTGCACTAAGAAATGGAACTTCTGATCCGTTAAGATCTTCATGATCTTCACGGTGATGAAATGGATCAGTGTCAATATTGAGTGATCTAACAACCAATGGTTTTGTTTTTTTTTTTTAAAATATTTTAAAATCTTTTCAGTGTAAGTTGTTTGATGTACAAGTAAACCATTAGGCATATGCTCAAACTGCAAACTAGTGCAATACTTGATTTTTTTTCAAGATCTTTTATTTTAATTTCTTTCTTTTAGAAGTTGAATGATTTTATGGATCTCTTTATTTATCCCTATGATGTTAAGAATATCAACATAAACAAATATGATCACATATCCGATTGTTGTTTTCTTAATGAAAACACACATGTGCAAATAAGATTATTTGTATACCATTTTTCTTATCAAGTAATCACTTAATTGGTTGTACCATTGTATCAACCCATATAAAATCTTTGCGATTTAATGGAATACATTTCCTTGTATTTTGCATTAGATGTTTCTAATACCTTAAATCCTTCATGGATATTCATGTATATCACTATCAATTGATTCATTTAAATAAGTAGTAATAACATCCGTGAAATGCATTTCTAAATTTTTTAGAAACTGTTAGGCTGATTAAGTATCTAAAAGTAATTGCATCCATAACAGGAGAATAAGTTTTCCTCATAATTCATTCATGGTCTTTGAGAGAAATCTTGAGTTACAAGTCTAGCTTTATCTTGTAACTTCATTTTTTCTCATTTCTTTTTCGGATAAAAATTCATTTTTTATCTCATACGTTTCACATCTTTAAAAATGACAACGATTGATCCGAAACTTTTTCTTTTATTGAGCGATTCTAATTCAGCTCGTATTGCTCCTTTCCATTGAGCTCAATCATGTCTATTTGATTTTCAATGACAGATTTTGGTTCCAGATCATCATCTTTATTCATGATGTCATTATATGAAAATATCTCATCAAGATTTTTCATTTCATTTCGGTTCCATAATATTGCATAATTTATCGCAATTTATGTATTTACATTTATCAATATCCTCTGCAGAAGGAATATTGTTTGTGGTTCTTCTTGAACACTTTCTTTTACTTCATTATTAGCTGATTTTCTTTTTCGAGGATTTTTATCTTTGGAACCAATTGGTCTTTCACGTTTCAGACGTGGCAAAGACTCATGAGTGATATTATTGCCAGCTTTTGGAATTTCAATTCGAGCTGCAGCATTTCCTACTATTATATATGATTTAGTCACTCTTTTTATATCTATAAATGCATAAAGTAATTAATTTGCAAGTTCTTGCATATGCATTATTTTTTGAACTTTCGTTTCACATTCTTTTGTGCAAGTTCTATATACCTTAATTGATGTTCACATCATGAAGCATCTTTTTATTTATTTTTCATTTCTCCCCCTAATATAGGGAATATTTTTTTTTTTAAAATGATAATCAGCAAAACGTGCTGTAAAAGCATCACTCGTCATGGGTTCAATATATCTTATGATTGAAAATGTTTCATATCCAACATATATTTCAATCCTTCTTTGAGAAACCATTTGTTGTGGTGGTGCAATTAAAAATACACTCCACAACTAAATGTTCTAAGATGGAAAATATTTGGCTCTCGACCAAAATTAAGTTGGTAACGGAGAATATTTATGACTTGCACTTGGTTTAATGCGAATTAATGTCGCATCATGTAAATTTACATGTCCCCATATAAATATTGAGAGTTTTGTACTCATTACCAATTGTCTAGTTATTAGCTGCAAGCGTTTATCTATTAATTCAGCTAAACCAATTTTGTGTATGCACATGAGCAATTGGATGTTCAACAACAATCCCTGTAGACATATAACAATCATTAAATGCTTGAAATGTTAACTCACCGATATTATCAAGTTTCATCCTTTTTAATGGTGTAATCAGAATAATGTGTTCTCAATTTAATAATTTGTGCAAGAAACTTTGCAAATGCCATATTACGACTTGATAACATACAAACATGAGACCATGCGCTAGATGCGTCTATTAGAAAAATGGTCCACATGATGGATGAATTGGTCCATATATATAACGACCCTCATTTTTCCATTCTATATTTTTCCAATATTAAATGCCCAAACAATATAATCAAAACTTAATGATTAAACTTTAATCAACAATTGTTAAGTATTAAGAGTTAGAAAACATATTAATTAACTTTGTGCAATAATTGACAAGTTAATAAAAGATGAAAATAATAAACTGTTAGTCGACACTCACTGCTAATTAAAATTTATGCATTTATGTAATATTATAACTAATAACCTATAAGTAATAAATAAAAATTGACATTTATATAAATAATAAAATAATTAGGAACTAAATATATACAAGTCATGAATTAGTAAAAAGAAAATAATACTTATCATGTAGTAAATGTAAAAAATAATAATAGTAATAATAGTAATAATAATGAGACTAAAGAATCTTAAACAATTACATCCTTATGTTGACTAAAAATTAAAATAAAATATATATAAACTAGTACCACCTATTGTTGACTAAAAATTATAAAATAAAATAAAATCATTAATTAGAACATCCTTATGTTGACTAACACTCTAATACTTGCACTATATAAACTCCTAGTTTCTCATTCACAAATCACACCAAAATCCTCTCTCAAAAATAATCTCTCCCTCTCCCTCTCTTGTGGTATTCGGATCTTCAAGCTTGTTCTTCGTGTTCTTCAAGAATCTTCAAGGAGTTCTTCAAGATTTTCAAGGCTTTGATCTTCCATCTTCATCATGTTCATCTTTTCTATGTTAATTATCTTGAATCTTCAAAGGTATAATATAAACCCTAAACTATTTACATAAACTTTAATCTTTGTTAATTCATATTCATATTATAAACTTGTTATTCATAAGTATATGCATAAACACACCTATATTTATATATACATATATACATGTAAAAAAAATATATTTTTATATATATATATATACATATATATACATATTAAAACCTTAAACCCTAATACTACTTATACTAGTACTTAACATGTATACACTATTACTATTACTAGCACCTATAACCTACTACTTATATTGTAGCACAAAAATATTTTGGGATATGTATTAGAGATGTATAGATCTTCGAACTTTCTTGACGAATGGTTTCTATGAGATTCTAGGTAGAGGGTTTGGATTTCCGATTTAAAGGGTCCTATGGCTCAAGCCCCTAGATCTAAATTAGCCATTCGAAGGGAAAGGGGTGATTGGAAGCTTATCTAATACGGCAAGTATCCTAAAATGGAAAACACTCATAAAAGTAGAAACTCTCTAGTCATAGAAACTTAGTAAAATAAGAAACTTTCTAAAAATAGAAACTTTATAAAAATAGTAACTTACTAGGAATAGAAACTTAGTAAAACAAACTATACTTAAACACATACTTAAACTTAAACATGGGCAAAACACTTAACTACTCTTAAATGTCAATAGGTTGACTTTCCTGCTCACTCGTTCAACTCTTTATTCCGAGGAATAACTCTCTCTACTTACTAAGGTGACTTTCATAGCCCCACTCTTATTGCTATAGCACTTTTTATACTTACTGGGGTGAGACACATGCTGCTTTTATACTTTAAACAACTTAGACACAAGTACGAACCTAAACTGTACTATGACTAGCTTATGCTACTAAGACTCCACAGTGATATTTTTTAATTGCTTTCAGGATAAGGCATTCTTAATTATTGGGGGTAGGCCTATCGGGAGTAACGTCCCCGATACATTTGACCGCGATGTCTTTGTATTACTTAATAATGATTTAAACATGGTGATAAGGTACTGCCAACTTATCATCGGGGCAACAAAACAAACGTTTAGTCTAAAATATCACGAATCAGTACTACTTTTGGATCTGCGAGATCTACTTTTTGATCCTGTGGGAGATCAACTTTACAACTAAATCTTGTGGTCTAAAAACAACGATAACTACTTTTGTTAAACCTATGAACTTCACTCAACCTTTTTGGTTGACACTTTAGCATGTTTTGTCTCAGGTGATGTTTAATTCAAGCTTTCCTATCTACTGCTTATGTGATGCTACTTGGACATAGGATCAAGAGATTATCGCATTTATTACTACTGCATTTAAACAATTACATATTTATTTTGTAACGACATTTCATTTTCCGCTGCGTACTCATTCCAGTTAATTTTATCATTTAGTACTGTTCTCGTATTATAATATGTTGGTTTATTTGATATTAGTAACGTTTCTTCCAGACCCTATTGGGAGGACGTTACAATATATATCCCCTTGAATTCTTTCAAGAAACATTGATGATTCTTTCTCAATGTGCTTTTCATTAATCGCCATATGTGCTTTTCATTAATCACCATATGTGTTTTTCATTAATCACTATATGTGCTTTTCATTAATCACCATATGTGCTTTTCATTAATCACCATATGTGATTTTCATTAATCACCATATGTGCTTTTCATTAATCACCATATGCGCTTTTCATTAATCACCATATGCGCTTTTCATTAATCACCATATGCGCTTTTCATCATATGCACTTTTCACCATATGCGCTTTTAATCATATACGCTGCGCTTTTTATCATATGTGCTTTCATCATATGCGCTTTTTATCATATGCGTTTTTAATCATATGCGCTGCGCTTTTCATCATATGCGCTTTTCATCATATGCGCTTTTTATCATATGCACTTTTAATCATATGCGCTGTGCTTTTCATTATATGTGCTTTTTATCATATGCGCTTTTCGGTGCTACATAGATATTTCTCATTTCCGATTATCATTGACTGATAATCATATCCATTATGATATATATCAGAGAAACTTAGCAAATTTCTCTTTGATTTGGGAGAAAACAAGACATTGTTTATCAGAAAATTCGTACCATTTGGTAATATGAATTTTTGCCTTTTATGTTCTTTATATCAAGTTTGCAAGACCTGATATAGTATTTATAAATTCCTTCATTTTATTTAAATCAATGAAATATTTCTTAGATTTGATCATAGTGTGTATGTTACCACTATATGCAATACATAGGTCTTTACCATTTAATTGATGTTGTATTTCAGCACGATTCATACTAAAACTTCAAATAAGATAAGCAAATAATGAGTTACATTTCAGGAAGATAATCAAATTATATTACCTACAAACAAGTTACAATCTGAAGTACATAAAAGATAACACTTAATAAACATATGTGTTATGGTCTAAAACCATTTATTTATGAGTGATACATAACAAGCTAGGCATCGTAGAAAATTCAAACCATTCAAGTCTCAAGGTAGCGCATGGTTTATTTAATCAAGATTTTTCAACAGATTCACTATCGTTTTCTTTTCTTTTGGGACTTATTTGTAGAGCTAAACAAGATGTTCATGTATTCAAGAAATATTAGACTGATGATCCACATTACCAGATCATTAATAAGAATCTCCGGGATTCTAATAAGAGCGTCTACTAACATCTTTAATTTTATTCTTTCATGGATCACCGTTATTTCTTGATAATTAATATCGTATCTATCTTTGAGTATTTTCCATAATACACTTGGATCTTCGATCATATAATATGTAGATTCTAAGGACTCGTCAATATGTTTGATAAGAAAAATACTTGCTATTGCTTTCTCTTGTTCAGAACAATTGTTATTTTCATTCAGGATTTCTAAAATACCGATTTATTCGAGATGTTTTTCTACATTCATAACCCATGTTAAGTAGTTGTTCCCACTTGATTCTAAAGGAGCAAATTTAAGCCTTTTCAAATTCTACATTTTCTATTATCAAAAAGATGAACAACATAAATCATAATCAACTTCTATTCATAGACAAATAATAAAATGAAACTAGAATCATTTTAAATTCATAAGTAGCAAACAACAGAATAATGGCATGATTACAAATGATAAAACCACAAGGGCATGATAGAATATAGGTTCACCCGGTGGTATATTAGCAACAATGATGATAGTTAGTAAGACCAATACAATAGGAAAATCATCCTTGTGTGAATCATTTTTACAAAAAAAAAAAACTTTTTGAGAGTGGTAATATGAGAAAATGAAGATTGATTTGTGAGAATGTGAAAACGGAGATGTTTATTTTATATTTGAAAAATATAGTCGTTGTAACGTCATCAGTTGACGTTAACAACCGTTATGTATATATAACCGTTGTAACGTCGTTAGTTGACGTGAACGATTGTTATGTACTCGTTGTATTAATAATAATTTTAATAAAAGAATTTTATTAGTATAAATACGATGATTAAGAGAATAAACATATTATGCATAAATAATAAATTTAAGAATAAACATTAGTATGCATGAAATAAATAATGATTAATTGTATAAGTAATCATAAATGTTAGATAACATAAATATAAATGTTAGTGAAGTTAATAAGAGTTAGATTACAGAAATATAATTCAGGCGGTATAACCGACCATATATAACATAAATATAAATGTTAGTGAAGTTAATAAAAGTTAGATTACAGAAATATAATTCAAGCGGTATAACCGACCATATATAACTTAAATAACATAAATATAAATGTTAGGTATGATGATGATAATAATATTTACCTTACTAATAAATAATAGAAGATATCGTTAAAGAATTTTTTTTTATTATTATTACCTTGATTAGTGACTTGTGCTTGCTTAGATAAACCTTAATTATACGGAGCACTTCGTGCTGATAACGTGTTGTAAGTTATTAGTTTATTACTACCTTTTGTCTAAGTTTATACAATACTTATATATTGAAGAGTAGTAATGGAGAGAGGAATATATATTTCATATATGTGTAAGAATGGTGCAATCAGTGATTACATTCGATTACATATTTATACAACAATAATTCACTGTGCAGTTAGGTGGAATAGTAATATCCGTGAATGTGAATTTGATCCACCAAATTTTACTTTAATAAAAGTGTCGGCCACCATATGACTTATAACAGCAATGTTATTTTCGGTAATATAATGCCAAAGGAGTTATCACAAATATGTGTTAAACATTTACTCAGGTTCCAAGTGTTTTCAGGTGCATAAATACATGCATAAATCTTTCCTTCTGTAGATGAGATGCAGTTGGTTCATTTCTCGATTGAGGTGTTTTCAAGAATCATGAAAAGTTTGAACGCAGATTGTAATCGTCAAGATACAAATGAGGTTTAAGATGAAATCAAGTGGCAAACTTGAAGAATTGTTTAGTTTCATATGTTATAATCAATATTTTAATTTATTTTAATTGTCTAATGTTAGTAGTCCACAGTTAGTAGTTCAATAATTCATATATAGTTTAATATATAATATTCGAATTAATTAATACGTATCGTGACCATTGTATACATGTCTCAGACTCGATCACAACTCAAAGTATATATATTATTTTGGAATCAACCTCAACCCTGTATAGCTAACTCGATCATTACCGCATATAGAGTGTCTATGGTTATTTCAAATAATATATATAGATGACGCCGATATGATATGTCAAAACATTGTATACGTGTCCCGATATTTAAAATGCGTAAATAACAGTATTTAAATAACGATAATTAAAGTGCGTAAAATAAATAACAGAAATAAAATGACGATAAATAAAATTGCGAGAAATATATTGCGATAAATAAATGTAATAAGGAATTAACACTTATCTAGGAACAGTTAGCTAGGATTTTGTTAGCGTGAATTCTTAACAAAATTTCTCATAGTTAATTTGTTTGTTTCTAACAAATTTTATTTTTGTCCAATGTTTTCTTCATTATACCACTTGTTGGATTCTGATAAGTCAAAATCCAAATATGAAATTGAATGAAAATGGTTATTGTAATGACCCGTCAAAATCGCTATTGACGCAGCACGTTAATCATTGATTCCACAGTGAGGTTTTGACCTCTATATGATACGTTTTGATAAAATATTGCATTCATTAAAATAAGTGACTTTCTAAACATAGAAAGTTATAAACATGTGGGCGAGTGCTTAGGTATAAGCAAAACCCCGAAATACATAAGTCTTTAATTTACAGGTTGACATCACAGTCCAATTATTTATTACACAACGCAGTTTTATTTTGAATGCAATAAACTTTGTACAAAGCATGAGAGACTCCATGCAGGCAACAAGCACATCACAGCGGAAGCATTCTAAGGACCTGAGAATAAAACATGCTAAAAAGTCAACACGAATGTTGGTGAGTTATAGGTTTAATTGCTCGAGTCATAAACATATATAAAGATAGACCACAAGATTTCATCAAAAGTTTATCAATAGATTCTACGTAACAGAGCACCCTGGTAACTAAACTTAATGCTATAGTGATAATTACCCCATTCGTTTTAATACACGCAAACCAACGTGTCTTAAACTCAAATAACATACGTCCGTTAAAAGGCTAGCGCTCTAGCTCGGACGGGGATGTCAAACCCTATGGATCCATATACAATTATTCGCGCCCACCAGTCCATATCCTATGTACTGGCAGCTACTAGTTACCAAAGCTAAGGGATTTTCGGTTTAACTCAGTGTAGAATTTTGTATGTACTTGTGTCTTATTGCGTTTAAAATAAATTGCATGTATTCTCAGCCCAAAAATATTTAAAGTATTTAAAAAGGGAGACTATAACTCACAGTTCAATATTGAGACTCAATATTGTAGGCAAATTGCGTAAACGTAATGATGGTAGACGACTGTATGGTTGACCTTGGATTCAAGAACAATACCCCGAACAATACCCAATATTTCCTTAGCTTAAAACGGTTTGAAACCCGAATTAAAAATACCCTTGTATATACCTTATTATTATTAAACTTAAATTTAAAATTATAATTATAATATAAATATAAATATTGAATATAGAAGAAGAAAAATATGTGAGAATCCGTCGAGAAAACTGTCATTTTTATAGTACCTTTTCATTTACTGTAGCTCATGCGATCGCATGAGTTTTCAGTGTTTTTGCCATGCGATCGCATGGCCGCCTTTTCCGATTTTGTTTGCTAGTTCGTCGACATCAAATAGTGTACTGTAGCAAATAGTGTTTACTGTAGCAAACAGTGTTTACTGTAGCAAATAGTGTTTACTGTAGCAAATAGTGTTTACTGTAGCAAATCACTGTAGCAAAGTCGTTTTCACTGTAGCACTGTAGCAAAATACGGTTTCACCGTAGCAAATAGTGTTTTACTGTAGCAAATAGTGTTTTACTGTAGCAAAGTCGTTTTTACAGTAGCAATTAGTGTTCTACTTGTACATCTTATAATATATATATATGTATATTTACATAATATTAAATCATATAGAGAATTGGTTTAAATTAGTCAAAATTTTCCGGGTCATCACAGTTATTCTGTGGTGAACGGATTCGTATATCTTGTGGATGTAAGTGGGATAGTAAATGACTGTTGAATCAGGTTTGAAGAATGTACAGTGTAACTTATTAATGTGAAATCTAAATATTCATCTGGCATTACCTACCCGTTAAAATATTTTCACCATTACCAGTTTGTACAAAAGAATTTTTAATTACAATCTTTATGAAAATATACTTACATATATATATTTTCTTCAGATGTAATAGAGATTTAATGACTTAATATGATATTAATCTCATTTGCTTTTCGGTTTGAGCTAGAATAAATAATCTCTAAGACTTTAGAGATTACATAATACCGCAGGATGTTTCTCCAATGAAGTTATGAATCAATACTTCATCGGTTATTTGTTGTTGGTACTCCTTGGTATCTATGGTGCGTATGACGTTGATGCTCAAGGTACAGGTTGTGATGTTGAGGTGTGGAATGCGGATGTTGTTGTTGGTGGTGGTAATGATACTATTGGTGTTGATGATGGTACTGTTGATGCCGGTGTTGATGCTGGTGCTTGTAACCTTTGCACCAAATTCTCCAAAGCAACAACTCGAGCGTGAAGCTCGTTGACTTCTTCTATTACACCTGGATGATTGTCAGTTCGGACGAGCGGATGAATAAGATCTAGGATTTGAGATAGTATATAATCATGACGAGATACTCTGGAAATGAGAGGAAAAAAATAGTGTTTCGGACAGGTTCACCGGTAAGTGCTTCAGATTCTTCACCAAGAGGGAAATGTTGTGGATGAAAGGGATCGCCTTCTTCTTGTCTCCAATGATTAAGTAGACTACGAACTCATCCCCAATTCATCCAGAATAGATGATGACTAATTGGTTGATCCATTCCGGTTATGCTGCTTTCGGAACTCAGGTGAACATCCATGTCGGAATAGCTGTCGGATTCCGAAGAACTTGAACTAGTGGCGAGTTCCATTTCGTACGATTGAATAAAGGATTTTTCGATATGAAATGATTTTCCGGTTATCGGATGGTATTCTAATTACATAGAATATCTACATATATAGAACAAAAGATTTTGTGGATTACAGAGGAATTTACGGAATATGTCAGGTAAAGTTTACAGTAACAGATACGCTAAGATATGAATTAGCAGATACGATAAGATATGAATTTCGTCTATACACTATTAATGCAATCAATGCAGTAAGATGTGTCTAGACTAAGAATGATAAGCAGGTAGTTTTCGACACAAAATGATAAGCAAAACTTTTGACATGCAGACACGATCGAAGTTCAGACCCACTAATGCATCTAAACAACTGTCAGTTAGACACACTAATGCAAGACCTGGTTCGCTAAGACCACCGTTCTGATACCAACTTTAATGACCCGTCCTAATCCATCTGGACGAATACATTACATTTGGTTACATCGTGAGGTACTTGACCTCTATATGATACATTTTACAAACATTGCAGTCGTTTTTAAAAGATAACCTTTCATTACATCGAAAGTTGACGGCATGCATACCATTTCATAATATATCCAACTATAATTGACTTAACAATAATCTTGATGAACTCAACGACTCGAATACAACGTCTTTTGAAATATGTCATGAATGACACCAAGTAATACCTCTAAAATGAGCAAATGCACAGCGGAAGATTTCCTTAATATCTGAGAATAAACATGCTTTAAAGTGTCAACCAAAAGGTTGGTGAGTTCATTAGTTTATCATAAAACAATCATTTCGATTAATTTAATAGACCACAAGATTTTCATTTCCATTTCTCATAAACATCATGCATCTGCATAAAAATCTTTCATATGGATTGAACACCTGGTAACCGACATTAACAAATGCATCTAGAATATCCCCAAATATACAGGTACACTCACCTGTATATAAAATCGAAGTACTAAAGCATCCATAACCTGGATGGGGTTTGTTAGGCCCAATAGATCTATCTTTAGGATTCGTGTCAATTAGGGGGTCTGTTCCCTAATTCTTAGGCTACCAAGCTAAAAGGGTGATATCCGGTATAATGATTCAGCCATAGAATGTAGTTTCGATTACTTGTGTCTATTTCGTAAAACAGTTATAAAAGCAGCGCATGTATTCTCAGTCCCAAAAATATATATTGCAAAAGCATTTAAAAATGGAGCAAATGAAACTCACTATACGATATTTTGTAGTAAAAATATGCATACGACGGAACTGAACAATGCGGGGTTGGCCTCGAATTCACGAACCTATATCATTTGTGTATATATATATATATATATATATATATATATATATATATATATATATATATATATATATATATATATATATATATATATATTAAAACATATAATCGTAACTGAACGAATTTATTTATTATATCTTTAATTTATATATTATGTATGTTTAATTTGTGTATATATTCATAATGGTTAATATTTATATAGTTATATTAATATATCCATATTTATATACATAATTGTTTAAATGTTATATTTAAAAATCAACAGTTTGTTATTTGTATGTATTTATATAAATAATATTAATAGGTTTGATATATATAGTTATGTGCAATTTTAATATAATTATAGTATATGTAACAAATATATTTTTATGTACAAAATATTTATCTGTTTAAAAGGTAGTTTTTGATATTAATAATGATAATATTAATAATCATATTACTTAATAATAATACTTATATTGATAATAATATTAGAAATAACAATAATAATAATAATTATTATTATTATAATTGTACTAGGGTTATGATAACAATAATAATAACTGGTAACTAATACTTATATTAGTAATAATAACAGTAATAACTAATGTTTATAATACTTACTAATAATAATACTAATAATAATAATAATTCTAATACTTAATGATAATAATAATAATAATAATAATAACAATAATCATAATAATCATAATAATAATAAAAATACTTAAATGATAAAATTAATAATAATGAATATATTAATAATACTTATAAGACTAATAATAATAATAATAATAGTTATAATACTTATAATTATGATAATACTAATAATAATACTTATAATACCAATAATAACAATAATAATAGTAATCTTAAAAATAACAATAATAATTGTAATAATAGTAGTAATAATAATAATAATAATAATAATAATAATAATAATAATAATAATAATAATAATAATAAATTTGGAATTGAAAACTACCTTAAAAGCTAGCTTGTAAAAATAAATGCCCGAAACGGGAATCAAACTCGCGACCTCCCGCTAACTCAACCAACACCTAAACCATTTGGGCTGCTGCCCCTTTTCTGATTTATACCCCAATTTAAATCATATAACTCGTATTTATTCTGTTTCATTTTTCTTCTTTCTTCACAGATTCAAAGAACAACCACATCAACAAATAACAATGAATTGTTTTCAGGATTTGAGATTGAAATATAAACGATATGGATGTGGTACATTTGGATTATCATAACAAAAAAAATATATATATAAGTTGCAGCAGCAGAAAAACCAGTAAAAAATAAAAAAATGAAGAACTCAAACTTTGATTCTAAATTCCAGACGTTTACAACTTGTAAATTAAACAGAAATAAATCCATTTGAGGGCATTTGAATTACCAAAAAGCAAAGAAGAAGAAAAAAAAAGTAAAAGAAAAACTGCAGTAGCAGTTGGGTTCGTAAGAAAAAAAAATATCAATTCCTACTTTTAAAATTTATACATTTTTATTCCGTGATTAATTCATGAGATATATCATAAATCACTCACAGAACCTCTAAGAATCATTAATTGATCCAAATTCTTTAAAACGAACTTGAATTTTAAGAATAACACAACCTTTGACTTTTCGATTTGAAACCTTGACCTTCGAATTATCGATCAATCGAAGGAATTAGAAGCTGTAAACTTGCAGATAATTTAACTAGATGATTCCTAAAATATCTGCATTATTAGATTTTTGTGTTTGATTCGAAAATGGATAATGGACTGAAGCAGGCCGTGAAAAAAGATTGGGTTTTGTTTCTGTGAATATCTTTTTGATTCATCAAATAGCAGTCGTGAATATATATTATGCGAGTGATCGATTTTTATGCAACAACAAAAATTGATTGAGTTTTGTTTTGTGGTAATGATAGGATCGACAAGAGTTCACGAGTAGATAGGAAGAACAGAAGAAAAAAATTAATAAATATGATAGGGATATATAGATATCGTGCGTGCATATATATATCTGGTTTATATTATATATTTAATTTAATATTAATAATTCATTATTAATAATATATAATAATAATACTAATAATATTAATAATAACAATACTAATATATTAATAATAATACTAATATTAATAATAATGAATAATGATAATTATAATAATAATTATAGAAATGATAATAATAATAATAATATTGTTAATGATAATAGTAATGATTTTTAATGATGAAGGTAATAATAATAAGGTAATAATAATATCTAATAATAATACAAGTAATAAGTTACCTGTATCTAATTTCATATCTATATATTTTATACTAATAATAATATTAATAATACAGATATTAATATTAATATTAATAATAATAATAAAACTAATAATAATATTAATCTAATAATTATATTTAAACTTGTAATTACATATATTAATATCACAATTTATTAATTATGCAATATTTAATATTTATATACTTTATACTATATATATTTATTATTTATACATTTTAACAATATACATATAGTATTATTTATGTATATATATCATATATATATTCTGACTACTATATATATAATTATGTTTTTAAATATTAAATTTTTTTACATAGATAAATATATTAATTATATATTGGAACAAATAAACTCAAAGTATAATATTATATATTTAATATTTTGTTAACGTTGATAAATTATGTTCAAAATAATTTATAATCAATATACTCTATATATTCAAAATATCAAATTTTAGTTATTTTAAGTTATCTTTCATAATAACTAAATCACATAATAGTTCATTAATATATTTAAACTATTATATATAATTATTTACATATATAATTATTTATATCTACATTTCATAATTTCACCTTCACAATAATTAATATGGAAGTTAAACAGTTAACTTATTAAAAGTCACTAGGAAATTATTGTAAAGTATGCATTGAAAATTAAGCAGGAATCTCCACTAACTTTTGTCCAGTTACCGTTAATTGACACATTTATTCTTACTTGTAAATCACTTTACCATTAATTCCGAATACCGTTAAAGGGGAAAAATTTCTCAAATCAACGTGGATCTCACAACAGAGACTTATAATAATATCACAATCCTTAAGGGACATTGATAAATATCTTTTAATTCAATCGTTTGACATTATTCTTTAACTTTGATATTTCAATATATCAAATAGACATGAAAATCAATAACTTTATGTACGGTATCATACACGTAATACTTTGTTAATGTTTTCAATTAGTATAACTATATCTTATATATATATATATATATATATATATATATATATATATATATATATATATATACATATACATATCTATACACATAAATGTTTGTGAATCGTCGGGAATAGTTAAAGGTTAACTGAATGTATAACAACTGTTCAAAATTTTTGAGATTCAATTAAATAGACTTTGCTTCTCGTGTCGAAATCAAATAAAGATCAAGTTTAAATTTGGTCGAAAATTTCCGGGTCGTCACAGATTATTTGGGTAACGGGTCGGGAAAACCTTCTACGATAACATGTTAGCATATTGTGTTTTAATTTTTTTTTGTTTTGTGCTTATACATACTATCATATAAATAGTGGTGTGAAGATATGTATCTATGTATTCGTTGTATTTAGGTAAAATATGTTGTTTGTATACAAATGATCAGTTTATAATGTGAGTCATAGTATGCTATGAAGTATTGATTATACTTTGTAGTTTATACTTCAAAAATTTATTCATTATTTTTTAAATTGTCTTTTTTCAGATGAAGGATACGAAATCCTGTTTTGAAAGCGGGATGCATAATGCAAGTCCTCCGTATCACTTACTAACACCACGTGCGAGACAAAATGCCACCATAAGTACATGAGGTTAGCATGTAGTTTGTTATTTGATCTGCATTTCTGATTATTTTTAAGAGTAATATTATTATGTTATATATGTTCTTCAGGATTATAGTATTGTTTGTTTAGTTATGACATGCTTTTGAGTTTACCTTTTGATAAGGCATGAAATTGTATTTATGAACGTTGATACTATATATTGAAAACATAATGCTTTAACTAAAAGGGTTGTTGTCATATGATAATGTATCGATGATGGGATTTGTTATTTTGGTTTGTTGATTTTCCAGTACTGAATCAGCATCTGCACCACATCCTAATGCTAATGCTCATCATACTGTTGATGGTCTACGTTCATTTCATTTATTATGATGCTCACGTATATATGCTCGCTTTGTGGAACATGTGGTAACAATATATGATCTCTTGGATGCACCGGATCTTAAAAACTAAGTTTTTCTTTCCTTTTTCTTTATTTTTATTTTAATGTATATTTTTATCAGGCGAAGTAAAAATATCTCCAACACCATATACTGTAACACTTAAACTACGATATGTATGCTATACGGTGGCAATTTGTACCCATTCTGACTGTAACACATTTTATGATTAGTTTTTTTTCATTTGCATCAAAAGACAGTAAACTGTCATTGAAGAGTTGACTATTGTAGTGTTTTGGTTTATTTTGTTTCTCATTTTTACTGATTGGATGGGCCTTAATTGTGGGTTCTTCCCCAGGTCTCTGATCTCTATAAATTCTCCTTCAAACACACAAAGATGTTACAGGTAATTATTTTCAATTAAGTCATTGGAGACAATAATGGAGGTGAGTTTGTTTAGAGTTTAGCAAACTGAGTTCCTCTGTTGTTAATTTGGTTGAGAGGATTGGGAATAATGAAGAGGGTGATCAGGGTTCAACTACTATTATCGGAGTTTCGTTAAGACATCTTGAGAAGTTGAGAATTCGGTTTTGGGTTACTAGGAAGTCTATCAACGAGCCCACAGCTTAGGTATTTTGTGTGCTATATTGTTAACAAGTAGTGAATTGGAATTTAGTTAACAAATGTTGCTATATAATGGTTTGTACTTTGAAGTCTGTTAACAAAGTTGTTGGTATATGTTCAATCTATGTATTTCTATTATGGTTGAACCTTGGGATGATGGCATAGAAATTCATAATAAAGATGCGATGGCTATTTTCACACTCTATTTGTGTATTAAAATACATAAATTTTGTTTTTGTGCATGTTAACTGTATTTAGCTTAATATATTTTTTATTAGTGTACGTATTATTAATGGTTGATGTAGGTCTATTTATTATTGATTGCAATAGTTTAAGGTTAGTTATAGGTTTTAATGTAAGTGTATGGAATATTCAGTGATAATATAATCTGTCTTGGTGTACTCACGTTAATATTACTAATTCTGTAACAAGGTAGCAATGTACACCGATTGGCACGGTGAGTTGTTATTATTGTTATCCATTTCAGCATGGAGGGATTGAGATCGTTCACGTGTATCGTTTTGTGTAGGATGATGGGTTCCATGTGAGATATGGTGGTCTCACTCTTAGGCAGCTCGGTGCAGATGCAGCTCATTGTATTATGTTCGAATTATTATGCCAATATCACACAATTGACTACTTAATGTACACCTATCGCCCTTTAGTAATGTATGCCTTACTCCATCCATTTTATTTTGTCTTATTGACCAAAGTTCCTAAAGAGTGTGTTTATAACTTGACAGGTCGGTAGATGTAGTGACTCGAACTTTTCCATATTTATATATATTAAATGAAATTGTTATTTACAGGATTAAGTGTTTCCAACATGTTAAGCAATCAAACTTGCTAAGACTTGATTAATTGAAATAGGTTTTATATAGACAATTGACCACCCAAGTTGACCGGTGATTCACGAACGTTAAAACTTGTAAAAACTATATGATGACATATATATGGATATATATATATATATATATATATATATATATATATATATATATATATATATATATATATATATATATATATATATATATATATATATATATATATATATATATATATAGTTAACATGGTATTATGATAAGTAAACATATCATTAAGTATATTAACAATGAACTACATATGTAAAAACAAGACTACTAACTTAAGGATTTCGAAACGAGGCATATATGTAACGATTATCGCTGTAACGACATTTAATTGTATATATATATCATATTAAGATATATTAATACATCATAATATATATATTAATACATCATAATATCATGATAATGTAATAATTTAACATCTCATTTGATATAATAAATAATGGGTTAACAACACTTAACAGAATCGTAAACCTAAAGGCTTCAAAACAACATTTACATGTAACGACTAACGATGACTTAACGACTCAGTTAAAATGTATATACATGTAGTGTTTTAATATGTATTTATACACTTTTGAAAGACTTCAATACACTTATCAAAATACTTCTACTTAACAAAAATGCTTACAATTACATCCTCGTTCAGTTTCATTAACAATTCTACTCGTATGCACCCGTATTCGTACTCGTACAATACACAGCTTTTAGATGTATGTACTATTGGTATATATACTCCAATTATCAGCTCTTAGCAGCCCATGTGAGTCACCTAACACATGTGGGAACCATTATTTGGCAACTAGCATGAAATATCTCATAAAATTACAAAAATATTAGTAATCATTAATGACTTATTTACATGTAAACAAAATTACACATCCTTTATATCTAATCCATATACCAACGACCAAAAATACCTACAAACACTTTCATTCTTCAATTTTCTTCATCTAATTGATCTCTCTCAAGTTCTATCTTCAAGTTCTAAGTGTTCTTTATAAATTCTATAAGTTCTAGTTTCATAAAATCAAGAATACTTCCAAGTTTGCTAGCTTACTTCCAATCTTGTAAAGTGATCATCCAACCTCAAGAAATCTTTCTTATTTATAGTAAGATATCTTTCTAATACAAGGTAATACTCATATTCAAACTTTGATTCAATTTCTATAACTATAACAATCTTATTTCGAGTGAAAATTTTACTTGAACTTGTTTTCGTGTCATGATTCTGCTTCAAGAACTTTCAAGCCATCCAAGGATCCTTTAAAGCTAGATCTATTTTTCTCATTTCCAGTAGGTTTATCCACAAAACCTAAGGTAGTAATGATGTTCATAACATCATTCGATTCATATATATAAAACTACCTTATTCGAAGGTTTAAACTTGAAATCACTAGAACATAGTTTAGTTAATTCTAAACTTGTTCGAAAACAAAAGTTAATCCCTCTAACTTGACTTTTAAAATCAACTAAACACATGTTCTATATCTATATGATATGCTAACTTAATGATTTAAAACCTGAAAACACGAAAAACACCATAAAATCGGACATACGCCGTCGTAGTAACACCGCGGGCTATTTTGGGTTTGATAATTAAAAACTATGATAAACTTTGATTTAAAAGTTGTTCTTCTGGGAAAATGATTTTTCTTATGAACATGAAACTATATCCAAAAATCATGGTTAAACTCAAAGTGGAAGTATGTTTTCCAAAATGGTCATCTAGACGTCGTTCTTTCGACTGAAATGACTACCTTTACAAAAACGACTTGTAACCTATATTTCTAACTATAAACTTATACTTTTTCTGTTTAGATTAATAAACTTAAGTTCAATATGAAACCATAGCAATTTGATTCACTCAAAACGGATTTAAATCGAAGAAGTTATGGGTAAAACAAGATTGGATATTTTTTTATTGTTGTAGCTACGGGAAATATTGTAACAATTCTATACAAATCATATCCTAGCTAACTTATATTATATTATACATGTATTTTAATATATTATGTAATCTTGGGATACCATAGACACGTATGCAAATATTTTGACATATTATATCGACCCATCTATATATATTATTTGGAACAACCATAGACACTCTATATGCAGTAATGTTGGAGTTACCTATATAGGGTTGGGGTTGATTCCAAAAATATATATACTTTGAGTTGTGATCTAGCCTGAGACGTGTATACACTGGGTCGTGGATTGATTCAAGATAATATATATATATCGATTTATTTTTGTACATCTAACTATGGACAACTAGTTGTAGGTTACTAACGAGGACAGCTGACTTAATAAACTTAAAACAGTAAAACGTATTAAAAATATTGTAAATATATTTTGAACATACTTTGATATATATGTACATATTTGTTATAGGTTCGTGAATCGACCAGTGGCCAAGTCTTACTTCCCGACGAAGTAAAAATCTGTGAAAGTGAGTTATAGTCCCACTTTTAAAATCTAATATTTTGGGATGAGAATACATGCAGTTTTATAAATGTTTTACGAAATAGACACGAGTAAATGAAACTACATTATATGGGTAAATGATCGAAGCAGAATATGCCCCTTTTTAGCTTGGTAGCCTAAGAATTTGGGAACAGACCCCCAAATTGACGCAAATCCTAAAGATAGATCTATCGGGCCCAACAAACCCCATTCTGGAATTTGGAATGCTTTAGTACTTCGAAATTATCATATCCGATGGGTGTCCCGGAATGATGGGGATATTCTATATTCATCTTGTTAATGTCTGTTACCAGGTGTTCACCATATGAATGAATTTTATCTCTGTGTATGGGATGTATATTGAAATATGAAATCTTGTGGTCTATTATTATGATTTGATAATACATAGGTTAAACCTATAACTCACAAACATTTTTGTTGACGTTTTAAGCATGTTTATTCTCAGGTAATTATTAAGAGCTTCCGCTGTTGCATACTAAAATAAGGACAAGATTTGGAGTCCATGCTCGTATGATATTATGTAAGAACTGCATTCAAGAAACTTATTTTTGATGTAATATATTCTTATTGTAAACCATTATGTAATGGTCGTGTGTAAACGGTATATTTTAGATTATCATTATTTGATCATCTACGTAATGTTTTTTAAACCTTTATAGATAAAATAAAGGTTATGGTTGTTTTAAAAATAAATGCAGTCTTTGAAAAACGTCTCATATAGAGGTCAAAATCTCGCGACAAAATCAATTAATATGGAACGTTTATAATCAATATGAACGGGACATTTCAGTAGATCTCTGGTAGGTTTGGTATCAGATGTTCATAACCAGGTATGTAATCTCTCTATCTCTCGAAAATACTTTATCTGAGTATACAAACATGTTGGAGTTGACACAGGATTAGGTAGGTTACATTTGAGATTTCGAGTCATTTGAATAGTTATTTTGTTTCTCCGTTTATCTTATGTGAGGTGATGTTGATAACATACCACTTAAAACCGAATCGTCTTTCACATAAGTATGTTTCAAGAGCCACATTTTTTATTATTTTTGATTATTCCTAGATTTTTCCGATGCTCATATTCTAGAAGCAGTTCCTTTGTCGAAATGTTTTCCATTAATAAATCAGACCGCTTGTGTGTATATGAGGCCTATAACATTCTCATTTGTTATATGATGTCTGATCGTGAGAAGTCAAATTATCCATGTTCAACTTGAATTTTTGCTTAGTTTAACTATTTTATGTAATTTCATCAACAAGTGTTAATGTTTTTAGTGTATGAATTATCATCAAAATTGTGTTTTGATTGTTTTGTAGGATGATGTGGTTACAAGAGTTGATAGTCCAGTACTGACTAACCGATCGAGCTAAAAGTGAAGGATGAATGAGGAAATGAAGAGTTTGATAATTGTTCAAATGACTTTGTTTGCGTATGATGGAAGACTGTTATGAATGGAAGTGAAATAGACAAATGACATTTGTTAATGATGCATAAATTTTGTCACTTTGTTATCAGGTTAGTGTTACGGGTCCAATCTTTTTGCATAATAAGTAATGACTTCTGTTGACTGAATTTATGTCTGTAGGAAGAAAAATGGCAGGATTTTTGGTGATCTGAATGTTGTAGAGATGGTGGTCAACGCAAAAGCAGTGGCACGTTACAAAATGTGTTAAAGGTCTCCGAGCAGTACAAAAGGTGTTAAAGGTCTTCGGGCATTTAGTTAACAGTTAAATTATTACATGTATTGTCTTGAAGAAAACGATTTGAGGTTGTATTATTAAAATTCACATTGTTTAAACACTCGATAGAGGTGGAAAACTGATCATAGGCCAACAATATTTAGGTTTCGAGACAATAACGTTTGTTAGGGCCACACCATTTGATTATGGCAGTGGTCATGTTAATCCCAAACCGCTTTGGATCCTGGCCTCATTTTTTATGCATGCTTGTTCTTTTTATGCACAACTAATATGGTATGAACTCAAGTTTGCAAACTGAATGGGTTGGGTTATCCCAAAAACTTATTGACGATATTTCTGACTCCCAACAACAATTATTATGTCAAACATAACTACATAAATTTATAATGTCTCTTTTTATAAAGTCTTAGCCTTATATTATTCAGTTGATTTACTATAAACCTAACAAATACTTATTAACATATAATGATTCTAACAAGTCAACACATGTTCAAAACTTACTGATCATGCCTTACCATAAACATTTTTTCTTTATAAACACTCACATAGCCCCGCGAATTCGCGGGCCCTCCACTAGTATATAATAAAAATAATAAAAATTATGTATTTACTTTGAAACTCCATTGTATTCCAATAGATAGTTGATGTTGATGAACAAATCATGCACAACTGCAAAAATTAATAACTAATATTTTCAATTCAATAAATATTAATAACCAATAATTTCACAAAACAAAGCATATACTTATAGTTAATCCGATTAAACGATGTTGTACAAAAAACATACCTGATATGCTTACAATCGGTCTATGAATCCAAAAGCTAATTCGTCGAAATCCATCTCACTCAAAAAAGTCGATGAATCAAAACCCTAGTTACAATATTTTCTTAAAAATAACCTTAAGAGTTATGTATGGAAAAATTTATTATAAGTATATAATTATAGTAAGTATATTTTCATAAATATTTTTAAAGTCATCCATAAACATCACAAAAATTAAACACGAAACCTCTTATAAATATTTCAAAACTCCAATCACTTAAACTCTAATGTTGATTAAAAGAAACCGTACAATGAAGCATAATATATATATATATATATATATATATATATATATATATATATATATATATATATATATATATATATATATATATATATATAAAATAAAACAGTAGACAAAACCCTCACGTGCTTCGAAAAACTTTCGGGATTACGCATCAACATAAGTAAAAGTATTCTCTATGGAGTTGGAGTATCGAAACAGGCAATTGACTCCATGGCCACCAAACTTGGATGTAAAGTAGGGTCCCTTCCTTTTACATATTTGGGGATGCCGATTGGGCATAAAATGCACAAGAAAGAAGCGTGGAACTCTATAGTGGTGAAATTCAAAAAACGGTTGTCGACATGGAAGGCCAAAACTATGTCATTCGGGGGTAGATTAACGCTCATAAAATTGATCCTTAGTAGTCTTCCACTTTACTTTTTCTCATTGTTTCGTGCGCCTTCATCCGTCATCCACCTTCTTGAGAATATGCGCCGTAAGTTTTTTTGGGGCGGGTCGGGGAATGAGTCAAAACTATCATGGGTCAAATGGGATACAATTCTCTTACCTTATAATGAGGGCAGGCTAAACGTGGGGTCACTTAAATAAAAAAATTGGGCATTATTGGGTAAATGATGGTGGCATTTTCGCACCGAAAACGGATCACTTTGGGTCAATATTATCAAAAGCATTTATGGGCGGGATGGGGGGTTGGGACCTTTTAATTCTAACGTTGATTCGAGACGTGTTTCAGTGTGGGGTAGCATCATCAAACTCGGGGCAGACATGGTTAAAGAAGGCATAAACCTGGACGAATTATTCGTACGTAACACTGGAGATGGTCATGATATTAGGTTTTGGGAGGATCTGTGGGTTGGAAACAACCTACTAAAAAATTCTTTCCCACGACTATACAGGCAAGACTCCAATAATGCATGTTTAATCGCGGATAGAGCTACACGGGTCGGTGGTTGTTGGGCCTTTAATTGGGCCTGGAACAGAATGTTAACACAAAGGTTGGTTGGTGAACTAGAGGCCCTCACTGCCTTGATTTCAAACCATGCCTCCGTTGGTGCTGGACAAACGACATGGACGTGTAAGATCGACAACAGCAACAGGTATACAACTAAACCAATGGCGACAAGAATTGATAGCATCACAATTCCTAGATGTTATGTTGGAAACAGAACATTACGTAACAACTATATACCTCAAAAATGGGGATTTTCATTTGGCGGGTTTTAAAAGGAAGGATCGCGGTTAAAACAGAGCTGGAGAAACGAGGGATTGGTTTGGATTCATTATTATGCCCAATGTGTAATAATGTACCCGAGTCAATCGAACACGCCATTCTTTCATGCAGGATGATAATGCTAAAAACGAACATATATTTCATAGCATTATTCCTCAAGAAAGACAAGCTTTTAGTTGCAACTGTTCTATTTACAAGTGATATTCGTTTAAATAATAAAAGGTGAAGACAAAAGACAGATTCGACGAATTGAAGACGCAAACGACCAAAAAGCTCAAAAGTACAAAATACAATCAATGAGGTTCCAATTATTGATAAGAAACGTCTCAAAATTACAAGAGTACAAGATTCAAAACGCAAAGTACAAGATATTAAATTGTACGCAAGGACGTTCGAAAATCCGGAACCGGGACCAGAGTTAACTCTCAACGCTCGACGCAACGGACTAAAAATTACAAGTCAACTATGCACATAAATATAATATAATATATAATTAATTCTTAAAATTAATATATATTATATTATATTATAAAACCGTCGGCAGAAGAAAACAATCAAATGTGAGCCTCCCCAGCTGGCCATGCGATCGCATGGCCTAGAAGGCATAAATCCATGCGATCGCATGAGCCCCAGTTCCAGCCTACATGCCTATAAAAATCGAGCTTTGGTGCACCACAAAAACACATCTTTTTCTTCTTCACTCAACGTAGTATATGTATATATAATTTATATTTTAATTTTAATTTTAATTTTAATTTTAAATCCTAATAATAAGGGTGTATTAGCGAATGTTGTAAGGGTGTAAGTCGAAATTCTGTCCGTGTAACGCTACGCTATTTTTAATCATTGTAAGTTATGTTCATCCTTTTTAATTTAATGTCTCGTAGCTAAGTTATTATTATGCTTATTTAAAACGAAGTAATCATGATGTTGGGCTAATTACTAAAATTGGGTAATTAGGCTTTGTACCATAATTGGGGTTTGGACAAAAGAACGACACTTGTGGAAATTAGACTATGGGCTATTAATGGGCTTTATATTTGTTTAACTAAATGATAGTTTGTTAATGTTAATATAAAGATTTACAATTGGACGTCCCTATAAATAACCATATACACTCGATCGGACACGATGGGCGGGGTATTTATATGTACGAATAATCGTTCATTTAACCGGACACGGGAATTGATTAATAGCCACTAGAATTATTAAAACAGGGGTGAAATTATGTACAAGGACACTTGGCATAATTGATAACAAAATATTAAAACCTTAGGTTACACTCAGTCGACATCCTGGTGTAATTATTAAACAAAGTATTAAAATCTTGTTACAGTTTAAGTCCCCAATTAGTTGGAATATTTAAACTTCGGGTATAAGGATAATTTGACGAGGACACTCGCACTTTATATTTATGACTGATGGACTGTTATGGACAAAAACCAGACGGACATATTAAATAATCCAGGACAAAGGACAATTAACCCATGGGCATAAAACTAAAATCAACACGTCAAACATCATGATTATGGAAGTTTAAATAAGCATAATTCTTTTATTTCATATTTAATTTCCTTTATTTTATATTTAATTGCACTTTTAATTATCGCAAGTTTATTTTATCGCACTTTTATTATTCGCAATTTCATTATCGTTATTTACTTTACGCTTTAAATTAAGTCTTTTATTTAATATTTTACATTTGGTTTTAACTGCTACTAAAGTTTTAAAATCGACAAACCGGTCATTAAACGGTAAAAACCCCCATTTATAATAATAATATTACTTATATATATATATATTTATATTTTTATAAATTTAAACTAATATAGCGTTAAGCTTTGTGAAAAAGATTCCATGTGGAACGAACCGGACTTACTAAAAACTACACTACTGTACGATTAGGTACACTGCCTATAAGTGTTGTAGCAAGGTTTAAGTATATCCATTCAATAAATAAATAAATATCTTGTGTAAAATTGTATCGTATTTAATAGTATTTCTTTGTAAAATATAAAGCTATTTTATATACACCTCGCATAACATCAAGTATTACCATTGAACGTAAAATCCTAGGAATTCACCTGGAATTCATTAGGTCATCTGAACCAAATCGGGTGTCAACCGTAATAACGGTGGTTGCATAGCATGGTTAAAGACAGGACCTTGTGCCAGACCGACAAATTATAAGGGTGAGCTTTACTATTGCTCCTACCAAGGATAGTAATAACATCCGACACGTTTTTGGACCATAATCAAATGCATGTCATTAGACATTGCCTTAACAGTTGCTTGTTCAACGCTTTCCTTTATAACCGGACGGTAGTTTACCGAAAGGTAATATACGGAGCAAGTATACTGGATGTGTTGCTTTCCTAATACAAGGTTAGCAAGTGGGTGACACAAAACCACAAGTTTTGAGCTAAAATTTTCAAATCTGAAACCCACCAAGCCCACAAAAATATTTTGCAAACACCGGTGAAGGGTTATTCCGGAAAACTTATCTAGGGTAAAAACTAGATTTAATTTTCAAAAGATCAAATGTTTTCATAAAGATCCAATTTTCTTAATGGATCTAAATTTTATAGTCATGTGGGACTGTAAACCACATCGTTACTACCATTGTTTATACCGCCGTATTGAAATCACTGATGTACAAAGTGTGAAGAATAAAGAAGTGATTCTAGTATTTCAAGACTATATTGCTTGAGGACAAGCAACGCTCAAGTGTGGGAATATTTGATAATGCTAAAAACGAACATATATTTCATAGCATTATTCCTCAAGAAAGACAAGCTTTTAGTTGCAACTGTTCTATTTACAAGTGATATTCGTTTAAATAATAAAAGGTGAAGACAAAAGACAGATTCGACGAATTGAAGACGCAAACGACCAAAAAGCTCAAAAGTACAAAATACAATCAATGAGGTTCCAATTATTGATAAGAAACGTCTCAAAATTACAAGAGTACAAGATTCAAAACGCAAAGTACAAGATATTAAATTGTACGCAAGGACGTTCGAAAATCCGGAACCGGGACCAGAGTCAACTCTCAACGTTCGACGCAACGGACTAAAAATTACAAGTCAACTATGCACATAAATATAATATAATATATAATTAATTCTTAAAATTAATATATATATTATATTATATTATAAAACCGTCGGCAGAAGAAAACAATCAAATGTAAGCCTCCCCAGCTGGCCATGCGATCGCATGGCCTAGAAGGAATAAATCCATGCGATCGCATGAGCCCAGTTCCAGCCCACATGCCTATAAAAATCGAGTTTTGGTGCACCACAAAAACACATCTTTTTCTTCTTCACTCAACGTAGTATATGTATATATAATTTATATTTTAATTTTAATTTTAATTTTAAATCCTAATAATAAGGGTGTATTAGCGAATTTTGTAAGGGTGTAAGTCGAAATTATGTCCGTGTAACGCTACGCTATTTTTAATCATTGTAAGTTATGTTCAACCTTTTTAATTTAATGTCTCGTAGCTAAGTTATTATTATGCTTATTTAAAACAAAGTAATCATGATATTTGATGTGTTGATTTTAGTTTTATGCCCATGGGTTAATTGTCCTTTGTCCTGAATTATTTAATATGTCCGTCTAGAAATAAAAATAACTATGGCAAAAACTATGAATTAAAAATAAATACGAGCGAAAAATACAAAAATTAGGCTAAAACTATTAAAAAGGGAAAAATATAAAAATATATAAAAAGTTGTAAAAATTACAATTTTTATAAAAATATTATTTTTATATTATTTATTTTATAAAACTATTAATTTTATAAATTATTAAAACTAATTTAGACTTAAAATACAAATTATAAATAAACTAAACTAAATAATAAAATAATTATAACCTAATTAGGGTTATTAATTAATAATAATTATTATTATAAACCCTAATTTCGTACAGCTTATGTTTCAGACGAGTCAAATCACTCCATGTGATCGCACGGAGTGTATGCTATATATTTATGCGATCGCATGACGTAGAAAATTGGGCCAGATGGGTTGGGCTGCTACAGTGTAGCCCGTAAACTTTTATATTTTTTTTCTGTTTTGCTGTTTTGATGTGTTATAAAAAAAAACACAATATTTAAATAAAATTTATATTTTTAAATACTAAAAATAAAAATAAAGAAACTTTATAAAACTTATATATTTAACAAACTCTTAAAAATATATAAATTTTTGAATTTTTAAAACGTATTTTTATAAAAGTAAACTAAAAATAAAAATCTTTTTTTTATATAGCGTTGCGCTTCCGGCTTTTAAGCTAAATTTTGTCCGTTTTTAATAGTTTTAGCGTAATTTTTGTATTTTTCGCTCGTATTTATTTTTAATTCATAGTTTTTGCCATAGTTATTTTTATTTCTAGATTTTTAGGCCTTGCCGTAAAATCCCTTAAGTGCTTTTTCTTTAGACTAAGATTTAGGTGCTTTAGAATTTTGCGACGCCTTTTTAAGTTTTAGTACCTTTTTAAGTTATTTCCATTTGGGATATAGTTTTACTTGTAAGCTTTAATATTTTTAGACGCCTTTTACCTATGTATCAATTATCATTCCAATTAGTAATCTCAATTTGCGATTATAATTTTAAGTTAGTGGTAGTAATAAGGTTGGGTTAGGCGAATGTTTTAAAGTTTTATAAGTCACTCTTTTTATTTCTTATTTTTCAACGCCTTTTTCAATTTTTCTTTTCTTTTTCGACCTTTTTCGACGCGCTCTTTTTCTTTCTTATTTCTCGCTATTCTAGTTTTTAGGACATAGATTTTTATTCTACTTCTTATCTAAATTTCTTAAAATTACAAAAATTTATTTTAAGTGGTTAAATTGATAGACATCAAAATTTTCTGGTTCGTAGTAATAGTTGGATTTGTACGTGGACCGGGTTATTGGAGCCAAACAGTCCTCAATTATATTGAGACCAAACGAATCCTGCCCCTCTGCTGCATCTTTTGGCTATTCGAAACGTGGGCAAAATCAGAAAAGTCTATTGATTGGATAACTTATATAATTTTTCTTTCCTTTTTAAAAACTAATAGGATATTCAGTGAATGCACCGAACAAGACGTTCACCACCTTTTGTACGTTCACCACCTGTAACTAGATCAAGACATTTAGCAAATATTACCGCCGTTGATTTTTCTTTAGAATCGTCATCCAGTCGACCAAGTACTCCAATTCAAATCTCCGATAATCCATTTTTTGAACCCGACTTCACAATTGAGAATCCGGAGAATATTCAGGGACGATTCATAGATCCTGAACCATTAAATTTTCCTCCGGAACCACCAATCATTCAAACAGAGATTGTTGAGGAACGAACCATTAAATCAGAATCCTCTAGTGATTCCGATTCAACAAATTCAATTATGGAGAATCTGGAACCTTTAAGTATGGAAGACCGAATGAGAGCTAAACGCACTGGCCAAGGTCACGCAATTACTCATCCAGACATTAATGCGCCAGATTATGAAATCAAAGGACAAATTCTACACATGGTGACTAATCAATGCCAATTTAGTGGTGCGTCGAAGGAAGATCCAAATGAACATCTTCGTACCTTTAATAGGATCTGCACACTATTTAAAATCTGAGAAGTGGAGGATGAACAGATATATCTCATGTTATTTCCCTGGACTTTAAAGGGAGAAGCCAAAGATTGGTTGGAATCGTTACCTGAATGGGCGATTGATACATGGGACGTTTTAGTTGAAAAATTTCTTAAACAATTCTTTCCTGCATCTAAAGCCGTAAGACTTCAAGGAGAAATTGTTACGTTTACACAGAAACCGAATGAAACTCTATATGAGGCGTGAACAAGATTTGGAAAGTTATTAAGAGGATGTCCGCAACATGGTTTAGATACCTGTCAAATAGTACAAATATTCTACCAAGGATGCGACATCACTACAAGGAAAGACATAGATATAGCACCTCTACTTCTATTTTAATTCGTTTCTATTTTTGCTGTTGTTGCTAGCGTGTTACTTCTGCTGCTACTGCAGCCCATCGTGAAAACAACCAGCTTCCTTTTCTCTCTTCTCTCTTTCTCACTTCCATGTTTCTGTTTGAATGCTGAACTCAAATCGAAAATCACAAAGGCAGCTCACTGCTCGACTGCTATACTTGCTTTTGAATTCTATCAAGAGAACCAACACACACCCTACAACTCACTAGCAAACTGCTGCATACATCTGTTTGTTACTATTTTAAAACCACCACAACTCAACCGTTTATTGCTGATGTTCAGCTCCTTGTTTCTACAAGAACCACCACTCAAACATTATCAAAAGTTATGGGGACTACAAAGAGAGTTATGTCACCTGTTACTGAAGATGATTTGACTACTATCAAGTATGACCCTTTACGAATTAAAGTGCCTCATATGACTGAGTTAGCCTTAAGTTGTTTGATAAGTTAGTTGAATTGTCTTTGATTGGTTCCTTGATCATTTGTCACCTGGAGAAACAAAACAAGATGAATGAGGTGTGTTCTAATTCTTATCAATAAGTATTGTCATGTACGTAGGTGTACTATTATAGTTTTTGATTGAGATTGGGTAAATCTTTATGAATTTGACTTACTAATTATGACTAGTTTGACAATTAAAATCAAAATTTTGAAAACTAAATATCATCCAACAGATGTTAAGAGATACCATGATACCCAAACCACCTGCCATCACCTTCAAAACACCACTCAATCACCACCCATTCTTATGAAACTACTATTACAGTTGTGTTATGTTCGGTTAACACCAAACCAACCACTTCTGTTCCTACTGTTAGATACTTAAAGGCAAATACTTACAACTGCCACTATTTCATTACAAATTTCTGTTCGATTACCAAATTATATGACCTGCAGTTTCTGCTACTAAATAGCTATTTCTAAACCATCATGAACACCTCTATCAAGACCTACTTAGCCAATTACAAATGACTGCCTCCTAATTGTTATTCAATCAAATAACACATACCACTGTTTGTTCTATATTATTAGCTATTACTGCGATTAAAAACCGAAACCACAAACAAATCTTTAACTATAATAGATTATCACTAAACCCTTCATGAATACCATTTATTACTGCTCATATTCAATCCAATTGAAAGTGCAGAAAATATTAATGGATGAAGAAATTAAGAAAATATAAATGAACTAATTACCCATTTGATCAATTAATGAACCATTACTTGATCGATTGATGAAAGATGATGATTAACGATGAAGACGAAGACTGATGATGACTTTGAACAAAGATGATGATGAACCGATGATGTGCTATTCATTAATGATTGTTCATTGATTGCTCTGTTAACGATGATGATGATTGTTTATGGATTTTGCGATAATGTTGTATATTTTTTTTCTCTGCGATTTGCTTTGGCCATGGTTATTCTCGATCTGAATTGGGGGAGACAACAAAACACGCGTAGATCATTTATTTAGGTATAATTATAATATAATTATAATTATAATTATTATTATTATTATTATTATTATTATTATTATTATTATTATTATTATTATTACTTTTATCATATTTATTATTATTACTATTATTATTATCAAAAATTATTATTATCATTATCATTATTATATCTTAGTATTATTATTATTATTATTATTATCATTATCATTATTAAGATTATTATTATTAATTGAATAAATAAATATTATCAATATAACTATTTTTATTGTTATTATTATTATTATTATTATTATTATTATTATTATTATTATTTTTTAAACATTATTATTAACATTATCATTATTAGTATTTTTATTAATAGTATTATTAATATTATTATTATTATTATTACAACAAATATTATTATATTGATATAACGTTAATTAAATTATATATCATATACATATTATAATATTATAAGTATTAATATAATTATATATAAGGATATTAGTCTTAATACATTATAAATATATATAAACTTAGTTGATTAATATTATATGTGTTAATATATATATACTTGATATAGGTTCGTGAATCCGAGGCCAACCCTACAAATTGTTCAGTTCAGTCGTATGCATATTTTTACTACAAAATATCGTATCGTGAGTTTCATTTGCTTCCTTTTTAATTGCATTTGCAATATATATTTTTGGGCTGAGAATACATGCGCTGCTTTTATGTTTGACGAAATAGACACAAGTACTTAAAATATATTCTACGTTGAGTTGTACCACCTTGCATATCTTCCCTAATAGCTTGGTAACTAATATTTACATGTTGTAAGAACATGTAAGCGCGAATCCTATTGATAGATCTATCGGGTTTGACAACCCCAACCGGGCTAGTCGCTCTAGTATCGTAAACGGTTGCATAGTACTTCGTTTTTACTACACTGGTACAGTGTAGGGAGATTTCATAATAAAGGGAATATGCCATATTAATCGTTTAAGTATGGTTACCGAAGCGCTCAATAACTTATAGAATACTTTTATACACTTGCGAGTGTACATATATTTATAAACGGAAATTTTGTGGTCTATTAAAATATTGAAATTATTGTTATGATAAACTTATGAACTCGCCAACCTTTTGGTTTACACTTTTAAGCATGTTTATTTTCAGGTATGAAAGAAATCTTTCGCTGTGCATTTGCTCATTTTAAAGATATTACTTGGAGTCATTCATGGCATATTTAGGTCAGTACCTCGCAATGGGACCAGATGTTGATGACTTCGTCCAGGTGGATTAGGACGGGTCGTCACATATGGGTAGGAATCCTCAAATGGTGGAATATTTCCTTTCCTTTGAATCTCACTCTCAAGGAGTTACTTGAGGGCTCAGGCTATGGGAACTTTTTGGGCACTACATCCAAGATATGACAACCATCCACGTGGTCGACGAGCTACATCATTTGAAAAAACAGGAACCAAAAAATCTTTAATAATGACTCATGGTCCACTCCGAAAATCATATGCGAGATTCAAGTCAAAACCTTTGAATGGATTAGTAATCGATCGATAAAGATTCACAAAGATTGGCTACAATGGCTAAATGATCCGATCAACTTGGGCCGCAACAACAACTACGATCCGGGTTGACTGAATCACTTCCATTAGGGTTGAGTCGTGCTTGTTTATGACCATGTATATTTCCTGTATAGCGAGAGTATACCATATAATGTTTGGATAGATCATCGTGTAGGTCGTGTTTTATATGGGCTGAAAGCCCATCATCTTGTACAGTTTATATATCTATATATATAAATATATTGCTTTTAAAATATATATATATATATATATATATATATATATATATATATATAAAGAGTAGTAACATATGATAATTTCAATTCTTATTATTACTTGGTAGATTAGTTATGATGAATTTTGCGCATTTAAGTAATGAAATATTTTCAAGTTGAACTTAATTCTTATTTAAACTTGATCACTAAATATATCACAACTTATTTTTATTTAAACAACAGTTCGAGATCAACCAGGAGAAACTAAACCACCTACGTGCACATCTCCTGCAGTTGCAAAACCCGCTCTCAACTGCTGCCCAGAAGGAAACTCGTCCAAATCCGAGGGCATGCGCGGTAAAACCCCCTCCCCCACTGCCCCCGCAACGCGACGTGCAGAAGACAACTTTGGGTGGAATTTAAGGGTTAAATGGCAACCCAGAGGGGACTTAACCACCTTCGCGATCATATGTCACTCGCACACACATTAGGGGGAAACTCCTCACACACCATCGCGCAATGCATACCTACTGTTGTAAACGGCGTCTGTTGCTTCCGTTTCGACGCCCGTTACGGCGTTTTGGTGACTAAACCGTTTTGACCCCGTCCCGTTTTCTTATAAGCCGATCAACGGTCAAAAGTCAGGTCAAATGCAGGAAAAATTGGGTCAACGCCGATCAAAAGTCAAAAATTCTATTAAAATCAGTCATAACTCGGTCAAATCAATCAAAATTGACTTAGTTTAGTATTCCATTTTGTATTATATTAACGCTAATAGCAATTATAGGTACAAACTTATCAACGAAGGTTTTTTAGCTCTATAATATGTGTAAATATATATTTATATATATAAAAGTCAACATTAGTCAACATACGTTTCGACCCCGTCTCGGCCCCGTTTTTACCGTTGCGACGTTTTGAGGTCTCTACCGTTTCGGCCCCGTCTCGCGTCTTTTTCAACCTTGGCTGGTGTGTTTTGGATTAAATCGAGGGGCTTACGACATACACCTTGTCACCACAACAGAATCCTGAAGAAAAACATCCTCAGGATTCGAACCCACACCGATTATTTTATGGGTGTGCACCCGTCTCAACACAAAGCTTCCATACCATTCGAGCAACGCCTACTTTAGTTATTAAAAACTTAGATTATTATTATTATATAAATTATAAAACAAAATTAAATATCTAAAACACATAACATATTATAAATCATTACTCCATTAACCTACGTGAAAACATCAAAATTACGTCAAAACCCATCGTAACATGAATGCGTCAACGAAGTGTATTGTGCACAATGTCAGAACGCTTCTAATGAGGCATTCGGCCATGAAAAGTTAGATGGAAAATGGAAAACATAGGCTATTAAGTATTCAAACACGAGCGTTAGATGGAAAATGGAAAACATAGGCTATTAAGTATTCAAACACGAGCGTTAGATGGAAATTGCAAGGGGGGAAAAGTAGGGTGCATAGTACGACTCTCCGTCGTAATCACCTATCCAAAATCATCACAAATCTTATTATTATTATAACAATTATTTTTATTATTACATATTACATATTAGACAAAAGTTATGAATATTACCATGGGCATTTTCGACTTTTCACCTTTTTTAATTTTAACTAAATTTCATTTTACCAATAAAGGCCTCCACATTTTTTTGAAAAATTCAAATCGACCCCCAAACAGGGGATAAAGTGTCAAATAATCATTTTCATAAAAAATGTTAAATAAACTCCACCCAAATATTCAACGGGTCATATCTTCTCGCTCGCAACGATTTAAATTTTTCCGACACCATCGTTCAACTCGAAATAATTTTAGGAACACAATGTCACTAGCTATACGCAAAACGGACGCTTTTTAAAAAACGCTAAATATTTGGGGTACTTTTCATACACGTTGATTTTGCGTTAAATTTTTAAAAGTCGACAATTCCATAGCGAAATGCGGAGATACACATATATTGTTAATTTAAAATAACATTTAAATCTCTCACGGGTTATACCTTTTAGTTCGACTCGAGTTGCGCTTCAACGACATCATCGTTAGCCACAAAATAATTTTACTAAACGCAATAAAATACATTAAAAATCGAACCCCCGGCGCGAAGCGAGGTTCAATAACTAATTTATTATTATTATATCATACTCCGATATGCTAAAGTCAAATGCCATAACTAAAAAATTCATAATAATTATCGCATATAAATCATTGAATGCATTAACAACTCCTTAAAAGCTACCAAATATTCTACCTCTACCTTTTGTTTTAAGAATAGTTTTAGTTTTTTGTTTGTTCAATCAAATAATATAATAACATAATAACTTTTTTAAAATAAGAAAAAGTAAAATTAAATAAAATAGTTGATGATTTTCTTTAAGTATCATGTTAATTTTATGGATCAGTAAAATATAGATCTTTGTATACTAAAGTTTTTATATATAAGGTTTCTGTAATACTAAAAAAATATGTAACAAGTACTGGTATCAAATAGAAAATTTATAGAAAACGTAATGACAAAACATTAATAAAGAATGGACTGTTATAAAGTCATGGATGATAATTTTATTATTATTATAAACATTGTATAGTAAATTTTTTTTAGTATATATATGTGTGTTATGAACACATAATACACACTTAAAAACATATATTTTTCTCTTGGCCAATCCTTTGTTTCTTCCAATTACTCATCAACCAATACCTACCAATTACTCTTCATAAAATTTCTACAGTCAAGAACCAAGCCACTAAAGGTAGTTATAAGCCTACTGAATTATAACACGTTATCAGCACGATTATCTCAACATTTATACTAAATATGGTTGGCTCTGCCACCTAACTAATATATGGTCGGTTATACCACCTAAATGATATATGGTCGACACTGTCGCCTAATTTACATTTTTGTTATCTAACATTTATTTAAATATACTAACATTTACATTTATGTTATCTAACATTTATTTATGTATACTAACATTTACATTTATGTTATCTAACATTTATTTATGTATACTAAAATTTACAGTTATGTTCACTAACATTTATATTTATGTTATACATGGTCGGTTATATCGCCTGAATTATATTTTTGTAATCTAACTCTTATTAACTTTACTAACATTTATATTTATATTATCTAACATTTATAATTACTTATGCAATTAATTATTATTTATTTATGCATAAAATTACCTTCGGCCTGATTACACTTAATACTACTACCCGTGATTTTTTTTTAGCTCAAAACACACCATTAAAAAATATTGCAGCTGGGATTATGATGTAGTGGACTTTTAACAATTAAAAACTAAAGTGGAAAGGTAATAGCCAATTGAATGATAAGCTTTTAGTGGGGTTAGTGTGATGAGATGAAAAATAAAACGAATCCTAAGTTGTTAACACCTTTCCTGAATTTTAATTTAATAATAAAGTATATTAAAATGAATCCTAAGTTGTTAACACCTTTCATGAATTTTAATTTAATAATAAAGTATATTAAAGCGAATTCTAAGTTGTTTAAGATAGAGTGTGATGAAATGAACGTTGCTATCATAAAATGTTAATACAGTATGGTGAGTTTCATTTGCTCCCTTTACTCTCAATTTTTTTTAAAAAAGATGATTAACTCAAGGATGATTTTTCCTACTGTATTGGTCATAATAGCTATCATCCTTGTTGCTTTTACACCACTAGATGAACCTATATTTTATTTTTCCCTTATGGTTTTATTATTTGTAATCATACCATTATTCATTTGTTTTCTACTTATGAATCTAAACTAATTCTAATTTCATGTTGTTATTTGTCCATGAAAAAAATTTTTGATTATGATTATGATTTATGTTGTTCATCTTTCTGAAAATAGAAAATGTCAAACTTATCAAAGCTTGAGTTTGATGCCTTAGACGTATCGGGAACAAACTACACATCATGGGTTATGGACGTAGAAATAAATCTTGGATCATTGGGTATTCTAGAAACTTTAAAAGAAAACAATACTTGTTCCGATCGAGATAAATTAAAATCAATTGCTTTTATTCGCAAACATATTGATACCACCTTAAAACATATGTTTCTCACTATCAAAGATCCACATGTTTTATGGGAAAGTATCAAGAGTAGATTCGATAATCAAAAGGAAATATTACTCCCAGCTGCGAGGGAAGAATGGAGAAATCTAAGGTTCCAAGATTTCAAAAAGGTAAGTGAATACAGCTCGGCCATGTTCAAGATCCGTTCAAAGCTTCAATTTTGTGGTCAAGAAATAAGTGATGCTGATATGATGGAGAAAACTTTCTCCACAATGCATTCTGCAAACATAACTGTGCAAGAAAATTTAAGATTGCAGAATTATAAAACTTTTTCCAAACTTCAAACGTATCTCTTAGTTGCAGAAGTTAATAAAGAATTACTGATGAAAAATCAAGAATCTCGTCTTACCGGTGCGCTAGCATTTCCTGAAGCTAATGCTATTAACAATAATAATAATAAAAGAAGAAATGCACATGGACGAGGAAGTGGACAAGGTCGTGGCCATATTGGCCAAAACCATCATCATGAAAATTACCATAACAATAATAAAAATCATAACTATGTTCGAAATCACCCTTATGGTAATGGTCGTGGTGGTGGTCGTGGTCGTGGTGGTCGTGGTCGTGGACAAAGAAATAATAATCCACAAAATTATAAAATTCAAACACCATACAATCCCACAAATCACAATGTTGAAGAAGGCTCTTCAAAGAATGTTAAAGATTCTTGTTACCGATGTGGTAAAATTGGCCACTGGTCTAAAAACTGCCGAACAAATCAGAATTCTGTTAATCGGCATCAAGAATCCCTAAAGGGAAAACGAAAAGAAGCAAATCTTGTAGATGACCTTGATAAAAAAATCACTGAGCCAACTTGTGACTACTTTAATGAATAAATTTCTAATATATATATATATATATATATATATATATATATATATATATATATATATATATATATATATGTTCCCGTTAAATAAATGGTTGTAGATTTTCAATCTACACCATATCTAGTTTACTACATATTTTCTTATTATGTGCTATCGTTTGTAACATGTTTTGAATGTAATATATTGATGAATTATGTACTCATTATTTGTTTCTCATATTTTTTTTGAAGTTCATGATGTATACTGCTGGAGTAAAAAATCAGTTAAATGGTGGAGATATTTGTATTGCAGACAGTGGTGCCACTCACACCATACTCAAATCTAAAAAATATTTCACAGACTTGAAAGCAACGGAAGGAACTATACATACTATATCAGGTCCTGTGAACTTAATAAAAGGAATGGGAAAGGCAAAATTCATGTTACCAAATGGTACGAATTTTCTGATAAATAATGCCTTATTTTCTCCAATGTCAAAGAGAAATTTGTTAAGTTTCTCTGACATATACCAAAATGGATATGATTATCAGTCAGTGACAACATAAAATGAAAAATATTTAAGTATCACTGATAAGAATCGTGTAATTGAAAAACTACCAAGACTTCATTCTGGTTTACATTATACACATATAAATGTACCTGAAGTAGATGTGGTAGTTAAAGAAAAATCATGTGATCCTGTAATGATCAGTTTGTGGCATGAGAGATTAGGCCACCCAGGATCAACAATGATAAAAAGAATAATACAAAATACACATGGACATCCATTGGCGGATCAAAGGATCCCTCATGATGCACTTATCCCATGTACATCATGCTCACTTGGAAAGTTGATAATAAGACCATCACCTCTTAAGGTTGAAAAAGAATCACCAATGTTTCTTGAAAGAATTCAAGGTGATATATGTGGACCAATTCATCCACCATGTGGACCATTTAGATATTTTATGGTTCTAATAGACGCATCTAGTAGATGGTCTCATGTTTGTCTATTATCAAGTCGAAATATGGCATTTACAAAATTTCTTGCTCAAATTATTAAATTGAGAGCACATTTCCCTGATTATACTATTAAGAGGGTGAGACTAGATAATGCCGGTGAGTTTACGTCTCAAGCATTTAATAACTTTTGCATGTCTATTGGGATTATTGTTGAACATCCTGTTGCCCATGTGCATACACAAAATGGTTTAGCTGAATTATTAATTAAACGATTGCAGCTAATAGCTAGACCATTGATAATGAGAACAAAACTCCCAGTATCTGTATGGGGTCATGCAATTTTGCATGCTGCAACATTGATTCGCATTAGACCAATCGCAAGTCATACATATTCTTCCTTGCAACTTGCTTTTGGCCATCAGCCAAATATTTCCCACCTTAGAACATTTGATTGTGCGGTTTATGTCCCTATCGCACCACCACAATGCACTAAAATGGGTCCTCAAAGAAGGATGGGAATATATGTTGGTTATGAAACATCTTCAATATTAAGATATATTGAACCCATGACGGGTGATGTTTTTACAGCACGTTTTGCTGATTGTCACTTTAATGAAACATTATTCCCTAGATTAGGGGGAGAAATAAAAAATAAAGAAAATGATGTTTCATGGTGTGAACCTCAATTAATGTATCTTGATCCTCGCACAAAAGAATACGAGACCGAAGTTCAAAAAATAATGCATATGCAAGAACTTGCGAATAAATTGCCTGATGCATTTTCAGATACAAAAAGAGTGACTAAATCATATATACCAGCAGAAAATGCTCCAGCTCGAATTGAAATTCCAAAAACTGGCAATAATGTCATTCTTGAGTCTTTGCCACGCCAGAAACGTGGGAGACCAATTGGTTCCAAAGATAAAAATCTTCGAAAAAGAAAATCAGCTGATAATGAGGTAAAAGAAAGTGTTCAAGAAGAACTACAAATCAATACTCCTTCTGCAGAGGAGATTGATGATGTCAATACGGAATTTTCAATCAATTATACACATTCAAAAATATTATGGAACCGAAATGAAATGAAAAATCTTGATGAGATATTTTCATATAATGTTGCATATGACATCATGAATGATGATGATGATCCAGAACCAAAATCTGTCATAGAATGTTAAAATAGACATGATTGGGATCATTGGAAAGGAGCAATACGAGCTGAATTTGAATCGCTCAATAAAAGAAAAGTTTTCGGATCTATCATTCTCACACCTAAAGATGTGAAACCTGTGGGATATAGATGGGTTTTTGTGCGAAAAAGAAATGAGAAGAATGAAGTTACAAGGTATAAAGCTAGACTTGTAGCTCAAGGTTTTTCTCAAAGACCAGGAATTGATTATGAGAAAACTTATTCTCATGTTATGGATGCAATTACTTTTAGATACTTAATCAGCCTGACAGTTTCTAAAAATTTAGAAATGCATCTCATGGATGTTGTGACTGCTTATCTTTATGGATCACTTGATAGTGATATATATATGAAGATACCTGAAGGATTTAAGGTATCAGAAGCAACCAATGCAAAACCTAAAGAAATGTACTCAATCAAGTTACAAAGGTCTTTATATGGGTTGAAACAATCGGGTCGCATGTGGTATAAACGATTAAGTGATTACTTGATAAGCAAAGGGTATACCAATAATCTTATTTGCCCATGTGTTTTTATTAAGAAAACAACATCTGGATATGTGATCATAGCTGTTTATGTTGATGATCTTAATATCATAGGTACAAATAAAGAGATTCATGAAGCCATTCAACTTCTAAAGAAAGAATTTGAAATGAAAGATCTCGGAAAAACCAAGTATTGCCTTGGTTTACAAATTGAACATATGCCTAATGGTTTACTTGTACATCAAACAACATATACTGAAAAGATTTTAAAACGTTTTAATATGGACAAGGCAAAACCATTAAGTACTCCCATGGTTGTTAGATCACTTAATGTTGACACTGATCCATTTCGTCCCTGTGAAGATCATGAAGATATCCTGGGACTAGAAGTACCATATCTTAGTACAATTGGAGCTCTTATGTATCTTACAAATTGTACAAGACCTGACATTTCTTTTGCAGTTAATTTGTTGGCAAGGTTCAGCTCAGCTCCTACCAAAAGACACTGGAATGGGATCAAACACATATTTCGATACCTTCGAGGAACTACTGATTTAGGACTATTTTATTCTAACGAATCGAAACAAGATTTGGTTGGTTATGCAGATGCAGGTTATTTATCTGATCGACATAAAGCTAAATCTCAAAATGGATATGTATTCCTAAATGGAGGTACCGCAATATCATGGCGTTCTCAAAAACAAACACTTGTTGCAACATCATCAAATCATGCCGAAGTGATTGCATTACATGAAGCTACTCGGGAATGTTTTTAGTTGAGATCAATGACACAATTCATTACTGATTCTTGTGGACTAGAACGCGATAAAAGTCCAACAACTATCTATGAAGATAATGTAGCTTGCATAATACAGATGAAAGAAGGGTATATCAAAAGTGACCGAACAAAACACATACCTCCTAGATTCTTCTCATACACTCAAAATCTCATTAAGGACAACCAGATTGAAATGAGATATGTTCAGTCCAGCAAAAACTCTGCTGACCTTTTCACCAAAGCACTTCCAACTGCTATTTTCAGAACACACGTTCATAATATTGGCATGAGGCATGTTCAGAAGATGTAACAACTCAGGCGTTGCCTACTTGAGGGGGAGTCAACTCTATGTTGCACTCTTTTTCCCTTAGCTAAAGTTTTATCCCAATGGGTTTTCTTTAGCAAGGTTTTTAACGAGGCAGTACTAGTTATTCTATAATAAAATTGTCATCCAAGGGGGAGTGTTATAAAGTCATGGATGATAATTTTATTATTATTATAAACATTGTATAGTAAATTTTTTTTAGTATATATATGTGTGTTATGAACACATAATACACACACTTAAAAACATATATTTTTCTCTTGGCCAATCCTTTGTTTCTTTCAATTACTCATCGACCAATACCTACCAATTACTCTTCATAAAATTTCTACAGTCAAGAACCAAGCCACTAAAGGTAGTTATAAGCCTACTGAATTATAACATGGACCTAGTTGTTTATTAGTAGTTTATTAATTTAACCATGGGGGTGGTGGTGACATGGTAAGACCCTAATCTTTCAATGTGAAGGTCAAGGGTTCGATTCCTTGCACCCACAAAGTTATTATCCCTTATGGCCACGGAAGATTGCCTGCAATGACTCCGGGCTGCTCGCGAAACGGGTGATCATCCTGGGATTAGTCAGTTAAATATGTTGGATACTCAGGTTACAAAAAAAAGAAAAAAAAGTAGTTTATTAATTTTAAAAAATTTGTAAATAAACGGACCAAAGATAGATATAGATGATTGGATTATAGCCCTTTAAATTATAAGCTTCATGCGAGTTCTAGTGAATCTCGTAGTCACAAGTATCACTAGTTAAAAGCCCAATAAATGTTACACAATCTAATTGTGTTACTCAAAAAATTCACACTATAGAATAAGCAATTGATTGAGTGGTGTGGTTACAAAATCCAATGAACTATTTGTAATTTTCCTATCTAGCCTTTCTTTAGTTTTTCTATATATATTCTGTTGTTCGAAAAAAAATAATTAAAAGTTCAAAAAAAATTTCACTGCATTACATAATTCACCGATAGCTAGTACTACTACTCAACACACAATAGATCCGCCTTTGTGTGAGAGTTAACACCTTACAAACCCTTATATAATACGAGTAAACAACTAAGTATAAAGACTATGTTTATCGTCTTTCAATAATAAGCGTGTAATGCACAGTTCACTCAGCATTAGATTGTTATGATCCCACATCGCCCAAGTATGGGATTGGGTGATGGCTTATAAGGCAAGGTGTCCCCACCTCCTTCAAGCTAGCTTTTGAGAGTGAGTTCTACACTTAACTTATGGCTAGTCCGAGCTTACCTCCGGTTCGTCCCAGGGTTGGCTTTGGATGTCTTCGGTTCGTCCCAGGAGATCATGACAATTGGTATCAGAGCTAGCCTCATCTTTTGGGACCCCACATCTCGGATTGGTGGCCTATGGAGTGGTGATTTGGACCCGAAGAGAGCGTGCCAACCGTAACCAACATAGCCGTGACCAACGAGGACGTTGGCTCTTTAAGGGTGGGGTATTGTTATGATCACACATCGCCCAAGTATGGAATTGGGTGATGGCTTATAAGACAAGATGTCCCCTCCTCCTTCAAGCTAGCTTTTGGGAGTGAGTTCTACACTTAACTTATGGCTAGTCCGAGCTTACCTCCTGTGATGCCCCGTACAAAACCATCGTGTACGAATCATCAACAACAAGATCATTACAAGGTTAAGTACTACATGCTGTAATAAAAGAAGTTGCATTCACGATAAAAAAGATGACGTCATAACCGACATCAATTGTTTTACACCAACAGTATGCTTCTACGAATAGCAAGCATGAATAAATGTATGTGACCCTTAGGTTGTTACAAAACATAGTTCAAAAGTATTAAAGTTTGAATGCAAGATAAACAGTTCATGTGGTGATAACACTAGAGCAGCGGATGTCTACGGCAAGACTAGCACGACAGCGAAAGCAAATAACCTTAAGCACCTGATAAAAACATGCTTAAAAACGTCAACACAAAGGTTGGTGAGCTATAGTTTAAGTATAACAGTATGTAAGGTAGGCCACGAGATTTTAGTGCTGCAAAGAGCGTTTCAAAACAGTATGATAAAGTATATGTTAACCGTGGGCACTTGGTAACTAACTTAACGTTTATACCCCCTGAAAGTACACTTGGCAAGTGCGTATGTATACGAAGTATTAAACACTCGTTAAATGCTAGCGCTACTAGCCTGAGTGGGGATGTCAAACCCTATGGATCCATATCTAAGATTCGCGTTCACCGGTTCAAAAACCAATGACTAAACGTTACCGAGCTAAAGGGAATGTTTCTGCCGTTATATAACCCACACATATATAAGTTTAAGTACTCGTGCCTAGTATGTAAAATATAAAATCCGCATGTATTCTCAGTTCCCAAAATAAGTTAAAGTAAAAAGGGAATGTTATAACTCACAATGATAAAGTAGCGGTAAAGTATGACTCGGAAAGTAAGCAAGTAATGAAGGTTGTCCGAACGGGTCCTCAACCTAAGTCAAATATTACTAAGTCAGTAAATCGTCCGAATAGGTTTAAAAGTATGTAAATAAGGTCTTAAGGGTCATCATCATTCATCATTTAACAAAAGGTGTAAAGTAGGTTTCGTTTATGAAAGTAATTTAAAACAAAGGCTGACTTCGATCAGTCACCACGGCCTCTACCCTTACTGAATTAAGGTGAGACCAGTGGCCATGGCTCCGTATATGAGTCCTTTAAGTGTGGTAAAATTTACAGAACCAAACTCGTCTTCGTTTGACCGTGGCGACGGTCTAAGTGCGAGTAGGTCAGAAATTTCTGCAAAACGTTAAAAGGACATAGTGACGATCGGAGGGCCATAAATCCTAAACCGTAACTCGGATTAAGACGAGTCCTATATGAAAAATTATCTACTAAAACAGAGCTATCTAAAAATCAACACTAAAACAGCCCAGGTCTTACTGATCAGACCCAGAAACAGCAAAACAGTAGGGTCAGTAGGTTCCGGTGGTTCTTGGTGCTCGATGCTTATCATGGTTCTCATCCTTGATGCATATAGCTTCAAGTGTACAACTCGCTGATGTGTTTGCATCATTTTCACCAAGGTTTGACCATCATAACCCAAGTGTAAGTCTAAGACATGAAGCACCACTCACTTAAGTGTTGCAAGTGTTTTGATGAACCAAAGTTACATCAAAGTCTTAGATCTAACACATACATGAACTATAAAGTGATATTAACCAAGTTTTGACTATTAGGACACAAATGTAAGTCTAAGATGTGTATCACAACTTACTTAAGAGTTGTATGAAGTTTGATGAACCAAAGTTGCATCAAAGTCTTAGATTTTACACCTACATGAGTTATAAAAGTAATATTAAGTTATGAACTTGAAAGTAGACTTATGCAAACAAGATCTTAAGTTGTAGAACATAGTTCTTAGTTAGATCTTGAAGATCTTAGACCCAAAAGTCTAGATCAAACATAAGTGTACAAAGTTATAATTAAAAAGTTTCATTTACATGTTCTTGAACTAGTAAAGTTAACTTTTAGTTCAAGAGAAATGAGATCAAGACTAACTTGTAGTACTTGACCAACAACAACCAAAATCACAAAATTAAAGTGCAAGTAAATGAAATAGTAAACTAAATGAACAAGTTAATAAGTCATGGTTATTCATACTTTAAAGATTCAAACCAAAGTTTGATCTTTAAGAAAGTAAACTTTAAAGTTTACTAACATGACTTACAAGTATGATTTGCAACACATGAACTCTAAATCTTTTTAAAACAATAATTGTAGAACATAACTAATAAGTTAGTTCTTGTGTGTTCTTGTTATAACAAGATAGATGAAGAATCAAACTAACAAGTTTGCTTCTTAGAAGATCATAAGTAAATAACAATAACAACTAGTAACTACATGTATTTAAACATTAAGCAAGAACAAGTAAACAACAACAAACAATGATGATGATTAAGGGTGTGTAATTAGGTTTTTGTAAGAAAAGAAGAAGAGAAAAGAAGTTCCATTTACTTACAAGAAAGAAAGAAACCTTGAGAGAAAAGAGAGTAAAAATGAAAGCAAGTAAAAGTGTGTTATGGAATGTGAAGAGTAATACTTAGTATATGTAGTAAAAAAAAAAAAGCAACCAAACCCTCTTGTGCACCTACAAGGCCACGGCCAGCTGAAAAAAAAAAAAGAGGGAGGACTTTGTTTGATGGTTACTAGCATGTCAAAGTTCAAAAGGGTGGTTAATAGATGGAGTTTCATGGGAATTATGAGCTAACAAGATTCCAATTGTTCTTAACTAACTAGTTTCCATTTAATTTGATACTTACATGCAAGAGTGGGCTAGTTAGTCCACTTAAAATGTAGGGTGGGCTTATAAGCCCAATATCATGTGTCCATGTACAAAAATAAAGCCCAAGTTGTATGTAATTAACAAATAAATCCAAGTAAAGCCCAAGTAATTAAATAACAACCTTAGTTAATTAAAATAATTAATAAAACTTATTCATGAATGTAAATAATACTTGAAAATATTATTCGTGTAAGTTTCGTGTGTCACAAAGACGTTTCGGGCAATTAAAATCAAGTACGGGCAATCATGGCAACATGTAAATGTAATAACATACATTTGTTTAATCACAAGTATTAATAATAATAATTATTAATAATTAACGTTGGAAAATCCAGGGTCGTTACACCTCCGGTTCATCCCAGGGTCGGCTTTGGATCTCTCCGGTTCGTCCCAGGAGATCATGACATAGATTTTGTACTCGGAGGGCTTGATTACCCGAAATTTATCTTCTATGAGGAGTCAATATGCTCGTTTATAAATCTAATGCAAAAAAATAAGACTTTTTTGCTCAGTTGGTCCCTCTATTATACCCCAAATCGCTAGTTTGGTCCCTCGGTTTTTAATTTGGCAATCAGAGTCCCTGAGTTATTTTGATTTTGGAATTAGCGTCCCTCCGTCAACTTGCCATCCAAATCGAACGTTAAGTCTCATCATGTGAATTGCATGTGAGGGTAAAATAGTCTTTTTACTCTTTTGTTCACTAAAAACGAAGGACCACCGGCGCAAAAAATCAAAAAATCTTATAATTTATATATTTTTTATTTATATGCTTATATGATATAAAAAATATATAAATTATACCCTTGATGTTTTATAAATTTCAATTCATAAGCTTCGGTCCTTCATTACAACTACAACAACATAAACAATCGACACTATCTCCGATGATTTTATTCTCGACCACCACCTACGATCTACTATCCTTTCTTATTCTCGAGGTAAACGATTGGTTGTGTTTTTAATTTGTGGATATCGTTTGAACACATGAACACCAAATTACATGAACACCAAGTTACATATTGTTGCTCCAAAAAAATTAATTAAAAAAATAAGCTACGGAACAAGGATGAATTTATGGAACTTACAAATCAAATTTAACTTATAAACATTCCCATTAATTGCTTAATTTGCTTAATGCGTTATATAAGAACATGTAATTGATAATAAAGTTCAACTAAGTTGAACAGCAACAACAATTGATGGTGCCTTAATTTTGAACATAATTGGGGCTAAATGAATTGATGACAGAACCCTTACTTACGAAATTAAACACTCACCTGGTGATAAAATTAGAAGATATGAGTTGATAATGATTAGAACAACGAATTTGAATCTGAAATTTGGCAGAGAGATTCACGATGTGAATCTTAATCTAATTGCACTTTTACTTTTCGCTAAATGTTTCCGGAGACCAGAACGGTTATGTGTTCGATTTTAGAGATGAACTCGATCCAATTGATCTCGTAGATTAGGATTTGAATGTAGAACACATGTTTATGTACGAAGAAGAACTCAGCATATATGATTCATGAATATGTAATTTTTGTGTTTGTTATAATCTGAGATAGAAATGAGATCATTAAATGAAATTGGGATCAGAATTGGTTTTTATGAAACTCGAATATGATTTTGTGTTTTTGAGTTTTGATGAATTTGTGAATAAACAATTAAGAAAGTTTCTTTTCAGGTTTCATAAGGGGATTATGTAATATGTACTAGATTTTTTTATTTTTTTAATTAGGGCTTGCAATTTTGGGGAAGAACATGTTGATTTTGGTGAAGAACATGTTGAGTAAAAGTAAGGTTTTATATATAATAATAATAATAATAATAATAATAATAATTTATAGATTCATGTTTTTATAAATTTATAAAATAAAAATATAAACATTATAAGTTTTTTTGCGCCAGTGGTCCCTCACTTTTAGTTTAGATATTTTTGCGCCGGTGGTCCCTTGTTTTTAGTAAAAAGACGATTTTACCCTCACATGCATTGCACATGACAAGGTTAACGGACATTTTTAACAGAAATTTGACGGAGGGACGCCAATTGCAAAATCAAAATAACTCAGGGACTCTGATTGCCAAATTAAAAACCGAGGGACCAAACTAGCGATTTGGGGTATAATAGAGGGACCAACTGAGAAAAAAGTTAAAAAATAATAAATAGATTATTAATAATATATTTCCCTAAAAATAATCGATAAAATTTTGAAGGGAGGTATACAAACACTTTTTTTTTTTTTAAATGCAACAACAAAATTACTCCATATCTTAAAAAATGTTTTAGAACAAATTAATATTGTAGAATTTGTTATTGAAATCGGTGATCGAGTTTTCAATTGGTCAACTAAGCCCTTACCAAACTGGTAACCTCTACAAGTTTGATTTTCTAAACACACCGTCGCAAGTGGCAATTCTGTCATTTCCACAATCAAATTCATATACAGTACTATCTTTCTACATTCTACAATGGCATAACTGTAATAGTTCAATCTTAGGCCTACATTTACATCACTCGTTCCGCATCATTATGTCCGTTTAAAGCCCCTGTTCTCATTTTCTCTTCCAAATTTTAACTAAAATAAAATAAATAAAATGCTCATTTCATTAAATCCTTATTACCATTAAAAAAATCACTGAATTCCAGTACCGACCTCGTCGGAAACAATGGCGGTTTCCGATAACACACCGTCCACCACTGGCGGAGTTAGTCTCGCCTCCAAAACAACTATATTTGGTCAAAGACTATACGTCATCATTGCGGTTACCGTCTTAATAGTTACACTAGCTCTCGTTTTGATCTTCCTTTGTATTCGTCGTAATTCAAGTACTAAACGACGTCGTAGGTACTGATCATGAAACCTTTCTGTTTTGTATATTTCATACTTCGTAGTCAGTCATGTTTAATACTACTTTTGATTCAAAATGCATATCTCAAATCTCCATTTATGTATACAATGATGTGCAATGCTAGCTGTATGTATTTTGCGTTTAATTGCACTTTAAATAAAACGTCATGGTAAATAAATTAATAAAATAAGACGGAAATTGTGGCGATTTGACTGAAGTATACCGGTCTTATTCCTTTCTCTTATTTATTATTACCGCCAGTAAGTTTTGGTTTACAAATTACAATAACCAGTTCTGTATTTAATCAAAAAATTGCAGTTACATACAAGATACACTCAGCTAAAAATTTTATGAAGTTTTCCTTGTTCGAGTATCTTTAACTAATCTTTATATGTATTATGTATTCATTATTATCATCAAGTACGATGCGTTTGAAGGGTCACGAATGTTACCGACGGTCTCAAACGCTGTCACCGTGGAAAAAAATGAAAAAGTTGACAATGTGTCGAAACTTAGTGTGTTTGAGAAGAATGCAAGTGGGGAGGAAGAGATCAAACCAATAATTCAAGTTATTGATGGTAATATTGGGAGTGGGAATACGAATTCGGGTAGTAACGAATCGGGTACATGGCGGAGTGAAGGAGCGGCTTCATCAGTATCTGCAGAGGGTTTGAGTAATATGGGTTGGGGGAGATGGTACGGGTTGAATGAACTTGAAACTGCGACTGGTAATTTTTCGGTTGAGAATGTGATTGGTGAAGGTGGGTATGCGGTTGTGTATAGAGGTGTGTTACGGGATGGTTCAGTTGTTGCCGTCAAGAATCTGCTTAATAACAAGTTAGTTTTCTTTCTATTAATGTTATTAATTCGGTTTCTGTTTATGTTTATTGGTTTGAGATTTTGACTGATTCGCTTTGGAGTAGTAGGTGATCAGATTTTGTTAGATCTAAATTTGATACTTGCATATTAGCAAGCTGTCCCAATTAGCTTTGAAGATGGTATTGCATATAAAAAAAATTCTTGGATTTAAAAATAAAAATTAAGCAAATGGTAAGTTTATCATATCGTTAAAAAAAGGAAAACGTTTGATTTTTGGGATTTTATACTGTAATATTGCACACAGTACTTACTGTATAATGTGCAATTCCATTCATTCATTCTTTTGGTTGAGATGTAACTCATTTTACTTGTAAAACGTTAAGCGTTGTAGTTTCCTTTATACAGTGTATTTTACAGCCTCAACTTGTCCTTTTTTCGTAAAGAACACAATAAATGTTCGTAATATACTCGTTGACGGTGTCATGGTGTACAGATATAGTAATAATTAAGATGATTAGGTTTTTGAAGCTAATCCATCTTAGGGAGTAACTTCTACCTTAAGCATATTGGTTCTTCCATTTAAAAAAATGCAAACTTTGTCTTGAATCTAGATCTCACCAATAAAAATATCCCAGTCATCATTGGAAAATGTTTTAAATCAAAAAAGAAAAAAAAATCCGGGTCAAAGTCTAGACAAGATGATTATTAGCCATCACTATGTTCTTCAGTTTTTACTTATAAAATGGTTTAGATTCCATCTTGTAAATGGTCAAACTATTAAAGTAACTGTGATGGTGAATTATACCAATCGATGTATTTTGCAAAAAGATAAGGAGGGTTGATCGGTGTATTTTGCAAAAGATAAGGAGGATTGATGTAATTCCATGTAAACCACAAGGATTATCGGTATAAATTACTAAAAAAAAAAAACATAAATGCACATTTTTGTGTACAGGACTGATTTTTCTTGTAAACTTTAGTATTTTCTCTGCATAATTGCTAGAACTGTCCTTTAATTGCTATAAAAGCCAGTTAAAACTAATAAATTGAGATGGAGAATAATATTATGTAAAATGGATCTGATTACCATCTACATTAGAAATGATAGGTTTTATTAACTCAGAAGAAACTGGATCACATGGTCGATTGTGAAACGAAGGTGCGTGTTGTAACATATTTTTTATCTCTTATTATATAATGTTAGGAGACAGGGTGATGTAACATATTTTTAATCTCTTATTATATAATGTTGCCTACTTGCACTTGCACTAGTCTTATTTTATTCACTTGATCTGCATCAAGTAACTATGGTTCATAATAAACTTATTTAGTAAAGTAGCTGGAGAAGACTTTAGATGCAGATAATCCATTTTCTTCTATTTTGTTCTGCAAGTGCATTCATTTAATATATTTTGGCGTGATTCATAATTCAATGACCAAATGCTTACTACTACTTAACTTTATTAATGTCACATGCTTTGTAGGGGCCAGGCAGAGAAGGAATTTAAGGTGGAGGTCGAAGCCATTGGAAAAGTAAGACATAAAAACCTCGTGGGTCTAATCGGATTTTGTGTGGATGGTACTAAGAGGTACTTAAGGCTTGCAGCCTTGCATTTAGGCTTCATATATACTCTTTGTAGGTTCAAAATTGAAAATGAAATGTGAATGCAATTATTAGTCTGATTTTAATTTTTAGAATTTTTTTCCGACTTTTACCCTCTTACATAGTGGTAGAATAATTAACACAAAGACAAAAACTTGTGTAATTAAATAACTACTGCCAGCTACTAATATAGTATGGCTGTGCTTAATTGTAACGTAGGTTACTCGTGTATGAGTATGTTGACAATGGAAATTTGGAACAATGGTTACATGGGGAGGTTGGACCTGTCAGCCCATTGACTTGGGATATCCGAATGAAGATTGCAGTCGGGACTGCAAAAGGGTACGTTTTTTGTCCAGAATTGTATATTATAATAGAATTAACAAATATGTAAGACGAATCGAGCAAATAGTTTCCGTTTCCATTTGGTTGTTCTTTTATTGTTGTTGATACCGGCAAGACCCAAATGGTTGATGTAGGGGTATTGTTGAACCATTAGTAGCAGACATGACATTTCTGGCCCATTTATTTATGAACGGGTAAAATCAAAATTAGAAGAAAAAAGTAGCTAAAAGGGAAATGCTTTGAACGGGTTACAAGTCACTGAAATTCAATCTGACCCGATACCAACTCCGTCTATCTTGCTAGCTGTAACTAATAGTGCATATGATTTGTGATACTAACAATAGTTTTTTTGCATTAGGCTAGCATATTTACATGAAGGGTTGGAACCAAAAGTTGTCCACCGTGATGTAAAATCAAGCAATATTCTCCTGGATAGAAAATTCAATGCGAAAGTATCCGACTTTGGACTGGCGAAGTTGTTGGGATCTGAGGAAAGTTATGTGAACACACGAGTAATGGGCACATTTGGGTTAGTGAACTTTACAAATCTTGTGATTTTTCCAATCTTTTTGTTACACTCTAATCTTATACTACACTCTAAATATCCAGATATGTATCACCTGACTATGCAAGCACGGGGATGCTAAACGAGCGTAGTGATGTCTACAGTTTCGGTGTTTTACTCATGGAAATCGTTACAGGAAGAAGCCCTGTTGATTATTCCAAAGCACCCGGCGAGGTAAAATAAATTATATTTTGAATTTTAGTTTTTGAGAAGAGCTTGGGTGAAACATGTCAAACGGGTCGAAAGTTACCCAAAATGTATATTGGATGTATTTTCACTTAATGGATACATGTTTTAACGTTTGGTATTGGATTTATTATAGATGAATTTGGTTGACTGGTTTAAGGGAATGGTGGCAAGTCGTCGTAGTGAAGAGTTGGTGGACCCCAAAATAACCGTACAACCTCCTTCAAGAGGTTTAAAGCGCGTATTATTGGTGTGTCTTCGTTGTATAGACATGGACGTAAATAAGCGCCCAACGATGGGACAAATTGTGCACATGCTTGAAGCAGATGATTTCCCCTACCGCACAGTGAGTCTTCTTTTGACCCATTTTGCCAAATCTAGTCACAAATAAGCAATATTCATGTCGCGAAAACTTTATTGTTTCTGTAAGTCCTTATGTTTGCCCCTTGTTATATCTTGCAGGATTCTCGCCCGCCTAGAGACACGAACGCTCTCCTTTCAGGTTCAGATCCTGCAAGTAAAGAGCGTTCAATAAACTAGTTTTCTCGAGTATGTATGTGCGTCTGGTTACGGTAAATGCTTCAAAATATTGACCTCAATGAGCACTGTATTGTAAATATAGCTGAGTAATATCGGATTGTACTTGACATTATTCGTTATTTTTGCTACATGTAAACAGTTATACTTCATTATAAGCATAATTAGTTTTTTGAAGGAAGGAGAAATCACAACATTGTCACTTTTTTAAAACTGGTTATCCGACAAGTTTTACGAACGGACTAATTTCATGGCGATCAACGACTTTCAAAAAGGTTTATTTATGATTTTTGTTGTTAAAATTGGAGTATAACAAGATCTCAAACACATCAGAAGATAATAAAAAGGAGAAAAATATGGAAACAATAATGATTTTTTAACCTTCTTAATTTGATTGATTTAATCAATGGGAAAAGGTAAATTAAATACGGAGTAGAAAATGTTACGGACACGTGTCACACGGTCAATTGCATGTTAACTAACTAATCTCATGAAACAACCAGTAAACGCTACAAAACCAAAAAAATCGCCACCTTTACAATAACACCCAAAACACCAGATCTGTTCACAGGCAAAAACTCCCCACAATGGAAGAAATATTAATAAAAAGATTAGAGGCCGCTGTAACGCGGCTGGAATCGATCCCTCACCCTCAAGGCGGTTCTCAACCGCAAGCTGTGTCGTTTGACCCTGCATCAGCATCATCAGAACCGTCGATCGTTGCATTTAATAATCTGATCAGAGAATACGTCGGTAATGTGTCTGATGTCGGTAACAAGGTTGGTGGACAGGTTAAGGATGTTACAAATATTCTTAGTCAGGCTTTTGCTGCTCAGAAGGATCTTCTTGTTAAGATGAAACAAATTACCGAGGTTGATTTTTATTACGTATTATTAATTATTAATCTACACTTTAAAATATATTGTGATCGATCATGCGATTATAATATCACATATCGTGTTTGAAATCTGTGTCTGTGCGGGATCGATTAATCGTTTCGTTATAGAGTACTAATATATATAAATGTATTGTGTTATGAGAAGATGTAGATTAGTGGATGTTTGCCCGTTTCATGCAGATACATTATCAATACATATTATATCGTTTATCGTCCAATATCAGCTAATATCGTCCAATATTAGCTGAATTCATTTGAACAATAATAAATAAATAAAAGGAAATGAATTTATAATCGTTTAAATGATATGATGTATTAATGGTGCAGAAACCTGCTGCGGGAGGACTGACCGAATTTCTGAGGCCGTTAAATGAAAAGTTAACAGAAGCGAATAAGATGTCAGAAGGACCGCGTTCTGATTTCTTTAACCATATAAAAGCTGCTTCCGAGAGTCTAACTGCTTTAGCATGGATTGCATATACAGGCAAAGATTGCGGTTAGTATAATTTGTTCTTCGTTTTTCGTGTTTTTTCGGTTAAAAGTACGGAATGTTGCATCACTGTTGTATGTTCTTATGTTTCCAGGAATGAGCATGCCGATTAAACATGTAGAAGACTGTTGGCAGTCAGCCGAATTCTACAGTAACAAGGTACTTAAACGAATGTCGCTTTTTTTTTTTAATTCTGCCTTAAATTATGTATTATAGAATTACTTGATCTTTTGGTATATTATTTTTATGATAGGTTCTAGTTGAATACAAAAATAAAGATGCAGCTCATGTGGAATGGGTTAAAGCTCTGAAGGAACTTTATGTACCGGGTTTGAGAGATTATGTGAAAAGTCACTATCCTTTGGGGCCCGCTTGGAGTTCAACAGGGGGGTCTACTGATACTGTATCAGCAGCTGCAGCCAAATCTTCGGTTCCAGGTGGTCCGAGCGCTCCGAATCCTCCACCACCAGCGTCACTTGCCAGCTCAAGTTCTTCATCGGCATCATCATCTTCATCTAAGCCACAACAAGGAATGTCTGCAGTTTTTCAAGAAATTAGCTCAAAGCCTGTTACTGCTGGTACCCTTCCTTTTATAAACTTCTAGAGGTGGCAATACGGGTGGGTTGGGTAACAAGTCAAACTCAGTTTCTAAAAAAAAAAAAAAAAAAAAAAAACAGAGTTTTTGGTCTGTTAAAAATAAGTTAGGTCAAGTTGACATGTAAGACCATCCTTCCAAAAGTATCTATAAATAATTACTGTATCATCAAGTGATATATTTAGCAGGGTTTTTCTTTTCTTTTCTGAAAAACTATATTTAGTAGGTTTTATGTTTTGAAGATATAATTTAGAAGACTTTTAACCCATTCAACCTAGTTGATCCTTATATGGAGCTAATTTCATACATAAATTGGTTGAAATACTACATTAAAAAAATTGGTTGAAATAAAAAAAATTTGAGTTTCTAGGTGCATTGAATAGTTATTGACTTTCAGTTTGATCTCATCAGGATTAAAAAAAGTTACAGATGATATGAAGACTAAAAACCGCACAGATAGAGCAGGGTTTGTGAGTTCTGGTGAAAAAGAAGTCCGCAAGAGCGCACCGTCAGCTGCTAAAGTTGGACCCCCAAAGCTCGAGCTTGTGATGGGCCGCAAGTGAGTACATACATTGTATTCTTTGTAACAAAGATTTATTACATTCGGTTATTCATGGTGACTGTATATACTTTTTTAAATGATATGTAGATGGGTTGTTGAGAATCAAATTGGCGTGAAGGATTTATCAATTGATGACTGTGATCCAAAGCAGACAGTTTATATCTTTGGATGCAAAGATTCAGTTCTACAGATCAAAGGTACAACATATTTTTTTCTAATCTAAACTTTAACCTATGTTTACCGTTACTATGTTCTATGTATAAGATATCTATTTGCTTTGTGCAGGAAAAGTTAACAACATAACTGTTGACAAATGCACGAAAATGGGTGTTGTATTTACGGTCAGTGATAAATTGGTCAAATTTTGTCAATTTTGTCAAACATGACTACATCATAGTTATAAATACCCGCATTCTTGGGTAACCCGAACAGGAAAACCAGATAACTTCTATGGTTACTTTCAACATGTTTAATATGCTCCAATTTTACGCGTATGAAAATCAATTTATTCGCCGGTTTGACCTATGTTAGATTTAATTGCAGGACGTTGTTGCTGCTTTTGAGATTGTGAATTGTAGCGGCGTTGAGGTGCAATGCCAGGTAAGTATGCGTCTCACTTGAACAATCTTATAGCGCTGTATTGAAGAATGCCTATATAGTAGTAATAACTGCAACCATTTCTAATAACTCACCCATTTCAACGCGTGCGATCGCACAGGGTGCAGCACCAACAATTTCGATAGACAACACGGCAGGTTGTCAGTTATTTTTGAGCAAAGATTCTCTTGGTTCTTCTATAACAACTGCTAAAGCAAGTGAAGTTAATGTCATGGTTCCTGCTCAAGATCCTAATGCTGATCTGGTATATATATACATATATGCTTCCATCTTCTTTTTATTATCCTTTTTTTTTTTTTTTTTCCAAAATTTTGTAAGTATTTTCTTGAATTAAGAAACACAATAACAAGTATTAAAGTTAAACTAGTTAGAAGGTTTTATGTATTGTGGATACAGTTTGGGCGACTTTCGACCCGTTCAAGACGTTCTCATTTGGATCAAAAAATGTTTTTTACCAATGAGACTGACCCATTTATCCGCTAATGGGTTAATGTTGTCGTTATTACCAAGTATGTGTCTAAATGTTTAAAAATTTGTGATGTTTTGTTGCAGGCAGAACATGCTTTGCCACAGCAGTACATTCACACGTACCAGGATGGCCACTTTGTTACGACACCCGTCTCCCACTCTGGAGGGTAATCCGTCAAATATGAATGCAAGTTCAGCCATTTCCTATTCTTACATTCCTTTCTTTTATTCATAAAATAAATTCCATTTTATTTATTTATTTATTGACATTTACATTTCAAAATGATGTTGCTTTTGAGTTTCTAAATTTCAATTTCTGATCGAGAGTCTCGAGTCAGTTAATGGGTCATTATTACTCATGTCTATCAATTGTATCAGATACAGATATTGTTTTCTTTCTAAGACATTGCTTTATGGTTACAGGTTATCTGCACCTAAAAGTGTAATGGAGCTGGAGATTAAGGAGAGTAAGGAGAATAAGGAAAATAACGAGAGTAACGAAAGTAAGGAGAGTAATGGCAACTACGTTAATGATAGACAGTGGTTGTACTATATGTTTTTAGTTTTGCCAGTAGTGATTGCTTTGATAATAGCCCTGGCACTATCATCATCATCTTGAAAACATTTTGGTTCAAATAAGTGCAGAATGAGGTTGCACCTTAAAGACTAAATTTCTCAAATAAATTTTACTTCTCTTTCTCAAAACTCAACTGTAGCTACTTCATATATTTGTTCTGTGATTCAAATATGAAAAAAATAAATGTTGGCCATTGCAGTATATTATTATTACCATTATTATTTGTATCGGCGGTTTACCATTATTATTTGTATCGGCGGTTAGGAGTCACTGACGGGGTCCGAACGCGATGTCAAAACCTGCTCGCCCGATCATTTTCTTGGACAAATTATTACAGTCCTACTGCCCCTTAGGAAGGAACCCTCACGACGAATCCATATGGGCATCGCATCAGGTAAAACCCTCTCCGGTGAGACTCGTACGCAAGACGTTCAAAACCTCCGAGGCCCATGAAATGGACGGGTAACAGCAATGGAAATTTTGTAACGAGTGGGAGTTGAACCTCGACCTTCGTATGGGAAGTTAGGTCACACCACTAAGCCAACTCCTTGTCGTTATCACAGTCTAATATTATCAAAAATAAGTGCGACAACAAACTTCATAGAAAGAACCTATACTAAATCTTGTTTATAGTTACATCCCTACAAAATTTGTGAGCTATTAAATCTGTGTAACCAAACTCTTCCTCTTACCATATTGCTGTATTTATTGACTTGTTGTACATAAAACATTCAAGTAATCGAGTTTTTCATACATAGACCTGAATATGCAAATCTAAAGATATGCCTAACTTTTTCATTCATCTTGACACATATTGATTAGAGTATGATTTTCAATCTTATCATGATTTTCAAGCATCCAATTCGAGATATGTTTTTTACGGAAAATAATTATTAGGTGTCATTAGTAAAAGAAACGTCACTGGAAATGCATAGATTTTGTAACTTTCATATACAAGCATACAACAAAACAATTATTACTCTCATTCATTCAAGATGATGTTTGTGGATTGATATATTAAGCTTCAAATATATTTGAATGCAAGTAATCCATTGTCGTCCAGCGGTTAGGATATCTGGCTTTTTCCCAGGAGACCCGGGTTCGATTCCCGGCAATGGAAGCTTTTTATCCTTTATATATGCTCGTTGATTTAGATAATATACATTTATTTATAAGTATAAGGAAAACCCTATAGTTTTTAAAAGTTTTCGTTTTTTAACCCTTAACAAGTTTTTAGTCAGATTATCTTGTGTATATTCATCAAGTTTTCAATCTTCTCCTAAATGCTCTACGCAATTAAGGCTGTTTTAGGAATTTTTGTGAAAAAAGTAGTGGACCTATTAAAATGAAGTGTGAATATATCACATCTTATAAAAATTATGCACTTTAAAAATGTTATACTTTTTGTTTACTTTATAATTTTACTCATAAATAATTCTTACTTAATTTTTTATTTACATGCATACATTAAGGGTATACTGTTTACCTCTATGTTATGTGTTAGTGGTATGTCTCTCTTAACGAGATGTTAGGAGTTCGACTATCGTGAGGTGCAGCAATTCACAAAAAGTTGCCCCTTTACCCTTGAATTTCACCCAAGAGTGCCTTCTGCAGTGGGGGAGGAGGAGTTTTACCGCCCATGCCCTCAGATTAGGGCGGGTTATGCAACTGTGAGAGATAAACGCGTGTGTGGTTAACTCTCCATGCCTGAGTAATCTCGTACTGTTGTCCAAATATATATATATATATATATATATATATATATATATATATATATATATATATATATATATATATATATATATATATATATATATATATATATATATATAGTAGAGGGATCAAATGAAAACTTTTTTAATGTGAGAACCCTGAGAACTCAAAAATACACCAAAATACACTTAAATTTGAGAAAAAAAAAGTGGCGGGCGAGTAAAAAACAACGAATTCAAGCAAAAATGGGAAAATTCGAGCAAAAAAAGGCGGGCGAACAAAAAAATGATAGTCGAACAAAAAAAAGGCGGGCGAACAAAAATGTGTTCTACATTTTTGAAATTCGAACAAAAAAAAGGCGGGCGAACAAAAAATTAATAGTCGAACAAAAAAAGGCGGGCGAACAAAAATGTGTTCTACATTTTTGAAATTCGAACAAAAAATGTAGAACACATGATAGTCGAACAAAAATGTGTTCTACATTTTTGAAATTCAAAAAAAAAAAAAATTTGCTCGACTATGATTTTTTTGTTCGTCCGTGTTTTATATTTTTGCTCGAATTTCCCTTTTTTGCTCGCCCGCGTACCTTTTTTGCTCGAATTTTAGTGTATTTTGAAATGACCCGTTCATATACATTATAAACGATTCACAATAGTTGATTACATCGCGAGGTATTTGACCTCTATGTGATACATTTTACAAACATTGCATTCGTTTTTAAAAGACAAATTTTCTTTTCATCTAAAGTTGACGGCATGCATACCATTTCATAATACATCTAACTATAATTGACTTAATAATAATCTTGATGAACTCAATGACTCGAATGCAACGTCTTTCGAAATATGCCATGAATGACTCCAAGTAATATCCTTAAAATGAGCTAATGCACAGCGGAAGATTTCTTTAATACCTGAGAATAAACATGCTTTAAAGTGTCAACCAAAAGGTTTGTGAGTCCATTAGTTTATCATAATCCATCAATTCCATAATTTTAATAGATCACAAGATTTTATTTTTCATAAATAACATTACACTCGCAAGTGTATAAAAATCATTCGTACGATGAACACCTGGTAACCGACATTAACATAATGGATATAGAATATCCCCCGCATACTCGCAAGTATGCCATTAATATTGGCAATCGCAATCACCATTTAAATCGAAGTACTAAAACATTCCAAATTCCAGAATGGGGTTTGTTAGGCTCATAGATCTATCTTTAGGATTCGCGTCAATTAGGGGATATTTCCCTAATTCTTAGGTTACCAGACTTGAAGGGGCAATATTCGATTTAATAATCCAACCATACAATGTAGTTTTAAGTACTTGTGTCTATTTCGTAAAACAGTTATAAAAGCAGCACATGTATTCTCAGTCCCAAAAATATATATTGCAAAAAGCATTTAAAAAAAGAGTAATGAAACTCACAATACTGTATTTTGTAGTAAAAATACATATGACGTCATTGAACAAGTGCAAGGTTGGCCTTGGATTCACTAACCTATATTAATTATATATATATTTATATGTTTGATCAATATCTATCTAACAATTTAGGTCAAGTCTCAGTGTATCACAATCCTAATGCTCGAGACTAAATATGCAAAAGTCAACAAAAGTCATATTGACCAAAATGTCTTCCAAAATTTATACATGATTATTATATAGTTTAAATATAGTCATTTTATATTTAAATATTTTTAACAGATTTTATTAAAGTAAATAATATAGTTCTTTTATTAATAAATAAAATTTTATATTAAAATTTATATAATAAAAATATACTTTTATATATCTTAAGTAATAAAATTTATAAAGTTCATTTAATATCATAAAAATAATATGATAGGTATTATTAATGTAATTATATTATACGTAGTAAAATATTTTTGTATCACATATTTATTTGATAAAATAATATTGATAATAATAATAATAAGTAAAAGTTGTACTATTTTGTAATAATTATTATTATTATACTAATAAAAATAACAATAATTATATTTTCTAAAAATGAAAAAATGATAATTTTTATTAATAATAGTACTAAAATGATAATAATAATGATGTTTCATATTAATAATGATATTTTTATTAAAAATAATAATTTTAGTAAAAATGATAGTTTTAATATTAATAATACTTTTAATAACAATAATAGTAAAATAATGAAAACGATATTTTTCCTTTAAATCAATATCTTACAATATCTTAATTTCATCATGATACTCATACTCATTATTTCCTAATCGCTTCGTTTAATAGCTTTTAGTGGTCTTTTATATCGCGTTCATATTATTAATAATAATAATAATAATAATAATAATAATAATAATAATAATAATAATAATAATAATAATAATAATAATAATAGTAATCATAATAATTAGATGTTACTAATATTAGTTTTAATTATAATAATACTAATAATAATAATATTAATGATAATACTAATAACTATTTGAATGATGATGATAATAATAATAATAATAATAATAATAATAATAATAATAATAATAATAATAATAATAATAATAATAATAATAATAATAATACTAATTATAACCTTAACGATAATAACGATAATAATAATAATAAAAATAACAATAATATCTTTTATTAATAACGACAATTATAATAATAATAATAATAATAATAATAATAATAATAATAATAATAATAATAATAATAATAATAATAATAATAATAATAATAATAATAATAATAATTAGATTATAACGACGATAATAACGACGATAATAATAATTATTTTTACAAAAATTCAATTGACTATAAGTTGTAAACCGTTCATTGAAACCATTCGATATCTAAATGAAAAGTTCTCAATTTTTCGCTAGCTTTCCAACGACATGCATATCATATACCTTATCTTAATAGCATATGTATTTAATTCAAGATTCGACATAACCTATCTAATGACAATAACGAACGTATAAGCATGCATAATCCTATATACTCGAGCACTAGTCAGGGATACACTAATAATATATAAAAGTTAAGTTATGAGGGCTCACGTATCAATATTGAGATTCAATATTGCAGGAAAAGTACGTAGACGCAACGGGGATGATAAATACTAGTTTGACTCACGAGCAATACTCCCGAACCATACCCATAACCTCCATAGCTATAACCCATAATTTCCTTAGCTCTATCCCGCTCGAAAAACAATTTCGAAATTACTCGGACAGCACTCCGTCGTAATATTTTAGGTATACTAATAATATCTTGAAATAATACGGAGTATATATATATATATATATATATATATATATACATATATATATATACATATATATATATACATATATATATATACACATATATATATATACATATATATATATACATATATATATATATACATATATATATATATATATATATATATATATATATATATATATATATATATATATATATATATATATATATATATATATATATGTAAATCGATTGAGAGAGTTTAGAGAAAATATTTTTCAAGTTTCTATGAAATAATGAAACCTATTGAATTCTATTTATAATATATTTTTGAATTATTAACGTGAATTATTAAAGTATGAATTATTAAGTGAATTATTAAAGTATGAATTACTAAAGTGAATTATTAAAGTATGAATTACTAAAGTGAATTATTAAAGTACGAATTATTAAAGTATGAATTATTAAAATGAATTACTAAAGTTAAAGTAAAGTAAAAATAAAGTAAATGTAAAGTTTAAGTATAGTAAAAGTATAAAACTATGTACGTATAATACGCGTATAAATATATATCATATTAATTTAAATCGTTATATATATTTAATAAAATAAAATATAAATATCGTTATCTTTATTGAAACAACTCAACCCGTATTCCATACGATAATTTTTTTTTTATTAATACATATTTACGCGCCAATTAAATATGTAAACCATTCCACAAGTTCCATTTAAAACGTACCACAATTTAAATGTTTACAAGGCACGAAGGCCATTAATTAAGTTTAATACAAGTTCGACCCACTACAAATGATAGTTTATAATCCAAACGACACTTCGAGCATGGTTTGGGACTAAACTATCCAAAACGTTAGGCCAACTTCCAAAAGCTCCAACGAAACATCATCAAAGGACACCTAGTGCCCAACAACCCCTTTTCCCCTATCCGCACCTGCATCTAAAAGGATAAACAACGAGAGGGTAAGCTAAAGCTTAGTGAATGCAATAATTATACACATACATATATAATATACCTACTTGTAAACACTCGAATACACATACCGAAATACATGCTAGCAACATAATTAGCTTATCATCCATACGAGGCTACCAACATCCAATACCACAAGCTAGCATAACAATCGCATAAATATATATATAACTCGAACAAAATAATAAGCCTTCGCTTACAACACAATAACCATGGTTAACCAATCGTACAAGGGAATGGTGCCCGCAAAAGACCATCGGAGTTCACAACATCCATTAGTGTACTTAACACCTCGTATCACTAACCCCCGGGTGGCATCTTAACACCTCGATACTTCACCCCGAGTGGCATCTTAACACTTCGATGCTTCACCCGTCAATTACTTAGAGTGGCATCTTAACACCTCGATGCTTCACTCCGAGTGGCGTCTTAACACCTCGACACTTCACTCGTCACGTGAAACGTGGTGTCTTAACACCTCGACACTTCACATCTCACGCTACAACAATTAGATACATTATATACCTACGCATATAATTATTCCACTCACCTTAACGATTCGGTGATGATTTAATGCTTCCGTATGCTTCGAGAAAAGTACCTAGTACATAAGTACACATTTAATACACAACAAGTGGAATTAACCACCTTACTCACTCTTGAGCATTTAATGATCCAATTTGCATTAAATGGCTCAACTACATCAAAACCGCCCATAAATGGCCAAGACTCAACTTTAATCACTAAAGCTAGTGAATTAAAGTCTATTAACTTTAACTAACGCAAACTTAGGGTAATTCATACTCATTTCGCCCAAACTAGGTCAACATTACTCTTTTGACCCATTTTAATACTTAACTTACAATTTTAGTCAAACATGACCCATTTACAATTCTTCCTTCAATTACAAGTGCATTAGTGACTAAAAACACCATTTAACACTTACAACTCCAAATCATAAGATCAAACCTTAGATTATGGCTATTTAGGGTTTCCTTTTATCACCTAACCCAAATCCACCCATATTACCCCCAAATGGGTCTTACAAGTTCCAAATGAACCAAACCCTAGCATAAACTAATTGAAACTCAAAACATGGAGTTAGGACTTACCAACACTATCCTCTTGTAGCTAAGAACAAGGAGAACGACTTTAATTATTGCTCCAAGGTTTGATTCACCAATCTCCACTCTCAAATCTCACTTGAAATCAAATGGGTTTTTAAGTTTTGAGAGTAAATGGAGAAGAAAAGGGAAATGAAAATGAATAAAATGGATAAGTGGTGGAGATTTAGTGCTCCACTCAGATCTAGACGTAAAATGACGATTTTGCCCTTGAACCACTTATTTTAAAAACAAAATCCGGAACCAATTCACCCAGTGGGTCGCGGCGCGGCCCCAATTGTCGCAGCGCGGTGTTTAACGTATTTTACGAGCTTTCTTAAATCATTCCTGACTCAGATTCAAGTTATTTGTCGCGGCGCGACCCTCTTCTCTGCGGCGCGACATATAAAGGGAAACTCGACCCTTCTTAACATGCCTCCTGACTCTGGTTTGAGTTCAATGTCGCGGTGCGACAAAGGCTTCCGCGGCGCGACAATTGCATTCAACTGAGCCATTCGACAACTTACACAGCTCAACGATTTATTCAACTTGTAAACTTTGTTTACGCTTCCTATGCACGTCTAACCTTCATATTTTAGTCTCACAAGACTTAACATCAACAAAGACTCATGCATATACCTATACACGCATATATTCTAGACATATCTATATACATATACATACATATTTGTATACATATATTTACACAATAACTAATACTTAGGTCTTTTAATCATATAAATGAACAAGTTATAAGCGTACTAATAATTAAGTTTGTACCTTTACATATGTACGGGAAAAACGGGATGTTAAATTTATCATACTGGTTAAGTAATGAGTTGTCAAAAGTGGTTCTAGATATTTATAAAAGTTATATACGTTTTAATAATAAAGTTCTTTTTAAACTGAAAACTTTTTTGTACGTTTGAAACTAAATCAAATAAATATGATAATTTTGTTTTCCAAAACTAAATATATTTAAGAATCATTTTGTTTAAAGGTTAAAATAATGGAAATCGTTATATCATAAAACGTTTTAGAAAAGTAGAATCATATATATTCATAATAGGTTTCAAATTTTTAAATTACAATCTGTTGGTAAAGCATGAGATAAAGTCCAAAGGTTAAATAGAAGTATTAAATCATCTTAATGAAAAATGTCGAGTTACTTAACTTGTCGATATCCAACATCTAAGTTATTTACACTCCACGTTCTTACTTATAAATCACTTTACCATTTTCCGAATGTTGTCAAAAAGAATAGATTTCTTAAATCACAGTGGACCTCATAACATGGACCCGTAATCATATCACAATGTATCTGATAAATCAATCATTTGATATTATCTTCTAATTCCATCGATAAACATATTGAAACAAATACGTTCGTGTAAAGTATTATACGTTTAATACTTTATTAATATTCTCAAGTTATAATATATATATACATATATATACATATCTATTTATATATAACGGTTCGTGAATCGTCGGAATTTGGTCGAGGTTATAATGAATGTATGAACACAGTTTAAAATTCTTGAGATTTAACTTAACAAACTTTGCTTATCGTGTCGGAATAATATAAAGGTAAAGTTTAAATTTGGTTGAAAATTTCCGGGTTGTCACATATTTAGAGTGTATTTGGAGTTCTTAGAGTTCTCACACTAAAAAAGTTATCACTGGATCTTCTCCCTACACACACACACACACACACACATACACACACACACACACACACACACACACACATATATATATATATATATATATATATATATATATATATATATATATATATATATATATATATATATATATATATATATATATATTTAAGATACTTAAAAAATACTCAACAGTTAATTTAGAATATAATACTCACACCGTTTCAAAATAACCATTTCGTTTGACATTTCAAAGTCTTTGTTTTCATACTTTAACTTTATATATTTTTATTTGTGATATATAATATTTGATAAAAATTATATGTAAGTTTTAGAATGTGTTTTCTTTGATATTATTTAATTAAATATTATATGACATAAATGAAAAGATTTAAAGTCAATGTTCTTTCTTTAAAAAGGTTTAACTTAAAAAAAATTATTTTTTTATTTTCATTTTTATTGTACTTTTTTAGATGCAGCTATTACTAGTTTTTTAATTTTTCTAATTTTTTTTTTAATTTTGAAGATTTTATTTTTTTATTCTTTTTATTTTTCTAATTTTTTCGTATAATGGGTTTGAAATGAGTTTAAACAGGTCTTGATTGGTCTTCTAAGATAAGATATTAAAGGACTAAAGATATATTGATATTCAGCCCATTCTCTTTGCTTTTTCGTGACCCAATGGGTTCAAGTGGTTGACTTATGGTGCGTTTGTTTGCCTCTTAATGGAATGGTTCAGTGCTGAATGCTGAACCATTCAGCATTCAGTGCGTTTGTTTCTGACCTCTGAATGAGATATGGTGCTGAATGGTTCAGAATTCAGTGCTGAACCATTCAGAGATGAAACACTCTCTTAACCATTAAGAGCCTAAATTTTCTGTAAATTTCTCCTCAAATCTTATCCTGAACACTTAACTAACAAATATATTGAATATTTTATTCATTTTACACTTTGATAAGGTAATTTTATTCAGTTTATATCGTTTATTCTAAATCATTATCAAACAGCTTATTTTCATTCAGAACAAACTTTATTCAGAAGCTTTGAATCATTCAGATTCTGAACCATTCAGCGCTAAATCATTCAGTTTTATCAAATGTACCCTTAATGAACTCAATTTTTAGTGTATGGATCTTAATTGTTAGGTATAAATGTAAAGTCAAAAAACTGTCCAGAAAATTATAGTGTGATAATAACATTTCTTAAACTATGTTTTTGTTATGAGGATAATTAATGTGGGACGGGGAAAGTAATAATCATAATCGTAATAATAATAAGACAAAATTTCATTCCTCGTCCCTGAACTTTACATCAAATTTGACTCCTCGTCCTTTTTTTTTTGCATCTCTCGTCCCTAATGTATCACAATTCTATATCACTCGTCATTTTTCTTGACTCCTCGTCCTTTTTCTAATTCTACATCACTCGTCATTTTTCTTGACTCCTCGTCCTTTTTCTTCCTGTCAATTCTACATCCCTCGTCCCTAAAAAGGACGAGGGATGTAGAATTGTGATACATTATGGACGAGGGATGCACAAAAAAAGAAAAAGGACGAAGAGTCAAATTTGATGTAAAGTTCGGGGACGAAGAATGAAATTTTGTCTAATAATAATAATAATCTAAATTATAAATTATAAATAATAATAATAATAATAATAATAATAATAATTAATAATAATAATAATAATAATAATAATAATAATAATAATAATAATAATAATAACAACAACAAAGGATGCTGTTTCTTTGCTAAAGCGGGTTCAGAAGAGTTCGATGGCGCAAGATATTTGCTAGAGGTGTGGCGGCCCAGATTGTCTCTAGGCTTCCCACTAATTTTTTGTAAGTTTTAATAATTTTAAGTTTATTATAATAATACTCCCTCCGTCTCTATATTATTGTCCACTATTCCATTTTGGAATGTCCCAAATTAATTGTCCACTTCCATAAATAGAAAGGAAAGAAGATATTTCATTGGTAGATCTGGAGAGAGAAGATATTTCATTGGTGGAGAAATAAAGTTAGTGGAATTTTTTAAAACTGTGTGTTTTTTGTCTGGTGACAATAAATATGGGACAGAGGGAGTAATTATTAATAATAATATAATAATAATAATAATAATAATAATAATAATAATAATAATAATAATCTAAATCTAAATTATAAATTATACGGAGTACGTATCGTATTTCAAAAAAGATTATAGTGGACCCGCAATACACAGTGTCACATCACATCACCACCTACTATTTTCCATCAGATCATGTGCGCCACATCAGACATCCAGTAGGCCCACTTTAATTACAACGTCTACCCCCAAATTGATTCCCATTTTCCCCCATAAACATAAACATAAACCCACCATTTCAAAAACCCTAATTTATTCAATCCCAGATATTCATCCCAAATCTGATCACATCCTCCAAATTACCTTGATTCTCAACTCGCCAACACATAACTGATATTAATTCGAACAAAATCTCATAAGTTGCTCGAAATAATGTCTGTAACGGAGCTTAAAGAGCGACACATCGCTGCTACAGAAACCGTGAATTCGCTCAGAGAACGATTGAAGCAAAAAAGACTTCAACTTCTTGATACTGATGGTATAAATATAATAATCAATTCTCATATTTTGGTTTTGTTTTCTCAATGTACTTAGGCCTCTTATTTTTTTATTTATTTATTTTTTTATCATTGATTGATTTTTCTAATTGATTTGTAGTTGCCGGATATGCGAAATCGCAAGGGAAGACTCCGGTTGCTTTCGGTCCGACTGATCTGGTTTGTTGTCGGACATTACAAGGACACACTGGGAAGGTGACATTTTGAATATATGTATATTTCTTGAATATAACATGTTTGAATAAGTACATTCATCATTAATGTGGTTTAAACTAATTAGTTACTTCGAAGATGTTTAAATTGATTAATAAGTTGATGATATATGCAATTAGTTAAGAAAACACACTACCTGGAATATGCTATAGATGAAAATGAAATTAGTTAAATAAGCAACATAAATCCGAAAAAAATAGAAAATAGGTAAAGTAAATTTCTTGTTCCGTTGTGAAGATTTAGATGAAAATGAATATGGTTAAAGTTAATGTCTTAGTAATAGTGTATGCTTGTTTGAGAATTATTATATATTTTATTAAATATGCATAATGAGTTCAAACCTTATGATAAATTAATATGTAGGTATAATAAATATATATATTAAAAATTAGCGGGTAACACTCTCATCGGTTAACACTATTCATAATTCATTTAGCTATTTAAATATATTAAAATACTTAAATTATGAAATAAATAATTTAAAATAAGTTTTGACATAATTTTATTTGATATAACACTTCTTTTTCTTCTAGCTTTCAATTTTTTTTTTTAAAATAATTAATTTTGAAATAAATATTACAGTAGTAGAATAAATGTTAATAACACACTATGTACTAATCTCTAGCTTGCTTATGTTTGTTTTGACGTGTGTGAGAAGTTTTTGCGGTAGAAGCGGACAATTTATTGTCTACACTAGTTAGAGTACTTCATTAATAGATTCTGAAACATAAAATAAACTAAATCAAGTTTCATCATTGCATTGCATCAAACCAAAATAAAAACTTGAAATGAAAATAAAAATAAAGAAAAAATATGAAGTTTAAATACCCAACTATCATCACCAAACTCATACTTAGCTACGCTTCATGATCAACATTTTTGCATTTTACATTCCTCCCTTCATCAGTGGTACCAATACGACACTACCCTCTTCTCTAACATCATCTACCTTCACATGTGCATCATAATAGTCTCCACTCTAAAACCTTTGTGGATACATTATTATGTATGTATTACAGTTCGTTTTTAAAATGTTAGTTAATGTTTTTTTTTTTTTTTTAATTTAATTTCGTCTTAAAACAGAAGAACCGAGTGATTACAAGAAGCAGTTAAGCCATTCTTCGGAACTAGGTTTTCGAATGACGAAAGAACAGGACGATCTAAAGTATTTTGGAGCGGTGAGGGGTTCGAGAGACCTTGTAGGAATTTTCTGAATCCATCTAAAATGTCTATATCATAAGAGAATGGGGTAACACTGTTTTTTGTTCCTTGGCTGCGTTTGATAAGAACTTTTGCTACTAAAGAACTATTTGCGTTCGATGAAGGTTCTCGGCTACTTCAATGGTGAAGTTTAAGTAGTGGTGGAGCTCATCTATCCGGTTGTGGATATAAAACTCACCTTCGAAGATTATCGAACTTATTGGGACAACGAGATGAAGGTTTTAATAGTGGAGATCTTCTATTATTTTGCACAAGCGAAGGTGGATGATAATGATGCGTAGGAGAGGGTGGTGGTAACGCTGATGATTGAGGAATGGTAGAATGCAAAATGTTGATAATGATGCGTAGCAAGGTTTGAGTCTGGCGATGATAGTTGGGTAAAAATTTTTCATGTTTTTTTTTTTTTTTTTTTTTTTTTTTTTTTTTTTCATTTCAAGTTTTTGTATTTTGGTTTGATACAATCCAATGACGAAACCTAGTTGTTAGTTTATTTTATGTTTTGATGATTGATTGATGGAGTTCTTTAGTTACCATAGACTGTAAATTGTTCGCTTCAACCGCAATTTGTCTACACTTACTAGAATACTTCATCAATAAATCATTAAAACATAAAATAAGCTGAAGTCAGCTTTCATCATTTCATCAAACCAAATAAAAAACAATAACTTGAAATGAAATAAAAAGAAGAAAAAAATACATGAAATTGAAATATCCTGCTATAATGACAAAACTAAACTTAACTACGATTCATGATTAATATCTTCATATTTTACCTTTTCTCGCTCATCAGCATTACCACTAGTCTCTCCTTTTACATCAACCTTCACTTGAGCATAATAATAGTGGATATGTACTATTAAAACTTTCTTCTCCACACCCCAATAAGTTCGATAATCTTTGGAGTTGAATTTTCTATCTGCAACTGCATAGAAGAGCTCAATCACTACTTGACCTTCACCATTTAAGTAGCCAAAAATCGTAAACGCCCATAATTCTTTAGCTACATATTCTTTTTTTTCAAACCCATCTAAGGGAACAAAAAACTGTGTAACCCCATTATCTTCTGAAAGGAAAGATTAGGTGGACTCAGAAAAATCTCATAAGGTCCAATATACTTTAAATTGTCTTCTTGCTCCGTCATACGAAACGTAGTTACCAAGAATGGCTTAATGCTTAACTGCTTGTTGCACCTACTTTGGTTCTTTTGCATTAATAAGAAATTATTCTAACCGAAACATTAAATAATATTCTAAAAATGAACTGTAATATATACATAATATTGTATTCACAAAGGTTATGAAGTAGAGGTCAACTATTTTGATGAGAGGGTGGATGATGTTAAAGGCGATGGCAGGACTGTATTGGTACCACTGATGAGGGTAGAAAGATTGAATGCAAGGATGATGATCATGAAGCATAGCTAGGTTTGATTTTGGTAAATGATAGCCGGGTATTTTAATTTCATGTTTTTTCTTTTAATTTTCATTTCAAGTTTTTGTTTCTTATTTTGGTTTGATGCAATTTAATGATGAAACCTGTCTTTAGTTTATTTTATGTTTTGATGTTTAATTGATGGAGAACTCTAGTTAGTGTGAACTCAAACTTGTTCGCTTCTACCACCAAAACTTTTTCACACATGTCAAGTCAAACGTCAAGAAGCTACATAATAGTACGTAGTGCATTTTTTAAATTTAATCTATTACTGTACTATATATTTCATGTTTAATAACCATTAAATAGCTAGATAAAAAATGTTATAACGAATCTGTTACATTATGTCAAAATTTATTTTTAATTATTATTTCATTATCAAGTATTTTAATATATTCTAAATAGCTAGATTAATTATAAATAGTGTTAACGAATGAAATACGGAGTATGATTTAGTAATGTTAAATATAATAAATATTCAAAAATATTGCAATAGATTAAAATATATTCTGGTTTGTGATAAGTTGTGCCCTAATTTGACTTAATCGTTCATATTCTATAATCATTTATCGAATACCAGTATATAACCGTGACTTCTTGGAATTAATAATTCATTAATTATAATTTATATCAATATCAATATTTAATTTTATATTTAATATTAATATTTAATATGATAATAATAAAAAAATTAGTTTCTTTTTCTATATAGGAGAAAATAAAGATAACTGAATTTGTTTTGTTTTATAAATAGAGGTAGTTGAGTTTGTTACAAATCAATGGGTTCAAATTCAAATGAATTATCAATTGTTGATTTGAAGAGATAGACATCATTCCAATCAATGATTGAAAATCATACAAGTAGTTATGAATTCATCTAAAAGTATCCTTTGAAAATGAAGATGGTTGAAATAAATGTTTTGCTCAGTTTTCAAGCTGTAGTAAATTAACATATGCACTTCGCATTTGGTTATTGTTATGAAGCCAACTTATAACTTCACTTTAGGGTTCTGATTTTCATTTTCTTGACAAGTTAGACCTTTTACGATAGCTTCCATCTACATGTTATAACCAATATATTAAGTTTTTAATTCTCTTCATGTAACCTATATGTTTCTAATAAGTTTTTATTTCTACCTTGACATGTAATGCATCTTTAAACCATTCTAAGAACTCAGGTTTATTCAATGGATTGGACTCTTGAAAAGAATCGGATAGTTAGTGCATCTCAAGATGGAAGATTGATAGTTTGGAATGGTCTAACAAGTCAAAAAACACATGCAATAAAACTACCATGTGCATGGGTGATGACATGTGCATTTTCTCCGAGTGGACAATCGGTTGCATGTGGAGGTCTTGATAGTGTATGCTCCATCTTCAATCTCAGTTCGCCAACTGATAAAGATGGTAATATACCAGTATCAAGAGTGCTGACTGGACACAAGGGCTACGTGTCGTCTTGTCAGTATGTTCCTGATGAAGATAATCATTTAATAACCAGCTCTGGTGATCAGACCTGTGTCTTATGGGATATCACTACAGGACTCAGAGCTTCTGTTTTTGGAGGAGAGTTTCAATCAGGACACACTGCTGATGTTTTGAGGTGTTTGGTTTAACCCAAACTTTTATTTGAGTCTCATTAGGAATCGGTAGAGGTTGGATAGTGGGCGGGTTGGGTAACAACTCAATATAGGTTCCAGTTAAAAACACTTTTTATCCATTTTTTTTGTATAGTAATAATAGATATTTAGTGTGCTATGTATGGTAATAGCTATATAAACACAATTATAATAGAACGTTATTTAGTAAATGCATGTTAGAAGGTGTTTATACATTTGAACACACTTTGGATCGACTGGCCATAGACACTAGTGGCAAAATGGGCTGACTGGCCAAGGAGTTGGGTTTGGCCCGAAACACTTTTTGGACCAAAGTTTTATATTTTCTATACATAATTATCCTGTAAACTGTGAGTAAAAAATAAATGTTTCAGTAATAGTATGCTTGTGTACATTACATATATGCTTTTCTAATTACCTCAAGTCTACTTTTCCAAACTTAGAGTAGTACTGAAATGCATTTATTATATATATTTCAGTGTTTCTATTAATGGGTCAAACTCGAGAATGTTTGTATCCGGGTCTTGTGATGCAACTGCACGCCTTTGGGACACTCGTGTTGCAAGTAGAGCAGTAAGGACATTTCATGGTCACGAGGGGGATGTTAATTCTGTAAAATTCTTCCCAGATGGAAATAGATTTGGAACCGGATCAGATGATGGAACTTGCAGATTGTATGACATAAGGACGGGTCACCAGTTACAAGTTTACCCCCCGCCACATCAGCAGCAGAAGCAGGGTGTTACGGATGCCCCACTTGTGACTTGTATTGCGTTTTCTATATCAGGACGGCTTCTCTTTGCTGGTTATTCCAATGGTGATTGCTTTGTATGGGATACTTTATTGGCTAAGGTGACTGTATAATTTTAAGCCAGATTTATATGCTTGTTAAGTTTTAAACCTTTATTAAAGGTGGAAAGATGAGTTATAATGGTTGTGGTTTTACATAATATAATAGGTGGTTTTGAACTTGGGTTCTCTTCAGAACTCGCATGAGGCCCGTGTCAGCTGTTTGGGTTTGTCTGCTGATGGCAGTGCCTTGTGCACCGGAAGTTGGGATACAAATCTCAAGGTTGGTTCAAATTATGCCATCAGTTTTTTCTAATGCAGTAATATATCATGAAAGTTTGTATGGTATTGTATTGCTTATTGAGGTGGCTGAACGGGTGGGTTTGTTAATGGGTTTACCTATATTTCTGTTCAGCTCATTCGTTCTGTTGAACAAGGACAACCCGGAGGTTATCATCATATAATATAAATAGATTCTATTTGTCACCTGTACATTTTTGATACATGCTATTAGGATTTATAAATCCCTATCTCTAAAACTGATTTCTATTTTTACCAAGAACCAACATAAATCATTCATTCTAGCTTGCTATATTTGTCTTTTCGTGTAACCCATTATTATCTTTACAGATTTGGGCTTTTGGAGGGCATAGAAGAGTGATTTGAAGACAAAATGTAACAACCCTGGTGGCTGTTGTGGTGACCTATGTTTGTGCAGCAAGCATCGACTGTTTGTGTAGTTGTAAATATATTCCTCTGATTATGCTAATGATTCTGAAAACTTTCACGATGTGTTTCGATACACTCCAGGCAATCTATGGGAAAGTAACCTGAGTACAAGTTTCTAACCAATGACCTCTGGGATATCTTGAGCATGATAAAATAAGTGCCTTTTCATTACAATTTTAATAATGAATGAAAATGAATACCAGTGCTGGTAAACAGCCAGATTCATAATCTACCCAATAAATAAATTTGACATATATGCAACGCTCAACATTAATATTAATAATAACAAATCAACTTGAGGCAAGTAACACGCTTGTTATTGTAAGACCGAATATAAGTTGATTCAAGGACATTCTGGAACTACTAGTCCTTTAACGAAACCACGCTCCAAAATGTCTACTACACAAAAAACACTGCCATTAAATGACTTCAACAAGCAACTTCTTTGGATCTGTATGATGGTAAATAAAAATGAAAATGGACTAATTAGTTGGCTACTACTTCATGAATTGCATCGCTCACGGATTCATCCTCGGATCTAACAGCCAGTTTCATTGCCACTTCTTTGGAGCTATCAACTCCAAATGACATACGAACCAGTACCTTCACGTTACCCATGTATACTCCTGATAACAAGCATGAGTGTGATCTTGCGTTTGCTGCAACTACCTCTGTGCCCTGCAAAAAATGATAACAATAAATTCATTTTTTAGCAACAACAAGAACCAATATTGCTCAATCCGATTATACTTTGCTCACCTACACACTAATGGGGAGCAGAGTTTTAAGTTGCCATAAATTGCTGTTCAAAGAAATAGGTATTACTACCTATAAGTATTTACTAAATAGCAGTAAACATGACAAATAAATCAAGTATGCTAAGCAACTTCAATGCACTTTCTTATAATGGGAAAACAAATCATACGGGTTTCGATTTGCTCAAAGTAGAAGGAAGCATATAACCACTTAAACCGCTTCATTGAAATATTGGATTATTGATGAATCTATGAAAATTTGTAATCATAGTTAACACAAATATAAATAGTATATATAATGGAGAACTTCTGACGAAAGTATTTCGTGTCAACTCAAACAGATCGGAGCAAAAAACAAATTTTAACTGTCTTGACCCTAATCCAACCTGCATGATTTGCCACCTCAAATCGATAATAATACATACCTCACAAGGTTGCATTCCTAGAAGGTTGATGACAGCATTAACAGCTTCACTCAAACTTTCCCTTGGACCAAGCCCATACTCATCAACTCGCTCAAAATCTGGGCCCAAGCTTTCCCATGCGTTTCTGAAGTTGGACACGCCGACTTTAAGCATGTAATCAGCTGCAACTATCTCTAAGTCCTCCAGTTGGTATTCATCTTCTACACCATCTTCCTCAGCCTCACCGGTGGAGGGATCAACCTGCAATGATAATTTCATGAAAAAAACTGTTATTTTTTAATACATACATACATCATACAAGTAAAGAAAACACAGCAGATGAGAAGTTATTATTACCTCTTTAACAAGGAACTTCAACACGTTAGAAAATCTGCCAACAGCTGGGACCCCTTCTGGTTTTTCGAATGCCACAAATGTTTGAGCAGGTGTATCATATGGAAGGGCTTTCAATGGCTTGGTTGCCACTTCAGCAAACTCTTCTGCTTCTGAAGCATCCACAACAACCACCACCTAAAAACAGGTCACCGGAATTAAATTGAGAGATTTATACATGGATTTAGGAATTATAGTAATTTACTTGTAAAATAGCATTTTAATTTTATAATTGACAGCTTACATTTTCCAGCAACTGCTCGGGAATCGTATTGGTACAGTTGTACTGGAACACAACATGCTTATCAAATATGTGCTTCACAACATTGACTGCATATTCTGTTTCAGCTTCAGTGAGCTCCACTGGAGCAGAAGACTGTAAACATAATTGAACCATATAAAAGAATATTAGCCAATACGAATGAAAGCCAGGTAACCATATACAGAAGACTGTAATATGAGTGGTCATGAAACGCGTCAAACAGAGTTGAAATGGGTTGACCCACAACCACTTTCATGTTCATTAACAAAAAAAAAATACTAAGAAATAATCAATAAATGCATTGATAAATTATTAATTAAGAAAAGAAAGGCAATATTATTGTGTTAGGGGATCAAGTCTTTTAAAAAAAATTAAAGAAGAGGTTGTATGAAATAGCAAACGACTTTGATGACTTAAAATCCATTTGACTTGTTCGACCACTTCCTCTCTCAGCTAAAATTTTATTTGATCAATTTAAGATCTAACACAGTCCATATCAACCCATTGTTAACATGGGTAGAAATGGCCACCTCCACATCTTTCTATTTTAAAGAATAAACATCTGAAAGAACCTTGAAAAGCTGTCCAAAGGTAGAAAACTCTGGAATAGATGATAGTAGCTTCTCATATGTATCAACTGTGGAAGTGGGACCAGCTGGTGGTGCACCAAGAGTAGTGGACTTTTTACCAGCAGTTTTTTTCTCTGCAAGTGGCTGAGACTTGACTTCCCTGGATACGGAACTAATATCAAAGGGTTCATCTGTAGGTTCCTGCAGCAATGAAAAAAATATATATATAGTAAACAAAGAAACTTGTGGCAGAAAAAGTCATACGAGAATCAGAAAATCTGTGCAGCAAAGCAACTTACATAGTTCTTCAAACTAGTCTCAAGGTTGACCAATGGGATATCGAGGGATCCAAAGAGAAAGTCTTTTACATCTTTATTAGTTTCAACAACTGAACCATCTCCTCCAAGAGTATTTAAATATAAGGTAGCCCTATCACGAACCTGCAAAGAGTTTGTGAAAAGACTTGGCATAATAATTCTAGTAACTATCATTTGTTTGGTTCGATGGAATGGAACGGAATGATGAAAGAATGAAATGGAAAGGGCAATGGATATCAAACGTAAATACAGCATATAGTTTCGTATTGACTTTATATGGTATTTAACAGAAATTACAAAAAAAAATTTTTTTTACAAAAACATGAAACGTAAGAAAAGGCTCATCAAACCCCAAACAAGATTATATCAAAAAGTCAAGCTAAATTTTTTTGGAAAAAAAAAAAAAGTGTTACAAAAACAGTTCATTTTTAAGGATCCACAGTAATTAAGGATTCCATAAATCAAACCAGGCTACCTATATTTCTAAAATATTGATGTTAATAATCAAAACATGTTTACTAGGTTTAATTCAAAGAAAAACTACTGTTACAAAGGCAACTGACCTCATCGTCATTATCATACAGGCAGCGCCTCAAAAGAACAAATATACGGGGCTGCAAAACAATATATAGCACATTAGTAGCAAATAATTCTCCTTGTAGAAGAGCTGATAGACGATATTAAAATTTAAGTTACCTTCAAAGAATCGACCATAGCACCAAACTTCGCCAATGTGCTTACTGCACTGGCCCGAACAGTTGCATTTTCAAGGATAACACGGTTATATATATACCTTATGTATTTGCTAGGATCAGAGGTCTTTGGTCCCTCAACACCGAGAAAATGGAGAATCTGATGATACGTATAAGAAAGAAGTTAGAACAATATAGCTAAAGTAAGGACAAGCAATGTTATAATTCTAGAGAAAATCAACAAGATATTGACAAACACATGAATTGTTGAAGTGGAAGTTACATCCCAATTAATAATGAATGGCTGGCTCAAATTAACTTCTTTTTTCAAGCTTATTTTTGAACAGCAATGAGAATAAAAACAACCGTTATATGCTTTTTTAAAACATTCAATCGAAACTTCAACCCACAACCTCTTGGTCGATAGGCCACCCAGATACCATAGGCCAATGCCCGGTTGAGCTGTTGGTGGATTCACTCTCTAACAGATAAAAAAAACCCTTAGAGGTAAGGTCAAGCAGGTCAAAAGTAGCCTCGAGTGTATACCTTATGGAAATGATTTTCAACTAAGTAATATCATTTACTCATATATTCTATTAAAAAAAAAAAGATGAGTAAAAACTTAAAAAAAAATTTGTAGAAAGTTCTATAATTTTGTCACTTCTGGGAAGGGGTAACATGCTAACCTGTGTTGAAAGATACGTAAATTCACAGTCCTCAATAAATTCACATAAGTGAAGAAGCCCACTTTCTTTTGCATCAGGGATATCCCTTATGAGGATCACAATTGAATCAACAATTGATTTTTTGTACTCGAATCCACCTTCTTCCCTAAGTATAGTGCTTAAGAAATTCATCCTTGATAAAACAAAAAATAGACGACAAAGTTACATAAGAGGCAGTCATACCAACTTCCATCCTGTTCAAAGAAAACAAAAAACAATTTACACTCACAGTGTTCTGTACTTGAGTGGAAATTTCAAGCACAAGGATCTAATGGCATCAACCACAACAATCTTGAATTCATCAGCAATATCTGACATAAAGTTTGTAATTTGTTTCATTAAACGATCAACCCCGGATTCATTGCCTGTTTTCAGTAGTGTGGTAATGGCAAGGGTAGCAATGCTTCTATTTTGGTCTGAAATTAAGCTCTCCATATCTATATTACAGTTAGTTACAGCCATTGGATGGGTCATCGCCACCTGCACGATACGGAGATCAAAAGGATCAAATTATTGAATTTTACTGCGGTTTAGACTTAAAACACATGTTTTGTCCTATTTGGAGTGATGTACAGCAAAAACCAATAAAAATAATACTCATTCCTGTAATTTGGTTTAATCCTATTTCAAAAGTGTTACTCAACATGCAATGTTTACTGATTTGGGATCAGGGACCGGAATAACAACACACATGTCACAAAGTTGTGCATATGTATTACATATAGCTATAAAGAACAATCAATGTTAGATATTACAGGATAAAAAATGGAGATAAAGAAAACAAATATACTAAATAAAATATTCATCACAAGGAAAAACTTTAGAAGGTTGATAAAAAATGATACCATGGAAACTAACAAGCAAATAATTTTTTTGAAAATGTAAGGATAGTCACCTTGTTTAGTGTGCGCACAGCAGCAAACCGAAGCACTGGTTTAGATGAACTTAAGAAAAGCTGTAGGACAGTAATTGCAGGAGTCAGTTCTCGACTAGTAACGCCATTCAACTCTGTTATGGCTCTGGCTGCTTCAAATATAACCATTTCTGCTTTGTGGCGAAGGCAACCTTCCAGAAAGTCATAAAACGGGCGCTCCCCACTTTGGTTGTTCGCGCTTGACTCTCTAATAACCTAAGGTGGATAGTATCATAAATATGGCCGCAAATTAGAACATAGCCAACCCTACTGTCACAAGGAATAGAGGTCAAAGTAACTGACTTCATAGAAATAAATTATATACCTGACTGGTATAACGAATCAACAAACATTGAGCCAAAGGTGAACGAACTGAATTCCTTGTCAAACTGGTAACTAATTTGCTCACAGCTAATCTGTCATTTTGTCGTATCTGCAAATACATCATTATAACAATTATCAGCTCATTATTCATATACACTTGTAAAAGACTGTTGATATATTATCGAGGATTTGTTATAAAAAATTGCAGAGGGATGACATGTCTATATGGCAAGCATCAAACTTATGTTTATCAAACCTGGTGAAGCAGAGCAAGAGCATGAAACTGTACAAGTGCGGCCCTTGACTGCATAGCTTCTTGTACCTCATTGCTCCATCGTTTAACAATCTCTGGGTTTGTCTAAGATGCAAAAATAAACAAACCGTGTTATAAACACGATTACACCTATAAACCGAATATCGCAAATTCCTAATCGCATGGCTGTACCTGGAGCAAGTGGATACCACTGACAAGGGCTGCACTGGCAACTACGGGATTTTTGTCAACAATAGCTTGTTTCAAGTATCTCTCTATTTGAGTTAGAAGTGTTCCATCTGTTATGCGGCACAGAACACGAATAGCATTTGCTCGATACACATCTGTCTTGCTATTCATATCCTTCATGAGGGAGCTGGTGACAATAATAACCTTTCGTGGACAGTAAAATGTGACATGTTAGTCAAAAAAACCATAATTAAGATTCCAGGAGTAGAAAGAAATAAAATTACTCTATATAACCTCATCTGAAGAGGGAGAAAGCTCCTTTATTATCAAATAAACCATTCTTCTTAGACCGATATCCTTAGACTGGAAAAGCTTTGTGACTGAAAAGAACACTTCTGTTGCTTCAACCTATCAATAAAAAAAAAAACATCTGAGTTCGAAATTTCAAATCATAGATCAATCTACAGACAATTGATGCAAAATACGAACATCCTTAGCATGATCAGCTATATATACTTCTCGTTTGTATTTATGGATATCACAAAAGAACAGCTAATAACATGGACAAGCTAAAAACATATGAGAAGCAAGGCAAAGCAAAGTAACTGTGGGTTGAAGAAGGAACATACTAATTTGCGATTGGTTACAAATTAGAACCTCACTGGGCAAGAGAGCACAACGAGAATTTGCAACACATTATCTCCTTCCTCTCTATGTACTAAATTTCAGTCACTCAGAGAGAAATTTAGTCGAAATGTACAAAGTTTGTAGTAGAAATGATATAAATGCGGTTCATAGATAGCAACATTACACGACTAGAATGAAACTAATATAGTGTTTAGATACACTCATTTTACAATTAACAAAAACTGACACCTCTACATATCGAAAAGTATGCATTGTGTGTGGCAACATAATCAGCATGTATCAAAGGCAAATATTTTGTCTAACATAACAAGTGCACAATATATAAGCCTAGCCATATGCTTAGTAGCAACGAAATCCAATCAGTTACAAAATCTAACCTTTGTGAAGGTTTCCCCTTGATTTAGAAGATAAAGCAGCTTAGTAATAACCTAGAAACAGAAACATAAATCGCAATTTTTAAATAAATAAAAATAAACAATTATAATAACACAGATCAAATATAACTAATAAAATTAATAAGCACCTGAGAACACCTTCTTGAATCTAACTGAGGATCATTAAAAACCCTAGCTTCTTGAAGCACGGCTCCTTTCTCAATTCCATGAAACGGAGAGTACTCTGATGTGTATAAGAACAACCAATTTATTCATCAAAACATAAATTACTATGAAATTCATTGCGATACACAGATCTATAGATATATAAAAGAATGATTAAATTGCATAGTGATGAAAACGAGTACACTTATAGTGAGAATTGTGATAGTGTATAGAAAAAACGTACCGTCTTCGTCGCGATCGTCATCTTTTTTAACGAACTGCGCCATTGATAAGATTTATTTAACCTAAAAGGTGGATTACGCGAAAGTATAATAGATCTATGTGAGTGTGTGAGCCAGATTAAAGGTATTTTATTTTATTCACCAATTGAAGAATGAGGTGCAGATTTGATCTTATTTTATTTACGGGTTTGAGCTTTCAAACTTTATACCGTAGTTATTACGGAGTACTGTATTACGCTAGTATTTTAGTTAACTTCGCCATATAACCCCGTATATATAATATATAATAAGCATATAAGTCATATACTTTCATTTTAGTTGCTATATACCCAAAAAACACCGATGTAGGCTATATACTTTTATAAATTGTACTAATATGAACGAACAAAACTTATTAACCGGATAAACAACTAAACGATGACATGGCATCCTACGTGGAGAATGACGTTGGTGATACATCGGAACAAAACTGAAAGTATATAGCCTACATTCGAACAAAACTGAATGTATATAGCATACATCGGAACAAAATTGAAAGTATATGACCTATTTGTAGCCATATAAAATGCAAAAAAAATGTTAAATAATTGATTTTACCGGTTCAGCAGGTAACTTGTTAAATTTTTGTACATCGATACAACTTTTAAGAGTATATAACCTAAATTAGTATTTTTTGGAGTATATAGCCTACATTGAGACAAAACTGAAAGTATATGACCTATTAATGACTATAACCCTAATAACTAACGCTTTGTTCCCTAGTTTGATTTTAATGGAAAGGAAATTAAGTGAAGAAAATTTAAATATTTGGTGTTTCCGAGTTTTGGTTTGAAGAGAAAGGAAAGGAAGTGAAGTGATGAATCAATGCAATTTTCCTTCATATGCTTCCTTCTAAATTGGAAGTATTCAACTCCCCTCCCCTTCATTCCCTTTCATCTCATTTCATTTTCTTCCTTAAATAACTCTGGAACAGAGCCTAAATGTAAGGGTATGTTTGTTTACCTTAACGTTTAATCATGTTTATTTTTAATATTTGAAATAAGTATCTAAATTTTCTATAATATATAAGTATAATTGTATAGTCGGTTATATTAAAAATATATATATATATTATGTAAGGGTGCGTTTAACTACCTCTTAATAGTATGGTTTAACGATTAAGATTTTAGGGCATTTGTTTCTGAACCTTTGAATGAGATATTTCAAAATTCAGTGCTGAACTATTTAAAGTTTAAATACTCCATTAACAATTAAACACATAGATTTATTTAATATTTTCTTTAAATTTTACCAATAACATATATTTTTTTTTTTTTAAAAACAACAAATTTTATTAGAATAAAACTTCAAAGAGACTTACAAGTGGGCCAAAGTAATGCCTAAAGCCCATCAATATACTCTAACAATTATACAGCTTTGGATATAACGAGTTATGTACTATTAGATGTACAGATGAGGAGTCGAAAGCCATTGTAGCCACTCTAGTTTTATCTTCCACAAACAACAAGAAATTCACTCAAAGCTCTTAATTTGTATCTCGTTTAAAGCCGTCGATCCGCACCACCATTTGTTATTGAACACTTTTTGATTGCGGTTTTTTCAAATAATGTACCCGGTAATCAATTCGATTGCTTGCCAAATCTTCAAACCTCAGCCCGATTTAAAAACTCCATTAACCCTAGCCCAGTAATCCATTCGATTGCTTACCAATAACACTTATTAAACAACTATAATGTTTTTTTATTTAAAATGTTAATAAAGTAATTTTAGATCATTATGCACGTTATCCGATAACCTGCACACGTGTCCCATCTAGGCAGTCGCACACGAGCGGAGCCTCTGTGCCACGTTAGCCCAAATATTAAGAAAAGTTTGTTACACACACAAGTGGTACTTGTGTCACGCCAACCACTCATGCAATAAAACTTTCCGTCTATAAATAAACCCCTTAGGTCACTCACTTGAACATATCACGCACAATGTAAACTTAATTTGCCAGAATCATATCTCATATATAAGTTCGCATAACTCCGATTGAAATCCAATCATCTTCATCGTAATTCATCACCATATATATTAACTAGTTAATCTAATCGAGCTCATTAATCGATTGATTATTTTAGAGCCTTGTGAATTGTGATGACCCGAAAATTTTTGACTTATTTAAACCAATTCTCTATACGATTTATTATTTTAACACGTTAAACAAAGTCTGTTAGATTGAGTCTCAAAATTTTAGAACTGTTACATATATACAATTACCTTTGACTACTCTCGACGATTCATGAACAATTATATGTATGTATATATATATGTACAAGTAAAAACGACTTTCCTACAGTAAAAATTAATTTGCTACAGTAAAACACTATTTGCTACAGTAAAACCGTATTTTGCTACAGTGCTACAGTGAAAACGAGTTTGCTACAGTGATTTGCTACAGTAAAACACTATTTGCTACAGTAACACTATTTGCTACAGTAAAACACTATTTGCTACAGTACCACTATTTGCTACAGTAACACTATTTGATGTCGACGAACTAGCAAACAGAAACAGAAAAGGCGGCCATGCGATCGCATGGCAAAAACACTGAAAACTCATGCGATCGCATGAGCTACAGTAAATCGAAAAGTACTATAAAAGGTCAGTTTTGCTCGACGAAATATATCATAAAAATTTATGTACGTAAATTTTATAATTATAATTATAATTATAATTTTAATTTTAAGTTTAATAATAATAAAGTATATTCGAGGGTATTTTTAATTCGGGTTTCAAACCGTTTTAAAATAAGGAAATATTGGGTATTGTTCGGGGTATTGTTCTTGAATCCAAGACCAACCATACAGTCGTCTACCATCATTACGTCTACGCAATTTGCCTACAATATTGAATCGCAATATTGAACTGTGAGTTATAGATCCCTTTTTAAATACTTTAAATATTTTTGGGCTGAGAATACATGCAATTTATTTTAAACGCAATAAGACACAAGTACATACAAAATTCTACACTGAGTTAAACCGAAAATCCCTTAGCTTTGGTAACTAGTAGCTGCCAGTACATAGGATATGGACTGGTGGGCGCGAATAATTGTATATGGATCCATAGGGCTTGACATCCCCGTCCGAGCTAGAGCGCTAGCCTTTTAACGGACGTATGTTATTTGAGTTTAAGACACGTTGGTTTGCGTGTATTAAAACGAATGGGGTAATTATCACTATAGCGTTAAGTTTAGTTACCAGGGTGCTCTGTTACGTAGAATCTATTGATAAACTTTTGATGAAACCTTGTGGTCTATCTTTATATATGTTTATGACTCGAGCAATTAAACCTATAACTCACCAACATTCGTGTTGATTTTTTTAGCATGTTTTATTCTCAGGTCCTTAGAATGCTTCCGCTGTGATGTGCTTGTTGCCTGCATGGAGTCTCTCATGCTTTGTACAAAGTTTATTGCATTCAAAATAAAACTGCGTTGTGTAATAAATAATTGGACTGTGATGTCAACCTGTAAATTAAAGACTTATGTATTTCGGGGTTTTGCTTATACCTAAGCACTCGCCCACATGTTTATAACTTTCTATGTTTAGAAAGTCACTTATTTTAATGAATGCAATATTTTATCAAAACGTATCATATAGAGGTCAAAACCTCACTGTGGAATCAATGATTAACGTGCCGCGTCAATAGCGATTTTGACGGGTCGTTACAGTTGGTATCCGAGCTTGAGGTCATAGGGAACCAGAAATTACATTAGTGTGTTTAACTGGTAATTGTTAGGATGCATTAGTGAGTCTGGACTATGACCATATTTGTTTTTACTGATTTTTGCTTATCATTTGGTCAAAAACATTATATGTAATATATTTATATGCTAACGTAATTGTTGTTTCAATTATGTGATAGATGACTTCTTCTAATCCTATCATTTTGTACGACTCGGAATCGGACACTGAATCTATTCTATCCACAACTGAAAAGGGCGTTCAAATACCTATTAAAGAAGAAATTGTGTTAGCAGGGGAATCTCAACTCCCGGTAAACCCAGAGGAGGTTCCAGCTCCACCCAGCTTTAGTTTTCCGGAGCCACAGTATCGTTGGCATGGACCCATGATCCCTGGAGTAAAAGAGGATCGTCCATTTTTAAACAAATATGGACATTGGTCCAGATATACCGCCGACGGGCGGGTTGTGCCGATTACGCCTGGCAGATTTCGGTTCATGACCACCGGTACATATTCTTGCAGTTCGTCGTCATATTCTCCTACACATGACTCAGACAGTTCGTCATCAGACGAGATCAGTAAGGAGGAGGATTTCGCTAATGAAATAAAAGAGATCACTAAGGAGAAATTCCAACTTGCAATAGATAATAAAAACAACCACAATAATAAAATGTCCTTAGTTATTAAAAAAGAACAGGACCATTCGATCCGTAACCACCCTTATTGTATAAAACCCACTGAGGTAACGGGTACCTCAAAACCCCAACTAAAAATAAAATACACTGCCAGAATGTCTGTCGGACCATGTGCACACAAACAATTGGCAGAGAGAACCAAATGGGAAGAAGTTTCTGATAGTTCTGAATGAACGACCTCGCAACCATAAATCTTCCATGCGCTATTTTATTGCTTATGTGTGCTACTCTATCTTGTTATGTAAAATAAGCATATGTAAAATATCAGTATTGTATGGTATTGTATTATTTTGGTTTATTAATAATAAATGCATGGAATGATTATTTGTATTATTACTACTTCTTATTATTATTATTACATAATAATGTAGTAACTCGCTATAATTTTTCATAGTGGAATATTATTAGGATTTTAGTAGTTAATTCCTTGTACTAGCTATTATGTATAAACTTAACGGGTAGTTAATACCCTAGAAATAATTATAAAATGCTAATAAGGAGAAAAAGCTTTTATAATAATCGGTTCATATTATTAATATGCTACGATTAACTATTGACAACTCATTTTACCTATAATATTCTATATGATTAAATTATATCTGTTGTGTTTATTGAAGAAACATGTCTCAAATGTCGGATGCTGAGTTTGAGCAACTAGTCGAGAAACGTGTGAATGAAAGAATTGCTGCAGCCGAGGCAGCAAAAGCAACAGCCGAAGCAGCAGCCAAAGCAGCAGCCGTAAACACAAACTCACGAAACGGATGCTCATACAAAACTTTTCAAGGATGCAAACCACAGACGTTTAGTGGAATCGAGGGACCAGTCGGTCTAACCCGATGGTTTGAAAAGATGGAGTCCGTTTTCAAAATCAGTAATTGTGCGAACGGAGACAAGTCAAAGTATGCTTCGTGCACGTTGCAAGATGGTGCACTTACTTGGTGGAACAATTATGCTAAAGCAGAAGGAATAGATACGGCATATGATATCTCTTGGGAAGAACTGAAAAAGATGCTAATCGAGGAGTACTGTCCTCGAAACGAGATCAGAAAAATGGAATCTGAGTTACGTAATCTGAAGGTTATCGGCGCGAATCTCAATAACTATGAAAAGCGTTTCATGGAACTAGCCTTGTTGTGTCCCGAATTGGTGCCAAACGAGAAGCGAAAGATAGAAATGTATATTGACGGTTTATCGATCAATATCAAAGGAAATGTTACATCGTCCAAACCAAATACGATGCAGGAAGCCATGACAATGGCACACCAACTCATGGACCAGATCACAGAGAGTTCGATTAAGGCACCAATTACCGAAGTCAAGACAACTGAAGGAAAGAGGAAATGGGAAGACTATAAGGGCAAAAGTACTCACCTGAAGAAACAAGAAACTTTTAAAGGTAAACAAGATGGGGCAACTGCAAGTCCAAACTATAAGGGACCTCATCCGTTCTGCAAAAGGTGTTACACACATCATGCAGGCTATTGCCAAGTGGTCTGTGATAAGTGCAACAAGAAAGGACATGTGGCGAAAGATTGTTATGCCACCGTTTCTGAAGTAAAGACAAAATCGACCGATGTCAAGAAATGTTATGGATGCGGGAAGTCTGGTCACTTTATAAATCAATGCCCTGATAAGGAGAAGAACAAAGAACCCGCACGTGGGAGGGCATTTAATGTTAGTGCCAGTAAAGCACGTGAGGATCCTAATCTTGTCACGGGTACGTTTACCGTTAATAATCAACTAGCTTCTATTATGTTTGATACGGGTGCTGATAGAAGTTATATGTGTAAAGACTTTAGTATTAAACTAAAATGTGCATCATTACCTCTAGACGATAAATATACTATTGAATTAGCTAATGGTAAACTGATAAAAGCCGATAAAATTTGCCATGGTTGCGAAATGAATCTCGCTGGTGAAACCTTCAAAATTGATTTGATACCCGTAGAATTAGGAAGTTTTGATGTAATCGTTGGCATGGACTGGATGTCCAAAACAAGAGCGGAAGTTGTTTGCGCTGAGAAAGCAATCCGCATCCCTCGTAAGGATGAAACGTCATTAATGATTTATGGGGAGAAGAACAACTCAAAACTGAACTTTATCAGCTGCATGAAGGCCCAGAAACTTATAAGAAAAGGTTGTTATGTTATTCTGGCACACGTAAAGAAGATCGATACTGAAGAAAGAAGCATTGATGACATGCCAGTTGTAAGAGAATATCCCGGAGTATTTCCAAAAGAATTACCGGGGCTACCTCCACTCAGATGTGTAGAATTCCAGATTGATCTCATACCAGGAGCTGCACCTGTAGCCCGATCTCCATATAGACTTGCACCTTCAGAAATGCAAGAATTACAAGACCAGTTGCAAGAATTATCGGACCGTGGATTTATTCGTCCTAGTTTTTCACCTTGGGGTGCTCCTATTCTGTTCGTCAAGAAGAAGGATGGATCTATGAGAATGTGCATAGATTACAGAGAATTAAACAAATTAACGATCAAGAATCGGTACCCATTACCGAGGATTGATGATTTGTTTGATCAATTGCAAGGATCAAGTGTTTATTCTAAGATTGATCTACGCTCCGGATATCATCAACTGAGAGTGAAGGAAGAAGATGTTCCTAAAACCGCGTTCAGAACCCGTTACGGTCACTATGAGTTTCTAGTCATGCCTTTTGGATTAACTAATGCTCCAGCAGTATTCATGGATCTAATGAATCGCATCTGTAGACCGTATTTAGACAAATTTGTCATTGTTTTTATCGACGACATATTGATTTACTCGAAGAACAAGGAAGAACATGAGCAACACTTAAGACTGGTACTAGAGATACTCAAGAAAGAAGAATTGTACGCAAAATTTTCGAAGTGTGATTTCTGGTTACAAGAAGTACAATTTTTGGGCCATGTTGTCAGTAAACATGGAATTAAAGTTGACCCCGCCAAGATCGAAGCCATTAGTAAATGGGAAACCCCGAAGACTCCAACACAAATTCGCCAATTCTTAGGTCTTGCTGGTTACTACCGAAGATTCATTCAAGATTTCTCTAGAATCGCCAAACCCTTAACTGCATTGACTCAAAAGGGAAAGAAGTATGATTGGTCCACAGAACAGGAATCCTCATTCCAGTTATTAAAGAAGAAGTTAACGTCTGCACCCATTTTGTCATTACCGGAAGGAAATGATGATTTCGTGATCTATTGTGATGCTTCACGCCAAGGTTTAGGATGTGTATTAATGCAACGCACAAAAGTCATCGCATATGCCTCACGACAACTAAAAATTCATGAAAAGAACTATACGACGCACGATTTAGAACTTGGAGCGGTAGTTTTTGCACTCAAAATATGGAGACACTATCTATATGGCACCAAGTGTACAGTGTACACCGACCATAAGAGTCTTCAGCATATTTTTGATCAAAAACAACTCAATATGAGGCAACGTCGCTGGGTAGAGTTGTTAAACGATTACGATTGTGAAATCCGTTACCACCCCGGAAAGGCTAATGTTGTAGCTGATGCCCTAAGTCGAAAAGAAAGAGTAAAACCTCTTAGGGTCCGAGCTTTGAATATTACAATTCGTACTGATCTCACAAAGCAAATTCAAGCAGCACAGTTAGAGGCTTTAAAAGAAGAAAACGGAAAAGGCGAAATAAGCAAAGGGTTAGAAAAACAACTTGAAGAAAAAGCCGATGGAACCCTGTATTTTGCTGGTAGGATATGGGTACCAAAACATGGTAACCTAAGGCAACTAGTACTGGATGAAGCACACAAAACGAGGTACTCAATTCACCCAGGAAACGGAAAAATGTACCACGATCTCAAGAAGTTTTATTGGTGGCCTAATATGAAAACAGAAATTGCTACTTATGTAAGCAAATGTTTAACGTGTGCAAAGGTCAAAGCTGAGCACCAAAAGCCGTCAGGATTACTGCAACAACCAGAAATTCCGCAGTGGAAATGGGAAAGAATAACCATGGATTTCATTACGAAATTGCCAAGGACTGCAAGTAGTCATGATACTATTTGGGTGATAGTTGATCGTCTAACTAAATCAGCTCACTTTCTACCAATAAAGGAGACAGACAGTATGGAGAAATTAGCACGCCTATATTTGAAGGAAGTAGTTTCCAGGCATGGTGTACCCATCTCTATCATATCTGATCGCGACACCCGATTCACATCACGTTTCTGGCAGTCATTACAAAAAGCATTGGGAACTCGATTAGATATGAGCACCGCTTATCACCCACAGACAGATGGTCAAAGTGAAAGAACAATACAAACATTGGAAGACATGTTACGGGCATGCGTGATTGACTTTGGAACCAGTTGGGATCGACACTTACCGTTGGCAGAATTTTCATACAATAACAGCTATCATACGAGCATCAACGCAGCGCCATTTGAAGCACTTTACGGTAGAAAGTGCAGATCTCCTATATGTTGGAGTGAAGTAGGAGAAAGACAACTTACTGGACCAGAAATTATTCATGAAACCACCGAAAAGATCATTCAAATACAACAGCGATTGAAAACGGCCATGAGTCGCCAAAAGAGTTATGCTGATGTAAGAAGAAAACCGCTAGAATTTCAAGTGGGCGACAAAGTCATGTTGAAAGTGTCACCCTGGAAAGGCGTTGTACGATTCGGTAAACGAGGAAAGCTAAGTCCTAGGTACGTAGGACCCTTTGAAATCACCGAAAGAATTGGAACAGTTGCTTATCGATTAAAGCTACCGCAAGAACTTAGTAGTGTTCACAACACATTTCACGTGTCAAATTTGAAGAAATGTTTAGCTGAAGAGGATGTCGTAATTCCTCTTGATGAAATACGAATCAATGATAAACTCCATTTTATCGAAGAACCTGTTGAAATCATGGACCGTGAGGTCAAACAATTAAAACAAAGCAAAATACCGATAGTTAGGGTTCGTTGGAACGCAAGACGAGGACCCGAGTTTACTTGGGAACGTGAAGATCAAATGAAGCAAAAGTATCCACATTTGTTCACTGATATCGCTCATGAAACAGGTACTACTCAAAATTTCGGGACGAAATTTTCTTTAACGGGGAGGTACTGTGATGACCCGAAAATTTTTGACTTATTTAAACCAATTCTCTATACGATTTATTATTTTAACACGTTAAACAAAGTCTGTTAGATTGAGTCTCAAAATTTTAGAACTGTTACATATATACAATTACCTTTGACTACTCTCGACGATTCATGAACAATTATATGTATGTATATATATATGTACAAGTAAAAACGACTTTCCTACAGTAAAAATTAATTTGCTACAGTAAAACACTATTTGCTACAGTAAAACCGTATTTTGCTACAGTGCTACAGTGAAAACGAGTTTGCTACAGTGATTTGCTACAGTAAAACACTATTTGCTACAGTAACACTATTTGCTACAGTAAAACACTATTTGCTACAGTACCACTATTTGCTACAGTAACACTATTTGATGTCGACGAACTAGCAAACAGAAACAGAAAAGGCGGCCATGCGATCGCATGGCAAAAACACTGAAAACTCATGCGATCGCATGAGCTACAGTAAATCGAAAAGTACTATAAAAGGTCAGTTTTGCTCGACGAAATATATCATAAAAATTTATGTACGTAAATTTTATAATTATAATTATAATTATAATTTTAATTTTAAGTTTAATAATAATAAAGTATATTCGAGGGTATTTTTAATTCGGGTTTCAAACCGTTTTAAAATAAGGAAATATTGGGTATTGTTCGGGGTATTGTTCTTGAATCCAAGACCAACCATACAGTCGTCTACCATCATTACGTCTACGCAATTTGCCTACAATATTGAATCGCAATATTGAACTGTGAGTTATAGATCCCTTTTTAAATACTTTAAATATTTTTGGGCTGAGAATACATGCAATTTATTTTAAACGCAATAAGACACAAGTACATACAAAATTCTACACTGAGTTAAACCGAAAATCCCTTAGCTTTGGTAACTAGTAGCTGCCAGTACATAGGATATGGACTGGTGGGCGCGAATAATTGTATATGGATCCATAGGGCTTGACATCCCCGTCCGAGCTAGAGCGCTAGCCTTTTAACGGACGTATGTTATTTGAGTTTAAGACACGTTGGTTTGCGTGTATTAAAACGAATGGGGTAATTATCACTATAGCGTTAAGTTTAGTTACCAGGGTGCTCTGTTACGTAGAATCTATTGATAAACTTTTGATGAAACCTTGTGGTCTATCTTTATATATGTTTATGACTCGAGCAATTAAACCTATAACTCACCAACATTCGTGTTGATTTTTTTAGCATGTTTTATTCTCAGGTCCTTAGAATGCTTCCGCTGTGATGTGCTTGTTGCCTGCATGGAGTCTCTCATGCTTTGTACAAAGTTTATTGCATTCAAAATAAAACTGCGTTGTGTAATAAATAATTGGACTGTGATGTCAACCTGTAAATTAAAGACTTATGTATTTCGGGGTTTTGCTTATACCTAAGCACTCGCCCACATGTTTATAACTTTCTATGTTTAGAAAGTCACTTATTTTAATGAATGCAATATTTTATCAAAACGTATCATATAGAGGTCAAAACCTCACTGTGGAATCAATGATTAACGTGCCGCGTCAATAGCGATTTTGACGGGTCGTTACATGAATTCATATTCCTATTGAGTTTGCACGATTGTCGGAGATAAAACAATCGGTCGATTCTATTTCTCCTAAATTTAGCACTTAAACTTATCATATCTCATATTAGGTTTGATCATTGTACAAAGTGGTCAATGCAAATTTTATACAAAGGTTAATTCTCTTTATTGTTCATATTATTATGTAAACTATGTAATATGTAATGTATTATGTATTTTTATTTTTTATTTTAAATTAATTGTTTATTAGTTTTATCAATCGATTTTCAATCATCAATCATTTATTGTGTGAATGATTATTGTGGGTGAAGTTTGAATGAAAAATATGTTGAATCTTCACCTACAATCACATTACATTTTATATATATAGTGTAGACGAAACACTTATTTAAGCAAAATTATCAAGTAAGTTTACTTGATGATGTGAGAACGTATATAGATGACAAATTTTTTTGTATATAGATAGTTTTAGATATTATATTTTTTATCTGATTGTACTATAGTTCTGCCAAAAAGTTATCAATTCAATTGTACAAACTTCTCTTTAAAAGTTAAGTTGTCTATTCAATTGTACTAAAATATTGCTAAAACGTTAAGTAGTTAACTCAGATGTATCAAACTTTTGCTAAGAGTTGAGTTGTCAACTTAATTGTATCAAACTTACGCTAAAATACATAAGTTGTGACTATTGTCTATTAGTTCGGGTTACTATACTTGTCAAGTAAGTATAAGACCACAGTTAACGCGAGCGTTTCTCACCCTAAATCGCCCACAAACGCCCGGAACGCAGCGTTTGTGGGCGTTTGTCCCTGGGCGTTTGTCAGCGAAAAACGCTGTAGCTGTTTTGGCGTTTGGGTACGTGGCGTTTTCTGATTGGTTAGTCAAATTGGGACGTTGGAGCCGAGTAAAAGCAACAGGCGAGTTTTTATTTTTTATTTTTCCTTCTATCTTCATCTCCTCCAATTTATTCTTCCCCTTTTCTCCCAAATTAACATAAACCCTAACCCTAAATCATCTTCAAATGGCAAACAACAACAACAATACAAACTCCAACCAATTCCCTACTGAAAATGAAAACGAATTTCCGAATTCGTTTATGCATTTACTCAATCACGGGGCATCTTCTAATCCTAACTTTGGTGCATCTTCATCAAACCCTAATGCTCAACCATATCCCAATTTTAGTAATTACTTTCCGGGTCAACGATTGAACGAGATGCAACAACAACAACTTATGCAACAACAACAATTTCAACTTCAAAATTTCAACTTACAACACATGTTGCATCAACAAGCTATGCAAGCTCAACAACAAAATCAATATCAACACATGTTGCAACAACAATCACAACCTCAAAGACAATCTCAACAAGAACAATCGCAATCCCAAGCACCCGACACGCTTACTAGAAAGAAAAGAAGCCATAAGAAAAAAATTGGGGGTATGATTTTTTGCTATTTTTTTCGAATTTTGTCTTGTTTTTTCGAATTTTTTCATGTTTTTTTTCGATTTTTTGATGATTTTTCCCTAATTATTGATGGTTTAATTGTTGATGCTTTGTTAGAATATAATTGTAGATGCGTTTTTTGATTATAATTGTAGCATACAAGATGATTAAGTTGTGTTTTTGTATGTTGATTATGATTATAAGTTGTGTTTTGATTATGATTGTAGATAATTAGATGATTATATAGTTTTTGTATGTGGATTATGATTACAAGATGCGTTTTTTGATTATAATTGTAGATTACAAGTTTTTGATAATAATGTAGATTATAATTTTAGATTATAAATGTGTAGTTTGTTGGTATAATTGTAATATACGTAGGTGTATCGAAAAAGGAAATATATAAGAAAAAGATGTGGGATCCCGAAGAAGAAGCGTGGTTAGCCACTTGTTGGATTGACTCGTCCGAAGATTCAAAAAAGGAAAACTCTCAAAAAATAAGTACGTTGTGGAATACGATTTATGAGAAGTTTAACAACAATGAACGTGGTTGGTATCGTGGGGACGATCAATTGACGAGTAAATGGCGTAATGTTAATCGGGCGTGTAAGGATTTTAATGATTTTTACGAGGATGTGAAACGCAATTGGCGTAGTGGTCAAAATGATGAAGTGATCATGAAAAAAGCGTTGCTTATTTATAAAAGAGAAAAGTTGAAAGATTTTAACATGGTTCAAGCGTGGGATGTTTTGAAAAAACATCCAAAATGGTATGCACCACCGCCTTTCGGGGGAGAGGACGAGGGCGACGACGATGATGATGATGATAACGATGTTGAAGAAGGTTTTGATGATAGTTTTCATGTTGATCTTTCCGACTCGAGGCCGATTGAAAAAGAGTTGTTTGGTTCCGATCGTTTGCAAAGGCCTCAAGGTAGAGACAAGGCAAAAAAGGCCGCGAGACGATCCGTTTCATCCGATGCGGGCACGACATCGCGTTCAACAAATTCTTCCAAGTCCTCCAAATATTCGGAAAAAAAAGAGGAGGAAAAAAGTACATCACTCGAGGCTTTTCGAAATGCGGCTTACTTACAACAAGCCGCGTAAAGGATTCAAATTCTTAAAACGGATATGCACGGGTTGAAAAAGAAGGATAAAAAGACCGTTCAAAAGCTAAAAAACTGGGTGTGTACTAAATTTAGAGAGATCGTGCAGATTTCGTCCGACGAAGAGAACGAGGAAGATGACAACAACACCACCGACAACGACGAGTAGTTTTTTTTAAGTATTTTAATGTTTGAATAACGAATGACGGACGGTTTTTCATGTTTATTTGTACGTTTTTTTTTTTTTTTTATTAATTCCTAGACGTTTTTTTAATGTAAGTTTTTTTTATTTAATTTATGTTGTTTTTTGTTTAATTAACTTGTTTTTATATATTAAAATTTACTAAACAAAATAAAGAAATACAAAAAAAACAAAACAATAAAAACAAATAAGAAATGACACGTCACAGTCTTATCAAGACAAAAACCCCCCATGACAACTCCCCTCAAAATGTCATGGCCCAGTCACAGTTTTTCCCCAAAAAGTGCAACTCTACGCCTCCACGTCACAGTCACCATTACCTATGGTCTAAGAGAAAGAGAACCGAAAGTAAGTGATAAATTTTTTTAATTTGGAATGAAAGATTAGAAAGAAAGTTACAAACTAAACTCGTTCTCCTTTTTTTTTAACACCAAATAAAACACGAAAACACGAAAACACGATAACACTTTTTGTTTCTCCTTCTATACCAAGTAAACTGGGTAACAGAGTGTAAATAATTTGTGCGAAAACACTTGACTTGAACATATCACCTTTCTACTTTGTTTCCATTCAATTCAATCCATATAATTCGATTAAAAAACGAATCTAAATTCTCTGTCTAGATCCAATCCGATTGCGATGCCATCACGAAGAAGAACGCTGCTTAAGGTCATCATCCTCGGTGATAGCGGGTCTGCAACTTATCACTCTTTTTTATCTTCAATTTTCGTTCCTATTTATTCCCCAAAATTAATCCGTACTTCATCTGATTTGCTTGATTATATCGATTGTATATAGTTTAACAGATAAAGAAGCCTACTTTGACTCATACTTATACATGACTACAAGCTTATTATATTTGCATTATCTATAATTAGCCTTATTTAATTTCAACTTGAATGATATATCTTCTTAGGGTTTTAGAGTGAGTGACTTTATCCTTTCATATGAGTGCATGTAATTATTGATTGCTATTGTAGAAATGATTTCTTATGCTTTGAAAGTATCAGAAATCATATATAATTGTGTTTATTTATTGTTCTGATTAGGGGAGGCAGCAGACTGAGTCAAGCTCGGCTTGAACACGTTTAGTGTTTAGGCTAAGCTCAAGCTCGGCTCCTATATCTATACAAGATTACTTTCAATAGCTATGTAGAAAATATTATGATAACAGAAATTATTTTAGATGTCTAAAAATGAGATTATTACTTGACCATTGGTCAAAATGCAAAAAATATTAATTCTTACAATATTGTGTATTACTGTATGTCTGTATATAAGTATATACACACCTACATATATTAGTATATTACATAAAGGCTCAAAAAGCTTGATACATTCCTTGCTTTTATATATCTCAAGCTCGATTTTACAATCGAATTCAGCTTGTTATATTTTTCGGGAGCTAGTTCTATGCTCAATTCTCAAGCTCGGGCTCAAGTAGTTTTATAAAAGCTCAACTCCTTAGCAGTTAGCAGCCATAGTCCTGGTTAGCAAAGTGTATTATGTCTTTTATAATGATCGGGGAAATTATTCGATGTATATCATTATATGAGGTTAATCCCTCAATAAATACAATACAATGCTTGGTAAACCTAAACTAAACTAGACAACCTAACAATAGTAATTAGTAATATATTCAAGATTATCATACCATTTATATTGTCTAATAGACTATTATTTGTTGCTGAGGCAGGGTTGGTAAAACATCTTTGATGAATCAGTATCCTACTTGAACTGTTGATTTGTATTTGTTTATATACATGGATATCGAATGAGTTTCTGTACCATTACTACGTCAAAGAATTACTGTGAACGGCGAGAAGTGATGCCATTATTGGCAATGGTTCTTGTTAGCTTTAACGTTGAACTCTAGATATGTGAACAAGAAGTTTAGCAATCAATACAAGGCGACTATTGGAGCTGATTTCTTGACGAAGGAAGTGCAATTTGAAGACAGGCTCTTCACTCTACAGGCCGGTTATCTTTGTTTTTCTCTGGAGTGATATCATAGTTGGTTATTAAGGTTAGTTGAAAAGTAGTCAATACGATTTATCGTGTTAGTTCTTTCCTGTCTTCTTAGTTTTGTTTTGTTGTGATCATATCAGATTTGCATATGATAATTGCTTCCCATTCTCATCTCCATCCTAAATGAGATATCTAGAATTTGGTTATGTTTTCTTTGGTACATGGGGGATTGGAAAGTTTTGGATTTCGGTTACTTGTCATAATAAATAACTCTCTAATTTTTTATCTTACTTTTTGTTTTTTGATATATGTAAACTAGCTTTATTATCATCCTTTTTGTAACATGATCAAGGAGGCTGTCCTTCTTATTCTCTTGCAAACAATTACGAGTACAATCTTGAAGGATTCAGTAAATACAATCAAAATCTTAATGTAATCTGGCTTCTGTGTTTTTCCAGATTTGGGATACTGCAGGACAAGAAAGGTTTCAAAGCCTTGGTGTTGCTTTCTACCATGGTGCAGATTGCTGTGTCCTTGTATACGATGTAAATGTGCAGAAATCGTTTGATAATCTCAACAATTGGAGGGAGGAATTCCTTATCCAGGCACTTCATCTGTAAACTGAAGTCTAATCCCACCTTAAGAGAATGCTTATGATTTTTTTGCCAATTTACTTATGAATTGGCCGATTTGGTTTATGTGTTATCTCAAACGGGTAAAATAAAAACGGTTAAATGGAGATGTGTCAAACGAATTGGAAGTCTTCCAAAGCATATACCTTAATGCAGTAAAGTTCCAAAAGAATTTAATGAAATGATTCTTGTACATTTTTATTATTATAAAAGTATGTTCTAGCAACAAGTGTTTATGAACTCGCATTAGCCAAGCTGCCCGATTTTCTACCTCTAGCGTAAAGTTGTGTGCTTGTGTTACGAACTGATGATTAAGAAAATTCTTTCAGGCAAGCCCTTCAGATCCAGAAAATTTCCCATTTGTGGTTCTAGGTAACAAGGTTGATGTAGATGGTGGCAATAGTAGAGTGGTATGTGCACGTCGAGTTTTTCTATTATATTGTACTTGAGATTATATGGACTACACGATATCATTTTTTATCTTCCTTTTCCCATTTCCCATCAAGAATAATGGGTTGCTAACAGGTATCTGAGAAAAAGGCACGTGCTTGGTGTGCCTCGAAAGGTGGTATACCATATTTTGAGACCTCTGCAAAAGAGGGAATCAATGTTGAAGAAGCTTTTCAGGTCATTGCAAAGAATGCCTTGAATACTGGAGATGAGGAAGAAATGTAAGGACTAAAATTCACTCATTTTACCTGTTACTCTTTTTAGTGGGGGGTGCATGTATGAAAATTATAGCTGACCATTCAGGCCCATTGACTTGCATAGGGTTGATATCAGTTCTTACTTTCGACCCATTACCCATTTTTCCTGTTACTCTTAACAAAATAGACAAGAAAGTGTTTCAAGTCAACAACCCAACATGACTTGTTACAGCTGGTGTTAAAACTATCAGTTCTTACTTTTGACCCGTTACCCATTTGCTACTTAAAAAAATAATAATCCGTATCATGGAAGCAACAAATCGATGATCACACCTCACATCACAAATATGAATTATGTATAATATCAGTTCTTACGTTTGAGTCTTCTTCTCATGTACATCGAAAGTCAAAGTTTTCATCTAACCATCTTTCTTGTATGAGCGTTCTGAATATTTTTGCCTGAATCTGTGAAGATACTTGCCAGATGTAGGAAGCACCAGTCAACAAAGGTCCACCGAATGCGAGTGCTAAATGCAAATATGGAATTCTTTAGCCCACTTCTTTTAATTATTTGACTATAACTGTAAATTTGCAATAAACTGTGTGATACTGCCACATAGATCCTTTTTAAGTCCATGTGGATGTTGCAATCTTGTAAGTTGATTCCCAGTTATGGAAAAACTATAGATGTGTGCCAATATGGTTATAGTAGGTTTGTGACTTGTGCATCAGTTTGGATCGGTAATACGCCCAAACTGATCTTTGTAATTATTCAATTTGCGCCTGTTTTGATTGAGATATGACCTTATCGCCCAATTCCTTATATACTTCTATCCGATATTTTTTTGGTACTTTATACAAGTTTAATTATAAAAAGTCAAAGCAGACTTGCATTATGCATCAATTAACACTTGAACATGCAATTAACACTTGAACAGAACACGAAAACATTATCAAAATTCATGGATGCAACATGATGTTGGCACTGGATTTGTTGAATCAATCCTTGAAGAATTCTACCGGTTCTAAATCCAACTTATTGACGAGTAGAATTCACATGATATCCAACAAAACAATTCACTAAACACCAAATTATCTTAAACACGAATTCTTGACTTTTACTCCCTCTAAAGTCTAAACAAATACCAAATTTTTCACATGGTAAAATATAATCTCAACTCATATAAACAAGTACAGTGTATAAGTTGAAAAGGGAGACAATAACATCAATAATTTTTTTTTTCTAAACTTAATATTTTCTTGAAAAGTTCAACCAAGTTGTAATTTTGGATGTATCCGCATTTCCTTCCAAAAAGATACAAGGTAATACAAAATGGGAGAACACACAGCTTTTATAGTTAGAAATTTAGAACACATGATGAAGATACAACAGATAATTTAATACCTACCCACACCTTGACAAGATAATAATATTCAGGTGCAAATGAACCCTAGGATGTTCTTGAAACTCAGAATGACATGACACGCCTATTAATAGTCAATAATACCCCGCTACAAATCCTGAGTATATCTACACAACATGAAACGTTACCACAGCCCCTGCACCTCCCATTGATACTGCATTAACAACAACGCTAACTCAAATGACTTACCAACTTGCACATTATTACCGACTTAGATAACATATACGCTCTTTAGTTGACCTTCTAATTAATTGACCCTTCAACCCATCCAGACCCTTGATTTCAAAGCTTCACCAATGACGAATCTTACCTGCCAAGTAGAGATTCAAGTTATTTTATTATAGTCCCAAATATTAAGCTTATGATCAAGCAGATGACTCACTTGGTATACCTTGTTAGTAGTTCGCGTGTTTTGGTAATAATGCTAAATAACATTTATGAGGGCCATATTACTTCATTCCCTGGTTGTTTGAAACCTGATCAGAGTTTCCTGCAACTGTGCCGGGACCCTTCAAGTTAGAAACGGGTGGAGTGGGCCCCATCATAGGTCTTGAAAGTGGTGGCCTTTGAGGAGTCATGCTCATCATTGGATTTGGTGGTCTTTGTACAGTATTTGGTAATGTCGCTCCGGGCCTGTTTGGTAATGGTTGTTGTCCCATAGGTCTACCAGCAGAAGAAGCAGACATGCCCAATCGGGCAGTGATTATTTGGGCGCGTTCATGGTAAAGTCTCTGCTTTGACCTTTCCAATTGTTCCCGAGCCCTTGATACAACACCCTCCATCTCCGTAAAGAAAGCCAACTTGGTCTCCAGTTTGTGCAACTGCAGTATATAAGTAACATAAGTAACTTATCACTACAACCAAAAGAGATCTATGGTTGTTAATAATAGAGGTGGCTAAATGGGCGGGTCTGGCATATTAGGCAAATGATTTGAGACGTATTTGCCCAAAAACATACATAATTTCATCTATACTTCAAAAATAGACTTTGGAAGAAGATGCTCAACCTGTTTGTCATGTTCTCTTTTCAGCCGAATTTTAGGTGTTTTACAATTTGATCCATTAGAAACAAAACATAACGTCAATCAACCAATTAATAAGCAGATTTGTGAAAATTGCTACCCATATTGAATATCAACATTCAATAGAAACTAGTCAGTAACTAATTACCTGCTTCTCTACCAATGACGTGGCAAGCTGTCGAATATGGTCTTCTTCCTGGTCCGCCAAGAGTTTTGCCTTGACAGCTGCAGCAGAAATGGCAGTAACAGCTGCACGTGTCAAGTTATGCATAATTGGGTCATCTTTAGTGTCCACAGGTTGTTTCTTCACATTATCAGTGTCTATTGCTTCTATTTCGCCTACAATATTGAACATAGAAAATAAATTAAACTAGACCATAGAAAAAAAATGTCAAATGAGTCCCTTTCAAATAATTGAAAAGGTTCTAATATGTTTACTTGTTGTGAAACAGAAAAGCATGATAACTGGAAAGAACATTTTTTCCCCTAACACGAAAAAGACGGAGAATCACACACCAGCACACCGATTCGTTCAAGTAGAGCATACTGTTACTAAGAGATAGATGTTTAATATGGGAGGGTTGGTTGCGGGTCATATTCAGTTTAAGTTAAGATGAGTGACGTTTAGTACAGATCAAGAGGGTTGCGTCGACCCATATCAAAATTTTACCATTTCGTATACATAATTAAATGTGTTAATATGGAGCAAATGCCAGACAAACCCAACATAGTATGGCCTTATAGATTTAGCAATTCAGAAATGTTCATGGACAAGACATTCTGCAAGGATTAACCGACATAAAACTACTCCTGAGTGGCTGAATTAACAATCGGAATTTCTGTGACAGTTGCCCACTTATAATACAAAACTATAAAGTATATAATAATCATATTTTTAATGAAGTTTTTAGATTATTAATACTACACTTTGAATAATTTTGACCTGTTCACATTCATATCTATAAGATTTTGTTTAACAAAATGATGCAGGATTGGGTCAATATGTTGGAACAATTGGGTTGGTGGATTATTGGGCCAAATACATGAATCATTATGTTGGGCTTGGAAAACAAAATGGTGGACATGCAAAATCACGTGTTGGTATTGGATAGGAAGGGTTCAACAATTTTATTTGAATTTATGTTTATCCTTATTAGTTTATGTTTATCCTTAATTTGCTCTAGTATATAATATGTCTACCGGTTACGGTTGTTTTAGTTTTTTTGAGATATTGAATTTAATAAAAAGTCAACAAAGCTTTGAGCTTTTTGTTTTCGTGAATAAAGAAGTCGAAGCAAACTTCTTTGTTTATTTTGTTCGTATTATTCAATCGTTAAATTCTGTTTGGCCACGTTTATTTGCATTACAAAACATAACCATAATAACCAATTCCCAAGTAAATAAGTTGAAACCTCAACTTGTACTGCTAATTTTTACAGTACAACAGATTCCCTATTATATCCCTTCTACCCTCATCAAGATATTAATAACATTAGTGCTGTAGATAACTTACACAAACCTGAATTATCTGTTTTTTCAGCCGGTGCAGACTGGGGAGGTTCTGCCTTCTCCGCCATCTCCACATCCTTGGGAGCATCTGTCGACTGAGAGACAGCCACTGACGGTGGAACAGCATCAGCAGAATCCTCAGATTCCTTTTTAATGTTTACAGGATTCTCAACTTGTGTTTGCTTATCCGTTTCTTCAGTAATGACCTGTTTCTCAGTAACCGTAACCTTGTCTTTCTTTGTAGAACACTTTCTTCGTGAGCCAGCATTTTTTCCTTTCTTAGAAACCACAACTACTGGTGTAATTGGATCTTCTTCCTTTTCACTAGAGACCACCAATTTTTCCTTCTCATTCCCGGCTACATTCGTATCTTCCTTCTCGTTATGCTCATTTACTGGATCAGACTGCTCTTTTAAGCCTTCTTGCTCCACCACTTCTTGGTCATCTCTGAGTACACATTGATGTTAGTTAGTTTTACAGGTGGCAATATGGTCAGTTTGTGTAACAAATTAACTAAGTCAAAATATAAAATATTTATCGTGTCAAAACAGGTCAGCTGGGCTCAAACCACTAACACTTCTTTTTTCCTTAAATGAAAAATATTATAAGAAAAATAAACAAAAAATTTTATAAAAAGCATCCAAATTGTTTTGAATAGAACAGATACGGTAGGATAAAAATATTCAAATAATGCTTTGGGTCACCTTCAAACTGTCAAAACCATTTCATATTAGTTAAGTTTTATCTTCGGCCTATATTATCTGTTGGAGTTAGATAGAGCCCACATGACCCATTTACAAGTAAATGGGTTGATATTTGCCTCAAGGGTTAGTTAGAGATGAATCTACAAGTTTATTAACCTCTCTTTGTCATCCGCTTTCTTCTTTTCATTGGTTGGATCTTCTAAAACAAAGCAATGCCTTGCAGAAAGCTGCAAACCAGTGGCACCACCAGACACAGATTTCAAAGAAGTACGGGCTGAAGCAGTCACGATATTAGGCTCCACCAACCGAGTCAGAAATGCTGCCTGAAAAATGCAAAACCGATAAACCAACTAAACAAAGGTACGGAACTCAAACAAACATCTAAAAACACTATACACTACACGTATCAAAATTTGCATTTAGGAAGCTTCTTGAATTCAATTATCTATATTGGTTTTAGTGCCCATTCTTTAAGCAACTAACTTACCATAGCCATGACAGGGTTGCCAGCATCAGCAAAAGAAAGTTTCTCATTGAGAGGAGAAAGAGAGCCCACAGCATCAAATGCTTCTCTGAGTGCTTTCACCGCAATGTTCACACCATTTTCCTGATTAATATCTTTTAATTTATCATTATCCACCTGCTCTGAAGTATCCATTGGAGACGCGTCAGGTTTGCCATTATCAGAACGTAAATCATCATTGTTAAGTACAACCTTAGTATCCTCAGTTTCTTTTACACCTTTCGAATCACCATTTTCCTCATCAACTTCTTTTTTGTCAGCTTCTTCTTCTTCTTCTAAACTTGACCTAACTTCTTTTTTCTCGTCATTATCATCAAGATTTGTGTCTTTCATCTCAGTTTCTTCCTTACCATCTGTATCTTTCGTCTCAGTTTTTTTCTCTTCATCTGTATCTTTCTTTTCAGTTTTTTCCTCATCATTTGTATCTTTCTTATTAGTTCTTTCCTTGTGATTTGCATCATCTTCATCGTCACAATCCCGGAATGTATCTTCAATTGGCATTTGAACAAAGTGTAAAATACATTGAGCTTTAGTTTTAGTCGCAACATGTTCAGCAATCTCATTCCAGTTCTCTTTGAAAAGCTCCAGAGCTTCAAGTAACAGCAACGTCTCTTGATCTGTCCATTTCCCGCTGCTTGTCCCAGCAGCATCACCGGCATCCATAAGGATGAAATCAGATGGTGCCATATCAGAATCAAACTTTCCATCATTGAAGCATTCAGTACATAAGTCATAATCTGCCTGCCTAACACAAACCAAATCAACATGCAGCACAAAACTCTGATAAAACATATATATTGTATAATTTCATATGTTATTTCATAACTTTTTCCTGGGAAAAATCATGGACAACTTTCCCATTATCTGACACTTGGTGATACTTTTCTCTATGGATGGTGCCATAGTACATATCTACTCCTATTAATAACTAAAGATACAACAGAAAGGAATAACAGTAAACTATTTATAGAATGAGTTACAAGTCCGAGAAGACGTACCTGTTTCTGACAATGGTAACGCTTACGAGAGCAATCAGCTGCACATGAATTGCAGTGATACTCAACAGATGGTCCCTCAGGCTGTAACGATTCATCAGTTAGCATGGACTCAGCCAACCGGGATGGAACTGCAGGCGTAGCAAAACTACTCCTAGGAGTAGCAGGAGAGCACACTTGTTCCACCTCAAACTCGTAAAGTTTTTGTATCAGTGAATTATGTTTTGCAGCTTCTTCAGGACCACCAACTGAGGTGGCAACACCTGCCTCTGGTAATGGATAGTAATTAATTAACCCCCAATAGTCTAAAAACTCCATCACCTCTTTCTTAGCATCCAAATCACCAACTGATATCTCAGAAAGATCTTTTTCTTCTATTTGGGTGTTGGGATTCGCATGAAATTTTCTCATTATGGAATTCCGTATTTCCATATAGATTTCAGGAGTCCGGTTTTCCAACTTCCCGTTGAAGAAAGACGGCAATGCCTTCTCCTCCAATTGATGAACTTTTGTCCATGAAAACCAACCTGCACATCCCACCCCTTGTCAGTTCGCAGTAGGTTCATTTCTATATTTTAGTACCCTTGAAACTACTAAACTTCAGTGCAATACTAAAGGATAAATAAGATTTGGTCAGAAACACACACAAGTCCCAGGTCCAATATTGAGAACCATAAGTAAATCAAACTTATAATTTCAGCTGATAACAGTAACTCAAATTAGGAAATTTTTACATAAATAAAGCATAAAACAACTTAGAAACCTATTCTTCCAAATTCCGACTGCAGCAAGTCATTTCACACATACCAGCTCAAAGTTTAACATTTCAATTACTTTTCAAAAGTGAAGTTCCTAAATTTGACCATCCTAATCATCAGTACTAGTATATTACTATTCTATTCTGCAATTAAATTAATCATGCAGACATATACTACATACATACATACATATTAATTAATGATACAGTATATACATATGCATACAACTATCAATCCAATTTACAGTGACTTACCACAAAAAGTTGGGACAACATGTGAATTAACATCACGTGATTTCAATTTCTCAAATTCAGCTTCAATTTTGGCTTCTAATGCTTCCCAAGCTGCTCTCCTAGCAACCAATTCCTCTTCCACTTTCGCTTCTATTTTCGCAACAGCCCCAACGTCAGTTTCACCGTTCACAGCCACCGCATCCCAAAACGACGTCGAGTCAATGTAATTAGGCTGTAACCTACCTCTGGTCAACGGACCGTTGTGGATCGGGGGAAATAACACCGGAGACGGTTTCTCTCGTGTTTGACGCTTCGATGACGGTGGCGGTGTTGATAAGCTGTTGTTGCCAAAATTCGAGGCTTTTCTTTTTAAAGCTCCACCTCGTCTCCGTGAAGACGGTAGCTCCGCCGTTAACGGCGGTGGTGGTGATTCGGTGACAGTTGTCGGTGAATTGTGTTTTTCTTCCATATAATTTTTAATTTTAGGGCTTGTTTTGCAACTCAAAGACAGAAGATTGAAGGAGGAGAGATCTATACACAACAAACACTATTGTTATTGTTATTTTGTGTATCGCGAGTCCATGATATTACAGTGTTCTGCACCACTGCTGGACGTTTAATGGTGACTGCATCTGAATCCGACGGTCATGGAAATTTTGTCTACTATATTATACGGAAAGTAGTATAGTATACTATGTAGATGGGTTTTGATATATCTACCGTAATTTTTAGTTAATTCACCGTAAATCATGCATTAACATGTTGTAGTATATAATCTGTTAATACACAGTTGTGATGGATGAAATAAAAGTAATGTCTAATTTATCAATTCCCTATGTAGATGTAGATATAGGTTTGTATGTTCACATTTCATTTCACGTAAGAAATTAAAGAACGATAAAAAAAATATAACATTTTGTCGATGGTTTCTGAACTTTGCAATAAATATTGTTAGCGACCTTCATCTGTTTTTTGGCTTCGTTGACCTCGATCTTTTAAGTTATTCCATGGATAACCTTAAATTCAACAGTCGTTAAATTTGAACCGTTAAGTGACTTCACGTGAACTGCATGTGAGGGGTATTTTGGTTAATTTATAGTTATTATGTTCTTTAAAAGCCTGCGTGCACATGATGTGATTGGCGAGTGTTTTTTTTTACCTATTGGTTTCCGTATATTCTTTAGTGATTTCGAATTGCATTTGGTGAGATTGGCCTTTTCTATTTTAGATAATTAGAGAGAGCTGCTTGAACCTATAGTGTTGCTTGATGTAATTGAGAAACAAACACAACCTATTACTATGTTTTCTGAGAGAAATAAGGGAAGCATCTGATATAAGACATCATAGAAAAGCTTAGAATGTAATATTGTGTTTGGATAAATTTGAACGACTTTTAAATATCATTGATGTGGTACATGCACCGTGCCTTTTAAAATTGTGGTTGTTGGTAGTACGTTTTTAGTGTGTAAGTTATATCATGAAATGCATTTAGCATTCCGAAGAAATGGATAGTATTTACAAAGTACAAGAAGACAATAAACTGTAAGACTATTTGTAGTGGTGACTCGTGTTGGATGTTCGCGTTGGTTGTTTTTTACACTTTTTTGATAATTAAGATGTGTTGGCTTTTTTAGTGGAGTAGTGGTGGTGTGAATTTTTTGTGTTGGTTGTTAGTGCAGTACTGATGTGACATTTTATTTTTATTTTTCTGTTATATTAATTTTTTTATATTATTTATATTTATATTTATATGTAAAATAATAACAAGAGAATAATGATAAATATAATATCAATTAATTTTGCATTTTGTACTACCTAATACTTAGGGATGGTAAAAAAAACTCGTACCCGATAGGAAACCCAAAACCGATATTTTTGGGTCGGGTCCGGGCCTGGTAAATGGGTCTTGGGGCGGTATGGGGATGGTTTTAATTTTTTTCGCGGGTTCAGATCCGGGGATGATTTTAGGCAGAAACCCGATTACCCGGCCCGTATACCCGAATAAAGACCCGAATCCATATACCCGACCCGTAAACCTGATTGTCCGCCTCGTGAACCCGATTACCCGACCCGTATATCCGATTAACCGGCTCGTATACTCGAAAAAAGACTTAAATACTCGTGGAAAAACCCATTTGCCCGTAAGTTCGTAAGTAAATTGGGACCCGAATACCCGCGGAGAAACCCGTTTAGAAACCCGACGGGTCTGGATCAAAGTTTGGGACGAGTTTTTATAACCGAGTCCAGGCCTAGGGTTACCTAAACCCGATCTGATATCATCCCTATTTATTTTTTTTTTTTTTTTTGTTGCAAAAAACATGAAATAAATAACTTGAATTGTTGGTTGAATGTGGGTTAATACACTAAACGATAAACTTAAGTATCATTAACCAAAGAATATGTTTTGATGATGACACACACACATACGCATAAGTGATGACTGACATCTTAACATAAAACACGCAAGGTCACTAATCCATACTTTATCTTGCAAATGACCAAGTCAAACATAGGATTAAGAATGAAATTAAAAGTTCAGGTAAACACACGGTCGAGGTACGGTCGACTGCATAGTCAACCGTGAAACCCCAAACTGAATTGCAACGTAGTTTTCTGAAAACAAGTTGCACGGTCGCCACCACGGTCAACCGCAGTGCGATCGCAGTTTCTTCTGTCTCCAATTTTGACCAAATAAAGTTTGACTAGTTCCCGACATCTATAATTCATGAAACCTTTCTAAACATGCTTAGAATAGATGCCCTCTCCATACTCAATTGAGTTTTGGTCATAAAAACACTAATTATGATTAATTACGCCTAATGACATCTTAATGACAAATTAACCAAGATTAGGCATAACACATAAGTGTTAATCAACAACTTGTGATCTTAATTCTTATCTAGATATATTTAGTACGATCATCAAGTGCCAACACACTTAAGCCAATGTCACTAGAACAATGATTGCTATTAGAAATGACTTAGTGATTAATTAAGGCTAAATGAAGAACAATGATCTCAAGGTTAAACTAGAAATGACTTGTAATCCTAAAACACACTTAGATACATTTAGGATGGTCACCAAGTTCCAACTAGAGATTGCCCTTCTCTTGTTCATGTGTTGGACATTAATGTGTGCTTACACATTAATCATGTAATGTGTTATATTGCACATTATACTTTTTAAGTACTTGAATTATAAGTTGTACAAGTATCCACATGATTGATCTTAGAATAACTATCTCTTGCTATGTGAGTATTACTTGCTACTTGCTAATATGCTTAATACTCATAAACTTGTCAACTTAATTAATATGTTTGCCATGTGCTCATTAGTTAGGATTCAAGTAACTAAACTACTCCAATAGATTAAGTGTAAAATGGTTCACAATGAAACTATAGTCAATTGTCTATTTGGTCTAGTCTAAGTAACTAAGTATGATTGCTTGATCAAGAATAACTTAACCTTAATGTCTCTACACACTTCATGATTATCTTATAGAGGTATTATTCAATTAATCCCTAACTAAACTCAAATGAAACATGACTTGTGATTAATTGGAACTAGGGAGTTAATGATATAGTGACTAGCTTTTAGAATTGAACCAGGAGCATTAAAGTGACTAACTAAGTCTTGACCAATCTGAAATTTCCCTAAATATCAATCAAGACACTTCTCCAAGAATGTTGGGTTTGTCACTTTTGGAATGATTAGTCACTTTCATGCAATGAGACCAAATCTCACACACTTAATGCATATAGTACTTGTATAGGATGTTTGGTTTCTTTTGCAGGTGCTAGAAGGAGTAAAGGTGCCAAAATGTGGTGTTCAAATCTGAGTCAAACGGCTATACAACGGATACCAATTTTGGACTGGAGCACGTACGGTCGCACCACGGTCGACCATGAAGACAACCGTGTGTCAACGGCTATTTTTTGAATCCCACTATAAAAGGCAAACATTTAAGAGCATTTGAAGCTGACCCTCTTGCACATTTAAAAGGCTTATCTCCAGTGATCACAAGTGCATCAATTACTACTCAAATGTGATCAAGCAAGAGAAGATTCTATGATCTTATAGATATAGAATTGGGTTATTGTAAACTTACTAATTAAAATCATTTATCTTGTGAGTTTACTTAATGTAATGTATGTCCTAGTATTGTGTTAGGGTCATCATTGCAGAGTGTATGAGTCTTGTAACTTCAATTAGTGGAAGCAAAGGCTAGCTTAGTGATCTACTTCCTTAAAGGGACTTAGGAAGTTGATTAATCTCATTTGGAGATTAGTACTTGTCCAAGGTGAAGACAAGTTGATCTAGGTTAGAGTTGATCTTTCAAAGGGATAGAAAGATTAGGTTTGTTGTCTACTAAAGAAGATTGAAGACTTGTAAATCGGATCTCCACCGGATTTGGAGAAAAGTGCTTAGTGAAGCAACAAATCCCGATTAGTGTGATCGGGGAGTGGATTAAGGTGGATTAGTTAACATCTACCCGAACCACTATAAATCCTTGTGTCTATGTTCTTTACATTACACTACACACATCAAGTTTGAGTTGAGTTGGTTGATCAAAGTAAAATCGAATTTGGTGATCAATCGAAAAAAATGTTAAAAACGTATTAAGTAATGTGATGACCCGGAAATTTCTGACCAAATTTAAACTTAATCTTTGTATGATTAACATTTCCGACACGATAAGCAAAGTCTGTAAAACTGAATTTCAAAATTTTTGAACTACTTTTATATATTTAAATACTCTTCGATTGTTTTCGACGATTCGCGAACAATTATATGTAAATAGATACATATATACTATAACTTGAAAAGGTAATAATGTATTAATTGTTTGATACCGTACATTAAACTTATTGGTTTAAATATCTATTTGAATATATATGATAAGTTGAAATATTTATTATTAAAATTTATTTATAAATAACTTCCAATGTGTATTTAAAAACTGATTTATGTATATTAAAAAGATATATACATATATATAATTTCAAGTTATTTAGTAAATGATAGTAACATTCGTTTATTGATTCGATTGATATTCAGATAAGTTAACTAAAGCATTTAAGATGAACCAGTAAAACACTAATTTGCTACAGTATTTTCAAATTGCTACAGTACCCAAAATGCTACAGTGTTTTCGAAAATCACTATTTGCTACAGTGAAATTGACTTTGCTACAGTAACTTTGCTACAGTAAACACTATTTTAAAATGTATTTTAAAAAATAGCGAGACGATGATTTATAGAAGTAAATGACCAAAACACTCAAATGTATAAGTTATATTTTGAGTGATATAATTTAGGGATAATTTAAGGCTATATTTTGACTAAGGTACGTGTCCCAAAATTTAATGTACAAGTTTTATCAGCGTACGAAGAGACATTCAAAAAACCGGAACCGGGACATAAGTCGAGTGACGACGTACGACTTATCGAAACAAAAATTACAAATCAACTATGCACGAGAATAAAATATAATATATAATTAATTAATTTAAATTATATATTATATATATTATAAAAATATGTCGACGAGCTAGTTGCCAAAACATTGTGAGCTGGAAAAGTTTCCCATGCGATCGCATGGGAATTACACTGCCCAGCCATGTGATCGCATGACAGTGGAAATCAAGCCAGGTCTATAAAGCTCGCAGTTTTGTTCGAATTTATTTATTTTTTTCTTCTCAAATCTCTCTGTCTCTCAATAATAATAATAATAATAATAATAATAATAATAATAATAATAATAATAATAATAATAATATTATTATTATTATTATTATTATTATTATTATTATTATTATTATTAATATTATTATTATTATTATTAAGATTAATATTATTATTAATCTTAATATTATTAGTAGTAATATTATTAATTAGTATTATACATAAAATACTACGACGAGGTCATGAGCATGTCACTTTCAAAATGGGTTTTTGAGCGGGATAGAGTTAAGAAAACTATGGGTTATAGCTATGGAGGTTATGGGTAATGTTCATGAGTATTGTTTGCAAATCAAACCTAGTGTTTATCATCTCTGTTGCGTCTACGTACTTTCCTGCAATATTGAATCACAATATTGATACGTGAGTATTCATATCTTATCTTTTATATATTAATTGTGTATCCATGTCTAGTGCTCGAGTATATATATTTATACATGCTTGTATGCTAAATTTCGTCGTTAAACAGTTTATAATGAATCACGAATTAAATACATATACTACTGGTAAAAGGTATATGATATACATGTTTTTGGAAAGCTGGCGAAAAATCAATAACTTTTCATTTAGATACCGAATAGTTTCGATGAACGTATTAAAAGATATGATCAACTGAATTATGATTAACGTTAATTGAAATTGCTTTTGAATCTGTAATTAAGATTTAAACAACTTGTTTACAAGATTGATAAAATGGATTTTTGGATATTACCAACCGAGTAAATGAATCCTTATATAAGGTACGTCTCGTTTTGTTAAACTATTGTCAAAATTGACTTTTTGAAACAACATTGGATAACTTTTCTATGTCGATATCGAGCATTAGGATTGTGATACACTATGAACTGAACTAGCTTGATAGACATTTATTGACCAACATATGTTCTCTAGGTTGAGATCTACGGTTATTTGGTAATCCGTGTTTCGATCACATTTTGGTGAACGACTTTATATGCTGCTAAGGTGAGTTTCATTGATCCCTTTTTAATTGCTTTTGCAATCTATATTTTTGGGCTGAGAATACATGCACTTTATTTTAAACGCAATGGATACAAGTACATACTAAATTCTACACTGAGTTTGAACCGAAAATCCCTTAGCTTTGGTAACTGTTAACTGCCAGTTATAAGAACTGGTGGGCGCGAGTAGTAGTATATGAATCCATAGGGCTTGATATCCCCGTCCGAGCTAGAGCACTAGCCTTTTAACAGACGTATGCTATTTGCGAAGCGTACACGTTGGTTTGCGTGTATTATTAAGATGATTATACAAAGGGTACAAATTATATATACGTTAAGTTTAGTTACCAGGGTGCTCAATTTCGTAGAATATTTTGATAAACGTTTCTGGATGAAACAACTGAAATCTTGTGATCCACTTTTATATACAGATTATGCGAAACACTAAAACTATGAACTCACCAACCTCTGTGTTGACACTTGTTAGCATGTTTATTCTCAGGTTCCTAGAAGTCTTCCGCTGTTTACTTATATGTTAGACAAGCTATGTGCATGGAGTCTTACATGGCATATTTATCAAGGAAACGTTGCATTCACCAAATCATCACCATGTATCTTATTTTGACTGCATTGTCAATGGAAGTACTATTGTAAACTTATTTACGGTGATTGTCTATATGTAGAAATCATCAGATGTCGAAAACCTTTGATTTAAATATTCATTTATGGTGTGCCTTTTTAAAAGAATGCAATGTTTACAAAACGTATCATATAGAGGTCAAATACCTCGCAATGAAATCGATGAATGACGTGTTCGTCCATATGGATTTGGAGTGATCGTCACAAGTAACTATTCACACCCCTCTAGTTACTTACAATTGGTATCAGAGGGGTTGCTCAAATCATTGCGCTACAAACGATCGAGAAAGCGTCAAAATTCGTTTTGTGCAAAAACTTGAGTCAACGATTCTCGGATCAACTCAAACGATGGGATATTTGAAAGAATTGGTGAAAGAAGCACCAATCTTTGATAAGATGAATATTGATGTGTGAAAATTAAGATTTGAGTCTTATCTCAAATCTAAAGATTACTACCACAAGCTAGTTCAAGACTAGTGAAGTCAACATTTCAAAACAATGATGTTTTGAAACAATTTGATGCAATTTCACTACTTCATGGAATTCTTCCTAGTGAAGAAAGATTAAGGATAATCTCATGTGAAAGTGCAAAAGAATGTTGGGACTCACTATGTTCTCAAGAAGATTTAAACTCTAAGAGTTTAAAGGGTAAAGGAATAGAGAAGGGTTCGGAAAGGGTTGGTGTTTTTCGAGCAAAAGGGTTGAATGAAAATGAAGACTTTTGCCTCATGAGCTCTTGGAATGACATGGATCAAGACGGTCAAAGTGAAGAAGAGGTTGAATCTCCATTCAAAGAAGATGATGTGTCAAGCATGGATTGCAATGAGGTACATGTACTATATCCTTCTAATTATGAAGAATTGTTAGATGATTACAAGACTATTAAATTTGTGTATGATAGTAGTCGTGACAAAGTAAAACTTTTGGAGAAAGAATTACACAAAGTTACACAACTTAACAAAGTTCTAATTGATGAAAATAACACTTTGAAAAGAAAACTTGAAAGGATAACTATTTGTGATTCTTCAAGAGGTAAGCATGAAATGAATGTATGTCACAACTCTAGCAAACACAAATCTTGTAATCAAAGTCCATTATCTATTATTAGGAAAATTAAAAACATGGAAAAAATGGACCAAGCTAGCAATTCCATGGTAGGGATAAGTCAAGGATTGGGTAATCTTAAAATCAATCAAAATCAATGATCAAAATACTAATGAGAATAACCTTCTCAAAAGACTTTGTATAAAAGGAAGGTTTTTCTTACAAATGCAAATTATTTTTGAAAAATGATTTTAAAAGATTAAGTGTAGGAAGCTTACTTGCCTTAGGATTGTGTGTTTATGTGAAAACATGTATTGCATGCTAAATACTAGGTTGATGCGTTTTGTGTATACTATGTGATTGAACATATATATATATATATATATATATATATATATATATATATATATATATATATATATATATATATATATATATATATATATATATATATATATATATATATATATATATATATATATATATATATATATTACGTGTCATTGATGATTAAAACATCGGGAGGATGTAATCATTCAATGTTAGGAAAAGAAAACTTGTCCTCAAGTATTCTATAGAACCTAAGAATCGTCAAAACGCGTTCGAAGAAAGAAAAAGTGAAGAAACGAGTGATCAGAAGGATCCACGGTAGCACCACGGCTGACCGTGTACTCGACCGCAGACACCTGTCCTGTTCGTGGAAAAATTTCTTCACGGCTAACACCACGGTCGACCGTGCTTCGACCGTGCGTGGTCTGATTCAGTTTTAAATTGAACTAAACCCTCACTCTTATTTCTTTTCAACCCACTACAAAACACACACACCTACACACGGCTGAAGAGATCGACCGCACGAAGAAAAACGTGCATTCCTTCAAATTCAATTCCTACTTTCGGTATGATTAATCCTTGCTTTCCTAACATTCAATTGTGTTTGTATGATGAATTAGGGTTAAGAAGAAATCGTAACTAGAATGAATCAAAACCCAAATTAATGCAAACAATTGAAATTGTTCTTAAAGAACAATTTAGAAACAATTGTAGTAATGATTATCGTATATCTATGCATTGATTTAACATTGAATGATTCTAGTGTTTATTATACATCAAGGTTAGATTTTCATAGAAGCATTGTTCATATGATATGAATGACATTGTTGCTAATTGAGTGTAATAATGTTGAATGTCAAAACATGTGTTGATGATGATTTCAAAAGTCTAGAACACATATGAACTTTGTGAAAATCTTAATCTAGTTGCAAACTCATTAACACTAATGAATAGTGAAAATGTGAAGAACATTAACATCAATACATCTAAGTATTGATGATGATTAAAGTTTGCAAAACGTGTTGCCTACAATTGAATTATACACCTTGAATTAATTTGAAGTATCATTGTGTAGAAAATGGCAAGGACCCGAGATGGTCAATCTAGAGGAGGAGAGAATAGATATAATCCTCCAACTGATGCAAGACAATGCACAACATATAACAAGAAATGGCTCAAAACTAGAGCAATAGCAGAAGGAAGAATCATAAGTCTTGAAGCATTCCCTGAAGTAATTGACAAGCTGTTTCAGAGGGATCTAGGTTCGTTCGTTCTAATCAATGGGCCTATATATCCCGAGTTGATAAGAGAGTTCTATTCCAACTTTAGCTTCAACAGAGAAACTAAGATGATAAGATTTCATTCTAACAAAAAGTGGTGGGAATATCCTCTCAGCACGTTTGGTGAAATTCTGGGTGTTCCTACCGAAGGAATTGAGTTCTACAGCAGACGGCACAAACTAGAACATCTTCCTGGGTTTATTCAAGCTATCGAAGTGATAACCTTACTTTGCAATCCTAATGCCAATCACTCAGAAATCCTATCCAAGGGACTGACCGGAAAGGATCTCCGATTAGATTTGGTTATCTTGAATAAAATCATTGACCACAACATCTACTGTAGGCTGGGAAACCATACTAACATTCATTTCTCCCAGATTTTTATCATGTGTTTAACACCCCGTCGAAAATTCCTTTAACGGAATGTTAACTCTGGTCCCAGTGCTTGGCTTGACTTCTACGTAACAGCAATATTCTACAGCGGAAGCAATTAATACCTGAGAATAAAACACGCAAAACGGATCAACAATAATGTTGAGTGATTCTACAGGTTTTAGGTAAACAATACAGTATGTTTAATATTCAATATTGAGAAAATGTTTATTAGTGGAAGAACACCAAGGTTTAATGTTATATTTGTAGACAACATCGTTTCCTGTTTCAAAAGTTTGTTGACACTAACATGTCAAGTTTTATCTCATTTGTTCGTAAACCACAGTTTTAAATAACATTGTATAGTATCTGAAAAACAGTTATCAGAAAAATAGTTTAATTTCCTTGACCACGAGATTTTACAAGTACAACACAAAGTCGTAAAACGTTTGCATAATATGAGCACCTGAATACTAGCAATGACCCGAGTATAGAAGCCACTATACCTGCCTTACCTCGTAAAATGTTATACACTTGTTCGAATGTATTTAATGTTCAAAGTAAATGCGCCACGGTTAATATTGTTTGGGTGAGGTTGTCAACCTAACGGATCCGTCCATCTAAATTGTGCTTGCACCGATGGTATTAAAAGTATTCAAGCTAGAGGCTTTTTGAGCAAACTCAATATGCATATATAGTACTCATGTCAATACAAAAGCATTTGAAAATGTAAGTATAACAGCGTGTATTCTCATCCCTGAAAACATGTAAAAAGCGGGACTGTAGATTCACCTTTGAATAAAGCTCGGATTGAAAAGTGGATAATTAACTTGTACGGTTTATAGCCGAGTAATGCAAGCTAAGTATACGTATTTAGGTTATTCAATATATGTATCTTAAATAAGTGTGGTTTCATGGTGTACATTGTCTTATTGCTCGACTCGACGCGTTTCAAAGTAAAAGTCAACTATATCATGCAAGTCAAACAAAGTCAACCGAAGTCAAACCAAAAGTCAAACTTAGTCAATGTGGTCAGCTAAAGTCAACATAAGTAGGTTCATGTCAAATATTGGTCAACATGTCATACCTAAGTCAAACAATACATTTTAGGTCATGAATGATCATTTTCACAATTTCAGTTTATCGTTATGCACAAAGTTCATGAACACGTAGCATACTTAGCACATTATCTCATAGTACAAAATTCAAGTAAACATGACAAACTCCAGATCATAAATATACTTAAAATATATTCCAAAAAGTCCATCCAGGGACTCATAAGACAATTAAAAGTCAGGAATCGGAAGGGATACATTTGGGGTTTGCCAAGTCAGTTTCTGACCGCGCACTGATTTCATTTTGGCTATAACCGGAGTTAGGGACATGAAATTGATACAAGACCAGTGTCCATAGTTTAAAGACAAATCAAAGTAACACATATCAATAATCTAGAAACTTTTGTTTAGCCAATTTGTACAGTTTATTCATGCAAGTTGAACATTCAGTTTTCAGCTCAAATCAGAATTCACATAAAGTATGGCTCTATTGTGCCCAATGCATAAGGTTTAAGAGATTGACATAAACTAAAAATAAGTCACATATCATGTTAAGTTTCATTTTTCAGAAGCATACATGCTCAATCAATAAACACAATCCACAGAGTATAAAACAGTGAGCAATTTGCAGATTCGATTCTCATTTAGCTAGTCACATTCGCACGCGATTATCCGAAGATCTAGATACAATTAGCCTATGATATCCACATGAAAAGTGAAGTAGTTTTTTTCTAAATTTCAAATATGCAAAGATTTAATCACAGAAGTTAACACATTTTATCATACAAGGTTATTTTCATGCAAGTGCTGTATAAAACTACTTTTACACCAATTCAAGCATATCTCGGGTTATACATAAGCAAACGACATGATATCCTAGTCTAAATTGAGTGTTTTTAAATTATATTTCCAGTGGTATAAGTTTAACATGCCAATTCCTTGTCTAACAAATCCAGATTTCTGATCAAGCAACAAAAACACAACGATAATTCAAATTGACATAACTTAATCATACGGAAACGAAATCAAGCGAATCCAAAGCCTAAACTCAATAGTTTTTTGCAAGGAATCTGATTATAACATAATAATTTACATTTGAAAAACTTAATTTTTCTGATCTTGCAAAAACAAATTCGTTTTTAAACCCTAGTGCATCAAACAATCAAAATAACGATAACGATTAACACGTACGCGTATAGACTTGAGCAATTGACAACATAACTATGAAACTCTCATAAAAATCAGATTTTTAAGAATTAGGGTTCATGTAAATATACCTTTGATCACAAAATTGTTTATATCAATGGATAGAGAACGATGAGATGAAAGCGATTCGTGTAGAACACTTTTGCTAATTTTGAAAGATGAAGATGTGATGGTGATGGTGGTTGTCGACGTGAGGGAGAGAAGAAGGAGGGAAGCTGCCGCGTCTTTTTTTTTTAGGTTTAGAGTTTGTGTAGTGCTAGGTTAACTACTCTAATACTTACACTTAGGCCCTAAACTCCCATAGTTACACATAAGTCCACAAGTTAGCCCAAAAATAAAAATAAGGTGAGGTGGGGTGGGACAATCGGCCGAACATGGCCCAATGGGTATTCCCGGGCTCGTGTTTTGCAAAAGCGCGTAGTCGTGGTCCGTTTTAAGTGCCGTTTAGTCGTACCGAAGGCCCAGAACGCTAACACGATCGTTAAACGCAACCAATCGCTTAATTTATTAAAAACCCAATAAATTAAATATTTTAAAAAGTTAATAATTAATAAATTTAATTATTAAAATAAACCCGAGCGTTTCGTTGCTCAGAAATCTATTATCAAAATCGTATCGTTTTTATCGTATTTCATTATCCGAAATATTTATTTGAATTAATATCAACCCATATTAATTATTTTAACCCTACGAAGATCAAGTATGCATTTATTACACATAAACACATAAAAGTTAAATAATCGCCGTTAAATAAACTAACGGAAGGTTAATGGAAGTAACGGAAAAATCAGGGTTGTTACATTACCCACCTGTTATTGAAAATTTCATCCCGAAATTTTAGTGATCGTCCGCTGAAGTAGTTTCCTCGGGAAACAATTGCGGATACTTCAGCCTCATCTGGTCTTCACGCTCCCACGTGAACTCTGGTCCTCTTCTCGCGTTCCACCGAACTTTAATGATAGGAATTCTGCTTTGCTTCAACTGTTTGACCTCACGACCCAAGATTTCAACAGGTTCCTCAATGAAATGAAGTTTGTCGTCGATACGTAGTTCCTCTAAAGGAATAATCAAACTATCATCGGCTAGGCATTTCTTTAGATTGGATACATGGAAAACGTCATGAATACCGCTGAGTGCTTGTGGCAGTTCTAATCTGTAAGCTACCGGTCCAACTCTTTCAGTTATCTCAAACGGTCCAACATATCTAGGACTCAGTTTACCTTGTTTCCCAAATCGTACAACACCCTTCCAAGGTGATACCTTAAGCATAACCTTGTCACCAACTTGGAACTCTATGTCCTTCCGTCTAACATCGACGTAACTCTTTTGACGACTTCTAACCGTTCTCAATCATTCCTGAATCTGTAGGACTTTCTCAGTTGTCTCCTGAATAATCTCAGGACCTGTCAACTGACTATCTCCCAATTCGCTCCAACAAACGGGAGATCTACACTTCCTTCCATACAACACTTCGAAAGGTGCAGCTTTAATGCTCACATGGTAGCTGTTATTGTACGAGAACTCAGCTAGTGGTAAATACTTATCCCATCCGTTTTTCGAAATCAATAACACATGCTCTCAACATGTCCTCAAAAGTCTGAATAGTTCGTTCGCTCTGGCCATCCGTCTGGGGGTGATATGCTGTACTCATATCTAGACGGGTCCCCATTGCTTTATGTAATGATTGCCAAAACCTGGATGTAAATCTGCTGTCGCGGTCGGATATAATAGATATAGGCACTCCATGCCTAGAGACGACTTCCTTAATGTAGATCTGAGCCAACTTCTCCATTTTATCAGTTTCCCTTATCGGTAAGAAGTGTGCAGACTTAGTGAGACGATCCACGATAACCCAAATAGTATTATGACCTCCCGCCATTCTTAGTAGTTTCGTAATGAAGTCCATAGAAATACCTTCCCACTTCCACTGGGGAATCTCTGGTTGAGTTAATAATCCTGATGGCTTCTGATGTTCAGCCTTGACTTTAGCGCAAGTTAAGCACTTCCCGACATAGGTAGCAATGTCAGCTTTCAAATTTGGCCACCAATAAAACGCCTTCAAATCTTGGTATATTTTATCCGATCCCGGATGAATTGAGTATCTCCACTTGTGTGCTTCCTCCAACACTAGTTCTCTCAATCCACCAAACTTTGGTACCCAAATTTGGTTAGCAAAGTACCGTGTTCCATCCTCTTTGATGTCAAATTTCTTATCCATTCCCCTGAGAAATTCAACATCGACATTTTCTTGTTTCATGGCTTCTTGTTGTGCTTCGTAGATTTGTGATGTGAGATTCGTACGGACAACTATGTTAAGCGCTTTAACCCTAAGAGGTCTCTCTCGCTCTTTTCTGCTTAAAGCATCCGCCACAACATTCGCCTTGCCCGGATGGTATTGAAGTTCGCAGTTATAATCAGTAAGTAGTTCCATCCAACGTCGTTGTGGCATGTTGAGTTGTTTCTGATCGAATATGTGCTGTAAACTCTTATGGTAAGTGAAGATAGTAAACTTGGTTCCATACAGGTAGTGTCTCCACATTTTAAGTGCAAAGACAACAGCTCCTAACTCAAGGTCGTGTGTAGTGTAGTTCTGCTCGTGAATCTTTAACTGACGCTATCCATAAGCAATAACCTTGTTTCATTGCATAATCACACAACCCATTCCTTGATATGAGGCATCACAATAAATAACAAAATCTTCACTTCCCTCGGGTAGAGACAATACTGGTGCAGTTGTTAACTTCTCTTTCAACAACTGAAATGCGGTTTCTTGCAGTTCTGACCACTCATACTTCTTGCCCTTATGAGTCAACGCGGTTAGGGGTTGGGCGATCTTAGAGAATCCTTCGATGAATCTTCGGTAGTAACCAGCTAGACCCAAAAATTGTCGGACCTGAGTTGGCGTCTTTGGAGTTTCCCAATTCTTAACCGACTCAATCTTTGCTGGATCGACCTGTATTCCATTGGCCCCTACAACATGGCCAAGAAATTGTACCTCTGGTAACCAAAAATCACACTTAGAGAACTTTGCATACAAATGCTCATCTCTAAGCATAGTCAATATCGAACGTAGATGTTGTTCGTGCCCTTCCTTGTTCTTGGTGTACACCAATATATCATCAATAAATACAATGACGAATTTGTCTAGGTATGGCTTACACACACGGTTCATGAGATCCATGAACACTACTGGTACGTTCGTCAAACCAAACGACATCACTGTAAACTCCTAATGTCCATAACGTATTCTAAATGCTGTCTTCGGGACATCAGCTTCCTTGACTCTCAATTAGTGATACTCGGATCTCAAATCAATCTTCGAATAACAACTAGATTCCTGTAGCTGATCAAATAAGTCATCAATCCTCGGTAGCGGATACCGATTATTAATTGTCAACTTGTTCAATTCTCTATAGTCGATACACAATCTCATCGACCCATCCTTCTTCTTAACAAACAAGACTGGAGCTCCAGCTCAGAAATTCATGGCTATGTGACCTACCTTCTAGTACCTGTCACAACTTAGGGCATTACAACTCTGATGTTCTTCACCATGGGAAGCTCTTGTAGTTCTAAAAGTGCAAGTCCGTTTATTGTACGCATAACGGGTGCAGCTGCTGGCACCAAATCAATTCGAAATTCGACTTCACAGTGGGGTGGACGTGTTACCTCAGGGCAATCCCTAATAGTTGGGAAATATTCGGGTTTCTTAAATGTCGGCTCATCTTTACTCACATGTGCCAGAATTGCGAGACATTCTCATCTCATGTACTTCTGGACCTTCGAGTAATTAGTGTAACATGACGGTGTACTGATCTCTTCTCCGTACACTATTATCGTCGGTGAAAGAAATTCGAATAGTCTTCTGGTCGTAGCTACCTTGGTTGTATCGTTAGATAACCAGTTTGTTTCAACCACTAAGTTAAAACTTCCAAGTTTAATAGTTTTATAGAGTACACGTTGTCTAAGGAAGGTACAGGGTTATAAACATTGTGACCAAATTCTCTAGCATTAAAGCTTCTCTCAGCACCAGTGTTGACAGCATATATAAAAATTATGGTTGATGAGCGAGAACGTGATGAATTTCGTGGAAAACGAAAATGAACGAGGTGTAATGGCAACTCAAACAAAATCTGATATTTAATTAAAAAGGGGTTGGTGCAAACATCCAGATGCATGTGCCTCGCAGAAGAATAGATGAAGTGTAGTTCGCGCCGATGAGTTCAAAGTTGATTGGTAATGTTTGTGTGTATAACGAAAATGATTGCCGCTTAAGAGACGTACGTTGGAACAGAATGAGAAGGGATATGGTAACGAGTAGCATTGCTAGTTGCAACGAGTGGTGGCGTTAGCGATAATTAGCGATGGGTTGTGATAAGCAGTGATGATAGTAGTGACGTATAAGTTGTTAGGTAGCATGCTCGCATCATAAGTATATTCACATGTATTCTAATGCACCCAATAAGGCATAATAGTCATCAGTCGGTAGGCTCGTGTTTGGAAACAAAATCATGAACGGCGGGTTGCTGAATGATAGGTAAGTTGGAAATCGAGTGGGCAATACCTACTACGTATTGTGCAGGCTGTTACCAGGAAATCCTCCTCTAAATACGTATCAAAATTGAGTTGTGATGCACAGTAGTGAGTAGTAAAGCGTGGATGTGTTAGTGGTGACGAGTAGTACTTGGTAATGGTAAGTAGTAATGATTAGTATTGAGTAGTAGCAAGTAGCAAGGGGTAGCAGCAAGTAGTATTTAGTAACGACCAACAGTGAGAAGTAGTGATCAGTTGTGACTGGCAGTGAGAGGCAGCGTTGAGTAGTAGTTTATAGTGTTAAATAGTGTTGAGTAGTGGTATGAGGTGACGAGTGTGTTCAAGTAGTGTCTTTGTAGTGACAAGTAGTGATCGGTGGTGGCGGTCAGTGTCAAGCAGTGACGAGTTGTGTTATGATTACAAGTTACTTACAAGTTATATTAACAATTAGTTTGCACATTGTATATTTCTTCTCATATTTGGGATTACACGGTTCGTTTTCTAAACGTTGATTATCCAAGTAACCTACTTGACTCGGCCCCAATTCCTTATTTTGCGATGTCGGAACTTCCATATGAGTTACCGTAATGTAATCCCGGTCATTACATTACGCTATCTCACATTTCCATTCGACATCACTCCATAAGTTCAAGATGGCGTAGTCAACTTAATTTAGTTAAACCCCGCGTCGCGGGTACGTATGTGATTCATAGTATAGCGTTTAGTTCATGTCCATATCATATGGGTATAGGGTGTATATATATGTGATGTAATGTGTAGTCCTATATGTCTCATGGTGTCACAAACAGTGCAAGTATAATGCATAAAAGTCGTCCAAGACATACGGCTATAGACTAGACTTCACTAATGCGCCCTACAGTTAGACACACTAATGTATCCTAGTTCCCTATAGCCAAAGCTCTGATACCAACTTTAACACCCCGTTGAAAATTCCTTTGACGAAATGTTAACTCTGGTCCCAGTGCTTGGCTTAACTTCTACGTAACAGCAATATTCTACAGCGGAAGCAATTAATACCTGAGAATAAAACATGCAAAACAGATCAACAATAATGTTGAGTGAATCTACAGGTTTTAGGTAAACAATACAGTATGTTTAATATTCAATATTGAGAAAACGTTTATTAGTGGAAGACCACCAAGGTTTAATGTTATAGTTGTAGACAACATCGTTTCCTGTTTCAAAAGTTTGTTGACACTAACATGTCAAGTTTTATCTCATTTGTTCATAAACCACAATTTTAAATAACATTGTATAGTATCTGAAAAATAGTTATCAGAAAAATAGTTTAATTTCCTTGACCACGAGATTTTACAAGTACAACACAAAGCCGTAAACCGTTTGCATAATATGAGCACCTGAATACTAGCAATGACCCGAGTATAGAAGCCACTATACCCGCCTTACCTCGTAAAATGTTATACACTTATTCGAATGTATTTAATGTTCAAAGTAAATGCGCCACGGTTAATATTGTTTGGGCGAGGTTGTCAACCTAACGGATCCGTCCATATAAATTGTGCTTACACCGATGGTATTAAAAGTATTCAAGCTAGAGGCTTTTTGAACAAACTCAATATGCATATATAGTACTCATGTCAATACAAAAGCATTTGAAAATGTAAGTATAACAGCGTGTATTCTCATCCCTGAAAACATGTAAAAAGCGGGACTGTAGACTCACCTTTGAATAAAGCTCGGATTGAAAAGTGGACAATTAACTTGTATGGTTTATAGCCGAGTAATGCAACCTAAGTATACGTATTTAGGTTGGTCAATATATGTATCTTAAATAAGTGTGGTTTCATAGTGTACGTTGTCTTATTGCTCGACTCGACGCGTTTCAAAGTAAAAGTCAACTATATCATGCAAGTCAAACAAAGTCAACTGAAGTCAAACCGAAAGTCAAACTTGGTCAATGTGGTCAACTAAAGTCAACATCAGTAGGTTCATGTCAAATATTGGTCAACATGTCATACCTAAGTCAAACAATATGTTTTAGGTCATGAATGATCATTTTCACAAGTTCAGTTTATCGTTATGCACAAAGTTCATGAACATGTAGCATACTTAGCACATTATCTCATAGTACAAAATTCAAGTAAACATGACAAACTCCAGATCATAAATATACTTAAAATAGATTCCAAAAAGTCTGGCCAGGGACTCATACGACAATTAAAAGTCAGGATTCAGAAGGGATACATTTGGGGTTTGCCAAGTCAGTTTCTGACCGCGCACTGATTTCATTTTGGGTATAAGCGGAGTTAGGAACATGCAATTGATACAAGAACAGTGGCCATAGTTCAAAGACAAATCAAAGTAACACATATCAAAAATATAGAAACTTTTGTTTAGCCAATTTGTACAGTTTATTCGTGCAAGTTGAACATTCATTTTTCAGCTCAAATCAGAATTCACATAAAGTATGGCTCTATTGTGCCCAATGCATAAGGTTTCAGAGATTGACATAAACTAACAATAAGTCACATATCATGTTAAGTTTAATTTTCCAGAAGAATACATGCTTAATCAATAAACACAATCCACAGAGTATAAAACAGTGAGCAATTTGCAGATTCGATTCTCATTTAGCTAGTCACATTCGTACGCGATTATCTGAAGATATAGATAAAATTATCCTATGATATCCACATGAAAAGTGAAGTAATGTTTGTCTACATTTCAAATATGCAAAGCTTTAATCACAGAAGTTAACACATTTTATTATACAAGGTCATTTTCATGCAAGTACTGTATAAAACTACTTTTACACCAATTCAAGCATATCTCGGGTTATACATAAGCAAATGACATGATATCCTAGTCTAAATTGAGTGTTTTTAAATTATATTCCCAGTGGTATAAGTTTCACATTTCAATTCATTGTCTAACAAATCCAGATTTCTGATCAAGCAACAAAAACACAACGATAATTCAAATTGACATAACTTAATCATACGGAAACGAAATCAAGCGAATTCAAAGCCTGAACTCAATAGTTTTTCACAAGGAATCTAATTATAACATAATAATTTACATTTGAAAAACCTAATTTTACTGATCTTGCAAAAACAAATTCGTTTTTAAACCCTAGCGCATCAAACAATCAAAATAACGATAACGATTAACACGTACGCGTATAGACTTGAGCAATTGACAACATAACTATCAAACTCTCATAAAAATCATATTTTTAAGAATTAGGGTTCATGTAAATATACCTTTGATCACAAAATTGTTTATATCAATGGATAGAGAACGATGAGATGAACGCGATTCGTGTAGAACACTTTTGCTAATTTTGAAAGATGAAGATGTGATGGTGGTTGTCGACGTGAGGGAGAGAAGAAGGAGGGAAGCTGCTGCGTTTTTTTTTTTTTTTTTTTTTTTTTTAGGTTTAGAGTTTGTGTAGTGCTAGGTTAACTAGTCTAATACTTACACTTAGGCCCTAAACTCCCATAGTTACACATAAGTCCACAAGTTAGCCCAAAAATAAAAATAAGGTGAGGTGGGGTGGGACAATCGGCCGAACATGGCCCAATGGGTATTCCCGGGCTCGTGTTTTGCAAAAGCGCGTAGTCGTGATCCGTTTTAAGTGCCGTTTAGTCGTACCGAAGGCCCGGAACGCTAACCCGATCGTTAAACGCAACCAATCGCTTAATTTCTTAAAAACCCAATAAATTAAATATTTTAAAAAGTTAATAATTAATAAATTTAATTATTAAAATAAACCCGAGCGTTTCGTTGCTCAGAAAGCTATTATCAAAATCATATCGTTTTTATCTTATTTCATTATCCGAAATATTTATTTGAATTAATATCAACCCATATTAATTATTGTAACCCTCCGAAGATCAAGTATGCATTTATTATACATAAACACATAAAAGTTAAATAATCGCCGTTAAATAAACTAACGGAAGGTTAACGGAAGTAACGGAAAAATCAGGGTTGTTACAATGTGGGCAATTGAATTAGATATGAAGGTTAATGTGGCATTTCTGATGGCATCCCGAATGAGCAATCTAATGACTGAATCAACTAGATCTCTTCCATATGGAACGCATATGAACAGTTTGTTCACCTATCTCAAAGTGTCTCACGTTATTATTCAACAACCTTCATTTGATCCACTGGATAAGTCAACCATCATCCGAAGTGGTCGTCAGGGAGAATCCTCTCGTGGAAGAAGATCAAGTCTTCAAGAGGATCTCGAAGAGATTGAGAACTATCAACCAGAGGAAGAATCGGATGAAGAGGAGATAGAAGATGAGGAAGCTAACTTACGGGAACATCAAGAATTTGTTAATTCAAATTTTGAAACCAAGATCGATAGGATTCTGAGGCGTGAGGAAGAGATGAGTGAAAATCACTCTAGGTTCAAGAAAGCGTTGAAGGGATTTGTCAAAACAATTTCTTGTAATAGGTCATAACTTGCGTATTTGGGATAATAATCTTTAGTTGTGTAATATGTGAAGTACTTAACTATTGGCACTAAAACAATTATGTGTAAAATAACTAGTAACGTGATGTTTATTTTGTGCTTAAGTTGATTTTGCTTATGTGATGCCTATTGTGTGCTTAATTTGATTTTGCTTGCAAAAATATAAATCTGTCACTGTACGGCTGCTTCCACAGTCGACCATGGTTCGACCGCAGAACACCTGACAGAATTAATTTATCATGGCACTCTTACACGAATTCAATGATCAATAGATTGCTAAAGGACAAATTGATTTCTCTGATAAAGTGCTCACAATTTAGCTACCTACCCCATTAAAGTTTTCTAGACATTATTCATCATTTGTCTATTAAAGCAAATACCTTTAACAAATTCACACACCCATCATCTACTCCAAAGATTTCTTTGCAAAAGCAAAGATTCTTCACAATAAGGTCCATTGTTGAAGGAAGAGAAGTTCTTACACACCATCTTACTACCTACTCTCTTGAAAGCTTCACAAACATCAAGTGGGATGTCTTTCTTAATCTAAGAGGATCACTCTATCCCCTTCACATCAATGAATTCTATGAGAATGTTCAATTCTCACACAATAATGAGAAAATCTCATTTTCCCTTTATGGGAGAAGCTATTCATTAACGCTTAAGGAATTTGGAAATATTATGGATGTTTCAAGTGAAGGTCGAACATTCTTTCTAGAACCAAATTCGTTCAATGAATTTCCTAAATGGGTAAAGAAAGACAATGCACTAGACATTATGTGCAACGGAATTCTTAGACCCGAATTCATCAAAAAGGATGGATTCCTTTGTCAACATCTTCCATCAACGTATGATCTTTGGCAATAGATCATCACCGCAAATGTTTACGGAAAGGGGGAACTACTGGATCAACTAGATGCAAATGAAGTCACCTTCATGTGGTGTCTTTTGAACTCCACAAAAGTAAATGTTGCACACTTCATGGCATCAAGAATGCAACATGCAAGTCAACATTCCCACATATCACTCCCGTATGGTCTTCATCTAACCAAGCTTTTCGCATATGTTGGAATGACATCTCCATTTCATCATTCCATTCAAGTATCTTCATATCCAATATGCAAAGCTTCAACCAAGCATATCCAAGAACCTCCTCTTGAAAATCCACCCAATTTTTGTTCTCCTTCGACACAAGGACAAGACAGTGTAATACATGCAAACATTCTAAAACTTGGTCGAAGATTATCACGACTCGAGGAAAAGATAAGGGTCAATCCTCTCATCACAATGATTGAACTTCTCGTGACTGTCATGTATTATCTATGAATTATGTGTGCCTAGTATGTGATTTGAATAAAATGCGTGCTTGTTGTATTGATATATATGTTTATCCAACGTGCACAATTTAAGGTGGAGTTTTGTTCTAAGGGCGAGCTTAGTTCTAGGGGGAGCTAACCTTTTTGCTTCGACAAAAGGGGGAGAAATATGGATACAAGTGATTGTTAACACTTACGTATTTATAGCAAAATGTCCCTCATCACTTGTATGTTTGTCATCATCAAAAAGGGGGAGAATGTTGGTTGAATGTGGGTTAATACACTAAACGATAAACTTAAGTATGATTAACCAAAGAATATGTTTTGTTGATGAAACACACATATACGCATAAGTGATGACTGACATCTTAACATAAAACACGCAAGGTCATTAATCCATACTTTATCTTGCAAATGACCAAGTCAAACATAGGATTAAGAATGAAATTAAAAGTTCAGGTAAACACACTGTGACGATCGCTCCAAATCCATATGGACGAACACGTCATTCATTGATTTCATTGCGAGGTATTTGACCTCTATGTGATACGTTTTGTAACATTGCATTCGTTTGAAAAGGTATTTCATAATTGAATATATAAATTCCAGGTTTTTTTTACATCTGATGATTCCTACGTATAGACAATCACCATTTAAATGGTTTACAATAATACATCTGTTGACAATACAGTCAAAATAAGATACATGGTAATGGTTTGATGAATGCAAGTTTCTTGTATATAGCATGTATGACTCCAAGCACATAACTTGTATCACGTATGAGCAAACAGCGGAAGACTTCTAGAAACCTGAGAATAAACATGCTTCAAGTGTCAACATAAAGGTTGGTGAGTTCATAGTTTTAATATTACACATAATCCGTAAATCAATGTGGATTACAAAAGTTCAGTTGTTTTATTCAAAACGTTTATCATTATGTTTTAAATAAAAGGTGGATCACAAGATTTCAGTTGTTTCATCCGAAACGTTTATCAATCGGTTCTACAAAATTGAGCACCCTGGTAACTAAACTTTAATGCTTGTATAATTTGTACCCTTTGTATAATCATCTTAATAATACACGCAAACTAATGTGTACGCTTCTCAAATAGCATACGTCCGTTAAAAGGCTAGTGCTCTAGCTCGGACGGGGATATCAAGCCCTATGGATCCATATACTACTACTCGCGCCCACCAGTTCTTATAACCGGCAGTTACTAGTTACCAAAGCTAAGGGATTTTCGGTTCAAACTCAGTGTAGAATTTAGTATGTACTTGTATCCATTGCGTTTAAAATAAAGTGCATGTATTCTCAGTCCAAAAATATATATTGCAAAAGCAATTAAAAAGGGAGCAAATGAAACTTACGCATATAAATATTGTAAATCAGTTTATAAAGCATTTGCATGTATTCTCAGCCCAAAAATGTAGAGAGTAAAAGGGATCATATGAAACTCACTCAAATCAGTTTTAGTTTTTGTATTCATTTTATAAAACAGCGCATGTATTCTCAGTCCCAAAAATATATATAAAAAGGGAGTAATGAAACTCACTGTTTAATATTGATATACATTATTGCAGGAAAGCACGTAGACGCATCGGAGATGATAAACACGAGGTTTGATTCATAAAAATACCCCCGAACATTACCCATAACCTCCATGGCAATAACCCATAATTTCCTTAACTCTATCCCGCTTGAAAACATATTTTGAAAGTGACACGCTCATGACCTCGTCGTAGTATTTTAGGTATAATTCTAATAATAATAGATTAATATTAATCTTAATAATAATAATAATAATAATAATAATAATAATAATAATAATAATAATAATAATAATAATAATAATAAATAATAAATAATATTACGGAGTATATATATATTTGTGTATGTGTGTGATTTAAATCGAGCGAAAACACTGGAATTTATAGATGTGGCCTGAAATCTGGAGTCATGCGACTCGCATGGAAATGGCCTTCTGGCCATGCGACTCGCATGAGGACCAGGGACAGCTCACATTGTTTTGGCTCCTAGCTTGTCGACATAATATAAAATAAATATAAATATATAAATAATTAATATAATTATTTATATATTATATTTTATTCTTGTGCATAGTAGACTAGATATTTTTGGTCCGTTGCGTCGGGCGTTTCTTCTTGACTCGGGTCCCGGTTCCGGATTTTCAGACGTCCTTGCGTACTATTTTATATCGTGTACTTTGCGTTCCGCAACTTGTACTCTTGTCATTTTTAGACGTTCTTCATCAATAATTTGAACCTTTTTAATTGTATCTTGTACATTTGAGCATTTTGGACCTTTCCGTCTTCAATTCTTCGTTTTCGTCTTTTGTCTTCGCACTTATTAAATATAAACGAATATTACACGTTGTATGGACACATGTACAACAATACGTCTGATTAATTCTGAGACAACACGTTGTATAATGGGTCATGATATATATTTAATTATTTTACGCACTTTAAATAACGGGACACGTATACAAGGTTTCGACCTATCATATCGACCCATCTATATATATATTTCGGAACAACCATAGACACTCTATATGTGAATGTTGGAGTTGGCTATACAGGGTTGAGGTTGATTTCAAATATATATATGGTTTGAGTTGTGATCAATACTGAGACCGGTACACGGGTCACGATACGTATTAATTAATTCAAATATTATATATTAAATTATATATGAATATATTGTACTAGTGGACAACTGGACTATTGGACTGCTAACTTTGGACAATTAAAATGAATTAAAATATTAATTATAACATATGAAACTAAACAATTCTTCAAGTTTGCCACTTGATTTCATCTTAAACCTCATTTGTATCTTGACGATTCCAATCTGCGTTTAAACATTTCATGATTCTTGAAAACACTTCGATCGAAAGGATGGACCATCCGCACTTCATCTACGGAAGAAAAGATTTATGCATATAGTAATGCATCTGAAAAACTCTCGAAACCTGAGTAAACGTTTAAGACATAGCTGTGTTAATTCCTTTGGCGTTATTATTACCCAAAATAACTATGCAATTCCTTTCCAAATTAGCCAAATTTTGTCACAGCTCCAACAAGACAACTTCGACTTTTCGTTCGAAATAATCATATTATAACTTTGATATACATGCGTGCTCTTTTATTGTTACCGTGGAACCTTTTATATCCCATCATATTACCATCAGCGTTTAATCATCTAAAAATACAATTCTCCTGAAACCATCTTGGTTTGATAACCAATGACCCAGATCCGATAACTTTGGAAATGCTGACGAAGCAGCATGTTGTAGATGGTCTTAATAACCAAAAGTGGATGATAAAAGAAGGAAGTGTTAGGAATGCTCGATAGAAAATTTGGTACTGAAAAATGGATTGAGATAACCGTGAAGGAAACAAAGAACAAATACAAGGATTGAACCTGCCTTCAAAGAATCTAAATGATTCAACACCTGTTGAAATCGTTAGTAAGAACCCTACTCCTTATTCTAAACCTTTCCAGATGATATTCATCATTATCATCTTATCTTAAATATTATAAGATATCTCCGTATTTTCCATTATAAACATCCTCCATATTTCTGGAGATATTTTCACAACTATCCTTATCTGAGATCATGTATCTCTCCGTTATATCTGTGTTACAACATAAAAGAAACTGTGTTTGTTTCTAAATTCTGAAACCTTCAAGTTTAGAATACGAATGTTTTGAAGTAGTATTGGGAACTGATACATGAATTAGTTTAATATAATGAAACTTGATCAACTTCATTATATTATAGTAAGCCATGTTAAGTTTCTAATGGAATGTGATGATTCACAGTACCGTCATCATGTGCCATGTTACACGGCTCTTACATTCTGTCCAATTCCCAAACGTATTAGGAACATATCGTCTTGATAGTTCTATCTTTTCCAGGGTATTCTGGTAATTTAACAAATCAAAAATCGTGCCAATACCCTTTCTTTCTTAGAGCATTAGCAATGTTCATTTCAAATCTCCTACCTACGAATTCCGGACCATTACAAGAGACGATTAAACGCAAGAAGAGGAAACGAAAGAATGAAGCTTCGAAGTAGAAATTGGGGTATAGATCGCAGCAAATGGGAGAAAGCATTAACTGTGGATAACAATGATTATAGAAGACAGAAGTAGGAACATCGAGATATAAGGGAAAATATAAAACCCAACAACCACCCAGAAATTACAAACCGTGTATATCAATACGTATTGCAACGTAAAGACACGGGAGAATTAGAAACATTATAATTCCAAGGAAATCATAAAAGTGAATAGATTCTTCTGGCGGCAGATGAAAAAGAAGAATGAAAGATATGAAAGTTAGAAGTATAACAAAAATCAAAACGGGATGAAGCATTTTAAAGAATACCTTAAGGTATGAATTAGAGGAGGAAAAGTAGGAGATGTGGGATATGGAAATAAGGAAACGAAGGGGTAGTTTTATAGTAAAATATCCGACAAAGAAATCAAAATCAATTTGCTGCATTAACTCAAAGAAGATCTTGATCGCCGAAGAACCAAATCTTATTACGTAAGATTTTCTTTAGATTACTTAAATTCCGGAAATTAATCCTAACCACGTCATCGGTTAAAACAATTCCATATTCACTCATTTCATTCTTTTGTGATAGCTTCACTCGTGTGCTTCACATGATCGAATCGTTTTATCCGTATCTTCCAATAATGATAAAACTCTATTATTACCTCATATTCGTCATGAAAACATTCCTATTGTTATTTATGACAACTTCTACCAAATTTCGGGGACGAAATTTCTTTAACGGGTGGGTACTGTAACGACCCGGAAATTTCCGACCAAATTTAAACTTTAAACTCTATATGTTTCCGACACGATAAGCAAAAACCTTAATGTTGTGTCTAGAAAGCTTGAAATCTATGTTTGGATAATTAGTTACCCTTTTACCACGCCTGACGATTCGTGAACAATTATGTGTATTGGATTATATATATATATAGAAGTTATAGATATTGTATAATAATTATTCAATAATACATAATTAATAAAATGAAATATTAAAATATTAGATATAATTATAGGTTAAGGATATAGTATCATAACACTATTATTATTAATAATACAATTATGTTATTACATTTTATGATAATAATAGTTAATATTGTAATTATTATAAAAATATTTATTATTATTATTATCATTTTTATTATCGCATTTAGTCTTTTTATTAATATTGATATATTACTTTATATTGATATTAATTATTATTAAAAAAAAAATCTTATAAAACCAGATATATACGCGTGTACATATATATATCCTCATCTGTTTTGTATTATTTTGAATTTCTGCTTTTCCGAAATTAGTTAGAAACAATTAACTTCACTATCAAATCTGTTCTAGTATTTGGCACATTAGGAAAACGAATCTCACAAATCAGATATTTATATTTATTTTGTAATCCTGTTTGCTCGTGACTAATGTCGAGCCAGCTCACCATTTAACAGGAGATCATCTTCTGATATATTTAAGAATTCAATCAACCAAATTTTTTTTCATTATTGATCACCACTTCACCATCTATCTTGCTATCATATATTTTTAAAACCATCAAACGGTCATCACTACCTTCCCAAAACAACCCAAAACAACATCACCTTTTCATCACCATTATCAACCTTCGGTCACTATATCTACAATCGACAATAACTATGCAATTCAAGCCAAACATTCACCCCCCTTTTATTCTATCTTCTGTGGATTCGATTAATTCCACTTTAAAACAACTATTGTTTCTGTTTTGCTCGACAACCCACTTCAAACCGTGAGCCACCAGGAACCCAAAACCATCGTATTTTCTATTTGATCATGATACTACTACGTTTATATTTAATGAACCCAGACTCAAACGAACACCACCTTTCATCATTTTAAATCTACTTCAAACCAAACCCAGGAAGAAACGCTAATAATTTACTGTTTCTATGTGTCGATCAAACCGTTACAACCACTGTTACTACCACCAAGAACCTTTTACCACCATTAATGATTAACTATTCGATGTTATGAGTTCTATTCGATCACCCTACAACCGACACCACCTCTATAATCATCTTCATCACTCTCACCCTACTTGAACTACCTCCAAGATCAACCATATCACCATAACCGTCCTCTGTCGGGTACCTTGTTCGATCAAAACCCAAGAAAATCACAACCGCCACCTTTTGCGTCTTGCACCACCCATCAAACACCACCTGCAAACTTGTTGTTTTATGTTTTCTGTTTTGAACCTGGGAACAAACCACACAACTACGAACCTGCTGCAGCTATTTTTGGTTTGAAATACAATTCAGTTTTTAATTGGCATTAGATTTATAATTGCTCGTACTTTTTCTTTTGAGCCGACAACCTTTAATCAATCAACACCCCATACACAATAAAATATTCGCTAGTTGGAATATAGAGATAGAATATTACAGGATACGAAATAATGTATGGGGAAAAAGGTTTGTGATGGTCGACAGGTTGATTTTTGGATTATTCTTTTCGTGGTGGGTCGAAGAAGCAACTCACCCACTCAATTCAATTTGTTAAACACTAAAAGTATTATACTTAATACACTTAATATTATTATATGCTAGCCATCGGCCTATTATGATCAACTTGGAAAATGACGGGTGATAAAGAACAAATACGGGCCAAATGATAATCCAAAACAAATGGGTCATTAAACTCTAAATGGATTAGAAACGTCCTAAACCGCTGGGTCATTTAACCAATTACTGAATTGGGCTGTTGGGTCAAAGTGAATTGGGTCGTGGTTGCTACCTTCTTACCTGTCTACTCGAGATAAAAGTTATGTGCGGTTGAGATCGTTTAGTTTTTAAGAAGAATTAAAAAAAAAAAAGAATCTTAAACGGGTTATAGTTATTTCATTGGGTATAATTACAGAAAAATGAAAATGGAGGAGTGGTCTTGGTGTGTTTTGTTTGAGCGAGTGGTCACGGGTTCGAGCCATGTCTCGGGTATATCTTTTTAGAGAAAGATCTTAAGGGTATACATTTTTATTACTTTTATTATTATCATTATCATTTTTATTATTATTATTTTTACTATCTTATTATTATCTTCATCATTATTATTATAATTATTATTATTGTTATTATTAGTAAGTATTAAGTATTATATTCAAAATTAATATTTTCATTATCGTTATTATTAAACCTAGCATTTTATTAAAAACTACTATTACTATTATATGTATCATTATTTTTCAATCATTATTATTAATTTTACTAACAATATTTTTATCATTATTTTGATTACCACTAATACTATTATTATTTTCATGATTATTGACATTGTAATTATTTTTATTATTAACAATTATTACTATTATTGTTATTATTATTAAAAGCTAATACAACTTTTTACTTAATAACAATTAGTTACATAAAATCACATTTAATACATATAACTTATAATTTATTAAAATAACAAATATATCTGTAATAATACAAAATTTCGTTCGATCTCAATTATATGTGTTAATATAGATATAAATGATATAGGTTCGTGAATCCGAGGCCAATCCTACACTTGTTCAATGATGTTATATGTATTTTTACTACAAAATACATTAGGTGAGTATATAGATCCCTTTTAAACTCTAAATATTTTTGGGCTTAGAATACATGCGCTGTTTTTATAAATGATTTACGTTATGGACACAAGTAATCAAAAATAAATCTTACGTTGAGTTGTACCATGGCATATCTCTTTATACTTGGTAGCTAATATTTACGTGAGGAGCGTAAACGCGAATCCTGTGGATAGATCTATCGGGCCTGACAACCCCAACCGGGCTGGACGACCAGTTTTTAACGGTTGCACAATACTTCGTTTCGTTACTACACTTGGTACGGTGTAGGGTTTATTTAAGAATATGCTGCTGTGATTTAAATGTTAAGTATGGTTACCAAGTGCTCAACGACTTTTCATACACGAGGAGTGTATTATATATAAACATGAAATCTTGTGGTCCATAGTTATAACGCTGCTAGCATCAAACCTATATATCTCACCAACTTTATGTTGACATTTTAAAGCATGTTATTCTCAGGTACAAATTAAGTCTTCCGCTGTGAATTAGCTCATACTAAAGACATTACTTGAAGTCGATCATCGCAATGGAACCAGATATTGATGATTTCGTCCAGAGGGATAAGGACGGGTCATCACAATTTATATTTTATTTTATTAAATATATATAATGATTTAAATTAATATTATATATATTTATACATGTATTATACGTACATAGTTTTATACTTTTACTATACTTAAACTTTACCTTTACTTTATTTTTACTTTACTTTAACTTTAATAATTCACTTTAATAATTCATACTTTAATAATTCATACTTTAATAATTCATACTTTAATAATTCACTTTAATAATTAATACTTTAATAATTCACTTTAATAATTCATACTTTAATAATTCACTTTAATAATTCATACTTTAATAATTTACTTTAATAATTCAAAATCTATTATAAATAGAATTCAATAGGTTTCATTATTTCATAGAAACTTGAAAATATTTTTCTCTAAACTCTCTCAATCGATTTACATATATATATTTACTCCGTATTATTTCAAGATATTATTAGTATACATAAAATATTACGATGGAGTGCTGTCCGAGTGATTTCGAAATTGTTTTTCGAGTGGGATAGGATTAAGGAAATTATGGGTTATAGCTATGGAGGTGATTGAGTATGGTTCATGGGTATGCTCGTGAGGTCAATATAGTGTTTATCATTTCCGTTGCGTCTACGTACCTTTCCTGCAATATTGAATCTCAATATTGATACGTGAGTACTCATAATTTAACTTTTACATACTAATAGTGTATCCCTGACTAGTGCTCGAGTATTTAGGATTATGCATGCTTGTAATTTTGATATTGCCCTTAGACAGGTTAGGTTGAATCTTGAATTAGTTACACTTGCAGTTGAGATAAGGTATAAGATATGCATGTCCTTGGAAAGCTAGCGAAAAATTAAGAACTTTTCCTTTAGATATCGAATGGTTTCGATGAACGGATTAGAAGTTATAATCAATTGAATTTTCAATATTTTTATTAAAAATGATTATTATTATCGTCGTTTTTATCGTCGTTCTAGTTTTATCTTATTATTATGATTATTATTATATTTATCAATAAAAGGGATTTATCATTAGAAATTGTTATTTTTTTTTATTATTACTATCGTTATTATCGTTAAAGTTATAATTAGTATTATTATTATTATCCAATTATTATTATTATTATTATTATTATTATTATTATTAGTATTATTATTATTATTATTATCATTATTAATATATATATAATTATTTAAAAATGGTTATTGTTATTGTTATTATTATTATTACTATACTATATTATCATTAAGATAATTATTAGTATTATCGTTAATAATGTTATAGTAACTATCATTATTAATATTAGTGTAATTAAAACAAATATTTGTAACACCTAATTATTTTGATTACTATTATTATCATTATTATGAACACGATATAAAAGACGATTAAAAGCTATTAAACGAAACGATTAGGAAATAATGAGTAAGAGTATCATGATGAAATTAAAATATTATAAGATATTGATTTAGATAAAATTATCGTTCTTATTATTTTTATCATTACTATTATTATTAAAAGTATCGTTAGTATTAAAACTATCATTTTAACAAAAATTATCATTTTAATAGAAATGTCATTGTTACTATAAAATATCATTATTATTATTATTTTAAATAGAATTATTATTTTAAAGATAATATTAAAAATTATCGTAAATATTAAAGTTATCATAATTAGAATTATCGTTTTATCATAATGTCATCTTAGTAATTATAAATATTGATATTTTTATAATAATAATTATTATTACAAAATAATACAACTTTTACTTACTATCATTATAGATATTATTTTATCAAATAAATATGTGATACAAACATATTTTACTACGTGTAATAACTTACTTTAATAATACCTATCATATTATCTTTATGATATTAAATTAACCCTATAAATTTTATTCTTTAATATATATAAAAGTATATTTTATTATATAAATTTAATATAAAATTTTATTTATTAATAAATAAATTATATTATTTACTCTAATAAATCTTTTAAAAATATTTAAAAATATTAAACGACGATATTTAAACTATATATTAATCATGTATAGATTTTTGGAAATTATTTTGAGTCAAATTTACTTTTGTTGACTTTTGCTTATTAGTCTCGAGCATTAGGATTGTGGTACACTATGACTTGACCTAATTTGTTAGACAAATATTGACCAACATATAAATATATATAATTAATTTAGGTCCGTGAATCCGAGGCCAACCTTGCACTTGTTCAATGACGTTATATGTATTTTTACTACGAAATACAGTATGGTGAGTTTCATTTTACCCTTTATATTTTTGGGACTGAGAATACATGCGCTTTTATAAATGTTTGACGAAATAGACACAAGTAATTGAAACTACATTCTATGATCGAATTATCGAAATCGAATATGCCCCTTTTTATTAAAGTCTGGTAATCTAAGAATTAGGGAACAGACACCCTAATTGACGCGAATCCTAAAGATAGATCTATTGGGCCTAACAAACCCCATCCAAAGTACCGGATGCTTTAGTACTTCGAAATTTATATCATGTCTGAAGGAGGATCCCGGAATGATAGGGGATATTCTTATATGTATCTAGTTAATGTCGGTTACCAGGTGTTCACCATATGAATGATTATTTTTGTCTCTATGCATGGGACGTATATTTATGAGAACTGGAAATGAAATTCTTGTGGTCTATTAAAATGATGGAAATAAATGATTATGATAAACTAATGAACTCACCAACCTTTTAGTTGATACTTTAAAGCATGTTTATTCTCAGGTGTTAAAGAAATCTTCCGCTGTGCATTTGCTCATTTTAAAGATATTACTTGGAGTCTTTCATAGCATATTTCGAAGAACGTTGCATTCGAGTCATTGAGTTCATCAAAGATTATTATTAAATCAATTTATAGTTGGATAGTGGATATTATGAAATGGTATGCATGCCTGTCAATTTTCGATGTAAAGAAAGATTGTCTTTTAAAAACGAATGCAATGTTTGTAAAATGTATCATATAGAGGTCAAATACCTCGCAATGTAATCAACTATTGTGAATCGTTTATAATATATATGAATGGGTCCTTTCAGTTGGTATCAGAGTGGTGGTCTTAGCGAACCAGGTCTGCATTAGTGTGTCTAACTGATAAGTCGATAGGATGCATTAGTGAGTCTGGACTTCGACCGTGTCTGCATGTCAAAAGTTTTGCTTATCATTTTGTGTCGAAAATTAACTACTTATCATCCTCAGGAAATTACCTGCTTATCATTTTTAGTCTAAGACACGTCTTGCTGCATTGATTGCATGAATAGTGTATAGACAAAAATTCATATCTTAGCATATCTGCTAAATCATATCTTATCGTATCTGTTACTTTAAACTTTGCCTGACATATCCCGCAAAGCCCTCCGTAATCTACGAAATCTTTTAATCTATATATATATATATATATATATATATATATATATATATATATATATATATATATATATATATATATTCTATGTAATTAGAATACCATCCGTTAGCCAAAATCATTTCATATCAAAAAAAAAAAAATCCTTTATCCAATCGTACGAAATGGAATTCGTCATCAGTTCAAGTCACTCAGATTCCGAAATGGAATCCCATTCAAGCTCCGAAAGCAGTGTGACCGGAATAGATCAACCAATCAGTCATCACCTATTCTGGATCAATTGGGGATGGGTTCATAGCCTCCTCAATCATTGGAGACAAGAAGAAGGTGATCCCTTCCATCCACCACATTGCCCTCTTGACGAAGAACCTGAAGCACTTACCGGCGAACCTGTCCGAAACACCATTTTCTCGCTCATTTCCAGAGTATCTCGTCACGATTATATATTACATCAAATTTTAGATTTTATTTATCCGCTCGTCCGAACTGACAATCACCCCGGTGTAATAGAAGAAGTCAACGAGCTTCGCGCTCGGATAGTGACTTTGGAGAATATGGTGCAGAGATTACAAACACCAGCAGCAGCATCACCCCGGTGTATCGATTTTACTTGGGACGAGTTTAAGGCGGAATTTTTTCCAAGAGTACCGAACTTCGGCCGATCTTACTAGACTTAAGGACGAGTTGCGTTCCTTGAGGCAAGGGTTAATGGATTTGAACACTCTCAAATCCGTTTTCTTGTCAAAAATCCAATTTTGTCCGGAGTATGTCGGGAATGATAAAATGTTGAAGGAAGACTTCTATCGAATCTTGAATGACAATTATCAAGAAAAGATTAGTGTGAACGTGGTGAAAAGCTTTGATGAGTTGTTTGATATGGCCAAAGGTTTCGAGTCGCTCATCTTGAGAAAGAGTGGCTTTACTTTTGGCAAGAGGAAGTTTGAAGCTACTAGTCATTCGAACTTTTCAAACAAGAAGAACAAGAAGGGCTTCGAGATTGTCGGTAGTGTGAAGAAGGGTGCTTCCGGAGATTTTACTTATGCTTGCTACAATTGTGGGCAAAGGGGGTACATGGCTCGTGAGTGCCCGAAACCATCATCCACAACCAAGCTCACTTGTTTTAATTGCGGAAAAGAAGGGCATAAGAGGCCGGAGTGTCCCGATTTGCGCAATGATAATGTTAAGTGACTAGAGAAAGCGGCGGGTACGGCTAGGGGTCGCAACTATTTGATGATGAATGACGAAGCCAAGCAATCTAACGAAGTTGTCTCAGGTACTTTCATGGTTAACTCTAATCCGGCAAGGATTCTATTTGATAGTGGTGCAAATTTGTCGTTTGTGACTCCAAAATTTGTGCCTAAACTTAATAAATCGTTAGCTAAGTTAAGTCATTCGGTAGAAGTCGAAATAGCGGATGGCAAGACGGTGCTAGTGGTTGATGTGTGTAAAAATTGTAATGCTGTGTTTGGTACCGAAACGTTTAAAATTGATCTCATTTCGATGACTTTGGGTGATTTTGATATTGTTGTTGGTATGGATTGGCTCGATCGTTATAGAGCCGATATTGCATGCCATGATAAATTCATTCGTGTGAAGAACCCAAGTGGGGGAGAGTTAATTATCCATGGTGATAAGAGAAGAAGACTTGTGCCGATATGCACTTATGCACGGGCACGTCGTTTCCTTGTTAGTGGTGGCATGGATTTTCTTGCCCATGTAGTTGATACTCGTGATGAGCCACCACCCATTCATGAAATTTCGGTGGTTAACGAATTTGAAGATGTTTTTCCGGATGAGTTACCGGGTGTTCCGGCGGAAAGACTGTAACATCCCGCCTTTTTCCGTTTACTTTTCCGTTATACTATTTAAATCCCGTTATATGTTTATAACATCTCCCGTTAATACGTGTTTTAAAAATATCTCGTCTAGGTAATTCACGCACCCGCAACCGAACTTGAGGGACTAGTTTTGTCAAGTGATCAAAGGTGTGACTAGCTTTTGACTAGTCAACACCCCTTCCACCATCCATTATCCCTTTCATTTCTCTTTTCATTTAATACTTTTCATTTTTCTCTCAAACACTCATACAAAGATTCATCATCTAAAATCGTTCAAGCAAGCATCAATCAAAACAAATTGCATATTTGGAATCCTTGCAACTTCCTCTTCGATTCCATACCAATTTCATTACAATTGGGTAACTTTCTAAAATCACTAGATTTTGTGTTCTTGATGTTTTTAAGTTATAAAGTTGTTAATTAGTGTCTATGGCTCAAGTCTAACATGAATATATGATTTATATGTTCGATTTCGTTATTTGAAGTAACTAGTTTGAATATGAACTTTGGTGTGTTTGATTTGGTGATTTGGTTGTTTGAATGTTGTTAAAAGTTATAAATGCATGTATTAAATGTGTTCCTAGTATCACTAGCTTCAATTTGATGTGTAGGTTGTTTTAGAAAACTTCATAAACATGATTAGTGATTTTGATGTTGTTGGTTAGGGTTTGATAGAATTTAATGTGAAAATTTAATGCTTTGAATGACATGAAATGTTATTTGTAAGTGTTAGGTTGTATTGTATGCTTGATCACCTTCGAAACGGCATATCATTCATGTAAATTGGTTGCCGAATCATCAAATTTCATTTATGAACTTGAATGCATTTAATGAGGAGCTTTGAATGTGATTTTGGTTGCTGTAAAGGTAAATGTGATTGTTGAAATGTATTTAGTTGTTTTCCTTGTCAAAATACCTTTCCGATGATATAAGATACATGTTTTGGTTGTTTGCGGGTCATAAATGGTGATTGTTTGAAGTTAGGTTCGTGCATAAAACTTAAAAACTGCCAGTTTTCTCTGTACAGGTAATGTTTGCTATGCTATGCACCTCCGATTCACATGTAACTTGTTCTAACATGCTCATATATGATTAAAAACCTCAGAAAAATAGTTCGGGACCCGACCCGAACGTGTTGACTTTTTTGTTGACTTTGACCGACCAAAGTTTGACTTTTTGTCAAACTTAACCAAATGATTATGCAACATTCCTAACTTGTTTCTATACTTGTATCTTGCATGAAACTTGACAAATTGATTCACATCTACATAATCGAGTCGTAACGAGCCATAGGACTAATTGAACATCTTTGACCAATCGTGACTATCGTTATTGATACAACCCTATTTGTTTAGGTCAAGACTAGCTTTGTCTTTGCACGCGTTTACTTGTTGAAGTACTTTATTACTCTTGCACTCAAGGTGAGATCATAGTCCCACTTTTACTCTTTTGAACTTATATTTGGGATGAGAAAACATAAACGTTTCTTCTTAACTAAGTGAACACAAGTACAGGAAAACAAACATTCTACATACGAGTTTAGAACGAAAGCCTCAATTTGATTATCATTAGTTACACTTGCAGGGTGTAAGTGTAGGTGTGAACTTATGTTGTATGGCCATATGGGTTTGACAAACCCTCATCTCGGACGGTTCGCTACCGTCCACAGATGAAATATATTTTCGAGAAACAGTGTTGTTCTAGCACTATTAATGGGGTTCAACGGACGGAATGTTAAGCCTTGATAATTAGGTGCTCGTGAATATTAACTTTTAGAATGTATTACTATTTTATCATTGATGTAAATCTTGTGGTTCGACTTACTTTTACTCACTTACTTACTTAAACCTATGATTTCACCAACGTTTTCGTTGACAGATTTCTATGTTTTTCTCAGGTCCTTGAACATTAGGTGATACATGCTTCCGCTCATTCTTTTGATACTTGCTTTAGATGTCGAGTATACATGCATATGTGGAGCGTCTTTTGACTACTTTAAACTGTGTCGCACGTGTTTCATTTGTACTTAAACATCGTTTTGTACTAGTTATGGAAACTACTTTTGTAAACTTTGAAACATCCACACTTATGAAATGAATGCGGCATATTTTCGGTCAAACTTTGTCTTAAAGACTTATGACCATGTAACAGGACCTACGTAGACGGAGCCGTCAAACATGATTTGGTCGGGTCGCTACAAAGACAAGTTGAATTTCGCATTGGGTTGGTTCCAGGGCTACCCCCATTGCTAAAACTCCTTATCGTTTAGCACCGATGAAAATGCAAGAGTTGTTAAATCAAACCCAAGAGTTGCTTGAAAAGGGTTTTATTCGACCGAGTTCCTCGCCATGGGGTGCTCCGGTTTTATTTGTGAAGAAGAAGGATGGTAGTACGTGGATGTGCATCGACTATCGGGAGTTGAACAAAGTGACGATCAAAAATCGTTATCCATTGCCTCGGATCGACGATTTGTTTGACCAACTCCAAGGTGCAACGTATTTTTCTAAGATTGACTTACGGTCTGGCTATCACCAAGTGCGGGTCCTTGAGGAAGACATAGAGAAAATGGCTTTCCGAACTTTTTACGGGCATTTTGAGTTTGTAGTTATGCCTTTTGGTCTCACGAATGCACTGGTGGCATTCATGGATCTTATAAACCGAGTGTGCCAACCTATGTTGGACAAGTCGGTAATTGTGTTCATTGACGACATACTTGTTTATTTTAAGAATATGAAGGAACATGAGCACCATTTGCGTGAAGTGTTGAAGACATTGCGGAAGGAGAAGTTGTATGCTAAATTCTCCAAATGTGAATTTTGGCTAAGGGAGGTTCAATTCCTTGGCCACATTGTGAACAAAGATGGTATTCAAGTAGATCCGGGGAAGATAGAGACGGTGAAGAGTTGGGGACGACCGACTACGCCTACGGAAATCCGAAGTTTTCTCGGATTGGCCGGTTATTATCGTCGGTTTATCCAAGACTTTTCTAAGATTGCTTCTCCATTGACGAAGTTAACGAGGAAGAACACGAGATTTAATTGGGAGAATGAGCAAGAAATTGCTTTTCAATTGTTAAAAAAGAAGTTGTGTCAAGCTCCGGTGTTAGTGTTGCCGGAAGGGGTAGAAGACATGATAGTTTATTGTGATGCTTCTTTAAATGGGCTCGGGTGTGTTCTAATGCAAAGGGGTAAAGTCATTTCTTACGCCTCTCGACAATTAAAGGAACACGAAAAGAGATACCCACCTCATGATCTTGAATTGGCGGCGGTGGTACATGCGTTGAAAATTTGGCGCCACTACTTGTATGGTGTCAAGTGTACGATTTCTTCGGATCATAAGAGTTTGAAACATCTCTTTGATCAACAAGATTTGAATTATCATCAACGTAGGTGGATGGATGTGGTAAAGGATTATGATTGTGAAATACTTTATCATCCGGGGAAGGCGAACGTGGTCGCGAATGCGCTAAGTCGAAAGAGTCAACATCCGGAAATACGAGTAGGATCGTTACGCATGATCATTACTAACGATTTCCTTGTAAAGCTTGGTGAGATTCAAATAGAAGCGTATATTCACAACAAGCATGAGGAATGAATCGTGGGGCAAACAGAGTTCATTACTTTAGGCCCGCATGGTTTGTTGTCTTTTTAAGGAAGAGTGTGGGTACCTAGGATGGGTGATTACCGATGGGTGCTACTTGATGAAGCACATAAGTCAAAGTATTCCATTCATCCGGGCGCGACAAAAATGTACCTTGATTTAAAGAAGGAGTATTGGTGGCCGGGCATGAAACGTGATGTTGTTAAGTATGTTGAACAATGCGTCACATGTTTGCAAGTCAAAGCCGAACACCAAAAGCCGTACGGTAAGTTACAACCATTGGAAGTCCCGAAGTGGAAATGGGAGCACATTACCATGGACTTCATTACAAAGTTACCAAAGACGGCGAGAACCCAATATGATACGATTTGGGTGATAGTTGATCGATTGACGAAGAGTGCTTTGTTTCTTACCATTCGAGAAATGACATCGTCGAAGACTTTGTCTAAGTTGTTTATCAAGGAGGTAATATCGAGACATGGGGTTCCTATATCTATTGTTTTGGATCGGGATACTCGTTTCACGTCTCGGTTTTGGAATAAGTTTCATGAAGATATGGGTACTCAATTGAAAATGAACACGGCGTATCATCCTCAAACGGACGGTCAAACCGAACGTACGAATCAAACGTTGGAGGATATGTTAAGGGCGTGTGTTATTGATTTCGGCGGTAGTTGGGATGAGCACTTACCATTGGTTGAATTCTCGTACAATAATAGTTATCACACTAGTATTGGAATGCCACCTTATGAGATGCTTTATGGGCGTAGGTGTCGAACTCCTATTTGTTGGGGTGAAGTGGGGCAACGAGAAATCGGGAGTACCGATTTGGTCCTAGAGACGAATAGTAAGATTGAGATGATTCAGGCTCGACTTAAGGCAGCGCAAGATAGACAAAAACCTTATGCTGGTAAAGGTAGACGAACGATTGAATTTCAAGAAGGTGACATGGTGATGCTTAAGGTTTCGCCATGGAAGGGTGTTATTCGGTTTCGAAAGCGAGGAAAGTTAGCTCCTCGGTTTATTGGTCCTTTCAAGGTTTTGGCACGTGTTGGTGAGGTTGCTTATAGACTAGAGTTGCCCGAAGAGCTTGCGGGGATCCATAACACGTTTCATGTTTCCCATAACCGTAGGTGTCTTGCGGATGATTCGACTTGGGTGCCGTTAGATGAGATTGCGTTGAACAACAAATTAGAGTATGTTGAAGAGCCGATTGAAATTCTTGATGAAAAGGTTAAGATGTTGCGAAACAAGGAAGTTAGAACTTTCAAAGTCCAATGGCGTCATCGAAAGGGTTCCGAATTTATGTGGGAATCTGAAGAGTTTGTTTTGGTCTATCTTCCGGCTTGTCATGCAGCTTGGATCGCGAGGATGCGCTCCGATTCAAGTGGGGGAGAGCTGTAACGACCCGGAATTTTCCAACGTTTATTATTAATATTTATTATTAATACTTGCGCATTAATGAATGTATTTGTATACATTTACTTGTTACCGTATTTAACTTTTCCATGACCCGACACGTCTTTGTGACACGCGTACTTTTCACGAATAATATTTTCAAATATTATTTACATTTATGATTATTTATTATTAATCATTTTTAATTAACTAAGGTTAGTAGTTAATTACTTGGGCTTTATTTATTTAATTGCATACTTACTTGGACTTGGGCTATAATTAATGGATTTGGACTAGTAAGCCCACCCTACACATTTAATGGACTTGTAAGCCCATGTATTATGTTAGTATTACATTAAGGATAATCATGGTTAATTAAACTAATTTGGAGACCAAGTTGTCTCAAGCATGCAAGACTTCTTTTAACCTTATTACCCCTTCTAGCTAACACCTCCTTCCAACACTTGAAAGTGGCTATTTAACTTCTCCATTTATGCTTGCAAAACCGTCCACTTGATGGTGTGTTTGGGAGTTCATTTTCAATTTACTTTGTTACTTACTTACTTGCATTCTTTCATTTTACACACATACCTCACTTTACACTTTCATTTTTCTCTCATTTTCTCTCAAACCTTGTAAGTTACAAACTTTATTCTTCTTCTTTTTCTCTTCAAAAACCGAAATCTAAACACACCATCATCATCATTACTTGCTCTTTATTCTTGTTTAATTACTTGTTGTTGTTCATTGTTGTTAAAGATCAAGTTATCTAACTTGAATCTTCATGTAATCTTGGTTGCTTTGTAAAGAACCAAGAGCAAGAACCTAAACTTTCTAGTTTATGGTTCTACACTTAAATGTTTTCAAGATCTAAGGTTCATAAACTTGATAATCTTCTTTATGTTTATGTTTTGTAGACTTGAAATCTTAAGATCTAAACTTTGGTTTAAATCTTCTCAAGTAGGAAGCAAATATGAACATAATACTTGTAGTTTTAATTTATTTCTTCATTTCATTCATTTAAAGTTGTAGTGTTGTTAATTTGGTCAAGTATTACTAGTTAATCTTGATCTCATATTTCTTGAAACTACTTTGTAAGTTCAAGAACATGTAAGTAAAACTTTTAATTATAACTTTGTACACTTATGTTAGATCTAGACTTTTGGGTCTAGGATCTTCAAGATCTAACTAAGAACTATGTTCTACAAACTTAAGATCTTGTTTATATAAGGTTACTTTCAAGTTTATAGCTTATTATTACTTTTAAAGTTCATGTATGTGTTGGATCTAAGATCTTGATGCAACTTTGGTTCATCAAACTTCATACAACTCTTAAGTGAGTTGTTCTACATATCTTAGACTTACACAAGTGTCATGATAGTCAAAACTTGGTTAATATCACTATTAGAGTTCATGTATGTGTCGGATCTAAGATCTTGATGTAACTTTGGTTCTTCGAACTACTTACAACCCTTAATTGAGTTGTGCTACATATCTTAGACTTGCACTTGTGTTATGATGGTTAAAACTTGGTAAATATGATGCAAACACATCAACGAGTTGTACACTTGAAGTTATATGCATCAAGGATGAGAACCGTGATGAGCATCGAGCACCAAGAACCCACCGGAACACTAAAGCTACTGTTTTCTGGAACTGATAAGACCACCTGGTGTGATGACCCGAAAATTTTTGACTTATTTAAACCAATTCTCTATACGATTTATTATTTTAACACGTTAAACAAAGTCTGTTAGATTGAGTCTCAAAATTTTAGAACTGTTACATATATACAATTACCTTTGACTACTCTCGACGATTCATGAACAATTATATGTATGTATATATATATGTACAAGTAAAAACGACTTTCCTACAGTAAAACCCTGTTTGCTACAGTAAAAATTACTTTGCTACAGTAAAACACAATTTGCTACAGTAAAACACTATTTGCTACAGTGAACTCGTATTTTGCTACAGTGCTACAGTGAAAATGAGTTTGCTACAGTGATTTGCTACAGTAAAAACTATTTGCTACAGTAAAACACTATTTGCTACAGTAAAAACACTATTTGATGTCGACGAACTAGCAAACAAAAACAGAAAAGGCGGCCATGCGATCGCATGGCAAAAACACTGAAAACTCATGCGATCGCATGAGCTACAGTAAATGGAAAAGTATTATAAATACACCAGTTTGCTCGACGATTTTTTTTCAACTCTTTCTTATTCTTCTTCAATTTAAATTTAAATTTATAATTATAATTTTAATTTTAATTTTAAGTTTAATAATAATAAAGTATATTCGAGTGTGTTTTAATTCGGGTTTCAAACCGCTTTAAGCTAAGAAAATATTGGGTATTGTCCGGGGTATTGTTCTTGAATCCAAGGCCAACCATACAGTCGTCTACCATCATTACGTCTACGCAATTTGCCTACAATATTGAGTCTCAATATTGAACTGTGAGTTATAGTCTCCCTTTTAAATGCTTTAAATATTTTTGGGCTGAGAATACATGCAATTTATTTTAAACGCAATAAGACACAAGTACATACAAAATTCTACACTGAGTTAAACCGAAAATCCCTTAGCTTTGGTAACTAGTAGCTGCCAGTACATAGGATATGGACTGGTGGGCGCGAATAATTGTATATGGATCCATAGGACTTGACATCCCCGTCCGAGCTAGAGCGCTAGCCTTTTAACGGAAGTATGTTATTTGAGTTTAAGACACGTTGGTTTGCGTGTATTAAAACGAATGGGGTAATTATCACTATAGCGTTAAGTTTAGTTACCAGGGTGCTCTGTTACGTAGAATCTATTGATAAACTTTTGATGAAATCTTGTGGTCTATCTTTATATATGTTTATGACTCGAGCAATTAAACCTATAACTCACCAACATTCGTGTTGACTTTTTAGCATGTTTTATTCTCAGGTCCTTAGAATGCTTCCGCTGTGATGTGCTTGTTGCCTGCATGGAGTCTCTCATGCTTTGTACAAAGTTTATTGCATTCAAAATAAAACTGCGTTGTGTAATAAATAACTGGACTGTGATGTCAACCTGTAAATTAAAGACTTATGTATTTCGGGGTTTTGCTTATACCTAAGCACTCGCCCACATGTTTATAACTTTCTATGTTTAGAAAGTCACTTATTTTAATGAATGCAATATTTTATCAAAACGTATCATATAGAGGTCAAAACCTCACTGTGGAATCAATGATTAACGTGCTGCGTCAATAGCGATTTTGACGGGTCGTTACAGTTGGTATCCGAGCTTGAGGTCATAGGGAACCAGAAATTACATTAGTGTGTTTAATTGGTAATTGTTAGGATGCATTAGTGAGTCTGGACTATGACCATATTTGTTTTTACTGATTTTTGCTTATCATTTGGTCAAAAACATTATATGTAATATATTTATATGCTAACGTAATTGTTGTTTCAATTATGTGATAGATGACTTCTTCTAATCCTATCATTTTGTACGACTCGGAATCGGACACTGAATCTATTCTATCCACAACTGAAAAGGGCGTTCCAATACCTATTAAAGAAGAAATTGTGTTAGCCGGGGAATCTCAACTCCCGGTAAACCCAGAGGAGGTTCCAGCTCCACCCAGCTTTAGTTTTCCGGAGCCACAGTATCGTTGGCATGGACCCATGATCCCTGGAGTAAACGAGGATCGTCCATTTCTAAACAAATATGGACATTGGTCCAGATATACCGCCGACGGGCGGGTTGTGCCGATTACGCCTGGCAGATTTCGGTTCATGACCACCGGTACATTTTCTTGCAGTTCGTCATCATATTCTCCTACACATGACTTAGACAGTTCGTCATCAGACGAGATCAGTAAGGAGGAGGATTTCGCTAATGAAATAAAAGAGATCACTAAGGAGAAATTCCAACTTGCTATAGATAATAAAAACAACCACAATAATAAAATGTCCTTAATTATTAAAAAAGAACAGGACCATTCGATCCGTAACCACCCTTATTGTATTAAACCCACTGAGGCAACGGGTACCTCAAAACCCCAACCAAAAATAAAATACACTGCCAGAATGTCTGTCGGACCATGTGCACACAAACAATTGGCAGAGAGAACCAAATGGGAAGAAGTTTCTGATAGTTCTGAATAAACGACCTCGCAACCATAAATCTTTCATGCGCTATTTTATTGCTTATGTGTGCTACTCTATCTTGTTATGTAAAATAAGCATATGTAAAATATCAGTATTGTATGGTATTGTATTATTTTGGTTTATTAATAATAAATGCATGGAATGATTATTTGTATTATTACTACTTCTTATTATTATTATTACATAATAATGTAGTAACTCGCTATAATTTTTCATAGTGGAATATTATTAGGATTTTAGTAGTTAATTCCTTGTACTAGCTATTATGTATGAACTTAACGGGTAGGTAATACCCTAGAAATAATTATAAAATGCTAATAAGAAGAAAAGGCTTTTATAATAATCGGTTCATATTATTAATATGCTACGATTAACTATTGACAACTCATTTTACCTATAATATTCTATATGATTAAATTATATCTGTTGTGTTTATTGAAGAAACATGTCTCAAATGTCGGATGCTGAGTTTGAGCAACTAGTCGAGAAACGTGTGAATGAAAGAATTGCTGCAGCCGAGGCAGCAAAAGCAACAGCCGAAGCAGCAGCCAAAGCAGCAGCCGTAAACACAAACTCACGAAACGGATGCTCATACAAAACTTTTCAAGGATGCAAACCACAGACGTTTAGTGGAACCGAGGGACCAGTCGGTCTAACCCGATGGTTTGAAAAGATGGAGTCCGTTTTCAAAATCAGTAATTGTGCGAACGGAGACAAGTCAAAGTATGCTTCGTGTACGTTGCAAGACGGTGCACTTACTTGGTGGAACAATTATGCTAAAGCAGAAGGAATAGATACGGCATATGATATCTCTTGGGAAGAACTGAAAAAGATGCTAATCGAGGAGTACTGTCCTCGAAACGAGATCAGAAAAATGGAATCTGAGTTACGTAATCTGAAGGTTATCGGCGCGAATCTCAATAACTATGAAAAGCGTTTCATGGAACTAGCCTTGTTGTGTCCCGAATTGGTGCCAAACGAGAAACGAAAGATAGAAATGTATATTGACGGTTTATCGATCAATATCAAAGGAAATTTTACATCGTCCAAACCGAATACGATGCAGGAAGCCATGACAATGGCACACCAACTCATGGACCAGATCACAGAGAGTTCGATTAAGGCACCAATTACCGAAGTCAAGACAACTGAAGGAAAGAGGAAATGGGAAGACTATAAGGGCAAAAGTACTCACCTGAAGAAACAAGAAACTTTTAAAGGTAAACAAGATGGGGCAACTGCAAGTCCAAACTATAAGGGACCTCATCCGTTCTGCAAAAGGTGTTACACACATCATGCAGGCTATTGCCAAGTGGTCTGTGATAAGTGCAACAAGAAAGGACATGTGGCGAAAGATTGTTATGCCACCGTTTCTGAAGTAAAGACAAAATTGACCGATGTCAAGAAATGTTATGGATGCGGGAAGTCTGGTCACTTTATAAATCAATGCCCTGATAAGGAGAAGAACAAAGAACCCGCACGTGGGAGGGCATTTAATGTTAGTGCCAGTAAAGCACGTGAGGATCCTAATCTTGTCACGGGTACGTTTATCGTTAATAATCAACTAGCTTCTATTATGTTTGATACGGGTGCTGATAGAAGTTATATGTGTAAAGACTTTAGTTTTAAACTAAAATGTGCATCATTACCTCTAGACGATAAATATACTATTGAATTAGCTAATGGTAAACTGATAAAAGCCGATAAAATTTGCCATGGTTGCGAAATGAATCTCGCTGGTGAAACCTTCAAAATTGATTTGATACCCGTAGAATTAGGAAGTTTTGACGTAATCGTTGGCATGGACTGGATGTCCAAAACAAGAGCGGAAGTTGTTTGCGCTGAGAAAGCAATCCGCATCCCTCGTAAGGATGAAACGTCATTAATGATTTATGGGGAGAAGAGCAACTCAAAGCTGAACTTTATTAGCTGTATGAAGGCCCAGAAACTTATAAGAAAAGGTTGTTATGCTATTCTGGCACACGTAAAGAAGATCGATACTGAAGAAAGAAGCATTAATGACATGCCGGTTGTAAGAGAATATCCCGGAGTATTTCCAGAAGAATTACCGGGGCTACCTCCACACAGGTGTGTAGAATTTCAGATTGATCTCATACCAGGAGCTGCACCTGTAGCCCGATCTCCATATAGACTTGCACCTTCAGAAATGCAAGAATTACAAGACCAGTTGCAAGAATTATCGGACCGTGAATTTATTCGTCCTAGTTTTTCACCTTGGGGTGCTCCTATTCTGTTCGTCAAGAAGAAGGATGGATCTATGAGAATGTGCATAGATTACCGAGAATTAAATAAATTAACGATCAAGAATCGGTACCCATTACCGAGGATTGATGATTTGTTTGATCAATTGCAAGGATCAAGTGTTTATTCTAAGATTGATCTACGCTCCGGATATCATCAGCTGAGAGTGAAGGAAGAAGATGTTCCTAAAACAGCGTTCAGAACCCGTTACGGTCACTATGAATTTTTAGTCATGCCTTTTGGATTGACTAATTCTCCAGCAGTATTCATGGATCTAATGAATCGCATCTGTAGACCGTATTTAGACAAATTTGTCATTGTTTTTATCGACGACATATTGATTTACTCGAAGAACAAGGAAGAACATGAGCAACACTTAAGACTGGTACTGGAGATACTCAAGAAAGAAGAATTGTACGCAAAATTTTCGAAGTGTGATTTCTGGTTACAAGAAGTACAATTTTTGGGCCATGTTGTCAGTAAACATGGAATTAAAGTTGACCCCGCCAAGATCGAAGCCATTAGTAAATGGGAAACCCCGAAGACTCCAACATAAATTCGCCAATTCTTAGGTCTTGCTGGTTACTACCGAAGATTCATTCAAGATTTCTCTAGAATCGCCAAACCCTTAACTGCATTGACTCAACAGGGAAAGAAGTATGATTGGTCCACAGAACAGGAATCCTCATTCCAGTTATTAAAGAAGAAGTTAACGTCTGCACCCATTTTGTCATTACCGGAAGGAAATGATGATTTCGTGATCTATTGTGATGCTTCACGCCAAGGTTTAGGATGTGTATTAATGCAACGCACAAAAGTCATCGCATATGCCTCACGACAACTAAAAATTCATGAAAAGAACTATACGACGCACGATTTAGAACTTGGATCAGTAGTTTTTGCACTCAAAATATGGAGACACTATCTATATGGCACCAAGTGTACAGTGTACACCGACCATAAGAGTCTTCAGCATATTTTTGATCAAAAACAACTCAATATGAGGCAACGTCGATGGGTAGAGTTGTTAAACGATTACGATTGTGAAATCCGTTACCACCCCGGAAAGGCTAATGTTGTAGCTGATGCCTTAAGTCGAAAAGAAAGAGTAAAACCTCTTAGGGTTCGAGCTTTGAATATTACAATTCGTACTGATCTCACAAAGCAAATTCAAGCAGCACAGTTAGAAGCTTTAAAAGAAGAAAACGAAAAAGGTGAAATGAGCAAAGGGTTAGAAAAACAACTTGAAGTAAAAGCCGATGGAACCCTGTATTTTGCTGGTAGGATATGGGTACCAAGACATGGTAACCTAAGGCAACTAGTACTAGATGAAGCACACAAAACGAGGTACTCAATTCACCCAGGAAACGGGAAAATGTACCACGATCTCAAGAAGTTTTATTGGTGGCCTAATATGAAAACAGAAATTGCTACTTATGTAAGCAAATGTTTAACGTGTGCAAAGGTCAATGCTGAGCACCAAAAGCCATCAGGATTACTGCAACAACCAGAAATTTCGCAGTGGAAATGGGAAAGAATAACCATGGATTTCATTACGAAATTGCCAAGGACTGCAAGTAGTCATGATACTATTTGGGTGATAGTTGATCGTCTAACTAAATCAGCTCACTTCCTACCAATAAAGGAGACAGACAGTATGGAGAAATTAGCACGCCTATATTTGAAGGAAGTAGTTTCCAGGCATGGTGTACCCATCTCCATCATATCTGATCGCGACACCCGATTCACATCACGTTTTTGGCAATCATTACAAAAAGCATTGGGAACTCGATTAGATATGAGCACCGCTTATCACCCACAGACAGATGGTCAAAGTGAAAGAACAATGCAAACATTGGAAGACATGTTACGGGCATGCGTGATTGACTTTGGAACCAGTTGGGATCGACACTTACCGTTGGCAGAATTTTCATACAATAACAGCTATCATACGAGCATCAACGCAGCGCCATTTGAAGCACTTTACGGTAGAAAGTGCAGATCTCCTATCTGTTGGAGTGAAGTAGGAGAAAGACAACTTACTGGACCAGAAATTATTCATGAAACCACCGAAAAGATCATTCAAATACAACAGCGATTGAAAACGGCCATGAGTCGCCAAAAGAGTTATGCTGATGTAAGAAGAAAACCGCTAGAATTTCAAGTGGGCGACAAAGTCATGTTGAAAGTGTCACCCTGGAAAGGCGTTGTACGATTCGGTAAACGAGGAAAGCTAAGTCCTAGGTACGTAGGACCCTTTGAAATCACCGAAAGAATTGGAGCAGTTGCTTATCGATTAAAGCTACCGCAAGAACTTAGTAGTGTTCACGACACATTTCACGTGTCAAATTTGAAGAAATGTTTAGCTGAAGAGGATGTCGTAATTCCTCTTGACGAATTACGAATTAATGATAAACTCCATTTTGTCGAAGAACCTGTTGAAATCATGGACCGTGAGGTCAAACAATTAAAACAAAGCAAAATACCGATAGTTAGAGTTCGTTGGAACGCAAGACGAGGACCCGAGTTTACTTGGGAACGTGAAGATCAAATGAAGCAAAAGTATCCACATTTGTTCACTGATATCGCTCATGAAACAGGTACTACTCAAAATTTCGGGACGAAATTTTCTTTAACGGGGAGGTACTGTGATGACCCGAAAATTTTTGACTTATTTAAACCAATTCTCTATACGATTTATTATTTTAACACGTTAAACAAAGTCTGTTAGATTGAGTCTCAAAATTTTAGAACTGTTACATATATACAATTACCTTTGACTACTCTCGACGATTCATGAACAATTATATGTATGTATATATATATATGTACAAGTAAAAACGACTTTCCTACAGTAAAACCCTATTTGCTACAGTAAAAATTACTTTGCTACAGTAAAACACAATTTGCTACAGTAAAACACTATTTGCTACAGTGAACCCGTATTTTGCTACAGTGCTACAGTGAAAACGAGTTTGCTACAGTGATTTGCTACAGTAAAATACTATTTGCTACAGTAAAACACTATTTGCTACAGTAAAAACACTATTTGATGTCGACGAACTAGCAAACAAAAACAGAAAAGGCGGCCATGCGATCGCATGGCAAAAACACTGAAAACTCATGCGATCGCATGAGCTACAGTAAATGGAAAAGTATTATAAATACACCAGTTTGCTCGACGATTTTTTTCAACTCTTTCTTATTCTTCTTCAATTTAAATTTAAATTTATAATTATAATTTTAATTTTAATTTTAAGTTTAATAATAATAAAGTATATTCGAGTGTGTTTTAATTCGGGTTTCAAACCGCTTTAAGCTAAGGAAATATTGGGTATTGTCCGGGGTATTATTCTTGAATCTAAGGCCAACCATACAGTCGTCTACCATCATTACGTCTACGCACTTTGCCTACAATATTGAGTCTCAATATTGAACTGTGAGTTATAGTCTCCCTTTTAAATGCTTTAAATATTTTTGGGCTGAGAATACATGCAATTTATTTTAAACGCAATAAGACACAAGTACATACAAAATTCTACACTGAGTTAAACCGAAAATCCCTTAGCTTTGGTAACTAGTAGCTGCCAGTACATAGGATATGGACTGGTGGGCGCGAATAATTGTATATGGATCCATAGGGCTTGACATCCCCGTCCGAGCTAGAGCGCTAGCCTTTTAACGGACGTATGTTATTTGAGTTTAAGACACGTTGGTTTGCGTGTATTAAAACGAATGGGGTAATTATCACTATAGCGTTAAGTTTAGTTACCAGGGTGCTCTGTTACGTAGAATCTATTGATAAACTTTTGATGAAATCTTGTGGTCTATCTTTATATATGTTTATGACTCGAGCAATTAAACCTATAACTCACCAACATTCGTGTTGACTTTTTAGCATGTTTTATTCTCAGGTCCTTAGAATGCTTCCGCTGTGATGTGCTTGTTGCCTGCATGGAGTCTCTCATGCTTTGTACAAAGTTTATTGCATTCAAAATAAAACTGCGTTGTGTAATAAATAACTGGACTGTGATGTCAACCTGTAAATTAAAGACTTATGTATTTCGGGGTTTTGCTTATACCTAAGCACTCGCCCACATGTTTATAACTTTCTATGTTTAGAAAGTCACTTATTTTAATGAATGCAATATTTTATCAAAACGTATCATATAGAGGTCAAAACCTCACTGTGGAATCAATGATTAACGTGCTGCGTCAATAGCGATTTTGACGGGTCGTTACACCTGGGCTACTGTAAAGTTGTTGTTCAGTTAGCTCTGTTCGATTAGATAATTTTTCGTTTAAGACTCGTCTTAGTCCAAGTTACGTTTTAGGATCTATGGCCCTCCGAACGTCACTATGTCCTTTTAACGTTGTGCTGAAAATTCTGACCTACTCACACTTAAACCGTCGCCACGGTCAAACAAAGACGAGTTTGGTTCTGGAATTTTTACAGCAACTAAAGGACTCATATATGGAGCCATGGCCACTGGTCTCACCTCATTTCAGTAGGTATAGAGGCCGTGGTGACTGATCGAAGTCAGCCTTTGTTTTAAACTCTTTTCTTGAATGAAACGTACTTTACACTTTTTGTTAAATGATGAATGATGATGATACTTAAGACCTAATTTACATACTTATAAACCTATTGGGATGATTTACTGACTTAGTAACTTTTGACTTAGGTTGAGGACCTTTTCGGACAAACATACTTGCTTACCTTTCCCGTGTCAACTTTACTACTACTTAACCACTGTGAGTTATAGCATCCCTTTTTACTTTAACTATTTTGGGAACTGAGAATACATGCGCATTTTAAGTTTTACATACTAGGCACGAGTACTTAAACTTTATATATGTGTGGGTAATACAACGACATAAACTTTCTGAAGTTATGCGATGTGTATACGAAATAGTTATATTTTTACTACAAAATACTATTAAATACGATACAATTTTACACAAGTTATTTATTTATTTATAGAATGGATATACCTAAACCTTGCTATAACACTTATAGGCAGTGTACCTAATCGTACAGTAGTGTAGTTTTTAGTAAGTCCGGTTCGTCCACAGGGAACTCGCCAAGTTTAACGCTATATTTTTAACTTATAATTGTAAAAATACAAAAATATATATAAGTAGTATTATTATTATAAAAGGGGGTTTTTACCGTTTAATGACCGATTTGTCGATTTTAAAACTTAAGTCGCAGTTAAAACATAATGTAAAATATTAAATATATAAAAGACTTAATTTAAAGCGTAAAGTAAATAACGATAATGAAATTGCGATAAATAAAAATGCGATAAATAAAATAACGGTAAATAAAATTGCGATAATTAAAAAGTACGATAATTAAAATGACAATAAATAAAATTGCGATAATTAAAAGTGCAATTAAATATGAAATAAAGGAAATTAAATATGAAATAAAGGAATTATGCTTATTTAAACTTCCGTAATCATGATGTTCGACGTGTTGTTTTTAGTTTATTAACATGGGTTAATTGTCCTTTGTCCTGGATTATTCGATATGTCCATACGGATTTGTCCATAATAGTCCATCAGTCATAATCATAAAGTGCAGAAGTCTTCGTCAAATTATTCTTATTCCCGAAGTCAAATATTCTAACTAATTGGGGATTCGAATTGTAACAAGGTCTTAATACTTTGTTTAATGAATACACCAGGTTATCGACTGTGTAGTCCAAGGTTTTACTACTTTGTTAACAATTACACCAATTACCCTTGAATGTAATCCACCCCTATTTCAACAAGTCTATTAACTATTAATCCAGTTCCGTGTCCGGTTAAATGAACAATTATTGGTATTTATAGATATCCCGCCCACCATACCCATTCAAGCGTATGTGGTTATATATAAATACGTCAAATTATAAGTCTATATATTAAATTAACGAGGTATCGTTTAGTTAATATAAAGCCCATTAATAGCCCATAGTCTAATTTCCACAAGTGTCGTTCTTTTGTCCAAACCCCAATTATGGTACAAAGCCCAATTACCCCGTCTTAATATTTTAGCCCAACATCATGATTACTTCGATTTAAATAAGCATAATAATAACTTAGCTACGAGACATTAATTTAAAAAGGTTGAACATAACTTACAATGATTAAAAATAGCATAGCGTTACACGGACAGAATTTCGACTTACGCCCTTACAACATTCGCTAACATACCCTTATTATTAGAATTTAAAATTAAAATTAAAATATAATATATATATATATATATATATATATATATATATATATATATATATATATATATATATATATATATATATATATATATATATATATATATATATATATATATACGTTGAGTGAGAGATAGATGGAAAAGATATGATATTCGATCACCAACTGCGAAATTTATAGGCATGTGGCCACAAAAAGTGGCCCATTCGATCGCATGGATAATATGCCTACAGGCCATGCGATCGCATGGAGGTAGGTACCAGCTCACATAATTTTGTTTTCAAGCTTGTCGACGTTATTTTTAAATATATATAATATATAAATAATTTATATAATTATTTAAATATTATATTATATTTTGTGCATAGTTGACTCATAATTTTTAGTCTGTTGCGTCGAGCGTTGAGAGTTGACTTTGGTCCCGGTTCTGGATTTTCGAACGTCCTTGCGTACAATTTAATATCTTGTATTTTGCGTTTTGCGACTTGTACTCTTGTAATTTTGAGACGTTTCTCATCAATAATTTGAACCACTTTGATTGTACTTTGTACTTTTAAGTTTTTCGTCGTTTGCGTCTTCAATTCGTCGAATCTGTCTTTTGTCTTCACCTTTTATTATTTAAACGAATATTGCTTGTAAATAGAACAATTTCAACTAAAAGCTTGTCTTTCTTGAGGGATAATGCTATGAAATATATGTTCGTTTTTAGCATTATCAAATATTCCCACACTTGAGCGTTGCTTGTCCTCAAGCAATATAGTCTTGAAATAAAAATACTAGAATCACTTCTTTATTCTTCACACTTTGTACATCAGTGATTTCTATACAGCGGTATGAACAATGGTAGTAACGATGTGGTTTACAGTCCCACATGACTATGAAAATTTAGATCCTTAAGGAAATTGGATCTTTAGAAAAACATTTGATCTTTTGAAAATTAAATCTAGTTTTTACCCTAGATAAGTTTTCCGGAATAACCCTTCACCGGTGTTGTAAAATGTTTTTGTGGGTTTGGTGGGTTTCAGATTTGAAAATTTTAGCTCAAAACTTATGGTTTTGTGTCACCCACTTGCTAACCTTGTATTGGGAAAGCAACACGTCCAGTATACTTGCTTCGTATATTACCTTTCGATAAACTACCGTCCGGTTGTAAAGGAAAGCGTTGAACAAGCAACTGTTAAGGCAATGTCCCCTGACATGCTTTTAATTATGGTCTATAACGTGCGGGATGCAATTACTATCCTTTGTAGGAGCAATAGTAAAGCTCACCCTATAGTTTTTCGGTCTGGCACAAGGTCCTGTCTTCGACCATGCTATGCAACCACCATTCTTACGGTTGATACCCGATTTGGTTTAGGTGATCTAATGAATTCCAGGTGAATTCCTAGGATTTTACGTTTAATGGTAATGAACGCATTAAAAATAGGGTTTTCATAAAACAAATCGGTTTGTAATTTTTATCAAAATATTTTCTCATTCAAGCTCGAGTTTAGATATCATCGAATTTCATGAGTTTGTAATTCTCAATCTTTAAAGTCAATCTCAAGGATTGAGTAATATCAGTCTTAAAAGCTGATTTTTGATCTTTAAGGAGATTATCCTTTTCTGGGGGTCTGATTCATTAGTCTTATCAAGCTAATTTGCACGGCGTCCTCCCCATTTTACGAGACAGATCCTCTCATGGTTAGGATAAGTCTGACCACTTGGCGACCCTGTTTGATGCTGAGGTCCGTGGATTTCCTGCTGATTTTCGTGATGACTTTTCTAGATTTTTCGTCAACCTACAGCTGGTCTGGACGACAACTTCCTGACCTAAATCAAGAAGCGCGTGTCTTTTTCGGAAGACTTTACTTCCTTTTAATGATGGAATTGATTCATCGTGTAGATTCATCTTTCTTTCAAATATATTACAGTAGATTTGGTAAAACTGATTAGTTTAGTCTAAAGCAAAAGTATCTTTAATTATTTGTTACAGAAATATGTGATATATGTTTTAAATAACTTGGTAAATTTTTTCCACACTTAGCTTTTATTTTCCTTTCTTTGCCTTTTTATTGTCCTCTATTCCATTTTAAATGAAATCTAACATTTTGGGTTGTTTCTCAATTTATGTCCTTTCCGAGGTAACAATAATTTCGGTGTTAACACCTAGTTTTATCGTTCATAAATATGTATAAACATGATTTTGAATTCATTTAATTGAAAATTTTGAAAATTTTTACTAGAATTGGGTAGTCAGTATATAAGACTAGGGCTGTTCTTTATTATCAGAGAGCACTAGATTCTAATACAACTACTGCTTTACTAGTATTTTTAATGGTAACCAAGTGTTTAAATTTAAAATTTTAAAAATCTGAAAGAATTTAACCCCTTCCCACACTTAAGATCTTGCAATGCCCTCATTTGCAAGAAATCGGTAACAATTTAAATTATTGAGGGTGATTAGCGTAGAAACATGATTAAATTTTACCAAAGTTTCCAAACATATTGGTGTTTGTTTGCTGAATGATAAATGGTGCACATCATTTGTTCATTCCGTCTTGTTGTTACATCACATTTGTTTTTTGTTTTGTCGTCAAAAGTACTAGCTTTTGCTGAACTTAATGCCAGTATTTGAAAATGCGTTGTTTTACCCTGTTGTGTACAATTGACAATATACATACATACAATACAAATATAAACATGTATGGTAATTTGAAATGAGACTTAAAATCTCACTTTCAAATATGAAATATTAGTACAACATAATAAAAATATTAAACTTACATAAAAGTATCAAAATATAATGTGTTTAAATATAAATAAACAGAAATAATAAAAAGATAAAAATCATAAAAATCACCAATAGGAACTATATCAATCTGGATAGGGGTTCCAGTGCATGTCGTCGTCCGGGTTTCATGGTTGGTGATAGGTGTACTGGTAGGCCTGGTTAGGGTCGTAAAGAGTATATGGTGGTCTCATCTCGGGCTAGTGTGGAGGATAGTAAGCGGGTCGGGTTGGGACATAGTGATCCTGAGGTAACAGCCGGCTCATGATCTGACGCTGATGATAGTCCCATCTATCATGCTATCGTTGCCTGGAATGCTCGTAATCATTCCGGGCTTGCCACTGCTCCATCCGACTAAATCTCTCCGTGTTTGTCATATCTACCTCATCTACACGCTGGTAGACGTCAGTCATAACCTCCCTAATGACATCCCTAATATCATCCGCTTCCTCCATTTCCTCATCTGATCCTCTCTCTACCTGTGGATGACGACCTTCATAGGGTACTGCCTGGTTTCGTCTGCTCTTTAATACCTTAGCACCCTGATAGACCTTCAATCCTAAAGGCTCAACCTGTTCCCTACATTCCAAAAGTGGACCCCCTTGGTCCCTATCTACACCCAAATACTCTCCAATGAGAGTAACAAAAATACCTCCTCCTATTATTCCCCCTTCCTGTATTCCTTCTACCATCTTAGACAAATAAAAACCAACACAGTAAGGGATATTAACAAAGCCTCTTGGGTCTCGAATACACTTTAGGTAAAATAAATCATGTAAGGTCATTTTCTCCTTATTGTGACCTCTCTGTGTAATCGAGTTAGCCAGAAATCTATGAATTATATGAAGCTCGGCTTTGTTAATATGTAAGTAGGAGTGTTTTCCTCCTAGTGTAAAAACATTATAATTTGACATACGCCTCCAGACGGCGTTCGCGTCAAAATTCCTATCTACCCTTTCACCACGATAAATCAAATTCATACAATCGGGTAGTAGTAATTCACTAGGAGTATATATCTATAAAGCCCTGGCCATGTCCAGCATGGACATCCTGTACATCCTACGGCCAAGTATAAATCTAAGAAAACTTCTATCATCTGATCTATCTACATCTGCATTTAACGCTATAGTACTCATAAGCTCAATACACCATTCCTTATATACAGGTCTACGAATGGTGAATAGACGTTCCCAATCATGAAAAGAAGAGCTGCCATACCTTTGGATCAAATGCTGTCTAACTGAGTTAGCAAGTTGGACCCTTTCTAAAGGCTCCCAATCGATTACCCTCAGCACTTCTACATTTTTCGATATCAGTTTGAATTTGTTACTTTGATATGTTGGGTAATCTCTCCAGCTTCTATCGAATCTCATATTAGGATGCAACGTGTGTTCAGGAATCGTTGGGTATTCCACTAGCGGATGCATCGGAAATACTATGAAGACATCAACAAATTGTAGCGGATCATAATAAGGTACGTGTTCATCAGGTTGTTGTTGTGGTTCCTATTGTTGCTCCGGTTCAGGTTCATATTGCATTTCTGGTTCAGGTTCTGGAGCAGGTTGCCTGGATGATGATGTTGCACCATTAGTATCTGTAAATCTCTGCAAAACACATTAAACACAAAATTTGTGCATCCAAATATGCATTAGTGTTAGCAAAATAACAAATTGAAACAATTACAATAACATGTTAAATCAAAATTAAACTTATACACATTTTTACAATTTTTTTTTTACAATTCTACACTTTTTCAAATAAGCATATATGAAAATGTTTACAAAGTTCATAAGCATTTAACTCAAATAACATGTTAAAACAACCATTACTAGTAATTAAACAAGTTTCAAATGATATTTACATCAATTTAATCAAGTTCATGAATTTTGTACCTAAAAAGTCCACTTTAATTCTCAAAAATCATGTTTAGGATCAAAGTTTGGATTATTTAGCTACCTAAACATGTTATACTACTTAATTTAGCAATAATTCATGACAAAAATCGGCCATAACCTGTTTATATCAAAAATCCCCAAATTGCTCAAAAACACAAACCCTAGATTTCTAAAATTTTTGAAGTTTTTGGCTTCAAATCATGTTAAATAGCATCAATCTAGGTTATACATGCATAAAATACTAACAATTTAACTCTAATTACACTAGAAATTAACAAAATCAAATTAGGTAAAATATAGCTCAAGAACACTAAAAATCAAATTTAAAGAGGTTTAGGGATGAAATTGTTACCCTTCTTGATAAACTTCTTATCAAATTCATGTTTAGAGCGGATTATAATGAGAAATTTGGTTGATTTTGGTGAAAAATTGGTGATTTTAGGGTGGATTTTGGAGAGTGTTCGTGTGTGTTGTATGTGTGGTGTAGTGCAAAAACAGACCCGCTGGAACTTTTGTTTCTGGCCAAATATTCAGCTCTATGCGATCGCATGGTCCTGAAGGCCAAATCCCATGCAATCGCATGGGGTCCAGGTACAATAACTTTTTGCTTCTTTTTTTTTTTTTTTTTAATAAAAACCTTATACTAATGAAACATATAATTAATTAAAAATTAAAATTTTGTTTCTTTTTAGGATGAGGGCGTTTTGGATCATCGTCCTACTCCGTCCTTCGACAAAATTTTAAAATTTGTCATTTTTAAGCGCGGTTTTAAAAGTAAGGATTTTTGGGTTTTTTTTTTAATGTTTTTGGCATACTTTAATTCAATAAGATTAAAATTAATGATAATAAAAATTCTCGTCCCTCCCTTGGGTAGAGCAATTTCAGTTCAACGACCTAGTTTTCAACTCAAGACAAATTTTAAAAATCACATTTTTAACTTAACGAAATAAAGTAAATTTTTGTTTTTAAATTCACACCAAACTTAAATTTAAAATGCATAAAATTAAAAATTCATTTTATTAAAAATTCATACCAAATTTATATTATATTTTTATTTTTATACATACAAACTTATATTAAAAATATTAATTTTTCAAATATTTACAAACTTAAATATATTGATTTTAAAAAGTTTACAATATTAATTTAAAATTAATTTTAAAAACAAAGTAAAAATAAAAATTAAAAATCTTTTTGGTCTTTTATCCCACTTTAATCAATCAAATATTATCAAAAATATATGCCCCTCTTTTTGGTAAAGTAATTTCTGTTATATTACCTAGTTTTACTCCTGACGAATTTCTGAAATATTTTGGGTTGATTGATTGAAGATATTTATACCTTAAGAATAAACGGTAAATTTCGCAGTGATGTAATAAATTTTTTTATGATATCAATAATTTTGGTCGCAAAATCTAATTTTATTGAGTATCAATTTAATACTTTATAGCGAACGATTTATTGTTTATTATCAAAAGGTTAAAAGCAATAAAAATAAAAATAAAAACTGTACATACTTACCTGTGAGATAGAATTCTCAGTGACCTGCTTTAGCCCACTCATAAGATAGTTGGACTAATTGGTTTTCCATAGCTACATAGGCATAACCTCGAGCATTCAACGATTTTTCTTCGAAACATATGAACGGTCCTTCTCTGCATAAAGTAACAAACTCGGTATTGGAATATGTCTGATTCGTCGAGCATTTTCCTTCGTGTGACCATTTTCCGCATTTGTGACATCTTTCAAGGTGTCGTGCTCTTCTTTTCGCTGCGGATTTTGATTTTCCTTTACCAAAATGTAACTTATTATGATCGTTTCTGAGTTCTTTTCTTACTCCGTCCAATTTGGCTCTTATTACTGATACCAGGTCACTCAGGAGTGTGTCATTATTACGTTTAGTGATCAAAGCGTGTAGCATTAGACCATGGTTTAGCTCACAGGAATTCTTCATCTCGTAAAACCTAAAAAAAATAAAAATTTAGAATGGGGAGAGAAGACTAGTTCTTTAGGGTCTGCTAGGGAAAGACCATTCGGATTCCATTCTCGAGAACTACCCAAAAACAGAATATCTAACTCTAACATAAATACATATTACCCTAAAAATATTCTAACCTCCCCACACTTAGTTAGCTCTGGTGTTGAAATTGTGATTAACTTCATTGTCAACTTTCATCGGACCATGTATGTAATGTTTAACTATGTGACCATTAACTTTAAATTCAATCACATTTGAATTTATTAACTCTATTGTTCCGTATGGAAAAACTCTTTTGACTATAAATGGTCCAGACCATCTTGATTTCAATTTTCCAGGAAATAGCTTGAATCGTGAATTGAAAAGAAGAACTCTGTCTCCTTCCTTAAATTCTTTTGAACTTCTGATTCTTTTATCATACCATTTCTTCGTTCTTTCTTTATAGATTAACGAATTTTCATATGCTTCATGTCTCAATTCTTCTAATTCGTTTAATTGACTTAATCGTAGACGTCCACCTTCATGTAAATCAAGATTACATGTTTTCAAAGCCCAAAATGCTTTGTGTTCAATTTCTACTGGAAGATGACATGCTTTTCCGTAAACGAGTTTAAAAGGTGTGGTTCCAATTGGAGTTTTGTAGGCTGTTCTAAAAGCCCAGAGTGCATCTTCCAATTTCATGGACCATTCCTTCGGATTTGATCCTACGGTTTTCTTTAGAATATGTTTTAAAGCTCGGTTGGTATTTTCAACTTGTCCACTTGTCTGTGGATGATAAGCAGTGGAGATTTTATGAGTTACTCCATATCTTTTGAGAACTTTCTCAAGTTGATTGTTACAAAAATGAGTACCCCGATCACTTATTAAAGCTTTCGGTGTTCCAAACCTAGCAAAAAGACGTTTTAAAAAGTTGACTACAACTCGTGCATCGTTAGTTGGAAGAGCTTGTGCTTCCGCCCATTTAGATACATAATCAATGGCAACGAGAATGTAGAGATTATTATGAGATTTTGGAAATGGAACCATAAAGTCAATACCCCAGACGTCAAATACTTCATATACTTGAATGACATTTTGTGGCATTTCATCACGTTGACTTATTTTTCCGGCCCTTTGACAAGCATCACAGGATTTGCAAAGAAGGTGTGCGTCTTTGAAAATTGTAGGCCAATAGAATCCAGCATCGTAAACTTTTCTTGCTGTGAGCTGAGGCCCATAATGCCCTCCTGTTGGTCCTGTGTGATAATGGTTTAAGATTTGACTGACTTCATCTCCGAATACACATCGGCGTATTATTCCATCGGGACAACTTTTAAACAAATGCGGATCTTCCCAGAAATAGTGTTTTATATCACTAAAGAATTTCTTTAGTTTTTGGTACGACAATCCTTTTTCAAGGAATCCACATACTAAATAGTTTGAATAGTCTGCAAACCATGGAATTTCATTATAATCTATCTTCGATAGATATTCATCAGGGAAGTTGTCTTGTATGGCCGATTCATTTAGAACTTCTAATTCGGGATTTTTAAGACGAGAAAGATGATCAGCTGCGAGATTTTCTGCTCCCTTTTTATCTCGAATTTCAATATCAAACTCTTGTAAGAGTAAGATCCAACGGATTAATCTTGGTTTAGCATCTTGTTTTGAAAATAAGTATCTAAGAGCAGAATGGTCAGTATAGACCACCGTTTTTGCTAGAACGAGATATGAACGAAATTTATCAAAAGCAAAGACAATAGCAAGGAGTTCTTTTTCAGTAGTTGTGTAATTCGTTTGTGCTCCTTGTAACATCTTACTAGCATAATAAATAGGTTAAAATTGTTTTTCAATCCTTTGTCCTAAAACGGCTCCCATTGCAAAATCACTTGCATCGCACATTAGTTCAAATGGTAGATTCTAATTTGGAGTTATCATAATTGGCGCATTAGTGAGTTTTTCTTTAAGAATATTAAAAGATTTAATGCATTCATCTGAAAAGATGAATGGAGCATCCTTTTCTAGGAGTTTATTCATAGGAGTGGCAATTTTAGAAAAATCTTTTATGAAACGTCGATAAAAACCGGCATACCCTAGAAAACTCCTAACTCCTCTAACATTGGTGGGATGTGGAAGTTTAGCAATTACATCTACTTTAGCTCTATCCACTTCAATTCCTTCCTTTGAAATTTTATGACCAAGAACGATGCCTTCTTTAACCATGAAATGGCATTTCTCCCAATTAAGTACTAGATTTGATTGCTCGCATCTAATAAGCATTCGTTCAAGATTAACTAGACATGATTCAAATGTATCACAGAAGACTGAAAAGTCATCCATGAAAAACTTCCATGCATTCTTCTATCATGTCGTTAAAAATCGCCATCATGCACCTTTGAAAGGTTGCAGGGGCGTTGCAAAGTCCAAATGGCATGCGTTTGTATGCATAAGTACCATAAGGGCACGTGAATGTGGTTTTCTCTTGATCCTCGTGTGCTATTGGAATTTGAAAATATCCGGAAAAACTATCAAGAAAACAATAGTAACTATTTCCGGCTAATCTTTCCAACATTTGATCAATGAAAGGTAAGGGAAAGTGATCTTTTCTGGTGGCGTCATTTAATTTTCTATAATCAATACAAACACGCCATCCTGTTACAGTCCTAGTAGGAATAAACTCAATTTTCTCATTTGTGATGACAGTCATGCCACCCTTCTTAGGTACGCATTGAACTGGGCTTACCCATGGACTATCAGAGATTGGATAAATTAAACCTGCATCAAGCAGTTTAATAATTTCTTTCTTAACAACATCTTGCATATTCGGATTTAGTTGGCGTTGCACATACGTTTTATGACATTCTTCCATAAGGATTTTATGTGTGCAATACGAAGGACTTATTCCTTTAATATCATGAATTTTCCATGCAATAGCTGGTTTATGAGCTCTTAGCACAGAAATGAGTTGAGTTTTTTCATTTTCAGTAAGAGAAGACGATATTATTACAGGTAATTCAGATTCACCATGTAAATAAGCATATTCCAAATGGTTTGGAAGTGGCTTTAATTCTAATGTCAGTGGTTCTTCTATCGATGATTTATATCGATATCTGTCTTCTTCTTTTAGCATTTGAATTTCTTCTGTTATTGGTTCATATCCATTAGCCATAAGTGTAGCTAACATTTCAGTTTCATCAATTAGTTCAGTTCCTTCTCCTAAAAAACATTCTCCTGTTCCTTGTAATTCTGAAAATTCTTCTAACAATTATGCATGTGAATCTATAGTTTGAATATAATAACATGCATCATCTGCAGATTGCGGTTGTTGCATTGCTCTATCAACAGAAAAGGTAACACTCTCGTCCTCTATACTTAGGGTCAGTTTCTTACCGAACACGTCTATTATTGCTTTAGCCGTGTTTAAGAATGGTCTTCCTAATATGAGAGGAACTCGAGAATCTTCTTCCATGTCCAAAATAACAAAATCTACTGGAAATACTAAAGTACCAACTTTAACTAGCATGTTCTCCATTATCCCTCTAGGATATTTTACTGATCGATCGGCTAGTTGTATACTTATTCGTGTTGGTTTCAATTCTCCAAGGTTTAGTTTAGCGTATAATGAATACGGCATTAAATTTATACTAGCACCTAGGTCTGCCAATGCTTCTATTGAACTAAGACTACCCAGAAAACATGGAATTGTGAAACTTCCTGGATCTGATAATTTTTCTGGTATCTTATTCAACAACACTGCAGAACAATTAGCATTCATAGTAACAGCCGAGAGTTCTTCCATTTTCTTTCTATTTATGATTAGATCTTTCAGAAATTTAGCATATCTAGGCATTCCTGAAATCACATCAATGAAAGGAAGATTGACATTTATTTGTTTAAACATATCCAAAAATTTGGATTGCTCGGCTTCAAGTCTCTCTTTTCTCATTTTACTCGGGTAAGGAAGTGGTGGTTGGTATGGTTTAACATAAGGTTTAGCCTTAATTGTGTTATCTTCATTAACCTTTTCAACTACCGGCTCTGTTTCCTTATCTTGCTCAGATTGTGGTTCTTGTGGAGTAGGAATAGCTTCATCAGAAATTACAGGGATTTCAGGTGGTTTAAGTGTAATACCACTTCGTGTGGTAATGGCTTTAGCTGTTTCATTTCGGGGGTTAGCATTTGTATCACTAGGTAGACTTTCCGGTTTTCTTTCACCTATCAACCTTGCTAGGTTGCTCACTTCTTGTTCCAGATTTTGAATAGAAGCTTGTTGATTTCTAAATGCTTGAGCATTTTGTTCATTGGTTTGTTTCTGAGATGTGAAAAACTGCGTTTGAGATTCAACTAGCTTCGACATCATATCTTCTAAATTTGGCTTTTTATCATCGGTTTGTGGTGGTTTATTTTGAAAAATAGGTCTTTGCTGATTGTAAGTATTATTGGATACTTGTTGATTGCTAGGACCTTGTTGGTTGTTGTATGGAACATTTCGGTTATAATTCTGGTTTTGATTGTAGATCGGTCTTGGCGGTTGATAATTATTCTGATAATTATTTCCAGACCTTTGATTTATGTATGAAACATTCTCTCTTTGTTCCATTGTTAGTTCAATACTGAGACAATCTTTTGTTAAATGTGGTCCTCCACACTGCTCACAACTAATTCGTATTGAGTGAATATCTTTAGTCATCTTTTCCATTCGTCTCTCGACAGCATCTATCTTTGCAGAAATGGAATCGAAGTCATGGCTAGAATCGGCTCTAGCTGCTTTAGATGATCTAACGATATCTTTTTCTTGATGCCACTCATGTGAGTGGGAAGCAGTGTTATCAATAATTTTTTAAGCGTCAGTTGCGGTTTTCTTCATAATGGAACCACCAGCTGCTATATCTATGTCTTTTCTTGTAGTGATGTCGCATCCTTGGTAGAATATTTGTACTATTTGACAAGTGTCTAAACCATGTTGCGGACATCCTCTCAATAACTTTCCAAATCTGGTCCACGCTTCATATAAAGTTTCATTTGGCTTTTGTGTGAACGTAACAATTTCTCCTTGAAGTCTCACGGCTTTAGATGCCGGAAAGAATTGTTTAAGAGATTTTTCAACTAAAACGTCCCATGTATCAATCGCTCCTTCAGGTAACGATTCTAACCACTATTTGGCTTCTCCCTTTAAAGTCCAGGGAAATAACATGAGATATATATGTTCATCCTCAACTTCTCGAATTTTAAATAGAGTGCAGATCCTATTAAAAGTACGAAGATGTTCATTTGGATCTTCCTTTGGTGCACCACTAAATTGGCATTGATTAGTTACCATGTGTAGGATTTGTCCTTTGATTTCATAATATGGCGCATTTATGTCAGGTTCAGTAATTGCGTGACCTTGGCCAGTGCGTTTAGCTCTCATTCGTTCTTCCATACTTAGAGGTTCCAGATTCTCCATGATTGAATTTGTTGAATCTGAATCACTAGAGGATTCTGATTTAATGGTAGGTTCCTCAACAATCTCTGTTTGAATGATTTGTGGTTCCGGAGGAAAGATTAGTGGTTCAGGATCTCTGAATTGTCCCTGAATATCCTTCGGATTCTCAATTGTGAGGTCGGGTTCAAAAAATGGATTATCGGAAATTTGAATTGGAGTACTTGGTCGACTAGATGACGATTCTAAAGAAAAATCAACGGCGACAATATTGGCTAGATGTCTTGATCTGGTTACAGGTGGTGAACGTACAAAAGGTGGTGAACGTTTTGCTCGGTGCATTCACTGAATATCCTATTAGTTATAAAATTAAAAATTATATAAGTTATCAAAATAATAGACTATTCTGCTTTTGCCCACGTTTCGAATAGCCAAAAGATGTAGCAGAGAGCCAGAACCCTTTAAATCGGAAGCTCACAACTCAGCCACTAACAAATCTAACTATTACTACGAAGCAGAAAATTTAGCTGTCTATCAATTCAACCACTTAAAATAATTTTTCGTTGAAATTTAAAAATTTTTTTGAGAAGAAATAGAAAATTTTATGTCCTAAAAAAACTAGAGTGGCGAAAAATAAGAAAGAAAAAGAGCGCGTCGAAAAACGTCGAAAAATAATAAAAAGAATGTAGCGCGTCGAAACTTAAAAGTCTAAAAACTAAGAATTAAAAGTTGCGTCTAAAAATATTAAAGCTTAAAAGAAATTCTATATCCAAAACAGCAATTACTTAAAAAGGTACTAAAATATAAAAACGGCGTCGCAAAAATCTAAAGCACCTAAATCTTATTCTAAAGAAAAAGCACTTAAGGGATTTTACGGCAAAACCTAAAAATCTAGAAATAAAAATAACTATGGCAAAAACTATGACTTAAAACTAAATACGAGTGAAAAATACAAATATTACGCTAAAAACAAATAAAAAGAAACAAAATATAAAAATAAACTTAAAGTTGTAAAAAGTACAATTTTTATAAAAATATTATTTTTATATTATTTATTTAATAAAACTATTAATTTTATATATTTATTAAAACTAATTAAACTAAAAATACAAATTAAATAAATAAAACTAAACTAAATATTAAAATACACTAACCCCCCTCCATACTAGAAAATGGTATGCCAAACGAGGACCTGAGTTTACCTGGGAGTGAGAGGATCAAATGATGCAGAAGTATCCTCACCTTTTCCCAACTCCTCCATCTACCTCAGCTTAAAATTTCGGGACGAAATTTTCTTTAACAGGTAGGTAATGTAACGACCCGGAATTTTCCAACGTTTATTATTAATATTTATTATTAATACTTGCGCATTAATGAATGTATTTGTATACATTTACTTGTTACTGTATTTAACTTTTCCATGACCCGACACGTCTTTGTGACACGCGTACTTTTCACGAATAATATTTTCAAATATTATTTACATTCATGATTATTTATTATTAATTATTTTTAATTAACTAAGGTTAGTAGTTAATTACTTGGGCTTTATTTATTTAATTGCATACTTACTTGGACTTGGGCTATAATTAATGGATTTGGACTAGTAAGCCCACCCTACACATTTAATGGACTTGTAAGCCCATGTATTATGTTAGTATTACATTAAGGATAATCATGGTTAATTAAACTAATTTGGAGACCAAGTTGTCTCAAGCATGCAAGACTTCTTTTAACCTTATTACCCCTTCTAGCTAACACCTCCTTCCAACACTTGAAAGTGGCCATTTGACTTCTCCATTTATGCTTGCAAAACCGTCCACTTGATGGTGTGTATGGGAGTTCATTTTCAATTTACTTTGTTACTTACTTACTTGCATTCTTTCATTTTACACACACACCTCACTTTACACTTTCATTTTTCTCTCATTTTCTCTCAAACCTTGTAAGTTACAAACTTTATTCTTCTTCTTTTTCTCTTTAAAAACCGAAATCTAAACACACCATCATCATCATTACTTGCTCTTTATTCTTGTTTAATTACTTGTTGTTGTTCATTGTTGTTAAAGATCAAGTTATCTAACTTGAATCTTCATGTAATCTTGGTTGCTTTGTAAAGAACCAAGAGCAAGAACCTAAACTTTCTAGTTTATGGTTCTACACTTAAATGTTTTCAAGATCTAAGGTTCATAAACTTGATAATCTTCTTTATGTTTATGTTTTATAGACTTGAAATCTTAAGATCTAAACTTTGGTTTAAATCTTCTCAAGTAGGAAGCAAATATGAACATAATACTTGTAGTTTTAATTTATTTCTTCATTTCATTCATTTAAAGTTGTAGTGTTGTTAATTTGGTCAAGTATTACTAGTTAATCTTGATCTCATATTTCTTGAAACTACTTTGTAAGTTCAAGAACATGTAAGTAAAACTTTTAATTATAGCTTTGTACACTTATGTTAGATCTAGACTTTTGGGTCTAGGATCTTCAAGATCTAACTAAGAACTATGTTCTACAAACTTAAGATCTTGTTTATATAAGGTTACTTTCAAGTTTATAACTTATTATTACTTTTAAAGTTCATGTATGTGTTGGATCTAAGATCTTGATGCAACTTTGGTTCATCAAACTTCATACAACTCTTAAGTGAGTTGTGCTACATATCTTAGACTTACACAAGTGCCATGATAGTCAAAACTTGGTTAATATCACTATTAGAGTTCATGTATGTGTCGGATCTAAGATCTTGATGTAACTTTGGTTCATCAAACTACTTACAACCCTTAATTGAGTTGTGCTACATATCTTAGACTTGCACTTATGTTATTATGGTTAAAACTTGGTAAAGATGATGCAAACACATCAACGAGTTGTACACTTGAAGCTATATGCATCAAGGATGAGAACCGTGATGAGCATCGAGCACCAAGAACCCACCGGAACACTAAAGCTACTGTTTTCTGGAACTGATCAGACCACCTGGGCTACTGTAAAGTTGATTTTCAGTTAGCTCTGTTTGAGTAGATAATTTTTCGTTTAAGACTCGTCTTAGTCCGAGTTACGGTTTAGGATCTATGGCCCTCCGAACGTCAGTATGTCCTTTTAACGTTGTGCTGAAAAAATTCTGACCTACTCGCACTTAAACCGTCGCCACGGTCAAATAAAGACGAGTTTGGTTCTGGAATTTTTACGGCAACTAAAGGACTCATATACGGAGGCATGGCCACTGGTCTCACCTCATTTCAGTAGGTATAAAGGCCGTGGTGACTGATCGAAGTCAGCGTTTGTTTTAAAATCTTTTCTTGAATGAAACTTACTTTACACTTTTTGTTAAATAATGAATGATGATGATACTTAAGACCTAATTTACATACTTATAAACCTATTGGGACGATTTACTGACTTAGTAACTTTTGACTTAGGTTGAGGACCTTTTCGGACAAACATACTTGCTTACCTTTCCCGTGTCAACTTTACTACTACTTAACCACTGTGAGTTATAGCATCCCTTTTTACTTTAACTATTTTGGGAACTGAGAATACATGCGCATTTTAAGTTTTACATACTAGGCACGAGTACTTAAACTTTATATATGTGTGGATAATACAACGGCATAAACTTTCCCCTTAGCTCGGTAATGTTTAGTCATTGGTCTTTGAACCAGTGAACGCGAATCTTAGATATGGATCCATAGGGTTTGACATCCCCACTCGGGCTAGTAGCACTAGCATTTAACGGGTGTTTAATACTTCGTAAACATACGCACTCGCCAAGTGTACTTTTAGGGGGTGATAAACGTTAAGTTAGTTACCAAGTGCTTACGGTTAAACATATACTTTACATACTGTTTTGAAACGCTCTTTGAAGCACTAAAATCTCGTGGCCTACCTTACATTACTGTTATACTTAAACTATAGCTCACCAACCTTTGTGTTGACATTTTTAAGCATGTTTTTCTCAGGTGCTTAAGGTTGCTTGCTTCCGCTGTTGTACTAGTCTTGCTGATTAGCCACCCGCTGCCTTATTAGAGATGTTACCGCATGAAACATTTTATCTTGCGTTCAAACTTTATTATTTTTGAACGTTGATTTGTAATGAACTAAGGGTCACGTACTATTATTACTTGCTTCCGTTCATAGAAGCATACTTTTAGGTGTAAAACATTTGACGTTGGTTATGACGTCACCTTTTATCATGAATGCAAACTTGTTTTGAAAACGCATATAGTGTTGTCCTTGTAATGATCCTGTTGTTGATGAATCGTACACGATGGTTTTGTACGGGGCATCACATTTGGTATCAGAGCATTGGTTGTAGGGAATTAGGTTGCATTAGTGAGTCAAGACCCGACCGAGTAGGATTCACTAATAAGACTAATCTACAACTTGCTAGTTTACTTGTTTCTGCGGAACTTACTACATGCTGCTGCTTACTTTTGCTACTATATGCCGTATACTGCTACATGTTTACTTTACTACATGCTACTATATGCTTCGATTGCATGATACTTCTGTACGATTTGTTATTATTGCCATGCTACTTACTGTTATACAAAATCTAGACTGTCGTAGTTACTTTGCCTAATACGTGCTTGCTTTATGACTTACTGATATGGAAAAAGTTATTTTTTCTTGTTCAGATGTCGGATGCCCCGCCCACTATCATTCACTTGGAGAGCGACTCGGACTCATCGGCCACCTCACCTACCGTTGTTGCTGACTAAATCCCGTCATCTACACCTTCCAGTGACTCCGGCGCTTCATCCTCCAGAGCTAGTAGCCATGCACCTGGCCCAGTGATTTCCTCAGACGGAGCCGAGGACCCGCCGGAGATTCCAGCTCCACTTGTCCCAGGACCTTCAGAGCCACAGCACCATTCCGGTGGTGCTGTGATTTACGCGGAACTTGGGGAAGGTCCCGTCCGTAATGACCATAACCACTGGTGTCGACGCCTTCCTGATGGACGTCTCGTGCCGATCGGGCCTGCCAGATACTGACAGATGATGGCCGCCCGAGGAGAGCCACCCGTGCAGCCACCCCCAGCCGATCTAGACGACCCATCATCCGCCGATTCTTCATCCGACGACTCATCCTCTGACGACTCTAGTGATGAGGATTCAGATGAGGACCCTGATGATGCACCTGTACAGCCACCCTCCACCCCGCCGAAGAAGCGGTACCGTTTCGATGGTACCGTCATTCCAGGGATTAATGGAGGTCGACCATTCGTTGACGCTCATGGTCGGCTTCGTAAGGTTACCGCCCGTAAGCGGCTTGTGCCGTACCCTGCTTATCATTTTGTGCGTAAGCCTTACCACTTCACAGCCTCTACTTCTGGAGCCGGACCATCTGCACCACCAGCTCCACCAGCACCACCCGTACCGACTGCACCGCCTGCACCACCATCTCCCTCTGTCGAGGAACTGATGAGGGATGTGGAGATCCTCCGTGCTCGGGTAACTGAGCTCGAGGACCAGATGTCCCACGTATTGGACATCCTACACCCACCGTCACCGTAGGGCCCTTGTAGTAGATTTTATTATGTAATCTAGTTGTAGTTTTATGTTTTACTTATGTATTGTACGAACCTATGCGGATGTATGCAACTTATTATTATTAATGAATAGAACCTTGTGTTGTTTAATTCTTGCACAGTGTTCTATTTACGTTACTGTGTGATGACTTTGTGGTATCTGAAATCTATTTGCATTACTTAATTAGCATGTGTTGTATTGATTCCATGCTGGTTACCATATACTGTATTATTACTATTTGAATACTAGATTTTGACTTGAGTCAAAATTTTTGTTTAGAACATCAATGGCCAACGGAAGATCAACACCCACCACAGCCCAAATTGAGGAAATGATCAATGAACGAGTCGCCGCAGCTTTAGCGGAAATGAACCCCCAAGCTCCACCGCCACCAGTCATCAAGCCCATTCGTAATGGGTGCACATACAAAGACTTTCAAAGCTGCAAACCCCACAACTTTAGTGGAACTGAGGGGCCAGTTGGTCTCACTAAGTGGTTTGAGAAATTAGAATCTGTGTTTCGAGTTAGTAACTGCTCAGAGGCGAACAAAACCAAGTTTGCTTTATGTACGCTGTCTGACGGCGCACTTACCTGGTGGAACACGTTGGCTCAAGCAAAGGGTATTGATGAGGTGTTTGCTACCCCATGGGAGGAATTCAAAGGGGCCCTGATTGAGGAATATTGCCCTAGGATAGAGATCCAAAAAATGGAGATGGAGTTTATGCAGTTGAAGGTTGTGGGGAACGATCTCGATGGTTATAATCGTAGGTATCTGGAATTAGCCCTAATGTGTCCTACCATGGTTACCCAGGAGTTTAAGCGTATGGAAAGGTACTTGTGGGGACTTTGCTAAGTCCATTAAGGAAAATGTCACCTCGTCTAAGCCACCCAATGTCCCGGAAGCAATGCGTATGGCGCATACCTTAATGAACCAAATTATCATCGATGAACCGGAGAAGGCTAAGTCCGAAGCGGGTAGTAGTGATAAGCGTAAGTGGGACAACAACAAGGGGAGAGCCTATGATCAAACCCCTGCTAAGAGGCACAACAATGGTGGGAATCCCAATCCGAACACCAAATCGAACCCTAACTACAAGGGTACCCTACCGCAATGCAAGAGGTGCTACAAGCACCATACCGGGTATTGTAACGTTGTTTGTGAAAAGTGCAAAAAGACTGGGCATATTGGCAGAGACTGCAAGATCACCACCATGACTGGGAAGCCGAACCCCAATAGACCGAGAAAGTGCTATGAATGCGGACAAACAGGCCATTTCAGAAATGAGTGTCCCAACAAGCAAAAGGACGGCGGACCACCGCGTGGCAGAGAATTCAATGTAAATGCAAGGGATGCTCGTGAGAACCTCGACTTGGTGACAGGTATATTCACTATCAACAATCTATTAGCTTCTGTTATGTTTGATACTGGTGCCGATAGGAGTTATGTATGTAGACACTTTTGCGATAAGATAAATTGGTCGTTAGTTCCTTTAAAGGAGAGTATGCTTGTAGAGGTAGCCAATGGGAAACTTGAGAAAGTTAACCAAATTAGCCGAGGAGTTATTATCAATATAGCTGGTGTGGATTTCGAGATTGACTTAATACCTATTAAGTTGGGAAGCTTTGATGTTATTGTCGGTATGGACTGGTTGACCAAGATAAAGGCCGACATTATCTGTGGAGATAAAGCTCTTCGTATACCACAAGGAGATGGTGAACCACTGATCATTTACAGAGAAAGGTGTAGCTCGAAACTGAATCTCATTAGTTGCATGAAAGTGCAAAAGATCATGAAGAAGGGACGTCTTGCTGTTTTAGCACATGTGAAAACATTAGAAACCAAAGTGAAGAGCGTGGATGAAGTACGGATTGTGAATGAATTTTCCGATGTCTTTCCCGAAGAATTGCCCGGATTACCGCCCTCGAGGGTAGTAGAGTTTCAGATCGATTTAGTGCCAGGAGCTGCACCTGTAGCTCGCGCGCCTTATCGACTCGCACCTTCCGAGATGCAAGAGTTATAGAGCCAATTACAAGAACTACTAGACCATGGATTTATTCAACCAAGTTTCTCGCTTTGGGGCGCACCCGTTCTATTTGTGAAGAAGAATGACGGATCATTCCACATGTTTATCGACTACCGTGAACTCAACAAATTGACGATCAAGAATCGGTATCCTCTTCCCCGAATTGACGATCTTTTCGACCAGTTGCAAGGATCAAGCGTTTACTCTAAGATCGATTTGCGATCCGGTTATCACCAGTTGAGGGTGAAGGAAAGTGATGTGATGAAGACTGCGTTCAGAACTCGTTATGGTCATTATGAGTTTATCGTGATGCTATTCGGATTAACCAACGCACCTGCCGTGTTCATGGACCTCATGAATCGTGTCTGCAAACCATACTTGGACAAGTTCGTTATCGTCTTCATAGATGATATCCTCATATACTCTAAGAGCGAAGAAGAACATGAACAACATCTTCGATTAGTGCTTGAACTCTTGAGACAAGAGCAACTTTATGCCAAATTCTCCAAGTGTGAATTTTGGTTGAAGGAAGTCCAATTTCTGGGTCATGTTGTGAGCCACCAGGGTATCAAAGTGGATCCCGCCAAGATTGAAGCTATTAGCAAGTGGGAAACCCCCACCACTCTGACTCATATTCGCCAGTTTCTAGGTCTCGCCGGTTACTACCGAAGGTTTATTGAAGGTTTCTCTCTGATCGCGCGTCCTTTGACCGCGCTGACTCACAAGGGGAAGAAGTTCATTTGGAAACCTGAACAAGAATCTGCATTTCAAACCTTGAAAAAGAAGTTAACCACTGCACCTATCTTATCTCTTCCTGAAGGCAGTGACGATTTTTTCATTTACTGCGATGCTTCGAAAAGTGGTTTTGGTTGTGTACTGATGCAACGCACAAAGGTTATCGCTTACGCCTCCCGTCAACTGAAGATTCACGAGCGGAATTACACAACGCACGATCTCGAGCTTGGAGCCGTCGTCTTTGCATTAAAGCTGTGGAGACACTATCTTTATGGAACTAAGAGTACTATCTTCACCGATCACAAAAGTCTCCAACACATATTCGATCAAAAACAACTGAACATGAGAAAGCGTCGGTGGATCGAGACGCTGAACGACTACGATTGTGAACTTTGTTATCATCCTGGTAAGGCCAATGTTGTAGCTGACGCTTTAAGCCGAAAGGAGAGGACGGCACCTCTTCATGTACGGGCTCTGAACATCACCATCCATTCCAATCTCAACAGTCAGATCCGAGAGGCCCAAGATGAGGCTCTCAAGGAGGAGAATATATCTCATGAACACTTGAACATTCTCGTCTCTCGATTCGAAGTTAAGGAGACTGGACTCCGATGCTATGCCGGAAGAATTTAGGTACCTCATTATGGAGATCTACGAAACCTTATACTAGATGAAGCCCATAAGTCAAGATATTCGATTCATCCAGGAGCCGGCAAAATGTACCACGATCTTAAGGAACAGTATTGGTGGCTGAAGCTTAAGAAGGACGTTGCAACTTATGTTGGTAAGTGTTTGACTTGCTCGAAAGTTAAGGCCGAACATCAGAGGCATTCTGGATTACTTCAACAACCGGAAATCCTGCAATGGAAGTGGGAGAGGATAACGATGGACTTCATTACTAAGCTACCAAAGACGGTGGGCAGATACGATACCATCTGGGTTATCGTTGACCGTCTCACTAAATCTGCACACTTCCTAGCTATGAAGGAAACGGATACGATGGAGAGACTCGCTCAACTATACATAAAGGAGTTTGTATCTCGTCATGGTGTACCTTTATCGATCATCTCAGATCGCGATCCCCGTTTTGCATCCAGATTTTAGCGTTCTTTACAAGAAGCCATGGGAACTCGTCTCGACATGAGAACTGCATACCACCCACAGACCGACGGGCAAAGTGAACGCACGATTCAGACCTTGGAGGACATGTTGCGTGCATGTGTTATCGATTTCGGAAAGGCCTGGGAAAGGCATTTGCCGCTAGCCGAATTCTCGTACAACAACAGTTATCACTCGAGCATTAATGCCGCACCTTTTGAAGCGTTGTATGGCCGCAAGTGCCGATCTCCTATTTGTTAGGCCGAAGTAGGCGAAAAGTAAATCACTGGACCCGAGGTAGTCCATGAAACGACGGAGAAGATTGCTCAGATTCAAGCGAGACTTAAGACGGCCCGTGATCGTCAAAAGAGTTATGCCGACCTCAAACGTAAAGACTTTGAATTCAACGTCGGTGACCGTGTAATGTTGAAGGTTGCACCTTGAAACGGTGTGATTCATTTTGGGAAACATGGGAAGCTCAACCAACGATACATTTGTCCTTTTGAAATCTTGGAACGTGTTGGACCCGTTGCTTACCGTTTGGATCTTCCAACTCAATTGAGCTCAGTTCATCCTACCTTCCACGTATCAAATTTGAAGAAGTGTCTTGCTGCACCAGAACTTGTCATACCACTAGAAGAACTTACAATTGATGACAAACTCCACTTCGTGGAAGAACCCGTCGAGATTATGGACCGCGAGGTCAAAACTTTGAAACGCAACAAGATTCCGATCGTTCGAGTACGATGAAATGCCAAACGAGGACCTGAGTTTACCTGGGAGTGAGAGGATCAAATGATGCAGAAGTATCCTCACCTTTTCCCAACTCCTCCATCTACCTCAGCTTAAAATTTCGGGACGAAATTTTCTTTAACAGGTGGGTAATGTAACAACCCGGAATTTTCCAACATTTATTATTAATACTTGCGCATTAATGAATGTATTTGTATACATTTACTTGTTACCGTATTTAACTTTTCAATGACCCGACACGTCTTTGTGACACGCGTACTTTTCACGAATAATATTTTCAAATATTATTTACATTCATGATTATTTATTATTAATCATTTTTAATTAACTAAGGTTAGTAGTTAATTACTTGGGCTTTATTTATTTAATTGCATACTTACTTGGACTTGGGCTATAATTAATGGATTTGGACTAGTAAGCCCACCCTACACATTTAATGGACTTGTAAGCCCATGTATTATGTTAGTATTACATTAAGGATAATCATGGTTAATTAAACTAATTTGGAGACCAAGTTTTCTCAAGCATGCAAGACTTCTTTTAACCTTATTACCCCTTCTAGCTAACACCTCCTTCCAACACTTGAAAGTGGCCATTTGACTTCTCCATTTATGCTTGCAAAACCGTCCACTTGATGGTGTGTATGGGAGTTCATTTTCAATTTACTTTGTTACTTACTTACTTGCATTCTTTCATTTTACACACACACCTCACTTTACACTTTCATTTTTCTCTCATTTTCTCTCAAACCTTGTAAGTTACAAACTTTATTCTTCTTCTTTTTCTCTTCAAAAACCAAAATCTAAACACACCATCATCATCATTACTTGCTCTTTATTCTTGTTTAATTACTTGTTGTTGTTCATTATTGTTAAAGATCAAGTTATCTAACTTGAATCTTCATGTAATCTTGGTTGCTTTGTAAAGAACCAAGAGCAAGAACCTAAACTTTCTAGTTTATGGTTCTACACTTAAATGTTTTCAAGATCTAAGGTTCATAAACTTGATAATCTTCTTTATGTTTATGTTTTGTAGACTTGAAATCTTAAGATCTAAACTTTGGTTTAAATCTTCTCAAGTAGGAAGCAAATATGAACATAATACTTGTAGTTTTAATTTATTTCTTCATTTCATTCATTTAAAGTTGTAGTGTTGTTAATTTGGTCAAGTATTACTAGTTAATCTTGATCTCATATTTCTTGAAACTACTTTGTAAGTTCAAGAACATGTAAGTAAAACTTTTAATTATAACTTTGTACACTTATGTTAGATCTAGACTTTTGGGTCTAGGATCTTCAAGATCTAACTAAGAACTATGTTCTACAAACTTAAGATCTGGTTTATATAAGGTTACTTTCAAGTTTATAGCTTATTATTACTTTTAAAGTTCATGTATATGTTGGATCTAAGATCTTGATGCAACTTTGGTTCATCAAACTTCATACAACTCTTAAGTGAGTTGTACTACATATCTTAGACTTACACAAGTGTCATGATAGTCAAAACTTGGTTAATATCACTATTAGAGTTCATGTATGTGTCGGATCTAAGATCTTGATGTAACTTTGGTTCATCAAACTACTTACAACCCTTAATTGAGTTGTGCTACATATCTTAGACTTGCACTTGTGTTATGATGGTTAAAACTTGGTAAAGATGATGCAAACACATCAACGAGTTGTACACTTGAAGCTATATGCATCAAGGATGAGAACCGTGATGAGCATCGAGCACCAAGAACCCACCGGAACACTAAAGCTACTATTTTCTGGAACTGATCAGACCACCTGGGCTACTGTAAAGTTGATTTTCAGTTAGCTCTGTTCGAGTAGATAATTTTTTGTTTAACACTCGTCTTAGTCCGAGTTACGGTTTAGGATCTATGGCCCTCCGAACGTCACTATGTCCTTTTAACGTTGTGCTGAAAATTCTGACCTACTCACACTTAAACCGTCGCCACGGTCAAACAAAGACGAGTTTGGTTCTTGAATTTTTACAGCAACTAAAGGACTCATATACGGAGCCATGGCCACTGGTCTCACCTCATTTCAGTAGGTATAGAGGCCGTGGTGACTGATCGAAGTCAGCCTTTGTTTTAAACTCTTTTCTTGAATGAAACTTACTTTACACTTTTTGTTAAATGATGAATGATGATGATACTTAAGACCTAATTTACATACTTATAAACCTATTGGGACGATTTACTGACTTAGTAACTTTTGACTTAGGTTGAGGACCTTTTCGGACAAACATACTTGCTTACCTTTCCCGTGTCAACTTTACTACTACTTAACCACTGTGAGTTATAGCATCCCTTTTTACTTTAACTATTTTGGGAACTGAGAATACATGCACATTTTAAGTTTTACATACTAGGCACGAGTACTTAAACTTTATATATGTGTGGATAATACAATGGCATAAACTTTCCCCTTAGCTCGGTAACGTTTAGTCATTGGTCTTTGAACCGGTGAACGCGAATCTTAGATATGGATCCATAGGGTTTGACATCCCCACTCGGGCTAGTAGCGCTAGCATTTAACGGGTGTTTAATACTTCGTAAACATACGCACTCGCCAAATGTACTTTTAGGGGGTGATAAACGTTAAGTTAGTTACCAAGTGCCCACAGTTAAACATATACTTTACATACTGTTTTGAAACGCTCTTTGAAGCACTAAATTCTCGTGGCCTACCTTACATTACTGTTATACTTAAACTATAGCTTACCAACCTTTGTGTTGACGTTTTTAAGCATGTTTTTCTCAGGTGCTTAAGGTTGCTTGCTTCCGCTGTTGTACTAGTCTTGCTGATTAGCCACCCACTGCCTTATTAGAGATGTTACCGCATGAAACATTTTATCTTGCATTCAAACTTTATTATTTTTGAACGTAGATTTGTAACGACCTAAGGGTCACGTACTATTATTACTTGCTTTCGTTCATAGAAGCATACTTTTGGGTGTAAAACATTTGACATTGGTTATGAAGTCACCTTTTATCATGAATGCAAACTTGTTTTGAAAACGCATATAGTGTTTGACCTTGTAATGATCCTGTTGTTGATGAATCGTACACGATGGTTTTGTACGAGGCATCACAAGAGTTGTAACATCCCGCTGTTCACATACATAGATTAAGGTACATACTTAATCGTCTGTACGATTATATTTCTTTGTCCATGTGATTAAATGACTTAAGTGCTATTTCGATGTGTACGATATGTATATATATTACACATGTATAAGGACATGTTTGACTTAGGAAGGTATTAAGTCGAGTGAGGCTTCGTGGTGAAGTCTAGATGTACATACGAAGCAAGTTTGGGGCATACGAGTCGCGAAATTAGTATTTAGTTTTGTTGTCGAAAAACTGATCAGCCTTAGGCTATCGCCGCGCCGCGAAGGGTTTTGCCGCGCCGCGATGTTGAACTCAAAACAAGAATCAGGAGTCATGATGTGCAGGTCGAAAATCTTGTGCATTCTCGCGCCGCGAGGTTTCTGGTCGCGTCGCAACATCTCAAGCAAACCAAAGTCAGGAGGCATGCTAAGAAGGGTCGGTTTTCCCTTTATATGTCGCACCGCGCCGCGGCAGTCCTGCTGGGCTGATTCCGGATTTAGCTCATTTAACGGGTTTTAAGGGGTAAATTGGTAATTTACACGTGTGACCAGCCATATGACCCCAAATCTTATCCACTTAATTCATTTCTTTTTCATTTTCTTCTCCATTTTTCTCTCAAAACACCAAACCCACTTAGATTCAAAGTGAGATTTGAGAGTGAAGAATTTAGAGTTGATATTTGGAGCAAGAATTAAAGTTGTTCTCCTCGTTCTTAGCTACGAGTGGATAGTGTTGGTAAGTCTTAACTCCGTATTTTGAGTTTTAGTTAATTCATGGCTAGGGTTTGGCCATTTGGGACTTGTAAGACCCATTTGGGGATTTAATGGGTGGATTTGGGTTAATTTGATGTAAGAAAACCCAAATGGTGTTAACCTAGGGTTTGTTCATGTAATTGAGGTTTTGTATGTGTTAAATTGAGTTGCTAGTCACCAACACACTTTTAAATGATGAAAGCATGTTAAGGGATTAAGTTTGACCAAGTTTGTGGGTATAAGTGTTAAAATGGGTCAAATGAGTCATGGTTGACCTAATTGGGTGAAATGGGTATGAAATACCCTAAGTTTGTGTTAATTGGTGATAGTAGGCTCCAATCACTAGCTTTTAGTGATTTATGACGAGTCATGGCCATTAATGGGCGGTTTGGTGGGTGTGAGTCATTTAATACGGTTAGGACGTTAAATGCTCAAGAGTGAGTAAGGTGGTTAATTCCACTTGTTGTGTATTGAATGTGTACTTATGTATTAGGTACCTTGCTTGAAGCATTCGGGAGTAATTAATCACCACCGACGTGATAAGGTGAGTGGAATAATTATATGCATGCATATATGATGTATTTATTTGTGTGGTATGAGTTGTGAAGTGTCGACGTGTTAAGACACCACTTCTCACGTGGCGAGTGAAGTGTCGACGTGTTAAGACACCACTCGGGAGTGAAGCATCGACGTGTTAAGATGCCACTCCGAGAGATGTAACGAGTGAAGTGTCGATGTGTTAAGACACCACTCGGGGTGAAATGTCGACGTGTTAAGGCACCACCCGGGGTGAAGTATCGACGTGTTAAGATGCCACCCGTGGGGTTAGTGTACGACGTGTTAAGTACACTAATGGTAGTTATGAACTCCGACGGTCTTTTAACTACCGTTCCCTCATTCGATTGGTTAACCATGGTTGTGCGTTGTATTGTAGCATATTACATTGCTCGAGTTATATGCTAACGTTATGCAAGCTTGTGTGGTTGGAAGTTTTGTTGTTATACTTGTGATGGTATGATTATTTATATTGCTAACATGTATGCGGTAAATGCGTAAGTGATTGCAAGTAAGTAGGTTGTATATGTATTCGTATAATTGTTGCACTCACTAAGCATTAGCTTACTCCTCTCGTTGTTTATCTTTTTAGATGCAGGTGCGGATCGGGGAAAAGGGGTTGTTGGGCACTAGGTGTCCCTTGGTGATGCTTGTTGAAGCTTTTGAAGTTGGCTTAGTGTTTTGGGTAGTTTAGCCCCAAACCATGCTCGAAGTGTTGTTTGGATTAAAACTATCATTTTTTGAATGGGTCAAACTTGTAATACATTTGTTAAGGGCCTTCGTGCCATTTGTAAACATTTAACTTGTGGTGTGGTTTATTGGGTTATATGTAACCGTTTAAATGGCGCGTAAATGTGTATTTCTTAAAAAAAATAAAAAAAATTATCGTATGGAATACGGGTTGAGTTGTTTCAAGTGGTATCAGAGCGTGGTCTAAGGAATTCAGGCGACTTGAGATAGGTGCCTAGACTTAGACTTTATTGTGTGTGCGCTTTATGCGGGACTTGTAGGACTTCGGGTCGGATCGGGTTTGGTTAGTGCATAGGTTTATGTGAACTAACCTTGCGCTATTTGTTCTGTGTGGAAATTGCAATCATCAAGAGAGATGGGCGTTGTACTAGTGAGTTAATGCGATGTGCTTGCGTAGTAATGACTAGCTACCATTATTACGGGTGCAAATTGTGTCAAACAAACGATGTACGACGATTGTTGAGCAAGATGGGGCGGTACGATGTATATGTGTATATATGTGTCAAGTCTTTTGTTTCGTTGTTTAATCTCTTCCGTTTTATAGAATGAAGATGAGAAACGGACACGACACCGATAATGGGGGCACGAGCGAGGACCCCGAATTCACGGCCAAGGTTGAGGCCATTTTGAAAAGTCATCATGCATCTTTCCTAGAAGATGTTAAGAAGATGTTTCTAGATACGATTGACGATCAATTAGTCAACGTAGTAAAGGAGCAAATTAAAGTTGTCCTTCAAGAGGACAATGTTGGAAGGCGTGACTTTTTCTATAAGAATTTTAAAGACGCTCAACCTCCTACTTTTGAGGCAAACGGGACCCACTTAAGAGTGCCCGGTGGATCTCCGACATGGAGGGGGCTTTTCGTACTTGTGAATGCCCTCTTGATAAAAAGACGAGGTATGGGTGTAGCATGTTGAGAGGTGACGCTAAATTGTGGTGGGATGCGAAAATCCAAGTTTATGGTGAAGAACAATGTATCGATTTTACTTGGGACGAGTTTAAGGCGGAATTTTTCCAAGAGTACCGAACTTCTGCCGATCTTACTAGACTTAAGGACGAGTTGCGTTCCTTGAGGCAAGGGTCGATGGATTTGAACACTCTCAAATTCGTTTTCTTGTCAAAAACCCAATTTTGCCCGGAGTATGTCGGGAATGATAAAATGTTGAAGGAAGACTTCTATCGAATCTTGAATGAAAATTATCAAGAAAATATTAGTGTGAACGTGGTGAAAAGCTTTGATGAGTTGTTTGATATGGCCAAAGGTTTCGAGTCGCTCATATTGAGAAAGAGTGGCTTTACTTTTGGCAAGAGGAAGTTTGAAGCTACTAGTCATTCGAACTTTTCAAATAAGAAGAACAAGAAGGGCTCCGAGAGTGTCGGTAGTGTGAAGAAGGGTGCTTCCGGAGATTTTACTTATGCTTGCTACAATTGTGGGCAAAGGGGGCACATGGATCGTGAGTGCCCGAAACCATCATCCACAACCAAGCTCACTTGTTTTAATTTCCAATTTTTACGGGACGAACTTGTTGCGAATGGTTTCTTGTTGTGCAGCAAATTCGAACAGAAGGTGTTCATCAACAGTTTTCGACAGGCTATTAACATTGAAACCGCCATTTATATCTAACGACCATTGGACCTTATCGATACTGTTACGATCAAGTGTTGATGTAGTCAGAATGCTCGATAGGTCTTCCAGCTCTCGTATCACTCTGCCTGAGATTTCACGCCTCCAGTTCACCTGCAAATCTTCCATCTCTTTTCCTGCTAAAACAATGTTATTCCATACGCCAAACTTTCGGGACAAATCATTATCCGATAGTAATCCACCGCTTGCGCCATGAATACTACGGATAACCTTTGTCCAAAGTGAATTGGTTTCGGTTTTGAACCTCCACCACCACTTTCCAAGTAACGATAAATTTTTACTTTTTAAGGACTCAATATTTAACCCCCCCCCCCCCCCCCCCCCCCCCCCCCCCAATTTCCATAAGAATTTAGGTCTTGTTCCCATTTTACCCAAAGCAAATTTGGACCCCTAACCCGACCCGCCCCAAAAGAAAGTTCTTCTCACTCTCTCAAGTATTTTTAACCCATAAGAAGGGGCACGAAATAGCGAGAAGTAGTACAATGGCAAGCTCGAAAGAACCGATTTAATCAACACCAATTTCCCCCCAAATGATATCGATCTCATTTTCCAACCCGAAAGTTTACTATTAAATTTATCAATGACCGGGCTTCAATCTTTTAAAGAGTTCATCTTTGCACCAATAGGCAAACCAAGATAAATAAACGAAAAATTACCCACTTGACAACACATATGAAGAGCGAGTGGATTAATTTTCGACTCATCTACACCCACACCATACACATTACTCTTTTGGAAATTGGCTTTTAAGCCCGAGGCAAGTTCATAGCATTTGAGAATATTTCGAAGGTTAAATGCATTGGAATGACTCCACTTGCCAAAAAAGAGTGTGTCATCCGCATATTGTAAATGTGAAATAAGAACTTTATCCTTCGCAACCTCGACACCTTTGAATAAACCTTTATCTATGGCCACCTTTGTTAGAATGTTCAACCCCTCGGCCGCAAGAATAAAGAGAAAAGGGGATAGCGGATCACCTTGTCTAACCCCTCTTCATAATCTAAACTCGGAGGTGGGTGAACCGTTTACTAGAATTGATATCGAAGCCGACCTTAGACAATCAAGAACCCACGATCTCCACTTATTCCTGAAACCCATACTCTTCATAACATCCATTAAAAAATTTCAATTTAGACTATCGAACACCTTCTCTAAGTCCGCTTTTAGAATAAAACCCTTTTTTTTATTTGCTTTTAAGTAATCAATGGTTTCATTAACTATTAAGGCACTATCGAGAATGAAACGCCCCTAGTCAAGTTAATTAGAATAGTAGAGACACCAATCAGCCCTCAAACTTATAAAGCCCTCAAACTATAAGATATGGAATGTTGTGTACAAGACATTCACGTTTGAATCACGTTTGAATGGGCTTTAGATTTAAACTATGGGCTGATAAGTACTTAAACTTGTACACATTTTCTTTTAGAGGTACCAATCAATATGCATTCATCTCATTGTTTGACTTTATATATGTATTTAACAGCGATACCATGTGGTCTCCCTTATTTCTACAACGAATAAGATCATGGACATTATTCAAGATTTCAAGTCATAATTGTTTAATATGTATTTAATTAAATCCAAAATTTCTAAAATACTAGTAAACTTCGTATAGTACTCATAAACTCAATCTAATATTTTTTTAAGCATGTATATTCTATTAATTTACATTACAAAATGCAATATACATTAAATTTCACGTTTATTAAATACTCTGTAGATATTAACGTGTGTTATATGAGCATAAATTAGTAAAAACTAGGGGCGGATTTAAAGTCGTGCAACATGTGAGCTTGCACAGGGCCCATAATCTCAAGGGGCCTATAATCCAAAAATATGTAGTACTAATGAAAAACTTAACCTAATTTTTGTATATAAAAAAGGCCTATTTTTTGTAGATTGAACAGGGCCCCTATGAAAAATTGAAAACGACGGGACGGCACTAAAAACTCTAATTATTTATACGGGTTGAGTACTGGCGGTTTACTCTTGTTACTAAGACCATTCTCTATGCATGGGGCGATTGTTTTAGTGTTGTGGTATTGTGAGAGTGCTTTTTGCTGACGTGATATTGTTGTGGGATGAAGGAAGCGCTATGGTAAATGTATTGTTGTGGTGTTTTGATGTTGTGGGTAAAATATATTTGGTATTGGGTTAATTAATATTATATTTAAAAAAGAAAAAAAAGGTGATTGGTTTAATATTCGTTGTGGTCATCGTGATTTTTTCCGACCACACCACCACAATAAAGTCCATTGTTGTAGCGTAGGGGCTGTTGTCATTGTTGTGGCATAACAATTGCCCATTGTTGTCACCTATAGTGTATGGTCTAATACGGTAACATTTAATTCAATGAATAAATAGTGATCAATCATTTAAGTGATTTAAGTTATTATACAAGCTGTCGAAGTAATTGAATTAATTAAACAATTTTATGGCGCGTTGTATGTTTGAAAGGTGAATGAATAGCGGATAAGTTCCGAATGCGAAAAATGAAAGTTAAAATAAAGCATAAGTTTGATAATATGTGAAATTGTTCAAATATAGTCCATGTATTTTCATTCATTGTCTAAAGGTTTTCTAACTCTAAATATAACAAATCTGACACTAACGTCATCTTCTTCAGGTTTTTTAAATGAGCATTGATATTTCCACTTTTAAAATTGATAAATCCACTTTAACTGCGCATTAGATACTTGTACTGTGCAAGTACTAATGCATATTTTGGAGTGGATCTATCATTTTTATGAGTGAATATATCACCATCCTTTTTTAAATATAATGATTGTATCTTATTTTATTCTCAACCAAGAACGTAACTTTTAAGCTGTGCTCAAACGTTTAGCTTATGAAATAACTACTCAGAGGCCATATTAGAAATCTATGGTCAAAATGGTGAAAGCTGCATAATTTACATTATCAACGATTAAATCACAAGAGTTCTCGTATTCAAACCTCACTAACAGTATCTTTTAGAGTAGCAACAATTAAATAAGACTCTTAGATTACTTTAAACTATTTTAACTAAACGTAACTTGGAAGTGAGTTCCGACGTAATTGTATAGTACTTTTATAAAAGATAGAAGTTAAAAGCTCCTAAAAGCTTTCGAAAACTCCAAAAAGCTTTCAATTAAACATGACCATACTCTTAGATAATTTGTTCGAATAAAACAATCTCAAGCACTCTTAATACCACATTATTTGTTCTATTAACAGAATTCATAAACATAGAAAAATTTCTGAAAACAATTCAGAACACCTCTACATAAACTATAACCGAGATCATACATGCACAAATACATGGACAGTGTACCCTAAGAATCAAAGAACATAAATGAAATAAACTCATAGACCACACATCAAATATCAAATAATTTTAATTATAATAAGTACTAAAACAGATTTAATTCTTATTAGAAGGTAGTTAAGTAGAAAAGTCTCCCTATCATTGACCCAATTTTCAAAGTTCAAACCCCAAATTCTTTAACATTTTGACCAATCACTTTCACTTTATTCCCCTAAAATCATCCATTCATGCATTCATCACTCATAAAAATCCAGTCTTTTTAGGGCTCAATGCTCCAAATTCAATTGGAGTAAATTATAACTCATTCTTTTCTTCTCTCGAAGGCCAACTATTTGAAAAGTTCTTCAAGGTAATTAATTTAACAAAACCCATTTCTAGGGTTCAGAATTTATCCCAAGATTATATTCATCCTTTACATTTCTTTAAATCTTTCATTTGGTTTCTTGTTTTCTGCATTCCAATTTTGATCGTCTTTTAGGCTCTGATTTCTTGATGGATACATAAAAATTTGTGTAAGTTTGAATCTTTTTTCTTCCTTTATAGTATACAGAATAAATAAAAGTGAATTTTAGTTGGTAAAACATACTGAATTTTTTATATTCAATTGTTCTTTATAAATAATACTCCGTAAAATATAGATATCAATTTAAATATGAATTTAAATTTAAATTTAAATTTTGGAATAAAGTTTAGAACTTTGATATCTGCAGATGAAAACAAAATTTGGTACAAAAGTTAAAATAGATATCCAGATGTGGGATACCTCATATTTTAAGTTTGTTCATTTTCTTGTTTTTATGCTACCAACTTTTGACTTTTTGATTGTGTGTTTGTTTAAGTTTCCATGAATCCATTAATACATATTGTTAAATTGTATCTATCATCATGTATTTGGCTGTCAAGTTGCTTTCAATTATTGTTTATAGAATATCTTATTTCATGTCTGTATCTTTATATTATGATAAAGTATGATATGATTTGCATTTTGCTGCATGATCTTTTATCTTTTTATAGATAGTTTGTTAATATGTCTAATGTTTAAAGTAACTCAATGCTGCAGGTTTAAGTGCATCAAGGTTCAATCATGTTTATTAGTTTCACACCCTTTAAAGGCATGCAATCGAAAATAGTTCCTTACTATATGAACGGCAATCCATCAAGTCTTTTTTGCATTCTGCCACGAGATGATTCTTCACGCTTTTATCCACCTGGCACCGCCCCTGTTTATCTTAATGTATATGATATATCTAGTATCAATAGTTGTATATCATGGACAGGTCTTGGTGCATTTCACACGGGCCTAGAAGGTCATTTTTCTTTATTTATTTATTTCGTTACAATCGCATTAAAAGGGCTTTTTTCTGATAGTTGTTGTGATATTTTTGTGCAGTTCATGGTGTGGAATATGGTTTTGGATGTCATCAAGAATCAGAAAGCGGTGTGTTTGAAATCGAGCCTAGGAAATGTCCTGGTTTCAAGTTTAGGGAATCGATTTTAATGGGCACCACAAAGTTATCCCCGAGTCAAGTTCGTAGATTTATTGAGCTGCAATCTAATAACTACTATGGTGACACATATCATTTATTTGGGAAAAATTGCAATCATTTCTGTGAAGATATGTGTCGTCAGTTAACTGGGAACAATATTCCCAAATGGGTCAACCGGCTTGCCAGATTAGGTACTTAAAGTCATCGCCTTTTTTTGTTTTAATAATTGTGGTTATGTTGAATTGTTGATCTTGAGGGAGCTTAATGTTTACACGTGTTTTGTAGGTTCATGTTGTCGTTGCATATTACCAAAAGCAATTAAGGGTTCTGCTATTACAAATGAATCGAAGATTTCAGAGTATGAAAAGAAGAGTTTAAAAAGCTCGTTTAGTTGTTTCACATCATTTTCGACACATAATAAGTTGAGGAAAGTGTCGATATCTTCATTGTATAGACATTCACTGTACAAAGGATGTCTTCCCCCATGGGACTTACAAGTAGACTCACAAAGGCTTTGTGACGACGAAGATGATGATTATGAGTAATTGGTTTTATCGGGCGTTTGTAAGAAGCGATACCATTTTTAGCAGGTGTGGTTAAAGACCGATGATTTGTGAACAATCGATTTGCAGAAGAATTGGAAAGATGTGGGAATTTTGGTTAATGTGTTGCAAGGTTTTTTCAAACTTTCATGTTTGGGAATGAGTGTAAAAACATATTGTTTGTCTTTTGGCATCTTCAATAGTAGAAACCATAAAATGTACAAATGAAATGGTAACTTTTGCTTTGTTGTATTTGAATAAGCTTTTTGACTCATTTGTTTTTTCTTTTTGACTCATTCTGTTTATGATCATTTATTAAGAAAACAAGAATGTTATATGAAGTTAATCATAAGAGGTTTGTACTAGTAAGTTACTGTTTAGCTTTGATGCAGTAACATTAAGAAATGTAATACGAATGTGTGATTTATTAATAGAAATAATACGAGTAATAAAATATAATCAAACAAAGTTATAAGGATTGTTTTTCGGTTGGTCGACAGCAAGAAATTTTGCAAGTCTTTCTACCATAATCATAAATCAAGCGAGAGCGGCAAGACTCCATGGTGAGATTGTGTCTGTAGACGATAGGGACACATTCATTTGAGAGTTTGATTCCACATACAATCTAACCATCTACTTTCTGAATCGGTTTCTATAAAATACGGATATTTGAATTGATCTTCATATACAATACATTCAATAAATCAAAACATTGGCAAATAATCTTCAGAATTTCAAATGAAAGTCTCAAAACACTCGAACTGTACAGGCTTTACTTTTTATGGCCCAATAATCTCATGGCCCATACGTGATTACCACAAGTTGCAACCAACATAATTAACTTGCTGTATATCTTTTGTTATACAGTACGGAGTAATACTTACTGTATCATGTTAACCATCTTATATGTTGTTTTATCACTCATATTCATATTTATTTATGGGCGATGATAAATCCAATCAAGTTTGTGATAAATTCACTTTTTTATCCATTAGTTGTTTGTACAGTACAACTATTAATGTATAATTTTTAAATTTTTTAAGCCGAAATTCACGAGAACTTTTATAAAACATAAAACATTGCCGAAAAGAAAACAAATTCAATAAGAAGTGCAAGAGAGAAACCCCAGTGAAGCTCTACCTAGAAGCAACTACCAACGAACTACCTACACCGAACCTCACCTAACCCAAACCGAAACCAAACCAAAACTAATAAGACGATACAATGCAATACAAACACCAAAGACTACACCGAATCAAGATACATGAAACCGAAAAAGAACTCAAACGTCCTTAATGACACGTTGAGTTTAGCCATTTCGGCACCTTGAACTAATTTCTCTTTGCGCTTTTCTTGTTCCTAGCCGGCGTAGGCGGGATTTCACTAGAGTTTACCGTACCCGGTTCGCTCTCGGTCATACTCGTTATCATATTATAAAAAAGCCGCAAAAGCCTCGCCGGACATACTTTTTTCAATAAAATAAATTTTATATATAACAAACTAGGTTTTGAGCCCGTGCGTTGCACGGTTACTCAAAATCCGTTTTAAATAAGTCACTTATTTTAATTTTATGACGCTTGATCTACATTTTCAAACAATATTTGCGGTTGCGTTTAAGGGGGACATGTTAAACCAACAACTTAAGTGTGGTTAATTTGAGCCCGTACTCTATTTTTAATAGGTCTTAGCGGTTACTATTTGAAAGTTTAGATAAAATGGTAATGGGTTTGATTAGTTGACCAGATCAAAAGGGTCAAAATTTACCCATTTTGTTATTGATTCATTGAAATATTTTAAATGTGTGTCTTTCAAATAATATGTTACATCATATTTTAACTATCACAAATAACACAGAGGAATTAATAGGACTAAAATGAAATGGACAAAGAAGCGTTGGAACCAAGTTCAAATTTAGAGGTTAGAGAAGTACATTCGGTCTAGCTCTCAGAATCAGTTATAGCTTCCACCTAGTTCATACTTTAAAGGTTAGAGAAGAAACATACATATATTTTATGATGCAGATGTATAAACTACTCTTTTTCAACCTTCTCTCCAACAAACAAATTATGTATCAATTTTTATATCTCCACAAATAAATTATGTACTCCTTTCGTCCCAATTCTTTTCATTTTAATTACAATAAACAAATTAACAAATCTTTAATTAATGGTTGTGCAAATGAATTAACCCAATTATTGTAATTTGTTAATTTGTTTATTTGTAATTAACAAATCTTTAATTAATGGTTGTGCAAATGAATTAACAATTTTTTTTTTTGATACCCGAAGTTTTACCTTCTATGGAGGAGACAATGCGCTCGTTCATAAGATGGTTTCCTCGTTTACCCAAAAAAAACATAAAACCAGGTTTTCTCTATAAACTCGTCACTTATGACGTTCATATATCTTTACCAATTTTGTGAGATGCTAATTAAATAGCCTACAACATATAAAGTGTTCACCAACTAATGGATACACTCATAGAGTCATACACGAAGCTGCGAGTAGTGTACCGTAACAAACTTAACTGAAATGATGATGTTGACAAAAAAAGAAAGCATCTCCGATACTGCTCAAATCATCTTAGTAGTCATAGTTAACATCTTTAATGTCACTATGTAATACATTAGACCACGTTACTACGATTATATCGGTTGTCATGATACATTATTAAGTTGGAGGACACAAATTGGCATTGTATTAAACTAGAAGGGGTCAAAGTGTAACAAGACCATCAACTTAAAACTTTGAAAGGACCTTTTAGGGTTTTTATATTTTTGTAAAAATGGATGAAACTGAGATGCGGCCGGAAAGGAACATAATCACCGTCGGGCCACCGTCCGTTTTGTCGTACCTCGACCCCATTTACTGGTTTGTTCTTTCTTCTTATATTTTTGAAATAATTTTATCGGTTAAAAATCACATCGTAGACTATTGAATTAAAAGTAGTTAAATTTTCAGTGCAGAAGTAGAAATTTGGATTAATTGAATTTAGATGATGATTATTTGTTTTTTTGTGATTAAGATGTGAATTTTAAAATGATTTCATTAGGAATGAGAGGTTTACTTCCGAGGATCATTACGAATGGCTTAAAGATTACTCCCATTTTCGTCATCTCATTCAGCTACATATTAAACCTTCTTCTTCTGTAATTTTTATTTTATTTATTAATTTATATTCACATGTTCTTCTTATTTAAGTTTTTATTTTATTTATTAATTCATATTCACATGTTCATCTTCTGTAAGTTTTTATTTTATTTATTTATTAATTTATTATCACATGCTTATAACTGATTATTCACAAGTATGTATGTAAAATGGTGCAGATATTGGAGTTGGGGTGTGGAAATTCACAACTCTGTGACGAGTTATATAACGAAGGAATTACTGATCTAACCTGCATTGATCTATCTTCAGTTGCAGTTAAGAAAATGCAAAAACGTTTGTTTTCGAAAGGCTATAAAGGTCTGTGTACATTGTTATATTAGTATTCAATCACTTGCAATTTATGTTATGTGATAGTCCCATTAAAATTAAGATCTTTATTAACTTAATACTACGTCCCTAAGAAATAGAAATTGCTATGCTTGCAGATATTAAAGTGTTGGAAGGTGATATGTTGAATCTTTCATTTCCTGATGAGTCGTTTGATGTTGTTATTGAGAAAGGGACTATGGTGAATTAATTAATTTACTTTAAACCTATATGTATGATGATATTATATCGAGTTATAATGTGACGAATGATTGTTGTTCTTATGAATCTTGATAATTCAAGTTTATAACGTTTGTTGTACTTGAAGGATGTTTTGTTCGTGGACGGTGGCGATCCATGGAACCCGCGACCTGAGGTTGTGAGCAGAGCAATGGAAATGCTTCGAGGCGTTCATCGGGTTTTGAAACCTCATGGGATCTTTATCTCAATCGCTTTTGGTCAGGTAAGTAGATGAATAACTCATTAAACATGTGTAATTTGCATTGCAATGATGTAATGAGTCTCATGTCCTGCTGCAGCCACATTTCAGGCGTCCGCTGTATAATGCTCCTGAGTTTACTTGGTCAATTGAGTATACTACATTTGGCGATGGATTTCACTATTTCTTCTATATCTTGAGGAAGGTTAGCTCACTGAACCTGTTGTTAATCTTTATGTATATGTTAGCGATGGCAGAATGGGCAAGTTGGGCGGGTTGATTCAAAACTGGTAAATTGTTGACACATAGCGAAACCGTTTGGGTCCAAGTTGGTTAATTCTAACCATTATTCGTCCAAAAGTCGATACTTGGTGTGAGTGGGTGTGGGCATGTACAAGAAAAAAAACAACACATAACACACTGCCTTATGATTTGTGTTTAATTCTGTTCATTCCTACAGAATGTTATTGTATTTTGTTGCTAATGTGGTAAGTTATGATGATTTGGAACAACCATGGCTTGTTTGAATGACTGTATAAGTGATATAAGAGATTGTATAATGTGCAAAATGTTCTGTTGAAAATATGATTTTCAAGACGATTGAATATATGATTTTCAGGGACTAAGATCATTAGAGGCTGATGTTGATACGAGGAAGGTTGACACATCATCTATACGCATTTACCAAGATGAGTTAGATGATGAGAATTACTTATTTCGCACCAACATTGATGAAATGAATGAATGATAAAAGATGACATGTAGTTGAGTCAACATCCATTGGTCAAAGAGTTCCTTACGTATTGAAAAACCATAAGGTCTTCATTTGTAGTACACCTTTGTAGTTCTTAATCTTAATGCAGCTACAAATGTGGATGAAATGCCTTTATTGGGTACTAAACGTTTGTTTGCTTACATGATCTTTGCTCGAGTTTCATAATTGTTTGGCTAACAATTCACATAATCACATGAAACTTGTACGCCAGAATTTGCGTTCAATTAACGAAGGTATTCAAAGCTCTGAATCTTGTGGATAACCAAATTTGGCGATATGTTAGAAGATGAATATGTTTTGATTTTTATGTTTGGAAAATATTTAAACAGATTGAATATAATGTGTTTTAAAATTAACGATAATATAAAAGATTAAAAAAAAAATTCGCTAGAAGGAGGGCTTGAACCTCCGACCTTGTGGTTAACAGCCACACGCTCTAACCAACTGAGCTATTCCAGCTTGGTACGGACATTAATAATAATATGTTTTATTTACTCTAAATAAAAAACTTCTAATTTTACTATTTAACTTTTATTTATATAGTTCACCTCATTACGTTGACACATCTATCTATCTATCTATCTATCTATCCATAAAATAAATCTTGTATACTTCTGAATTATCTTATTCGAAAAAGTATAGTTTTATACAACAGTCATACTTCAGATTATTAGGGCGGGATGAAGCTCCGTCTCCTAAAAATATTTATCCTTAGTAGCAATTTTCATATCTATCTATAGAGACTTAATAGGACAATTGTACAATTAGACCATCCTCACATTTGAAGAATTAACTTGGAAACAAAGGATTGAATTTAGGTTTTGATATTAAAAAAAAAAAAACTCTTTTTCTGTATTCGTTCTACTTTTAGTACACAACAGAGCGTATTTTCCACCTCTATTTCTTTATCGAGTTGTTTTATAGACATGTTTTCGTTTATACGGTTTATCTCGATTACATTTTACATATTAACACGTTTGCTTTTAATTCCATAAACTTAAACTACAATCATTAATTTTCAGTATGAAATCTCACTAAAGTTGTTAGCACAATGTAGTTGGCATTTTTATACTTCTGACTTTCTGAGTCAGTATAGCCTCATTCTACGTAGTTAACTTGTCAAAATACCCTCATTAACTAATATACATATACATATTCCTACTTTACAGCGTTCTACTACGACATGTTCTAATAGTATATCTTAGGGGATACACGCATAAAAGCATCATTGTTATACAGAAAAATAAATCCAAGAAAACAAAAAATAACAATATTTGGCGGTTTTCAGCATTTGCCGCCCAGCGTACAGCAGGCAGCCCAGCGTCATGCGTAAGCCCTGCAGGCAGCTTCAATGCTTAAGCCCTTTTACTAGGCGCGTGAGCGGCACGCAGCCACATCAGCACACGCCACCGACCTTCCGGATACTTTGCATAACAGAATTAATCAGCGATTGACACGTGTATACCGAGAATTTCAGACATTCTACACCTATAAATAGACCCCCTGGGTCACCACATTTCCCATTATCTGATCGAAACTTCAGTTAGAGAGAAGTACACTTTCTCTCACACACAGTTCTTTCTTACTCTAAAACATTAACCGCTTAGCAGCAGAACGCTAGATAAATCAATTACAGATTGATCCACAGATTGATTGAGGCCACCCCACGGATCTCTCATCCGTGTTCCGGGTCTGGAGGAATTATTTCCTTAGGTCAAACATCAATCGACATACAATCACTCTACGCTAGGCGGATATTGTTCTGTACTGGTACCTTACACCCGCTATACGGAATATCGTATCAACATATGGTGCCATCCGTGGGACTTAATTTAAAGACATTAAATTGGGGGGGCTTAATGGTGTATCCTATGAGATACACGCATAAAAGCATCATTATTATACAGAAAAATAGATCAAAGAACACAAAAGATAACAATATTTGGCAGTTTTCAGCATTTGCCGCCCACCGTACAGCAGGGCGCCCAGCGTCATGCGTAAGCCCTGCAGGCAGCTTCAATGCTTAAGCCCTTTTACTAGGCGCGTGAGCGGCACGCAGCCACGTCAGCACACGCCATCGACCTTCCGGATACTTCGCATAAAAGAATTAATCAGCGATTGACACGTGTATCCCGAGAATTTTGGACATTCTACGCCTATAAATAGACCCCCTGGGTCACCACATTTCACATCATCTGATCTGAACTTCAGTCAGAGAGAAGTACACTTTCTCTCTCACACAGTTCTTTCTCACTCTAAAACATTAACCGCTTAGCAGTAGAACGCTAGACGGATCAATTACAGATTGATCCACAGATTGATTGAGGCCACCCCACGGATCTCTCATCCGTATTCCCGAGAGCAAGCATCAATCGACATACAATCACTCTACGCTAGGCGGATATTGTTCTGTACTGGTACCTTACACCCGCTATACGGAATATCGTATCAACATGTTCAAAACATATTCTACCCAGAATCAAGAACTTTATTAAGATTGATAGATAATTAACCAAAACAAAAACCCACTTGTCAAAACACATACTCCGTATTAACTATACGGTAACATAATGCGTGTACTCCATCCTTTTAAGAAGCGGAGATTGAAATACAAATGAGCTGATAATACTTTTATTTCTTCGTTTCTTACAAAAGTAAACAAGGAATAACGATAAGTATGAATATTATTTTGACATATTCCGCCCTATAAATTATTATTCATATTTTGTTGACCCAAATAGTCAAAACTCAGGTATGACCGTAATCCAAACTCCAAATCTCACAGTCCTCGACCCACAATCGCATATTTTATTTTTAATAATCAAAGATTGAAATCCTCTCAAATTATAATATAACTTGATAACTTGATTGATTAAGTTTGTAAATATTGTGGGAGAAATAAAATAAACAATTGAAATCATTTAAAATTTAATAGAATTTCTTTACATATCATCAATTTTAAAATTGTGGGAGAAATAAAATAAACAATTGAAATTATTTAAAATTTAATAGAATTTCCTTACATATCATCAATCTTAAAAATGAAATTACTATTACTAATATAACACAAAATTTTTCTTATGAATAGTACTATTCATTTTTCCATTTTGCACAAACCTAACCCCTAACTTTCATTAAAATACATATCGAACCTCCCACTTTCTACATATATTTTGTCTATTAGTTATATTAGTAAATTATTATTTATCCCATCCCTAATACCAAAAATACTGAATAATAACACTCACCACGCTTTACCGACTTGTACACCGCGCTCAAACAGTAGGACCCACATAGGCTACTACTGTGCTAATATTTTTTTTCCCTTTTTTTTTGTCTCCAACGATAAAAGAAGCAACTTTCGTAAAAGGAACAACCCTTCAATGCTACCAAAAGGTGTCGAAAACATTCTTTTTTACAAAATAGATCAACTAATTTTTTAAAAAAAAACCCGAACGCTAAAAGAAGCAACTTTCACAAAAGGAACAACCCTTCAATGTTAGATGTCGAAAAAATTCCTTTTTACAAAATAGATCAAGACTTTTTTTTTAACTCGCATTCAAAACGGAGCTCCCGGCGCGAAGCGATGGCTCCACAACTAGTTAAATGCTATTGGACAATAAATAATGTAGCCGCTGTCTAATAACTTTTTTTTCTTTTTTTTTATCTCACAAAATGTTATTATAACTTGACCCATCAAATAATTTTATTACGATCCTAATTCACTATGCAATGTAATAAATCTATTACATATAAGTGTTTATATTATATATATATATATATATATATATATATATATATATATATATATATATATATATATATATATATATATATATATATATATATATATATATATATATATATTTTTTTTTTTTTTTTTTTTTTTTTTTTGAAAAGCAATCAAGTATATTAGATAAAACATGAATATTTAATACTATAGGTGTTTATACTATTAATATTTAATATACGATTATAACTAACTTATCATATTTGTTGAGAAAAAGAATTGATCAACTTTGATTTTAATGATCCTACTAGTCAAAGTTTGATTTATATTAAAAACTATAAGTGGGAGAGTAGGAAATAATCATTTTTCCTTGATTTAGTCTGAAACGATCAAGACTTTAATTTTTTAATTTTTAATTTTAAAAATAATAAACAACGATTACAATGAGTTATGGTAACACGTGAATTCGTGGTCAAACAGAAATAAATCCAAAATATGAGATGGAACGAATCAAAAGATAAACAAAAGCCTCCGCTTTTTTTATTCACGTAAATATTCAAAACAAAAGCTGACTTCCAATAAACTAGAACCAACTTTAAATAGTCTATCAAGTTAACTATGAAATAGGAACATACTAGATAAGCATAACGTAAAGACCCGTCCTAATCCATAATAACGAATACAATAACATATGATTACATCGCGAGGTATTTGACCTCTATATGATACATTTTACAAACATTGCATTCGTTTTTAAAAGACAAACTTTCATTCCATCGAAAGTTGACAGGCATGCATACCATTTCATAATATCCACTATCCAACTAATATTGACTTAATAATAATCTTGATGAACTCAATGACTCGAATGCAACGTCTTTCGAAATATGTCATGAATGACTCCAAGTAATATCTCTAATATGAGCAAATGCACAGCGGAAGATTTCTTTAATACCTGAGAATAAACATGCTTTAAAGTGTCAACCAAAAGGTTGGTGAGTTCATAGGTTTATCGTAAACAATAAAATTCATCATTTTAATAGACCACAAGATTTAATTTTTCCCATTTCCCATAAACATCATGCATAAAATTCATTCATATGGATTGAACACCTGGTAATCGACCTTAACAAGTTACATATAAAATATCCTCATCATTCGGGGACAACTTCGGACATGATAAATTCAACATCATTCCGGAAAAACTTCGGACATGATAAATTAGCCATCATTCCGGGAAAACCGGAAAAACTTCGGACATGATAAATTCGCCATCATTCCGGGAAAACTTCGGACATGATAAATTCGCCATCATTCCGGGAAAACTTCGGACATGATAAATAGGGCATATTCGATTTCGATAATTCAACTATAGAATGTAGTTTCGATTACTTGTGTCTATTTCGTAAAACAGTTATAAAAGTAGTTCATGTATTCGCAGTTCAAAATATATTTCAAAAGAATTTAATAAAGCAGTTGTAAAAACAGCGCATGTATTCTCAGTCCCAAAAATGTAAAGAGTAAAAGGGAATCAAATGAACTCACCATACTGTATTTTGTAGTAAAAATACATATGACGACATTGAACAACTGAACAATGCAAGGTTAGCCTCGGATTCATGAACCTATAACATTTGTATATATATTAACACATATAATTGTAATCGAATAAATTCATATATTATTATTAGTGATGTACTTGTTATATTTAATAATTTATAAGTATTATTAATTATTTATATATAGAATTATTAATATAGTTAGGTTATGTAATTTAAGTATATTTTCATATCTATAATCTTTATTTTAATACTTATAATCTTAACAACGTCATTTAAAAAAACTTTTATTTTCATAATCAATATTATTTTAATAATAATGATATAGATGATGATAATAATAATAATAATAATAATAATAATAATAATAATAATAATAATAATAATAATAATAACAATAATAATAATAGAGGACTACCTTTAAAAGCTTTTTCCTAAAAAAAATGCCTCTGACAAGGCTCGAACCCGCGACCTCTCGCCACCCGACACACACCCTAAACCATTTAGCTGTTTCATTTTATCTATTCTAATTCATATCCGAATTTATTTAAACCCCTATTTTGTAGTGACCCGAACTTTTCCATTTTATATATATTAATTGAGATTGATATTTACATGATTAAATGTTTCTAACATGTTAAGCAATCAAACTTGTTAAGACTTGATTAATTGAAATATGTTTCATATAGACAATTGACCACCCAAGTTGACCGGTGATTCACGAACGTTAAAACTTGTAAAAACTATATGATGACATATATATGGATATATATATAGTTAACATGATACTATGATAAGTAAACATATCATTAAGTATATTAACAATGAACTACATATGTAAAAACAAGACTACTAACTTAATGATTTTTAAACGAGACATATATATAACGATTATCGTTGTAAAGACATTTAATGTATATATATCATATTAAGAGATATTCATACATGATAATATCATGATAATATAATAATTTAAAATCTCATTTGATATTATAGACATTGGGTTAACAACATTTAACAAGATCGTTAACCTAAAGGTTTCAAAACAACACTTACATGTAACGACTAACGATGACTTAACGACTCAGTTAAAATGTATATACATGTAGTGTTTTAATATGTATTTATACACTTTTGAAAGACTTCAATACACTTATAAAAATACTTCTACTTAACAAAAATGCTTACAATTACATCCTCGTTCAGTTTCATCAACAATTCTACTCGTATGCACCCGTATTCGTACTCGTACAATACACAGCTTTTAGATGTATGTACTATTGGTAGATACACTCCAATTATCAGCTCTTAGCAGCCCATGTGAGTCACCTAACACATGTGGGAACCATCATTTGGCAACTAGCATGAAATATCTCATAAAATTACAAAAATATGAGTAATCATTCATGACTTATTTACATGAAAACAAAATTACATATCCTTTATATCTAATCCATACACCAACGACCAAAAACACCTACAAACACTTTCATTCTTCAATTTTCTTCATCTAATTGATCTCTCTCAAGTTCTATCTTCAAGTTCTAAGTGTTCTTCATATATTCTACAAGTTCTAGTTACATAAAATCAAGAATACTTTCAAGTTTGCTAGCTCACTTTCAATCTTGTAAGGTGATCATCCAACCTCAAGAAATCTTTGTTTCTTACAGTAGGTTATCATTCTAATACAGGGTAATAATCATATTCAAACTTTGGTTCAATTTCTATAACTATAACAATCTTATTTCAAGTGATGATCTTACTTGAACTTGTTTTCGTGTCATGATTCTGCTTCAAGAACTTCGAGCCATCCAAGGATCCGTTGAAGCTAGATCCATTTTTCTCTTTTCTAGTAGGTTTATCCAAGGAACTTAAGGTAGTAATGATGTTCATAACATCATTCGATTCATACATATAAAGCTATCTTATTCGAAGGTTTAAACTTGTAATCACTAGAACATAGTTTAGTTAATTCTAAACTTGTTCGCAAACAAAAGTTAATCCTTCTAACTTGACTTTTAAAATCAACTAAACACATGTTCTATATCTATATGATATGCTAACTTAATGATTTAAAACCTGGAAACACGAAAAACACCGTAAAACCGGATTTACGCCGTCGTAGTAACACTGCGGGCTGTTTTGGGTTAGTTAATTAAAAACTATGATAAACTTTGATTTAAAAGTTGTTATTCTGAGAAAATGATTTTTATTATGAACATGAAACTATATCCAAAAATTATGGTTAAACTCAAAGTGGAAGTATGTTTTCTAAAATGGTCATCTAGACGTCGTTCTTTCGACTGAAATGACTACCTTTACAAAAACGACTTGTAATTTATTTTTCCGACTATAAACCTATAGTTTTCCTGTTTAGATTCATAAAATAGAGTTCAATATGAAACCATAGCAATTTGATTCACTCAAAACGGATTTAAAATGAAGAAGTTATGGGTAAAACAAGATTGGATAATTTTTCTCATTTTAGCTACGTGAAAATTGGTAACAAATCTATTCCAACAATAACTTAATCAACTTGTATTGTATATTATGTAATCTTGAGATACCATAGACACGTATACAATGTTTCGACCTATCATGTCGACACATCTATATATATTTCGGAACAACCATAGACACTCTATATGTGAATGTTGGAGTTAGCTATACAGGGTTGAGGTTGATTCCAAAATATATATAGTTTGAGTTGTGATCAATACTGAGATACGTATACACTGGGTCGTGGATTGATTCAAGATAATATTTATCGATTTATTTCTGTACATCTAACTGTGGACAACTAGTTGTAGGTTACTAACGAGGACAGCTGACTTAATAAACTTAAAACATCAAAATATATTAAAAGTGTTGTAAATATATTTTGAACATACTTTGATATTTATGTATATATTGTTATAGGTTCATGAATCAACCAGTGGCCAAGTCTTACTTCCCGACGAAGTAAAAATCTGTGAAAGTGAGTTATAGTCCCACTTTTAAAATCTAATATTTTTGGGATGAGAATACATGCAGGTTTTATAAATGATTTACAAAATAGACACAAGTACGCGAAACTACATTCTATGGTTGAATTATCGAAATCGAATATGCCCCTTTTTATTAAGTCTGGTAATCTAAGAATTAGGGAACAGACACCCTAATTGACGCGAATCCTAAAGATAGATCTATTGGGCCTAACAAACCCCATCCAAAGTACCGGATGCTTTAGTACTTCGAAATTTATATCATATCCGAAGGGTGTCCCGGAATGATGGGGATATTCTTATATATATGCATCTTGTTAATGTCGGTTACCAGGTGTTCACCATATGAATGATTTTTATCTCTATGTATGGGATGTGTATTGAAATATGAAATCTTGTGGTCTATTGTTACGATTTGATATATATAGGTTAAACCTATAACTCACCAACATTTTTGTTGACGTTTAAAGCATGTTTATTCTCAGGTGAATACTAAGAGATTCCGCTGTTGCATACTAAAATAAGGACAAGATTTAGAGTCCATGTTTGTATGATATTGTGTAAAAACTCCATTCAAGAAACTGATTTCGATGTAACATATTTGTATTGTAAACCATTATGTAATGGTTGTGTGTAAACAGGATATTTTAGATTATTATTATTTGATAATCTACGTAAAGCTTTTTAAACCTTTATTTATGAAATAAAGGTTATGGTTTGTTTTAAAAATGAATGCAGTCTTTGAAAAACATCTCATATAGAGGTCAAAACCTCGCAACGAAATCAATTAATATGGAACGTTTTTAATCAATAAGAACGGGACATTTCAGTTGGTATCCGAGCGTTGGTCTTAGAGAACCAAAAAATTTGCATTAGTGTGTCTTATCGAGTTTATTAGGATGCATTAGTGAGTCTGGACTTCGACCGTGTTTTCTTTAAAAATGATTGCTTAACATTTTTGTTGGAAACTATATATTATTAACATGTATATATTATGTGATATATTAATCTCTTAACATGTTTGATATTATGTGATAGATGTCTACTTCTAGAACAAGTCCCATTGACTCACCTAATAATAATGAAGAGTCAAATGTAAATTGGAATGATTCGTGGACTGATTCACAAGTTCCCGAAGAAGAACCGGAAGAAGAATCAGAACCGGAAGAAGAATCAGAACCGGAAGAGGAGGAACCGGAGGAGGAAATAGAACCGGTGGGGGAAATAATAAAACGGTTAAGTAAAAGAAAATCCTCAACCAACCGACCAAGGTTAATTATGGTCAATGGTGTTTCCGCCAAGGAAGCAAAATATTGGGAGGATTACCAATTCTCCGATGAATCGGATTCCGATGATGTTATAGAAATTACCCCAACTAAATTTAAAAAGGCAAAAGAAAATAATAAGGGAAAGGGCATAAAAATAGAGAAATCTAATTCCAACCCCGATGAACTTTATATGTATCGTCAACCTCCGAAGCCCTTAAGTTGTAACAATGAACCGGGAACCTCTAAACCACCAGGTTTTTCTAAACCGTTGTGGAAAACGACAGCTCGTATTAGGGGAACATCATATATCCCTAGAAACTTGGCAAAACGAACCAAAACCGAAGAAGAAGAAATGAGCGAGTCGGAATAAGATAGTTGTATTCGTGTGGTGTAATATATGTAATATAGTGTGCTTATGCTTTATGATATATGTAAAAATTGCTTGTATTAATAAGTATTTTTTTTTTTTATGAATCTAACTCTTGTCTATTTTACAGTATAAAAACACAAAATGGATAGACAACCCAATATTTTAAGAGACCTACCCGGAGACATGATTGATGAAATCTTATCTAGAGTCGGTCAGAATTCTTCGGCACAACTATTTAAGGCGAGATCAGTTTGTAAGACATTCGAAGAACGTTCCAAGAATGCCTTGGTTTATAAAAGGCTTTCGTTCGAAAGATGGGGGATATCACATTGGGAAATCCATAAGTTACGATGTGTTTACTTTGACGCATATATTGCGGGGAACCCAAATGCTATTTTACGCAATGGGTTAAGAAATTATTTTGACTCAATATATCCGAATATTGGACTTCGTGATTTAGAAAAAGCGGCTAACATGCAACATAAAGAAGCATGTTATGCTTACGGATTAGTAATGTTCGCTTCTCACCAAAGTGAGAACAAGAACATCGGGCTACAACTATTAAACAAAACGTTCCCACAAGTGACGGAGTCGGTAATTGGGGTAAGAAATGAGGTTTTTAGATTGTTACGGGACTGTTGGACATTACGTAACCCTCATCCCTTTGACGACGTTACAACACGCTGTCTTATCAACGGCCATAACCGTTATGTTCCACAAGACCAAGGATGGGAAGTAGTCCTAGTAAAACCAGAATGCATGACTTGTTTCTGGACGTATGAATTACGTGTCTTTATTGCCTTTGCTGAACGACTTGTGTACTAGCTAGAATTATCTTCACAACCATCTTGTATCAAATTTATTGTGTGCTATATTTCATGCTATATGTAAAATAAGCGGTATTGTAAGTTTGTAAAATATTGTGTAAAAGTTTGAACGCGAAATATTATTATAATCAGTTTTTCATATAGAATTGTAGTAGTTGAATTGTATATTAGCTACTAAGTATGAACTTAACGGGTAGGTACTACCCGAATTTAAACTTATAAAACGCTAATATGAAGAAAAAGCTTTTATAAATGAGTTCATATTATGCTACGAAATACTATTAACTACTCTTAATATTCTGTATGATTAACTTGTTCCATTTGACTATTTTGAAGAAAATGGCACCGACTACTCGACACACCGTGAATATGAATGAAGAGGAATTCTGTACTTTTCTAGCTTCAAACATAGCCGCAGTACAGGCTGCGCTACATACCAACAATAACCTTGGATCTAGCAGTACATGAAATCGTGTAGGATGCACCTACAAAGAATTCACTGCCTGCAAACCTTTGGAATTTGATGGAACCGAAGGACCGATCGAATTGAAACGGTGGACCGAGAAGGTCGAATCGGTGTTTGCCATAAGTAAGTGTACTGAAGAGGACAAAGTGAAGTACGCTACGCATACCTTCACAGGTTCTGCGTTAACATGGTGGAATACCTATCTAGAGCAAGTGGGACAAGACGATGCGTACGCACTACCGTGGTCAGCATTCAAGCACTTGATGAATGAGAAGTACCGTGCCAGAACTGAGGTCAATAAGCTCAAGACAGAACTTAGAGGGTTACGAACCCAAGGATTTGATATTACCACGTACGAAAGACGATTCACAGAATTGTGCCTATTGTGTCCGGGAGCATTCGAAGATGAGGAAGAGAAGATCGACGCGTTTGTGAAAGGATTACCGGAAAGAATCCAAGAAGATATAAGTTCACACGAGCCCGCCTCCATACAACAGGCATGTAGAATGGCTCACAAACTAGTGAACCCGATTGAAGAAAGAATTAAAGAACAGACTGCTGAAGAGGCCAATGTGAAGCAAGTCAAAAGAAAGTGGGAGGAAAACGGTGATAAGAATCATCAATACAACAACAACAGCAATTACAATAATAATCGCAACAATTATCCCTGCAATTGCAACATCAATCGCAACTACAACAAACGACCCAACAACAACAACAACAACAACAACAACAGCAACTACAACAATCATCCCAACAACAATAATAACCGCAACAACAACAACAATCAGAAGCAGCTATGCCAAAGGTGTGAAAAGTATCACTCGGGGTTCTGCACCAAATTTTGCAACAAGTGTAAAAGAAATGGTCATAGCGCAGCGAAGTGTGAGGTCTACGGACCAGGGGTTAATAAAACGAAAGGAATAAATGGTGTCGGAATGAGTAATGGCGGAGCAAGTAGTGTCGGAGCAAGTTATGCCAATGTAGTTTGTTATAAATGTGGAAAACCGAGCCACATTATTAGAAATTGCCCGAACCAGGAGAACACGAATGGACAAGGCCGCGGAAGAGTTTTCAATATTAATGCGGCAGAGGCACAGGAAGACCCGGAGCTTGTTACGGGTACGTTTCTTATTGACAATAAATCTGCTTACGTTTTATTTGATTCGGGTGCGGATAGAAGCTATATGAGTAGAGATTTTTGTGCTAAATTAAATTTTCCATTGACGCCTTTGGATAGTAAATTTTTACTCGAATTAGCAAATGGTAAATTAATTTCAGCAGATAATATATGTCGGAATCGAGAAATTAAACTGGTTAGCGAAACATTTAAGATTGATTTGATACCAGTAGAGTTAGGGAGTTTTGATGTGATAATCGGTATGGACTGGTTGAAAGAAGTGAAAGCAGAGATCGTTTGTTACAAAAATGCAATTCGCATTATACGAAAAAAGGAAAACCCTTAATGGTGTAAGGAGAAAAGGGCAACACGAAGCTACATCTTATTAGTAATTTGAAGGCACAAAAACTAATAAGAAAAGGTTGCTATGCTGTTCTAGCACACGTCGAGAAAGTACAAACTGAAGAAAAGAGCATCAATGATGTTCCCATTGCAAAAGAATTTCCCGATGTATTTCCGAAAGAATTACTGGGATTACCCCCACATCGATCCGTTGAATTTCAAATAGATCTTGTACTAGGAGCTGTACCAATAGCTCGTGCTCCTTACAGACTCACACCCAGCGAGATGAAAGAACTGCAAAGCCAATTACAAGAACTTTTAGAGCGTGGTTTCATTCGACCAAGCACATCACCGTGGGGAGCTCCTGTTTTGTTTGTCAAGAAGAAAGATGGTACATTCAGGTTGTGTATCGACTACCGAGAGTTGAACAAACTTACCATCAAGAACCGCTACCCACTACCGAGAATCGACGACTTATTTGATCAACTACAAGGCTCGTCTGTTTATTCAAAGATTGACTTACGTTCCGGGTATCATCAAATGCGGGTGAAAGAAGATGATATTCCAAAGACTGCTTTCAGAACACGTTACGGTCATTACGAGTTTATGGTCATGCCGTTTGGTTTAAGTAATGCACCACCTGTGTTCATGGACCTTATGAACCGAGTGTGTGGACCATACCTTGACAAGTTTGTCATTGTTTTCATTGATGACATACTTATTTACTCAAAGAATGACCAAGAACACGGTGAACATTTGAGAAAGGTGTTAGAAGTATTGAGGAAGGAAGAATTGTACGCTAAGTTTTCAAAGTGTGCATTTTGGTTGGAAGAAGTTCAATTCCTCGGTCACATAGTGAACAAAGAAGGTATTAAGGTGGATCCGGCAAAGATAGAAACTGTTGAAAAGTGGGAAACCCCGAAAACTCCGAAACACATACGCCAGTTTTTAGGACTAACTGGTTACTACAGAAGGTTCATCCAAGACTTTTCCAGAATAGCAAAACCCTTGACTGCATTAACGCATAAAGGGAAGAAATTTGAATGGAATGATGAACAAGAGAAAGCGTTTCAGTTATTGAAGAAAAAGCTAACTACGGCACCTATATTGTCATTGCCTGAAGGGAATGATGATTTTGTGATTTATTGTGACGCATCAAAGCAAGATCTCGGTTGTGTATTAATGCAACGAACGAAGGTGATTGCTTATGCGTCTAGACAATTGAAGATTCACGAACAAAATTATACGACGCATGATTTGGAATTAGGCGCGGTTGTTTTTGCATTAAAGACTTGGAGGCACTACTTATATGGGGTCAAAAGTATTATATATACCGACCACAAAAGTCTTCAACACATATTTAATCAGAAACAACTGAATATGAGGTAGCGTAGGTGGATTGAATTATTGAATGATTACGACTTTGAGATTCGTTACCACCCGGGGAAGGCAAATGTGGTAGCCGACGCCTTGAGCAGAAAGGACAGAGAACCCATTCGAGTAAAATCTATGAATATAATGATTCACACTAACCTTACTACTCAAATAAAGGAGGCGCAACAAGGAGTTTTAAAAGAGGGAAATTTAAAGGATGAAATACCCAAAGGATCGGAGAAGCATCTTAATATTCGGGAAGACGGAACCCGGTATAGGGCTGAAAGAATTTGGGTACCAAAATTTGGAGATATGAGAGAAATGGTACTTAGAGAAGCTCATAAAACCAGATACTCAATACATCCTGGAACGGGGAAGATGTACAAGGATCTTAAGAAACATTTTTAGTGGCCAGGTATGAAAAGCCGATATTGCTAAATATGTAGGAGAATGTTTGACATGTTCTAAGGTCAAAGCTGAACATCAGAAACCATCAGGTCTACTACAACAACCTGAAATCCCAGAATGGAAATGGGAAAACATTACCATGGATTTCATTACTAAATTGCCAAGGACTGCAAGTGGTTATGATACTATTTGGGTAATAGTTGATCGTCTCACCAAGTCAGCACACTTCCTGCCAATAAGAGAAGATGACAAGATGGAGAAGTTAGCACGACTGTATTTGAAGGAAGTCGTCTCCAGACATGGAATACCAATCTCTATTATCTCTGATAGGGATGGCAGATTTATTTCAAGATTCTGGCAGACATTACAGCAAGCATTAGGAACTCGTCTAGACATGAGTACTGCCTATCATCCACACACTGATGGGCAGAGCGAAAGGATGATACAAACGCTTGAAGACATGCTACAAGCATGTGTTATTGATTTCGGAAACAGTTGGGATCGACATCTACCGTTAGCAGAATTTTCCTACAACAACAGCTACCATTCAAACATTGAGATGGCGCCGTTTGAAGCACTTTATGGTAGAAAGTGCAGGTCTCCGATTTGTTGGAGTGAAGTGGGGGATAGACAGATTACGGGTCCGGAGATTATACAAGAAACTACCGAGAAGATCATCCAAATTCAACAACGGTTGAAAACCGCCCAAAGTCGACAAAAGAGCTACGCTGACATTAAAAGAAAAGATATAGAATTTGAAATTGGAGAGATGGTCATGCTTAAAGTTGCACCTTGGAAAGGCGTTGTTCGATTTGGTAAACGAGGGAAATTAAATCCAAGGTATATTGGACCATTCAAGATTATTGATCGTGTCGGACCAGTAGCTTACCGACTTGAGTTACCTCAAAAACTCGCGGCTGTACATAACACTTTCCACGTCTCAAATTTGAAGAAATGTTTTGCTAAAGAAGATCTCATTATTCCGTTAGATGAAATCCAAATCAACAAAAAACTTCAATTCATCGAAGAACCCGTTGAAATAATGGATCGTGAGGTTAAAAGACTTAAGAAAAACAAGATACCAATTGTTAAGGTTCGATGGAATGCTCATAGAGGATCCGAGTTCACCTGGGAGCGTGAAGATCATATGAAGAAGAAATACCCGCATCTATTTCCAGAAGATTCGTCAACACCTTCAACAGCTTAAAATTTCGGGACGAAATTTATTTAACGGGTAGGTACTGTAGTGACCTGAACTTTTACATGTTTATATATATTAATTGAGATTGATATTTACATGATTAAATGTTTTCAACATGTTAAGCAATCAAACTTGTTAAGACTTGATTAATTGAAATATGTTTCATATAGACAATTGACCACCCAAGTTGACCGGTGATTCACGAACGTTAAAACTTGTAAAAACTATATGATGACATATATATGGATATATATATAGTTAACATGATACTATGATAAGTAAACATATCATTAAGTATATTAACAATGAACTACATATGTAAAAACAAGACTACTAACTTAATGATTTTTAAACGAGACATATATGTAACGATTATCGTTGTAAAGACATTTAATGTATATATATCATATTAAGAGATATTCATACATGATAATATCATGATAATATAATAATTTAAAATCTCATTTGATATTATAAACATTGGGTTAACAACATTTAACAAGATCGTTAACCTAAAGGTTTCAAAACAACACTTACATGTAACGACTAACGATGACTTAACGACTCAGTTAAAATGTATATACATGTAGTGTTTTAATATGTATTTATACACTTTTGAAAGACTTCAATACACTTATTAAAATACTTCTACTTAACAAAAATGCTTACAATTACATCCTCGTTCAGTTTCATCAACAATTCTACTCGTATACACCCGTATTCGTACTCGTACAATACACAGCTTTTAGATGTATGTACTATTGGTAGATACACTCCAATTATCAGCTCTTAGCAGCCCATGTGAGTCACCTAACACATGTGGGAACCATCATTTGGCAACTAGCATGAAATATCTCATAAAATTACAAAAATATGAGTAATCATTCATGACTTATTTACATGAAAACAAAATTACATATCCTTTATATCTAATCCATACACCAACGACTAAAAACACCTAAAAACACTTTCATTCTTCAATTTTATTCATCTAATTGATCTCTCTCAAGTTCTATCTTCAAGTTCTAAGTGTTCTTCATATATTCTACAAGTTCTAGTTACATAAAATCAAGAATACTTTCAAGTTTGCTAGCTCACTTCCAATCTTGTAAGGTGATCATCCAACCTCAAGAAATATTTGTTTCTTACAGTAGGTTATCATTCTAATACAAGGTAATAATCATATTCAAACTTTGGTTCAATTTCTATAACTATAACAATCTTATTTCAAGTGATGATCTTACTTGAACTTGTTTTCGTGTCATGATTCTGCTTCAAGAAATTCGAGCCATCCAAGGATCCGTTGAAGCTAGATCCATTTTTCTATTTTCCAGTAGGTTTATCCAAGAAACTTAAGGTAGTAATGATGTTTATAACATCATTCGATTCATACATATAAAGCTATCTTATTCGAAGGTTTAAACTTGTAATCACTAGAACATAGTTTAGTTAATTCTAAACTTGTTTGCAAACAAAAGTTAATCCTTCTAACTTGACTTTTAAAATCAACTAAACACATGTTCTATATCTATATGATATTCTAACTTAATGATTTAAAACCTGGAAACACGAAAAACACCGTAAAACCGGATTTACGCCGTCGTAGTAACACTGCGGGCTGTTTTAGGTTAGTTAATTAAAAACTATGATAAACTTTGATTTAAAAGTTGTTATTCTGAGAAAATGATTTTTATTATGAACATGAAACTATATCCAAAAATTATGGTTAAACTCAAAGTGGAAGTATGTTTTCTAAAATGGTCTTCTAGACGTCGTTCTTTCGACTGAAATGACTACCTTTACAAAAACGACTTGTAATTTATTTTTATGACTATAAACCTATACTTTTTCTGTTTAGATTCATAAAATAGAGTTCAATATGAAACCATAGCAATTTGAATCACTCAAAACGGATTTAAAATGAAGAAGTTATGGGTAAAACAAGATTGGATAATTTTTCTCATTTTAGCTACGTGAAAATTGGTAACAAATCTATTCCAACCATAACTTAATCAACTTGTATTGTATATTATATAATCTTGAGATACCATAGACACGTATACAATGTTTCGACCTATCATGTCGACATATCTATATATATTTCGGAACAACCATAGACACTCTATATGTGAATGTTGGAGTTAGCTATACAGGGTTGAGGTTGATTCCAAAATATATATAGTTTGAGTTGTGATCAATACTGAGATACGTATACACTGGGCCGTGGATTGATTCAAGATAATATTTATTGATTTATTTCTGTACATCTAACTGTGGACAACTAGTTGTAGGTTACTAACGAGGACAGCTGACTTAATAAACTTAAAACATCAAAATATATTAAAAGTGTTGTAAATATATTTTGAACATACTTTGATATATATGTATATATTGTTATAGGTTCGTGAATCAACCAGTGGCCAAATCTTACTTCCTGACGAAGTAAAAATCTGTGAAAGTGAGTTATAGTCCCACTTTTAAAATCTAATATTTTTGGGATGAGAATACATGCAGGTTTTATAAATGATTTACAAAATAGACACAAGTACGTGAAACTACATTCTATGGTTGAATTATCGAAATCGAATATGCCCCTTTTTATTAAGTCTGGTAATCTAAGAATTAGGGAACAGACACCCTAATTGACGCGAATCCTAAAGATAGATCTATTGGGCCTAACAAACTCCATCCAAAGTACCGGATGCTTTAGTACTTCGAAATTTATATCATATCCGAAGGGTGTCCTGGAATGATGGGGATATTCTTATATATATGCATCTTGTTAATGTCGGTTACCAGGTGTTCACCATATGAATGATTTTTATCTCTATGTATGGGATGTGTATTGAAATATGAAATCTTGTGGTCTATTGTTACGATTTGATATATATAGGTTAAACCTATAACTCACCAACATTTTTGTTGACGTTTAAAGCATGTTTATTCTCAGGTGAATACTAAGAGCTTCCGCTGTTGCATACTAAAATAAGGGCAAGATTTGGAGTCCATGTTTGTATGTTATTGTGTAAAAACTGCATTCAAGAAACTGATTTCGATGTAACATATTTGTATTGTAAACCATTATGTAATGGTCGTGTGTAAACAGGATATTTTAGATTATCATTATTTGATAATCTACGTAAAGCTTTTTAAACCTTTATTTATGAAATAAAGGTTATGGTTTGTTTTAAAAATGAATGCAGTCTTTGAAAAACGTCTCATATAGAGGTCAAAACCTCGCAACGAAATCAATTAATATGGAACGTTTTTAATCAATAAGAATGGGACATTTCATATTTCTGTTCTCTTCATCTTCTTAATCTATTATCATTATCTACAGCATCATCGTCATGATCGCATCATCATGTATCATCTTATTATCATCATCGTCATATTTAACGCATCATTATCAACATCTATATCGAATATATTTACTATCTTCATTACCGTCTATAATCATCACCATATTAAGACATCATCATTCGATCATTATCACCATCGTTAATAAATTTTTATTTTTTTTAAATCCGTAATACTACTATCGTGACCTTACATAAAATCACATCATACTTCGTTCATCTCCTCGTCATCATCTCTACCATTTTAGCATCATCTTTACCACAATTCATCGTCTTTTCCATCTGTCATTATCATTATTGTTGTTGTTTCAGGAACGAAGAGAGTAGTAGTGGTTCGATGATGGATGTGTTGGACAGAATCCAGAAACAGAAATGGAAACAATAAGTAACGAAGCAGCAGTGATATGTTTCGAGCAAGTCACGATTAGCAGGTCGTGGCCCAATAAGGTAGCCCAACAGTGTGTACATGGCCCGATATGCACAATAAATTCATTAAAACGGCCCAACTACAAAACAATCCAACATAGAATGTATTAAAGGAACTGCCCGCTGGATTTTGGGAATGTGGGGTTCGGTTTGCTTTTGTGTTTGTCGGCCAAAAGGAAAAGTGACGGCATAATTAACGGCACCCACTAACAATTTGCAATATTAAATTCTTCGATCAGTTGTAATGTAAATAAATTAAAAGGCCTGCAATAGTTTAATCACTTATCTCCATTTCTGTGAAAAAAAACGTATTGCAGCAGTGATAGTTAAAATAACGAACGAGTAACAGGTTGTTTTGTGGGGTGTCGACAATTACTCAAACCAAAAAATATAACCATGGTAGCATCGGTGATGGTTTCAGTGGGTTTAAATTGATGGTCCATGGTGGCGATTTGAAGGTGACGGGGTGACTGTAATGGCGGACGAGTGGTCTCTCCGATGGTGGTGGTGATCGGTTACAAGGGATGAGAGTGGTGCCATCAACAGCGAGAAGGAAAGAAAAATAAAAATAAATAAAAGTTTGATTGTGGTTCATGAAGAAGAAACAGAAAAACCGAAGGTGAATGTTAGTTTTGTGGTGCCAGAAGGTGGTGGTTAGGACTAGGTTGTAGGTGGTGGTAATGGAGGTTATAATGGTGAGGTGATGAAAATGGTGATCAAGGTGGTGTTATTCAGGTGGGTTTCGTACGATGATAAAGAGAGGGAGAGAAAGATAAAGAGAGAAAGGTTTTGGTGTTCTTGGATTTGGTTGTGGGTTTTGTTCATAACAGAAAAATGAAACAAGTAAAAAGGTGATGGTTGTTAAATAGTAACTTGGTGTTCTTGGTTTGAAATAGAAATGACACAAAGAAGGTAGTGGTTATATAGTGTTCAAGAGTAGTGAAAAGTAGCGGGTGAAAGTGGTGGTGATCCATTGGTTTTGAGCAAGAAGTTGATGGTGATGCTTGGCGGTTTTTGTAGTGTTTGAGGTGGTGGAAGCGATGGTAGTCCGAATGGAGCATGAAGGTGATGATGTAGTAATCTACGTGACGGATTGTTCATGGTGGGTTTGAGGTGTAGGGATGGCGGCTTTGATTGTGATGGTCCCGGTGGTGATGGTGGCGATTGCAGGTGTCTCGGTGGAGGTCGATCATATAGCAGAGAAGAGCTTGATAGTTTTCTTTCATATATGCATGAGTGTATAAGTTTATGTGTATAGAATATAGAGAGTGATGGAGATAAAAGCACAAATACAGTGAATGGTCACGAACATAATTCTCATTGATTGATAACTCTCATTCACGGATGTAATTATCAATTTAAAGTAATAATATAATATTAATAATAATTTACATAATAATCAAACATGATTAAACAGAATAGCCATCGAAGAATTTGAATTGTTTCTACCGACAGTTAGAATGGATATTATTTCGTGGTCCGTTGTTCATCAGTGACGGATAAAAATGTTCTGAAAAATCCCATATTTTTAAATTAATTATATTTATTTATTTTGGTCATTATGGTATAAAATTCGATCATTAATTTATTTAATAAAAATTACATCAACTGTCCCTCTCATTTCTGGGTAAAATATAAAAAGTGTTCAAATTTATTATTTAGCTTCTAAATATATTTTTAATAGGCCTATGATTCATATAACTCTTTTTTCGGATCACCGTTTATTTTAAAATTATATAAGTTTGAATTTATCTTGCTTAATATCGATCGTCTGACAAACGTGTGCTATTATTGTTTACTAATTAAATTCGAAACCATATAAATATACATTCAATATATCTTACATATGTACATAGATTTATAATAATAATAATATCATATATTATTTTATTTATATAATTAATTAACTCATATAATATTTTAATTAATATATATATATATATATATATATATATATATATATATATATATATATATATATATATATATATATATATATATATATCATTTACAAATAGTGGTTCGTGAATCGTCGGGAATAGTCGAAGGGTTTTTGCATATAGGATAATAGTTCAAAAATTTTTGAGACTCAATATTACAGAGTTTGCTTATCGTGTCGAGATCATATAAAGATTAAGTTTAAATTTGGTCGGAAATTTTCGGGTCGTCACAGTACCTACCCGTTAAAGAAATTTTGTTCCGAAATTTGAGTGGGATGGTCATGGATGACAATAAGTATGTTTTCATGACACATATGAATTGATTAATAGATTTTTATCATCAGTGGTTAATATGGATAAAACAATTTGATTTTTACGAAGAGTACGAGTGAAGCTATCACAAAAGAGTGAAATAAAAGAAATAACGTTTCGTCATATCTTTTGACGCAGATAAGGTTGATTTCCGGAGTTTAAGGGATTTAGAGGAAATCTTCGAAATCTAAAAAAAATTTGATTCTTCAGCGAATAAGGAAATTAAGATTTCTATAATTAAATACGGTGATCTGCCTCGATTACTCTGTCTGATGTTCCCATTATAAATTCAACTTTTTCTGTTCCATTATTCTCAACATTTCTATACTTTTTTTCTTAGTTCATACATGAAAAATGCTTAATCCAGTTCTAATCCATGATATTTTCCTAATTATCATTCCTGTCATCCTCCTTTTCAATCTTCCACCAGAAAAATATGTCTACTTCTACTAGTACCTTGGGTGATACTATTCTTAATTATACCGTGTCTTTATATTGCTATTCGCATTAATATCCACGGTTTGTAACCTCCATGTTGTTATTGGGCTTTATATTTTCTCTTATATTTTGGAGCTCTTTGCCTTTTTTATTTTCTTCTCGACCTCTAGTAAAGCGAGTAACAGTCCAGAATTCGTAATTATAGAGTTTCGAATGAACCTGACTAATGTTCTAAGATAGAAACTGTATTAGCACGACTTTGACTGGTTAAATTACTAGAATTCCAAAGAAAAGATAGAACTATCAAGAAATTACGTTCTTGATATGTTTGAAGATTAGGTAGAATGTAAGAGTCGTGTAACATGGCACATGATGACGTTATGATCTGTGAATTATCACGTCCCATTAGAAACTCAGCATGACTTACTGTAATATAATCACGTTGATCAAGTGTCATTATATTATACTAACTCATGCATCAGTTCCCAACACTACTTCAAAAACATTCATAATTCAAATTTGAATTTTTTTAGAATTTTAGAAACTAAAACAGTTTCTTTTATGATATAAGACAGATAGAGCGGAGAGATAATTAATATCGGACAAGAATATTTATGAAGATATCTTCAGAAATATTAAGGATATTAATAAAGAAAGATACGATAATATCTTAGAATTTTCAGAATCAAATTGTGATGAAGAAATTCATTCACGATGATTTAGAGCGGTTAAGGAGTAAGGTATTCGCTAAAGATTTCATCCGAAACAGAATCATCAGGATTCTTTATGTACAAGTTTAGTCCTTATGATTTGTCCGTAGTCTCCTTAATGGTTTGCTCAATTCATTTTTTTTCAGTATCAAAACTTTTGAGCTTTTTCAGTATATCGCTCTTTATTATCAAACTTTTAACTGTTTAACAGTCTTTAGTTTTTTTCAGAATGAAATATCATAATTTTAAGAGATAAATGTTATATGTATACATATAACTGTTGATGTAGAAACACTGCGAGATTCAAAATACTGATTGCTGATTATCAGTAATTGGTATGGCAATTCTTGTTACAATATGCGGATGAGTTTATGATAAGGTTTTAATGAACATATATAATGGTTTTTCGGAGAGACTTAAACCAATGAGTAATGAAGTTGCTGGTAAGTTTACTGCTAGTGTGGTGGAATATAAACGGTTCTCCGGTAACGATGATGAAGGGTAACTTATATATCACGGTTATAATAAGGTTAATCCGAATGAAAGTCGAAGTTGTCTTGCTGGAGCTGTGACAAAATTGGCTAGTTTTGAAAAAGAATTGCAATATTATTTTCGGTAATAACAATGCCAAAAGAGCTAGCACAGATACGTGTTAAACGTTTACTCAGGTTCCGAGTGTTTTCAGGTGCATAACTATATGCATAAATCTTTTCTTCCGTAGATGAAGTGCGGTTGGTTCATCCTCTCGATTGAGGTGTTTTCAAGAATCATGAAAGGTTTGAACGCAGATTGTAATCATCAAGATACAAATGAGGTTTAAGATGAAATCAAGTGGCAAACTTGAAGAATTGTTTAGTTTCATATGTTATAATCAATATTTTAATTCATTTTAATTGTCCAATGTTGGTAGTCCACAGTTAGCAGTCCACAATTACTAATTCAATAATTCATATATAGTTTATAATATTCGAATTAATTAATACGTATCGTGACCCGTGTACATGTCTCAGACTCGATCACAACTCAAAGTATATATATTATTATAGAATCAACCTCAACCCTGTATAGCTAACTCGATCATTACTGCATATAGAGTGTCTATGGTTATTCCAAATAATATATATAGATGCGTCGATATGATATGTCAAAACCTTGTATACGTGTCCCGATATTTAAAGTGCGTAAAATAAATAACAGAAATTAAATGACGATAAATAAAATTGCGATAATATAAATTGCGATAAATAAATTGTGATAAATAAAATGTAATCAGTTAGCTAGGAACAGTTAGCTAGGAACAGTTAGCGTGGATTCTTAACAAAATTTTCTCATAGTTAATTTGTTTGTTTCTAACAAATTTTATTTTGTCCAATGTTTTCTTCATTATGCCACTTGTTGGATTCTGAAAGGTCAAAATCCAAATATGAAATTGAATGAAAATGGTTATTCTGTGATGAACGGATTCGTACTTCTGTGGTTGTAAGTAGGATAGTAAATGACTATTGAATTAGATTCGAAGAATGTACAGTGTAACTTATTAATGTGAAATCTAAATATTTCTAGGGTATTACCTACCCGTTAAAACATTTTCACTATTAACAGTTTGTACAAAAAAAAATTTAATTACAATCTTTATGAAAATATACTTACATATATATTTTCCTCAGATGTAATCATTGATTTAATGAGTTAATATGATATTAACTCATCTGATTTACCGTTAGAACAAGAATATATAATCTCTAAAACATTAGAGATTACATAATCGTCATGTCGAACGAAGATAAATGATGTAGAACGATATGTAGAATGATGATTATACTCGAGGTACAGATGCTGAGGCGTGTGTTGTTGATGGTACGGGTGCTATTGTTGGTGGTCTTGTTGATGTCGGTGATGTTGCTGAAGCTGGTAGGTTTTGCACCACGTTTTCCAAACTGATTACTCGAGCGTGAAGTTCGTTGACTTCTTCCATTATTCCGGGATGATTGTCGGTCGGAACGAGCGGATGAATGAGGTTTTGAATTTGAGATAGTATATAATCATGGCAAGATATTCAGGTAATGGGGGCGAAAATAGTGTTTTGGATTGGTTCACCGGTGAGTGCTTCAGGTTCTTCGTCAAAACATGAATTTGGTTGATGGAAAGGATCGCCTTCTTTTCGTCTCCATTGATTTAGTAGGCTACGAATCCATCAAATGAATTGCTTGATTCATTCTAGGACACTGCTTTCGGAGCTTAGGTGAAACTCCATATCGGAATAGTTGTCGGAATCCGAGGGATTCGAACTGGTTGAGGGATTCATCTCGTACGATCAAATGAAGGATTTTCGATAAAAAATAGATTATAGGATGTAGATTAGTACCCTGCAATACATAATTTACATATGCATATATAATACTAAAATCCCATACGTTACGGAGGAATCTACGGAAGCTGTCAGGAAAAGGTAACAATAACAAATACGCTAAAATATGAATTTATCTATACACTATCTATGCAATAGAGGTAGTAAGACGTGTCTAGAATTTAAGGATGATAACCAAATAATTTTCGACACTAAATGATAAGCAAAACCTTTGACATGCAGACACGGTCGAAGTCCAGACCCACTAATGCATCTAAACAACTATCAGTTAGACACACTAATGCAAGACCTGGTTCGCTAAGACTACCGCTCTGATACCACATGCAAAGACCCGTCCTAATCCATAAGAATGAATACAATAACATATGATTACATCGCGAGGTATTTGACCTCTATATGATACATTTTACAAACATTGCATTCGTTTTTAAAAGACAAACTTTCATTTCATCGAAAGTTGACAGGCATGCATACCATTTCATAATATCCACTATCCAACTAATATTCACTTAATAATAATCTTGATGAACTCAATGACTAGAATGCAACGTCTTTCGAAATATGTCATGAATGACTCCAATTAATATCTCTAATATGAGCAAATGCACAGCAGAAGATTTCTTTAATACCTGAGAATAAACATGCTTTAAAGTATCAACCAAAAGGTTGGTGAGTTCATAGGTTTATCGTAAACAATAAAATTCATCATTTTAATAGACCCCAAGATTTAATTTTTCCCATTTCCCATAAACATCATGCATAAAATTCATTCATATGGATTGAACACCTGGTAATCGACCTTAACAAGTTACATATAAAATATCCTCATCATTCCGGGACAACTTCGGACATGATAAATTCAACATCATTCCGGGAAAACTTCGGACATTATAAATTCGCCATCATTCCGGAAAAACTTCGGACATGATAAATTCGCCATCATTCCGGGAAAACTTCGGACATGATAAATTCAACATCATTCCGAGAAAACTTCGGACATGATAAATTCGCCATCATTCTGGGAAAACTTCGGACATGATAAATAGGGCATATTCGATTTCGATAATTCAACCATAGAATGTAGTTTCGATTACTTGTGTCTATTTCGTAAAACAGTTATAAAAGTAGTTCATGTATTCGCAGTTCAAAATATATTTCAAAAGCATTTAATAAAGCTGTTGTAAAAATAGCGCATGTATTCTCAGTCACAAAAATGTAAAGAGTAAAAGGGAATTAAATGAACTTACCATATTGTATTTTGTAGTAAAAATACATATGACGACATTGAACAACTGAACAATGCAAGGTTAGCCTCGGATTCACGAACCTATAACATTTGTATATATATTAACACATATAATTGTAATCGAATAAATTCATATATTATTATTAGTGATGTACTTGTTATATGTTAACACCTATTTCCTTATGAGGTAAGGCTTAGTATGTCAACAAGTTACTAGAAGTAATCTAGCTTTAGGAGGGCGGAGTGTTGCCGATTGATTTTTACCCTCGGGAAATAATCCCTGCAGACCCGGTTCACAAGTATAGAAACTTGTGGGGTGGCTTAATCAATCTGTCATCCATAGAGCATAAGAGTGCTAGCCGGATGACTTCTAGTGAGAGAAAGTAGAGAGAGAAAGAGAAGTGAAGTCTCAACTCTCAAAGTTGTCAGAATATCTGAACTGTGTAAAATGACGACCCAAGGGGTCTATTTATAGTGTCAGATCTACCAGATTGCTTGGGGACACGTGTCAGATGATGATATGTTCTGTTACTTGTGATCTAAAATTTACGTTGAAGGTGGCATTCTCTGGCCAGGGCTTACGCGCTAGGAGGCCTTCAGGGCTTACGCATGACGGAGCAGCCTGTACAGCGGAGAACGCTGAACGGAAAACTTCGCAGAATTGTTGTTTCCAGCTTTCCTGATGCTACTTTTATGCAACCATTATGCCTTTTATGTGTGTATACGATAGGATACACCATTAAGTCCCCCCAGTTTAATGACTTAAGCATTTGAAGAATGATTAAGTCGTTAAAGTTTTGAAAACGCATGCCAAACCAGCTTGTTCATTGCCCACTTGCATCGGGGAAAACATTTTAGGCATTAAATGCAGATGAGTTTTACTGACGCTGTTATGATTAATTTTCTACGGCTGAGATCATCCACGCGCCTCCAGCTGTAAAAAGTGTTATTTCGTACCCTTCGTTTAAACTCACCCCTACACGTGTCTTAATCGTGGCCATAAAAATTGCATCGATGAAATCCTATAAAAACCGTCATAACCCTGTTACCATCACTTTTTTACTTTTGCCAAGATCTAAAAAGCATATTTCTCCCCCAAATCTTCATCGCCTTCTTCAATCTTCAACTTTTTAAGGTTTACCGTCTTCCAAGGTCAGTACACTTCATCTTACTGCTATTTTCTTCTTGTTGATATCTTTTACTGTATTATCATGGCTTCTATACGGAGTACTGGCCAAGAGCTCGCTAAGCCTTCTTCGTCAAATACCGCTGACATCCCAGAAGTTAGCACGATGGCTTCATCATTGACAAGTGAATATTTAGATGGCTTAAAGATTGCCTTCCGCCATCTCAATCAATACAACCCTGTTCTTCCTACCAATAGACAAACTGCTGACAACCCTCTCGAGGGGAAAATTACTTTATACGCCTTACAATTTACCCACGGCAACCTCCGTGTTCCCCTTACTAACTTTCTTCTTCACCTTCTTAGATATTATAAGGCATGTCTTAGTCAGATGCATCCCCACGGCCTTCAAAAAATAATCCTTTTTGAAATGTACTGCAATGCTATTAATATAAAGCCTCGCATTAAAGTTTTTATCTCTTTGTTTAGAATTCGCACAATTAGTGATTGCTGGCTTACTATTGATAGTAAGAAAAATAACCATTTTGTTGGTCCGAATAGAGTTTCAAATTTGAAGGACTGGAAAAGTTCATTTTTCTTTGTTGATGAGACCGTTATTCCGGAAGAGTACTCCGTTGTCCGGGAATGGGGTGCTATTGATGCTGGTATAGGAAAGGGCGTTAAGATTTCTCCCTCAGAGCAGCGGATAGTAAATAGCTTGAAAGAGCTCCGTCTTCTGCCCAGATCATACGAAAGGTGTGAGGGAATTCTTGTGCTGTGCAAAGTGAGTCAAGAATGGCCAAGCAATTCTGTGCCAGTACTTCGTGAGAAAAACCAGGTTAGGATGTGATATGATCATCCTATTATATATATAGATTTGTGTCTATTGTTTGTCATGTTTACTTATATTGCTGTTTATGTGTAATTTTTGCAGCCAACTCCGTGATGCAGGTTCGCTCTGCTCTTTTATCCGCTGATCTTGATGATGATGTAGAGGTCACTGCTCGTGACAAAACTGCTGAAAAGCTAGAGGCGGAGAGAGTTGCAGCTGAAACTAAAGCTGCTGCTGATGCTGCTACTGCTGAAAAGGGGAAAGAAATTGTTGTGAGCCGATCAGACAGTGAATCCGGGTCTGAACATACAGACACTGAGCGGACAGCGGATGATACCACCACCGCCGATCAACAAACATCGGGGTCAGTCGACATCACGAGTGAAACTAACCCCACTCCTCCTCCAACCCAAAAGATAATAAAGAAGAGCATAGGCTCTAAAAGGGCGAAGAGTACAGAGGAGGGCAAAAAGCAGAAACGCAGAAGTATGTCCATTCTGTGCTTTCTTGAAAATGCTCATGTTTTTGCGTACAACCGTTATGTTTGTTCATAATGCTAATTTGTTCTTGTTAGTGATTTTAGCAGAGTCAGATGATAGCCAGGGGAAGGCCGCGGAGGGCGGTGAACGAAGGACGGAGGAGAATCTTGAAAGTGAAGGAGAGAAGGGTCTGAAAACGCCTGACCCAAACTTTACTCCATTCGATAAATCTGAATTTCATGAAGATAGACCGGAAGGCAACTCTGCTTATCATTCTCCTCCTCCTAATATCACTAACCCAACTATTACATCCTCCAATGTTCAAGAGCCAACTCTTCCTGCTCATGTGAGGGCATTGCAAGCCATCATTGCAAATCCTGCCACTAAGGATAAAGAATTTGCAACTCTTCTTCAGGTATGACTGATAAGATCTTCTGCATGTATATGTTTGTAATTTATTGATGTGAGTTGCCTGAAAGTACTCATAATTTTTTTTTCTTGTACAGGGTTGTGTTATCCCTGAGCTGAAACCCCAATTCACCGCTCTCCGTTCTGATCAACTCAGGGAATCAACTATGGCAGCTCATGTACTACTAACCAATCATCTGGACTCTATGCTGCAACTGCAGAAGCATCAAGAGTCTATTCTTGCTATAGCCCGTAAAGATATTACTGAAGGTGCAAATGCTCGCAAGAGAGCTGCTGATGCTGAGCGTGCCTTGAGTGATGGTCAGGAAATAATGAAGGCTAAAGAAGTTGAGCTAAAAAGTGCTCAAGATGCTGCTGTTGCTCTGCAAGGGGAAAGGGATGTTGAGAAGAAAAGAGTTGAAGAGGAGCAGGTGAAAGTGGGTGAGCTGGAGAAGCAGCTGAATGCAGAGAGAGAAAAGTCTGCTGAGCTTCTCCGGAGGGCGGAGAAAGGCGAAGGTAATTTTACTGAGCTTAAGAAGGGTATACCAGGTCTGATAGCTAAGGTGCTTGGATCCAGTCTTGTAGGGAATCCCTACAATGATTATGTGGATGCTGCCTGCACCCATGCTATCGCTGATGTGACCAGCAAGCTGTTTAAATGCCTTGCTCCCAACCAGACCCCTTCTGCTGCCATTGCCAAACTTATGCCTCCTGGTACTTAGGAAAAGGTTGATGAGACTAAGGACAAATTGATAAATTTGTAGATAAACGTTTATGATGAAGTATGCAGCAAAGAAGATTCATCTGCTCAAGATGTGCTTAGCGTGCAATTTGATTGATTTTTGTAAAAATGTCAAACAATGTTTTGTAATAAATTTCCTTCTGACCTTGACATTATATACATACTGACTTTATTGTGATGACTACGTGTGTTTACATGCTTGTTGCAAATATTTTGATGCTTAATGCTTTAAAACCAATCGATTATGCACCTGAGCATAAAATTTCTATACACAATTGTGCATTGTATAATTGAGCAAATCATTTTGAAAAGTGTATAAGGTAATTCATATGTAGACGCCTTGCAATATTAAGTTTTGCTAAATGAATATGATGTCTGAATTCTGTTACACGCTTTCCGTCATAAAATTAATGAGGAAGAATTATGAAGTGTTTTAGAAGAATGATTACAAATCAATAGACTCTCCATCTTACGCCTTCTGTCATAAAGTATATGAGGAAGAATTATGAAGTGTTTTAGAAGAATGATTACAAATCAATAGACTCTCCGTCTTACGCCTTCCGTCATAAAGTATATGAGGAAGAATTGCTAATTATTTTGCCTTCATACATAAAATATAGAACTTCGTTCTGTGAAGTAAGTTTTTTATAATGTTTGTCATGACAAGTATCTAAGTTTTGTATCATGCCTCGGTGCGTTCTAGTAAAACTTAAACGTTTTCTAGCCGATCCCTTGTGCCTTTACTGGCCGGCACAAAAGCTTCCGCCATCGGAGGTATTTTTTAAAAATACACTCCTTCTGTGGGCAGGTTATAAATGTAATGTTTTACATTTGTCACAGGCAGCACTTTGTTTAAGAAAAATATAAAATTTATTGTTCGGTACTGTGCAGTACATAAACGATTGATGATGAATTTAGGTGGATCAAGCCTAATTAGTACGCCATGAATGTTTAATGTATGCAATTGCTAACATATGCACTGTAAAATAACCACAATGGTTCACAGTAAATTGATAAACGTTGCTCTTCATATAATGCAAAAATATGTTCTTCAAATGCCAAACATGTGTATTTTGGCATGAATACAATGATTGTAAAAGGCAATGTCTTCATAAAAATGCTAAAAAACTGCTCTGATAATAAACTTTTGTTCTTGATAACATGCTGAGATTTGCTTCTTCATACGCTGAGCGCCCAGCGCTATCCGGCCTACACACTTGATTATGGAATGAAAAACTCCTGAACTTCATCATCACTAAACAACCGATCATGCTTTCTCCAGTTTACGTTACCTTTTGGTAAGTTCACAAATGTGGATCTCTCCCTAGCCGGTGCCACATATTGTGAATGTATGGCGGCTACTCCGTTAGGAGTTGGGAACCTGATCTCTGCATGAGCTGTCGATGTTATTGCTCCAAATTTAGCCAACACTGCCCTTCCAAAAAGGACGTTAAACCGAGAATTTCCATCTATGATTGTGAAATCAATTGTTTCTGTTCTCAACAATGGGAATGTGCCCATAACAACTTCTAAACGAATCTGCCCCATGGCATTTACCCGTGCTCCCGTTAATCCAGAAACTTTCAACCTCGTTTGCCTAGCTCTGCTCTGCACATGCCTTGGAAAAGTCTTCAAGCAATGCCAGTAAATGATGTCAGCTTCACTTCCCGTATCTGAGTAGATACAGTTGACAAACTTATTTGCTATTACTGCTGAAATGATCACTGGTTCGACGGACAACGCCCAATTCTGAATTGGCTGAAAGATAATTGGAGCATATCTCCAGCTGTCCAAATTGCTGTTTGTTGATTCACCTTCTTCATAATGACTGTCATTGATCCAAACCATCCTAATTACAACTTCTGGAGTTGTCTCTCGTTCTGTGATCTGGTCTCCGTACTGCGGTTGGTTCCGATTATCTCTTCCGCCATGCTGCTCTCTTCTGTTCTCTCCACGGCGTCCTCTGTTACCATCATTCCTTTGCCACGCAAATTTCCTGCGAGGATCATTCCTCCTGTACTATTTACCAGGCAACAAATGATTCAGTTCTCCTGCCTTGATTTTCGCTATGATTTCTCTCATCAAAGATTTGCAATTGTCTGTATCATGGCCCCAAGCCTCATGGAAATCACACCACAACTCACTATTTGGACCCTCCCTTTCCTCCATAGGTGCTGGAGCATTGAAAGTGGTCCGAATTGGTTCAGTGAAAAGGATTTCCTTCGGAGTTTTGGTAAGCGCCATGATCAACGGGTGCCTTTCTATTGGCCTTCTGTTGTGGTGAAAATCAGTAGGGTGATTGTTTCCTCTCCATCCTCCTTTTGAATTGTCATTCCTTCTCTAGTTTCTGTCAAAATACCGTCCTCTGTTGTGCGGCTTGCTACTACTGCCAGTATCAAACTTGTTCAACCCATGCTCACCAGCTCAAACATGCCTCTGTGCAACCTCCAACGCTTGATGCCATGTTTTTGGCAAGTCATACCGTAATGCATGAACAAGTGCACTAAACCGTCACTGGTCCAAACAGAAAATGAAACCAGATACAAGCTATGATTCTGGACAATCAGGAATCTTCTGTGCTTCAAGTGTATAACGCTTCATAAAATTGCTCAAAGATTCATTATGATGCATTGTGATCTCGTGTGCGTCAAGATGTGTCAGAGTACAGCTCCGTAGATTTTGGTATTGCATCACAAATTTTGCTCTCAAATCAAGAAAACTAGTAATACTCCTTGGCAGCAAACTAGCAAACCATTCGCGTGCCATTTTCTGCAGTACCATAGGAAACATATGGCACGCAGTTTCATCCTCCCAATGCTGCAACCTCATAACACCTTCAAACATAGTCAAAAAATCTTCCGGATCCGTTGTGCCATCATAAACTCCAATTGTTGGTATAGCAAGATTTTTGGGCAATGTATAATTAGCAATTCGATCAATGAAACACTGTGTAGATTCTGCCATGGCTGGTGGCTTGGTAGCTTGCTCTCCAGTAATGAGGGCAAATAAATTGTCCACAGCCACAGCACGAACGGCGGGCTGCGCTAAGCGTTGCTTATACTTTACCGGAGCTGTTTGCTTAAGAATGTCATTTAATAGCAACACTGCCTGCTTCTCTGACATGAACTCATCTTTGTCAATTTCATCATCAGAGTCATTATTATCATAGCTCAGGTCGTTATCATCCTCAGAATCATCAATAAGACTGCCCAGCTTGTCGAGTAGCCTGGATAACTTGTATTTTGATATAGATTGCCTTTTCATTATTTGCTTGTCTCTGCCATCCACCATCCGCCGAAGAGGTATAAATGATGGACATCACCGTGGTTACATCAATGGTCGTCGCTCTGGATTAGTAACAAAATTTGAAAGTCTTTCTGCACTTCTGGCTGTTGTTTCTTCGATTACTGGCCTTTTCTCCGAATTAGTTGCCAAATGTTTAAGCCTTTCTGCAGTTTCAGCAACTGTTTCTTCAATCGTACCATCTAGTGGCTAAACGGGTACATCTTCAACAGTTATCATGTCGTCAGTTGATGGATTGTTTACTGCTTCAAGTACAAATGGAGCTTCAGTTGTTTTTGTTCCTTTTCCGTTTCGTGTGTTCTTTGCATTAGTGGATGGCGCCATTGTTAACACCTATTTCCTTATGAGGTAAGGCTTAGTATGTCAACAAGTTACTAGAAGTAATCTAGCTTTAGGAGGGCGGAGTGTTACCGATTGATTTTTACCCTCGGGAAATAATCCCTGCAGACCCGGTTCACAAGTATAGAAACTTGTAGGGTGGCTTAATCAATCTGTCGTCCGTAGAGCATAAGAGTGCTAGTCGGATGACTTCTAGTGAGAGAAAGTAGAGAGAGAAAGAGAAGTGAAGTCTCAGCTCTCAAAGTTGTAAGAATATCTGAACTGTGTAAAATGACGACCCAAGGGGTCTATTTATAGTGTAAGATCCACCAGATTGCTTGGGGACACGTGTCAGATGATGATATGTTCTGTTACTTGTGATCCGAAATTTACGTTGAAGGTGGCGTTCTTCGACCAGGGCTTACGCGTTAGGCGGCCTTCAGGGTTTACGCACGACGGAGCAGCCTGTACAGCGGAGAACGCTGAACGGAAAACTTCACAGAATTGTTGTTTCCAGCCTTCCTGATGCTACTTTTATGCAACCATTATGCCTTTTATGTGTGTATACGATAGGATACACCATTATTATATTTTATAATTTATAAGTTTTATTAATTAGTTATATATAGAATTATTAATATAGTTAGGTTATGTAATTTAAGTATATTTTCATATTTATAATCTTTATTTTAATACTTATAATCTTAACAACGTCATTTAAAAAAAACTTTTATTTTCATAATCAATATTATTTTAATAATAATGATATAGATAATACTTGATGATAATAATAATAATAATAATAATAATAATAATAATAATAATAATAATAATAATAATAATAATAATAATAATAATAGAGGACTACCTTTAAAAGCTTTTTTCTAAAAAAAATGCCTCTGACAAGGCTCGAACCCACGACCTCTCGCCACCCGACACACACCCTAAACCATTGAGCTGTTTCATTTTATCTATTCTAATTCATATCCGAATTTATTTAAACCCCTATTTCCATTCTCTTCATCTTCTTAATCTATTATCATTATCTACAACATCATCGTCATGATCGAATCATCATGTATCATCTTATTATCATCATCATCATATTTAACGCATCATTACCAACATCTATACCGAATATATTTACTATCTTCATTACCGTCTATAATCATCACCATATTAAGACATCATCATTCGATCATTATCACCATCAGAAATATTTTTTTTTTAAATCCGTAATACTACTATCGTGACCTTACATAAAATCACCATCATACTTCATTCATCTCCTCATCATCATCTCTACCATTTTAGCATCATCTTTGCCATAATTCATCGACTTTTCCATCTGTCATTATCATTATTGTTGTTGTTTCAGGAACGAAGAGAGTAGTAGTGATTCGATGATGGATGTGTTGGACAGAATCCAGAAATAGAAATGGAAACAATAAGTAACAAAGCAGCAGCGATATGTTTCGAGCAAGTCACGATGGATTAGCAGGTCGTGGCCCAATAAGGTAGCCCAACAGTGTGTACATGGCCAAATATGCACAATAAATTCATTAAAATGGCCCAACTACAAAACAATCCAACATAGAATGTATTAAAGGAACTGCCCGCTGGATTTTGGGAATGTGGGGTTCGGTTTGCTTTTGTCTTTGTCGACCAAAAGGAAAAGTGACGGCATAATTAACAGCACCCACTAACAATTTACAATATTAAATTCTTCGATCAGTTGTAATGTAAATAAATTAAAAGGCCTGCAATAGTTTAATCACTTATCTCCATTTCTGTGAAAAAAACGTATTGCAGATGCGATAGTTAAAATAACGAACGAGTAACAGGTTGTTTTGTGGGGTGTCGACAATTACTCAAACCAGAAAATATAACCATGGTAGCAGCGGTGATGGTTTCAGTGGGTTTAAATTGATGGTCCATGGTGGCGATTTGAAGGTGACGGGATGACTGTAATGGCGGACGAGTTGTCTCTCCGATGGTGGTGGTGATCAGTTATAAGGGATGAGAGTGGTGCCATTAACATCGAGAAGGAAAGAAAAATAAAAATAAATAAAAGTTTGATTGTGGTTCACGAAGAAGAAACAGAAAAACTGAAGGTGAATGTTAGTTTTGTGGTGCCAGGAGGTGATGGTTAGGACTAGGTTATAGGTGGTGGTAATGGAGGTTATAATGGTGAGGTGATGAAAATGGTGATCAAGGTGGTGTTATTCCGGTGGGTTTCGTACGATGATAAAGAGAGGGAGAGAAAGATAAAGAGAGAAAGGTTTTGGTGTTCTTGGATTTGGTTGTGGGTTTTGTTCATAACAGAAAAATGAAACAAGTAAAAAGGTGATGGTTGTTAAATAGTAACGTGGTGTTCTTGGTTTGAAATAGAAATGACACAAAGAAGGTAGTGGTTATATAGTGTTCAAGAGTAGTGAAAAGTGGCGGGTGAAAGTGGTGGTGATCCGTTGGTTTTGAGCAAGAAGTTCATGGTGATGCTTGGCCGTTTTTGTAGTATTTGAGGTGGTGGAAGTGATGGTAGTCCGAATGGAGCATGAAGGTGATGATGTAGTAATCTACGTGACGGATTGTTCATGGTGGGTTTGAGGTGTAGGGATGGCGGTTTTGATTGTGAAGGTCCCGGTGGTGATGGTGGTGATTGCAGGTGTCTCGATGGAGGTCGATCATATAGTAGAGAAGAGATTGATAGTGTTCTTTCATATATGCATGAGTGTATAAGTTTATATGTATAGAATATAGAGAGTGATGGAGATAAAAGCACAAATACAGTGAATGGTCACGGACATAATTCTCATTGATTGATAACTCTCATTCACGGATGTAATTATCAATTTAAAGTAATAATATAAAATTAATAATAATTTACATAATAATCAAGCGTGATTAAATAGAATAGCCATCGAAGAATTTGAATTGTTTCTACCGACAGTTAGAATGGATATTATTTCGTGGTCCATTGTTCATCAGTGGCGGATAAAAATGTTCTGAAATATCCCATATTTTTAAATTAATTATATTTATTTATTTTGGTCATTATGGTATAAAATTCAATCATTAATTTATTTAATAAAAATTACATCAACTGTCCCTCTCATTTCTAGGTAAAATATAAAAAGTGTTCAAATTTATTATTTAGCTTCTAAATATATTTTTAATAGGCCTATGATTCATATAACTCTTTTTTCGAATTACCGTTTATTTTAAAATTATATAAATTTGAATTTATCTTGCTTAATATCGATCGTCTGACAAACGTGTGCTATTATTGTTTACTAATTAAATTCGAAACCATATAAATATACATTCAATATATCTTACATATGTACATAGATTTATAATAATAATAATATCATATATTATTTTATTTACATAATTAATTAAATCGTATAATATTTATATATATATATATATATATATATATATATATATATATATATATATATATATATATATATATATATATATATATATATATATATATATATAAATAGTGGTTCGTGAATCGTCGGGAATAGTCGAAGGGTTTTTGCATATAGGATAATAGTTCAAAAATTTTTGAGACTCAATATTACTGAGTTTGCTTATCGTGTCGAGATCATATAAAGATTAAGTTTAAATTTGGTCGGAAATTTTCGGGTCATCACACATAAAAAATAGATAAACACAAGAAAATAATTTCCTTATTAAACCATTTCTTGAATTATCCGATCCCTTGCTTCCATTTGTTGGACACGGTATTCAAACCCATTAAGAACTCAAACAAGGTTGTGGGTTGAATATCAGTTAGGCCCAATGTTTGATCCGTATCTGCATCATCCTCCCCCTCTACGAAAACACTCGTCCTTGAGTCTATAACGTCAATCACCGAAACATCTAACCGAACCTCAAGAACAACACGAGTGTTTTCCAAATTGCTTTTCATAAAAACATTAGCATCTTTGATATGGTCGAAACGGACGGTTTTGTTTATGCGGTGTCATTAGGCCACAAGGCGTCAGAATCAACTACCAAGAAAGGGAGCAATAGTTTTAAATTTATATTTAGCGGAGCCTAAATCATACTACTCCTTATTATGAGTAAGGGAAGTATGACCTAGAGTCATATTTTTGAGATATCAGTAGAATCAGACCTATATCTAAAGCTTAAGATAATTCTAAAGTGCAGGAATAGTGGTTTTTTTACCTAATTTCGGGTTTTCTAGTTTATAAGATAAAGTAAAGTAAATACGATAAAATTTGTAATTCAGATAGGGCTAAAACAAATGCATGCTATGATTTCGTCAGTTACTTTGCCAGGATTAAGGAATGTTGGCTCATGGATAGGCAGTGACCTTGTATTCGTTACACTAGTCCTAAATGCCCCTGTCATAAGACATGTCACTGGGTAATGCGATAGACTTGAAGATTCTGAATAGACAGCAATGTCCCTTACCCTCGACCACCGTGCAGTCTGACTACAGGCATACACGTTCAGACAGCTCATCCAATTGAGCGACTCGGTTGGGTGACGTATTAACATTCCACAATGGTCTCAACTTTCTTAAGCATAATAGGATACATGGTTTTCCATATTCGAGAGACGTGATGTGCCTCAATGCTTTCGTTAATGATTGGTTTTAAAAGATAGTTAGGCCCTTAAAAAGAGTTCAACCATAAAGAACACCATGGCCAAGACAAGTTGACTTCCATGAATACGTTCGGTTATTCTAACGGTCCAATCCTTTATGTGTTCGAACAAACAGTTCCTTAATTAACCAAGAATCCCTCAAGCGGGGTGCAATGCTTGAGACCGCATTATGGTGAAGTGTACTAGTCAGCACTAACCGTGTTCCATGGCCTTACTTAGCAGAGGTACAGCTTACAATAACCGTTGTACTTCAGCATGCATGTACGAAGTTTATATGCTTGGTGACCACAATAGCATGGTCTAGGACCGACAATGTACTAGGGGTCTAGTTAGATGTTTCACTACGAAAGAGTCCTCAGTCAGAATCCAAGGCTCAGTGGACTTACTACAACCGGTGTGCCTCAATCAAACTTACATTGTATACGATAGACTTTTCTTACTAAGGGGTGACACAGATAGTGTACTCTGAATCGGGGTTCGTGACTTCCCTATGATAGAGCCAATAACTATGTTCTATTAGTTGGAAAGACGATTGAGTTCAAAGCATAATCGGAAAGCATCTTGACAACATACACAAGCCATAATATAATTTCGGCATTATAACTAACTACGTCATAACATACACTTAAAGATAACTACTCGCTAATCATGGCAACAGTATCACAAAGCATAATAATGGAAGATATTATATAAATACAAAAGATAGAAGTACCAGTAGATTAAATGAGTTCCGAATACAAAAGTGACAACTTCAAACTCCAGACCGCTCCTAATACAATCTTCGGCGTTCTTCTCCGGGTACTAGGTTTCTCGCACGGAGTTGAAAGCCTTGAGAGTATGACTAATATTGTACAAGAGAGAGAAAGAAGTGAATTGAAGTGTGTGTTGGATTGAATGACAAAGACCCTTTAAATAAGCTTGAAATTTTCCTGCAAACGGATGGCAGGCAGTTTGGCAAGCCGTTTGGCAGGACGTTTGCAGGAGCCGTTTGCCAGACCAGCCCGTTTGTTGTGGCCGTTTAACTTGGGCATGTGGCAGGCCGTTTGCAAGCCAGGCAGGCCGTTTGGTAGCCCGTTTAGCAAGCCATTTGGCTTGCTGATTCGCTGGATCGTAACTTGATTTCTTGTCTTTCACCATTTTTGCTTTAGAATCTTCGTTTTAGCTCCGATTTACTTGATTCTTCTTGCACCGTCTTTGTAATCACTTGTTCTTCAATTTTAACTGATGAAGCGGGTATTTTGGTGATAAATCTTGGAACTTTATTGTTTTTGGGCCTTAATACCAGGGTGAAAACGTGACTTTTTAGCCGATATCAAATATCTCACACTTAGACTTTGCTTGTCCTCAAGCAAACTTCATTTTTTACTTTAAGAAATCTTTCCAGAGTTTTTTTTCTAATAGCCTAAGCGGTTTTCTTTTTATTATAAGAGCAAAAAATAAGGTGAGTCATCTATGTTAGGGTTGAAACTATCTCTGCAAGCATGTGAGGAAGTTACATGACTTAGGCTAGCTTTCACGGGTCACTCAAATCACTTAAGTGTTTAGGATTCCCTATAGATCTAAGAAACGAATTCACTCATAGCCAGTCATGTTGCACTCATCGTCATAGGCTTGATAAAGACTCAAATCCTTGCTACTAATGTGAAAACGGTAGTAACCATAGCTTCTAGGTCATTTGTCAGTGATGGAAAGGAATTTTGGAGTGGTGGTGAAGTTGTTTTAGGGGTGAGAAAAAGGGTAATATAGTCTCAACAGGCTTTTATTTGAAATTTTGGAAAATTTTAAGATAGATAGGAGTGCTGATATTTTTGAGAAGCACTTTTGAACTATTCTCTCTTTTGGAGTGATAGGCATTCATGGTCAAGTTCTTCTTCGGTGTTTCTCTTTATAAGTTCTGCTCCTTTTTTCAGAACTTTAATATATATATATATATTGGAGATTTTATCTCGAGAAACTTTTTGCTGGTAAACTTTTTCAAGACCTTTGCCGTGATACTTGAGAGGTTTATAACATCGGGTTTTCGGACGGAATCTCATTTTCTGGTTTTTCGAGTGATATTAAAGATGATGTGGATGAAGTGGTGTGGTAGAAGTAGCGGAGATGTGAAAGGCTTGTTTGACAAATGGCTAGCTCTTCTGATTATAACCGAATCACATTTCGTTACGTGGAAATACAGATCTAAAGCAAGTTCTGATTCTGAGCATAGACATCGGCACTCTCAACGGAAAATAGTGAAGCATTAAAGATGAATGCTAGTCTTATTTGGGTACCTCACCATAATCAATTTAGGTCGATAATGCCTAGTCATGCAATGCTCTATTAGAGATTCGGTTCATCCTAACAAGATTTCCACCTTACTTAAGCCTTAATTTTATTTACAAACGTTTCAGGTTTTCAAAAATACTTTTTTGAAAAGGCTTTCTCTTATTAAAAATTTGAAATTTGGCTTAAAAACTTGGAATCTTCGTAATGGATCATTTTAATACAACATAAAAAGATTATACCAACATCCCACACTTAGACGAACATTGTCCTCAATGATCCTAGTGTATCCCACACTTAGGAGTTTTAGTTGAGGATTTGAGATTATTCATCTAGTGTTTATTTGGGTTGGAATCCCACACTTAGTGATAAGCTAGGATGCGGCATAATTTTAAATTTTGAGCTAGTAACGGGAAGAAAGGAGTACCCCCAGCAGACGTGGTTGCTTGTGAAGAAGCTGGCTGGCTTGGAAGTCTCGTCCTTTATTTATCGGCGCACTTGTCATCCTTTATTCTTCTACTCTACTTTATTGCACGGGTTGCCTCCCGAGAAGCATTTTTGTTTAAAGTCGTTGGCTCGACCGTAACGATGCCTAAAAGGCAGACATTCCCTTCTGGTAGTTGTGATCTTGGTCTTCTCGAGGGAATGTGAGTATTGGTGGATAAATCCTGAGAAAGTATCGGACCAAAAGTGCTAGCAGATCCGGTACTTCTCTTGAAGATTTTTTGAAAGAGAGATAATGCGCGGTTTTGGCTCGTGACAAATCTTGAAGTCCGATAAGAATATGATCCACTGCTCTGCTGATTGATCCATGAATGTCAATCATTGAGGCAGTGCTGGTGGTGATTACTTCTCTGATAGGATGCTCATTTCGGAGATCTTCAAATAGTGTCAAAAATTGTATCTTCAATATCTCAAAATCTTCTGATCGGTGGTCTCCATAGTAGGAGTCTGTAGCTTTGCACAGATTAGTCAAGAGGCGAAACTGGAAAGAAGTGAATAGCAGCCCTGACCTAAGCATTAATGTCACCATCTTTGAGTATATCTCCCGACATCCGGCTTTGAATGTGAAACTAGGATCTGTGAATTCTTGGAAGATACGTGCTATCTGCTTCGTAATGTAGGTGGCAATGTTGACTCGGTCTGGTTCAAGATGAGAAAACGGATTGTTGTGTCTTACTTCTTCTGTGACTGCGTCTCGTAACTCTTTGATAATTAGATCGGCGTGGTGATCAATAGTTACGTAAATCACTAGCCTCTCTGGTGTGCTTTCGAAATTATCTTTTTCCAAGAGAGCGAAAAAGCTGTGAATTTCCTCGATCATTTGCAAATTAGAGTGATAAGTTGGGCGTCCGGTAGAAAGATCCATATGCTTCCGGATGAGAGTCAGTAGTGCTCGTTGATTTACTGAGAAGGGAAGTGCAAATCCAGCTAAGGCGTTGTCGACCTTAGAGTAAATGATCTTCTGATCTCGACAAAATCTTGTCTCTAGGATAGTGCGAACTATTGAATTGTGCTCTCGTTGCCTTTCTTTGCGGTAGATATGATCGTGAAGGGTATTGATAAAGTCTTGAATGCGATCTTCTAGGATTTCAACATTATTATCTTCTCTCTGTAGATAAAGATTGTATTCGTCTTTGATAGTCATGATTCGTTTGGTTAAGCGTAGCGTGAAATCAATTGTTGATTTACGGATGGCTTCGAGAATATCTTCAAATTCATCGGTGTCATTGATGAAGGTTATCATGTCGGCGTGAGTAGATATGATCGAAATTCGATCTGAAGAAGAGTCTAGCTCCTCCTGATCTGGTTCGGATGGAGAATATGAGTTATCCAAAATGTCTTCATGTTGCTCCTCCTCGTCATCATTGGTATGATAGTTATCTGAAGATTCATCTGATGAACGGGTTTCTTCAGTATTATGGTTCTTCACTTCGACACTTGCGGGATCAATTTCTATATCCTTAACCTCAACCTTATCAGTCTTCTTTTTGAAGCGAATGATTAAACTATGATCTTCTGTCTCAAGCCTCATTAATTCTTCGTGACATTTTGGGCTTGGAGATGGTATTATCGCAGTTTCTTTTACGTCTTCCATTTCTTCTTCCTCCTCAGGTTCTTCCACTTCCTCTATTTCTTCACTGGGATCCTCTTCTTCCATTTCTGGGACGTCAGCGGACTGTGATTCGACACCCATCTCGATATTTTCGGCTGGTGGTGGGGACTCATCATCAGAAGTGATCCGTCTGGTGGAAATAGCAAACATCTCTGCCTGTCCAGAAAGATCAGTAAGTCGGTCAATTTTGAAGGTAACGCTCTCCCCATACGATCGTAAGATCAAGGTTTCATTGTACACATCAATGACAGTCCTAGCTGTATTCATGAAAGGTCTTCCTAACACTACTGGTGTGTGTAGGTCTTCCAAAATGTCCATCACTACGAAATCCGTAGGGTACAAGAATTTGTCAACTTTTACCAAGACGTTCTCAACTATGCCCTTAGCATATCGAATTATGTGATCGGCAAGTTGGATTGTCATTTTAGTTGGTGACAAGTCTCCTAACTCTAATATCTTGTAGAGAGAGTAGGGGATTAGGTGGATACTTGCTCCTAAATCTGCTAGCGCATGAATGGTTCCAGATTGGTAGATTGAACACGGAAAAATGAATCGGCCCGTATCTCCTAGCTTCTGTGGTAGAGAGTTTCTGAGTACTGCTGAGCATTCTTCACTCAGCGGAATTTTGTTAGAATCTGGTATCCTTTTATTTGTAGAGAGAAGCCTTCGGATATATCTCTTCTGGTTGGAAACATTGGACACAGTTTTCAGGAATCTTCCATCGAGGTTGAAGGAATCAAGCTTGGATGGTTCCTCCTGTAGCCTTCCAGGGTAGGGTACACGAACTGGAGTTGCAGTAGACAGCTTCTGAGTATAGGTTGATTTGTTCTTGGTCCTAGCTGACCTTCTCCGTGGTTCTTCCTCTGGGATTATGGAGTCCCTTTGCTTAGCTTCTTCTATGTGGGGATTTTGGATAATATTACTAGGTAACCTTCCTTGTGGTCGGGTTTCAAGGCGTTGTGATAACTGTCCGAGCTGCGTTTCTAGACTTTTGAGCAGAGCCAATTTATTTCTCATTAGTATCTCCGTCTGTTCTTGTCTAGATGCAGTTCTCTGATTTAGATGTTGTTGTCCTTGGATGAACTGCGTCAATTGATCATCAGCTCCGAGAGTAGGGTTGGTTACTTTTGTAATTTTTGTGGTTTTGGAATTTTCCTCAGCTGGCGGACCAGTGAGTGGAAGTGTTTGATCATAGGTCAATTGAGATTGTTGGGGTGGATAAGGTGGGTAACGATAGCGAAAAGGTTGGTTGTTTCTTTGGAATTGATTAACCCTAGGCTGTTGATTGAATCCGAGATTTGATTGACGAGCTGGGTATTGAACGTAACAGACTGAACCGTCAGGGTTCTCGTACTCAACTTGATATTCTTTAATGAGTTGCGGGTTGGTACAGTTAACACAGGCCTGGACCAGGTTAACTTCCTGCGGCTGCGTCTTCAATTCTCTGAGTTGTTTTGTAAGAGATTCCATCTTGTCTGTGAGAGTTTTGATGGCCTCCGTTTGATTATTAAGTGCGGAGAGTGGGGCAGATGATGAAGTTATTTCACCACTGTTCCAGTCATGATGATGCATTGTCATGTTCTCGAGCAACTCCCATGCTTCATCTGCGGTTTGGTTCATCAGATATCCTTGAGCTGCGGCTTCGATCGTTGTCCAATGATTTACCGTAAGACCATTGTAGAAGGTACATATTTGGTCTGACAGTTCTAACTGATGATTAGGGCATTTCTTCAGTAGGGTTTTGAATCGCTCCCATGCAGTGTAAAGAGACTCATCATAACTTTGTTTAAAGTTAATGATGTTATTCTTGAGTTTGGTTTGTTTAGAAGGAGGGAAATATTTGGTTAGAAATTTAGTAGCCATCTCCGTCCAAGACGTGATGGAATCTTTTTCCAATCCTTCAAACCATGTTTGTGCATGTTGAGCGAGAGAATAGGGGAATAAGTATAGCTGGACTATATCTTGTCCTATCCCTGGCTGTTTTTAGGAGTTCGAAAGAGATATGAATTTATCAAGGTGAGAATTAGGATCGTCATTTGATAGTCCATGGAATTGACAGCCATTTTGGATGAGCTGTATAATGTGATGTTTTAATTCGAACGAGTGTCCTTGAATCTCTGGGAATTTGATCGGTCCTCCTCGACCTTCAATCGAGGGTTTAGTGTTTTCTGCTAAAGTAACGCGTAACGCCATTTGTTTTCTGATTTGTGCTTTCTTGCGTGCTTTAGAGATTATTGCGTCTGGATCAAGTACGAATAACAACGGCCCTGGTCTAGATCGGGTTTGGGTCATACACTGGGTATGCCTTTTTGTTTTTATATTTTAAGCAGATAAACTAAGTTCCTAATTTAACCTAAAGTAATCTTAAGTTAATCTAAGTTAATCTAAGGTAGTCTAAGGTAATCTAAGGTAATCTTATGTAGTGACCCGAACTTTTTCATGATTATATATATTAAATGAAAACTATATTTGCATGATTAAATGTTTCCAAAATGTTAAGCAATCAAACTTGTTAAGACTTGATTAATTGAAATAGGTTTCATGTAGACAATTGACCACCCAAATTGACCGGCGATTCACGAACGTTAAAACTTGTAAAAACTATATGATGATATATATATGGATATATATATATATATATATATATATATATATATATATATATATATATATATATATATATATATATATATAGTTAACATGATATTATGATATGTAAGTATCTCATTAGGTATATTACCAATGAGTTATATACATAAAAATGAGACTACTAAGTTAAGAAACTCGAAACCGATATATATAACGATTATCGTTATAACAACGTTTTACTAAATACATATGTATCATATTAAGATATTGTTACACTATATTTAACATGATAAAATGATAATTATATATATATATATATATATATATATATATATATAAATATATATATATATATATATATATATATATATATATATATATATATATATATATATATATATATATATATATATATATATATATATATATATAAGTATGATAACAATGAACTACATATGTAAAACAAGACTACTAACTTAAGAATTTCGAAACGAGACATATATGTAACGATTATCGTTGTAACGACATTTTAATGTATATATACCATATTAAAATATATTCATACCTCATAATATCATAATAATATAATAATTTAACATCTCATTAGATATAATAAACAATGGGTTAACAACATTAAATGAGATCGTTAACTTAAAGGTTTCAAAACAACACTTACATGTAACGACTAACGATGACTTAACGATTCAGTTAAAATGTATATACTTGTAGTATATTAAGATGTATTAGTACACTTTTGGAATACTTCAAGACACATATAAAAATACTTTTACTTAACAAAATTGGTTACAATTGTATATTCATACATTTTCATCAAGAATTCTACTCATATTCGTTCAGTACTCGTACTCGTACAATACCCAGCTTCTAATTGTATATACTATTGGTATATACATTCAATGATCAGCTCTTAGTAGCCCTTAATGATTCATCCAACATGTGTGAACCATCATTTGGCTACTAGCATGAAATATCTCACAAAATTACAAAAATATTATTAATCATTCATGACTTATTTACAAGAAAACAAATTTACACATCCTTTATATCTAATCCATATACCAACGACCAAAAACACATACAAACACTTTCATTCTTCAATTTTCTTCATCTAATTGATCTCTCTAAAGTTCTATCTTCAAGTTCTAAGTGTTCTTCATAAGTTCTAAAAGTTCTAGTTTCATAAAATTAAGAATACTTTCAAGTTTGCAAGTCTTACTTCCAATCTTGCAAATCCATTTCAAGTGATCATCCAGTCTCAAGAAATATTTCTTAATTACAGTAATATATCTTTCTAATTCAAGTTAATACTCATATTCAAACTTTGATTCAATTTCTATAACTATAACAATCTTATTTCGAGTGGAAATCTTACTTGAACTTGTTTTCGTGTCATGATTCTACTTCAAGAACTTTCAAGCCATCCAAGAATCCTTTGAAGCTAGATCAATTTTTTTCATTTCCAGTAGGTTTATCTACTTAACTTAAGGTAGTAATGATGTTCATAACATCATTCGATTCATATATATAACTATCTTATTCAAAGATTTGAACATGTAATCACTAGAACATAGTTTAGTTAATTCTAAACTTGTTCGCAAACAAAGTTAATCCTTCTAACTTAAATTTTAAAATCAACTAAACACATGTTATATATCCATATGATATGATAACTTAATGATTTAAAACCTGAAAACACGGAGAACACCGTAAAACCGGACATACGCCGTCGTAGTAAAACCGAGGGCTGTTTTGGGTTAGTTAATTAAAAACAATGATAAACTTTGATTTAAAAGCTGTTCTTCTGGGAAAATGATTTTTCTTATGAACATGAAACTATATCCAAAAATCATGGTTAAATTCAAGGTGGAAGTATGTTTTTTAAAATGGTCATCAAGACGTCGTTCTTTTGACTGAAATGACTACCTCTTACAATATTGACTTGTAACCCGTATTTTTGACTATAAACTTATAATTTTTCTGTTTAGTTTCATAAATTTTAGTTCATTATGAAACCATAGCAACTTGAATCACTCAAAACGGATTTAAAACGAAGAAGTTATGGGTAAACAAGATTGGATAATTTTGCTTGTTGTAGCTACGTGAAATTTGTAACAAATCTATACAAATTATAACTTAACTAAGTTATATTGTATTATACATATATTCTAGCATATATTATGTAATCTTGGGATACCATAGACACGTATACAATGTTTTGACATATCATATCGACCCATCTATATATATTATTTGGGAACAACTATAGACACTCTATTTGGCTCTATTTTTGAGTCAACAGCAAGCGTCGATTTATTGGCGTCTTGACTGCCGTTTAGAGCCTAAATTGAATTGCATGCAGGATTTAAAACCCATGGAAATTTAATTCTACCATTTTCATGGCGACTGAATTTTATTTTACTTTTTTTTTTAAATTTCCTACTTATTGGCCGGAGGTCCATTCGGAAGCAATCTCTTTATCCGTCGAATAGAAAGAGGGATGACTTTCTCTACTTTTGAGAGTGTTTCACTCTGAGTGGAGAAATCACTTGTTTTTATTCTCGGATAGGGGAAGGATTGTCTACATCTCACCTCCCCCATACACCACTCATGTGGTATTGGGTTTTGTTGTTGTTGTTGTATAGACACTCTATATGCAATAATGCTTGAGTTAGCTATACAGGGTTGAGGTTGATTCCAAAATGATATATATACTTTGAGTTGTGATCTAGCCCGAGACTTGTATACACTGGGTCGTGGATTGATTCGAGATAATTTATATTGATTTATTTCTGTACATCTAACTGTGGACAACTAGTTGTAGATTACTAACGTTGGACTGCTAACTTAACAAACTTAAATCATTAAAACATAATAAAAAATGTTATGAATATATTTCGATCATACTTTGATATATATGTATATATTCGTTATAGGTTCGTGAATCGACCCGTGGCCAAGTCTTATTTTCCTGACTAAGGAAAAATCTGTGAAAGTGAGTTATAGTCCCATTTTTACTATCTAATATTTTTGAGATGAGAATACATGCAGTTTTGAAAATGATTTACAAAATAGACACAAGTGTTGAAACTACATTCTATGTTGAATCGTTATATCGGATATTGCCCTTGTTGAACTTGGTAGCCTAAGAATTGGTGTTTATTATAATTGCCACCAATTGATACGAATCCTAAAGATAGATCTATGGGCTTTGACACGCCCCGGTCAGAGAATTTGAACTGCTTTAGTACTTCGATATTTATATATGAGGATATTCTAGATGCATTTTGTTAATGTCGGTTACCAGGTGTTCAACCATATGAATGATTTTTATGCAGATTGCATGTTATTGAAAGATGAAATCTTGTGGTCTATTATTACAATTTGATATATAAGTTAAACCTATAACTCACCAACATTTTTGTTGACGTTTAAAGCATGTTTGTTCTCAGGTGATTATTAAGAGCTTCCGCTGTTGCATGCTAATTTATGGACAAAAGTTGGAGTCAGCATGCTTGTATAATATTGTTTAAAAACTGCATTCGAAGACATATATTGTTGTGTAATATGATTGTAAACCATTATGTAATGGTCGTGTGAAAACGCTATATTTTAGATTATCATTATTTGATAATCGTCGTAATATTTTAAAGGTTATGGTTTGTTTTAAAAATCGAATGCAGTCTTTGAAAAACGTCTCATATAGAGGTCAAAACCTCGCAAATTAATATGAAACGTTTATAATTATTATGAACGGGACATTTCATCTTAATCTAAGGTAATCTAATTATCCTAATTAGAGATATGTTTTTGGGTCTTGGTATTGATTCCCTGGTATTTTGATAACAGAGCTTTGCACGAACTATTCAACAAACCAACTGGCCAGGCCGACTATGGAGAGGTAGGATGTAACACCCTAGGAAAATCCTACATCGCCCACTGACATGAGTGATCATGGGATTATATGGTAATACTCACGCTTAAATGACACAACGCATTTTGGGACCAAAGGCAGAGCGGGTGTGCGAGTACGTTGTGGTTAAGCGTGTTCGGGCGAGATCACTACCAGGATGGGTGACCTTCGGGGAAAGTGTTTCTCGTGTGTGGTCGCCAAGAAAAAGCCGTGCGCCTGCGGGCAAAGTGGACAATATTATGGTCATGTTAATTTGGGGTGTTACAGAATGGTATCAAAGCCACTCATGTGCCGTTGGGGGTGGTGGGGCAAACCACACCGAGGACGATGAGTCCCTGAGGGGGGGGGGTGAATGTAACACCTAGGCAAATCCCACATCGCCCACTGACATGAGTGATCATGGGATTATAAGGTAATACTCACGCTTAAATGACACAACGCATTTTGGGACCAAAGGCAGAGCAGGTGTGCGAGTATGTTGTGGTTAAGCATGATCGGACGAGAGCACTACCAGGATGGGTGACCTCCTGGAAAAGTGCTTCTCGTACGTGGTCGCCAAGAAAAAACCGTGCGCTTGCTGGCAAAGCGGATAATATTGTGGTCATGTTAAGCTAGGGAGTTACACAGGATCCTTTTGGTTCCAATATAATTGGAGACTGTTTGGAAAATTCAACAACCAAGTCCGTGTATAATTGTATTTCTTAGACACCACTAAATGCTTGTGAATGAGTTTGATAGAAGCAGTATTGTCTGATACCAGTTCTCCGGCAGCAGCGCCAAAAACTCCTCCCTCCTCAATCTGGCCGAAACGGACGGTTTTGTTTATGCGGTGTAGTTAGGCCGCAAGATGTCAGAATTAACTACCAAGAGAGGGAGCGATAGTTTTAAATTTATATTTAGCGAGGCCTAAATCGAATTACTCATTATTATGAGTAAGGGAAGTATGACCTAGAGTCGTATTTTTGAGATATCAGTAGAATCGAACCTATTTCTAAAGCTTAAGATAATTCTAAGGTGCAGGAGTAGTGGTTTATTACCTAATTTTGGGTTTTCTAGTTTATAAGATAAAGTAAAGTAAATACGATAAAATTTGTAATTCATATAGGGCTAAAACAAATGCATGCTATGATTTCGTCAGTTACTTTGCCGAGATTATGGAATGCTAGCTCATGGATAGGCAGTGACCTTGTATTCATTACACTAGTCCTAAACGCCCCCGTCATAAGATATGTCACTGGGTAATGCAATAGGCTTGAAGATTCTGAATAGACAGCAACGTCCCTTACCCCCGACGCCCGTACAGTCTGACTACAGGCATACATGTTCAGACGGCTCATCCAATTGAGCGACTCGGTTGGGTGATGTATTAACATTCCACAATGGTCTAAACTTTCTTAAGCATAATAGGATACATGGTTTTCCATATTCGAGAGACGTGATGTGCCTCGATGCTTTCGTTAATGATTGGTTTTAAAAGATAGTTAGGCCCTTAAAAAGAGTTCAACCATAAAGAACACCATGGCCAAGTCAAGTTGACTTCCATGAACACGTTCGGTTATCCTAACGGTCCAATCCTTTATGTGTTCGAACAAACAGTTCCTTAATTAACCAAGAATTCCTCAAGTGGGGTGCAATGCTTGAGACCGCGTTATGGTGAAGTGTACTAGTCAGCACTAACCGTGTTCCATGGCCTTACTTAGCAGAGGCACAACTTACAACAACCGGTGTGCTTCAGCGTGCACATACGAAGTTTATATGCTTGGTGACTACACTAGCATGGTCTAGGACCGACAATGTACTAGGGGTCTAGTTAGATGTTTCACTACGAAAGAGTCCTCCGTCGAAATCCAAGGCTCAGTGTGCCTTAGTCAAACTTACGTTGTATCCGATAGACTTCTCTTACCAAGGGGTGACACAGATAGTGTACTCTGAATCGGGGTTAATGACTTCCCTATGACAGAGCCAATAACTATGTTCTATTAGTTGGAAAAGCAAAATTGGAAAGCATCTTGACAACATACACAAGCCATGATATAATTTCGGCATTATAATTGACTACGCCATAACATACACTTAAAGATAACTACTCGCTAATCATGGCAACAGTATCACAAAGGATAGAAGTACCAGTAGATTAAAGGAGTTCCGAATACGAAAGTGACAACTTCAAACTCCAGACCGCTCCTAATACAATCTTCGGCGTTCTTCTCCGGGTACTAGATTTCCCGCACGGATTTGAAAGCCTTGAGATATGACTAATATTGTATAAGAGAGAGAAAGAAGTGAATTGAAGTGCGTGTTGGAATGAATGAAAAAGACCCTTTAAATAAGCTTGAAATTTGTAAGCAAACGGCTGGCAGGACGTTTGGCAGGCCGTTTGCAGGGGGCGTTTGCCAGACCAGCCCGTTTGCTGTGGCCATTTAACTTGGGCGCGTGGTAGGCCTTTTGCAAGCCAGACAGGCCGTTTGGAAATCCGTTTGGCAATCCGTTTGGCAAGCCGTTTGGCTTGCTGATTCGCTGGATCGTAACTTGATTTCTTGTCTTTCACCGTTTTCGCTCTAGAATCTTCGTTTTAGCTCCGATTTACTTGATTCTTCTTGCACCATCTTCATAATCACTTGTTCTTCAATTTTAACCGACGAAGCGGGTATTTTGGTGATAAAGCTTGGAACTTTAATGTTTTTGGGCCTTAATAACGGGGTGAAAACGTGACTTTTTAGCCGATATCGATCTTCACGGAAGGAAATTTTACCCTCTTCATTGGACATATTGGTGTCTTTGTTAGTAACTACCTCTAAATCACTTTCATAATCAGATTCAAAAAAGAAAAAGATACATCACCATCAGTATCATAGATGGGTTCAGTATCATAGATGGATTCTCCATCTTCACCATCTGTATCATATATGGGTTCGATATCATAAATGGATTCTGAATCGATTCTTTTCGAATCGTAGCGCGTAGGGAATCGTTGTTAGTTCAGTTCCAACTCGGCGATTCGCTTATATAATCGTTCAATTTCTGTGTCTCGAGGGTCTTCGTTGCATCTTTTGGCGTGTCTACGATTATCTCCATCGCTGCCTCGGTCAGCGCATCTGCATTAACCTCCTCGATAACCTCCACTAAACATTGTTTTGCCAAAACCTGAGCTCTGATACCAAATAATGCATGAGTTCGTGGCCAAATGGAAATAAATCCAAAATATGGAATGGAACGAATCAAAAGATAAACAAAAGCCTCAGCTTTTTTTATTCACGTAAATATTAAAAACAAAAGCTGACTTCCAATAAACTAGAACCAACTTTAAATAGTCTATCAAGTTAACTAGGAAATAGGGACAAACTAGATAAGCATAAAAAATAGATAAACACAAGAAAATAATTTCCTTATTAAACTATTTCTTGAATTATCCGATCCCTTGCTTCCATTTGTTGGACTCGGTCTTCAAACCCATTAAGAATTCAAAGAAGGTTGTGGGTTGAATATCAGTTAGGCCCAATGTTTGATCCATATCTGCATCGTATGGAGCAATGGTAAACTCCACAAAACATTAGCTAATAATAAACGAACAAAGATAGGGTGTGAGATAGCACCCAACACGATTATTTACGGCCTAGTGAAATGTACACTTGGATTAGATAACCAAGTTTGCCAATTTAAGTTTCTAACTTTCTATCTCTAGTTCTATGCGACATCCACTCGAAGGATTTAATTTGTATCTCATTCAAAGCTACCGGAGTGCTCCAAGAATGCCTATTGAATAACATATTATTCATATTCGTTTAAATAAAATACACCCAAGTCCATCTAACCGTTTGCACATAAAAAGTCCAACCTCGGAACCATTTTGCACCATATCATCTCGCAACATCTCATTCAAACTAGGAGCTGTGAAGTTCCAAGTTTCCACTAATTTAGGACACGAGACCATACATCGAATGAGAATTTGCAAAATATGAGTGAGTGTTTGACCGACTCAATATCGTCATCGCAAATAGGGCATCGAACACTATGCTAGTTTATACCTCTTTTGTCTAGCTCGACCCTAACCGGACTTTTTTCTTTTGCGCTCGCCATACGAAAATTCTACCTTTTTTGGTACAAGATAGTTGCGAATTGTTTGCAGACGATTGACTCGTAACAAATTTTTTCATTAATAAGCTTGGTTAACTTTTTAACAGTGAGGACCCCATTTGATGTTAGAACCTATCTCCAAGAATCCTGTTTGTTGATATCCAAAGTACACGAAAAAGAATTTCCAACAACACATATAACTCGTTCCTCCATCTACAGTAGGCGTTCGTGACAAATTCCAAGTTATACGCAGACCGGAATCTGTCGTCTGTACTTTTTCTTTGATTGAAATAGTTTTGTTTTGTTCGAGTCTGTATAGTCGAGGGAAAAGGTTGCAAAATGTATCCGATCCAATATAATGTGCTTCCTAAAAACGTGTTGAAACTCCATCGCCAATCTTTTTAGCAAAAGAGCTCATGAAATTGATATTTAGATCTTCAATTTTTGCGCATGCCTTCATGATATTGTACCAAACACCTATAACATAAGGATTAGTAGACCTTGGCTCGAAATTAAGCTACCCAAAGGCCTATATTTGCTGCAGATCAAACGGGCCCAAAAAGTGTTGGATTCGATTTTAAACCTCCACCACCACTTTTTGAGCAACGCAAAATTTTTATTAAGAAGGGACCCGATGTTTAACCCCTATCCCAATAAGATGATATAACAATATCACATTTCACCCAAGGTAATTTGTTGTCTGAACCCGAACCTGAACCCAAACCCCCCAACCCTTCCCAAAAAATAAAAATAAATAAACGTCTTACACTCTCGATAATTTCGAGTACACACTGGCAGAGCCCGAAAAAGTGAAAAGTAGTACAATGGGAGACTCGAAAGAACCGATTTAATAAGGACCAATCTTCCTCCAAATGATATCGATCTCACCCTCCATTCCGAAAGCTTTTTTTTTATTTTATCAATAACGGGGTTCCATGTTTGTTTTTTGTTCAATTTCAATCGATTGGCAAACCGACATATGTAAAAGGGAATTCACCAATGTTGTATAAACAACTTCTATTAAAGTTAACCGACCTGCCATCGAATTAACCTTCTCCGTGAAAGCACCAACGTTGTATAAACAACTTTTATTAAAGTTAACTTTTAACTCCCGACGCCCACTCAAAACATTTTAGGAGATCGCTTAGATTATTCACATTTAAACTACTCCATTCACCTACCTTATAAATGGTTTTTCATACTTTATAAAGAAAGCTTAATTTCTAGAAATTATGATGATTAATTTGAATGGTCAATCTTTTAAAGCATCCCGAATTCAAATGAGAAGAAGCATCAAAGTTCAAATTCAATATTCTCAAGTATACAAAAGGGGTGTTTGGATTTGCGTTTTGAAAATTGATTATGCATTTTAGATAATTATAATCAAATAATCAACTATAGCAAAACGGGTTATATATTGATGATGTTTGAATTTGATTATGATGTTTGAAAATGAAATAGTCTAATAATCAGTTTTGTAAGTGTTTGGTAAGTTAGATTATTTGATAAATTAACAAGCAAATATAAAGAAAATTCGGCCAAAAAGGAAATAATCGGGTAATCTAATGATAACTCCTAAATTATACAAATTTTTAATAACATAAAGGGTCAAATCCGAAGTTCCAAACTTCGGCTTTGCCAAATCCGAAGTTTCGAACTTCGGTTATACCATTTTCGTAAATGTTTTTGTAAGATTTCTATTTTTGCATGTAAGATTTGTAAATTTACTATTTTTTTTAAAAAAATCCACACTTTCTATTTTCTATTTCTTGTGCTCCAGTTTTCACCTGTCTTTCAGCTAAGTTTCTCATTTTATCAACTTCACTGCGTGTTTTTCCAGCTGTTAAACTGCAAAAAAGCTTCTACTCATGTGTTTTCATGGTTGTTTGTTTCTAGAAAGAGAAACTATAAACGTTGCTTCTCGTGTTTACAATCACCTATTATTTCTAATTCATGCGTGCAAGCTATACATACATATCATCTTAACCGTTTCGTGGTGTGGATATGCTCTGTGGTGGCGGCAGCTATGGCGGGACCACTTATTGCTGCAGCTCTTGCGGCTGCATCGGCTATTCCTCTTGGTTCAATGCAAAAGTGGATCAACAAGCTTTTTAAAAACTATAAAAATGCAATTAAAGGGAAGAAGGAGATCATTAGTTCAATGCAAGTTGGGGGTTTCATTGCAATCAGGGACCTTGATACTATTAGGGTTCTTGTTGACAGACTTCAAATGGATATAGAGGAGTTAATGAGGAAGGCTGACCATTAAGCATAAAACTTGTCGTTCCTAGAAAAATTATATTACATTCAGCATAAAAAAACTTGTGGCATTATGATACCATTAAAAGGACAGGTGGGTTGTCTATTTGATTAAATGAGGTTCTTTTTAGTACAGAAACGAGTTGGTATGTATTTGACCCAAGACACCTTTCATCCAAAAGTTATATAATTGTTATCCATAATTAGCGCATCAATTGAGATTACAAGAATTTTATTATCAGTGTTAAGCAATTTTTATGAAGTGATTACGGATGGCTTATGCATTTGATAAAGGCTTTTGGCCCCTTTCTACCCATTTGACTGATTCAACTTGTTTCTTTTTAAGCTATTTTTATTAATATTTAGTTGCATGATCCATTCAAAATGACCCAGAAATGGGTCAAAGTTGCCACCAGTAGCTTATATATAAGGTACAATAACTTACTTGAGTAGCATCACAATAGTGTTGAAACTTATGAAGTGTTCAATGGCATTTTCTACTCCATATATATTCATCATAGTCCTCTCCAATAATTTCCTTGAAAAAAATGAAGATATAAATGAGTATCGAAAGTTGCAAATTCTAGAAAAGTAGTGATATACATTACTAAATAGCAACTGACCAATCTCCTCTGTTTCTCCTTTGAGCATAGTTTGGTTAGTGATCATATACATAAGCGTGTATATGCATATTTTAAGTGCAAAAGGCAATGCAAATGCAAGTACAAACAGAACCGCACACACAAGCAACAACTGCGGATTGCGCTACTAGATTGCAGAAGCCCACATAAATTGAGATTGCGAAGATGTCCCGCATAAACACTGCGGATTCATAAAGTATGCGCGAACATTGATTCCGCGAAGATTCCAAACCTATAAATAAGGAGTGATAATGCTAAAAACGAACACATATTTCATAGCATTATCCTTCAAGAAAGACAAGCTTTTAGTTGCTATTGTTCTATTTACAAGTGATATTCGTTTAAATAATAAAAGGTGAAGACAAAAGACAGATTCGACGATTTGAAGACGCAAACGACCAAAAAGCTAAAAAGTACAAAGTACAATCCAAGTGGTTCAATTTATTGATGAGAAACGTCTCAAAACTACAAAAGTACAAGTCGCAAAACGTAAAGTACAAGATATTAAATCGTACGAAAGGACGTTCGAAAATCCGAAACCGGGACATGAACCAACTATCAACGCGCGACGCAACGGGCCTAAAATTACAAGTCAACGATGCACAAGAATATAATATAATATATATATAATTATATAAAATTATATATATTATATTATATAATATTTAAATACGAGCAGCCCACGTTTTGGAATCCTATGTGACATGGAGGCCTTAAATCCATGCGATCACATGGAGCACTGTACACGGCCAAGTCCTATAAATTGCAATGTTTGGTCGACGAATTTTTACACAATATAATTCAATCTACTCTCTATCTCTCAAATATATATATATTTATATTTATAATTTTAATTTTAATTTAAGATTAATAATAATAAGGTTATGGTAACGAATGTTGTAAGTTGTAAGTCGAAATTCTGTCCGTGTAACACTACGCGATTAATACTCATTGTAAGTTATGTTCAACCTTTTTTAAATTAATGTCTCGTAGCTAAGTTATTATTATGCTTATTTAAGCCGAAGTAATCGTGATGTTGGGCTAAATATTAAAGACGGGGTAATTGGGCTTTGTACCATAATTGGGGTTTAGACAAAAGAACGACACTTGTGGAAATTAGACTATGGGCTATTAATGGGCTTTATATTAACAAAACGATACCTCATTAATTTAATATAAAGGTTACAATTTGACGTATCTATATATAATCACATACGCTTAATCGGGTACGGTGGGCAGGATATTTATAAATACAAATTATTGTTCATTTGACCGGACATGGGGATGGATTAATAGTTAATGAACTTATTAAAACAGGGGTGGATTACATTCAAGGGTAATTGGTGTAATTGTTAACAAAGTAGTAAAACCTTGGATTACATGCAGTCGATAACCTGGTGTATTCATTAAACTAAGTATTAAGACCTTGTTACAGTTCAAATCCCCAATTAGTTGGAATATTTAACTTCGGGTATAAGGATAATTTGACAAAGATCTTTGCACTTTATAATTATGACCGATGGACTATTATGAACAAAACTGTATGGACATATCGAATAATCCAGGACAAAGGACAATTAACCCATGGTAATAAATTAAAATCAACACGTCGAACATCATGATTATTGAAGTTTAAATAAGCATAATTCCTTTATTTTATATCTTATCGCACTTTTAATTATCGTACTTTTTAATTATCGCAATTTTATTTATCGTCATTTTATTTATCGCACTTTAAATTATCGCACTTTTATTATCGTTATTTACTTTACGCTTTAAATTAAGTCATTTGCATATTTAATACTTTACATTAGGTTTTAATTGCGACTTAAGACATAAAATCGACAAACCGGTCATTAAACGGTAAAATCCCCCTTTTATAACAATAATAATATTACATATATATATATATATTTATACAAATATAGTTTAAAATAAATATAGCGTTAAACTTGGCTAGCTCCCTGCGGAACGAACCGTACTTACTAAAAACTATACTACTGTACGATTAGGGTACACTGCTTAGAGTGTTGTAGCAAGGTTTAGGTATATCCACTCTATAAGTAAATAAATAACTTGTGTAAAATTGTATCGTATTTAATAGTATTTCGTAGTAAAAATATAACTATTTTGTATACACCTCGCATAACATCAAGTATTTTTGGCGCAGCTGCCGGGGAATTTCAACAACGCCGAAAGAGAAACGCTATTTAAAAAAAAATTTAGTTTTTAAGTTAGTTTTGTAAAAATATATTTATATAAGTTTTAAACATAAAAATATAAAAACATAAAACAAGAAAGAAAAATATATATATCTTTATTTTTAAGTATTTAAATTAAAAAGTTTATATTTTTTATTACTTTTGTTAAAAGTTATAAAAACTAATAATTAATTTTTTTAATATAAGTTTTATTTAAATTTTATTTTTTAGATTAAAATTAGAAAATTAAACTAAAAAATAATAATAATTAAAACTGTAAAATTGGGCCGAAGCCTGTCGAAGCCCAACAAAGGCCTGGTACCCGAAGCCATGCGACCGCATGGTATTAAAACACTCAGCTCATGCGATCGCATGAGCTGATTAGATAGGTCTGAAACCTTAGACAGCAGAATTAGGGTTACGTATTATTAATTATTATTATTAATTAATAATCTACCTAGGGTTTAAATATTTAATTAGTTATTAATATTAGTTTATAATTAGTAATATTAAGTTTTAATATTATTATTTACTTTATAAATTAATACTTTTATTAAATAATAATATAAAAATAATATTTGTATAAAAATAAGTAATTTTATCATTTTTTATATCTTTTTATAAATTGTATATTTTAATCTTTTAATTTGTAATTTGTATTTTTATCGTTCGTAATTAGTTTTAAGACTAGTGTTTTACCGTAGTTAATTTTTATTTCTAGATTTTTAGGCTTTGCCTTAAAATCCCTTAAGTGCTTTTTCTATAGACTAAGATTTAGGTGCTTTAGAATTTTGCGACGCCGTTTTAAGATTTTAGTACTTTTTAAGTTATTGCCGTTTTGGATATAGAATTTCTTTTAAGATTTAATACCTTTAGACGTAAGTTTTAATTTTTAGTTTTTAGAATTTTAAGTTTCGACGATTTACTTTCTTATTATTTTTTGACCTTTTATTTTTCGACGTTTTTCGATGCACTTCTTTTCTTTCTTATTTTTCGACGCTCTAGTTTTTAGGACATAGAATTTTATTTATTTTCTTTAAATTTTGACGAAAAATTATTTTAAGTGGTTAAATTGATAGACATCCAAAATTTTCTGGTTCGTAGTAATAGTTGGATTTGTTAATGGCGAGCTGTGAGCTTCCGATTTAAAGGGTCCTGGCTACCTGCTGCATCTATTGGCTATTCGAAACGTGGGCAAAAATCAAAAAAGTCTATTAATTTGATAATTTATATAATTTTTATCTTTATAACTAATAGGATATTCAATGAATGCACCGAGCAAAACGTTCACCACCTTTCATACGTTCACCACCTGTAACTCGATCAAGACATCTAGCCAACATTGTCGCCGTTGATTTTTTCTTTAGAATCGTCATCAAGTCAACCAAGTACTCCAATTCAAATTTCTGATAATCCATTTTTTGAACCCAACCTCACAATTGAGAATCCGGAGGATATTCAAGGACAATTCAGAGATCCTGAACCACTAATCATTCCTCCTGAACCACAAATCACTCATCCAGAGATTGTCGAGGAAGAAACCATTAAGTCAGAATCCTCTAGTGATTCAGATTCAACAATTTCAATCATGAAAAATCTGGAACCTCTAAGTATGGAAGACCGAATGAGAGCTAAACGCACTGGCCAAGGTCATGCAATTACTCAACCAGACATTAATGCCCCAGATTATGAAATCAAAGGAAAAATCCTACACATGGTAACAAATCAATGCCAATTTAGTGGTGCGCCGAAGGAAGATCCAAACGAACATCTTCGAACCTTTAATTGGATTTGTACTCTATTCAAAATCAGAGAAGTTGAGGATGAACAGATCTATCTCATATTATTTCCCTGGACTTTAAAGGGAGAAGCCAAAGATTGGTTAGAATCGTTACCTGAAGGGGCGATTGATACATGGGATGTTTTAGTTGAAAATTTTCTTAAACAATTCTTTCCGGCATCTAAAGCCGTGAGACTTCAAGGAGAAATTGTTACGTTCACACAAAAGCCAAATGAAACTCTATATGAGGCATGGACAAGATTTGGAAAGTTGTTGAGAGGATGTCCGCAACATGGTTTAGACACTTATCAAATAGTACAAATATTCTACCAAGGATGCGACATCACTACAAGAAAAGACATCGACATAGCAGCTGGTGGTTCCATTATGAAGAAAACCGCAACTGAAGTTTACAAAATTATTGATAACACTGCTTCCCACTCACATGAGTGGCCTCAAGAAAAAGACATCATTAGATCATCTAAAGCGGCTAGAGCCGATTCTAGCCATGACTTTGATTCCATTTCTGCAAAGATAGATGCTTTCGAAAGACGAATGGAAAAGATGACTAAAGATATTCACTCAATACGAATTAGTTGTGAGCAGTGTGGAGGACCACATTTGACAAAAGATTGTCTCATTATTGAACAAACAATGGAACAAAGAGAGAATGTTTCATATATAAACCAAAGGCCTGGAAATAATTATTAGAATAATTATCAACCGCCAAGACTAAACTACAATCAAAACCAGAATTATAACCGAAATGTTCCAAACAACAATCAACAAGGTCCTAGCAATCAGCAAGTATCCAATAATACTTACAATCAGCAAAGACCTATTTTTTCCAAATAAACCACCACAAACCGATGATAAAAAGACAAATTTAGAAGACATGATGTCGAAGCTAGTTGAATCTCAAACGCAGTTTTTCACATCTCAGAAACAAACTAATGAACAAAATGCTCAAGCATTTAGAAATCAACAAGCTTTTATTCAAAATCTGGAACAAGAAGTAAGCAACCTTGCAAGGTTGATAGGTGAAAGAAAACCAGGGAGTCTACCTAGCGATACATATGCTAACCCCCGAAATGAAATAGCTAAAGTCATTACCACAAAAAGTGGTATTACATTTAAACAACCTGAAATACCTGAAATTTCTGATGACTCTATTCCTACTACATAGGCACCACAACCTGAACAAGAGAAGGAAAAAGAACCGGTAGTTGAAAAGGTTAATGAAGATAACACAGTTAAGGAAAAGCCTTATGCTAAACCATACCAACCACCGCTTCCTTACCCAAGTAAAATGAGAAAAGAAAGACTTGAAGCCGAGCAATCCAAATTCTTAGATATGTTTAAACAAATAAATGTAAATCTTCCTTTCATTGATGTGATTTCAGGAATGCCAAGATATGCTAAATTCTTGAAAGATCTAATCACAAATAGAAAGAAAATGGAAGAACTCTTGGCTGTTACAATGAATGCTAATTGTTCTGTAGTGCTGTTGAATAAGCTACCAGAGAAACTCTCAGATCCAGGAAATTTCACAATTCCATGTTGTAGCGACCCGACAAAATCGTCATTTGACGGCGCCGACTACTTAGGTCCCGTTACGTGGTCATAAGTCTTTAAAATAACGTTTGACCAAAATATGTCGCAATCATTTCAAAAATAAAGATTGTTTCCAAGTTTACAAGAATTGTTCATCCAAAAGTTAAGTTACAAAGTTATAAATACAAATGAAACCTTTGCGACACAGTTTTAAATAAAGTCAAAAGACGCTCCATGTATGCACATATACTCGACATCCAATGCAAGTATCAAAATAATGAGCGGAAGCCTGTATCACATATCATTCAAGACCTGAGAAAAACATAGAAATCTGTCAATGAAAACGTTGGTGAAATCATAGGTTTAGTAAATGGGTATGTAAGTAAGTAAATTGAACCACAAGTTATGGTATGAGTCAATTTTTCCAAATCGTTTGAATTCCATAAATATCGTTGTTTATCGAGCACCCAATTATCAAAGCTTAACTGTATCATTTACCTCCGCATAAAAGTGTTAGAACATACACCGTACCAGAATATATTTCATTCGGCTAACGGTAGCGAACCATCCGAATGAGGGTTAGTCAAACCCGTATGGATCCACACAACATAGTCTTGCTTACACCATCTGGTGTAACTAATGATAATTGAATTGAGGATTTTCGTTCAAACTCGTATGTATCTTTGTATTCGTATTTGTGTTCAATATATAAAAGTATGAAAAGTATATATACATATGAAATGTATATAAGTATGTAATGTATATGTTTCTCAGCCCACAGTTTAAAAGAATAAAAGTTGTTGAAAAAGGTGGGACTATGATCTCACCTTGAGTGCAAGAGTAAAAAGATACTTCAACAAGTAACGTGCAAAGAACAAACGCTAGTCTTGCCCTAAACAAGTAAGTTGTATCAATAACAGTAAACACGATTGGACAAAGTTGTTCAATTAGTTCTATGGCTCGTTACGACTCGATTATGTAGCATGTGAATCAAATCGTCAAGTTTCATGCAAGATACAAGTATAGAAACAAGTTAGAAAGGTTGCATAAGCATTCAGTTAAGTTTGACTAAATGTCAAACTTGGTCGGGTCAAAGTCAACGAAAAAGTCAACACATTCGGGTCAGGTCTCGAACTATTTTTCTGAGGTTTTTAATCATATAAGAGCATGTTAGAACAAGTTACATATGAATCGGAGGTGCGTAGCATAGCAAACATTTTTCGTAAAAAGGCAAATCAAAACAGTAACTGGCAGTGCATCTGGACGGCGTCCAGATTTGCTGGACGGCGTCCAGCATAGAAGGCCTGGACGGCGTCCAATAATCTGGACGGCGTCTAGATCTGTATCCAGACCCTGTTTTGCTGCAAATAAAATAAATGCACTAACCAAAACTCAAACAAACTCAAATTATGAACCGAAAACACCTAGGACATGTATCATACACCGTTGGAAAGGTATTTTGACGAGGAAAACGACTAAACACCTTTCATCAATTAATTCAACGCTTACAACAACCTAAATCACATTAAATGCTCCTCATTTATGACATTCAAGTTCAATAATCTCATTCCATGATTCGGTGATCCAATTTACACATATGATATGCCGTTTCGAAGATAATTAAACATGCAATACAACTAAACACTTACTAACAACATCTCATGTCATTTAAGGCATCAAAAGTTTATTCCAAGTTCATCAAACCCTAACCCAAAGTTCACAAAATCAATAATCATGTTCATGAAGTTTTCTTAATCAACCTACACACCAATTTGAAGCTAATGATGCTAGTAACACATTTAAAACATGAACTTTTAACATCTAACAACTTTTAAGCAACTAAATCTCAAGAACAACACACCAAAATTCAAGTTCATGCTAGTTACTTCAAAACAACAAGATCGAGCATACAAATTATATATTCATGTTAGACTTGAGCCACAGACACTAATTAACACTTTTATAATTCAAAAACATCAAGAACACAAAATCTAGTAATTTTAGAAAGTTACTCAAATGAGATGAAATTGGTATCAAGTTGTTGAGGATGAAGAGAGGATTCCAAATATGTAATTTGTTTTGATGTTAGCCTCCAAAATCGAATTTAGATGAGGAATTCTTGTTTAAGGGTTTGAGAGAAAAAGGAGGTGGAAGTATTAAGTGGAGGTGAAAGAATTAATGGGGAAGGAAGAGTTGACTAGTGACCTAGTCAACTAGTTTGGCTCTTTAGCGAGTTTAGTCCCTCAAGTTTGAAGCGGGTGCGTGAATTTACTAAACGAATATTTTGAAATATACGAGAGTACACGGGAGATGTTATAATCCGATAATAAAAATATTAAGAACGTCAGCTAACGGAGGGTACGAATCTAGATACGAAGGATATTATTTAAAATAAAAAGACGGGCGTTAAAATAATTTAACAGAAAAATGCGGGATGTTACACATGTTTTCTAGGTAGTCTAAGTTCAATAGAAGTATTGGCAGACTTAGGTGCTAGTATAAATTTAATGCCGTATTCACTATACGCTAAACTAGACCTTGTAGAATTGAAACCAACACGAATAAGCATACAACTAGCCGATCGATCAGTAAAATATCCTAGAGGGATAATGGAAAACATGCTAGTTAAAGTTGGTACTTTAGTATTTCCAGTAGATTTTGTTATTCCGGACATGGAAGAAGATTCTCGAGTTCCTCTTACCATTCTTAAACATGGCTAAAGCAATAATAGACGTGTTTGGTAAGAAACTGACCCTAAGTATAGAGGACGAGAGTGTTACCTTTTCTGCTGATAGAGCCATGCAACAAACGCAATCTGCAGATGATACATGTTATTATATTCAAACTATAGATTCACATACAGAATTGTTAGAAGAATTTTCAGAATTACAAGGAACAGGAGAATGTTCTTTAGGAGAAGGGACTGAACCAATTGATGAAGCTGAAATGTTAGCTACACTTATGGCTAATGATTATGAACCAACAACAGAAGAAATTCAAATGCTAAAAGAAGAAGACAGGTATCGATACAAATCATCGATAGAAGAACCACCGACATTAGAGTTAAAGCCACTTCCAAACCATTTGTAATACGCATATTTACTTGGTGAATCTGAATTACCTGTAATAATATCGTCTTCTCTTACGGAAAATGAAAAATCTCAACTCATTTCTGTGCTAAAAGCTCATAAACCAGCTATTGCATGAAAGATTCATGACATTAAAGGCATAAGTCCTTCGTATTGCACACATAAAATCCTTATGGAAGAAGGCCATAAAACATATGTGCAACGCCAACGAAGACTAAATCCAAATATGCAAGATGTTGTTAAGAAAGAAATTGTTAAACTACTAGATGCAGGTTTAATTTATCCAATCTCTGATAGTCCATGGGTAAGCCCAGTTCAATGTGTACCTAAGAAGGGTGGCATGACTGTCATCACAAATGAAAAAAATGAGCTTATTCCTACTAGGACTGTAACAGGATGGCGTGTTTATATTGATTATAGAAAATTAAATGACGCCACCAGAAAAGATCACTTTCCCTTACCTTTCATTGATCAAATGTTAGAAAGATTAGCCGGAAATAGTTACTATTGTTTTCTTGGCGGTTTTTCTGGATATTTTCAAATTCCAATAGCACCCGAGGACCAAGAGAAAACCACATTCACGTGCCCTTATGGTACTTTTGCTTACAAACGCATGCCATTTGGACTTTGCAACGCCCCTACAACCTTTCATGGTTAAAGAAGGCATCGTTCTTGGTCATAAAATTTCAAAGGAATAAATTGAAGTGGATAGAGCTAAAGTAGATGTAATTGCTAAACTTCCACATCCCACCAATGTTAGAGGAGTTAGGAGTTTTCTAGGGCATGCCGGTTTTTACCGACATTTCATAAAAGATTTTTCTAAAATTGCCACTCCTATGAATAAACTCCTAGAAAAAGATGCTCCATTCATCTTTTCGGATGAATGCATCAAATCTTTTAATATTCTTAAAGAAAAACTCACTAATGCGCCGATCATGATAACTCCAAATTGGAATCTACCATTTGAACTCATGTGCGATGCAAGTTATTTTGCAATGGGAGCCGTTTTAGGACAAAGGATTGAAAAACGATTTCAACCTATTTATTACGCTAGTAAGACATTACAAGGAGCATAAACGAATTACACAACTACTGAAAAAGAACTCCTTGCTATTGTCTTTGCTTTTGACAAATTTCGTTCATATCTCGTTCTAGCTAAAACGGTGGTCTATACCGACCATTCTGCTCTTAGATATCTATTTTCGAAATAAGATGCCAAACCACGATTAATCCGTTGGATCTTACTCTTACAAGAGTTCGATATTGAAATCCGAGACAAAAAGGGAGCAGAAAATCTCGCCGCTGATCATCTTTCTCGTCTTGAAAATCCCGAATTAGAAGTTCTAAATGAATCGGCTATACAAGATAACTTTCCTGATGAATATCTTTTGAAGATCGATTATAATGAAATTCCATAGTTTGCAGACTATGCAAACTACTTAGTATGTGGATTCCTTGAAAAAGGGTTGTCGTACCAAAAACGAAAGAAATTCTTTAGTGATATAAAACACTATTTTTGGGAAGATCCACATTTATTTAAAAGTTGTCCCGATGGAATAATACGTCGATGCGTATTCGGAGATGAAGCTAGTCAAATCTTAAACCATTGTCACACAGGACCAACAGGAGGGCATTATGGGCCTCAACTTACAGCAAGAAAAGTTTACGATGCTGGATTCTATTGGCCTATAATTTTCAAAGACGCACACATTCTTTGTAACTCCTGTGATGCATGTCAAAGGGCCCGAAAAAATAAGTCAACGCCATGAAATGCCACAAAATGTCATTCAAGTATGTGAAGTATTTGACGTTTGGGGTATTGACTTTATGGGCCCATTTCCAAAATCTCATAATAATCTCTATATTCTCGTTGCCATTGATTATGTATCTAAATGGACGGCAGCACAAGCTCTCCCAACTAACGATGCACAAGTTGTAGTCAACTTCTTAAAACGTCTTTTTGCTAGGTTCGGAACACCGAAAGCTTTAATAAGTGATCGGGGTACTCATTTTTGTAATAATCAACTTGAGAAAGTTCTCAAAAGATATGGAGTAACTCATAAAATCTCAACTGCTTATCATCTACAAACAAGTGGACAAGTTGAAAATACCAACCGAGCATTAAAACGTATTCTAGAGAAAACCGTAGGATCAAATCCAAAGGAATGGTCCATGAAATTGGAGGATGCACTCTGGGCTTTTAGAACAGCCTATAAAACTCCAATTGGCACCACACCTTTTAAACTCGTTTACGAAAAAGCATGTCACCTTCCAGTAGAAATTGAGCACAAAGCATTTTGGGCTTTGAAGACATGTAATCTTGATTTACATGAAGCCGGACGTCTAAGATTAAGTCAACTAAATGAATTAGAAGAATTAAGACATGAAGCATATAAAAATTTGTTAATCTATAAAGAAAGAACGAAGAAATGGCATGATAAGAGAATCAGAAGTTCAAAAGAATTTAAAGAAGGAGACAGAGCTCTTCTTTTCAATTCACGATTCAAGCTACTTCCTGGAAAATTGAAATCAAGATGGTCTGGACCATTCATAGTTAAAAGAGTTTTCCCATATGGAACAGTAGAATTAATAAATTCAAATGGGATTGAATTTAAAGTTAATGGTCACAGAGTTAAACATTACATACATGGTCCGATGGAAGTTGACAATGAAGTCAATCATAATTTCACCACTCAAGAAAACCCTCAGAATTAAAACATAAATATGTTATCAACAACATATGAAAAACCAAAATTGGAAGACGGGGAAGCTTCAAATTGGAGTGATGAAGAAGAATTTCTATACAAACCTCCCATTCCAAGAAATGAAGAAAAATGTGAACAAGAAGTTCAAGTAGAAGTGGAAGAACCAAGAAAAGATCACCCGGAAAAGGTTAACAAACCAACTCTACTTACTAAAGTAGGAGACCCAGGTGAATTTATCATTTCTTGCTTGCTTAATGATGGTGCTATGTATAATGGACTCGCAGATTTAGGAGCAAGTGCAAATGTTATGCCTCTTTCCTTATACAAAAGATTAGGAGTGGGTAAATTAAGACCAACCAAAATAAGTGTTCAATTATTTGATCAAATCATTAAACACCCGGTTGGAATAGCCAATAATTTACTTGTTAAAGTGAGAAGTTTGACCTTTGTTGCAAACTTTATAGTTATTAATATAGAGGAAGACCTTGATATTCCTCTAATTTTGGGTCGCCCATTTTTAGCAACCACCGAGGCATTCATTGATGTAAGAGAAGGTAGAATGACACTTAGGGATGGTAACAAATCGGTTACCTTTGTGAATCGAAAGTTTAGATCTCCATTAACCAAAACTGTTGAACCAATAAAAACGCCTAAGTGTGGGGAAGATGAAGAAACACCTAATGATAACCCGATAACAAAGAACCTCGTTATTGATACGAAATTAGATGAACCAGTTTTCAACAGTTCAACGAAGAAACTTTATAAACGGATTCAAAATGCTAGGATTAAGGGGAATTTTAAGTTATGTAACCGATTAGTATCCAATTTGTCGCCTAAAGAAAAAGCAATGTTAGTTGAATTTGTGAAAGTTACAGAGAAAATCAACAATTGGCTTGAAGCAAAAGTCAGAGATATACAAGTTGTTGATAGTCCAATTGAAAACGAAGTTAATCACAATTTTGACACCACAGCTAACTAAGTGTGGGGAGAATCAAAATTTTTAAGGATAATATATATTTCTGTTAGAGTTAGATTTTATGTTTTTGTGTAGTTCTCGAGAATGGAATCCGAATGGTCTTTCCCTAGCAGACCCTAAAGAACTAGTCTTCTCCCTCCATTCTGAATTTTTATTTCTTTTAGGTTTTACGAGATGAAGAATTCCTTTGATCTGAACCATGGTCTACTACTACACGCTATGATTACTAAGCATAATAATAACATCTTCCCGAGTGAACTGGTATCATTCATAAGAGGCAAAATGGACGAAGTGAGAAAAGAACTCTGGAAAGATCATCATAAGACACATTTTGGTAAAGGAAAATCAAAATCCGCAACAAAAAGAAGAGCACGACACCTTGAAAGATGTCATAAATGTAGAAAATGGTCACACGAAGGTAAATGTTCAAACAATCAAACATATTCAAATACCGAATTTGTTACTCTATGCAGAGAAGAACCGTTCATATGTTTAGAAGAAAAGTTATTGAAAAATCGAGGTTACGCTTATGTAGCTATGGAAAATCAAATCACACGACTCTCCTATGAGTCGGTTAAAGCAGGTCTCTGAGAATTCTTTCTCATAGGTAAGTATGTACAGTTTTTATTTTATTTTATTGCTTTTAACCTTTTGATAATAAACGCTGAATTGTTCGCTATAAAGTATTAAATTGATATTCAATAAAATTAGGTATGTAAAACCAAAATTATTGATATCATACAAAAATTTATTACATCACTGCGAAATTTACCGTTTATTCTAAATGTATAAATATCTTTAATTAATCAATTCAAAATATTTCAAAAATTCGTCAGGAGTAAACTAGGTAATATAGCCGAAATTACTTTACCCAAAAGAGGGGCGTATATTTTTGATAATATTTGATTGATTAAAGTGGGATAAAAGACCAAAAAGATTATTAATTTTAATTTTTACCTTGTATTTAAATTAATATTAAATTATTATGGTAAATCTTTTTAAATCAATATATTTAAGTTTTTAAATATTTTAACAATTAATATTTTCAATATAAGTTTGTAAAATTAATGTATAAAAATATTAATAATATTAATATGAATTTTTAATTTTATGCATTTTAAATTTAAGTTTGGTGTGAATTTAAAAACAAAAATTTACTTTATTTCATTAAATTAAAAATTTGATATTTAAAATTCGTCGTGAGTTGAAGACTAGGTCGTTGAACCGAAATTGCTTTACCCAAGGAAGGGACGAGAAATTTTATTATCATTATTTTTAATCTCATTGACCTAAAGTATGCAAAAACATTAAAAAATCCAAAAACCTTAGCTTTTAAAACAACGCTTTAAAAAGACAAATTTTTAAAATTTTGTCAAGGGACGAACTAGGTTAACGTATCGAAACGCCCTCAATATAAAAGGAAACAAAATTTTAAATTTATTTCATTTTTGTTTTTATAAGTCAAAGGTTTTATAAAAAAAAATTGCCACACCACATGCGATCGCATGGGAGTTGCACTGGGTAACCATGCGATCGCATGGCCCCAGAATGCTGGTCAGGAACAAAAGTTCCAGCGAGCTGCTCTCTGTTCCACTTTCACACACACACACACATCCACGAACACAAACACCCCTGAAATCACCAATTTTTCACCAAAATCAACGAAATTCGTCACAATAATCCGCTACAAACATGTCTTTTCTCAGATGGGGAAGCAGAAAGGTAAAAATTTCACCCCTAAACTCATAAATTTCCTACTTTTTGTGATAATTTTAATTAATTGCAATAATTTGATTTTGTTAATTTCTAGTGTAATTAGAGTTAAATTGTTAGTATATTATGTTTGTATAACCTAGATTGATGCTATTTAACATGATTTGAAGCCTAAAACTTCAAAAATTTTAGAAATCTAGGGTTTGTATTCTTGAGCAATTTGGAACTTTTTGATATAAACAGGTTATGGCCGATTTTTGTTATGAATTAGTGCTAAATTAAGTAATATAACATGTTTAGGTAGTTAAATGATCCAAACACTGATCCTAAACATGATTTTTGAGAATTAAAGTGGACTTTTTAAGTCTAAAATTCATGAACTTGATTAATTTGATATAAATGCCATTTGAAACTTGTTTAATTGCTAGTAATGATTACTTTGACATGTTATTTGAGATAAAAGCTTATGAACTTCGTAAACATTTTCATATATGATTATTTGAAAATGTGTAGAATTGATAAAAATATGAAAATAAGTATAAGTTTAATATGGATTAAACATGTTATTGTAATTATTTTAATTTGTTATTTTGCTAACACTAATGCATATTTGGATGCACAAATTTTGTGTTTAATGTGTTTTGCAGAGAAATAGAGATACGGATGGTGCATCATCGTCTAGGTAACCTGATCCGGAACCACAGCCAGAGATGCAATATCACGAACCGGAACAACAACCTGAACAACAACAACATTATGATCAACACGTGTCATACTATGAGCCAGAGCCACAATTTTTTATTGCCTACGTAGTATTTCCCGTTCACCATATAATAGAACACCCAACAATTCATGAAGAACAGTTGCATCCCAATTTAAGGATTGATAGAAGTTGAAGATATTACCCGACATACCAAAGTAACAAATTTAAGCTTTGGACCAAAAATGTAAAAGTACCAAGGGTAATAGATTAGGAGCCTTTGGAAAGGGTCCACCTAGCTAACCCAGTTAGGCAGCATCTAATCCAAAGGTATGGCAGCTCTTCTTTTACTGATTGGGAATGTTTATTTACCACTCGTCGGCCTGTATATAAAGAGTGGTGTGTTAAGCTAATGAGTACTATAGCTTTTAATAAGGATGTAGATAGGTTAGACGATAAGAGTTTTCTTAGATTTTTACTTGGCTGTAGGATGTACAGGATGTCCATGCTGGACATGGCCAGGGCTTTACAGATTTACACTCCCGCTGAATTACTATCACCTGATTGTACAAATTTAGTTTATCATGGTGAGCGGGTAGATAGAAATTTTGACGCTAACGCCATCTGGAGGCGTATGTCAAATTTTAATGTGTTTACGCGGGGAGGAAGACACTCCTATTTAGATATTAATAAAGTCGAGCTTCGTATAATACATAGATTCTTAGCAAACTCGATTACACAAAGAGGTAACAACAAGGAGAAAATGACCTTACACGATTTATTTTACCTTAAGTGCATTCGAGACACTAGAAGCTTTGTTAATATCCCCTACTGGGTTAGTTTTTATCTGTCCAAAATGGTGGAAGGTATACAGGAAGGGGGAATAATAGGAGGAGGTATTTTTGTTACTCTCATTGGAGAGTATTTAGGTGTAGATAGGGATCAAGGGGGTCCGATGATGGTATGTAGGGAACAGGACGAGACTTTAGGTTTGCAAGTCTATCAAGGTGCAAAGGTATTGACTAGGAGACGCAATCATGCAGTACAATATCAGGGCCGCCATCCACAGGTAGAGAGGGGTTCGGATGAGGAGATGGAGGAAGCGGATGATATTAGGGATGTCATTAGGGATAGTGCTACTGACATTTTCCAGCGTATAGATGAGGTAGAAATGACTAATGATGATAGGCATCGTCGGTTTGACCAGTGGCAAGCCGCGAATGAGTATGAGACTTCCAGGCGACGCCAACACGATAGTTGGCAAGTTCATCAGCACCAAATTATGAGCCAGCTATCATATCAGGTACCAAATAACTACATCCCGACTCGGCCTGCTTACTATCCACCACATCAGCCCGACATGCGACCACCCTATGACCTGTACGACCCCAATCAAGCATACCAGAACACCTATCACCAACCATGGAACCCGAACGACGATATGAACTAGAACCCCTATCCAAATCAATAGTGTTCCATTGGTGATGTCTTCTCTTTTATTATTTTTATCTATTTTAACATTTTGATACTTTAATGTAATGTTTAATATTTTTATTATTTTGTACTAATATTTCATTTTTGTAATTTGAAAGTGGGATATCAAGTCCCATTTCAAAATACCATGCATGATTATATTTGTATTGTATGTATTTTATCTCATGTACCTAACAGGGTAAAACAGCGCATTTTTAAAGACTGCCATTAAGTTCAGCAAAAGCTATTAATTTTGACGATAAAACGAAAAACAAGTGTGATTTAACAACAGACGGATTGAACAAATGAAGTGCACCATTTATCATTCAACACAAACAACAATATGTTTGGAAACTTTGGTAAAACTTAATCATTTTTCTACGCTAATCAACCTCAATAATTTAAATTGCTACTAATTTCTTGCAAATGAGGGCATTGCAAGATCTTATGTGTGGGAAGGGGTTAAATTCTTTCGGATTTTAAAAAAAAAAATTAATTTAAACACTTGGTTACCATTAAAAATACTAGTAACGCAGTAGTTGTATTAGAATCTAGTGCTCTCTGATAATAAAGAACAGCCCTAATCTTATATACCGACTACCCAATTCTAGTAAAATTTTTAAAAATTTTCAAATAAATGAATTCAAAATCATGTTTATACATATTTATGAACGATAAAACTAGGTGTTAACACCGAAATTATTGATACCTAGGAAAGGACATAAATTGAGAAACAACTCAAAACGCTTGAATTCATTTAAAATGGAATAGAGGAGAATAAAAAGGCAAAGAAAGAAAAATAAAAGCCAAGTGTGGGAAAAATTTACCAAGTTATTTAGAACATATATCACATATTTTTGTACAAATAATTGAAGATACTTTTGTTTTGAACGATATTAATCAGTTTTACCCAGTTTATTGTTATATAAATAGAAATTATAAGGAAGTAAAGTCTTCCGAGAAAAAGACACGCGCTTCTTGATTTAGGTCAGGAAGTTGTCGTCCAGATCAGTTGTAGAGTCTACGAAAAACCTTGAAAAGTTTTCTCGAAAATCAGCTGGAAATCCACGGACCTCAGCATCAAACAGGGTCGCCAAGTGGTCAGACTTATCCTAACTATGAGAGGATCTGTCTCGTACAATGGGGGGCAATTTGCAAATTAGCTTATAAGACTAATGAATCAGATCTCCAGAAAGGATAATCTCCTTAAAGATCAAAAATCAGCTTTTAAGACTGATATTACTCAATCCTTGAGATTGACCTTAAAGATTGAGAATTCAAACTCATGGAATTCAATGATATCTAAACTCGAGCTTGAACGAGAAAATATTTTGATCAAATTACAAACCGATTTATTTTCTAAAAACCCTATTTTCAATGCGTTCATTACAATTGAACGTAAAATCCTAAGAATTCACCGGAATTCATTAGGTCACCTGAACCAAATCGGGTGTCAACCGTAAGAACGGTGGTTGCATAGCATGGTTAAAGACAGGAACTTGTGCCATATCAAAAAACTATAGGGTGATCTTTACTATTGCTCCTACAAAGGATAGTAATTGCATCCGACACGATATAGACCATAATCATCTGCATGTCACGGGACATTTCCTTAACAGTTTCTTATTCAACGTTTTCCTTTACAACCAGACGGTAGTTTACCGAAAGGTAATATACGGAGCAAGTAAACTGGACGTGTTGCTTTCCTAATACAAGGTTAGCAAGTGGGTGACATAAAACCGCAAGTTTTGAGCTAAAATTTTCAAATCTGAAACCCACAAAACCCACAAAAACATTTTGCAAACACCGGTGAAGGGTTATTCCGGAAAACTTATCTAGGGTAAAAACTAGATTGAATTTTCAAAAGATCAAAAGTTTTCATAAAGATCCAATTTCCTTAAAGGATCTAAATTTTCATAGTCATGTGGGACTGTAAACCACAACGTTACTATCATTGTTCATACCTCCGTATAGAAATCACTGATGTACAAAGTGTGAAGAATAAAGAAGTGATTCAAGTATGTTTTCATTCAAAGTTCTATATTGCTTGAGGACAAGCAACGCTCAAGTGTGGGAATATTTGATAATGCTAAAAACGAACACATATTTCATAGAATTATCCTTCAAGAAAGACAAGCTTTTAGTTGCTATTGTTCTATTTACAAGTGATATTCGTTTAAATAATAAAAGGTGAAGACAAAAGACAGATTCGACGATTTGAAGACGCAAACGACCAAAAAGCTAAAAAGTACAAAGTACAATCCAAGTGGTTCAATTTATTGATGAGAAACGTCTCAAAATTACAAAAGTACAAGTCGCAAAACGTAAAGTACAAGATATTAAATCGTACGAAAGGACGTTCGAAAATCCGGAACCGGGACATGAACCAACTATCAACGCGCGACGCAACGGGCCTAAAATTACAAGTCAACGATGCACAAGAATATAATATAATATAATATATATAATTATATAAAATTATATATATTATATTATATAATATTTAAATACGAGCAGCCCACGTTTTAGAATCATATGTGACCAGGAAAAGAATCGCATGGCCTGGAGGCCTTAAATCCATGCGATCGCATGGAGCACTGTACACGACCAAGTCCTATAAATTGCAACGTTTGGTTGACGAATTTTTACACAATATAATTCAATCTACTCTCTATCTCTCAATATATATATATATATATATATATATATATATATATATATATATATATATATATATATATATATATATATATATATATATATATATATATATATATATATATATTTATATTTATAATTTTAATTTTAATTTTAATTTAAGATTAATAATAACAAGGTTATGGTAACGAATGTTGTAAGTTTGTAAGTCGAAATTCTGTCCGTGTAACACTACGCGATTAATACTCATTGTAAGTTATGTTCAACATTTTTAAATTAATGTCTCGTAGCTAAGTTATTATTATGCTTATTTAAGCCGAAGTAATCGTAATGTTGGGCTAAATATTAAAGACGGGGTAATTGGGTTTTGTACCATAATTGGGGTTTGGACAAAAGAACGACACTTGTGGAAATTAGACTATGGGCTATTAATGGGCTTTATATTAACTAAACGATACCTCGTTAATTTAATATAAAGGTTACAATTTGACGCATCTATATATAACCACATACGCTTAATCAAGTACGGTGGGCGGGATATTTATAAATACAAATTATTGTTCATTTGACCGGACACGGGGATGGATTAATAGTTAATGGACTTATTAAAACAGGGGTGGATTACATTCAAGGGTAATTGGTGTAATTGTTAACAAAGTAGTAAAACCTTAGATTACACGCAGTCGATAACCTGGTGTATTCATTAAACAAAGTATTAAGACCTTGTTACAGTTCGAATCCCCAATTAGTTGGAATATTTAACTTCGGATATAAGGATAATTTGACAAAGATCCTTGCACTTTATAATTATGACCGATGGACTATTATGGACAAAACCGTATGGACATATCGAATAATCCAGGACAAAGGACAATTAACCCATGGTAATAAATTAAAATCAACACGTCGAACATCATGATTACGGAAGTTTAAATAAGCATAATTCCTTTATTTTATATCTTATCGCACTTTTAATTATCGTACTTTTTAATTATCGCAATTTTATTTATCGTCATTTTATTTATCGCACTTTTATTATCGTTATTTACTTTACGCTTTAAATTAAGTCATTTGTATATTTAATATTTTACATTAGGTTTTAATTGCGACTTAAGACATAAAATCGACAAACCGGTCATTAAACGGTAAAATCCCCCTTTTATAACAATAATAATATTACATATATATATATATTTATATAAATATAGTTTAAAATAAATATAGCGTTAAACTTGGCTAGCTCCCTGCGGAATGAACCAGACTTACTAAAAACTACACTACTGTACGATTAGGTACACTGCCTATAGTGTTGTAGCAAGGTTTAGGTATATCCACTCTATAAATAAATAAATAACTTGTGTAAAATTGTATCGTATTTAATAGTATTTCGTAGTAAAAATATAACTATTTCGTATACACCTCGCATAACATCAAGGAGCTTGCCCTCTCATTTTAGGTTGTTGATTCTGTGCAATTGCTCTGGCCTTTTGTGATTCACTAGTGACTTCGCCCGAGGATTAATCATAATCAGGCTAAGGTAATGCAATCAAGACCGGGGCATGGTGATTGATCACTTGAATCTAAGTGAAAGACGATCATAAGGTCCCAAAAACATTATCAACACCACTATCCACCCCTCATTGCACTCAATTCCCGGATTAGATCTTGCATCTAATCTAGCATTGATCAATTGGCGCCATCCATGGGACACGAATTGGAATTGATCAATTGGCTCCATCAATTAGATCTTGCATCTAACCATGGTGATTCCCTTACCTAATCCTCTCCCGCAGACACAGCCTCCTCCCACCGAGGCTACTTCATCACAATCTACTCACCCCATGGTCACTCGCAGCCGTGTTGGCACCACCAAACCCATTCAACGTCTTAACCTACACACCTCTGTCATATCTCCCATACCACACACTTAACCGGACGCCCTTTATGACCCTAATTGGAAACAAGCTATGACTGATGAATATAATGCTTTAATTAACAACAGTACTTGGCTACTTGTGCCTCGCCCATCGGACACGGACATAGTTCGCTCCATGTGGCTCTTTAAGCACAAGTTTAATGCATACAGTAATCTGAGCAGGTATAAGGCCCATCTCGTTGCTAACGATCGTATCCAACAGGTTATCATTGATTGTGATGAGACTTTTAGTCTGGTTGTAAAACCGGCATCGATACGCACTGTCCTCAGTTTGGCGGTATCTAGGCACTAGCCCATTCATCAGCTAGATGTCAAGAACGCCTTTCTTCAAGGGCAAATTTCTGAGACTGTTTATATGCACCAGCCTCCCGTGTTTCGGGACCCACGTTATCCAAATCATGTATGCTTATTGCAGAAATCTCTCTACGGCCTTAAGCAGGCCCCTCGTGCATGGTTCCAGCGTTTCACATGATATGCTCAGCGGATTGGCTTTCACCAGAGCCGTTGTGATACTTCACTTTTTATTTACCGCCACGGATCTGATACTCCCTACCTGCTCTTGTATGTTGATGATATTGTATTGACTGCTTTTTCTACAGGTCTCCTTCAGCGCATCATTACTTCCTTACACAAGGAATTTGCTATGACATATTTGGGACCCCTGAACTACTTTCTTGGCATCGCTGCCACTCGTACTGCATCTGACATGTTCCTATCCCAGTGACAGTACGCCACCGAGATCATTAAGCGGGCTGATATGTCCACTTGTCACCCTTGTCGGACCCCGGTAGGTACGGGTGCCAAGCTTACTGCTAACGGTCCTCCTGTCAAGGACCCGACTCTCAACCGCAGCCTTGCAGGCGCATTACAATACCTCACGTTCACTCGTCCGGATATCTCGTATGCCGTTCAGCAGATTTGTCCTTTTATGCATGATCCTCGAGAGAAGCATTTACACACCCTCAAACGGATACTCCGTTATCTTCAGGGGACTACTAATCTTGGTCTGCAGCTCTATGCCTCATCTCACTCCTCTTTAGTTGCATGTTCAAATGCAGATTGGGCTGGTTGCCCGACCACCAGACGCTCCACGTCTGGTTATTGTGTTTTTCTCGGCAACAATCTTCTCTCCTGGTCTTCCAAGCGGCAACTCACGCCATTCCGCTCCAGTGCCGAAGCGGAATATCGTGGAGTTACTAATGCTGTTGCCGAAACATATTGGATACGTAATTTACTGCTTGAGCTTCACTGCCCGCTCACCTCGGCTACTTTGGTTTACTGTGATAATGTCAGCTCCGTCTATCTCTCCACTAATCATGTTCAACACCAGCGAACCAAACACATAGAGATTGATATACATTTTGTTCGTGACTTAGTCGCCCAGGGACAGGTTTGGATATTACACGTTCCGTCGAGATATCAGTTTGCAGACATCTTCACCAAAGGCCTCCCATATGCTCTGTTTGACGAGTTTCGATACAGTTTGAGTGTCCGCCGTACTCCCGCTCAAACTGCGGGGGGGATGTTAGCATATATATTATATTAGCCCATGTCTTATTTGTCCATGTAATGTAATGGGTCTATCCCACTTATCTTTGCTAGGGGTTTAGTCTTGTTTAGCCTATATATTGGTATGTATGCACGATCAAATAATCAAGCAATATATCAATCATTCAAGTTTAACAGATTTGAGATAGTTTGTTTAACCGATTGTTTTATTTTAACTAAGAAAATTTACTAGAAATAAAACTTGACTTGATATTCAATATGTAATTACCTCTACAAAATTAAATTATTTTATTTATAGTAATTTTACAAATTTACAAATATTTTTTAATTATAGGTAGAAAATATTTTTAGAACTTATAAAATTATATTTTAGACAATTAAAATAAGACAATCATTCCATGATGGTTTAATGGTCGAGGTTACAAGTTTCTCTCTAGAGCAACTTCAAAATTCAATAGAAGCTTATGTTGTTATATTGGGTAAAATGATGGATAGATTTAAGGAATACATACGAAGAGAACTCATATAACTTCTTTTATTTTTGTATAAGTTTGTATTAATATAAGTATGAGGTTGAATTTATGTTTGTTCGAGGATGAGTCTATATGTATGATGTTAAATTTGTATCTATATAAAGTTGAGTTTGTCTATGTGAAGCTATATGAAACTAACTTTAACAAAAAGTGTCTTACTTCTCAACCTAAAAGAGTTCAGTTGGTGTCTATACCCTTCAAAAAGGTAAGTGGAAAAAATTTCAAATGAGGGTTGCGATTGTTTCTTAGAGGTTGTTTGGGTTAGCGACTTGAAAGTGATTATTTGATTATTGCGTTTACAAAACGTAAATAATTAAAAAATCGTGTTTGGCAAATATTATTTCAAAATCACTTATTTGCGTTATTGGACTATGAAATCGCAATTTCAAAAAAGCTAGTGCCCCTCTACTGCATGGAAAACGCAATTTAAAATATGCTACCAATTCCTTCAATACCCTTAATACTATTGGATGGCAGGTTATTATCTACTTTCATTTTGTCTTATTTTCTTTTTATTTTACAAAGTGAACATACATTGATCAATACGGTTGACATTTTTCAAACGTATAGATAAATTGACTTTAGTTTTTGTTTTCTTTTTTTTACACCGTTCCTCATCAATATCTATTTCGGTTATCTGTAAATTACTTTGAAACTCTTTACGTCATTTTTGAAACTCGTTACCATATCATTTTACATTAAGTTATACGGTAGCATATATTATATTTGATGTTAACATATCAATAATAGATAGAAGTCATTTTTTGTCATTTAACGAGTTAAGTGTCTGAATATTTTGTTTTGACGAACACTTGAAAACTCAATTATTTACTTATTGCGATATCAAACAGCATAATTCAATCCAAACACTATATTCTTCCAACACGTTTTGTTACAGCAAATTTATTGATTATAATTATTCAAAACGCATAATCAATTTTCAAAGCGCTTTGTTACAGCTAATTTTTTGTTACATCTAATTTACTGATATCATGAAGCTATCATCTATCTAATTTAGTGTTTGATTGTCGATTATGGACTTATAAGACGACAATCAAACATTCAAATTTGTCATTTCTCAAAAGATAGATGATGGCTTCATGATACATCATATATTTGTCAAAAAGTCAACTTTGCATCTCACAAATATCATGGCACATTTGTTGGGTCACCATTAAATAACGAGGGGATTGAGGGCTTGCGTGGGCGGTGAAAAATTATATACAAAAATATATATTTTCATTACACACATTAAAATACTGTTTTAATTGCTTATAACTTCAATACGCGAAGGAAAAAAAACTACAATACGCGTATCGATAATAATTAATACAATACAAAAGTATAAGCTTTCATTAGCTAAGAGTTTATGTAAAGAATAAAATTAAAATTAAATTAAATTAAATTAAAATTAAATTAAAATTAAAATTGTACTCTATAAAAGACATTGGAACGACAACAATTGCATCATTAGTATATGTACAAGGATAGTTTGACCCGAGCTTCGCTGCGAAAATACCCGAATAACTTTAGTTTTAAAAAGATACAAAAGTATATTATATATTATTATAATAATTTATAATTATTATAATAAAGATAAAGGTTTTTAATAATGATCCTTACATTTTTCCATTACAAAACCTTAACTTTACTTATCAAGTAATGTATTACTGAGGATCCTAATCGTTTGAACTAGTTCCCACTTTTATTTTACAACCTTAATGTAATGTAATTAGTGTCAATACTGAAATCTTACTGTCTTATTGTTGATATTTATTTGACAGATATGAAGGCTTGAAACCCTTTTGTATCCCCAATTCCAACAGCACCTGGCAGCCGTAAGCCTTTCAATTACCAGACCTACTTTACTCTTGTTATTAGTTGGTAAGTGGTACACACTTAAAATGCTTAACTGTAATTGGCTGACTTTGAGAGCAACTATTCTATTCGTATGTTAAAAGGACTAAAAACATAAAAATATAAAGGATAACATTAACAACATACTGGATTAAGTAGACTAGATATGGTCTACCTAAGTCAGTATTGTGTGGTGGTGTTAAAGTTGAAAATGTCCAAACGGTACTACATCAAAAGAATTGAACCAAAAGGTTGTATGTAACGGTACAAATCTCTGAATATAAAAACGATACAAAAAGGTTGTATGTATTTACAAATACACTTTAAGAAATTTTAGAACCAATTTAACACACGTTCATTGTTTAGATTATTCTTTTCTTTGACCCGGTGCAAGACATGTAAACAAAATTCGACCCAGACCTTACAAATGGGTTTAAATAACCACCACTACAAAAAATAACCTATAGGCGTTAAATATAATGGTGAATTCAATTCAATCGAAAAAAAAAAAATAAGAAACAAATACTAGGAGGAACATAACCAACAGAAGCAGCAAGAGCAGAAACATTACTCTTTGAAGGATCAATGACTTTAAAAAGCTCTATATCTCCAGTCAGATCAGAGGCTCGTTCAATTCACTCACTAAACTGAAAAAATAACAAACAAAAAAAAAACTTCATAATTTCTATCGCCATAATCAACTTAAAGTACTTAAGCCCATCAATCAATCTAGTAAGATGACTGACCAACCTTGACTTTGAGCAACTCAAACCCGACTCGGACCAACTTTGACTGCCTGACTTTATAGCATTGACACACTAGATATACGTTTTTTGGGCGATCGTGACAGACTAGTCACCAGACGTTGAACTGCACTTCATGGCAACTTTTTTTTTTTTTTTTTTTTGTGAACTGCAAAAAATTTGTATGTAACTAAATAATTCTTGGGCGTACAGCAAATCAACAATGCAAGCTCTAAGAAAATGGTATCCGGAAATGTTATCAGTGATACTTGAAAACTTGCATACGTTATTTAGCAGTGGAATAACATTAAGATACCAACTAAAAAAAATGATCAAACAGGCACAAAATGGCTCTTAAATCCAAATCAGACCAACCCGACCAAACTCAACAAAATTCGAAATGCAATTTTTTTAGAACATCTTGATGCCCTAGATCAATTCATCCCAATGGAAGATAACTCAAACATGGATTGAAATTTAACATAAGACATAAAGAAGAATAAACTACACCTTGATCACAAATGATGCTAATGGAATCAAAATTTCAGTCAACTATAACTTATATATAACGGTTAAATGCATAAGTTAAAAAAAAAAAAAAAAAAAAAAAAAAAAAAAAAAAAAAAAAAAAAAAAAACACTAGAAATCCCTACTCAGTTAATGTTCTTGCTATTTGGCAAACATCCTTTGATGCACGCTTTCGAAGAACATTTACAGTTGCCTGAAATAAGATTTAACAACCCTACGATCAGAGGCATAATAACACAATATATTAACAACACTCGAACTATTGATTGATTAATCCGGTAAAGAAAGAATCAAAACCTTGAACTGATATTGCCATTAATTGAAGCTTCTTTAACAAATTGCATAGAACAAGGAAAACTAACAATGACAATAAGAAAGAAGTATAGTCAACCATCGTGCAAATAATAAAAACAAAACTAAAATAAACAGATAATCATCATCAATCAAGTAATATCAATAATTTGAATTGTTAACAGGGTGGGTTTTAGTAGAGGCATAAAGTAATATAAAAAAAACACTTAATATTATTTATTGAACATCCTTCAACTGATAATAATGAGGTGCAATTTCAACAAGCCACTCGGGTTTTAACTCGCTGACATGTCGCATGTACTCCTTGGAAGTCACCACCAGCTCGTGATAAACCACCCACCTAACAGGAAGCTCCTGCCGAGATAAACCAGAACTCGGATGAATATATACACTACTCTGAGAATGAGAATGATGTTTGACCGTTCTGTAGGCCCTATCCGTGTGAAATTTTGCTGTGTTAGGAAAGTATCCCGAGGTTATTGACTTGTTAATCGCTTCCAAATCGTCTGGGTTTGATTTCAGTTCGATTTCAACTCTTTCCAGTAGCCCCTTCAACTGATCCCGTATGTCTCGAGCACGTTTCATACTCCTGAACTGAATGTAGTTCTCATAACACCACTGCCTAGAATAGTTTGTTTCTTTCCAGGTCCTGTACACATTAAGTAGTGCTATGTGGTCCCCCACATTTTTTCCCGTATAAAAATTCAACCGAGCCTCGTCGGCATCTACTTGTTTGTCTTTTGGACGATAAAAAACAGAGCTTCCACCAATCGATAGCATAGCAGCAATTGAAATGATCTCGTCTGAGCATTTATACTTGTCAGATGCAACAATCATCTTTGACAACATAGCATCAACCGGGAATTTGGCCATCTTACTACCCAGTTTCGTTAACTCACCTTTATCATTCAATGCACCCAAGGCATATAGTAGTTCCAGAGCTTTAAGTAACGATTCCGTTGGCGGTGGGTCCATAAAATCAAAATTCACCAAGTCATTAATCCCGATATCCTTTAAACTTAGCACCACATTGGCAAGATTGGTTCGTTGGATCTCAGGGACAGTGTTATCGTCTAACTCATTCAAATAGGTGTCCCTGGTGTACAACCGAAAACATTTACCGGGACCCGTTCGTCCAGATCGACCAGCTCTTTGATCTACAGAAGCTTTAGAGATAGGAGTGACGAGTAATGATTCCATTCCGGTACGCGGGTTATACGATTTCATCTTTACAAATCCCGGATCAATCACATACTTAATTCCATCAATGGTCAAAGACGTTTCTGCAATGTTGGTGGCCAGCACCACCTTGCGGGCCCCTTGAGGTGTCGGTTCAAATATTTTGGCCTGAAGTTCAGTTGGGAGATTTGCATAAATGGGGCATATTATCAGTTCAGCTATTTTACTCCCTAATTTCCGCGTCCTCTGTTTAAGTATCTCCTCGACTGTTTCGATTTCTTCCTGGCCGGTCAGAAAAACCAGTATGTCACCGTCTCCGGGTGGTTGGGTAACATGAATCTGTAAAGTTGTGACAATTGCGGCATCTAAATAATCAGCTTCTGGTGCTTTAGTGTAATTTATTTCTACAGGAAAACGTCTTCCTGGAATTTTGATAATATGAGCCGAATCAAAGTATTTGCTGAACTTGTCCGCATCCATAGTGGCACTTGAGATGATGAGTTTGAGGTCAGGACGTGCTCGTGTAACATCCTTTAGTAAGCCAAACAGGATATCGGTTGACAACGTCCTTTCGTGAGCTTCGTCCACCATCACAACACTGTAACTTTCAAGAACAGGTTGACCAACAAACTCTCTGAATAACATGCCATCTGTCATGTACTTAACTACTGTCTTGTCACAAGTACAATCTTCAAAACGTATCGAATAACCAACCTCATGATGACCAAGTTTGACCCCCATTTCCTGAGCAACTCTGGCAGCAACACTCATTGCAGCGACTCTTCTAGGTTGCGTACACCCAATGATCATTCCACGTTGTGTGTAACCAGCTTCATGCAGATATTGTGGTATTTGAGTAGTCTTCCCAGATCCAGTCTCGCCAACAATCACGACAACCTGATGTTGTTCGATAGCTTGGAGCAAAGACTCCCGATACGAATATACAGGTAAAGTCTTTCTGTGTGCAGCCGCCAGAATCTTCTTCTTCTTCTTTTCATGTGCTAATGATTGTGCCCTAGATTTTTCATCTTCTACTTCATCCGCATCATGATCAATATGTCCCTCCTTTACGAATTCAATCTGTTGATCCAAATCAAACACTAAATTGTAGTTTTCAGACTGCTGTTTTTCATTCTTTGACCCATAATTGAATGTTGCTTTTCCAAATTGATAATCTTCCCATGCTTGTTGTTCAGAAAACAACTCCATCTTATCTCCATTATTTGATTCTCTGTAGCGTTCCATGGCTACTGCAAATCTTTTTTTCTGATTTACACCTGCACCTTCATCATCATAAGCATCAGGTATCTTGTAGTATTCATTATTCATCATGTTACCATAACTTGTTTTTTTCTTCACCAGATGATCATAAACTTGTTTCTTAAATGTATACTCGAGCAGTTCAGCTTCACTTACTTTAACATCCCCAAATAAATATCCTTCATCTTCTATATAATCCTTTAATTCCTCCGATTGCTTCACCTCTCTATCCTTGAGATACTTTCGCCTCGAAAGTTCTCGTTCGCATTTAACCCGCTTCTCTTGTTCCTCGAAACTCTCGTTCCTGAAACGTTTCTTTCCCTTTTTCAACTGTGAAACAGCTTCATCTTCTTCTTGTCGATTAATAATAATATTTGATCCATATGTACTCTTACGCACTTTCTTAAACAGTTCTTCAGCAAACATCTGTGTGTCAATTAAATTAGATGATGACACCGGCAACATGTTTTTAAGATGATTAAATACATCGTTAGGAGATGAATTAGCTTTCTTAGATAAACTAATCACATACCTAACCAGAGAAGGTTCTGAATATCCTAATACTACAGACATTAACTTGTCCGAAACCCACGTCTGCAAGTGTTCGCTCCCCATAACTCGATCACTGGATCCTTTAATTAATTGTGAAAACGAAAACGATACTGAAATCGATTACAATAATGTAATTTGGTGAGAAACGTACCTTGAGGACTTCAATTTGAAGGGAATCTGCACAATGTTTGGGGCTGTAAATAGCATAATTACTTTTTATAAACCCTAAAAACGAAGAAGATACTGAAAATCAAATCGATGCACAATGATTATAATAACTAGGATCGTAATCGTAACGTAATTACCCGTAATTATATTGAGTAATAGCTTAGGGAGCAAGTAATTAAAGTATTTTAGATTTAGATTTAGATTGGGGAGCAAGTTATTAATATTAGTACAATTTTCTTTATGATTTTTGGTAATAAATAACCTTAAAATCATTATTAAAATATTTAGATTTGTATAAATTTTTTTTTTTGAACGGTAAGCTTGCATCAGTTCGGATCGAAGCCTAGTCATTATTTGCACACACACGCGTTCGGGCAGGAAACCCGAACCACACTCAGGGGATCCGACCCTTAAACCATCCGGGGCAGGCGGGCCGGACCTTAGTCCCGAAATTTTTGTATAAATTTTACATGTAAAAAAGTCAAATAACTACTACATGTTGTGATTTAGGAGTTTATAACTACCTTTAATAATATAGTCTCTAATTAGAGAATAATAGAAAGAAGAGAGAGAGAGAGTATGTATATAAAAATATATATTCAAAGGTGCATCTTCTGCAAACTACATCTTCATATATTTATAGTACAACATAAGTTACTGTGCAATTCGGTGGAAAATTTATAGCCACAAAATTGGCAGACATATTTGACTCTTATAACACTCCTCATTGGATGACAATTTTAGTTCATTATAGAGCAACTAGTACTACCTCGTTAAAAACCTTGCTTAAGAAAAATCCAGTAGGATAAAAACTTTAGTCAAGGGAAAAAGAGTACAGTATAGAGTTGACTCCCCCTCAAGTTGACATCGCAGAGTCGTCACATCTTTTGAACTTGCCTCATGCCAATATTGTGAACGTGTGTTCTGAAAACAGCGGTTGACAGTGCTTTGGTATAAAGATCAGCAGAGTTGTTGATTGAACGTATCTCATTTTAATCTGGTTGTGTTTTACGAGATCTTGAGTATATGAGAAGAATCTGAGGTTTTCATCTGAAACTGTATCATCTAAATCTTTCATGTACAAGTTTAGCCCATGTGATTTGTCTACAGTCTCCTTCATGGTTTGCTCAAACCCTTGTTTCAATTCCTATTCCTTTTTAGTCTTTTCTGAGCCTTACCAACATACCATTCTTTTCCATCAAACTTATGACCTTTAAGACCGTCTATGGCTTTGGCGTCTCGTCAGCATTTATATTTTGTCCTGTCACTTTTGATACTCTTCTTTCATTTGTATTATGCAAGCTGCATTATCTTCATATATAGTTGTTGGTAAAGATAGTTGTTGGTCTTTTATAGCGTTCTAGTCCACAAGAATCAATAATGATTTGTGTCATTGATCTCAACCAAACACATTTTCGAGTAGTTTCATATAATGCAATCACTTCGTCATGATTTGATGATGTTGCAACAAGTGTCTGTTTTAAGAACGCCATGATTTTGTGGTACCTCCATTTAGGAATACATATCGAGTTTGAGATTTATCTTTATGAGGATTTGATGAATGACCTGCATATACATAATCAACCAACTCTTGTTTTGAAGCGTTAGAATAAAATAATTTTAAATCAGCAGTTCCTCAAGGGTATCAAAATATCTGCTTGATCCCATTTCAATGTCTTTTTGTAGGGGTTGAGCTGAACCTTGTCAACAAATTAACTGCAAAAGAAATGTCAGGTCTTGTACAATTTGTAAAATACATAATAACCCCAATTGCACTAAGATATGGAACTTCTGATCCGTAAAGATCTTCATGATCTTCACGGGGATGAAGTGGATCAGTGTCAATATTGAGTGATATATCAACCAATGGTTTTGTCTTTAAAAATGTTTTAAAATCTTTTTGGTATAGTTTGTTTGATGTACAAGTAAACCATTAGGCATATGCTCAATTTGCAATCCAAGGCAATACTTGGTTTTTTTTCTTCAAGATCTTTCATTTAATTTTTTTTCTTTAGAATTTGAATGATTTCATAGATCTCTTTATTTGTTCATATGGTGTTATGATCATTGACATAAACAACTTACAATCACATATCCGGACATTGTTTTCTTAATAAGAACACATGTTCAAATAAGATTATTTGTATACCCTTTTTCTTATCAAGTAATCACTTAATCAGTTATACTATTGTATCAACCCATAAAAAAATCTTTGTGATTCAATGGAATACATTTATTTGGGTTTTGCATTAGATGTTTCTGATACCTTAAACCCTTCATGGATATTCATGTATATATCACTATCAAGTGATTTATTTAAATAAATAGTAATAACATCCATGAGATGCATTTCTAAATTTTTAGAAACTGTTAGGCTGATTAAGTATCTAAAAGTAATTGCATCCATAACAGGAGAATAAGTTTTCCTCATAATCCATTCATGGTCTTTGAGAGAAATCTTGAGTTACAAGTCTAGCTTTACCTTGTAACTTCATTTTTTCTCATTTCTTTTTCGGATAAAAATTCATTTTTTTATCTCATACGTTTCACATCTTTAAAAGTGATAACGATTGATCCGAAAACTTATCTTTTATTGAGCGATTCTAGTTCAGCTAGTATTGCTCCTTTCCATTGAGTCCAATCGTGTCTATTTTGACATGCAATGACAGATTTTGGTTCCAGATCATCATCTTTATTCATGATGTCATTGTAAGATTATATGAAAAATCAATATTTGTCATTTTGTTCCGGTTCCATAATATTGCATAATTTATTGCAATTTATGTATTTACATCTTCAATATCCTCTGCAGAATGAATATTGATTTGTGGTTTTTCTTGAACACCTTTTTTTATTTACCTCATTATTAGCTGATTTTTCTTTTCGAAGATTTTTATCTTTGGAACTAATTTGTCTTCCACGTTTCAGACGTGACAAAAGACTCATGAGTGACATTATTGCCAGTTTTTGGAATTTCAGTTCTTGCTAGAGCATTTACTGCTGATATATATGAGTTAGTCACTCTTTTTGCATCTGTAAATGCATCGGGCAATTTATTCGCAAGTTCTTGCATATGCATTATTTTTATTTTAAATTTTTGTTTCGCATTCTTTTGTGCGAGTATCAAGATACCTTAATTGATGTTCACATCATGAAACATCATTTTATTTTTTTTTATTTTTCATTTCTCCCCCCCTAATCTAGGGAACAATTTTTCATTAAAATGACAATCAGCAAAAATGTGCCGTAAAAACATCACCTGCCATGGATTCAATATATCTTATGATTGAAGATGTTTCATATCCAACATATATTTCAATACTTCTTTGAGGAACCATTTGTTGTGGTGGTGCAATTAAAAATACACTGCACAACCAAATGTTCTAAGATGGAAAATATTTGGCTCTCGACCAAAATTAAGTTGGTAATGAAGAATATTTATGACTTGCACTTGGTTTAATGCGAATTAATGTCGCATCATGTAAATTTACATGTCCCCATATAAATACTGAGAGTTTTGTACTCATTACCAACTGTCTAGTTATTAACTGCAAGCGTTTATCTATTGATTCAGCTAAACCAATTTTGTGTATGCACATGAGCAACTGGATGTTCAATAACAATCCCTGTAGACATATAATTATCATTAAATGCTTGAGATGTTAACTCACCAACATTATCAAGTCTCATCCTTTTAATGGTGTAATCAGAATAATGTGTTCTCAATTTAATAATTTGTGCAAGAAACTTTGCAAATGTCATATTACGGCTTGATAACACACAAACATGAGACCATCCGCTAGATGCATCTATTAGAACCATGAAATATCAAAATGGTCCACATGATGGATGAATTGGTCCATATATATAACCTTGAATTCTTTCAAGAAACATTGGTGATTTTTTCTCAATATTCTTTTCATTAATCACCATATGTGCTTTTCATTAATTACCATATGCGCTTTTCATCATATATCCTTTTCACCATATGCGCTTTTAATCATATACGATGCGCTTTTCATCATATGCGCTTTTAATCAAATGCGCTGCGCTTTTATTCATATGCGTTGTGCTTTTCATTATATGCACTTTTCATCATATGCGTTTTTAATCATATGCGTTGTGCTTTTAATCATATGCGCTTTTTATCATATGCGCTTTTCATCATATGCGCTGCGCTTTTCATCATATGCGCTTTTTATCATATTCGCTTTTAATCATATGCGCTGCGCTTTTCATCATATGCACTTTTCATCATATGCACTTTTAATCATATGTGCTTATGTGCTGCGCTTTTAATCATATGCGCTGCGCTTTTCATCATATGTTATTTTCGGTGCTACATAGGTATTTCTCATTTCCGGTTATCATTGACTGATAATCATATCCATTAAGATATATATCAGAGAAACTTAACAAATTTCTCTTTGATTTGGGAGAAAACAAAGCATTGTTTATCAGAAAATTCATACCATTTGGTAATATAAATTTTTGCCTTTTCCGTTCCTTATATCAAGTTTACAAGACCTGATATAGTATTTATAATTCCTTCATTTGATTTTTACATCAATGAAATATTTCTTAGATTTGATCATAGTGTGTATGTTACCACTATCTGCAATACATAGGTCTTTACCATTTAATTGATGTTGTATTTCAGCAAGATTCATACTAAAACTTCAAATAAGATAAGCAAATAATGAGTTATATTTCAGCAAGATAATCAAATTATATTACCTGCAAACAAGTTACAATCTGAAGTACATAAAAGATAACACTTAATAAACATATGCGTTATGGTCTAAAACCATTTATTTATGAGTGATACATAACAAGCTAGGCATCTTAGAAAATTCAAACCATTCAAGTCTCAAGGTAGCTCAGGGTTTATTTAATCAAGATTTTTCAACACATTCACTCTCATTTTCTTTTCTTTTGGGACTTATTTATAGAGATAAACAAGATGTTCATGTATTCAAGAAATACTAGACTGTTGATCCACGTTACCAGATCATTAATATGAATCTCCGGGATTCTTATAAGAGCGTCTGCTAACATCTTCAATTTTATTCTTTCATGGATCACCGTTATTTCTTGATAATTAATATCGTATCTATCTTTGAGTATTTTCCATAATACACTTGGATCTTCGATCATATAATATGTAGATTCTAAGGACTCATCAATATGTTTGCTAAGAAAAATACTTGCTATTGCTTTCTCTTGTTCGGAACAATTGTTATTTTCATTTAGGGTTTCTAAAATACCGATTGATTCGAGATGTTTTTCTACATTCCTAACCCATGTTAAGTAGTTATTCCCACTTGATTCTAAAGGAGCAAATTTAAGCCTTTTCAAATTCGACATTTTCTATTATCAAAAAGATGAACAACATAAATAATAATCATAACCAACTTCTATTCATAGACAAATAATAAAATGAATTTAGAATCATTTTAAATTCATAAGTAGCAAACAACATAATAATTGCATGATTACAAATGATAAAACCACAAGAGCAGGATAGAATATAGGTTCACCCGGTGGTATATTAGCAACAATGATGATAGTTAGTATGACCAATACAATAGAAAAAAATCATCCTTGTGTGAATCATCTTTACAAAAAAAACTTTTTGAGAGTGGTAATCTGAGAAAATGAAGATTGATTTGTGAAAATGTGAAAACGGAGAAGTTTATTTTATATTTGAAAAATATAGTAGTTGTAACGTCGTCAGTTGACGTTAACAACCGTTATGTATATATGACCGTTGTAACGTCGTTAGTTGACGTTAAAGACTGTTATGTACTTGTTTTATTAATAATAATTTTAATAAAAGAATTTTATTAGTACAAATACGTTTACTATAAATACATTTAGTATAAATACGAAGATTAAGAGAATAAATATGTAGTGACCCGAACTTTTCCATGTTTATATATATATTAAATGAAATTGTTATTTACATGATTAAGTGTTTCCAACATGTTAAGCAATCAAACTTGTTAAGACTTGATTAATTGAAATAGGTTTCATATAGACAATTGACCACCCAAGTTGACCGGTGATTCACGAACGTTAAAACTTGTAAAAACTATACGATGACATACATATGGTTATATATATAGTTAACATGATTTTATTATAAGTATGTATCTCATTAGGTATTTTAACAATGAGTTATATACATAAAAATGAGACTATTAATTTAAGAAACTCGAAAACGATATATATAACGATTATCGTTATAACAACGTCTTACTAGGTACATATGAATCATATTAAGATATTGATACACTTGGTTAATTATGTTAAATGATAAGTAAATATATTATTAAGTGTATTAACAATGAAATACATATGTAAAAATAAGACTACTAACTTAATGATTTCAAAACGAGACATATATGTAACGATTATCGTTGTAACGACATTTAACTGTATATATATCATACTAAGATATATTATATATCATAATATCATGATAATATAATAATTTAACATCTCATTTGTTATAATAAACAATGGGTTAACAACATTCAACAAGATCGTTAACCTAAAGGTTTCAAAACAACATTTACATGTAACGACTAACGATGACTTAACGACTCAGTTAAAATGTATATACATGTAGTGTTTTAATATGTATTCATACACTTTTGAAAGACTTCAAGACACTTATCAAAATACTTCTACTTAACAAAAATGCTTACAATTACATCCTCGTTCAGTTTCATCAACAATTCTACTCGTATGCACCCGTATTCGTACTCGTACAATACACAGCTTTTAGATGTATGTACTATTGGTATATACACTCCAATGATCAGCTCTTAGCATCCCATGTGAGTCACCTAACACATGTGGAAACCATCATTTGGCAACTAGCATGAAATATCTCATAAAATTACAACAATATGAGTAATCATTCATGACTTATTTACATGAAAATAAAATTACATATCCTTTATATCTAATCCATACACCAACGACCAAAAACACCTACAAACACTTTCATTCTTCAATTTTCTTCATCTAATTGATCTCTCTCAAGTTCTATCTTCAAGTTCTAAGTGTTCTTCATAAATTCCAAAAGTTCTAGTTTCATAAAATCAAGAATACTTCCAAGATTGCAAGTTTACTTCCAAGTTTTCTAAATCCATTCCAAGTAATCATCCAAGATCAAGAAACCTTTGTTACTTACAGTAGGTTATCTTTTTAATACAAGGTAATAATCATATTCAAACTTTAATTCAATTTCTATAACTATAACAATCTTATTTCGAGTGGAAATCTTACTTGAAATTGTTTTCGTGTCATGATTCTGCTTCAAGAACTTTCAAGCCATCCAAGGATCCTTTGAAGCTAGATCCATTTTTCTCATTTTCAGTAGGTTTATCCGAGGAACTTGAGGTAGTAATGATGTTCATAACATCATTCGATTCATACATATAAAGTTATCTTATTCGAAGGTTTAAACTTGTAATCACTAGAACATAGTTTAGTTAATTCTAAACTTGTTCGCAAATAAAAGTTAATCCTTCTAACTTGACTTTTAAAATCAACTAAACACATGTTCTATATCTATATGATATGCTAACTTAATGATTTAAAACCTGGAAACACGAAAAATACCGTAAAACCGGATTTACGTCGTCGTAGTAACACCGCGGGCTGTTTTGGGTTAGTTAATTAAAAACTATGATAAACTTTGATTTAAAAGTTGTTATTCTGGGAAAATGATTTTTATTATGAACATGAAACTATATCAAAAAATTATGGTTAAACTCAAAGTGGAAGTATGTTTTCTAAAATGGTCATCTAGACGTCGTTCTTTCGACTGAAATGACTACCTTTACAAAAACGACTTGTAACTTATTTTTCCGACTAAATACCTATACTTTTTTTGTTTAGATTCATAAAATAGAGTTCAATATGAAACCATAGCAATTTGATTCACTCAAAACGGATTTAAAATGAAGAAGTTATGGGTAAAACAAGATTGGATAATTTTTCTCATTTTAGCTACGTGAAAATTGGTAACAAATCTATTCCAACCATAACTTAATCAACTTGTATTGTATATTATGTAATCTTGAGATACCATAGACACGTATACAATGTTTCGACCTATCATGTCGACACATCTATATATATTTCGGAACAACCATAGACACTCTATATGTGAATGTTGGAGTTAGCTATACAGGGTTGAGGTTGATTCCAAAATATATATAGTTTGAGTTGTGATCAATACTGAGATACGTATACACTGGGTCGTGGATTGATTCAAGATAATATTTATCGATTTATTTCTGTACATCTAACTGTGGACAACTAGTTGTAGGTTACTAACGAGGACAGCTGACTTAATAAACTTAAAACATCAAAATATATTAAAAGTGTTGTAAATATATTTTGAACATACTTTGATATATATGTATATATTGTTATAGGTTCGTGAATCAACCAGTGGCCAAGTCTTACTTCCCGACGAAGTAAAAATCTGTGAAAGTGAGTTATAGTCCCACTTTTAAAATCTAATATTTTTGGGATGAGAATACATGCAGGTTTTATAAATGATTTACAAAATAGACACAAGTACGTGAAACTACATTCTATGGTTGAATTATCGAAATCGAATATGCCCCTTTTTATTAAGTCTGGTAATCTAAGAATTAGGGAACAGACACCCTAATTGACGCGAATCCTAAAGATAGATCTATTGGGCCTAACAAACCCCATCCAAAGTACCGGATGCTTTAGTACTTCGAAATTTATATCATATCCGAAGGGTGTCCCGGAATGATGGGGATATTCTTATATATGCATCTTGTTAATGTCGGTTACCAGGTGTTCACCATATGAATGATTTTTATCTCTATGTATGGGATGTGTATTGAAATATGAAATCTTGTGGTCTATTGTTACGATTTGATATATATAGGTTAAACCTATAACTCACCAACATTTTTGTTGACGTTTAAAGCATGTTTATTCTCAGGTGAATACTAAGAGCTTCCGCTGTTGCATACTAAAATAAGGACAAGATTTGGAGTCCATGTTTGTATGATATTGTGTAAAAACTGCATTCAAGAAACTGATTTCGATGTAACATATTTGTATTGTAAACCAGTATGTAATGGTCGTGTGTAAACAGGATATTTTAGATTATCATTATTTGATAATCTACGTAAAGCTTTTTAAACCTTTATTTATGAAATAAAGGTTATGGTTTATTTTAAAAATGAATGCAGTCTTTGAAAAACGTCTCATATAGAGGTCAAAACCTCGCAACGAAATCAATTAATATGGAACGTTTTTAATCAATAAGAACGGGACATTTCAGTTGGTATCCGAGCGTTGGTCTTAGAGAACTAGAAATTTGCATTAGTGTGTCTTATCGAGTTTGTTAGGATGCATTAATGAGTCTAGACTTCGACCGTGTTTTCTTTAAAAATGATTGCTTAACATTTTTGTTGGAAACTATATATTATTAACATGTATATATTATGTGATATATTAATCTCTTAACATGTTTGATATTGTGTGATAGATGTCTACCTCTAGCACAAATCCCATTGACTCACCTAATAATAACGAATAGTCGAATATATATTGGACTTATTCACAAGTTCCCGAAGAAGAACCGGAAGAAGAATCAGAACCGGAAGAAGAATCAGAACCGGAAGAGGAGGAACCGGAGGAGAAAATAGAACCGGTGGGGGAAATAATAAAACGGGTAAGTAAAAGAAAATCCTCAACCAACCGACCAAGGTTAATTATGGTCAATGGTGTTTCCGCCAAGGAAGCAAAATATTGGGAGGATTACCAATTCTCCGATGAATCGGATTACGATGAGAATTCCGATGATGTTATAGAAATTACCCCAACTGAATTTAAAAAGGCAAAAGAAAATAATAAGGGAAAGGGCATAAAAATAGAGAAATCTAATTCCAACCCCGATGAACTTTATATGTATCGTCAACCCCCGAAGCCCTTAAGTTGTAACAATGACCCGGGAACCTCTAAACCACCAGGTTTTTCTAAACCGTTGTGAAAAACGACAGCTCGTATTAGGGGAACATCATATATCCCTAGAAACTTGGCAAAACGAACCAAAACCGAAGAAGAAGAAGAAACGAGCGAGTCGGAATAAGATAGTTGTATTCGTGTGGTGTAATATATGTAATATAGTGTGCTTATGCTTTATGATATATGTAAAAATTGCTTGTATTAATAAGTATTTTTTTTTTATGAATCTAACTCTTGTCTATTTTACAGTATAAAAACACAAAATGGATAGACAACCCAATATTTTAAGAGACCTACCCGGAGACATGATTGATGAAATCTTGTCTAGAGTCGGTCAGAATTCTTCGGCACAACTATTTACGGCGAAATCAGTTTGTAAGACATTCGAAGAACGTTCCAAGAATGTCTTGATTTATAAGAGACTTTCGTTTGAAAGATGGGGGATATCACATTGGGAAACCCATAAGTTACGATGTGTTTACTTTGACGCATATATTGCGGGGAACCCAAATGCTATTTTACGCAACGGGTTAAGAAATTATTTTGACTCAATGTATCCGAATATAGGACTTCATGATTTAGAAAAAGCGGCTAACATGCAACATAAAGAAGCATGCTATGCTTACGGGTTAGTAATGTTCGCTTCTCACCAAAGTGAGAAAAAGAACATCGGGCTACAACTATTAAACAAAACGTTCCCACAAGTGACGGAGTCGGTAATTGGGGTAAGAAATGAGGTTTTTAGGTTATTACGAGACTGTTGGTCATTACGTAACCCTCGTTCCTTTGACGACGTTACAACACGCTATCTTATCAACGGCCATAACGGTTATGTTCCACAAGACCAAGGATGGGAAGTAGTCCTAGTAAAACCAGAATGCATGACTTGTTTCTGGACGTATGAATTACGTGTCTTTATTGCCTTTGCTGGACGACTTGTGTACTAGCTAGAATTATCTTCACAACTATTCTGTATCAAAGTTATTGTGTGCTATATTTCATGCTTTATGTAAAATAAGCGGTATTGTAAGTTTGTAAAATATTGTATAAAAGTTTGAACGCTAAATATTATTATAATCAGTTTTTCATATAGAATTGTAGTAGTTGAATTGTATATTAGCTATTAAGTATGAACTTAACGGGTAGGTACTACCCGAATTTAAACTTATAAAACGCTAATATGAAGAAAAAGCTTTTATAAATGAGTTCATATTATGCTACAAAATACTATTAACTACTCTTAATATTCTGTATGATTAACTTGTTCCATTTGACTATTTTGAAGGAAATGGCACCGACTACTCGACACACAGTGAATATGAATGAAGAGGAATTCCGTACTTTTCTAGCTTCAAACATAGCCGCAGTACAGGCTACGCTACATACCAACAATAATCTTAGATCTAGCAGTACAGGAAATCGTGTAGGATGCACCTACAAAGAATTCACTGCCTGCAAACCTTTGGAATTTGATGGAACCGAAGGACCGATCGGATTGAAACGGTGAACCGAGAAGGTCGAATCGGTGTTTGCCATAAGTAAGTGTACTGAAGAGGACAAAGTGAAGTACGCTATGCATACCTTCACAGGTTTTGCGTTAACATGGTGGAATACCTATCTAGAGCAAGTGGGACAAGATGATGCGTACGCACTACCGTGGTCAGCATTCAAGCACTTGATGAACGAGAAGTACCGTCCCAGAACCGAGGTCAATAAGCTCAAGACAGAACTTAGAGGGTTACGAACCCAAGGATTTAATATTACCACGTACGAAAGACGATTCACAGAATTGTGCCTATTGTGTCCGGGAGCGTTCGAAGACGAGGAAGAGAAGATCGACGCGTTTGTGAAAGGATTACCGGAAAGAATCCAAGAAGATATAAGTTCACACGAGCCTGCCTCCATACAACAGGCATGTAGAATGGCTCACAAACTAGTGAACCAGATTGAGGAAAGAATTAAAGAACAGACGGCTGAAGAGGCCAATGTGAAGCAAGTCAAAAGAAAGTGGGAGGAAAACGGTGATAAGAATCACCAATACAACAATAACAGCAATTACAATAATAATCGCAACAATTATCCCAACAATCGCAACATCAATCGCAACTACAACAAACGGCCCAACAACAACAACAACAACAACAGCAACTACAACAATCATCCCAACAACAATAATAACCGCAAGAACAACAACAATCAGAAGCAGCTATGCCAAAGGTGTGAAAAGTATTACTCGGGGTTCTGCACCAAATTTTGCAACAAGTGTAAAAGAAATGGTCATAGCGCGACGAAGTGTGAGGTCTACGGTGTAGTGACCCGAACTTTTCCATGTTTATATATATATTAAATGAAATTGTTATTTACATGATTAAGTGTTTCCAACATGTTAAGCAATCAAGCTTGTTAAGACTTGATTAATTGAAATAGGTTTCATATAGACAATTGACCACCCAAGTTGACCGTTGATTTACGAACGTTAAAACTTGTAAAAACTATACGATGACATATATATGGTTATATATATAGTTAACATGATTTTATTATAAGTATGTATCTCATTAGGTATTTTAACAATGAGTTATATACATAAAAATGAGACTATTAATTTAAGAAACTCGAAAACGATATATTTAACGATTATCGTTATAACAACGTCTTACTAGGTACATATGAATCATATTAAGATATTGATACACTTGGTTAATTATGTTAAATGATAAGTAAATATATTATTAAGTGTATTAACAATGAAATACATATGTAAAAATAAGACTACTAACTTAATGATTTCAAAACGAGACATATATGTAACGATTATCGTTGTAACGACATTTAACTGTATATATATCATACTAAGATATATTATATATCATAATATCATGATAATATAACAATTTAACATCTCATTTGTTATAATAAACAATGGGTTAACAACATTCAACAAGATCGTTAACCTAAAGGTTTCAAAACAACATTTACATGTAACGACTAACGATGACTTAACGACTCAGTTAAAATGTATATACATGTAGTGTTTTAATATGTATCCATAAACTTTTGAAAGACTTAAATACACTTATCAAAATACTTCTACTTAAAAAAAATGCTTACAATTACATCCTCGTTCAGTTTCATCAACAATTCTACTCGTATGCACCCGTATTCCTACTCGTACAATACACAGCTTTTAGATGTATGTACTCTTGGTATATACACTTCAATGATCAGCTCTTAGCAGCCCATTTGAGTCACCTAACACATGTGGGAACCATCATTTGGCAACTAGCATGAAATATCTCATAAAATTACAACAATATGAGTAATCATTCATGACTTATTTACATGAAAATAAAATTACATATCCTTTATATCTAATCCATACACCAACGACCAAAAACACCTACAAACACTTTCATTCTTCAATTTTCTTCATCTAATTGATCTCTCTCAAGTTCTATCTTCAAGTTCTAAGTGTTCTTCATAAATTCCAAAAGTTCTAGTTTCATAAAATCAAGAATACTTCCAAGATTGCAAGTTTACTTCCAAGTTTTCTAAATCCATTCCAAGTAATCATCCAAGATCAAGAAACCTTTGTTACTTACAGTAGGTTATATTTCTAATACAAGGTAATAATCATATTCAAACTTTAATTCATTTTCTATAACTATAACAATCTTATTTCGAGTGGAAATCTTACTTGAAATTATTTTCGTGTCATGATTCTGCTTCAAGAACTTTCAAGCCATCCAAGGATCCTTTGAAGCTAGATCCATTTTTCTCATTTCCAGTAGGTTTATCCGAGGAACTTGAGGTAGTAATGATGTTCATAACATCATTCGATTCATACATATAAAGCTATCTTATTCGAAGGTTTAAACTTGTAATCACTAGAACATAGTTTAGTTAATTCTAAACTTGTTCACAAATAAAAGTTAATCCTTCTAACTTGACTTTTAAAATCAACTAAACACATGTTTTATATCTATATGATATGCTAACTTAATGATTTAAAACCTGGAAACACGAAAAATACCGTAAAACCGGATTTACGCCGTCGTAGTAACACCGCGGGCTGTTTTGGGTTAGTTAATTAAAAACTATGATAAACTTTGATTTAAAAGTTGTTATTCTGGTAAAATGATTTTTATTATGAACATGAAACTATATCCAAAAATTATGGTTAAACTCAAAGTGGAAGTATGTTTTCTAAAATGGTCATCTAGAGGTCGTTCTTTCGACTGAAATGACTACCTTTAAAAAAACGACTTGTAACTTATTTTTCCGACTAAATACCTATACTTTTTTTGTTTAGATTCATAAAATAGAGTTCAATATGAAACCATAGCAATTTGATTCACTCAAAATGGATTTAAAATGAAGAAGTTATGGGTAAAACAAGATTGGATAATTTTTCTCATTTTAGCTACGTGAAAATTGGTAACAAATCTATTCCAACCATAACTTAATCAACTTGTATTGTATATTATGTAATCTTGAGATACCATAGACATGTATACAATGTTTCGACCTATCATGTCGACACATCTATATATATTTCGGAACAACCATAGACACTCTATATGTGAATGTTGGAGTTAGCTATACAGGGTTGAGGTTGATTCCAAAATATATATAGTTTGAGTTGTGATCAATACTGAGATACGTATACACTGGGTCGTGGATTGATTCAAGATAATATTTATCGATTTATTTCTGTACATCTAACTGTGGACAACTAGTTGTAGGTTACTAACGAGGACAGCTGACTTAATAAACTTAAAACATCAAAATATATTAAAAGTGTTGTAAATATATTTTGAACATACTTTGATATATATGTATATATTGTTATAGGTTCGTGAATCAACCAGTGGCCAAGTCTTACTTCCCGACGAAGTAAAAATCTGTGAAAGTGAGTTATAGTCCCACTTTTAAAATCTAATATTTTTGAGATGAGAATACATGCAGGTTTTATAAATGATTTACAAAATAGACACAAGTACGTGAAACTACATTCTATGGTTGAATTATCGAAATCGAATATGCCCCTTTTTATTAAGTCTGGTAATCTAAGAATTAGGGAACAGACACCCTGATTGACGCGAATCCTAAAGATAGATCTATTGGGCCTAACAAACCCCATCCAAAGTACCGGATGCTTTAGTACTTCAAAATTTATATCATATCCGAAGGGTGTCCCGGAATGATGGGGATATTCTTATATATGCATCTTGTTAATGTCGGTTACCAGGTGTTCACCATATGAATGATTTTTATCTCTATGTATGGGATGTGTATTGAAATATGAAATCTTGTGGTCTATTGTTACGATTTGATATATATAGGTTAAACCTATAACTCACCAACATTTTTGTTGACGTTTAAAGCATGTTTATTCTCAGGTGAATACTAAGAGCTTCCGCTGTTGCATACTAAAATAAGGACAAGATTTGGAGTCCATGTTTGTATGATATTGTGTAAAAACTGCATTCAAGAAACTGATTTCGATGTAACATATTTGTATTGTAAACCATTATGTAATGGTCCTGTGTAAACAGGATATTTTAGATTATCATTATTTGATAATCTACGTAAAGCTTTTTAAACCTTTATTTATGAAATATAGGTTATGGTTTGTTTTAAAAATGAATGCAGTCTTTGAAAAACGTCTCATATAAAACCTCGCAACGAAATCAATTAATATGGAACGTTTTTAATCAATAAGAATGGGACATTTCATACGGACCAGGGGTTAACAGAACGAAAGGAACAAATGGTGTCGGAACGAGTAATGGCGGAGCAAGTAGTGTTGGAGCAAGTTATGCCAATGTAGTTTGTTATAAATGTGGAAAACCGGGCTACATTATTAGAAATTTCTCGAACTAGGAGAACACGAATGGACAAGGCCGCGGAAGAGTGTTCAATATTAATGCGGCAGAGGCACAGGAAGACCCGGAGCTTATTACGGGTACGTTTCTTATTGACAATAAATCTGCTTACGTTTTATTTGATTCGGGTGCGGATAGAAGCTATATGAGTAGATATTTTTGTGCTAAATTAAGTTATCCATTGACGCCGTTGGATAGTAAATTTTTACTCGAATTAGCAAACGGTAAATTAATTTCAGCAGATAATATATGCCGGAATCGAGAAATTAAACTGGGTAGCGAAATATTTAAGATTGATTTGATACCAGTAGAGTTAGGGAGTTTTGATGTAATAGTTGGCATGGACTGGCTGAAGAAGGTGAAAGCAGAGATCGTACGTTATAAAAATGCAATTCACATTGTACGAGAAGAAGGAGAACCCTTAATGGTGTACGGAGAAAGGGCAACATGAAGCTACATCTTATTAGTAATTTGAAGGCACAAAAACTAATAAGAAAAGGTTGCTATGCTGTTCTAGCACACGTCGAGAAAGTACAAACTGAAGAAAAGAGCATCAATGATGTTGCCGTCACAAAAGAATTTCCCGATGTATTTTTGAAAGAATTACCGGGACTACCTCCACATCGATCTGTTGAATTTCAAATAGATCTTGTACCAGGAGCTGCACCAATAGCTCGTGCTCCTTATAGACTCGCACCCAGCGAGATGAAAGAACTGCAAAGCCAACTGCAAGAACTATTAGAACGTGGTTTCATTCGACCAAGCACATCACCATGGGGAGCTCCTGTTTTGTTTGTCAAGAAGAAGGATGGTACATTTAGGTTGTGTATTGACTACAGAGAGTTGAACAAACTTACCATCAAAAACCGTTATCCACTGCCAAGAATTGACGACTTATTTGATCAACTACAAGGCTCGTCGGTTTATTCGAAGATCGATTTACGTTCTGGATATCATCAAATGCGAGTAAAGGAGGATGATATTCCAAAAACTGCTTTTAGGACGCGTTATGGTCATTACGAGTTTATGGTTATGCCGTTTGGATTGACTAACGCACCAGCTGTGTCCATGGACCTTATGAATCGAGTGTGTGGGCCATATCTTGACAAGTTTGTCATTGTTTTCATCGATGACATACTTATTTAATCAAAGAATGATCAAGAGCACGAAAAACATTTGAGAAAAGTGCTAGAAGTATTGAAGAAAGAAAAACTGTACGCTAAGTTTTCAAAGTGTGCATTTTGGTTGGAAGAAGTTCAATTCCTCGGTCACATAGTGAACAAAGAAGGTATCCAGGTGGACCCGGCAAAGATAGAAACCGTTGAAAAGTGGGAAACCCCAAAAACTCCGAAGCATATACGTCAATTTTTAGGATTGGCTGGTTACTACAGAAGATTCATTCAAGATTTCTCCAAAATAGCAAAACCCTTTACTGCATTAACGCATAAAGGGAAGAAATTTGAATGGAAGGATGAACAAGAGAAGGCGTTTCAATTATTGAAGAAAAAGCTAACTACGGCACCTATATTGTCATTGCCTGAAGGGAATGATGATTTTGTGATTTATTGTGACGCATCAAAGCAAGGTCTCGGTTGTGTATTAATGCAACGGACGAAGGTGATTGCTTATGCGTCTAGACAATTGAAGATTCACGAGCAAAATTATACGACGCATGATTTGGAATTAGGCGCGGTTGTTTTTGCATTAAAGACTTGGAGGCACTACTTATATGGGGTCAAAAGTATTATATATACCGACTACAAAAGTCTTCAACACATATTTAATCAGAAACAACTGAATATGAGGCAGCGTAGGTGATGTGTGTCGCGAGGGGTACGAAATAGTGTTTATTTTTAATACGAAATTCGACGAAATTTTACACAAGTTTTATTATTTTTACGGATGGGAAATACCTAAACCTTGCTACAACACTTATAGGCAGTGTACCTAATCGTACTGTAGTGTAGTTTTTAGTAAGTCCGGTTCGTTCCACAGGGACGCAGTGAAGTTTAACACTATATTTTTATAAAACTATATTTTTACAAAAATATATAATATAAGTAGTATTATTATTATAAAGGGGGGTTTTTACCGTTTAATGACCGGTTTGTCGATTTTAAAACTTTAGTCGCAGTTAAAACCAAATGTAAAATATTAAAAATAAATACAAGACTTAAATTAAAGCATAAAGTAAATAACGATAATGAAATTGCGAATAATAAAAGTGCGATAAAATAAACTTGCGATAATTAAAAAGTACGATAATTAAAAGTGCAATTAAATACAATAACAATAAAAATGCGATAATTAGAAGTGCAATTAAATATAAAATAAAGGAAATTAAATATGAAATAAAAGAATTATGCTTATTTAAACTTCCGTAATCATGATGTTCGACGTGTTGATTTTAGTTTTATGCCCATGGGTTAATTGTCCTTTGTCCTGGATTATTTAATATGTCCGTCTGGTTTTTGTCCATAACAGTCCATCAGTCATAAATATAAAGTGCGAGTGTCCTCGTCAAATTATCCTTATACCCAAAGTTAAATATTCCAACTAATTGGGGATTTAAACTGTAACAAGATTTTAATACTTTGTTTAATAATTACACCAGGTTGTCGACTGAGTGTAACCCAAGGTTTTAATATTTTGTTATCAATTATACCAAGTGTCCTTGTACATAATTTCACCCCTGTTTTAATTATTCTAGTGGCTATTAATCCATTCCCGTGTCCGGTTAAATGAACGATTATTCGTACATATAAATACCCCGCCCATCGTGTCCGATTGAGTGTATATGGTAATTTATAGGGACGCCCAATTGTAAATCTTTATATTAACATTAACAAACTATCATTTAGTTAAACAAATATAAAGCCCATTAATAGCCCATAGTCTAATTTCCACAAGTGTCGTTCTTTTGTCCAAACCTCAATTATGGTACAAAGCCCAATTACCCAATTTTAGTAATTAGCCCAACATCATGATTACTTTGTTTTAAATAAGCATAATAATAACTTAGCTACGAGACATTAATATAAAAAGGTTGAACATAACTTACAATGATTAAAAATAGCGTAGCGTTACACGGACAGAATTTCGACTTACACCCTTAAACGATCTCTATCATAAATCTTATTATTATCATAATTTAAAATTAAAATTAAGATTATTGTTATATCTTATTACATTAACATTATGATAGAGATTTTTAGATATTGATATTGATAATAGATTTTTAGGATAGAAAAAGGGATGCTTTTAAATTGATCGATAATCATCGCCTTTTATAGGCAAAATATGAAATTGAATTTTCATTTACGACCCCTGAACTATGCTAAATTAACAACTTTTTATTATTTAATATTATTCTTATTATGAATTATTTAAATATTATATTTTATTCTTGTGCATAGTTGACTCGTAATTTTTACACCGTTGCGTCGAGCGTTGAGAGTTGACTCATGTCCCGGTTCCGAATTTTTGAACGTCCTTACGTACTATTTTATATCGTGTACTTTGCGTTTTGTAACTTGTACTCTTGTCATTTTTAGACGTTCTTCATCAATAATTTGAACCTTTTTAATTGTATCTTGTACTTTTGAGCTTTTTGGACCTTTTTGTCTTCAATTTGTCGAATCTGCCTTTTGTCTTCGCACTTATTTAATATAAACGAATATCACTTGAAAATGGAACAATTGCAACTAAAATCTTGTCTTTCTTGGGGGATAATGCTATGAAATATATGTTCCTTTTTAGCCTTATCAATATCCCCACACTTGAGCGTTGCTTGTCCTCAAGCAATATAGTCTTGAAATACTAGAATCACTTCTTTATTCTTCACACTTTGTACATCAGTGATTTTGATATGGCGGTATAAACAATGGTAGTAACGATATGGTTTACAGTCCCACATGACTATAAAAATTTAGATCCATTAAGGAAATTGGATCTTTATGAAAACATTTGATCTTTTGAAAATTCATTCTAGCTTTTACCCTAGATAAGTTTTCTGATTTGATCCATCATCGGTGTTGCAAAATATATTTGTGGATCAATATTTTAGCTAAAACTTTTAGGTTCGTGTAATCCACTGCTATCCCGGTATCGGAAAGCACACATCCAGTTTACTTGTTCCGTATATTACCTTTCGGTAAACTACCGTCCGGTTGTAAAGGAAAGCGATGAACAAGAAACTGTTAAGGCAATGTCCCGTGACATGCAGATGATTATGGTCTTATTAACGTGTCGGATGCTAGAACTATCCTTGGTAGGAGCGATAGTAAAGATCATCCTATAATTTTTTGGTCTGGCACAAGGTCCTGTCTCCGACCATGCTATGCAACCACCGTTCTTACGGTTGACACACGATTTGGTTCAGGTGACCTAATGAATTCCAGGTGAATTTCTTAGGATTTTACGTTCAATGGTAATGAACGCATTGAAAATAGTTTTTTCAGAAAACAAATCGGTTTGTATTTTTGATCAAAATATTTTCTCGTTCATGCTCGAGTTTAGATATCATCGAATTCCATGAGTTTGAATTCTCAATCTTTAAGGTCAATCTCTAGGATTGAGTATTATCAGTCTTAAAAGCTGATTTTTAATCTTTAAGGAGATTATCCTTTTCTGGGGATCTGATTCATTAGTCTTATCAAGCTAATTTGCACGGTGCCTCCCCATTGTACGAGATAAATCCTTCTCATGGTTAGGATAAATCTGACCACTTGGCGACCCTGTTTGATGCTGAGGTCCGTGGATTTCCTGCTGATTTTAGTGATGACTTTTCTAGATTTTTCGTCAACCTACAGCTGGTCTGGACGACAACTTCATGACCTAAATCAAGAAGCGCGTGTCTTTTTCGGAAGACTTTACTTCCTTTTAATGATGGAATTGATTCATCGTGTAGATCCATCTTTCTTTCAAATGTATTACAGTAAACCGGGTAAAACTGATTAGTATCGTCCAAAGCAAAAGTACCTGCAATAATCTTGTACAAAAATATGTGATATATGTTTTAAATTGAATAACTTGGTACATTCTTCCCACACTTAGTTTCTTTCTTTGCCTTTTTATTTTCTTCTATTTCATTTTAAATGAATTCAAGCGTTTTAGGGTGTTTCTCAATTTATGTCCTTTTCGAGGTAACGATAATTTCGGTATTATCACCTAGTTTTCATCGTTCATAAATATGTATAAACATGATTTTGAGTTCATTTAATTGAAAATTTTTCAAATTTTTACAAAATTTGGCAAATAAACTAAGTGTAAACCCGAGAGAATTTATAACCCTTCCCCACACTTGAGATCATGCAATGCCCTCATTTGCATGAAATCAGACTATAATTATAAATTCATGAGGGTGATTAGTGTAGAAAAGTGATTAAAAATACCCAGTTTGTAAGCATATTATTTTACATCACATTTGATATTTTGCGCCTTGTCATCAAAATTAGTAGCTTTTTGTTGAACTTAATGACAGTCTTTGAAAGTGCGCTGTTTTACCCTGTTGTGTACATAACATAAAATACAAACATATATACATATTTTTGAAGTTTGGTATATAACCCCTACGTTCAAAAATTAATATAATATATTTTTTTTTTTTGCATACTTTAGATCAACAAAATTAAATGATAACAAAATTTGTCGCCCCGCCCTCGGGTAAAGCAATTTCGGCTCAACGACCTAGTCTTTAACTCACGACGAATTTTAGAAATCATTTTTTAAACTTAATGAATTAAAGTAAATTTTGTTTTTAAAAACTTAAATTAAAATGCATATTAATTTCATAAAAAAATCTACAAAACAAAAATTCAGAATGGAGGGAGAAAACTAGTTCTTTAGTGTCTGCTAGCGGAAAAGACCAATCGGGTTCCATTCTCGGAACTACACGAGAACAGAACAACTAACTCTAGATAGCATTTTCTTTTTAGAACATTTGAATCTCCCCACACTTAGGTAGCCGTGGTGTCAAAATTGTGATTAACTTCATCGTTAATTTCTCTTGGTCCATAATCAACTTGCATATCCGTGACTTTTTCTTTAAGCCATTGGTCGGATTCCTGTGTAATAGCCACAATTTCAACTAGTTTCTCCTTTTCTTTAGGTGATAGATTGGATACTAACCGGTTACATAACTTAAAGTTCCCCTTGGTTCTAGCATCGCGAATCCGTTTAATAAGTTTTTTCATTGAACTATTAATAACGGGATCATTTAATTTCGTATCAACAACGGGGTTCTTTGTTATCATGTCATCATTAGGTGTTACTTCATTTTCCCCACACTTAGGCGTTTCATTATTGCTAAGTATTACCGTTGGAGTTGGTAAAAGCACATGGTTCTTACCAATTGTTTTTACTGGTTCAACGGTTTTGGCTGGTGGAGATTTAGACTTTCGAATCATAAAGGTGATCGATTTGTCACCACTTTTAAGTGTCATTCTTCCATTTCCTACATCAAATAACGCCTTGGTGGACGCTAAGAATGGCCGACCTAAAATTAGAGGAATGTTTGGGTCCTCTTCTATGTCAATGACAATAAATTCGACTAGAAAGGTTAAATTGCCTACTTGAACGGGTAGGTTGTCAGCAATTCCAACTGGGTGCTTAATGGTTTGATCAAAGAGTCGAACACTCATATCCGTTGGACTTAACTTACCTACATCTAATCTCTTATATAAGGAAAGAGGCATAACACTTACACTTGCACCTAAATCTGCTAGTACATCATACATGACACAATCACTAAGTAGACAAGGAACAATAAATTCACCCGGATCACCTACCCTAGGTGGAGGTTTTGGTGGAACTGTCTTCACCGGGTTTATATTTACGGCTTTTGTTTCTTGCACTTTCTTATTCTTTTTCTTCTTCTTCTTTCCAGAGGTATCACAATCTTTATTACCTATCACTTGCTCATACTCAACTCCTTTTCTTGGAAACGGGATGGGTGGTTTGTATGGTGCCACCACTGGCTTTATATACTCGGGTGGTGGTGGTGGTGTAACTTCTTCATTGTTACTTACATCTAAAACCTCCCCATCTTCTGATGCTGGTTTTTCAGAATTTGTTGAAACCATATTAACATTCTCATTCCGAGGATTTACTTCAGTATTACTCGGTAGCTTTCCTTGTTCCCTCTCACTCATCATGCTAGCAAGAGTACCTACGTGTTTTTCTAGATTCAAAATGGAAGCTTGTTGAGTTCTTAATGACTGATCAAATCTCTCGTTCGTTTGGGTTTGAGTTTCAATAAATTGTGTTTGAGATTCAACTAGCTTGAATACCACGTCTTCCATATTTGACTTTTTCTCTTCGGTTTGTTGTTGTGGTTTATATAAGCCAGGTCTTTGTTGATTGAAAGTGTTGTTTTGAGTTGGTTGGTTATTCGAACCTTGTTGGTTATACCAGTTATTTTCGGGTCCTTTTGGATTGTAAAGAATGTTTTGATTTCGATTGAAGTTTAGCTTTGGCGGTTGATAATTATTTTGATAATTATTTCCAGGCCTTTGGTTCATATAGGAAACATTCTCTCGTTGTTCCAATGTTGGTTCAATGTGAAAATCTTTCAATAAGTGTGGTCCACCGCATAGCTCACAACTGATTCGTATTGCGTGAATATCTTTATTCATCTTTTCCATTCGTCTTTCGAAAGCATCTATTTTTGCTGAAACGGAATCAAAGTCATGGCTAGAATCGGCTCTAGCCACTTTAGATGAACGAAAAATATCTTTTTCTTGGTGCCACTCATGCGAGTGGGAGGCTGTGTTATCAATAATTTTGTAAGCTTCAGTTGCGGTTTTCTTCATAATGGAACCACCAGCTGTTATGTCGATATCTTTTCGTGTAGCGATGTTTACGCCTTTATAGAAGATTTGCACTATTTGAAAAGTATCTAATCCGTGTTGAGGACATCCTCTCAACATCCTTCCGAATCTTGTCCACGCCTCATATAATGTTTCATTTGGTTTTTGCACGAACGTGGCAATTTCTCCTTGAAGTCTCACGGCTTTAGATGCCGGAAAGAATTGTTTAAGAAATTTTTCAACTAAAACATCCCATGTGTCAATCGCCCCTTCAGGTAACGATTCTAACCAATCTTTGGCTTCTCCCTTTAAAGTCCAGGGAAACAACATGAGATAGATCTGCTCATCTTCCACTTCTCGGATTTTGAATAGTGTACAAATTCTTTTAAACGTACGAAGGTGTTCGTTAGGATCTTCATTTAGTGCACCACTGAATTGGCATTGGTTAGTTACCATGTGTAGAATTTGTCCTTTGATTTCATAATCTGGAGCATTAACTTCTGGCTTAATAATGGCGTGACCTTGGCCAGTGCGTTTAGCTCTCATTCGATCTTCCATACTTAGAGGTTCCAGATTTTCCATGATTGGATGTGTTGATTCTGAATCACTAGAGGATTCTGATTTAATGGTTTCTTCCTCAACAATCTCTGTTTGAATGATTGGAGGTTCTGGAGGAATAATTAATGGATCAGGGTCTCGGAATTGTCCCTGAGTATTCTCCGGATTCTCAATTGTGAGGTTGGTTTCAAAAACTGGGTTATCGGAAATTTGAGTTTGAGTATTCGGTCGACTGGATGACGATTCTAAAGAAAAATCAACGGCGGCGATATTTGCTAAATGTCTTGATCGAGTTACAGGTGGTGAACGTATGACAGGCGGCGAACGTTTTGCTCGGTGCATTCACAGAATATCCTATTAGTTATAAAAATAAGAAAAACTTATATAAGTTGTCCAATTAATAGACTTTTCTGATTTTGCCCACGTTTCGAATAGCCAAAAGATGCAGCAGAGGGGCAGGATTCGTTTGGTCTCAATATAATTGAGTACTGTTTGGCTCCAATAACCCGGTCCACGTACAAATCCAACTATTACTACGAACCAGAAAATTTAGATGTCTATCAATTTAACCACTTAAAATAATTTCTCTTTCCGTTTAAGAAATATTAGATTAGATGTAGATAAAATTCTATGTCCTATAACTAGAATGACGAGAAATAAGGAAGAAATAGATTGCGCGTCGAAAAGTGTCGAAAAACGAAAAAGGCGAAGAGTGGCTTATAAGACTTTAAAAACACGCGATTAATCCAACCTTATAACTATCACTATCTTAAAATTAAAACTACAAATAGAGATTACTAATTGGAATTGTAATTGATACATAGGTAAAAGGCATCGAAAAATAAAAATAAGAAAATAACTATGGCAAAACTAAACTTAATACTAAAAGTTGCGACTATAGTCTAAAAATCTAAAGGTAATTTGAATGGAAGGATGAACAAGAGAAGGCGTTTCAATTATTGAAGAAAAAGCTAACTACGGCACCTATATTGTCATTGCCTGAAGGGAATGATGATTTTGTGATTTATTGTGACACATCAAAGCAAGGTCTCGGTTGTGTATTAATGCAACGGACGAAGGTGATTGCTTATGCGTCTAGACAATTGAAGATTCACGAGCAAAATTATACGACGCATGATTTGGAATTAGGCGCGGTTGTTTTTGCATTAAAGACTTGGAGGCACTACTTATATGGGGTCAAAAGTATTATATATACCGACTACAAAAGTCTTCAACACATATTTAATCAGAAACAACTGAATATGAGGCAGCGTAGGTGATGTGTGTCGCGAGGGGTACGAAATAGTGTTTATTTTTAATACGAAATTCGACGAAATTTTACACAAGTTTTATTATTTTTACGGATGGGAAATACCTAAACCTTGCTACAACACTTATAGGCAGTGTACCTAATCGTACTGTAGTGTAGTTTTTAGTAAGTCCGGTTCGTTCCACAGGGACGCAGTGAAGTTTAACACTATATTTTTATAAAACTATATTTTTACAAAAATATATAATATAAGTAGTATTATTATTATAAAGGGGGGTTTTTACCGTTTAATGACCGGTTTGTCGATTTTAAAACTTTAGTCGCAGTTAAAACCAAATGTAAAATATTAAAAATAAATACAAGACTTAAATTAAAGCATAAAGTAAATAACGATAATGAAATTGCGAATAATAAAAGTGCGATAAAATAAACTTGCGATAATTAAAAAGTACGATAATTAAAAGTGCAATTAAATACAATAACAATAAAAATGCGATAATTAGAAGTGCAATTAAATATAAAATAAAGGAAATTAAATATGAAATAAAAGAATTATGCTTATTTAAACTTCCGTAATCATGATGTTCGACGTGTTGATTTTAGTTTTATGCCCATGGGTTAATTGTCCTTTGTCCTGGATTATTTAATATGTCCGTCTGGTTTTTGTCCATAACAGTCCATCAGTCATAAATATAAAGTGCGAGTGTCCTCGTCAAATTATCCTTATACCCGAAGTTAAATATTCCAACTAATTGGGGATTTAAACTGTAACAAGATTTTAATACTTTGTTTAATAATTACACCAGGTTGTCGACTGAGTGTAACCCAAGGTTTTAATATTTTGTTATCAATTATACCAAGTGTCCTTGTACATAATTTCACCCCTGTTTTAATTATTCTAGTGGCTATTAATCCATTCCCGTGTCCGGTTAAATGAATGATTATTCGTACATATAAATACCCCGCCCATCGTGTCCGATTGAGTGTATATGGTAATTTATAGGGACGCCCAATTGTAAATCTTTATATTAACATTAACAAACTATCATTTAGTTAAACAAATATAAAGCCCATTAATAGCCCATAGTCTAATTTCCACAAGTGTCGTTCTTTTGTCCAAACCTCAATTATGGTACAAAGCCCAATTACCCAATTTTAGTAATTAGCCCAACATCATGATTACTTTGTTTTAAATAAGCATAATAATAACTTAGCTACGAGACATTAATATAAAAAGGTTGAACATAACTTACAATGATTAAAAATAGCGTAGCGTTACACGGACAGAATTTCGACTTACACCCTTAAACGATCTCTATCATAAATCTTATTATTATCATAATTTAAAATTAAAATTAAGATTATTGTTATATCTTATTACATTAACATTATGATAGAGATTTTTAGATATTGATATTGATAATAGATTTTTAGGATAGAAAAAGGGATGCTTTTAAATTGATCGATAATCATCGCCTTTTATAGGCAAAATATGAAATTGAATTTTCATTTACGACCCCTGAACTATGCTAAATTAACAACTTTTTATTATTTAATATTATTCTTATTATGAATTATTTAAATATTATATTTTATTCTTGTGCATAGTTGACTCGTAATTTCTACACCGTTGCGTCGAGCGTTGAGAGTTGACTCATGTCCCGGTTCCGAATTTTCGAACGTCCTTGCGTACTATTTTATATCGTGTACTTTGCGTTTTGTAACTTGTACTCTTGTCATTTTTAGACGTTCTTCATCAATAATTTGAACCTTTTTAATTGTATCTTGTACTTTTGAGCTTTTTGGACCTTTTTGTCTTCAATTTGTCGAATCTGCCTTTTGTCTTCGCACTTATTTAATATAAACGAATATCACTTGAAAATGGAACAATTGCAACTAAAATCTTGTCTTTCTTGGGGGATAATTCTATGAAATATATGTTCCTTTTTAGCCTTATCAGTAGGTGGATTGAATTGTTGAATGATTACGACTTTGAGATTCGTTACCACCCGGGGAAGGCAAATGTGGTAGCCGACGCCTTGAGCAGAAAGGACAGAGAACCCATTCGAGTAAAATCTATGAATATAATGATTCACACTAACCTTACTACTCAAATAAAGGAGGCGCAACAATGAGTTTTAAAAGAGGGAAATTTAAAGGATGAAATACCCAAAGGATCGGAGAAGCATCTTAATATTCGGGAAGACGGAACCCGGTATAGGGCTGAAAGAATTTGGGTACCAAAATTTGGAGATATGAGAGAAATAGTACTTAGAGAAGCTCATAAAACCAGATACTCAATACATCCTGGAACGGGGAAGATGTACAAGGATCTTAAGAAACATTTTTGGTGGCCAGGTATGAAAGCCGATATTGCTAAATATGTAGGAGAATGTTTGACGTGTTCTAAGGTCAAAGCTGAACATCAGAAACCATCAGGTCTACTACAACAACCTGAAATCTCGGAATGGAAATGGAAAAACATTACCATGGATTTCATTACTAAATTGCCAAGGACTGCAAGTGGTTATGATACTATTTGGGTAATAGTTGATCGTCTCACCAAGTCAGCACACTTCCTGCCAATAAGAGAAGATGACAAGATGGAGAAGTTAGCACGACTTTATTTGAAGGAAGTCGTCTCCAGACATGGAATACCAATCTCAATTATCTCTGATAAGGATGGTAGATTTATTTCAAGATTCTGGCATACATTACAGCAAGCATTGGGAACTCGTCTAGACATGAGTACTGCCTATCATCCACAAACTGATGGGCAGAGCGAAAGGACGATATAAACACTTGAATACATGCTACGAGCTTGTGTTATTGATTTCGGAAACAGTTGGGATCGACATCTACCGTTAGCAGAATTTTCCTACAACAACAGCTACCATTCAAGCATTGAGATGGCGCCATTTGAAGCACTTTATAGTAGAAAGTGCAGGTCTCCGATTTGTTGGAGTGAAGTGGGGGATAGACAGATTACAGGTCCGGAGATAATACAAGAAACTACCGAGAAAATCATCCAAATTCAACAAAGATTGAAAACCGCCAGAGTCGACAAAAGAGCTACGCGGACAGTAAAAGAAAAGATATAGAGTTTGAAATTGGAGAAATGGTCATGCTTAAGGTTTCACCTTGGAAAGGTGTTGTTCGATTTGATAAACGGGGGAAACTAAATCCAAGGTACATTGGACCATTCAAGATTATAGATCATGTCAGACCAGTAGCTTACCAACTGGAGCTACCTCAACAACTCGCGGCTGTACATAACACTTTCCACGTCTCAAATTTGAAGAAATGTTTTGCTAAAGAAGATATCACTATTCCGTTGGACGAAATCCAAATCAATGAAAAACTTCAATTCATTGAAGAACCCGTCGAAATAATGGATCGTGAGGTTAAGAGACTTAAACAAAACAAGATACTGATTGTTAAGGTTTGATGGAATGCTCGTAGAGGACCCAAGTTCACCTGGGAGCGTGAAGATCAGATGAAGAAGAAATACCCACATTTATTTCCAGAAGATACGTCAACACCTCCAACTGCTTAAAATTTCGGGACGAAATTTATTTAACGGGTAGGTACTGTAGTGACCCGAACTTTTCCATGTTCATATATATATTAAATGAAATTGTTATTTACATGATTAAGTGTTTCCAACATGTTAAGCAATCAAACTTGTTAAGACTTGATTAATTGAAATAGGTTTCATATAGACAATTGACCACCCAAGTTGACCGGTGATTCACGAACGTTAAAACTTGTAAAAACTATACGATGACATATATATGGTTATATATATAGTTAACATGATTTTATTATAAGTATGTATCTCATTAGGTATTTTAACAATGAGTTATATACATAAAAATGAGACTATTAATTTAAGGAACTCGAAAACGATATATATAACGATTATCGTTATAACAACGTCTTACTAGGTACATATGAATTATATTAAGATATTGATACACCTGGTTAATTATGTTAAATGATAAGTAAATATATTATTAAGTGTATTAACAATGAAATACATATGCAAAAATAAGACTACTAACTTAATGATTTTGAAACGAGACATATATGTAACGATTATCGTTGTAACGACATTTAACTGTATATATATCATACTAAGATATATTATATATCATAATATCATGATAATATAACAATTTAACATCTCATTTGTTATAATAAATAATGGGTTAACAATATTCAACAAGATCGTTAACCTAAAGGTTTCAAAACAACATTTACATGTAACGACTAACGATGACTTAACGACTCAGTTAAAATGTATATACATGTAGTGTTTTAATATGTATTCATACACTTTTGAAAGACTTCAAGACACTTATCAAAATACTTCTACTTAACAAAAATGCTTACAATTACATCCTCGTTCAGTTTCATCAACAATTCTACTCGTATGCACCCGTATTCGTACTCGTACAATACACATCTTTTAGATGTATGTACTATTGGTATATACACTCCAATGATCAGCTCTTAGCAGCCCATGTGAGTCACCTAACACATGTGGGAACCATCATTTGGCAACTAGCATGAAATATCTCATAAAATTACAAAAATATGAGTAATCATTCATGACTTATTTACATGAAAACAAAAGTACATATCCTTTATATCTAATCCATACACCAACGACCAAAAACACCTACAAACACTTCCATTCTTCATTTTCTTCATCTAATTTATCTCTCTCAAGTTCTATCTTCAAGTTCTAAGTGTTCTTCATAAATTCCAAAAGTTCTAGTTTCATAAAATCAAGAATACTTCCAAGATTGCAAGTTTACTTCCAAGTTTTCTAAATCCATTCCAAGTAATCATACAAGATCAAGAAACCTTTGTTACTTACAGTATTTTATCTTTCTAATACAAGGTAATAATCATATTCAAACTTTAATTCAATTTCTATAACTATAACAATCTTATTTCGAGTGGAAATCTTACTTGAAATTGTTTTCGTGTCATGATTCTGCTTCAAGAACTTTCAAGCCATCCAAGGATCCTTTGAAGCTAGATCTATTTTTCTCATATCCAGTAGGTTTATCCAAGGAACTTTATGTAGTAATGATGTTCATAACATCATTCGATTCATACATATAAAGCTATCGTATTCGAAGGTTTAAACTTATAATCACTAGAACATAGTTTAGTTAATTCTAAACTTGTTCGCAAATAAAAGTTAATCCTTCTAAATTGACTTTTAAAATCAAATAAACACATGTTCTATATCTATATGATATGCTAACTTAATGATTTAAAACCTGGAAACACGAAAAACACCGTAAAATCGGATTTACGCCGTCGTAGTAACACCGCGGGCTGTTTTGGGTTAGTTAATTAAAAACTATGATAAACTTTGATTTAAAAGTTGTTATTCTGGGAAAATGATTTTTATTATGAACATGAAACTATATCCAAAAATTATGGTTAAACTCAAAGTGGAAGTATGTTTTCTAAAATGGTCATCTAGACGTCGTTCTTTCGACTGAAATGACTACCTTTACAAAAACGACTTGTAACTTATTTTTCCGACTATAAACCTATACTTTTTCTGTTTAGATTCATAAAATAGAGTTCAATATGAAACCATAGCAATTTGATTCACTCAAAACGGATTTAAAATGAAGAAGTTATGGGTAAAACAAGATTGGATAATTTTTCTCATTTTAGCTACGTGAAAATTGGTAACAAATCTATTCCAACCATAACTTAATCAACTTGTATTGTATATTATGTAATCTTGAGATACCATAGACACGTATACAATGTTTCGACCTATCATGTCGGCACATCTATATATATTTCGGAACAACCATAGACACTCTATATGTGAATGTTGGAGTTAGCTATACAGGGTTGAGGTTGATTCCAAAATATATATAGTTTGAGTTATGATCAATACTGAGATACGTATACACTGGGTCATGGATTGATTCAAGATAATATTTATTGATTTATTTCTGTATATCTAACTGTGGACAACTAGTTGTAGGTTACTAACGAGGACATCTGACTTAATAAACTTAAAATATCAAAATATATTAAAAGTGTTGTAAATATATTTTGAACATACTTTGATATATATGTATATATTGTTATAGGTTCGTGAATCAACCAGTGGCCAAGTCTTACTTCCCGACGAAGTAAAAATTTGTGAAAGTGAGTTATAGTCTCACTTTTAAAATCTAATATTTTTGGGATGAGAATACATGCAGGTTTTATAAATGATTTGTAAAATAGACACAAGTACGTGAAACTACATTCTATGGTTGAATTATCGAAATCGAATATGCCCCTTTTTATTAAGTCTGGTAATCTAAGAATTAGGGAACAGACACCTTAATTGACGCGAATCCTAAAGATAGATCTATTGGGCCTAACAAACCCCATCTAAAGTACCGAATGCTTTAGTACTTCGAAATTTATATCATATCCGAAGGGTGTCCCGGAATGATGGGGATATTCTTATATATGCATCTTGTTAATGTCGGTTACCAGGTGTTCACCATATGAATGATTTTTATCTCTATGTATGGGATGTGTATTGAAATATGAAATCTTGTGGTCTATTGTTACGATTTGATATATATAGGTTAAACCTATAAGTCACCAACATTTTTGTTGACGTTTAAAGCATGTTTATTCTCAGGTGAATACTAAGAGCTTCCGCTGTTGCATACTAAAATAAGGACAAGATTTGGAGTCCATGTTTGTATGATATTGTGTAAAAACTGCATTCAAGAAACTGATTTCGATGTAACATATTTGTATTGTAAACCATTATGTAATGGTCGTGTGTAAACAGAATATTTTAGATTATCATTATTTGATAATCTACGTAAAGCTTTTTAAACCTTTATTTATGAAATAAAGGTTATGGTTTGTTTTAAAAATGAATGCAGTCTTTGAAAAACGTCTCATATAGAGGTCAAAACCTCGCAACGAAATCAATTAATATGGAACGTTTTTAATCAATAAGAACGGGACATTTCAAAATATATTATGCATAAATAATAAATTTTAAGAATAAACATTAGTATGCATGAAATAAATAATGATTAATTGCATAAGTAATCATAAATGTTAGATAACATAAATATAAATGTTAGTGAAGTTAATAAGAGTTAGATTACATAAATATAATTCAGGCGGTATAACCGACCATATATAACTTAAATAACATAAATATAAATGTTATTGAAGTTAATAAAAGTTAGATTACAGAAATATAATTCAGGCGGTATAACCGACCATATATAACTTAAATAACATAAATATAAATGTTAGTGAAGTTAATAAAAGTTAGATTACATAAATATAATTCAGGCGGTATAACCGACCATATATAACTTAAATAACATAAATATAAATGTCAGTGAAGTTAATAAGAGTTAGATTACAGAAATATAATTCAGGCGGTATAACCGACCATATATAACTTAAATAACATAAATATAAATGTTAGTGAAGTTAATACAAGTTAGATTACAAAAATATAATTCAGGCGGTATAACCGACCATATATAACTTAAATAACATAAATATAAATGTTAGTGAAGTTAATAAAAGTTAGATTACATAAATATAATTCAGGCGGTATAACCGACCATATATAACTTAAATAACATAAATATAAATGTTAGTGAAGTTAATAAAAGTTAGATTACAAAAATATAATTTTACTTATGATGATAATAATATTTACCTTACTAATAAATAATAGAAGATATCGTTAAAGAATTTCTTACCTTGATTAGTGACTTGTGCTTGCTTAGATAAACCTTGATTATATGGAGCACTTCGTGCTGATAACGTGTTGTGATTTAGGAGTTTATAACTACCTTTAATAATGTAGTCTCTAATTAGAGAATAATAGAAAGAAGAGAGAGAGAGAGAGAGAGAGAGAGAGAGAGAGAGAGAGTATGTATATGAAAATATATATTCAAAGGTGCATCTTCTGCAAACTACATCTTCATATATTTATAGTACAACAATAGTTACTGTGCAATTCGGTGGAAAATTTATAGCCACAAAATTGGCAGACATATTTGACTTTCATAACACTACATATATTATCATTTTTCGTACTAAATCACTTTTTATTGAATAGCCCTTATGATTACCATTAGAATTTTCACTATTAGTACAATTTTCTTTATGATTAAGTCGGTCCTATCTAGTCTCTCGTTGCACTACTTTTCACTATTTCGTGCTCCGCCTTGTGTGGAAAAAAAAAGCTCGAGTGTGTGAGGAGATCTTTTTTTTGGGGTGGGTCGGGTTCGGGGTCAAAAATCTCTTGGATCAAATAGGAAAATGTAATTACTTCATATGGGAACAGGGGGTTAAACATCGGGTCTCTAAAGGTGAAAAACCTTGCCCTCTTAGGGAAATGGAGGTGGAGGTTCAAAACCGAACCTAACTCTCTTTGGGCTAATATTATTCGCAGCATTCATGGCCCATGTGGCGGCATCTTGATGGATAGTGGGGTTACCCGCTCTTCGTCAATAGGTACGTGGAGCAATATTATTCTCTCAGGTACATCGATAGAAGAATTGCAGGTGCCATTTAAAAGCTCCTTCATCAAGACCATCGGTGATGGTGAATCTAGCTCATTTTGGCACGAGCATTGGATCGGGGAAGATAAATTTTGTTTCTTATTCTCGCATCTTTATAGACTTGAAAGTGAAAAGGAAGCTTCAATAAAGGATCGCGTTTCAATTTCAGAGGACATGATCGAATTCAAGTAGCGCTAGAGTCGAAGTCCATCATGTAGAACAGGTTCCGAACTAAGCTGTTTAATCTCCTTGATTTCAGCATACCATTTCAACAGCAATAATAGGGACAATTGGGCTTGGAGTCTGACATTGAATGGCACCCTCACTGTTAAAAAACTGGCCGCTTTAATCGATGAAAAGGCCTTGGCCCAATTCGTCTCGCCACATCAGCATCTGCGAAACAAGTTGATTCCTAAAAAAGTTGAGATTTTGGTGTGAAGACTGTTACACAAAAGGTTACCCATTCGGATCGAATTAGACAAGCGAGGCTTAGATATTCATAGTGTACGCTGTCCCCTTTGTGATGGCGATGTAGAATCGGTGGCTCATATATTTACTTCATGTAAGCATGCGTGTGATATATGGGGTAGAGTTGCTAAATGGTGGAATCTAAGCACTTCACTTTCAATTCCATTGGAGATGTTTTAAAAGCAGTCGGATTCTCATCCATATCTCATTCAGGAAAGTCGACTCTATAAGCTACGTTTTGGGTTAGTGCGTACGTGATTTGGAAGAACCGAAACAATATGGTTTTCCAAGGCAAAAGCTGGAGAACCCCGGTCGCATTGAACGAGATTCAAATCTTGTCATTCGAATGGATCGCTTCAAGTTAAAGAAAAAAAATTGAATTGGCTCACATGGATTTCAAATCCTAGTGTATATCTTTCTTCATAGTAGGGTTGCTCCCTTTGCAACCTTATATTGTAAATTGTATGTTTTGTGTTTGTCTTATCTCGTGTTCGTGTTGTTTTTTCTCATAGGGTGATTCACTCATTGTAAGAATCCCCGGTTTGTAAGTTTTGTCGAGTTCTTAATAAAATTTGCCTTTCAAAAAAGAGAATTTTTTTATCTTATAAGTTTATTTATGAATTTTGCTAACGACAACCTTAAGTCGTTAACATCCATAAATTCATTGTATATTTGCATAACCTTCATAAAAAATTAATATAAACCGTTATGCACGGTCACAAGATTCGTTATATTTATTATTTTGTACATATTTCTTTCTCTTTTATCTTTCGAATAATTCAAATTGTAACTACCATCAAAAAATAATATATACCAGTAATATTTTTATTACGCGGGTGTTCACGTGGTAGAGTTGTATAGAGTCTACTTTATTATTAGTACAAATTGTCCAAATTTTATATGTATTAAACCTTTTATTAATATTTATGGAGTACATATATTATATCGAGCTCATTTATTATTTATGTACTAGTGAAGAGACTCGTGGAATTACGGGTTAGTTTATTCGTCTCTAGAATCCACTTCATTAAACCAAAACAAAATGAAAGCGCAATGATCCCCAATTAAGCATTCGCCGAATCTGCACTTTTTGAAACATGTCACTGATATTAATACTCACCCATTATACACCTAACACTCTAATATTTGTTGGTTGAATGTGGGTTAATACACTAAACAATAAACTTAAGTATAATTAACCAAAGTGTAATCAACCAAAGAATATGTTTTGATGATGACACACACATACGCATAAGTGATGACTGTAGTGACCGGACTTTTCCATGTTTATATATATTAAATGAAATTGATATTTATATGATTAAGTGTTTCCAACATGTTAAGCAATCAAACTTGTTAAGACACGATTAATTGAAATAAGTTTTATATAGACAATTGACCACCCAAGTTGACCGGTGATTCACGAACGTTAAAACTTGTAAAAACCATATGATGTCATATATATGGATATATATATAGTTAACATGGTATTATGATAAGTAAACATATCATTAATTATATTAACAATGAACTACATATGTAAAAACAAGACTACTAACTTAAGGATTTCGAAACGAGGCATATATGTAACGATTATCGTTGTAACGACATTTAATTGTATATATATCATATTAAGATATATTAATACATCATAATATCATGATAATGTAATAATTTAACATCTTATTTGATATAATAAACAATGGGTTAACAACACTTAACAAGATCGTTAACCTAAAGGCTTCAAAACAACACTTACATGTAACGACTAACGATGACTTAACGACTCAGTTAAAATGTATATACATGTAGTGTTTTAATATGTATTCATACACTTTTGAAAGACTTCAAAACACTTATCAAAGTACTTCTACTTGACAAAAATGCTTAGAATTACATCCTCATTCATTTTCATCAACAATTCTACTCGTATGCATTCGTATTTGTACTCGTACAATACACAGCTTCTAAATGTATTTACTATTGGTATACACACTCCAATGATCAGCTCTTAACAGCCCATGTGAGTTACATAACCATGTAGGAACCATAATTTAACATCTAATATGAAATATCTCACAAAATAACAAACTAATGGAGCCTATATGACACCTCCATATTCACGTGAATGATGAAGTCCACAAACACTTTCATTTTGCAACTTACATGCATCAAACTACTCTCTATCAAGTGTTCTTACTTTGTTCTAAGTGTTCTTCATCATCTTCAACAAAATCTAGCTCAATCTAGTTCATAAATCCATACATAAACCAAGTTATAAAACAACTACTCAAGAACACACCAACAACACTTCCAAGTTTGCTAGCTTACTTCCAATAATGCAAATCCACTTTGAGTGATCATCCAACCTCACGAAATCTTTCTTATTTACAGTAAGATATCTTTCTAATACAAGGTAATACTCATATTCAAACTTTTATTCATTTTCTATAACTTTAACAATCTTATTTCGAGTGGAAATCTTACTTGAATTTGTTTCCATGTCATGATTGTACTTCAAGAACTTTTAAGCCATCCAAGGATTCTTAGAAGCTAGATCTATTTTTCTCATTTCCAGTAGGTTTATCCACAAAACCTGAGGTAGTAATGATGTTCATAATATCATTCGATTCATATATATAAAACTACCCTATTCGAAGGTTTAAACTTGAAATCACTAGAACATAGTTTAGTTAATTCTAAACTTGTTCGCAAACAAAAGTTAATCCTTCTAACTTGACTTTTAAAATCAACTAAACATATGTTCTATATCTATATGATATGCTAAATTAATGATTTAAAATCGGAAAACACGAAAAACATCGTAAAATCGGATATACGCCGTCGTAGTAACACCACGGGCTGTTTTGGGTTAGTTAATTAAAAACTATGATAAAATTTGATTTAAAAGTTGTTCTTCTGGGAAAATGATTTTTCTTATGAACATGAAATTATATACAAAAATCATGGTTAAACTCAAAGTGGAAGTATGTTTTCCAAAATGGTCATCTAGACGTCGTTCTTTCGACTGAAATGACTACCTTTACAAAAATGACTTGTAACCTGTATTTCTGACTATAAACTTATACTTTTTCTATTTAGATTCATAAACTTAAGTTCAATATGAAACCATAGCAACTTGAAACACTCAAAACGGATTTAAAACGAAGAAGTTATGGGTAAAACAAGATTGAATATTTTTGCTTGTCGTAGCTACGTGAAAATTGGTAACAAATCTATATTAATCATATCCTAGCTAACTTGTATTGTATTATACATGTATTCTAATATATTATGTAATCTTGGGATACCATAGACACGTATGCAAATATTTTGACATATCATATCGACCCATCTATATATATTATTTGGAACAACCATAGACACTCTATATGCAGTATTGTTGGAGTTAGCTATACAAAGTTGAGGTTGATTTCAAAAATATATATACTTTGAGTTGTGATCTAGCCTGAGACGTGTATACACTGGGTCGTGGATTGATTCAAGATAATATATATCGATTTATTTTCTGTACATCTAACTATGGACAACTAGTTGTAGGTTACTAACGAGGACAGCTGACTTAATAAACTTAATACAGTAGAACGTATTAAAAATGTTGTAAGTATATTTTGAACATACTTTGATATATATGTACATATTTGTTATAGGTTCGTGAATCGATCAGTGGCCAAGTCTTACTTCCCGACGAAGTAAAAATCTGTAAAAGTGAGTTATAGTCCCACTTTTAAAAATCTAATATTTTGGGATGAGAATACACGCAATTTTATAAATGTGAAATAGACACAAGTAAATGAAACTACATTATATGGGTGAATGATCGATGCCGAATATGCCCCTTTTTAGCTTGGTAGCCTAAGAATTTGGGAACAGACCCCCAAATTGACGCGAATCCTAAAGATAGATCTATCGGGCCTAACAAGCCCCATTCTGGAATTTGGAATGCTTTAGTACTTCGAAATTATCATGTTCGATGGGTGTCCCGGAATAATGGGGAAATTCTATATGCATCTTGTTAATGTTGGTTACCAGGTGTTCACCATATGAATGAATTTTATCTCTATGTATGGGATGTATATTGAAATATGAAATCTTGTGGTCTATTATTATGATTTGATAATATATAGGTTAAACCTATAACTCACCAACATTTTTGTTGACGTTTTAAGCATGTTTATTCTCAGTTGATTATTAAGAGCTTCCGCTGTTGCATACTAAAATAAGGACAAGATTTGGAGTCCATGCTTGTATGATATTATGTAAAAACTGCATTCAAGAAACTTATTTTTGATGTAATATATTCTTATTGTAAACCATTATGTAATGGTCGTGTGTAAACGGTATATTTTAGATTATCATTATTTGATAATCTACGTAATGCTTTTTAAACCTTTATCGATAAAATAAAGGTTATGGTTGTTTTAAAAATGAATGCAGTCTTTGAAAAACGTCTCATATAGAGGTCAAAACCTCGCGACGAAATCAATTAATATGGAACGTTTATAATCAATATGAACGGGACATTTCAGTTGGTATCAGAGCTGGTATAACGCCGTCCATGTGTGGCGGGTTAGTCGTAAAGGAGATTCTCACAGTGTTACCTGTGACGAAGCATTGGCTCTTACTCCTTGCGATCCCTTACGAGGGTTGGCAGTAGCCGAGAGGCAGACCCTAAAATTAGTATCTGAGGTACACTCAGTGGTCACTAGGCGGTTAGCTGGGAGGGCACTGGGTGGGACGGTGGTTGTCCCCCACTGTATTTCAGTTGGTATCCAAGCATTGGTCTTAGAGAACCAGAAATTTGTATTAGTGTGTCTTATCGAGTTTGTTAGGATACATTAGTGAGTCTGGACTTCGACCGTGTTTTCTTTAAAAATAATTGCTTAACACTTTTGTTGGAAACTATATATTATTAACATGTAAATATTATGTGATATATTAACCTCTTAATGTGTTTGATATTGTATGATAGATGTCTACCACTAGTACAAATTCCATCGACTCACCTAATAATAATGAAGAGTCGAATATAATTTGGAAAGATTCACAAATTCCCGAAGAGGAACCGGAAGAAGAGGAACCGGAAGAAGAGGAATCAGAAGAGGAGGAACCGGAAGAAGAAGAGGTTCCGGAGGAAGAAATATTGATACCTACAGTAAATCGATTAAATAAAAGAAAATCATCAACCAACGGACCAAAGTTAAAAATGGTCAATGGTGTTTCCGCCGAAGAAGCAAAATATTGGGAAGATTACCAATTTTCCGATGAATCGGATCCCGATGAGGATTCTGATGATGTTATAGAAATTACCTCGACCCAATTTAATAAAGCAAAAGAAAATAATAAGAGAAAAGGTATAAAAATAGAGAAACATGATTCCAACCCCGATGAACTTTATATGTATCGACAACGTCCGTATTTCCTAAATTGTAATAATAACCCAGGAACCTCTAAACCACCAGGTTTTTCTAAACCATTGTGGAAAACAACGGCTCGTATTAGAGGAACACCATATATCCCTAGAAAATTAGGAAAACGAACCAAGTCCGAAGAAGAAGAAACCAGTGATTCAGAGTAGAGGGTTGTAATCATGTTGTGTATTATATGTATTGTAGTGTGCTTGTACTTTTATGTTCTATGTAAAAATTGCTTGTATTGTTTGTTAATTATCTTTTACGAATCTAATCCTTGTCTATTTTATAGTATAAAAAAAAATGGACGTTAAGGGTAGACAACCGAATATTTTAGAAGACCTACCAGAGGATATGATTGAGGAAATCTTTTCTAGAGTCGGTCAGAATTCATCAACACATTTAATTATGGTGAAATTAACTTGTCAAACATTTGAAAGACTTTCCAGAAATGCCTTAGTTTATAAAAGGCTTTCCTTTGATAGGTGGGGTATATCACATTGGGAAGACTGTAAGTTACGCCGTGTTTTCTTTAAAGCGTTAAATGCGGGGAATCCAAATGCAATTTTACGCTACGGGTTAAGAACCTATTTTGACTCAACATATCCCAACATAGGATTTCGTGAGTTAGAAAGAGCTTCTAACATGCAACATAAAGAAGCATGTTATACTTACGGGTTAGTGATGTTCGCTTCTTACCAAATTGAGAAAAAGAATATCGGGTTACAACTTTTAAATAAAACCTTCCCACAAGTGACGGATTCAGTAGTTGGGGTGAGAAACAAGGTTTTTAGATTATTGCGAGGCTGTTGAACATTACGAAACCCTCGTCCTTTTGATGACATTACAACATGCTGCCTAGCCAATGGTCATAACGATTACTTTCCACAAGACCAAAGATGAGAAGTTGTCTTAGTAAAACCTGAATGCATGACTTGTTTATGAAATTATGAATTACGTGTCTTTATTTCTTTTGCTGAACAACTTGCGTATTAACTAGAATTGCCTTTATAGCTGCTGAGTAGCAAAGATATTATGTGCTATATTTCATCCTATATGTATAGTAGTGATATTGTAAGTTTGTAAAATATTGTATAAAGGTTTGAACGCAAAATATTATTGTAATAAGTTTTTCATATAGAAGCGTAGTAGTTGAGTTGTATAGTAGCTAGTAAGTATGAACTTAACGGGTAGGTACTACCCGAATTAAAACTATAAAATGCTAGTATGAAAAAAAAGCTTTTATAAATAAGTTCATATAATGCTACGAGAAACTATTGACTACTCTTAAAATCTATATGATTAACTCAATTCTTTTGGCTATTTTTGAAGGAAATGGCACCGGCGACTCGTCAGAATTTGAACATGAGCGAGGAATACTTCCTTGTTTTTCTTGCAGCAAACATAGCCGCAGTACAGGCTGCGATGCAAAATAACAATAACTCTGGATCTAGCAGTGGAACTAATTCCACAAGAAATTATGTAGGATGCTCCTACAAAGAATTCACTGCCTGCAAACCTTTGGAATTTGATGGAACTGAAGGACCAATTGGATTAAAACGGTGGACCGAGAAAGTCGAATCGGTGTTTGCCATAAGTAAGTGTACTGAAGAGGACAAAGTTAAGTACGCTACGCATACCTTCGCAGGTACTGCGTTAACGTGGTGGAACACCTATCTTGAACAGGTAGGATAAAATGCTGCTTACGCACTACCGTGGTTGGCATTTAAGCAATTGATGAACGAGCAGTACCGTCCTAGAAACGAAGTCAATAAGCTCAAAGTAGAGCTTAGAGAGTTACGAACACAAAGGTTCGACATTACCACATATGAACGACGATTCACAGAGTTGTGCCTATTATGTCCAGGAACGTTTGAAGATGAAGAAGAGAAGATCGACGCATTTATAAAAGGGTTACCAGTAAGGATTCAAGAAGATGTGAGTTCACACGAGCCCACTTCCATACAAAAGGCAAGTTGAATGGCTCATAAACTCATAAATCAGATTGAGGGAAGAATTAAAGAGCAGGCGGCCGAAGAAGCCAACACGAAACAACTCAAGAGAAAGTGGGAAGAAACCAGTGACAAGGGTCACCAATACAACAACAACAACAATTACAACCACAACCGCAACAACAATCGCAATAATAATCACAATCTCAACAATAACTACAACAAAAGTCCCAACAATAACAACTACAACAACTGTTCCAACAACAATAACAATCCCAACAACAACCTCAATAACAACAATGGCAACAAAAACCAAAAATGCTAAAGGTGTGAAGAGTACCACCAGAATGGGTTCTGCACGACATTTTGCACCAAGTGTAAAAGAACTGGCCATGGTGCGAAAAAGTGTGAGGTCTACGGACCAAAGTTTAACAGAACTAAAGGAACAAATAGTGGCGAAACAAGTAATGCCGCCTTTGTTTGTTATGGATGTGGAAAACTGGGCCACATTAGAAGTAATTTCCCAAATCAGGGGAATACTAATGGACAGGGCCGCAGAAGAGTTTTCAATATTAATACAACAGAAGCGCAGGAAGACCCGGAGCTTGTTACTGGTACGTTTCTTATTGATAATAAATCTGCTTATATTTTATTTGATTCGGGTGCGGATAGAAGCTATATGAGTAGAGATTTTTGTGCTAAGTTAAGTTGCCCATTGACGCCTTTGGATAGTAAATTTTTACTTGAATTTGCAAACGGTAAATTAATTTCAGCAGATAATATATGTCGGGATAGAGAAATTAAACTGGGGGATGAAACGTTTAAAATTGATTTAATACCAGTCGAGTTAGGGAGTTTTGATGTAATAATTGGTATGGACTGGTTGAAAAAGGTGAGAGCAGAGGTTGTTTGTTACAAAAATGCGATTCGCATTATGCGTGAAAAGGGAAAACCTTTAATGGTGTACGGAGAAAAGAACAACGCGAAGTTAAATCTTATTAGTAGTTTGAAGGCGCAAAAACTAATAAGAAAAGGTTGTTACGTCATTCTAGCACACATCGAAGAAGTTAAACCTAAAGAAAAGAACATCAGCGATGTTCCCGTCGCAAAAGAATTTCCCGATGTATTTCCGAAAGAATTACCGGGATTACCCCCACATCGATCCGTTGAATTTCAAATAGACCTTGTACCAGGAGCTGCACCAATAGCTCATGCTCCATACATACTCTCACCCAGCGAAATGAAAGAATTACAAAGTCAGTTACTGGAACTTTTAGAGCGTGGTTTCATTCGACCAAGTACATCACCATGGGGAGCTCCTGTTCTGTTTGTCAAGAAGAAATATGGTACATTCAGGTTGTGTATCGACTACCGAGAGTTGAACAAACTTACCATCAAGAACCGTTACCCATTACCGAGAATTAACGACTTATTTGATCAACTACAAGGCTCGTCGGTTTATTCGAAGATTGATTTACGTTCTGGGTATCATCAAATGCGGGTGAAGGAGGATGATATTCCAAAGACTGCTTTTAGGACGCGTTACGGTCATTACGAGTTTATGGTTATGCCGTTTGGATTGACTAACGCACCAGCTGTGTTCATGGACATCATGAACCGAGTGTGTGGGCCATATCTTGACAAGTTTGTTATTGTTTTCATTGATGACATACTTATTTACTCGAAGAATGATCAAGAGCACGAAGAACATTTGAGAAAAGTGCTAGAATTGCTGAGAAAAGAAAAACTGTACGCTAAGTTTTCAAAGTGTGCATTTTGGTTGGAAGAAGTTCAATTCCTCGGTCACATAGTGAACAAAAAAGGTATTCAGGTGGATCCAGCAAAGATTGAGGCCTTTGAAAAGTGGGAAACCCCGAAAACTCCAAAGCATATACGCCAATTTTTAGGACTAGCTGGTTACTACAGAAGGTTCATCCAAGATTTTTCCAGAATAGCAAAACCCTTGACTGCATTAAAGCATAAAGGAAGGAAATTTGAATGGAAGGATGAACAAGAAAAAGCGTTTCAATTGTTAAAGAAAAAGTTAACTACGACACCTATATTGTCATTACCTGAAGGGAATGATGATTTTGTGATATATTGTGATGCCTCAAAGCAAGGTCTCGGTTGTGTATTAATGCAACGAATGAAAGTAATTGCTTATGCCTCTAGACAATTGAAGATTCACGAGCAGAATTATACGACGCATGATTTGGAATTAGGCGCGGTTGTTTTTGCATTAAAGACTTGGAGGCACTACTTATATGGGGTCAAAAGTATTATATATACCGACCACAAAAGTCTTCAACACATATTTAATCAGAAACAAATGAACATGAGGCAGCGCAGATGGATTGAATTGTTGAATGATTACGACTTTGAGATTCGTTACCACCCGGGGAAGGCAAATGTGGTAGCCGACGCCTTGAGCAGAAAGGACAGAGAACCTATTCGAGTAAAAGCTATGAATATAATGATTCACACTGACCTTACTACTCAAATAAAGGAGGCTCAACAAGGAGTTTTAAAAGAGGAAAACTTAAGGGATGAAATACCCAAAGGATCAGAGAAGCATCTTAATATTCGGGAAGACGGAACCTTGTATAGGGCTGAAAGAATTTGGGTACCAAAATTTGGAGATATGAGAGAAATGGTACTTAGAGAAACTCATAAAACCAGATACTCAATACAAGGATCTTAAGAAACATTTTTGGTGGCCAGGTATGAAAGCCGATTCTGCTAAATTGCCAAGGACTGCAAGTGGTATTGATACTATTTGGGTAATAGTTGATCGTCTCACCAAATCAGCACACTTCCTGCTAATAAGAGAAGATGACAAGATGGAGAAGTTAGCACGACTGTATTTGAAGGAAGTCATCTCCAGACATGGAATACCAATCTCTATTATCTCTGATAGGGATGGCAGATTTATTTTAAGATTCTGGCAGACATTACAACAAGCATTAGGAACTCGTCTAGACATGAGTACTGCCTATCATCCACAAACTGATGGGCAGAACGAAAGGACGATACAAACACTTGAAGACATGCTACGAGCATGTGTTATTGATTTCGGAAACAGTTGGGATCGACACCTTCCGTTAGCAGAATTTTCCTACAACAACAGCTACCATTCAAGCATTGAGATGGCACCGTTTGAAGCACTTTATGGTAGAAAGTGCAGGTCTCCGATTTGTTGGAGTGAAGTGGGGGATAGACAGATTACGGGTTCGGAGATAACACAAGAAACTACCGAGAAGATCATCCAAATTCAACAACGATTGAAAACCGCCCAAAGTCGACAAAAGAGCTACGCTAACATTAAAAGAAAAGATATAGAATTTGAAATTAGAGAGATGGTCATGCTTAAAGTTGCACCTTGGAAAGGCGTTGTTCGATTTGGTAAACGAGGGAAATTAAATCCAAGGTATATTAGACCATTCAAGATTATTGATCGTGTCGGACCAGTAGCTTACCGACTTGAGTTACCTCAACAACTCGCGGCTGAACATAATATTTTCCACGTCTCGAATTTGAAGAAATGTTTTTCTAAAGAAGATCTCACTATTCCGTTAGACGAAATTCAAATCAACGAAAAACTTCAATTCATCGAAGAACCCGTCGAAATAATGGATCGTGAGGTTAAAAGACTTAAGCAAAACAAGATACCAATTGTTAAGGTTCAATGGAATGCTCGTAGAGGACCCGAGTTCACCTGGGAACGGGTAGGTACTGTAGTGACCCGAACTTTTCCATGTTTATATATATTAAATGAAATTGATATTTATATGATTAAGTGTTTCCAACATGTTAAGCAATCAAACTTGTTAAGACTTGATTAATTGAAATAGGTTTTATATAGACAATTGACCACCCAAGTTGACCGGTGATTCACGAACGTTAAAACTTGTAAAAACTATATGATGTCATATATATGGATATATATATATATATATATATATATATATATATATATATATATATATATATATATATATATATATATATATATATATATATATATATATAGTTAACATGGTATTATGATAAGTAAACATATCATTAATTATATTAACAATGAACTACATATGTAAAAACAAGACTACTAACTTAAGGATTTCGAAACAAGGCATATATGTAACGATTATCGTTGTAACGACATTTAATTGTATATATATCATATTAAGATATATTAATACATCATAATATCATGATAATGTAATAATTTAACATCTCATTTGATATAATAAAAAATGGGTTAACAACACTTAACAGGATCGTTAACCTAAAGGCTTCAAAACAACACTTACATGTAACGACTAACGATGACTTAACGACTCAGTTAAAATGTATATACATGTAGTGTTTTAATATGTATTCATACACTTTTGAAAGACTTCAAGACACTTATCAAAGTACATCTACTTAACAAAAATTCTTAGAATTACATCCTCATTCATTTTCATCAACAATTCTACTCGTATGCACTCATATTTGTACTCGTACAATACACAGCTTCTAAATGTATTTACTATTGGTATATACACTCCAATGATCAGCTCTTAGCAGCCCATGTGAGTCACCTAACCATGTGGGAACCATCATTTAACATCTAGTATGAAATATCTCACAAAATAACAAACTAATGGAGCCTATATGACACCTCCATATTCACGTGAATGATGAAGTCCACAAACACTTTCATTTTGCAACTTACATGCATCAAACTACTCTATCTCAAGTGTTCTTACTTTGTTCTAAGTATTCTTCATCATCTTCAAAAAATTCTAGCTCAATCTAGTTCATAAATCCATACATAAACCAAGTTATAAAACAACTACTCAAGAACAAACCAACAACACTTCCAAGTTTGCTAGCTTACTTCCAATCTTGCAAATCTACTTTGAGTGATCATCCAACCTCAAGAAATATTTCTTATTTATAGTAAGATATCTTTCTAATACAAGGTAATACTTATATTCAAACTTTGATTCATTTTCTATAACTTTAACAATCTTATTTCGAGTGAAAATCTTACTTGAATTTGTTTTCGTGTCATGATTCTACTTCAAGAACTTTCAAGCCATCCAAGGATCCTTTGAAGCTAGATCTATTTTTTTCATTTCCAGTAGGTTTATCCACAAAACCTAAGGTAGTAATGATGTTCATAACATCATTCGATTCATATATATAAAACTACCTTATTCGAAGGTTTAAACTTGAAATCACTAGAACATAGTTTAGTTAATTCTAAACTTGTTCGCAAACAAAAGTTAATCCTTCTAACTTGACTTTTAAAATCAACTAAACACATGTTCTATATCTATATGATATGCTAACTTAATGATTTAAAATCGGAAAACACGAAAAACACCGTAAAACCGGATATACGCTGTCGTAGTAACACCGCGGGCTGTTTTGGGTTAGTTAATTAAAAACTATGATATACTTTGATTTAAAAGTTGTTCTTCTTGGAAAATGATTTTTCTTATGAACATGAAACGATATCCAAAAATCATGGTTAAACTCAAAGTGAAAGTATGTTTTCCAAAATGGTCATCTAGACGTCGTTCTTTCGACTGAAATGACTACCTTTAAAAAAATGACTTGTAACCTATATTTTTGACTATAAACTTATACTTTTCTGTTTAGATTCATAAACTTAAGTTCAATATGAAACCATAGTAACTTGAAACACTCAAAACGGATTTAAAACGAAGAAGTTATGAGTAAAACAAGATTGGATATTTTTGCTTGTTGTAGCTACGTAAAAATTGGTAACAAATCTATATTAATCATATCCTAGCTAACTTATATTGTATTATACATGTATTCTAATATATTATGTAATCTTGGGATACCATAGACACGTATGCAAATGTTTTGACATATCATATTGACCCATCTATATATATTATTTGGAACAACCATATACACTCTATATGCAGTAATGTTGGAGTTAGCTATACAGGGTTGAGGTTGATTCCAAAAATATATATACTTTGAGTTGTGATCTAGCCTGAGACGTGTATACACTGGGTCGTGGATTGATTCAAGATAATATATATATCGATTTATTTTCTGTACATCTAACTATGGACAACTAGTTGTAGGTTACTAACGAGGACAGCTGAATTAATAAACTTAATACAGTAGAATGTATTAAAAATGTTGTAAATATATTTTGAACATACTTTGATATATATGCATTTGTTATAGGTTCGTGAATCGACCAGTGGCCAAGTTTTACTGCTCGACGAAGTAAAAATCTGTGAAAGTGATTTATAGTCCCACTTTTAAAAATCTAATATTTTGGGATGAGAATACATGCAATTTTATAAATGTTTTATGAAATAGACACAAGTAAATGAAACTACATTATATGGGTGAATGATCGAAGCTGAATATGCCCCTTTTTAGTTTGGTAGCCTAAGAATTTGGGAACAGACCCCCAAATTGACGCGAATCCTAAAGATAGATCTATTGGGCCCAACAAGCCCCATTCTGAAATTTAGAATGCTTTAGTACTTCGAAATTATCATGTCCGATGGGTGTCCCGGAATGATGGGGATATTCTATATGCATCTTGTTAATGTCGGTTACCAGGTGTTCACCATATGAATGAATTTTATCTCTATGTATGGGATGTATATTGAAATATGAAATCTTGTGGTCTATTATTATGATTTAATAATATATAGGTTAAACCTATAACTCACCAACATTTTTGTTGACGTTTTAAGCATGTTTATTCTCAGGTGATTATTAAGAGCTTCCACTGTTGCATACTAAAATAAGGACAAGATTTGGAGTCTATGCTTGTATGATATTATGTAAAAACTGCATTCAAGTAACTTATTTTTGATGTAATATATTCTTATTGTAAACCATTATGTAATGGTCGTGTGTAAACGGTATATTTTAGATTATCATTATTTGATAATATACGTAATGCTTTTTAACCTTTAACGATAAAATAAAGGTTATGGTTGTTTTAAAAATGAATGCAGTCTTTGAAAAATGTCTCATATAGAGGTCAAAACCTTGCGACGAAATCAATTAATATGGAACGTTTATAATCAATATGAACGGACATTTCAATGACTGACATCTTAACATAAAACACGCAAGGTCACTAATCCATACTTTATCTTGCAAACGACCAAGTCAAACATAGGTTAAAGAATGAAATTAAAAGTTCAGGTAAACACACGGTCGAGGTACGGTCAACCGCATAGTCAACCGTGAAACCCCAAACTGAATTGCAACGCAGTTTTGTGAAAACAAGTTGCACGGTCACCACCACGGTTAACTGCAGTGCGACCGCAGTTTCTTCTATCACCATTTTTGACCAAATAAATTTTGACTAGTTCCCGACATCTATAATTCATGAAACCTTTCTCAACATGCTTAGAATAGATGCCTTCTCCATACTCAATTGAGTTTTGGTCATAAAAACACTAATTATGATTAATTACGCCTAATGACATCTTAATGACAAATTAACCAAGATTAGGCATAACACATAAGTGTTAATCAACAACTTGTGATCTTAATTCTTATCTAGATATCCTTAGTATGATCATCAAGTACCAACACACTTAAGCCAATATCACTAGAACAATAATTGCTATTAGAAATGACTTAGTGATTAATCAAGGCTAAATGAAGAACAATGCTCTCAAGGTTAAACGAGAAATGACTTGTAATCCTAAAACACACTTAGATACATTTAGGATGGTCACCAAGTCCCAACTAGAGATTGCTCTTCCCTTGTGCATGTGTTGGATATTGATGTGTGCTTACACATTAATCATGTAATGTGTTATATCGCACATTAAACTTATTAAGTGCTTGAATTATAAGTTGTGCAAGTATCTATATGATTGATCCTAGAATAACTATCTCTTGCTATGTGAGTATTACTTGCTACTTGCTAATAATGCTTAATACTCATCAACTTGTCAACTTGATTAATATGTTTGCCATGTGCTCATTAGTTAGGATTCAAGTAACTAACCTACTCCAATAGATTAAGTGTAAAATGGTTCACAATGAAACTATGATCAATTGTCTATTTGGTCTAGTCTAAGTAACTAAGTGTGATTGCTTGTTCAAGAATAACTTAACCTTAATGTCTCTACATACTTCATGATTATCTTATAGAGACATTATTCAATTAATCCCTAACTAAACTCAAATGAAACATGACTTGTGATTAATTGGAACTAGGAAGTTAATGATATAGTGACTAGCCTTTAGAATTGAACCAAGAGCATTAATGTGACTAACTAAGTCTTGACCAAACTGAAATTTCCCTAAATATCAATCAAGACACTTCTCCAAGAATGTTGGGTATGTCACTTTTGGAATGATTAGTCACTTTCATGCAATATGACCAAATCTCACACACTTAATGCATATAGTACTTGTATAGGATGTTTGGTTTCTTTTGTAGGTGCTAAAAGGAGTAAAGGTGCCAAAATGTGGTGTTCAAATCTGAGTCAAACGGTTATACAACGGATACTAATTTTGGACTGGAGCACGCACGGTCACACCACGATCGACCGTGCAGGCAACCGTGTGTCAACGGCTATTTTTTGAATCCCACTATAAAAGGAAAACATTTAAGAGCATTTAAAGCCGACCCTCTTGCACATTTCAAAGGCTTATCTCCAGTGATCACAAGTGCATTAACTACTACTCAAATGTGATCAAGCAAGAGAAGATTCTATGATCTTATAGATATAGAATTGGGTTGTTGTAAACTTACTAATCAAAATCATTTATCTTGTGAGTTTACTTAATGTAATGTGTGTCCTAGTATTGTGTTAGAATCATCATTGCAGAGTGTATAAGTCTTGTAACTTCAATTAGTGGAAGCATAGGCTAGCTTAGTGATCTACTTCCTTAAAGGGACTTAGGAAGTTGATTAATCTTATTTGGAGATTAATACTTGTCCAAGGTGAAGACAATTTGATCTAGGTTGGAGTTGATATTTCAAAGGGATAGAAAGATTAGGTTTGTTGTCTACTAAAGAAGATTGAAGACTTGTAAATCGGATCTCCACCGGGTTTGGAGAAAAGTGCTTAGTGAAGCAACAAATCCCGATTAGTGTAATCGGGGAGTGGATTAAGGTGGATTAGTTAACATCCACCTGAACCACTATAAATCCTTGTGTCTATGTTCTTTACATTACTTCATTTATCATTTGAACATATACACTACACACATCAAGTTTAAGTTGAGTTGGTTGATCAAAGTAAAATCGAATTTGGTGATCAATCGAAAAATTGGTAAAAACGTATTAAGTAACTATTCACCCCCCTCTAGTTACTTACAATTGGTATCAGAGCGGTTGCTCAAATCATTGCGCTACAAACGATCGCGAAAGTGTCAAAATTCGTTTTGTGCAAAAACTTGAGTCAACGATTCTCGGATCAACTCAAACTATGGGATATTTGAAAGAATTGGTGAAAGAAGCACCAATCTTTGATAAGATGAATATTGATGTGTGGAAATCAAGATTTGAGTCTTATCTCAAATCCAAGGATTACTACTTGTGGAGAATAATCAAAGTAGGAAAATTTTTACCACAAGCTAGTTCAAGACTAGTGAAGTCAACTTTTCAAAACAATGATGTTTTGAAACAATTTGATGCAATTTCACTACTTCATGGAATTCTTTCTAGTAAATAAAGATTAAAAATAATCTCATGTGAAAGTGCAAAAGAATGTTGGGACTCACTATGTTCTCAAGAAGATTTAAACTCTAGGAGTTTAAAGGGTAAAGGAATAAAGAAGGGTTTGGAAAGGGTTGATGATTTTCAAGCAAAAGGGTTGAATGAAGATGAAGACTTTTGCCTCATGAGTTCTTGGAATGATTTGGATCAAGATGGTCAAAGTGAAGAAGAGGTTGAATCTCCATTCAAAGAAGATGATGTCTCAAGCATGGATTGCAATGAGGTACATGTACTCTATCCTTCTAATTATGAAGAATTGTTAGATGATTACAAGACTATTAAATTTGTGTATGATAGTAGTCGTGACAAAGTAAAACTTTTGGAGAAAAAAATTGCACAAAGTTAGACAGCTTAACAAAGTTTTAATTGATGAAAATAACACCTTAAAAAAAAGGAAACTTGAAAGGATAACTATTTGTGATTCATCAAGAGTTAAACATGAAATGAATGTATGTCAAGACTCTAGCAAACACAAATCTTGTAATTAAAGTCCATTGTCTATTATTAGGAAAATTGAGAACATGGGAAAAATGGACCAAGCTAGCAATTCCATGGTAGGGATAAGTCAAGGATTGGGTAATCTTAAAATCAATCAAAATCAATGATCAAAATGCTAATGAGAATAACCTTCTCACAAGACTTTGTATAAATGAAAGGTTTTTCTTACAAATGCAAATTGTTTTCGAAAAATGATTTTAAAAGATCAAGTGTAGGAAGCTTACTTGCCTTAGGATTGTGTGTTTATGTGAAAACATGTATTGCATGCTAAATACTAGATTGATGCATTTTGTGTATACTATGTGTGATTGAACATAAATATATATACATATAGATATAGTATATTACGTGTCATTGATGATTAAACATCGGGAGGATGTAATCATTCAATGTTAGGAAAAGAAAACTTGTCCTCAAGTATTCTATAGAACCTAAGAATCGTCAAAACATGTTTGAAGAAAGAAGAAGTGAAGAAACGAGTGATCAGAAGGATCCACGGCAGCTTTACGGCTGACCGTATACTCGACCGCAGACTCCTGTCCTGTACGTGGAAAAATATCTGCACGACTTACACCACGGTCGACCGTGCTTCGACTGTGTGTGGTCTGATTCTGTTTTAAATTAAATTAAACCCTCACTTTTATTTCTTTTCAACCCACTTCAATGTGACGACCCGGAAATTTCCGACCAAATTTAAACTTAATCCTTATATGATTTCGACATGATAAGCAAAGTCTATTTAATTGAATCTCAAAATCTTTGAACTGTTTACATGGATACACTTAAACGTTTGACCATCCTCGACGATTCACGAACAATTGTGTGTAAATAAATAAATAAATAAATAAATATATATATATATATATATATATATATATATATATATATATATATATATATATATACATATACATATAAAAATATAAATATAGGTGTATATATAATATCTGAATTAATAAAATACACTTTAATCAATTGGAATTAAAAATGTAAAATAATAAATAGAATAATTAAGTTACTATTAAAGTGAAAATATATAAGTTCTATACATAAGTAGTATTATATATATTGTAATATATAAAAATTATAAATATTAAATATTTAAAATATATTATTTTTAATTTGTTATATTATTATTAATATTAATATCAATATTATTATAATTAGTATTATGAATAATATTATTATTACCATTTCTATAGTTAATATCATCTAAAATTAGCGTAATTATTATTAAAATAGTATTATTAGTGTTATTATTAATAATTATGTGAAAATAATTCATTTTATTATTAATAACATTAATACTATGGTTATTATCATTTTAGTATCAATAATATTTATTATTATTATTAATATAATTATTATTATTAATAATACATTTATTAATTAAAGGAAATCTAGTACGAAGTTGTTTCTTGTAGTTATCATACTGTATGTGATTTGCAAATTCGTACAAATTAGTGTTTAATCACAAACTATATTCCAAATTCTGTTGTGTATCGACATCAAGCTTTATATTACCCGTCCTTATTATCTGCAAAAGGTGTAACCGATGGAATTCAAATTCCCAATACAAACAAACCAATTACATCACTTGTACTAACATCAATTATTCAATGATTAGAATATATTAGGCTATCCAGTATTGCAAGTGAAGAAAAATTAAGACTAAAAAAGATGAAAATTCACCCAGTACCCTGTTCTTGAACTCATTTTACTCAAACCACCGTAGCCACACTCACCACCTTTGATAACCACCTCACCAACGAGCACTATCATTTTTCTGTTTCTATTCGTCACCATCATATCCTAACACCACCACCTTGTGTATCCATCATTAACATAACCTCACAACTTGAAACCCACCAAGAACTCTTACCTTCTCGTTCAACCACAACCATTAACAACCACCTTGTTCCACCTTCATAACCATCAAACCTATCATCTCTCTCCATGTCTTTCTTCTCTCTTTCTCTTTCTTCTTTGCAAGACATAAAATCACCCAACACTTCAATAACCATGTTCTTACTATATTATTGATCGACAACACATACCTGCTCCACCAATTATTGCTGCTATTTCTCGTTTTATTTGCAACCGTGAAACAATAAAAACCGAACATACCCACTTTCGAAACCCACATATAGTTATACGCTTCCAGCTGGTTTTAACGATACATATAATCAATTTAAGTAGACTTGTTGCTAGTGGAAAATGAAGTATTATAAAGACAATTATGAAGAAGGCCCCTCCATGATTATTTTGGACGCTGCTATACCAAATCCTATTCTTTTAATATAAACCGAACCCACACCCTCACTAAGGTTAATGATGAGTGTTCCAATTCTTTTTTTTTATTATGGCTGACACCCATGGATTAGGTAACCCCCACTTGTGAAACTTGTTGATTAAATAATGACGACTGTAAGAGAAAGTGACGTCCAAGTTTTTGTTTCTATACCATTCGATTGTACACATAAAACCACATGCTTCGGGCTGATGATGAGCCATATATTGTTTCTTGTTGGGCCGCTATAATTTCATAAAGTGGGCTGCAAGATTTAAGTTAACTTTGGACTTTAAGTGAGCCGTGACCCATTTCAAGATATTCTGTTGGACTGTCATATGAATTAATCGAAGAAGGTGATGAAACACAAGTTAACGGAGATGACATAATAAAGATTGATCATGATCACGATGATGAAGTAAAGATAATGGTGACTAGTCGATGATAATGAGTATGCTGATTGTACGATTATCATAATACTGTTATCATAGAAAACGTTGATGACGATTAGATAATGATAAATGATAATGATGATCGATGATGAGCATGGTGGAAACAATATTGATGATGGTGAGACAGATGGAAGATAACGAATGATGATGAGTGTGATGAGGTTATGATTAGCGAGGATGATGATGATAAGAAAGAGTAAGAAAAAGATGGAACAGAAAAACAATCGGTTATATGTATATAAGAATGGAATATAATCAGAAAAAGTGGATAGCTTGGATGGTTAGAGAGGGTGTCGTGTTTGCGAGAGATCTCGGGTTCGAGCCTGGGCTCTGGCAATTTTTTTTTAATTTTTAAAAAAGCTTATTTTGAAAGGTAGTCTTATTATTATTATTATTATTATTATTATTATTATTATTATTATTATTATTATTATTATTATTATTATTATTATTATTATTATTACTATTACTATTATTATTATTATTATTATTATTATTATTATTACTATTATTATTATTATTATTATTATTATTATTATTATTATTATTATTATTATTATTATTATTATTATTATTATTACTATTATTATTACAAATTATTGTAATATTATTAAAATTATTATTTTTACAAACAAAAGATATTTATATAAATATATTTATTAAATATTTCATAAGTATATCTGATTTACTATATTAATATAAAAACAACATATGTAGATATATATAACATTGGAAATAATAAATACATCAATATCTTTAACAAGTAATATATATTTTTAATATATATATATATATATATATATATATATATATATATATATATATATATATATATATATATATATATATATATATATATATATATATATATATATATAAACTGGATTGAATACCATTACATGCTCATTATGTGTTTTAATATATATACGAATGATATAGGTTCGTGAATCCGAGGTCAACCCTACACTTGTTAAATGACGTCATATGTATTTTTACTACAAAATACAGTATGGTGAGTTTCATTTGCTCCCTTTTTAAATGCTTTTGCAATATATATTTCTGAGACTGAGAATACATGCGATGTTTTATAAATGTTTTACGAAATAGACACAAGTAATCGAAACTACATTATATGGTTGAATGATCGAAGCTGAATATGCCCCTTTTTACTTGGTAATCTAAGAATTAGTAAACCAGTCTACTAATTGATGCGAATCCTAAAGATAGATCTATTGGGCCTAACGAACCCCATTCAAAGTACCGGATGCTCTAGTACTTCGATGTTGTTTTTATCATGTCCGAAGGATTTCCCGGAATGATAGGGGATATTCTTATATTCATCTTGTTAATGTCGGTTACCTGGTGTTCAATACATATGAATGATATTTTTGTCTCTATGCATGGGACGTTTATTTATGAGAACTGGAAATGAAATGCTTGTGGTCTATTAAAATGATGGAAATGATTATTTATGTTAAACTAATGAACTCACCAACCTTTGGGTTGACACTTTAAAGCATGTTTATTCTCAGGTATTAAAGAAATCTTACGCTGTGCATTGGCTCATATTAGAGATATTACTTAGAGTCATTCATGACATATTTCAAAAGACGTTGCATTCGAGTCATCGAGTTCATCAAGATTATTACTAAGTCAATTATAGTTCGTTATATTATGAAATGGTATGCATGCCGTCAACTGTCGATGAAATGAAAGTTTGTCTTTTAAAAACGAATGCAATATTTGTAAAATGTTTCATATAGAGGTCAAGTACCTCGCGATGTAATCAACGATTATGAATCGTTTATAATCGATATGGACTTTGTCCAGATGGATTAGGACGGGTCTCTACAGTTGGTATCAGAGCGGTGGTCTTAGCGAACCAGGTCTTGCATTAGTGTGTCTAACTGATAGTCGTTAGGATGCATTAGTGAGTCTGGACTTCGACCGTGTCTGCATGTCAAAAGTTTTGCTTATCATTTTTGTCGAAAATCATCTGCTTATCATCCTTAGGAAATTACCTGCTCATTATTCTTAGTCTAGACACGTTTTACTGCATTGACTGCATGAATAGTGTATAGACAAAATTCATATCTTAGCGTATCTGACAATTCATATCTTAGCGTATCTGTTACTGTAGACCTTGCCTGATATCTCTCGTAAATATTTCCATAATTTAAGGGATCCTGGTACTATATATATCTATGCATATTATGCATTGAGAATACATCCAATTATCAATTGCTGTCACTAAACTCTTCATACCAAAAATCTTTTCTGTGATCGCGTAAGATGGCCTTTACGAATCGACCACGTTCCTCTGACTCCGAAGACCGCGTGATAGGAGCACACCAACCAATCAACTACTGTGATTATTGGATAAAATAGGGGTGGGTTCGCGACATACTCACCCTATGGAGAAGGGAAGAAGGTACTCCATATCATGAACCGAATCTACCACCTAAACTTGGAGTACTCGACCCGCTCACCGGAGAACCTGTTCGCAACACTGTTTATACCCTTTTTGCAAGAATTTTTCGTCTTGAGGCTACCATTAACGGAACTAGAGAAGATATCCGACCTCTACCTCACACTGATAACCAACCAGGGATAGTAGAAGAAGTTAAAGAACTTCGAGCTCGAGTGTTAACTTTAGAGGGCACGGTACACAATTTGCAAGCACCGACAGTATCACCAACACCAGTAACATCACCAGCCTCATCACCAACAACACTAATACCACCAACAACAACATCCGTGTCACCAACTTCAACATTTCATTCTGTACCTCGAGTATAATCATCGTTCTACATGACGTTCTACATCATTTATCTTCGTTCGACATAGCGATTATGCAATCTTTAATGTTTTAGAAATTATATATTCTTGTTCTAATGGTAAATCAAATGAGTTTAATATCATATTGACTCATTAAATCCATGATTACATCAGAAGAAAATATATAGGTATATATATTTTTTCATAAAGATTGCAATTAAAAATTCTTTTGTACAAACTGATAATGGTAAAAATATTTTAACGGGTAGGTAATACTCGAGGAATATTTAGATTTCACATTAATAAGTTACACTGTACATTCTTCAAATCTGATTCAACATTCATTTACTATCCTACTTACATCTACAAAGATACGAATCCGTTCACCGCAGAATAACCATTTTCATTCAATTTCATATTTGGATTTTGACCTATCAGAATCCAACAAGTGGCATAATGAAGAAAAACATTGGACAAAATAAAATTTGTTAGAAACAAACAAATTAACTATGAGAAGAATTTTGTTAAGAATCCACGCTAACAGTTCCAGCTAACTGTTCCTAGCTCACTGATTACATTTTATTTATCGCAATTTATTTATTGTAATTTATATTCTCGCAATTTAATTTATCGTTATTCAATTTCTGTTACTTATTTTACGCACTTTAAATATCCGGACACGTATATAGAGTTTTTACATATCATATCGACGCATATATATATATTATTTGGAATAACCATAGACACTCTATATGCTGTAATGCTCGAGTTCGCTATACAGGGTTGAGGTTGATTCTACAATAATATATATACTTTGAGTTGTGATCGAGTCTGAGACATGTACACGGGTCATGATACATATTAACTAATTCGAATATTATATAGTAAACTATATATGAATTATTAAGTTACTAATTGTACACTGCTAACTGTGGACTGCCAACATTAGACAATTAAAATGAATTAAAATATTAACTATAACATATGAAACTAAACAATTCTTCAAGTTTGCCACTTGATTTCATCTTAAACCTCATTTGTATCCTGACGATTACAATCTACGTTCAAACCTTTCATGATTCTTGAAAACACCTTAATCGAGAGGATGAACCAACCGCACTTCATCTACGGAAGAAAAGATTGATGCATATAGTTATGCACCTGAAAACACTCAGAACCTGAGTAAACATTTAACACGTATCTGTGCTAATTCCTTTAGTGTTATTATTACCCAAAATAACTTGGTAATTCCTTTCAAAGTAGCAAATTTTGTCACAGCTCCAGCAAGTCAACTTCGACTTTTCATTCAAAACAACCTTATTATAACCTTGATATATACGTGTGCTCATTTATTGTTACCAGAGAACCTTTTATATTCCACCATACTACCATCAGCGTTTAATCAGCTAAACACACAATTCTCCTGAAAACACCTCGGATTGATAACCGACGATTCAGATATGGCTGCATTAAATGCAGACGAAACAGTAAAATTGTAGATGACCTAAATGGCCAAGAGGTTGATGATAAAGAATGGAGTGTTGGGAACGCTCGATTAAAAATTTGGTACTGAAAAACGGATTAAGGAAACCATGAAGGAGACCAAGGACAAATACAAGGACCAAACCCTATATTCAAAGAATCCAGGTAATTCTGGATCCGATGAAATCTTTAGAGAATATCTTGCTCCGAAGTCATGTTAAAATCTTACGGAAAATTTTTCTTCATCAACTTTCGAACTTAGAAATTCCAAAATATCATCAAAAATATCTTCGATATTTCTGAGGATATTTTCATAAATATTCTTGTCCGAAATTATCTACCTCTTTGTGTTTTCTGTATTTCATTATATTGGAAACTTCTGTAAAATCTAAGTATAAATTATGAATGAATTGTGAAGTAGTGTTGGAGACTGATGCATGAGTTAGTATAATATAATGACACTTGATCAACGTGATTATATTACAGTAAGTCATGTTGAGTTTCTAAATGGAACGTGATGATTCACAGATCATAACATCATCATGTGCCATGTTACACGACTCTTACATTCTACCTAATCTCCAAACATATCAAGAATATATCTTTCTGATAGATCTACCTCTTCGCTTGAATTCTAGTAAATTTAATCAATCAAGATCGTGTTATTACAATTTCTCTCGTAGAATGTTAGCTACGTTCATTTCGAATTTCATATCTATGAATTCTGGACCATTACTCGCTTGACTTAAAGTCGGGAAGAGAAAACAAAAGGATGGAACTCCAAAATATAAAGGAAACGAAGAGAGCAGATTTATAGTGGAAATATCAGACGTAGTAATCAGAACATATCATCGCATTTAATAAAAGGGATCCTATTTTCCTTAAATCTCGAAGAATCAGATCTTATAGATTTCCAGGATTTTCTTTAAATCCCTTAAACTCCGGAGATCACCCGTGACTACGTCACCGATTAAGACAAATCAGCATTTATTCATTTCACTCTTTTGCGATAGCTTCACTTATACTATTCGCGTAATCGAATTGTTTTATCTATATTAATCAATAATGATAAAACTGTAATTTCCAACTCATATAAGTCATGAAAACATTCTTATTGTTATACTTGACGACCTCGATCAAATTTCGGGGACAAAATTTCTTTAACGGGTAGGTACTGTGACGACCCGGAAATTTATGACCAAATTTAAACTTAATCCTTATATGATTTTGACATGATAAGCAAAGTCTATTTAATTAAATCTCAAAATCTTTGAACTGTTTACATGGATATACTTAAACCTTTGACCATCCTCGACGATTCACGAACAATTGTGTGTGTGTATATATATATATATATATATATATATATATATATATATATATATATATATATATATAATAAATATAAATATAGGTGTATATATAATATCTGAATTAATAAAATACACTTTAATCAATTGAAATTAAAAATGTAAAATAATATATAGAATAATTAAGTTACTAATAAAGTGAAAATATATAAGTTCTATACATAAGTAGTATTATATATATTGTATTATATAAAAATTATAAATATTAAATATTCAAAATATATTATTTTTAATTTGTTATATTATTATTAATATTAATATCAATATTATTATAATTAGTATTATGAATAATATTATTATTACCATTTCTATAGTTAATATCATCTAATATTAGCGTAATTATTATTAAAATAGTTATTATTAGTGTTATTATTAATAATTATGCGAAAATAATACATTTTATTATTAATAACATTAATACTATGGTTATTATCATTTTAGTATCAATAATATTTATTATTATTATTAATATAATTATTATTATTAATAATACATTTATTAATTATTATTATTTATTATATAATCTTTAAATAAAGGAAATCTAGTACGAAGTTGTTTCTTGTAGTTATCATACTGTATGTGATTTGCAAATTCGTACAAATTAGTGTTTAATCACAAACTATATTCCAAATTCTGTTGTGTATCGACATCAAGCTTTATATTACCCGTCCTTATTATCTGCAAAAGGTGTAACCGATGGAATTCAAATTCCCAATACAAACAAACCAATTACATCACTTGTACTAACATCAATTATTCGATGATTAGAATATATTAGGCTATCCTGTATTGCAAGTGAAGAAAAATTAAGACAGAAAAAGATGAAAATTCACCCAGTACCCTGTTCTTGAACTCATTTTGCTCAAACCACCGTAGCCACACTTACCACCTTTGATAACCACCTCACCAACGAGCACTATCATTTTTCTGTTTCTATTCGTCACCATCATATCCTAACACCACCACCTTATGTATCCATCATTAACATAACCTCACAACTTGAAACCCACTAAGAACTCTTACCTTCTCGTTCAACCACAACCATTAACAACCACCTTGTTCCACCTTCATAACCATCAAACCTATCATCTCTCTCCATGTCTTTCTTCTCTCTTTCTCTTTCTTCTTTGCAAGACATAAAATCACCCAACACTTTAATAACCATGTTCTTACTATATTATTGATCGACAACGCATACCTGCTGCACCAATTATTGCTGTTATTTCTCATTTTATTTGCAACCGTGAAACAATAAAAACCGAACATACCCACTTTCGAAACCCACATATAGTTATACGCTTCCAGCTGGTTTTAACGATACATATAATCAATTTAAGTGGACTTGTTGCTAGTGGAAAATGAAGTATTATAAAGACAATTATGAAGAAGGCCCCTCCATGATTATTTTGGACGCTGCTATACCAAATCCTATTCTTTTAATATAAACCGAACCCACACCCTCACTAAGGTTAATGATGAGTGTTCCAATTCTTTTTTTTTATTGTGGCCGACACCCATGGATTAGGTAACCCCCACTTGTGAAACTTGTTGATTAAATAATGACGACTGTAAGAGAAAGTGATGTCCACGTTTTTGCTTCTATACCATTCGATTGTACACATAAAACCACATGCTTCGGGCTGATGATGAGCCATATAATGTTTCTTGTTGGGCCGCTATAATTTCTTAAATTGGGCTGCAAGATTTAAGTTAATTTTGGACTTTAAGTGAGCCGTGACCCATTTCAAGATATTCTATTGGACTGTCATATGAATTAATCGAAGAAGGTGATGAAACACAAGTTAACGGAGATGACATAATAAAGATTGATCATGATCACGTTGATGAAGTAAAGATGATGGTGACTAGTCGATGATAATGAGTATGCTGATTGTACGATTATCATAATACTTTTATCATAAAAAACGTTGATGACGATTAGATAATGATAAATGATAATGATGATCGACGATGAGCACGGTGGAAACAATATTGATGATGGTGAGACAAATGGAAGATAACGAATGATGATGAGTGTGATGAGGTTATGATTAGCGAGGATGATGATGATAAGAAAGAGTAAGAAAAAGATGAAACAGAAAAACAATCGGTTATATGTATATACGATTGGAATATAATCAGAAAAAGTGGATAGCTTGGATGGTTAGAGAGGGTGTCGTGTTTGCGAGAGATCTCGGGTTCGAGCCTGGGCTCTGGAATTTTTTTTTTTTTAAAAAAAAGCTTATTTTGAAAGGTAGTCTTATTATTATTATTATTATTATTATTATTATTATTATTATTATTATTATTATTATTATTATTATTATTATTATTATTATTATTATTATTATTACTATTATTATTATTATTACTATTATTATTATTACAAATTATTGTAATATTATTAAAATTATTATTTTTACAAACAAAAGATATTTATATAAATATATTTATTAAATATATCATAAGTATATCTGATTTACTATATTAATATAAAAACAACATATGTAGATATATATAACATTGGAAATAATAAATACATCAATATCTTTAACAAGTAATATATTTTTTCATATATATATATATATATATATATATATATATATATATAAACTGGATTGAATACCATTACATGCTCATTATGTGTTTTAATATATATACGAATGATATAGGTTCGTGAATCCGAGGTCAACCCTACACTAATTAAATGACGTCATATGTATTTTTACTACATAATACAGTATGGTGAGTTTCATTTGCTCCCTTTTTAAATGCTTTTGCAATATATATTTTTGGGACTGAGAATACATGCGCTGTTTTATAAATGTTTTACGAAATAGACACAAGTAATCGAAACTACATTATATGGTTGAATGATCGAAGCCGAATATGCCCCTTTTTACTTGGTAACCTAAGAATTATTAAACCAGTCTACTAATTGACGCGAATCCTAAAGATAGATATATTGGGCCTAACGAACCCCATCCAAAGTACCTGATGCTTTAGTACTTCGATGTTGTTTTTATCATGTCTGAAGGATTTCCCGGAATGATAAGGGATATTCTTATATGCATCTTGTTAATGTCGGTTACCAGGTGTTCAATCCATATGAATGATATTTTTGTCTCTATGCATGGGACGTTTATTTATGAGAACTGGAAATGAAATTCTTTTGGTCTATTAAAATGATGGAAATGATTATTTATGTTAAACTAATGAACTCACCAACTTTTGGTTGACACTTTAAAGCATGTTTATTCTCAGGTATTAAAGAAATCTTACGCTGTGCATTGGCTCATATTAGAGATATTACTTGGAGTCATTCATGACATATTTCAAAAGACGTTGCATTCGAGTCATCGAGTTCATCAAGATTATTACTAAGTCAATTATAGTTCGTTATATTATGAAATGGTATGCATGCCGTCAACTGTCGATGAAATGAAAGTTTGTCTTTTAAAAACGAATGCAATGTTTGTAAAATGTTTCATATAGAGGTCAAGTACCTCGCGATGTAATCAACTATTGTGTATCATTTGTAATCGATATGGACTTCGTCCATATGGATTAGGACGGGTCTCTACATTCAAAACACACACACACCTACATACGGCTGAGGAGATCGACCACACGGAGAAGAATGCTCATTCCTTCAATTTCAATTCCTACTTTCGGTATGATTAATCCTTGCTTTCCTAATATTCAATTGTGTTTGTATGATGAATTAGGGTTATGAAGAAACCCTAACTAGAATGAATCAAAACCTAAATTGATGCAAACAATTGAAATTATTCTTCAAGAACAATTTAGAAACGATTGTAGTAATGATTATTGTATGCATTGATTTAACTTTGGATAATTCTAGGGTTCATTATACATCTAGGTTAGATTTTTATAGAAGCATTGTTCATATGATATGAATGACATTGTTGCAAATTGAGTGTAATGATGTTGAATGTCAAAACATGTGTTGATGATAATTTCAAAAGTCTAGAACACATATGAACTTTGTGAAAATCTTAATCTAGTTGCAAACTCATTGACAGTAATAAAGAGTGAAAATGTGAAGAACATTAACATCAAAACGTCTAAGTATTGATGATAATTAAAGTTTGCAAAACTTGTTGCCTACAATTGAATTATGCACTTTGAATTAATTAAAAGTGTCAATGTGCAGAAAATGGCAAATCGAGGAGAAAGCTCATCAAACTTTCGCCCACACCAATCAACATTTAACAGAGAAAGAGTGAAAGATCGAACAATAACAGAAGGAAGGAGAATTGAAGCAAAAGATTTTCCTGAAATGGTGGCAGCTTTCTCAGATTTACACTGGAATGTATTTCTTGATCTAGATGGACTAATTTATCCATCACTCGTTCGAGACTTTTACTCTAGCTTCGTCTTGTAACATCCCAATTATTTAAGGTATTATTTTATGTAATTTTATTATTATATATATACATGAATGGAATGATTTTGTATAAATAAATGGACAAGAGTTAAGTTTGTTAGTTAAGTTTGAAGGGACTAAAGGTGCAAAGCTAGAATTAAGGACCTCCCATAATAGAGTTTTGATGGGGAGGGTAGAAAGTGCAAATAAGGCAAAGTTATTTTAATAAAAGAAGTGAAAATGCTAGAAAATCATTTTATTTACAAATTTTTTTTGCAGAGAGTGTGTTTTTATGTGTGTGTGTCGACACATAGAGGAAGAAGAAGAAGGATTCATCAATTGATGAAATTGTGTTCATGCAATCATAAATTAGTGAAATCTAAGGCACTCTAAGCATCCTAGCAAGTCTTAATTCTTCAATTTCTCTTCCTTGTGCACAATTATGGTTCTTGAACTCTTAAAGGCAAGGTATGAATGTTTATGTCTAAGTATTGCTATTATTGGATGAATGTGATGAATCTTATGCTTAAATGTTGTTGTTTGTTGAAATTGTGCACACTTGAATGATTCTAAACGAATTTGTTAGTAATTTTGGGAGTAAGTTCAAATATGAACTTGCATTTTGAGTAAAGGATATGAATATGGTGAATTTGGTGATGTTTTAGCTTAGAATCAAGTCATGCACACTAGGTGTTTGATGAAATTCCTTAATGAAATGTTTATGTGTTCAAGTTGATAATTATGAAGAAGAAAGTTCATGTATGAATTGTTGTTATTGTTGTAAGTCATGGAATTTAGATAATTGATGATTTAGGGTTGCTAGTAATGGAAATGGATTTATGTACATTTGATGTTTAATGGAAAATTTGAAGGAATTGCATGTTATGTTTATAAAGAGATGAACTAGAGATTTGTATGATTAAGGAAATGATGTTGGCTTGATAATGATATTATATTGAAAAAGGTAAGTTAAAATGCTATGTATGTAAGTGTTTATGTGTATATGGTAGCAAATAGGGGGTTAAGTCAATGTATAAGTGTATGAAGGTATGAAAGTTTATGAATGTTGTAATTTTGATTGAGTTATGTTATTGATGAGATTAGCTCATGTATAGGTGCTAATCAAGGTAAAGGAGCTTCAAGTGATCAAGGAAATCCGTTTAATCAAGGTGAGTTTATAGGGGGTAAAATGGGCGGGTCAAGAGTGACTTAGTGTTCTCGGATTGCATCCGTGCAAGAGAGCAACGACTAAGTGCACTAGTTGAGTAGCTTAGATGGAATTATTAGGTTCACCTAATGATTTCATTTATAGTTGATGTTTAGCTTAGGCAAGATTATTACATTGCTAGTAATCTTGTCTATGGATGGTTTAGCTTAGACACTTTGGGTGTCAATGTGCATATGTATTAATGAAATGTGATTTAAGTAGCTTAGGCATAAGAGTATGCCTATGGTTAGCTTAGACATGATTACTAGGGTCGGCCTAGTAAGTTATGTCTATGGTAAGTAAGAGTCGGTTCCGAAAGTAAGTAAGCAACCGTTAGGTTGAAAGACAAGTAATGTGATTGTTAAGCCCAATGTTTTATGCTATATTATTCGCCTATAACTCACTAAGTGTAAAAGCTTACCCCCGTGTTGTTTATGTTTTTAGGAATAAAAGGTCATCGAGAAGGTAAAGAACCCGTTTGAAGAGTAGCGGAGCATTGGCATTAGAGTAAGTGGTAATGCAAGTCTCTTTTTGAATCAGGCTCTATTGGTACCGCTTATCGACGCCGAGTCTTTTGTACTTGTCATTTATGTTTTCGTTATGTTTTGGGACCAAATGATGTGTTTTAAAAAGTGTAAACGCATTTTCTTGATTTAAAGGATGTTTGTAGCGTTGAATGATGTTAGAAACTGGTTTCATCAAGTTTAAATATGCTTTATGATGACTTGTTGTGTTTTGAGTTGAGGAATTGGTAAAATGTGGATTTAGTTTTAAGTTGCAGGTTAGTACCAGCCCGAGTGTTATGTCGCGCCGCGACAATTGGTGTCGCGCCGCGGCATAAAGCTTGATTTGGTAACAGAAAGGCAGCTAAACATGGGTCAAATTTTCATTATGTGTCGCGCCGCGACAAAAGAAGCCGCGCCGCGGCATAAGCCCTGGTCTGGGCAAGCACTTAACTTTAAAAAAAAAAAAATTCTATTGTACAAAAGGCGTTAAAAGTTGGTATCAGAGCCAGGTTTAAGGGACTTGGATAACCCACGATAGGGATTATCTAGGCTTAAACCATTGTTGTTGAAGGATAAGCGGTTTAGGACTTGCATGATAGTTAAGGTCGAATGATTGTGCCATGCTCCATAGGATAGAGTTGTTGACGAGACCTAGAGCGTAATGTTTAGGTTGTGGATGACATGAACGAAGAGTCTAATGCTCATTGGCCATGGGTCATGATAGACTAAGTGCGTAATAAGATGGTGTAATGACGACCGACCATTGCCATTACTTCATTTTAGTATGCATGAACGTCTACTATGGACATGGTGAAATGAGTTAAGAATTCCTTCGGTTTTCTTGGTTATGGTAAGTAATGATGCAGGTATTGGAACTAATGAGATGGATGTTTTGTTTCAGAATGGCTATCATATCCCCAAACAGAGGTAATGATGAGGACGATGAGTACGTCCACACCCCATCAATGGAGTCTATTGAAGGCTCACAAAATGAATCCTATGAGGTTACTATGCCAAATGATATATCAGGACAAATAGGACAAGCTTTGATAAGATACACCCCAACCCTTTTAGAGAAAATAAAGACGTTGATAAATGATCAATTGGATGAAAAGTTAAAGACTCTCATGACCAATAATCCTACCTTAAGAGGAGAAGGGGGAAGTGGGGTAAGACAGGAAGAAGTAGAAGCCCCGAGAAGAAAAGATGATCGTTTTGAGTATAAGAATTTTTCTAATTGTCATCCACCGAAGTTCCATGGTAAGGTTGACCCGATTGTTAGTCAAAGGTGGATTGATGAGATTGAAGAAACTTTTATGTTATGTGAATGTCCCGAGCACCTAAAGGTAATTTACGCGGCTCATCAAATGAAAGGAAGTGGTTATGAATGGTGGAATTTCATAGTTAAGTCACATGGGCGAGATGTGGCAACAAGTTTTTCGTGGGATAAGTTTCGTGAAATGTTTATGACACAATTTGCTCCACCCTTCGAAGTTAGTAGGTTGAAATCCGAATTTATGAATATCGAACATGGAAGTAAATCGGTGACTGAGTTTAATGCTGAGTTTAATGATAAGTCCCGGTTTTGCCCGGACTTTGTTTCAAGTCCCAAATTGATGATTGATCACTATCATGAGAAGTTAAACCCCGAAATAAGTGAGTTTATTGATAAGAGCACTTATAAGACTTTAGCCGAAATGATGAATAGGGCTCTTGTGAGGGAACATGAACTTAGGAAGAAAGCGGCGTTTAAATGAAAGTTAGATCAAGATTCAAAGTCAATGCAAAGTGTTAGCCCGAAGAAGGGTAAGTTCAGTTCCGAGTCCCCGCACAAGTCAAAAGGGGGTTTCATGTCGGGAAAGAGTGGTGGTAAAGAAGTGAAGTCATGTAATAGGTGTGGCAAGAATCATGTGGGCGAGTACCAACTGTGACGATCGCTCCAAATCCATATAGACGAACACGTCATTCATTGATTTCATTGCGAGGTATTTGACCTCTATATGATACGTTTTGTAAACATTGCATTCTTTTCAAAAGGTACATAATAAATGAATATCAATTTCTAAGGTTTTCAACGTTTGATGATTTATACATATAGACAATCACCATAAATAATAGTTTACCATGATACATCCGTTGACAATGAAGTCAAAATAAGATACACGGTGATGATTTTGTGAATGCAAAGTTTTCTTGAATAAAGCATGTATGACTCCATGCACATAGCTTGTATCACATATAAGCAAACAGCGGAAGACTTCTAGAAACCTGAGAATAAACATGCTTAAAAGTGTCAACACAAAGGTTGGTGAGTTCATAGTTTTAATGTTGCGCATAATCTGTATATAAAGGTGAATCACAAGTTTTCAGTTGTTTCATCCAGAAACGTTTATCAAAATATTCTATGAAATTGAGCACCCTGGTAACTAAACTTAACGTATATATATTTTATACCCTTTGTGTAATCATCTTAATAATACACGCAAACCAACGTGTACGCTTCTCAAATAGCGTACGTTCGTTAAAAGGCTAGCGCTCTAGCTCGGACGGGGATATCAAGCCCTATGGATGCATATACTACTACTCGCGCCCACCAGTTCTTATAACTAGCAGTTACTAGTTACCAAAGCTAAGGGATTTTCGGTTCAAACTCAGTGTAGAATTAAGTATGTACTTGTATCCGTTGCGTTTAAAATAAATTGCATGTATTCTCAGCCCAAAATATTTAAAGCATTTAAAAAGGGATCTATGAACTCACCTTAACAGCACATAAGGTCATTCATCAAAAAGTGACCGTAACTCGGAATGCAAGATTAACCGTAGATCTCAACCTAGAGAACATATGTTGGTCAATAGATGTTTAATGAACTAGGTTGGGTTATAGTGTATCACAATCCTAATGCTCGAGATCGACATACAAAAGTTATCAAAAGTCATTTCAAAAAGTCAATTTTGACAATTGTTCAACAAAACGAGACGTGCCTTATATAAAGATTCATTTACTTGGCTAGTAGTATTTTATCAATCTCATAAACAGGTTGTTTAAATATTAATTACAGATTCAAAAGCAATTCCAATTAACGTCAATTATAATTCAGTTGACCATATCTTTTGATTCGTTCATCGAAATTACGCGATTTCTAAATGAAAAGTTATTGATTTTTCGCCAGCTTTCCGAAAACATGTATATCATATACCTTTTACCAGTAATATATGTATTTAATTCGTAATTCATTATAAACTGTTTAACGACAAAATTTAGCATACAAGCATGTATAAATATATACTCGAGCACTAGACATGTATACACTATTAATATATAAAAGATAAGATATGAATGCTCACTATCAATATTGAGATTCAATATTGCAGAAAAGTACGTAGACGCAACAGAGATGATAAATACTAGGTTTGACTTGCGAACAATACCCATGAACATTACCCATAACCTCCAAAGCTATAACCCATAATTTCCTTAGTTCTATCCCGTTTGAAGCTTGTTTTGAAAGTGACACGCTCATGACCTCGTCGTAATATTTTATGTATAATATTACTAAAAATATTAAGATTAATAATAATAATAACCTTAATAATAATAATATAATAATAATAATAATAATAATAATAATAATAATAATAATTATAATTATAATAAATAAATACTTATGGAGTAATATAAGTGTAAAAAAACTCGAGCAGAAACCTGATATTTATAGCCATAATTCCTGATTCTGATGCACATGCGATCGCATGGGTTTTATGCCTATTTCTCATGCGATCGCATGGCCGTCAGATCCAGCTCACATATTTTTTGTTTTCTTGTTTGTCGACATAATTAAATATAATATATATAATATATATAATTTAAATAATTAATTATATATTATATTAAATTCATGTGCATAGTTGATTTGTAATTTTCATTCCGATGACTCGTACGTTGTCACTCGACTTATGTCCCGGTTCCGGTTTCTCGAACGCATTTTCGTACGCTTAGAAAACTCGCAATTTACGTTTTGTGACTCGTACCTTTGTCAAAATATAGTCTTAAATTATCAATAAACTATATCATTCTAAGTGTATCTTAAACTTTCGAGTGTTTTGGTCATTTACTTCTATAAATCATTGTCTCGCTATTTGTTAATATATATGTAATAACAAATCGTTTTATGATCAAGTTAATATATATTTTCAACATTCATAAACACGTTTTAAATATACGTCGCAAGTTATTCATACAATTAATATTCTAACTTTTCATATATATTCAAATAAATATTTAAACCAATAAGTTTAATGTACGGTATCAAACAATTAATACATTGTTACGTTTTCAAGTTATAGTATATATATATATATATATATATATATATATATATATATATATATATACATATAATTATTCACGAATCGTCAAGTGAAGGATTTTCTTATGCCCGAGAGACATAATTAATTATTGTGGCTTACATGTTATGACCCAAGTCGGGTCATACCCAATAACAAGCTATCAACACTTTATGTATTTGTTTTGACGATTGGATCATTAAAGCTAATACACGACACTCAGATTTTAGAAATTGGTTTTCTAAAATAAATGCTAGATATAATTATTTGGATAATTATAAGTATACTACATGTTACATATTATTTATATAGGTTATAAATAATATAAAGTATATGTTACATATGTGTGTAGCATTTTAATTTGTATTAGGTATATAAAATAAAATGCTTGTAACTAGATGCATGTACATTTTAATAAAGAATAAAATAAAAATAAAAGGAGGGAAGTGGTGAGGGTGGCGTTTTTGGGGACTCCAAAAAGCCAACCACTTTGCCTTGCTTACTCCATATAATTATTACATGTACATGCATTTTGGTCATCTCAATACACACTCTTTACTCTAGCATTTTTGAACTTGAACTTGAAAATTTTTCTCTCTTCTCTTCCATTTTTGGGCCGAAAATTAGGAGCATCCATCAAGGGGTTTAGGTTTATTTTGCAAGTGTTTTAAGTGTCTAAAATCCTAACCACTTGGGTGTTGGTAAAAGCTTGTGGGTATCAAAGATTTGAGGCTTCAAGTTAAAGGCTTCCTTCATCTATATCATCATCTTCATCTTCTTGCTTCAACCTCCATTTTAGGAGAAGGTATAAACCCTAACTAGCTTCTTTTACATTTTAGTGTATTTTCAAGACTAGATCTATAAATGGAATACATTTTAAAAGGTTAAAATACATATTAAACAATTGAAAATGCTTCCGCTTGTTCTATATATATATGGCCGAATATATACTTATCAAAATGGGTTTTGTGACTTTGTTTACATGTGGTATTCTATCAATGGTATCTAGAGCCAAAGTCTTGTTAATATGCTTCTTTTTTTTGGCTAGTAAACTCATTTATTTTACAATCTACCAACATGCATGAAAGTAGAATGTAAAAATCTTGAGTTTTGGTGGGTTTGTTGGTTTGGCCGAAATTTTGGGTCCCAAAAGTGGGTTTGGGATTTCAAGTTTGGCCAAGATTTGTTGTTATGTTATTGTTCACAATCGAGCCTAGACCATGTGGTTGAATGTTTGAATGATTTGGTTATTATTCATGGTTGTAATATTCATTCATTTGGTTTGTATTAATTTGTAATAATTTTGTAATTTTGGTTTGTAATAAGTTGTAAGTAAATCTTGTAATTTTTCATGTAATTTATTCTATTTGTTTGTAAAAATAGAATAGGTTGTTATTTCATTTTCTAGAAAAATTGTATTAGGATATAATTTTGTAAAATGAAAATGAAGATTCAAGATGAAGATTACGAGTTGGAGCATTTGAAGATTACAAGATTAAGTAGGAGATTTTGTATAAAATCTCCTACTTTTGTTAACCCTTATAGGTGACATTTGTTTTTTGGCTAAACAAATGTCCACCAAAATGGCTCTTGATTGTGAACATTTTATTTTGCATGCTTGTATGATTATGTTTGTATGTTTGGATTGCTACAACAATTTCACATGTTAACACTTGCATAATACATTATAAGTGGTTATAATAAAACATAACATAACGACACTAATAATTGGTTATTAGACCTAAATAAAATGGTTTATTTAAAAGGTATTAAATTGGTTTATAACTAGTAATTGGTTTTACTAAAAAGACATGAAAATGGTTTTTTCATAATATACTACACACCAAATGCATGTTGGTGTATAGCCTTTTGTTTTCTAAAACTAGAATGTAGAAAACTTAAAATCCCTTTAACTATAACAAGGTAAACAAGTTAAACGCCATCCTTTTGTGAAAACACTTAGACGTATTAGGAAACTCTTGATGGGATAAAGGTCACCTAACCGTCATGAGCGGACTAATATGAATAAGGTAAATTTCGCACACTAGTGGGATAAAGGTCACCTAACCACTTGTTTGTTAAATTTACATGTCTACACAAGTAGGACGACTTGATTTGGGAATCATGAACTTAGGGTCAACGAAGCATGAGGAACAAATTGGCGTTGATGGGATAAATATGCCATGCAAAAGGATTGCATGATCCCATAAATTAGAAGTTGCAAAAGGATTGCAATTGTAATTATGACTACCTAGCTAAATCAAATGACGGGATAAAGGTCACCTAACCGAAATTTGATTTACCGTTGGATTCTAATATTTAATAAAACAAATTAAAAGGGTGTTGTTTATTAAATTTGAAATCGGTACTTAAAAGGACTTTGTTGAATTTTGTAGATGGCCGCTAATAACAACAACAACATGCAAAACGCACCACTTAACATGAACAACCTATCATTAAGGTCTCTCTTAGAGAAAGACAAACTCAACCATACCAACTTTATGGATTGGTTCCGCAATCTTCGGATTGTCCTCAAACAAGAGGATAAAGCGTATGTACTTGAGGACCCCATTCCCGATCAACCGGATGAGAATGATGTGGAGGCAATGGCCTCTTACGATAAGTATTGCCACGACTCCCTTCAAGTCTCATGCCTAATGCTTGGGACTATGATTCCCGAACTCCAAAAGGATTTCGAGCATCATAGTGCATACGACATGATAACGCAATTGAAGGAGATGTTCCTTCAATAAGCGCGTGTCGAGCGTTTCGAGACCGTTCGGGCGCTACATGCTTGTCGTATGGACGATACCCAATCGGTTTCATCTTATGTGCTTAAGATGAAAATCCTCATTGATCGTGCTAACCGCCTTAACCTAAACATATCAAATGAGTTAGCCACCGATCTTATCCTTAACTCCCTATCAAAAAGGTTTGATCAATTTGTAATTAATTACAATATGAATGGGATGGATAAGAGTATAGGTGAGCTTCACGGTATGCTTAGAACGGCGGAAACTAGCATGGGTAAAAGGGCTTTACCCGTGTTAGCAATCGATCAAGGTGGATCCAAAGGTAACACCTCTAAGCCAAAGGTGGCTAAGAGAAAAGGACCCGCCTATCAAGGCAAAGGGAAGGGGAAGATGGTTACCCCAACCATCAACAAGGCTAAGAAGCAAAAGGTAGCCGAGAAGGCAAACCCCAAGGAAGACCCATGTTTCGGTTGCGGTGAGATGGGTCATTGGAAACGAAACTGTCCGGTCTATCTTAAGGAGTTGAAGGACAAGAGGGATGCAGGGCAAACCTCAGGTAATATATATATGGTATATATAGAGCTTAGTGTTACTTCTTCTAATACATGGGTATTAGACACTGGATGTGGAACTCATATTTGCAATTCATTGCAGGGGTTCAAAAGAAGTGATCATAAGGCGGGAACATCAAGTCTCTATATGGGCAATGGTGCAAAGGTGCATGTTAAAGCTCAAGGAGATTTTGTTTTGAAGCTTCCAAGCGGATTGGAACTTATTTTAGAAAATGTTTTGTATGCTCCGGATTTGTGTAGAAACATTATTTCTATTTCTCGCTTAAAACAATGTGGTTACGTTGTTAATTTTATTGATGATGATATTCATGTTTCTAAAGATTATGTATTCTATTTCAAGGCTTCGCCTTCAAATGGAATTTATGAATTGGTTCATGATGACGCATCATCGAGCTCTATATACCATACTAGCACCAAGAAACTCAAAAGGGATTTGAGTGATTCCTATTTATGGCATTGTCGCCTTGGACACATAAACAAGAACCGAATGCATACACTTCAAAAGAATGGACTTTTGAAATCAAATGAAATGGATTCGTTTGATGTATGTGAATCTTGTTTACAAGGCAAGATGACTAAAGCACCTTTCAAAGGGACTTATGAGAGGGCTAAAGATTTACTGGGATTAATACATTCGGATGTATGTGGACCCTTTAAACCCATGACTAGGAATGGTGAAAGATACTTTGTTACCTTCATTGATGACTTTAGTCGTTTCGGATATGTCTACTTATTAAGACACAAGGACGAAACGTTTGAAGCATTCAAAGAATATCAAAACGAAGTACAAAATTAACTCAATAGGACAATTAAGGTACTTCGTACCGATAGAGGAGGTGAATACCTAAGCGAAGCCTTCCAAGATCATCTTAGGAGTTGTGGGATCATCTCACAACTTACTCCACCCGGAACACCCCAACTTAATGGAGTTTCCGAAAGGAGGAACCGAACCCTAATGGATATGGTTCGATCTATGATGGCAAGAAGCTCGTTGCCTCTATCATTTTGGGGTTATTGTCTAAGCTCCGCGGTTCGTATTTTAAATATGGCCCCAACCAAGAAAGTGGAACAAACTCCTCATGAGATGTGGTTTGGAAAACCTCCTTCTCTTTCATACTTGAAAGTATGGGGATGTGAAGCTTATCCTAAGCGTTATGTAGCTAATAAGCTACATGCTCGATCCACAAAGTGTATTTTCATAGGATATCCCAAAGATGATATGGGATACTACTTCTATGACCCGACCGAACAAAATGTATTTGTTGCTCGAAAGGCGGAATTCCTTGAAACCAAATTCCTTATGGAAGGTGATGGTGAAAGGAAGATAGATCTTGTAGAGGTACAAGATCAAGCCGATGATACACAATTGGTTGGCACTAGTACTCAACATGAGGATGTTGAAAATGATCAAGTGGATGATCAAGGTACACAAGACGTTCGAAGATCTGGTAGGATTAGTAATCCTCCCGAGAGATATGGGTTTCTCGTGGATGGTTGCTTTACAGTTGATTTGGATGAACCGACAAACTACGAAGATGCTTTATCAAGGATTGATAAGGATAAATGGCAGGAAGCCATGAACGCCGAGATGCATTCCATGTATGAAAATCAAGTTTGGGAACTTGTTGTGCAACCTCCTAGCTCCAAGCTAGTTGATTGCACGTGGCTTTTCAAGAAGAAAACCGACATACATGGAAACTTGGATACATACAAAGCTAGACTTGTAGCAAAAGGTTTCACTCAAACTCAAGGGGTTGACTATGATGAAACTTTCTCGCCAGTGGCAATGCTAAAGTCTATTAGGATATTATTTGCCATTGCTGCTCACTATGACTATGAAATATGGCAAATGGATGTCAAAACCGCTTTCCTAAATGGATATCTTGAGGAAGATGTCTATATGGTACAGCCCGAAGGTTTTGTTGATCCGAAAAATCCTAAAAAGGTATGCAAGTTAAAGAAATCAATCTACGGATTGAAACAAGCATCTAGAATGTGGAATCATCGTTTTAATGAAGAGGCAAAGAAATTTGGCTTCATTAAAAACGGTGATGAAGCTTTTGTATACAAGAAGGCTAGTGGGAGCTCCATAATGTTCCTTGTGCTATATGTGGATGATATATTATTATTTGGGAATGATATTACCACAATGCAAGAAGTCAAAACTTGGCTAAAGAGTTGCTTCTCCATTAAGGATCTTGGAGAAGCTCAATACATATTGGGGATTGGGATCTATAGGAATATATCCAAGAGATTGATAGGTTTAAGTCAAAGTACATACATTGATAAAATCTTGAAAAGGTTCAAGATGGAAAACTCTAAGAAAGGTTTGGTACCTATTCAAAGAGGAACCATTCTCAGTTCATCTCAATGTCCTACCATGAAAGATGAACAAGAGAGAATGAAGAAAGTCCCATACGCATCTGCTATTGGGTCTATCATGTATGCAATGATATGTACTAGACCAGATGTGTCATGCGCTCTAAGCTTGACGAGTAGATACCAGAACAACCCAAGAAACAGTCATTGGATTGCTGTTAAAAGTATATTGAAATACCTTAGGAGAACTAAGGATATGTTTCTAATATATGGGTCTGGTGAGGAGGAACTCGCTGTAAAAGGTTACGTGGACGCGAGTTTCCAAACTGATCGAAATGACTCTCGATCACAATCTGGTTAAGTCTTCATGTTAAATGGTGGTGCAGTCTCTTGGAAGAGCTCAAAACAGGAAGTTGTTGCGTTATCCACTACAGAGTCGGAGTACATTGCCGCCTCACTGGCAGCTCAGGAAGCTGCATGGATGAAAAAATTCATCGACGACTTAGGAGTGGTCCCTACCATTCAGGACCCTCTTGAGATCTTTTGTGACAACGAGGGTGCGATTGCTCAAATCAAGGAACCTCGTGCTCATCAAAAGACTCGTCACATTGAGTGGAGATTCAACTACATCAGGGATGAGGTTGAAAAGGGAAAGATATGTATTCACAAAGTTCACACAGATCAAAATGTTGCGGATCCACTCACGAAGCTTTTACATGGGCCAAAACATGAGGGACATGTTTGTGCATTAGGGCTTCGATATTCTAGTGATTGGAAGTGATCTATTTATGTACTGTAACAGAACGAATTAGATCAAACTCATTAATATAATTATGGTATTAATTTAATTATGAGTCATGTTCCAATTTTGCATATTTGATCCATGAATAAACTATTATTCTAAATTCCGTAGTTGATCACATTTGTGGGAACAAGTGTGAGGTTTAGACTATTATGAACTTGGATTGGTTAACATTCAAAAGATGAATGTGGGGCAAGGTTGCAACCAAGGTTCATAGATATTTGTGGGACACAAATATTGGAAGACCCGCTCTCAAGATTTACTATATGGAGCCTTTGTGGTTGATCACATGTAATCTTGAGTAAAGGAGAAGATCATTATATCCTCTGACCTGAGACACATATTGGGTTCGGATATTCACCGAATATTGTGCCTTGATTCTTTCCTTCGCTATTCTGAAATATGGTAGTACATAAGGGAGGCTTCAGGTATGGTACAAGGTGTAGTGTCTAGGACGTATGTAGTCAAGATGGAATTTGTCCCTCTTATTCGTTGAGAGTCGGATGTCTAAGGCCTGATAAAGTTAAATCTATAAGAGAGTGATCATTCTATGTCTCTTGGATTTAACATGACATCTAGGACGAAAGGATATATTGAAAGATTCACCTAATCATATTCGAGATGGGAACTCGAAAGGGATGATGTTATTGAATGGCACTAAGTCATAACATGTTGGGGGTGATGGACGGTCGTTAGGTGGTATCTGTCACTTGCATTAATTCCTTATGTTTCTCGTGCAAGTGGGAGATTGAAGGATTTTCTTATGCCCGAGAGACATAATTAATTAATGTGGCTTACATGTTATGACCCAAGTCGGGTCATACCCAATAACAAGCTATCAACACTTTATGTATTTGTTTTGACAATTGGATCATTAAAGCTAATACACGACACTCGGATTTTAGAAATTGGTTTTCTAAAATAAATGCTAGATATAATTATTTGGATAATTATAAGTATACTACATGTTACATATTATTTATATAGGTTATAAATAATATAAAGTATATGTTACATATGTGTGTAGCATTTTAATTTGTATTAGGTATATAAAATAAAATGCTTGTAACTAGATGCATGTACATTTTAATAAAGAATAAAATAAAAATAAAAGGAGGGAAGTGGTGAGGGTGGCGTTTTTGGGGACTCCAAAAAGCCAACCACTTTGCCTTGTTTACTCCATATAATTATTACATGTACATGCATTTTGGTCATCTCAATACACACTCTTTACTCTAGCATTTTTGAACTTGAACTTGAAAATTTTTCTCTATTCTCTTCCATTTTTGGGCCGAAAATTAGGAGCATCCATCAAGGGGTTTTGGTTGATTTTGCAAGTGTTTTAAGTGTCTAAAATCCTAACCACTTGGGTGTTGGTAAAAGCTTGTGGGTATCAAAGATTTGAGGCTTCAAGTTAAAGGCTTCCTTCATCTATATCATCATCTTCATCTTCTTGCTTCAACCTCCATTTTAGGAGAAGATATAAACCCTAACTAGCTTCTTTTACATTTTAGTGTATTTTCAAGACTAGATCTATAAATGGAATACATTTTAAAAGGTTAAAATACACATTAAACAATTGAAAATGCTTCCGCTTGTTCTATATATATGGCCGAATATATACTTATCAAAATAGGTTTTGTGACTTTGTTTACATGTGGTATTCTATCATCAAGAACAACCGAAAGGTATTTGAATATATGAAAGTAGTTCAAAAATTTTGAGATTCAGTTTTACAGACTTTGCTTATCGTGTCAAAAATGTTAATCATACAAAGATTAAGTTTAAATTTGATCAGAAATTTCCGGGTCATCACATAAAGCGGGTACTACCGATTGTTATTCATGTGGGAAGCCGGGTCATAGAGCCGCCGAGTGTCCTAAGAAGGGAAAACAATGTTACTATTGTTTTGAAAAGGGTCATTTTCAAGCCGAATGTTCGGAGTATAAGAAAGACTTGGCAAGTGGTAGTGTTATGAAAGAGGTTAAAACGGAACCAAAGACTAGTGATAGCCGACCAAGAGCCCGAGCTCATCAGATTACCGCACTTGAAGCGAAGGAGTCCCAAAATGTGGTGTCAGTACCTTTATTGTAAACTCTTTACCTGCGCATGTTTTGTTTGATTCCGGTGCTACGCGGTTGTTTGTTTCTTATTCTTTTTGTAAACATTTTGACATGACCCCAAGTATGTTAGAGCATCCTTTAGAGGTTGAAATAGCGGATAATAAAACCGTTATGGTGTATAGTATCATTAAGGGATGTGAAATTATTTTGGATGATGAAAAGTTTGTTATAGATTTGATACCCATGCATATGGGAGAATTTCAGGTAATTGTGGGTATGGATTGGTTAGACGACAATGAAGGGATAATTTTATGTCATAAGAAAATTGTATTAGTTCAATCACCAAGTGGGAAAGTTATTTGGATCTATGAGGAACGGGCTAGACGTGCTATTCCTATATGCACGTATGCTAGAGCTAAAAGATTTTTGTCTCATGGGTGTTGTGCGTTTTTAGCACATGTTGTAGATGATTCGAAGAAGGTTGTGGGATTGAGTGATGTACTGATAGTTAATGAGTTTCCGGATGTGTTTCCGAATGAGTTGCCCGGTGTACCTCCCGAACGAGAGGTAGAGTTTAGAATATATTTGATTCCCGGAGCCACGCCAATTGCTAAAGCACCTTATCAATTAGCCCCGTCAGAAATGAGAGAAATGATGACTCAACTACAAGATTTGATAGATAAAGGTTTTATACGTCCTAGTAGTTCACCTTGGAGAACTCCGGTTTTGTTTGTGAAAAAGAAGGATGGGACAATGAGAATGTGTATAGATTATTATGAATTGAATAAGGTTACTATTAAGAATAAATATCCATTGCCGAGGATAGATGATTTGTTTGATCAATTACAAGGTGCATGTTTCTTTTCAAAGATAGATCTAAGATCGGGTTATCATCAATTAAAGGTGAGGGAAGAAGATACCCCTAAAACGGCTTTTCGTACAAGGTATGGTCATTATGAATTTGTGGTTATGCCTTTTGGGTTAACTAATGCTCCGGCTGCGTTTATGGATTTGATGAATAGGGTTTGTCGACCGATGCTCGATAGGTTTGTGATTATATTTATTGTTGATATTTTGGTGTATTCTAAAGGGGAAGAGGAGCATGCGGTGCATTTACGACAAGTATTAGAAACTTTAAGAAGAGAAAAGTTGTTTGCTAAGTTCTCTAAATGCGAGTTTTGGCTTCGTGAAGTTCAATTTTTGGGACATGTCATTAATAAGAAGGGTATTTGTGTTGATCCGGTAAAGATGGAGGCGATAATGAGATGGGAACCACCTACAAATCCCACCGAAGTTAGGAGTTTTCTAGGCTTAGCGGGGTATTATCGAAGGTTTATACAAGATTTTTCTAGAATAGCCACCCCACTCACAAAGTTGACTCGTAAAAGTGTGCCTTGGAGATGGGAAGAAAAGCAAGAACAAGCGTTTCAACTCCTTAAGGAGAAACTTGTTCAAGCTCCTATACTAGTTTTACCGAAAGGGAATGAGAATATGACGGTTTATTGTGATGCTTCTAAGAAAGGTTTAGGGTGGGTGTTAATGCAAAATGGGAAAGTCATAGCTTATGCGTCCCGACAATTGAAGGAACATGAAAAACGTTATCCCATGCATGATTTAGAATTAACGACCGTGGTTTTTGCTTTGAAAATTTGGCATCATTATCTTTATGGTGTTAAGTTCTCTATTTATACCGATCATAAGAACCTAAAGTATTTATTCGATCAAAGGGATTTGAATGATAGGCAAAGGAGAGGGCTCGACTTGGTGAAAGATTATGATTGTGAAATTTTGTATCACCCCGGGAAGGCTAACGTAGTGGCGGATGCTCTTAGTAGGAATTCGAGTCACCAACCGATTAAGATAATGAGTTTGGCTATGGTAATATCACCTCAAATATTTGATAGTATCCAAGTTGCACAAGGTGAAGCATTATCACCCGAAAACGTAAGAAAAGAAAGGATCAAGGGGCAAGTTGGTGATTTTGTGGTAGATTCTCGTGGTCTAAGGCTTTGATATGGGAGAATTTGGGTACCTTTACAAAGTGGTGTTAGAAGTGAGCTCCTTGACTTAGCTCACAAATCTAAGTATTCAATTCACCCCGGTGCTACGAAGATGTATAGAGATCTAAGGAAAGACTATTGGTGGCTGAGAATGAAAAGGGATATAGTTAAGTATGTGCATAAGTGTCTTACTTGTCTTCAAGTGAAAGCCGATCATCAAATGCCTTACGGTAAGTTGCAACCATTAGTAGTACCGGTTTGGAAATGGGAACACATTACAATGGATTTAGTGACTAAGTTGCCTAAGACCCCTCGATAACACGACGCAATTTGGGTTATTGTTGATAGATTGACTAAGAGCGCGCTATTTTTGGCAATACGAGAAGCTTCATCATCGAAAGCAATGTCTAAGTTATATATGAAGGAGGTTGTTGCAAGGCATGGAGTACCGGTTTCCATTGTTTCGGACCGTGACACTCGATTCACCTCACGATATTGGAGAAAATTTCAAGAAGAGATGGGCACTAAGTTGCATGTGAGTACCGCATTTCACCCACAAACGGATGGTCAAAGTGAGCGAACTATACAAACTCTTGAGGATATGTTAAGGGCGTGCGTCATTGATTTTGGTGGTAGTTGGGATGCTCACCTACCTTTAGTTGAATTTTCGTATAATAATAGTTATCATTCTACAATCGGAATGGCGCCTTATGAGATGTTGTATGGAAGGAGATGTAGAACCCCAATATGTTGGGGTGAAGTGGGTCAAAGGGAAGTAGGAAGCACGGAAATAGTACAACAAACAACCGAAATGATAGATCAAATTCGTGAAAGAATGAAGGCGACACAAGATTGACAAAAGTCCTATGTAGATAAAAGGAGGAAGCCAATAGAATTTCAAGTGGGTGATAGGGTAATGCTAAAGGTTTCCCCATGGAAGGGTATTATTCGTTTTCGAAAAAGGGGAAAATTGGGTCCAAGGTTTGTGGGACCATTTGAGATAGTGGCGAAAGTCGGGAAGGTAGCCTATCGTTTGGCCTTGCCCGATGAATTGAGTAATATACATGACACGTTTCACGTGTGATGTTATGCGAGGTGTATATGAAATAGTGTATATTTTACTAGGAAAAACTATTAAATACGATACAATTTTACACAAGATATTTATTTATTTATAGAATGGATATACTTAAACCTTGCTACAACACTTATAGGCAGTGTACCTAATCGTAAAGTAGTGTAGTTTTTAGTAAGTCCGGTTCGTTTCACAGGGAAATCTTTAAACAAAGCTTAACGCTATATTAGTTTACTTTTATAAAAATACAAATATATATATATAAGTAATATTATTATTATAAAGGGGGGTTTTTACCATTTAATGACCGGTTTGTTGATTTTAAAACTTTAGTCGCAGTTAAAACCAAATGTAAAATATTAAAAATAAATACAAGACTTAAATTAAAGCGTAAAGTAAATAACGATAATGAAATTGCGAATAATAAAAGTGCGATAAAATAAACTTGCGATAATTAAAAAGTATGATAATTAAAAGTGCAATTAAATACAATAAAAATAAATAAAAGTGCTATAATTAGAAGTGAAATTAAATATAAAATAAAGGAAATTAAATATGAAATAAAAGAATTATGCTTATTTAAACTTCCGTAATCATGATGTTTGACGTGTTGATTTTAGTTTTATGCCCATGGGTTAATTGTCCTTTGTCCTGGATTATTTAATATGTCCATCTGGTTTTTGTCCATAACAGTCCATCAGTCATAAATATAAAGTGCGAGTATCCTCGTCAAATTATCCTTATACCCGAAGTTAAATTTTCCACTAATTGGGGACTTAAACTGTAACAAGATTTTAATACTTTGTTTAATAATTACACCAGGATGTCAACTGAGTGTAACCCAAGGTTTTAATATTTTGTTATCAATTATACCAAGTGTCCTTGTACATAATTTCACCCCTGTTTTAATTATTCTAGTGACTATTAATCCATTCCCGTGTCCGGTTAAATGAACGATTATTCGTACATAAAAATACCCCGCCCATCGTGTCCGATTGAGTGTATATGGTAATTTATAGGGACGCCCAATTGTAAATCTTTATATTAACATTAACAAACTATCATTTAGTTAAACAAATATAAAGCCCATTAATAGCCCATAGTCTAATTTCCACAAGTGTCGTTCTTTTGTCCAAACCCCAATTATGGTACAAAGCCTAATTACCCAATTTTAGTAATTAGCCCAACATCATGATTACTTCGTTTTAAATAAGCATAATAATAACTTAGCTACGAGACATTAATGTAAAAAGGTTGAACATAACTTACAATGATTAAAAATAGCGTAGCGTTACACGGACAGAATTTCGACTTACACCCTTACAACATTCGCTAACATACCCTTATTATTAGAATTATAATTAAAATTAAAATATAAATTATAAATATATATTTTACGTATATATGGAGAGAAGAGAAAGATAGATGGATTTGTGGTGCACCAAAGCTCGATTTTTATAGGCATGTGGGCTGGAACTGGGGCTCATGCGATCGCATGGATTTATGCCTTCCAGGCCATGCGATCGCATGGCCAGCTGGGGAGGCTCATATTTGATTGTTTTCTTCTGCCGACGGTTTTATAAATAATATAATATATTAAATAATTATAAGAATTATTTAAATATTATATTATATTTATGTGCATAGTTGACTTGTAATTTTTAGTCCGTTGCGTCGAGCGTTGAGAGTTGTCTCCGGTCCCGGTTCCGGATTTTCGAACGTCCTTGCGTACAATTTTATATTTTGTACTTTGCGTTTTGAATCTTGTACTCTTGTAATTTCGAGACGTTTCTTATCAATAATTGGAACCTCTTTGATTGTCTTTTGTACTTTTGAGCTTTTTGGTCATTTGCGTCTTCAATTCGTCGAATCTGTCTTTTGTCTTCACCTTTTATTATTTAAACGAATATCACTTGTAAATAGAACAATTGCAACTAAAAGCTTGTCTTTCTTGAGGAATAATGCTATGAAATATATGTTCGTTTTTAGCATTATCAAATATTCCCACACTTGAGCGTTGCTTGTCCTCAAGCAATATCGTCTTGAAATACTAGAATCACTTCTTTATTCTTCACACTTTGTACATCAGTGATTTCTATACGGCGGTATAAACAATGATAGTAATGATAGAACCATGGTTAAAGGTGGGTGTGTCATCCACAGTTGCCTCGGGTTTAGGTCAACGACACTTGCAATCAAATAGCCGATTTACTTTCGGTTTCCAAAGCAAAGTGCACATTTGAAAGGCGGTTTACAGTCCCACATGACTATGAAAATGTAGATCCTTAAGGAAATTGGATCTTTATGAAAATATTTGATCTTTTGAAAATTCAATCTAGCTTTTACCCTAGATAAGTTTTCCGGAATAACCCTTTACCGGTGTTTGCAAAATATTTTTGTGGGTTTGGTGGGTTTTAGATTTGAAAATTTTAGCTCAAAATTTGCGGTTTTGTGTCACCCACTTGCTAACCTTGTATTTGGAAAGCAACACGTCCAGTTTACTTGTCCCGTATATTACCTTTCGATAAACTACCGTCCGGTTGTAAAGGAAAGCGTTGAACAAGCAACCGTTAAGGCAATGTCCCCTGACATGCTTTTAATTATGGTCTATAACGTGTCGGATGCAATTACTATCCTTGGTAGGAGCAATAGTAAAGCTCACCCTTGTGATTTTTCGGTCTGGCACAAGGTCCTGTCTTTGACCATGCTATGCAACCACCGTTCTTACGGTTGACACCCGATTTGGTTCATGTGACCTAATGAATTCCAGGTGAATTCCTAGGATTTTACGTTCAATGGTAATGAACGCATTGAAAATGGGGTTTTCAGAAAACAAATCGGTTTGTAATTTTGATCAAAATATTTTCTCGTTCAAGCTCGAGTTTAGATATCATTGAATTCCATGAGTTTGAATTCTCAATCTTTAAGGTCAATCTCTAGGATTGAGTAATATCAGGCTTAAAAGCTGATTTTTAATCTTTAAGGAGATTATCCTTTCTGGGGATCTGATTCATTAGTCTTATCCAGCTAATTTACACGGTGCCCCCCCATTTTACGAGATAAATCCTTCTCATGGTTAGGATAAATCTAACCACTTGGCGACCCTGTTTAATGCTGAGGTCCGTGGATTTCCTGCTGATTTTAGTGATGACTTTTCTAGATTTTTCGTCAACCTACAGCTGGTCTGGATGACAACTTCTTGACCTAAATCAAGAAGCGCGTGTCTTTTTCGGAAGACTTTACTTCCTTTTAATGATGGAATTGATTTATCGTGTAGATCCATCTCTTCTTTTCTTTCATCGGGTAAAATGGTTTAGTTTAGTCCAAAGCAAAAGTATTTTCAGTTATTTGTTATAGATATATGTGACATGTTTAAGATAACTTGGTAAATTTTCCCACACTTGGCTTTTATTTTCCTTTTTATCGTCCTCTATTCCATTTTAAATGAATTTCAACATTTTGGTTTGTTTCTCAATTTATGTCCTTTTCGAGGTTACAATAATTTCGGTGTTAACACCTAGTTTTATCGTTCATAAATATGTATAAACATGATTTTGAGTTCATTTAATTGAAAATTTTGAAAATTTTTACTAGAATTGGGTAGTCAGTATATAAGACTAGGGCTGTTCTTTATTATCAGAGAGCACTAGATTCTAATACAACTACTACGTTACTAGTATTTTTAATGGTAACCAAGTGTATAAAGATAAAAATTTTAAAAATCCGAAAGAATTTAACCCCTTCCCACACTTAAGATCTTGCAATGCCCTCATTTGCAAGAAATCAGTACTATTTAAATTATTGAGGGTGATTAGCGTAGAAATGATTAAATTTTACCAAAGTTTCCAAACATATTGGCGTTTGTTTGCTGAATGATAAATGGTGCATATCATTTGTTCATTTCGTCTTTTGTTACATCACATTTATTTGTCATCTTGTCGTCAAAATTAGTAGCTTTTGCTGAACTTAATGCCAGTCTTTGAAAATGCGCTGTTTTACCCTGTTTTGAACAATCGACAATATACATACATACAAGTATAATCATGCATGGCAATTTGAAATGGGACTTAATATCCCACTTTCAAATTCTAAATATGAAATATTAGTACACAATAATAATAAAATAATAAAAATTACACAAATATATCCAATAACATAAGTTTAAACATGAAAAAGTCAAAAGATAAAAACATAATAATCATAAAAATAACCAAATGGAACTAAATCAGTCTGGATAGGGGTTCCAGTTCATCTCATCGGGTGGGTTCCATTGTTGGTTATAGGTGTTCTGATAGGCTTGGTTATAGTCATACCGGTTAAAGGGTGGTCGGATATCGGGGCTATGTGGTGGAAAATGAGCAGGTTGAGTAGGTACATAGTTATTTGGTACCTGATATGATAGCTGGCTCATGATTTGGTGCTGATGAACTAACCAGCTATCGTGTTGGCGTCGCCTATAATCCTTGTATACTCGCTCGGAGTTCCACTGCTCATACATACTATGTCTTGCCGCGTTCGTCATTGCTTCCTCATCTATACGAACGTGGACGTCAAGAATAGCATCTCGAAAGACATCCCTAATGTCTCATCCATTTCCTCGTCTGAGCCTCTCTCTACCTAAGGATGAGATCCCTCATAGGGTACTGCCTGGTTACGTCTACTTTTCAATACCTTAGCACCCACATAAACTTTCAATCCTAAGGGCTCAACCTGTTCTCTACAAATCTGTAATGGACCCCCTTGGTTCCTATCAACACCTAAATACTCTCCAATGAGAGTAACAAAAATACCTCCTCCTATTATACTCCCGTCCTGCATTCCTTCTACCATTTTAGATAAATAAAAAGCAACACAGTAAGGGATATTGACAAAGCTTCTAGGATCCCGAATACACTTTAGGTAGAATAAATCATATAAGGTAATTTTTTCTTTATTATGACCTCTTTGTGTAATCGAGTTAGCGAAAAATCTATGAATAATACGAAGCTCGGCTCTGTCAATATGTGTATAGGAGTGTCCTCCTGCTCGTGTAAAAACATCAAAATGAAACATACGCCTCCAAATGGCGTCAGCGTCAAAGTTACTATCTACCCGTTCACCATAATGAATCAAGTTTGTACAATCGGGTAATAGCAACTCACCAGGAGTATATATCTGTAAGGCCCTGGCCATGTCCAGCATGGACATTCTGTACATCCTACCGCCAAGGATAAACCTAAGAAATCTTCTATCATCTATTCTAACTATATTTGTATCAAGTGATACAGTACTCATCAACTCAACACACCATTCCTTATATACAGGTCTACAAATGGTGAAAAGACGTTCCCAATCTGTAAAAGAAGAACTCCCATACCTTTGAACTAAAAGCTGTCTAACACGGTCAGCTAGATGGACCGTTTCCAAAGGGGCCCAATCAATTACCCTTGGCACCTCTACATTTTTTTGTTACCAATTTGAATTTGTTCCTTTGATATGTCTCGTAATCTCTCCATCTTCTATCAAATCTCAGATTAGGATGTAGAGTGTGCTCAGGAATGGTTGGGAATTCTACTGGCGGCCTCATTGGGAATACTATGAATTCATCAACAAACTGTACCGGATCATAATAAGGTATGTGCTGATCAGGCTGTTGTTGTTCCTGTTGTGGTTCTTGTTCGTGTTGCATTTCTGGTTTTGGTTCTGGTGCTGGTCGTCTAGATGATGATGCTCCTGAACCTCCAGTATCGGCTCTCTGTAAAACACATTAAACACAAAATTTGTGCATCCAAATATGCATTAGTGTTAGCAAAATAACAACTTAAAACAATCACTATAACATGTTAAATCAAAACTAAACTTATACACATTTTCACAATTTTTCACAATTCTACATTTTTCAAATAAGCACATATGAAAATGTATACAAAATTCATAAGCATTTAACTCAAATAACATGTCAAAATAGTAATTACTGATAATTAAACAAGTCTTAAATGGCAAATATATCAAATTAATCAAGTTCATGAATTTTGGACTTAAAAAGTCCACTTTAATCTCCAAAAATCATGTTTAGGATTATTGTTTGGATCATTTAACTATTTAAACATGTTACACTACTCAATTTAGCAATAATTCATGAAAAAAATCGGCCATAACCTGTTTATATCAAAAAGCCCCAAATTTCTCAAGAACACAAACCCTAGATTTCTAAAATTTTTGAAGTTTTTGGCTTCAAATCATGTTAAATAGCATCAATCTAGGTTATACATGCATAAAATACTAACAATTTAACACTAATTACACTAAAAATTAACAAAATTGCATTAGGTAAAAAATTGGTAATTATCACAAAAACTAGGAATTTATAGAGTTTAGGGGTGTAATTTTTACCAATTTGCTGAAGAATGAGAATCTAGGCATGATTAGAGCAAGAAAAATGACGAATTACGGTGGAAAAATGGCGAAAATTGGTGAATTTTTGGGTGAGTTTCGTGAATGTGTGTGTGTTGTGGTGAGGAAGACAGAACAGGTTGCTGTATGTATCAGGCCTGGATTTCAGCTCCATGTGATCGCATGGAGTTGAAGTGTAAAACCCATGCGATCGCATGGGGGTCCGGGTACAGTGTTTTCAGCTTTTTTTTTTTTTTTTTATAAAACCTTATACTTTATAAAACTTATAATTAATTAAATTTTAAAAATTTTGTTTTCCTTTAGGAGCGAGGGCGTTTCGGATCGTTGTCCTAGTCTGTCCCTCGACAAAATTTTAAAATTTGTCAAATCAAAGCGCGGTTTTTGAAAGTAAAGAATTTTGGATTTTTTAATGTTTTTGGCATACTTTAATTCAATAAGATTAAAAATAATGATAATAAAAGTTCTCGTCCCTTCCTCGGGTAAAGCAATTTCGGTTCAAAGACCTAGTCTTCAACTTACAAAGAATTTTAAAAATCATATTTTTAACTTAATGAGATAAAGTAAATTTTTATTTTTAAATTCACACAACTTAAATATAAAATTCAAAATTAATATTAAAAATTCACACCAAACTTACAATTTAAAATGCATAAAAATAAAATTCATATTTTAAAAATTCACACCAAACTTAATTTAAAAATTCATATTATAAATTCACACCAAACTTATATTAATTTTTCAAATATTTACAATTTTAAATATATTGTTTTTACAAAGTTTACAATATTAATTTAAGATTTATATATTAATTTTAAAAACATGGAAAAAATAAAATTAAAAATCTTTTTGGCTTTTTATCCCACTTTAATCAATCAAATATTATCAAAAATATGCGCCCCTCTTTTCGGTAAAGTAATTTCGGTTCCATGACCTAATTTAACTCATGACGAATTTTTAAAATATTTTGGGTTGATTGATTAAAGATATTTATACCTTAAGAATAAACGTTAAATTTCGCAGTGATGTAATAAATTTTTGAATGATATCAATAATTTCGGTCGCCAAACCTAATTTTATTAAATACCAATTTAATACTTTATAGCGAAAAAAATTAGGTTAAAAATAAAAAAAATAAAATAAAAACTGTACAGACTTACCTGTGAGATAGATTTCTTAGTTATATGATCTATCCCATTCATAAGATAGTCGGTTTAATTGGTTTTCCATAGCTACATAGGCGTAACCTCGAGCATTTAGTGTCTTTTCTTCTAAACATATGAACGGTCCGTCTCTGCATAAAGTAACAAATTCGGTATTTGAATAGGTTTGATTATTTGAACATTTACCTCCATGTGACCATTTTCCGCATTTGTGACATCTTTCTAGGTGTCGTGCTCTTCTTTTCGCTGCGGATTTTGATTTTCCTTTACCAAATTGTAATTTATTATCTTCGCATCTGGATTCTTTTCTAACTCCGTCCATTCTTTCTCTGATTACTGATACTAATTCACTCGGTAGTATGTCATTATTACGTTTAGTGATCAAAGCGTGTAGCATTAGACCATGGTTTAGTTCACAGGCAGTCTTCATTTCGTAAAAACCTAAAAAAAATAAAAATTCAGAATGGGGGGAGAAGACTAGTTCTTTAGGGTCTGCTAGGGAAAGACCATTCGGGTTCCATTTTCGAGAACTACACGAAAACAAACAATCTAACTCTAACAGAAATACATATTATCCTTTAAAGACTTGATTCTCCCCACACTTAGTTAGCTGTGGTGTCGAAATTGTGATTAACTTCGTTGTCGACTTCCATCGGACCATGTATGTAATGTTTAACTCTGTGACCATTAACTTTAAATTCAATCCCATTTGAATTTATTAATTCTATCGTTCCGTATGGGAAAACTCTTTTGACTATGAATGGTCCAGACCATCTTGATTTCAATTTTCCAGGAAATAGCTTGAATCGTGAATTGAAAAGAAGAACTCTGTCTCCTTCTTTAAATTCTTTTGAACTTCTGATTCTTTTATCATGCCATTTCTTCGTTCTTTCTTTATAGATTAACGAATTATCGTATGCTTCATGTCTTAATTCTTCTAATTCTTTTAGTTGACTTAATCGTAGACGTCCAGCTTCATGTAAATCAAGATTACATGTCTTCAAAGCCCAAAATGCTTTGTGTTCAATTTCTACTGGAAGATGACATGCTTTTCCATAAACAAGTCTAAAAGGTGTGGTTCCAATCGGAGTTTTGTAGGCTGTTCTAAAAGCCCAGAGTGCATCCTCCAATTTAATGGACCATTCCTTCGGATTTGATCCTACGGTTTTCTCTAGAATACGTTTTAAAGCTCGGTTTGTATTTTCAACTTGTCCACTTGTTTGTGGATGATATGCGGTGGAGATTTTATGAGTTACTCCATATCTTTTAAGAACTTTCTTAAGTTGATTATTACAGAAATGAGTACCCCGATCACTTATCAAAGCTTTCGGTGTTCCAAACCTTGCAAAAAGACGTTTTAAAAAGTTGACTACAACTCGTGCATCGTTAGTTGGGAGAGCTTGTGCTTTCGCCCATTTAGATACATAATCAATGGCTACGAGTATATATAGATTATTATGAGATTTTGGAAATGGACCCATAAAGTCAATACCCCAAATGTCAAATACTTCACATACTTGGATGACATTTTGTGGCATTTCATCACGTTGACTTATTTTTCCGGCCCTTTGACAAGCATCACAGGATTTGCAAAGAAGGTGTGCGTCTTTGTAAATTGTAGGCCAATAGAATCCAGCATCATAAACTTTTCTTGCTGTTAGTTGAGGCCCATAATGCCCTCCTGTTGGTCCTGTGTGACAATGGTTTAATATTTTACTAGCTTCATCTCCAAATACACATCGGCGTATTATTCCATTGGGACAACTTTTAAACAGATGTGGATCTTCCCAAAAATAGTGTTTTATATCACTGAAGAATTTCTTTCGTCTTTGGTACGATAATCCTTTTTCAAGGAATCTACAAACTAAGTAGTTTGCATAGTCTGCAAACCATGGGATTTCTTTATAATCTATCTTCAATAGATATTCATCAAGAAAGTTGTCTTGTATGGCTGATTCATTTAGAACTTCTAATTCGGGATTTTCAAGACGAGAAACATGACCAGCGGCGAGATTTTCTGCTCCTCTTTTATCTCGGATTTCAATATCAAACTCTTGTAAGAGTAAGATCCAACGGATTAATCTTGGTTTAGCATCTTGTTTTGAAAATAGGTATCTAAGAGCAGAATGGTCGGTATAGACCACCGTTTTTGCTAGAACGAGATATGATCAAAATTTGTCAAAAGCAAAGACAATAGCAAGGAGTTCTTTTTCAGTAGTTGTATAGTTCGTTTGTGCTCCTTGTAACGTCTTACTAGCATGATATATAGGTTGAAATCTTTTTTCAATCCTTTGTCCTAAAACGGCTCCCATTGCAAAATCACTTGCATCGCACATTAGTTCAAATGGTAGATTCCAATTTGGTGTTATCATGATCGGCGCATTAGTGAGTTTTTCTTTAAGAATATTAAAAGATTTGATACACTCATCTGAAAAGATGAATGGAGCATCCTTTTCTAGGAGTTTATTCATAGGAGTGGCAATTTTAGAAAAATCTTTTATGAAACGTCGGTAAAAACCGGCATGCCCTAGAAAACTCCTAATTCCTCTAACATTGGTGGGATGTGGAAGTTTAGCAATTACATCTACTTTAGCTCTATCCACTTCAATTCCTTCTTTTGAAATTTTATGACCAAGAACGATGCCTTCTTTAACCATGAAATGGCATTTCTCCCAATTAAGTACTAGATTTGATTTTTCGCATCTAATAAGCATTCGTTCCAGATTAACTAGACATGATTCAAATGTATCACCGAAGACTGAAAAGTCATCCATGAATACTTCCATGCATTCTTCTATCATGTCGTGAAAAATCGCCATCATACACCTTTGAAAGGTTGCAGGGGCGTTACAAAGTCCAAATGGCATGCGTTTGTAAGCAAAAGTACCATAAGGGCACGTGAATGTGGTTTTCTCTTGATCTTCAGGTGCTATTGGAATTTGAAAATATCCAGAAAATCCATCTAGAAAACAATAGTAACTATTTCCGGCTAATCTTTCCAACATTTGATCTATAAAAGGTAAAGGAAAGTGATCTTTTCTGGTGACGTCATTTAATTTTCTATAATCAATACACACACGCCATCTTGTTACGGTTCTAGTAGGAATAAGCTCATTTTTCTCATTTGTAATGACAGTCATGCCACCCTTCTTAGGCACGCATTGAACTGGGCTTACCCATGGACTATCAGAGATTGGATAAATTAGACCTGCATCTAGCAGTTTAATAATCTCTTTCTTAACTACATCTTGCATATTAGGATTTAGTCTTCGTTGGCGTTGCACATACGTTTTATGACCTTCTTCCATAAGAATTTTATGTGTGCAATACGAAGGACTTATTCCTTTAATATCATGAATCTTCCATGCAATGGCTGGTTTATGAGCTTTCAACACAGAAATGAGTTGTGATTTCTCATTTTCAGTAAGAGAAGACGATATTATTACAGGTAATTCAGATTCACCATGTAAATAAGCGTATTCCAAATGGTTTGGAAGTGGCTTTAACTCTAATTTCGGAGGTTCTTCTATCGATGATTTGTATCGATATTTGTCTTCTTCTTTTAGCATTTGAATTTCTTCTGTTGTTGGTTCATACCCATTAGCTATAAGTGTAGCTAACATTTCAGCTTCATCAATTGGTTCATTACCTTCTCCTAAAGAACATTATCCTGTTCCTTGTAATTCTGGAAATTCTTCTAATAATTCTGCATGTGCATCTATAGTTTGAATATAATAACATGTATCATCTGCAGATTGTGGTTGTTGCATTGCTCTATCAACTGAAAAGGTAACACTCTCATCCTCTATACTTAGGGTCAGTTTTTTACCGAACACGTCTATCATTGCTTTAGCCGTGTTTAAGAATGGTCTTCCTAATATGAGAGGAACTTGAGAATCTTCTTCCATGTCCAGAACAACAAAATCTACTGGAAATACTAAAGTACCAACTTTAACTAGCATGTTCTCCATTATCCCTCTAGGATATTTTATTGATCTATCGGCTAGTTGTATGCTTATTCTGGTTGGTTTCAATTCTCCAAGGTCTAGTTTAGTGTATAGTGAATACGGCATTAAATTTATACTAGCACCTAAGTCTGCCAATGCTTCTATTGAACTAAGACTACCCAGAAAACATGGAATTGTGAAACTTCCTGGATCAGATAATTTTTCTGGTATCTTATTCAACAGCATTGCTGAACAATTAGCATTCATAGTAACAGCCGAGAGTTCTTCCATTTTCTTTCTATTTGAGATTAGATCTTTCAAGAATTTAGCATATCTAGGCATTCCTGAAATCACATCAATGAAAGGAAGATTTACATTTATCTATTTAAACATATCCAAAAATTTGGATTGCTCGGCTTCAAGTTTTTCTTTCTTCATTTTACTCGGGTAAGGAAGTGGTGGTTGGTATGGTTTAACATAAGGTTTATCCTTAACTGTGTTATCTTCATTAACCTTTTCAACTACCGGTTCTTTTTCCTTATCTTGATCAGGTTGTGGTTCTTGTGGAGTAGGAATAGTTTCATCAGAAGTTACAGGTATTTCCGGTGGTTTAAGTGTTGTACCACTTCTTGTGGTAATGGCTTTAGCTGTTTCATTCCGGGGGTTAGCATTTGTATCACTAGGTAGACTTCCCGGTTTTTTTTCACCTATTAACCTTGCTAGGTTACTTACTTCTTGTTCCAGATTTTGAATAGAAGCTTGTTGATTTCTAAATGCTTGAGCATTTTGTTCATTGGTTTGTTTCCGAGAGGTGAAAAACTGCGTTTGAGTTTCAACTAGCTTCGTCATCATATCTTCTAAATTCGGCTTTTTATCATCGGTTTGTTGTGGTGGTTTGTTTTGAAAATTCGGTCATTGCTGATTGTAATTATTATTGGATACTTGTTGATTGCTAGGACCTTGTTGGTTGTTGTATGGAATATTTCGGTTATAATTCTGGTTTTGATTGTAAATCGGTCTTGGCGGTTGATAATTATTCTGATAATTATTTCCAGGCCTTTGGTTTATGTATGAAATATTCTCTCTTTGTTCCATTGTTAATTCAATACTGAGACAATCTTTTGTCAAATGTGGTCCTCCACACTGCTCACAACTAATTCGTATTGAGTGAATATCTTTAGTCATCTTTTCCATTCGTCTCTCCACAACATCTATCTTTGTGGAAATGGAATCTAAGTCATGGCTAGAATCAGCTCTAGCTGCTTTAGATGATCTAATGATATCTTTTTCATGGTGCCACTTATGTGAGTGGGAAGCAGTGTTATCAATAATTTTGTAAGCATCAGTTTCGGTTTTCTTCATAATAGAACCACCAGCTGCTATATCTATGTCTTTCCTTGTAGTGATGTCGCATCCTTGGTAGAATATTTGTACTATTTGACAGGTGTCTAAACCATGTTGCGGACATCCTCTTAACAACTTTCCATATCTTGTCCATACCTCATATAGAGTTTCATTTGGCTTCTGTGTAAACGTAACAATTTCTGCTTGAAGTCTTACGGCTTTAGATGCAGGAAAGAATTGTTTAAGAAATTTGTCAACTAAAACATCCCATGTATCGATCGCCCCTTCAGGTAACGATTCCAACCAATCTTTGGCTTCTCCCTTTAAAGTCCAGGGAAATAACATGAGATATATCTGTTCATCCTCCACTTCTCGGATTTTAAATAGTGTGCAGAGATCCTATTAAAGGTACGTAGATGTTCATTTGGATCTTCCTTCGGCGCACCACTAAATTGGCAATGATTAGTCACCATGTGTAGAATTTGTCCTTTGATTTCATAATCTGGCGCATTAATGTCTGGATGAGTAATTGCGTGACCTTGGCCAGTGCGTTTAGCTCTCATTCAGTCTTCCATACTTAAAGGTTCCAGATTCTCCATAATTGAATTTGTTGAATCGGAATCACTAGAGGATTCTGATTTAATGGTTCGTTTCTCAACAATCTCTATTTGAATGATTGGTGGTTCCGGGGGAAAGTTTAGTGGTTCAGGATCTACGAACCGTTCCTGAATATTCTCAGGATTCTCAATTGTGAGGTCGGGTTCAAAAAATGGATTATCGGAAATTTGAACTGAAGTACTTGGTCGACTGGATGACGATTCTAAAGAGAAATCAACGGCGGTTATATTTGCTAAATGTCTTGATCTAGTTACAGGTGGTGAACGTACAAAAGGTGGTGATCGTCTTGCTCGGTGCATTCACTGAATATCCTATTAGTTTTTAAAAGGAAAGAAAAATTATAATAAGTTATCCAATTAATAGACTTTTCTGATTTTGCCCACGTTTCGAATAGCTAAAAGATGCAGCAGAGGGGCAGGATTCGTTTGGTCTCAATATAATTGAGGACTGTTTAGCTCCAATAACCCGGTCCACGTACAAATCCAACTATTACTACGAACCAGAAAATTTTGATGTCTATCAATTTAACCACTTAAAATAAATTTTCGTAATTTTAAGAAATTTAGATAAGGAGTAGAACAAAAATCTATGTCCTAAAACTAGAATAACGAGAAATAAGAAAGAAAAAGAGTTCGTCGGAAAAATGTCGAAAAAGAAAAATGGTTGAAAAATAAAAGGTGACGGAAAAATAAAAAAAAAACTTATAAAACTTAAAAGTACTTGACTAACCTAACCTTATTACTACAACTAACTTAAAATTATAATCGCAAATTGAGATTACTAATTGGAATGATAATTGATACATAGTAAAAGGTGTCTAAAAATATTAAAGCTTACAGGAAAAACTAAATCCCAAATGGAAATAACTTAAAAAGAAACTAAAACTTAAAAAGGCGTCGCAAAATTCTAAAGCACTTAAATCTTAGTCTAAAGAAAAAGCACTTAAGAAATTCTACGGCAAAGCCTAAAAATCTAGAAGTAAAAATAACTATGGCAAAAACTATATTTAAAACTAAGTATGAGCTATAAATACAAATATTACGCTAAAACGATTAAAAAGGGACAAAATATAAAAATATACAAAAAGTTGTAAAAAGTACAATTTTTATAAAAATATTATTTTTATATTATTTATTTTATTAAACTATTAATTTTGTAATTTATAAAAACTAATTAAAATTTTAAATACAAATTAATTAAAACTAATTTAAATAATAAAATAACCTAAACCCTAATTAGGGTTATAATTAATTATAATTAATAATTATACTCCGTAATGATTGCTGGCTGCAGTCTAATCTGGCGTGTCAGATGGGCTCATGCGAACGCATGAGTCCTCAGTTTCCCAGTCATGCGATCGCATGGGCTAGGGTTTCGAGCCAAGAGCTGGGCTGCTACAGTGTTCGGGCCGAATTAATTTTTATTTTTTTTTATTTTTATTTTTTGCTGTAAAATATAAAATATATTTATAAATTAAATAAAACTTAAATTTTTACAAACTAAAAAAAATAGAAATAAAGAAACTTTATAAAACTTAAATATTTACCAAACTCTTAAAAAAAATATTTATATTTTTGTTTTTCTTTTAATATTTTCGAATATTTAAAACGTATTTTTACAAAAGCGTACTAAAAATAAAAATCTTTTTTTTTTTAATATTAGCGTTGCGCTTCCGGCTTTTAAGCTAGAATGATGTCCCCGGCAGCGGCGCCAAAAATACTTGATGTTATGCGAGGTGTATATGAAATAGTGTATATTTTACTAGGAAAAACTATTAAATACGATACAATTTTACACAAGATATTTATTTATTTATAGAATGGATATACTTAAACCTTGCTACAACACTTATAGGCAGTGTACCTAATCGTAAAGTAGTGTAGTTTTTAGTAAGTCCGGTTCGTTCCACAGGGAAATCTTTAAACAAAGCTTAACGCTATATTAGTTTACTTTTATAAAAATACAAATATATATATATATAAGTAATATTATTATTATAAAGGGGGGTTTTTACCGTTTAATGACCGGTTTGTCGATTTTAAAACTTTAGTCGCAGTTAAAACCAAATGTAAAATATTAAAAATAAATACAAGACTTAAATTAAAGCGTAAAGTAAATAACGATAATGAAATTGCGAATAATAAAAGTGCGATAAAATAAACTTGCGATAATTAAAAAGTATGATAATTAAAAGTGCAATTAAATACAATAAAAATAAATAAAAGTGCTATAATTAGAAGTGCAATTAAATATAAAATAAAGGAAATTAAATATGAAATAAAAGAATTATGCTTATTTAAACTTCCGTAATCATGATGTTTGACGTGTTGATTTTAGGTTTATGCCCATGGGTTAATTATCCTTTGTCCTGGATTATTTAATATGTCCGTCTGGTTTTTGTTCATAACAGTCCATCAGTCATAAATATAAAGTGCGAGTATCCTCGTCAAATTATCCTTATACCCGAAGTTAAATTTTCCACTAATTGGGGACTTAAACTGTAACAAGATTTTAATACTTTGTTTAATAATTACACCAGGATGTCAACTGAGTGTAACCCAAGCTTTTAATATTTTGTTATCAATTATACCAAGTGTCCTTGTACATAATTTCACCCCTGTTTTAATTATTCTAGTGACTATTAATCCATTTCCGTGTCCGGTTAAATGAACGATTATTCGTACATAAAAATACCCCGCCCATCGTGTCCGATTGAGTGTATATGGTAATTTATAGGGACGCCCAATTGTAAATCTTTATATTAACATTAACAAACTATCATTTAGTTAAACAAATATAAAGCCCATTAATAGCCCATAGTCTAATTTCCACAAGTATCGTTCTTTTGTCCAAACCCCAATTATGGTACAAAGCCTAATTACCCAATTTTAGTAATTAGCCCAACATCATGATTACTTCGTTTTAAATAAGCATAATAATAACTTAGCTACGAGACATTAATGTAAAAAGGTTGAACATAACTTACAATGATTAAAAATAGCGTAGCGTTACACGGACATAATTTCGACTTACACCCTTACAACATTCGCTAACATACCCTTATTATTATTATTAGAATTATAATTAAAATTAAAATATAAATTATAAATATATATTTTACGTATATATGGAGAGAAGAGAAAGATAGATGGATTTGTGGTGCACCAAAGCTCGATTTTTATAGGCATGTGGGCTGGAACTGGGGCTCATGCGATCGCATGGATTTATGCCTTCCAGGCCATGCGATCGCATGGCCAGCTGGGGAGGCTCATATTTGATTGTTTTCTTCTGCCGACGGTTTTATAAATAATATAATATATTAAATAATTATAAGAATTATTTAAATATTATATTATATTTATGTGCATAGTTGACTTGTAATTTTTAGTCCGTTGCGTCGAGCGTTGAGAGTTGTCTCCGGTCCCGGTTCCGGATTTTCGAACGTCCTTGCGTACAATTTTATATTTTGTACTTTGCGTTTTGAATCTTGTACTCTTGTAATTTCGAGACGTTTCTTATCAATAATTGGAACCTCTTTGATTGTCTTTTGTACTTTTGAGCTTTTTGGTCGTTTACGTCTTCAATTCGTCGAATCTGTCTTTTGTCTTCACCTTTTATTATTTAAACGAATATCACTTGTAAATAGAACAATTGCAACTAAAAGCTTGTCTTTTTTGAGGAATAATGCTATGAAATATATGTTCGTTTTTAGCATTATCAACGTGTCACAATTAAGAAAGTGTTTGGCGGATGAATCGACTTATGTTCCTTTGAACGAGATTGAGGTTGATGATAAGTTAAGATATGCGGAAAAGCCAATAAGGATTTTGGATCAAATGGTTAAGCAATTGAGAAAAAGTCGGTTATGTTATTGAAAGTGTTATGGCAATTTAGAAAGGGTTTCGAATGTAAATGGGAACCCTAAGAATGGCTTATGAAGTATTATCCATCGTTGCATCAAGAAGGGTTCGCGAGGACGCGAATAATCCAAGAGGGGGAGAGTTGTAACATCCCAATTATTTAAGGTATTATTTTATGTAATTTTGTTATTATATATATACATGAATGGAATGATTTTGTATAAATAAATGGACAAGAGTTAAGTTTGTTAGTTAAGTTTGAAGGGACTAAAGGTGCAAAGCTAGAATTAAGGACCTCCCATAATAGAGTTTTGATAGCGAGGGTAGAAAGTGCAAATAAGGAATAATTATTTTAATAAAAGAAGTGAAAATGCTGGAAAATCATTTTATTTACAATTTTTTTTTGCAGAGAGTGTGTTTTTATGTGTGTGTGTCGACACATAGAGGAAGAAGAAGAAGGATTCATCAATTGATGAAATTGTGTTCATGCAATCATAAATTAGTGAAATCTAAGGCATTCTAAGCATCCTAGCAAGTCTTAATTCTTCAATTTCTCTTACTTGTGCACAATTATGGTTCTTGAACTCTTAAAGGCAAGGTATGAATGTTTATGTCTAAGTATTGCTATTATTGGATGATTGTGATGAATCTTATGCTTAAATGATGTTGTTTGTTGAAATTGTGCACACTTGAATGATTCTAAACGAATTTGTTAGTAATTTTGGGAGTAAGTTCAAATATGAACTTGCATTTTGAGTAAAGGATATGAATATGGTGAATTTGGTGATGTTTTAGCTTAGAATCAAGTCATGCACACTAGGTGTTTGATGAAATGCCTTAATGAAATGTTTATGTGTTCAAGTTGATAATTATGAAGAAGAAAGTTCATGTATGAATTGTTGTTATTGTTGTAAGTCATGGAATTTGGATAATTGATGATTTAGGGTTGCTAGTAATGGAAATGAATTTATGTACATTTGATGTTTAATGGAAACTTTAAAGGAATTGCATGTTATGTTTATAAAGAGATGAACTAGAGATTTTTATGATTAAGGAAATGATGTTGGCTTAATAATGATGTTATATTGAAAAAGGTAAGTTAAAATGCTATGTATGTAAGTGTTTATGTGTATATGGTAGCAAATAGGGGGTTAAGTCAATGTATAAGTGTATGAAGGTGTGAAAGTTTATGAATGTTGTAATTTTGATTGAGTTATGTTATTGATGAGATTAGCTCATGTATAGGTGCTAATCAAGGTAAAGGAGCCTCAAGTGATTAAGGAAATCCGTTTAATCAAGGTGAGTTTATAGGGGGTAAAATGGGCGGGTCAAGAGTGACTTAGTGTTCTCGGATTGCATCTGTGCAAGAGAGCAACGACTAAGTGCACTAGTTGAGTAGCTTAGATGGAATTATTAGGTTCACCTAATGATTTCATTTAAGGTTGATGTTTAGCTTAGGCAAGAATATTACATTGCTAGTAATCTTGTCTATGGATGGTTTAGCTTAGACACTTTGGGTGTCTATGTGCATATGTATTAATGAAATGTGATTTAAGTAGCTTAGGCATAAGAGTATGCCTATGGTTAGCTTAGACATGATTACTAGGGTCGGCCTAGTAAGTTATGTCTATGGTAAGTAAGAGTCGGTTCCGAATGTAAGTAAGCAACTGTTAGGTTGAAAGACAAGTAATGTGATTGTTAAGCCCAATGTTTTATGCTATATTATTCGCCTATAACTCACTAAGTGTAAAAGCTTACCCCCGTGTTGTTTATGTGGTAATGCAAGTCTCTTTTTGAATCAGGCTCTATTGGTACCGCTTATCGACACCGAGTCTTTTGTACTTGTCATTTATGTTTTCGTTATGTTTTGGGACCAAATGATGTGTTTGAAAAGTGTAAACGCGTTTTCTTGATTTAAAGGATGTTTGTAGCGTTGAATGATGTTAGAAACTGGTTTCATCAAGTTTAAATATGCTTTATGATGACTTGTTGTGTTTTGAGTTGAGGAATTGGTAAACTGTGGATTTATTTTTAAGTTACAGGTTAGTACCTGCCCGAGTGTTATGTCGCGCCGCGACAAAAGAAGCCACGCCGCGGCATAAGCCTTGGTCTGGGCAAGCACTTAACTTTAAAAAAAAAAAAAAAAATCTATTGTACAAAAGGCGTTAAACGTCTATACCAACGGTTCAGTCACCTTTAGGCTAAAAGCTTCAAGTACTACAGTAACACTGCAAGATTTTGGAAAACTTCTAGATGTTCCAGTAAATGGAGAAAGGTTCTTCGACACAGGACATAGTCTGACCTATCTTCCTGATTTCATCAATAAAGAGGATGCTATTCGAACACTGTGTGAAGACAATGCTCCGAGAGGAGAAATTCTCAATAGAGGAGTGTTGAGCAAACACCTGCGAAAGAAGTTCCGAATATGGAACACAGTGATCGACTACAATGTGTACTGTAGAATGGGAAATCACTCACATATTCATGCTGTTCAGATGGCTCTTCTTTGGTGCCTAGAAATGCAAATTCCAGTAAACATGGCATACTTTATGGCCATACGAATGAGCAATGTGCCAAAGGACTCAACAAGAGCTCTTCCTTATGGAATGCATCTTACGAAGTTATTTGTCAAATTAAAGGCAATAGATGACATTCTCATAAATCCAAACTATCAAATATTTAATCATCATACATTAACATTGATGGGGTGGGATGATGAAGATCACTCTGATGAGATTGAAAGGTTTATGAAGCCATGACCAACTCTCAAATCAACTTGAAAGATAAATCCGATAGTGATGAAGAACAGTTTCTGGATGAAGCTAATGATCCTTTTTATGGCTTGGATCGTGATTCAAAAGCTGAACGAATCCACTTAAATCAAGCTAAGATAAAGAGGTATCAATCCAAGATCAGCTGGCTACTAAAGAAAGCAAAAAAGGCGTTTTCATGTCGAAGTAGTAGGGATGTGAGAATTGGAAGGTGAAGAAAGTGAGAGAGGTTAAAATGTTGGTTGAATAACTTGTTTGTAATAATTGAATGTGTGACTATTTAAACATTTCTTGGTTAGAATCTATTTAATTTAAGTTAGTTAATTTATGCTTCTAACAGTTCTCACACGGTCAACTACAGGGTCGACCGTAGCATCCACCGTGTATGTGTTTGACACTTCTTCTTCTCTCCTGAAAAATAAATGCACATTGAACCTCTAAAAACTAATTGGATCTGGTTTCAAAGTATCATTCACAAATTAGCATACTTGAATATGATCAAAATTCTCAAAAGATTCAATTACTCCAAAAGGGAATGAAAGATTAAATGAAGGTTCATCTTTTTCCCTTTAAATTGAGTAGATTATGATGCAAAACTCACTACACCATCTCACTCAAAATGAGTCAAGCAAACAACTCTCCTAACAATCCTTTTATGATTGACTTGTCATCTTCAGTTTCCGACTCCTTTGACAATCACTTTCCTAACACCCAAGAAGAACGAGATGTGATCAACTGCAACCGACAAATGGTTAGCACTAGACCAATTACCGAAGGTTGTATGGTCACTATTGAGCATTTTTCGAAAGAGCTTCTCAAAAATTTTGCTTACATAAAATGGGATTCATTCTTAACCTTAAAAGGTCCCATTCACTCCACTCTTGTTCGTGAATTCTATGCTAACTATGAATTCACTCCCCCAAATAACGTCAAATTTCGGTTGTTTGACAAAGGGTTTTCCATGTCTCTTAAGGACTTTGGAAGATTCATGCATGTTCCCGATGAAGACGTGGAATGTTTCTCCTATAGTCCATATCTCCTCTGTCTTCCCTAATTTGTCACAAAAGGTGACATCATCAACACCTTTTGTCAAAGGCCAATCAATCGCATTGAAATCCAAAGTGATGGTCTTAAGGCAAATCATCTTGTGCCTAAGTTTGACCTTTGGCTCAAACTCATAAGTCACAATATCTACTGCAAGGGGGAAACACTATCCACAAACGTTCATGCTTGTGAAGCCTCACTACTCTGGTGTCTCCAACACCGAATTCAAGTTAACATGGCACTATTCGTGGCAAAGAGGATGAATGGATTAGTGTACAATGAATCTCTCTGTCTTCCCTATGGAGCACACTTAACGAAGCTCTTCACAGAACTATGTGTTCGTGACGTACATCCTGTTGCTCTAACCTCCCTCCCAATCAACTACGATTCGGTTCGACCTGTTAATGAAGAAACAGAAGGAGATAACACACCTGCCTGGAGTGTTACGGGATCTGATGATAGTGTGGAAGATGACCAGTTCATTGCACTATTATCCTCCACTCAAATGTCCATCCTTCATCGTCAGAATCGTCGAACTCACAAGATCCTGTGACGCTTTCTGAACAATCTTGTTTGTGGGAAATGCTCATCTCACCCAAGCACATCTCATCCCATGTAGAACAAACTTAGGATTGATCCACTGTACCCTCCATGCATATTTTCATATATGCATCACTATGTTTCGTGCTTGCTTTGAATAAAATATGTGCTTGTTATGTTTTAATATATGTTTTTCCAACGTTCATAATTTAAGGGGGAGTTTTGTTCTAAGGGCGAGCTTAGTTCTAGGGGGAGCTAACCTTTTTGCTTCGAAAAAAGGGGGAGAAAGATGGATACAAGTGATTGTTAACACTTGCGTATTTATAGCAAAATGTCCCTCATCACTTGTATAGATAAATTGTGTTTCTTATTCTCGCATCTTTATAGACTTGAAAGTGAAAAGGAAGCTTAAATAAAGGATCGCGTTTCAATTTCAGAGGACAGGATCGAATTCAAGTAGCGCTGGAGTCGATGTCCATTAGGTAGAACAGGTTCTGAACTAAGCTGTTTAATCTCCTTGATTTCAGCATACCATTTCAACAGCAATAATAGGGACAATTGGGCTTGGAGTCTGACATCGAATGGCACCCTCACTGTTAAAAAACTGGCCGCTTTAATCGATGAAAAGGCCTTGGCCCAATTCATCTCGCCACATCTGAAATGTCCCGTTCATATTGATTATAAACGTTCCATATTAATTGATTTCGTTGCGAGGTTTTGACCTCTATATGAGACGTTTTTCAAAGACTGCATTCATTTTTAAAACAACCATAACCTTTATTTTATCAATAAAGGTTTTAAAAGTATTACGTAGATTATCAAATAATGATAATCTAAAATATACTGTTTACAGATGACCATTACATAATGGTTTACAATAGAAATATATTACATCGACATATGTTTCTTGAATGCAGTTTTTACACAATATCATACAAACATGGACTCCAAATCTTGTCCTTATTTTAGTATGCAATAGTGGAAGCTCTTAGTATTCACTGTGATGACCCGGGAATTTCTGACCAAATTTAAACTTGAATCTTATATGGTTTCGACACGATAAGCAAAGTCTGTAATGTTGAAGTCTCAAAAACTTGGAACTATGTTCATGTATACATTTGACCTTTGACTATTCTCGATGATTCACGAACGATGGTGTATACATAAATATGTAAATATATATGTATAACTAAATTCTATATACATATAATCTTATATATATATATATATATATATATATATATATATATATATATATATATATACATATGATTAATAAATATAAAGGATTCAATGATTTATACAAATGGTAGATAGGATATAATAAATGAAAATATAGTAAGTTAATTAACAAATGAATATAATTATTATATTAATATTATTATCATCAACAGTAATAATATTATTAATATTAATAAAATTTTTATTATTATTGTAATGAATAAATACTAAATATCATAATTAGTGGTAAAAATTACAAATTTTAGTTATTATTAATGAATATTTATTATTATTATTATCCTTATCAATATTAGTATTATTAATATCATTACAATTATTATTATTATTATTATCATACTTAGATTTATAACTATTAAAAACATTATTAAAATTATTATTTTTATTATTAGTATTATTAATTGTATTGTTATATGATACTTGTAAACTATAAAAATTCAAGAATTAGTGAGATATATATATATATATATATATATATATATATATATATATATATATATATATATATATATAACACATATACATATATATAAAAAAATAATACAGATATTTATATCTAGATATATATATTTTCAGATATATAAACACGGTTTATATAAATACATATAGATAATTACGTATTAAGTTTCAAGTTGTGATCATTCTGTGTTTAATCTTATTCGTTGTCTCTAAATCGTATAAGATCAAATTTCAATCTCTCGAATCAAACAAAAGTTGTTGAAGGTCGACTTCACCTTTAATTATTTTCTTCTGACATAATAGGTTCTTGTCGACCAATCAAGCTGTACAACAAACGTTCATAGAGTCAATTAAGCTTTAATAATACCACTTAACCTCTTTATAACCTTCTGATAGCATAATTCGATGGAGAACATAGAAAATTCAAATCCAATTTTACAAGAAATAGCCGTCTGCCCTGTTTGCTTCCATTTTTCTACAAACTAAATTTTCTAACAAATTTTAAAAATCTAATAATGCAGTTTTGTTAGGAATGTTTCATTCAAACTGTATGTGAAATCTTAGATTCCAATTCGCGTTATTGATTGAGAATTTTCAAGTCAAATTTAGAAGTCAAAAGGTCAATCAACGTGTTCATCTTGAAATTCAAAAGTGTTTTGAAGTTTTGAGTTAAATTGAGGATTCAGATAGATTCTAGGACTCGTTTACAACTTCTTTCATGTTATAAATTTTATTTAAAACAAACTAGAATTTAAGATTCGAATTTGGGTTCATAAACGTTAATTTTTTTTTACAGCGATTTAAATTAAATTTTTGTTTCTGTTGATGGAGTTTAGAACCCATTTGAATCGTTCTGTTTAGGTTAGTAATTCAAAGATTAAATACAATGTTTTTACTAAAGATTGATTGCCTCTGGTCGTTTTTCTAATGTTGAAGATAGAGGGAATTAGGGATAAATAAGAGCATGGGTTAAAAATAAACGGTTCTATAATTATTCAGAAATAAAGAAATGGAGGAATGGTTGTGGGTGTGATCGGGTATTCAAGAGGTCGCGGGTTCGAGTCCCTACAGTGGCGCATTTTTTTAAAAGCTTTCTACGAAGGTTGTAACCCTTCAATTATTATTATTAACTATTATTATTATTAATTTTTATTGTTATTGTTATTACTATGATTGTTATTAATATTATCATTATTAGTATTATAATCATTATTATTAATATTATTATAAATTTTATCATTTTAAGTATTAGTATAATAAATTATTAGTATTATAAGTATTGTTACAAGTATCATAATTATTATTATTAATATCATAATTATAAGTATTATATCAATTATCATTATTAGTATGAGTATTAGTTATGATATTATTATTTTAAACATTGTAATATTATTATCGTTATGATGAAAATGTTTATTAATATTATCATTAGCAAAAATCACTAATAGTAATATCGTAATTATTAATATTAACATAAGTATTATTATTTATACTCACGAGTAATATCATTATGTAATTACTAAAAATTATTATCATAACTATCATTAACGGTAAAATTAATAATTTTACATTTATCATCATTAATACTATTAATGTTATCATTGATAAATTTATTAACATTATTTTCTTATTGATAATATTAAGTAATATAATTATTATCATTTTTACGACTATTAACATTATTTTGGTATTATTATAATTACTATTATTGATATACAAATTATATATTTAAATACATATAATATAACAAAAATTAATATTTTTATATATACAAAATGAATATATGAAACATATATATACTATTAATATAAAAAGAATATCACTAATAAATATATATATATATTTTCTCGATTTCAGTTATGTATCTTAATAAATATACAAATGATATAGGTTCGTGAATCCGAGGCCAACCCAGCATTGTTCAATATAGTCATACGTATTTTTACTACAAAATACATTAGGTGAGTTCATTTGCTCCCTTTTACTCATTACATTTTTGGGGCTGAGAATACATGCGCTGTTTTTACAACTGCTTTATTAAATGCTTTTGAAATATATTTTGAACTGCGAATACATGAAATGCTTTTATAAATGTTTGACGAGATAGACACAAGCAAACCATTCCTCGAATAAATTATGTGGACATGATAATTGCCACCGTTGAATTATGTGGACATGATAATTGCCACCGTTGAATTATGTGGACATGATAATTGCCACCGTTGAATTATGTGGATATGATAATTGCCACCGTTGAATTATGTGGACATGATAATTGCCACCATTGAATTATGTGGACATGATAATTGCCACCAGTTGATGTATATGTTATATATCGAGAGAATGATTTTATACACAGGTTATGTGTATTTTATTTTGTGCACAAGATATGTGTACGGTTACTATGATTTATGAAAATGGTTTCGTACACGAGAAAGATGTACTGTATTTAAAAGATATAGCATGTACATTACAGGTGGGTATAGGATTCGGGCCCATTTGTACCATGCAACATTTAAATCTTGTGATCTATCAAAATGATGAATTTTATTGTTTTATAATAAACTTATGAACTCACCAACCTTTTGGTTGACACTTGAAAGCATGTTTATTCTCAGGTATGAAAGAAACCTTCCGCTGTGCATTTGCTCATTTTAAGGACATTACTTGGAGTCGATCATTGTTCTGGGATCAAATGTTGATGACTTCGTCCAGATGGATTAGGACTGGGCATTTCAGTTGGTATCAGAGCGGTGGTCTTAGCGAACCATGTCTTGCATTAGTGTGTCTAACTGTTAGTTGTTTAGATGCATTAGTGAGTCTGGACTTCGACCGTGTCTGCATGTCAAAAGTTTTGCTTATCATTTCGTGTCGAAAATTACCTGCTTATCATCCTTAGAGAATCACTTGCTTATCATCCTTAGTCTAGACACATGTTATTGCGTGGATTGCATGATTAGTATATAGACAAAATTTATATCTTAGCATATCTGCTAATTCATATCTTAGCGTACCTGTTTTTGTTACCGATGCCTAACAGCTTCCGTAGATTCCTACGTAACTTATGGGATTTTAGTATTATATATGAATATGTAAATTATGTATTGCAGGGTACTAATCTATATCTAATAATCTATTTCTTATCGAAAATCCTTCATCTGATCGTACGGGATGAATCCCTTCACCAGTTCGAATTCCTCGGATTCTGACAGCTATTCCGATATGGAGTTTCACCTAAGTTTCGAAAGCAGTGTCACCAGAATGAATCAACCAATCATCCATCCTCAATTCATCTGATGGGTTCGTAGTCGACTTAATCAATGGAGACGCGCAGAAGGCGATCCCTTCCACTAATCGAATTCATCTCTTGATGAAGAACCCGAAGCACTTACCGGCGAACCTGTTCGTAACACCATTTTCACCCTCATTTCCCGAATATCTCGCCACGACTATATCATAACTCAGATTCTAAACCTTATTCATTCGCCCGTTCTTACCGACAATCATTCCGGAGTAATAAGTCAACGAACTTCACGCTCGAGTAATCAATTTGGAAAGTATGGTGCAAAACATACCAGTTTCAGCAACATCACCTGCACCAACAGTACATCAGTAGCAGCACCCGTACCATCAACAATCTATGCCTTAACATCTCATTCTGTACTTCAAGTATAATCATCGTTCTACATGACGTTCTGTATCATTTATCTTCGTTCAACATGGCGAATATGTAATCTCTAATGTTTTAGAGATTATATATTCTTGTTCTAACGTAAATCAAATGAGTTTAATATCATATTAACTCATTAAATCCATGATTGCATCTGAAGAAAATATATATAAAAGTATATTTTCATAAATATTGTAATTAAAAATTCTTTTGTACAAACTGTTAATGGTGAAAATATTTTAACGGGTAGGTAGACCCTAGAAATATTTAGATTTCACATTAATAAGTTACACTGTACATTCTTCGAATCTGATTCAATAGTCATTTACGATCCTATTTACAACCACCGATATACGTATCCGTTCACCACAGAATAACCATTTTCATTCAATTTCATATTTGGATTTTGATCTATCAGAATTCAACAAGTGGCATAATGAAGAAAACACTGGACAAAATAAAACTTGTTAGAAACAAACAAATTAACTACGAGAAAAATGTTGTTAAGAATCCATGCTAACTGTTCCTAGCTAATTGTTCCTAGCTAACTAATTACATTTATTTTATCGCAATTTAATTATCGCAATTTACATTCTCGCAATTTTATTTATCGTCATTTAATTTCTGTTATTTATTTTACGCACTTTAAATATCGGGACACGTATACAAGGTTTTGACATATCATATCGACGCATCTATATATATTATTTGGAATCACCATAGACACTCTATATGCTGTAATGATCGAGTTCACTATACAGGGTTGAGGTTGATTCTCAAATAATATATATAGTTTGAGTTGTGATCGAGTCGGAGACATGTATACGGGTCACGATGCGTATTAATTAATTCGAATATTATATATTAAACTATACATAAATTGTTGAATTTCTAATTGTGGACTATCAACTGTGGACTACCAATATTGGACAATTAAAATGAATTAAAATATTGACTATAACATATGAAACTAAACAATTCTTCAAGTTTGCCACTTGATTTCATCTTAAACCTCATTTGTATCTTGACGATTACAATCTGCGTTCAAACCTTTCATAATTCTTGAAAACACCCCAATCGAGAGGATGAATCAACCGCACTTCATCTACGGAAGAAAAGATTGATACATATAGTTATGCACCTGAAAAACTCTCAGAAACTGAGTAAACGTTTAACACGTAGCTGTGCTAATTCCTTAGTGTTATTATTACCCAAAATAACTTTGCAATTCCTTTTCAAATTAGCCAATTTTGACACAGCTCCAACAAGACAACTTCGACTTTTCATCTAAAACAACCTTATTATAACCTTGATATATATATGCGTGCTCATTTATTGTTACCAGAGAACCTTTTACATTCCACCATACTTCCATCGGCATTTAATCATCTAAAAACACAATTCTCTTGAAACCTATCAGTTTGATAATCAATGATCCAGATCCGTTAACTTTGAAAATGCTGATGAAGCAGCATGTAGTAAATGGTCTTAATGGCCAAAAGTGATGATAAAAGGATAGAGTGTCAGGAACGCTCGATAGAAAATTTGGTACTGAAAAACGGATTGAGCTAACCATGAAGGAGACCAAGGACAAATACAAGGACCAAACCCTATATTCAAAGAATCCAGGAAATTCTGGATCCGATGAAATCTTTAGAGAATATCCTACTCCGAAGTCATGTTAAAATCTTGCGAAAAATTTTTCTTCATCAACCTTCGAACTTAGAAATTCCCAAAATATCATCATAAATATCTTCGATATTTCTGAGGATATTTTCATAAATATTCTTGTCCTAAATTATCTACCTCTTCGTGTTTTTTGTATTTTATTATATTGTAAACTTCTGTAAAATTTAAGTATATATTATGAATGAATTGTGGAGAAGTGTTGGGAATTGAAGCATGAGTTAGTATAATATAATGGCGCTTGGCCAACGTGATTATATTACAGTAAGTCATGCTGAGTTTCTAATGAAATGTGATGATGGTTCACAGTAGATCATGTAGTGACCCGAACTTTTCCATATTTTTATATATTAAATGAAATTGATATTTACATGATTAAATGTTTCCAACATGTTAAGCAATCAAACTTGTTAAGACTTGATTAATTGAAATAGGTTTCATATAGACAATTGACCACCCAAGTTGACTGGCGATTCACGAACGTTAAAACTTGTAAAAACTATATGATGACATATATATATATATATATATATATATATATATATATATATATATATATATATAGTTAATATGATATTATGATAAGTAAACATATCATTAAGTATATTAACAATGAACTACATATGTAAAAACAAGACTACTAACTTAATGATTTTGAAACGAGACATATATGTAACGATTATCGTTGTAACGACATTTAATGTATATATATCATATTAAGATATATTAATACATCATGATATCATGATAATGTAATAATTTAACATCTCATTTGATTTAATAAACAATGGGTTAACAACATTTAACAAGATCGTTAACCTAAAGGTTTCAAAACAACACTTACATGTAACGACTAACGATGACTTAACGACTCAGTTAAAATGTATATACATGTAGTGTTTTAATATGTATTCATACACTTTTGAAAGAATTCAAGACACTTATCAAAATACTTCTTCTTAACAAAAATGCTTACAATTACAACCTCGTTCAGTTTCATCAACAATTCTACTCGTATGCACCCGTATTCGTACTCGTACAATACACAGCTTTTAGATGTATGTACTATTGGTATATACACTCCAATGATCAGCTCTTAGCAGCCCATGTGAGTCACCTAACACATGTGGGAACCATTATTTGGCAACTAGCATGAAATATCTCATAAAATTACAAAAATATGAGTAATCATTCATGACTTATTTACATGTAAACAAAATTACACATCTTTTATATCTAATCCATATACCAACTACCAAAAACACCTACAAACACTTTCATTCTTCAATTTTCTTCATCTAATTAATCTCTCTCAAGTTCTATCTTCAAGTTCTAAGTGTTCTTCATAAATTCTACAAGTTCTAGTTTCATAAAATCAAGAATACTTTCAAGTTTGCTAGCTTACTTCCAATCTTGTAGAGTGATCATCCAACCTCAAGAAATCTTTATTATTTACAGTAAGATATCTTTATAATACAAGGTAATACTCATATTCAAACTTTGATTCAATTTCTATGACTATAACAATCTTATTTCGAGTGGAAATCTTACTTGAACTTGTTTTCGTGTCATGATTCTGCTTCAAGAACTTTCAAGCCATCCAAGGATCCTTTGAAGCTAGATCCATTTTTCTCATTTCCAGTAGCTTTATCCTGAAAACTTGAGGTAGTAATGATGTTCATAACATCATTCGATTCATACATATAAAGCTATCTTATTCGAAGGTTTGAACTTGTAATCACTAGAACTTAGTTTAGTTAATTCTAAACTTGTTCGCAAATAAAAGTTAATCCTTCTAACTTGACTTTTAAAATCAACTAAACACATGTTATTTATCTATATGATATGCTAACTTAATGATTTAAAACCTAGAAACACGAAGAACACTGTAAAACCGGACATACGCCGTCGTAGTAACACCGCGGGCTGTTTTGGGTTAGTTAATTAAAAACTATGATAAACTTTGATTTAAAAGTTGTTCTTCTGGGAAAATGATTTTTCTTATGAACATGAAACTATATCCAAAATTTATGGTTAAACTCAAAGTGGAAGTATGTTTTCTAAAATGGTCATCTAGACGTCGTTCTTTCGACTAAAATGAATACCTTTACAAAAACGACTTGTAACTTATATTTCCGACTATAAACCTATACTTTTTCTGTTTAGATTCATAAAATAGAGTTCAATATGAAACCATAGCAATTTGATTCACTCAAAACGGATTTAAAATGAAGAAGTTATGGGTAAAACAAGATTGGATAATTTTTCTTGTTGTAGCAACGTGAAAATTGGTAACAAACCTATATTAATCATATCCTAGCTAATTTATATTGTATTATACATGTATTCTAATATATTATGTAATCTTGGGATACCATAGACACGTATGCAAATGTTTTGACATATCATATCGACCCATGTGTATATATTATTTGGAACAACCATAGACACTCTATATGCAGTAATGTGGGAGTTAGCTATATAGGGTTGAGGTTGATTCCAAAAATATATATACTTTGAGTTGTGATCTAGCCTGAGATGTGTATACACTGGGTCGTGGATTGATTCAAGATAATATATATCAATTTTTTTTTGTACATCTAACGTTGGACAACTAGTTGTAGGTTACTAACGAGGACAGCTGACTTAATAAACTTAAAATATCAAAATGTATTAAAAGTGTTGTAAATATATTTTGAACATACTTTGATATATATGTATATATTGTTATAGGTTCGTGAATCAACTAGTGGCCAAGTCTTACTTCCCGACGAAGTAAAAATCTGTGAAAGTGAGTTATAGTCCCACTTTTAAAATCTAATATTTTTGGGATGAGAATACATGCAGGTTTTATAAATGATTTACAAAATAGACACAAGTACGTGAAACTACATTCTATGGTTGAATTATCGAAATCGAATATGCCCCTTTTTATTAAGTCTGGTAATCTAAGAATTAGGGAACAGACACCCTAATTGACGCGAATCCTAAAGATAGATCTATTGGGCCTAACAAACCCCATCCAAAGTACCGGATGCTTTAGTACTTCAAAATTTATATCATATCCGAAGGGTGTCCCGGAATGATGGGGATATTCTTATATATGCATCTTGTTAATGTCGGTTACCAGGTGTTCACCATATGAATGATTTTTATCTCTATGTATGGGATGTGTATTGAAATATGAAATCTTGTGGTCTATTGTTACGATTTGATATATATAGGTTAAACCTATAACTCACCAACATTTTTGTTGACGTTTAAAGCATGTTTATTCTCAGGTGAATACTAAGAGCTTCTGCTGTTGCATACTAAAATAAGAACAAGATTTGGAGTCCATGTTTGTATGATATTGTGTAAAAACTACATTCAAGAAACTGATTTCGATGTAACATATTTGTATTGTAAACCATTATGTAATAGTCGTGTGTAAACAGGATATTTTAGATTATCATTATTTGATAATCTACATAAAGCTTTTTAAACCTTTATTTATGAAATAAAGGTTATGGTTTGTTTTAAAAATGAAAGCAGTCTTTGAAAAACATCTCATATAGAGGTCAAAACCTCGCAACGAAATCAATTAATATGGAACGTTTTTAATCAATAAGAACGTGACATTTCAGTTGGTATCCGAGCGTTGGTCTTAGAGAACCAGAAATTTGCATTAGTGTGTCTTATCGAGTTTGTTAGGATGCATTAGTGAGTCTGGACTTCGACCGTGTTTTCTTTAAAAATGATTGCTTAACATTTTTGTTGGAAACTATATATTATTAACATGTATATATTATGTGATATATTAATCTCTTAACATGTTTGATATTGTGTGATAGATGTCTACCTCTAGCACAAATCCCATTGACTCACCTAATAATAACGAAGAGTCGAATATATATTGGACTGATTCACAAGTTCTCGAAGAAGAACCGGAAGAAGAATTAGAACCGGAAAAAGAATCAGAACCGGAAGAGGAGGAACCGGAGGAGGAAATAGAACCGGTGGGGGAAATAATAAAACGGTTAAGTAAAAGAAAATCCTCAACCAACCGACCAAGGTTAATTATGGTCAATGGTGTTTCCGCCTAGGAAGCAAAATATTGGGAGGATTACCAATTCTCCGATGAATCGGATTCCGACGAGAATTCCGATGATGTTATAGAAATTACCCCAACTAAATTTAAAAAGGCAAAAGAAAATAATAAGGGAGAGGGCATAAAAATAGAGAAATCTAAATCCAACCCCGATGAACTTTATATGTATCGTCAATCCCCGAAGCCCTTAAGTTGTAACAATGACCCGGGAACCTCTAAACCACCAGGTTTTTCTAAACCGTTGTGGAAAATGACAGCTCGTATTAGGGGAACATCATATATCCCTAGAAACTTGGCAAAACGAACCAAAACCGAAGAAGAAGAAACGAGCGAGTCTGAATAAGATAGTTGTATTCGTGTGGTGTAATATATGTAATATAGTGTGCTTATGCTTTATGATATATGTAAAAATTGCTTGTATTAATAAGAATTTTTTTTATGAATCTAACTCTTGTCTATTTTACAGTATAAAAATACAAAATGGATAGACAACCCAATATTTTAAGAGACCTACCCGGAGACATGATTGATGAAATCTTGTCTAGAGTCGGTCAGAATTCTTCGGCACAACTATTTACGGCAAAATCAGTTTGTAAGACATTCGAAGAACGTTCCAAGAATGTCTTGGTTTATAAGAGACTTTCGTTTGAAAGATGGGGGATATCACATTGGGAAACCCACAAGTTACGATGTGTTTACTTTGACGCATATATTGCGGGGAACCCAAATGCTATTTTACGCAACGGGTTAAGAAATTATTTTGACTCAATGTATCCGAATATAGGACTTCATGATTTAGAAAAAGCGGCTAACATGCAACATAAAGAAGCATGCTATGCTTACGGGTTACAACTATTAAACAAAACGTTCCCACAAGTGACGGAGTCAGTAATTGGGGTAAGAAATGAGGTTTTTAGGTTATTACGAGACTGTTGGTCATTACGTAACCCTCGTCCCTTTGACGACGTTACAACACGATGTCTTATCAACGGCCATAACGGTTATGTTCCATAATACCAAGGATGGGAAGTAGTCCTAGTAAAACCTGAATGCATGACTTGTTTCTGGACGTATGAATTACGTGTCTTTATTGCCTTTGCTGAACGACTTGTTTACTAGCTAGAATTATCTTCACAACTATCTTGTATCAAAGTTATTGTGTGCTATATTACATGCTTTATGTAAAATAAGCGGTATTGTAAGTTTGTAAAATATTGTATAAAAGTTTGAACATGAAATATTATTATAATCAGTTTTTCATATAGAATTGTAGTAGTTGAATTGTATATTAGCTACTAAGTATGAACTTAACGGGTAGGTACTACCCGAATTTAAACTTATAAAACGCTAATATGAAGAAAAAGCTTTTATAAATGAGTTCATATTATGCTACGAAATACTATTAACTACTCTTAATATTCTGTATGATTAACTTGTTCCATTTGACTATTTTGAAGGAAATGGCACCGACTACTCGACACACCGTGAATATGAATGAAGAGGAATTCCGTACTTTTCTAGCTTCAAACATAGCCGCAGTACAGGCTGTGCTACATACCAACAATAACCTTGGATCTAGCAGTACAGGAAATCGTGTAGGATGCACCTACAAAGAATTCACTGCCTGCAAACCTTTGGAATTTGATGGAACCAAAGGACCGATCGGATTGAAACGGTGGACCGAGAAGGTCGAATCGTTGTTTGCCATAAGTAAGTGTACTGAAGAGGACAAAGTGAAGTACGCTACGCATACCTTCACAGGTACTGCGTTAACATTGTGGAATACCTATCTAGAGCAAGTGGGACAAGATGATGCTTACGCACTATCGTGGTCAGCATTCAAGCACTTGATGAACGAGAAGTACCGTCCCAAAACTGAGGTCAATAAGCTCAAGATAGAACTTAGAGGGTTACGAACCCAAGGATTTGATATTACCACGTACGAAAGACGATTCACAGAATTGTGCCTATTGTGTCCGAGAGAGTTCGAAGATGAGGAAGAGAAGATCGACGCATTTGTGAAAGGATTACCGGAAAGAATCCAAGAAGATATAAGTTCACACGAGGCCGCCTCCATACAACAGGCATGTAGAATGGCTCACAAACTAGTGAACCAGATTGAGGAAAGAATTAAAGAACAGGCGGCTGAAGAGGCCAATGTGAAGCAAGTCAAAAGAAAGTGGGAGGAAAACGGTGATAAGAATCACCAATACAATAGCAACAGCAATTACAACAATAATCGCAACAACTATCCCAACAATCGCAACATCAATCGCAACTACAACAAACGGCCCAACAACAACAACAACAACAACAACAATAATAGCAACTACAACAATCTTCCCAACAACAATAACAACCACAACAACAATAACAACAACAACAACAACAACAACAACAACAACAACAACAATCAGAAGCAGCTATGTCAAAGGTGTGAAAAGTATCACTCGGGGTTCTGCACCAAATTTTACAACAAGTGTAAAAGAAATGGTCATAGCGCGGCAAAGTGTGAGGTCTACGGACCAGGGGTTAACAGAACGAAAGGAACAAATGGTGTCGGAACGAGTAATGGTGGAGCAAGTAGTGTCGGAGCAAGTTATGCCAATGTAGTTTGTTATAAATGTGGAAAACCGGGCCACATTATTAGAAATTGCCCGAACCAGGAGAACACGAATGGACAAGGCCGTGGAAGAGTTTTCAATATTAATGCGGCAGAGGCACAGGAAGACCCGGAGCTTGTTACGGGTACATTTCTTATTGACAATAAATCTGCTTACGTTTTATTTGATTCGGGTGCGGATAGAAGCTATATGAGTAGAGATTTTTGTGCTAAATTAAGTTGTCCATTGACGCTGTTGGATAGTAAATATTTACTCGAATTAGCAAACGGTAAATTAATTTCAGCAGATTATATATGCCGGAATCGAGAAATTAAACTGGGTAGCGAAATATTTAAGATTGATTTGATACCCGTAGAGTTAGGGAGTTTTGATGTACTAGTTGGCATGGACTGGCTGAAGAAGGTGAAAGTAGAGATCGTATGTTATAAAAATGCAATTCGCATTGTACGAGAAGAAGGAGAACCCTTAATGGTGTACGGAGAAAAGGGCAACACGAAGCTACATCTTATTAGTAATTTGAAGGCACAAAAACTAATAAGAAAAGGTTGCTATGCTGTTCTAGCACACGTCTAGAAAGTACAAACTGAAGAAAAGAGCATCAATGATGTTCCCGTCGCAAAAGAATTTCCCGATGTATTTCCGAAAGAATTACCGGGACTACCTCCACATCGATCTGTTGAATTTCAAATTGATCTTGTACCAGGAGCTGCACCAATAGCTCGTGCTCCTTATAGACTCACACCCAGCGAAATGAAAGAACTGCAAAGCCAACTACAAGAACTATTAGAATGTGGTTTCATTCGACCAAGCACATCACCATGGGGAGCTCCTGTTTTGTTTTTCAAGAAGAAGGATGGTACATTTAGGTTGTGTATTGACTACAGAGAGTTGAACAAACTTACCATCAAAAATCGTTATCCACTGCCGAGAATTGACGACTTATTTGATCAACTACAAGGCTCGTCGGTTTATTCGAAGATCGATTTACATTCTGGATATCATCAAATGCGAGTAAAGGAGGATGATATTCTAAAAACTGCGTTTAGGACGCGTTATGGTCATTACGAGTTTATGGTTATGCCGTTTGGATTGACTAATGCACCAGCTGTGTTCATGGACCTTATGAACCGAGTGTGTGGGCCATATCTTGACAAGTTTGTCATTATTTTCATCGATGACATACTTATTTACTCAAAGAATGATCAAGAGCACGAAGAACATTTGAGAAAAGTGCTAGAAGTATTGAGGAAAGAAAAACTGTATGCTAAGTTTTCAAAGTGTGCATTTTGGTTGGAAGAAGTTCAATTCCTCGGTCACATAGTGAACAAAGAAGGTATCCAGGTGGACCCGGCAAAGATCGAAACCGTTGAAAAGTGGGAAACCCCAAAAACTCCGAAGCATATACGTCAATTTTTAGGATTGGCTGGTTACTACAGAAGATTCATCCAAGATTTCTCCAAAATAGCAAAACCCTTGACTGCATTAACGCATAAAGGGAAGAAATTTGAATGGAAGGATGAACAAGAGAAGGCGTTTCAATTATTGAAGAAAAAGCTAACTACGGTACCTATATTGTCATTGCCTGAAGGGAATGATGATTTTGTGATTTATTGTGACGCATCAAAGCAAGGTCTCGGTTGTGTATTAATGCAATGGACGAAGGTGATTGCTTATGCGTCTAGACAATTGAAGATTCACGAGCAAAATTATACGACGCATGATTTGGAATTAGGCGCGGTTGTTTTTGCATTAAAGACTTGGAGGCACTACTTATATGGGGTCAAAAGTATTATATATACCGACCACAAAAGTCTTCAACACATATTTAATCAGAAACAACTGAATATGAGGCAGCATAGGTGGATTGAATTGTTGAATGATTACGACTTTGAGATTCGTTACCACCCGGGGAAGACAAATGTGGTAGCCGACGTCTTGAGCAGAAAGGACAGAGAACCCATTCGAGTAAAATCTATGAATATAATGATTCACACTAACCTTACTACTCAAATAAAGGGGGCGGAACAAGAAGTTTTAAAAGAGAGAAATTTAAAGGATGAAATACCCAAAGGATCGGAGAAGCATCTTAATATTCGGGAAGACGGAACCCGGTATAGGGCTGAAAGAATTTGGGTACCAAAATTTGGAGATATGAGAGAAATGGTACTTAGAGAAGCTCATAAAACCAGATACTCAATACATCCTGGAACGGGGAAGATGTACAAGGATCTTAAGAAACATTTTTGGTGGCCAGGTATGAAAGCTGATATTGCTAAATATGTAGGAGAATGTTTGATGTGTTCTAAGGTCAAAGCTGAACATCAAAAACCATCAGGTCTACTACAACAACCTGAAATCCCGGAATGGAAATGGGAAAACATTACCATGGATTTCATTACTAAATTGCCAAGGACTGCAAGTGGTTATGATACTATTTGAGTAATAGTTGATCGTCTCACCAAGTCAGCATACTTTCTGCCAATAAGAGAAGATGACAAGATGGAGAAGTTAGCACGACTGTATTTGAAGGAAGTCGTCTCCAGACATGGAATACCAATCTCTATTATCTTTGATAGGGATGGCAGATTTATTTCAAGATTCTGGCAAATATTACAGCAAGCATTAGGAACTCGTCTAGACATGAGTACTGCCTATCATCCACAAACTGATGGGCAGAGTGAAAGGATGATACAAATGCTTGAAGACATGCTACGATCATGTGTTATTGATTTCGGAAACAGTTGGGATCGACATCTACCGTTAGCAGAATTTTCCTACAACAACAGCTATTATTCAAGCATTGAGATGGCGCCGTTTGAAGCACTTTATGGTAGAAAGTGCAGTTCTCCGATTTGTTGGAGTGAAGTGGGGGATAGACAGATTACGGGTCCGGAGATAATACAAGAAACTACCGAGAAGATCATCCAAATTCAACAACGGTTGAAAACCGCCCAAAGTCGACAAAAGAGCTACGCCGACATTAAAAGAAAAGACATAGAATTTGAAATTGGAGAAATGGTCATGCTTAAGGTTGTACCTTGGAAAGGTGTTGTTCGATTTGGTAAACGGGGGAAATTAAATCCAAGGTATATTGGACCATTTAAGATTATTGATCGTGTCGGATCAGTAGCTTACCGACTTGAGTTACCTCAACAACTTGCGAATGTACATAACACTTTCCACGTCTCGAATTTGAAGAAATGTTTTGCTAAAGAAGATCTCACTATTCTGTTGGACGAAATCCAAATCAATGAAAAACTTCAATTCATTGAAGAACCCGTCGAAATAATGGATCGTGAGGTTAAGAGACTTAAGCAAAACAAGATACCGATTGTTAAGGTTCGATGGAATGCTCGTAGAGGACCCGAGTTCACCTGGGAGCATGAAGATCAGATGAAGAAGAAATACCCGCATCTATTTCCAGAAGATTCGTCAACACCTTCAACAGCTTAAAATTTCGGGACGAAATTTATTTAACGGTTAGATACTGTAGTGACCCGAACTTTTCCATGTTTATATATATTAATTGAGATTGATATTTACATGACTAAATGTTTCCAACGTGTTAAGCAATCAAACTTATTAAGACTTGATTAATTGAAATAGGTTTCATATAGACAATTGACCACCCAAGTTGACCGGCGATTCACGAACGTTAAAACTTGTAAAAACTATATGATGACATATATATGGATATATATATATATATATATATATATAGTTAACATGATATTATGATAAGTAAACATATCATTAAGTATATTAACAATGAACTACATATGTAAAAACAAGACTACTAACTTAATGATTTTGAAACGAGACATATATGTAACGATTATCGTTGTAACGACATTTAATGTATATATATCATATTAAGATATATTAATACATCATGATATCATGATAATGTAATAATTTAACATCTCATTTGATTTAATAAACAATGGGTTAACAACATTTAACAAGATCGTTAACCTAAAGGTTTCAAAACAACACTTACATGTAACGACTAACGATGACTTAACGACTCAGTTAAAATGTATATACATGTAGTATTTTAATATGTATTCATACACTTTTTAAAGACTTCAAGACACTTATCAAAATACTTCTACTTAACAAAAATGCTTACAATTACATCCTCGTTCAGTTTCATCAACAATTCTACTCGTATGCACCCGTATTCGTACTCGTACAATACACAGCTTTTAGATGTATGTACTATTGGTATATACACTCCAATTATCAGCTTTTAGCAGCCCATATGAGTCACCTAACACATGTGGGAACCATCATTTGGCAACTAGCATGAAATATCTCATAAAATTACAAAAATATGAGTAATCATTCATGACTTATTTATATGTAAACAAAATTACACATCCTTTATATCTAATCCATATACCAACGACCAAAAACACCTACAAACACTTTCATTCTTCAATTTTCTTCATCTAATTAATCTCTGTCAAGTTCTATCTTCAAGTTCTAAGTGTTCTTCATAAATTCTACAAGTTCTAGTTTCATAAAATCAAGAATACTTCCTAGTTTGCTAGCTTACTTCCAATCTTGTAGAGTGATCATCCAACCTCAAGAAATCTTTATTATTTATAGTAAGTTATCTTTCTAATACATGGTAATACTCATATTCAAACTTTGATTCAATTTCTATAACTACAACAATCTTATTTCGAGTGGAAATCTTACTTGAACTTGTTTTCGTGTCATGATTCTGCTTCAAGAATTTTCAAGCCATCCAAGGATCCTTTGAAGCTAGATCCATTTTTCTCATTTCTAGTAGCTTTATCCAGAAAACTTGAGGTAGTAATGATATTCATAACATCATTCGATTCATACATATAAAGCTATCTTATTCGAAGGTTTAAACTTGTAATCACTAGAACATAGTTTAGTTAATTCTAAACTTGTTCGCAAATAAAAGTTAATCCTTCTAACTTGACTTTTAAAATCAACTAAACACATGTTCTATATCTATATGATATGCTAACTTAATGATTTAAAACCTGGAAACACGTAGAACACTTTAAAACTGGACATACGCCGTCGTAGTAACACCGCGGGCTGTTCTGGGTTAGTTAATTAAAAACTATTATAAACTTTGATTTAAAAGTTGTTCTGCTGGGAAAATGATTTTTCTTATGAACATGAAACTATATCCAAAATTCATGGTTAAACTCAAAGTGGAAGTATGTTTTCTAAAATGGTCATCTAGACGTCGTTCTTTCGACTGAAATGACTACCTTTACAAAAACGACTTGTAACTTATATTTCCCACTATAAACCTATACATTTTCTGTTTAGATTCATAAAATAGAGTTCAATATAAAACCATAGCAATTTGATTCACTCAAAACGGATTTAAAATGAAGAAGTTATGGGTAAAACAAGATTGGATAATTTTTCTTGTTATAGCAACGTGAAAATTGGTAACAAATCTATATTAATCATATCCTAGCTAACTTATATTATATTATATATGTATTCTAATATATTATGTAATCTTGGGATACCATAGACACGTATGCAAATGTTTTGACATATCATATCGACCCATGTGTATATATTATTTGGAACAACCATAGACACTCTATATGCAGTATTGTGGGAGTTAGCTATACAGGGTTGAGGTTGATTCCAAAAATATATATACTTTGAGTTGTGATCTAGCCTGAGACGTGTATACACTGGGTCGTGGATTAATTCAAGATAATATATATCAATTTTTTTCTGTACATCTAACGTTGGACAACTAGTTGTAGGTTACTAATGAGGACAGCTGACTTAATAAACTTAAAACATCAAAATGTATTAAAAGTGTTGTAAATATATTTTGAATATACTTTGATATATATGTACATATTTGTTATAGGTTTGTGAATCAACCAGTGGCCAAGTCTTACTTCCCGATTAAGTAAAAATCTGTGAAAGTGAGTTATAGTCCCACTTTTAAAATCTAATATTTTTGGGATGAGAATACATGCAGGTTTTATAAATGATTTACAAAATAGACACAAGTACGTGAAACTACATTCTATGGTTGAATTATCGAAATCGAATATGCCCCTTTTTATTAAGTCTGGTAATCTAAGAATTAGGGAACAGACACCTTAATTGACGCGAATCCTAAAGATAGATCTATTGGGCCTAACAAACCTCATCCAAAGTACCGGATGCTTTAGTACTTCGAAATTTGTATCATATCCGAAGGGTGTCCCGAAATGATGGGGATATTCTTATATATGCATCTTGTTAATGTCGGTTACCAGGTGTTCACCATATGAATAATTTTTATCTCTATGTATGGGATGTATATTGAAATATGAAATATTGTGGTCTATTATTACGATTTGATATATATAGGTTAAACCTACAACTCACCAACATTTTTGTTGACGTTTAAAGCATGTTTATTCTCAGGTGAATATTAAGAGCTTCCGCTGTTGCATACTAAAATAAGGACAAGATTTGGAGTCCATGTTTGTATGATATTATGTAAAAACTGCATTCAAGAAACATATGTCGATGTAATATATTTCTATTGTAAACCATTATGTAATGGTCGTGTGTAAACAGTATATTTTAGATTATCATTATTTGATAATCTACGTAATGCTTTTGAAACCTTTATTGATAAAATAAAGGTTATGGTTGTTTTAAAAATGAATGCAGTCTTTGAAAAACGTCTCATATAGAGGTCAAAACCTCGCAATGAAATCAATTAATATGGAACGTTTATAATCAATATGAACGGGACATTTCAGATCATACCATCATCATGTGTCATGTTACATAACTCCTTCATTCTGCTTAACTTCTAAACATATCAAGATAATATATTCTTGATAGTTCTATTCTCAGTAATTCTGGTAATTTAACAAATCAAATCATGCTATTACCTTTCCTTTCTGTTTAATGTATTATGATCATTCGAAACTTCATACTTACAAATTCTGGACTATTATTCGCTTGACTTGAAGTCGGGAAGAGAAAACAAAAGCATGAAACTTCTAAATATAAGGGAATATATAAAGCCCAACAACAACACAGGAATTACAAATCATGTATATCAATGCGTATAGCAATATAAAGACAAGGGAGAATGAAAAATACTATAACCCCAAGGTAATAGTAGAAGAAAGCAGATTCCTCCGGTGGAAGTTGGAAAAGGAGAATGATTGTTGCAAAAGTAAGGATAAGGACAAGAATCAGAACTGGATTAAGCATTTTCACAATCTTTTGGATGTATGAACTAAGAAAGAAAGTATTGGAACGGTGAGAAAAATGGAACGAAAGAGCTTAATTTATATTGGAAATATCAGACAGAGTAATCGAGACAGATCACCGCATTTAATTATAGAAATCTAAACTTTCGCAGGAGAATCAAATCTTTTAGATTTCGAGGATTTTCCTTAAATTCCTTGAATTCCGGAATTCAACCCTTTACGTCAAAAGCTATGACGCACCATATTTTCTAAATTCAACCCTGACTCTGTCAAAAGTTAAGATGAATCTTTAATTTCCTATTTCACTCTTTGGCGATAGCTTCATTCGTACTCTTCAAATAATCGAATTATTTTTATCCATATTACTCAATGATGATAAAACTCTATTTATCAGCTCATATTCGTCAGGAAAACATATTTATTGTTAGCTATGACGACCTCACTCAAATTTCGGGACGAAATTTCTTTAACGGGTAGGTACTGTGATGACCCGGGAATTTCTGACCAAATTTAAACTTGAATCTTATATGGTTTCGACACGATAAGCAAAGTCTGTAATGTTGAAGTCTCAAAAACTTGGAACTATGTTCATGTATACATTTGACATTTCACTATTCTCGATGATTCACGAACGATGGTGTATACATAAATATGTAAATATATATGTATAACTAAATTCTATATACATATAATCTTATATATATATATATATATATATATATATATATATATATGATTAATAAATATAAAGGATTCAATGATTTATACAAATGGTATATAGGATATAATAAATGAAAATATAGTAAGTTAATTAACAAATGAATATAATTGTTATATTAATATTATTATCATCACTAGTAATAATATTATTAATATTAATAAAATTTTATTATTATTGTAATGAATAAATACTAAATATCATAATTAGTGGTAAAAATTACAAATTTTAGTTATTATTAATGAATATTTATTATTATTATTATCCTTATCAATATTAGTATTATTAATATCATTACAATTATTATTATTATTATTATCATACTTAGATTTATAACTATTAAAAACATTATTAAAATTATTATTTTTATTATTAGTATTATTAATTGTATTGTTATATGATACTTGTAAACTATAAAAATTCAAGAATTAGTGATATATATATATATATATATATATATATATATATATATATATATATATATATATATATATATATATATATATATATATATATATATATATATATATATATATATATATATATATAATACATATACATATATATAAAAAATAATACAGATATTTATATCTAGATATATATTTTCAGATATATAAACACAGTTTATATAAATACATATAGATAATTATGTATTCAGTTTCAAGTCGCGATCATTCTGTGTTTAATCTTATTTGTTGTCTCTAAATCGTACAAGATCAAATTTCAATCTTCCGAATCAAACAAAAGTTGTTGAAGGTCGACTTCACCTTTAATTATTTGCTTCTGACAGAATAGGTTCTAGTCGACCAATCAAGCTATACAACAAACGTTCATAGAGTCAATTAAGCTTTAATAATACCACTTAACCTCTTTATAACCTTCTGATAGCATAATTCGATGGAGAACATAGAAAATTCAAATCCAATTTTACAAGAAATAGCCGTCTGCCCTGTTTGCTTTCATTTTTCCACAAACTCGATTTTCTAACAAATTTTAAAAATCTAATAATGCAGTTTTGTTAGGAATGTTTCATTCAAACTGTATGTGAAATCTTAGATTCCAATTCGCGTTATTGATTGAGAATTTTCAAGTCAAATTTAGAAGTCAAAAGGTTAATCAACGTGTTCATCTTGAAATTCAAAAGTGTTTTGAAGTTTTGAGTTAAATTGAGGATTCAGATAGATTCTAGGACTCGTTTACAACTTCTTTCATGTTATAAATTTTATTTAAAACAAACTAGAATTTAAGATTCGGATTTGGGTTCATAAACGTTAATTTTTTTTACAGCGATTTAAATTAAATTTTTGTTTCTGTTGATGGAGTTTAGAACCCATTAAATAATTCTATTTAGGTTAGTAATTCGAAGATTAAATAAAATGTTTTTAGTAAAGATTGATTGCCTCTGGTCGTTTTTCTTATGTTGAAGATAGAGGGAATTAGGGATAAATAAGAGCATGGGTTAAAAATAAACGGTTCCATAATTATTCAGAAATAAAGAAATGGAGGAATGGTTGTGGGTGTGATCGGGTGTGACGATTGCTCCAAATCCATATGGACGAACACGTCATTCATCGATTTCATTGCGAGGTATTTGACCTCTATATGATACGTTTTGTAAACATTGCATTCTTTTGAAAAGGCACACCATAAATGAATATTTAAATCAAAGGTTTTCGACATCTGATGATATCTACATATAGACAATCACCGTAAATAATAGTTTACAATAGTACTTTCGTTGACAATGCCGTCAAAATAAGATACATGGTGATGATTTGGTGAATGCAACGTTTCCTTGAAAAATATGCCATGTAAGACTCCATGCACATAGCTTGTCTAACATATAACCAAACAGCGGAAGACTTCTAGGGAACCTGAGAATAAACATGCTAACAAGTGTCAACGCAAAGGTTGGTGAGTTCATAGTTTTAATGTTTTGCATAATCTGTACATAAAGGTGGATCACAAGATTTCAGTTGTTTCATCCAGAAACGTTTATCAAAATATTCTACGAAATTGAGCACCCTGGTAACTAAACTTAACGTATATATAATTTATACCCTTTGTATAATCATCTTAATAATACACGCAACCAACGTGTACGCTTCTCAAATAGCATACGTCCATTAAAAGGCTAGTGCTCTAGCTCGGATGGGGATATCAAGCCCTATGGATCCATATACTACTACTCGCGCCCACCAGTTCTTATAACCGGCAGTTACTAGTTACCAAAGCTAAGGGATTTTCGGTTCAAACTCAGTATAGAATTTAGTATGTACTTGTGTCCATTGTTTAAAATAAAGTGCATGTATTCTCAGTCCAAAAATATATATTGCAAAAGCATTTAAAAGGGGAGCAAATGAAACTCACCTTAGCAGCATATAAAGTCGTTCACCAAAATGTGACTGAAACTCGGAATGCAAAATTAACCGTAGATCTCAACCTAGAGAACATATGTTGGTCAATAAATGTCTATCAAGCTAGGTCTGGTCATAGTGTATCATAATCCTAATGTTCGAGATCGACATACAAAAGTTATCCAAAGTCATTTCAAAAAGTCAATTTTGACAATAGTTCAACAAAACGAGACGTACCTTATATAAGGATTCATTTACTCAGTTGGTAATACTCAAAAATCCAATTTATCAATCTTACAAACTTGTTGTTTAAATATTAATTGCAGATTCAAAAGCAATTCCAATTATCGTTAATCATAATTCAGTTGTCCATATCTTTTAATTCGTTCATCGAAATTACGCGATTCCTAAATGAAAAGTTATTGATTTTTCGCCAGCTTTCCAAAAACATGTGTATCATATACCTTTTACCAGTAATATATGTATTTAATTCGTGATTCATTATAAACTGTTTAACGACAAAATTTAGCACACACGTATGTATAAATATATATACTCGAGCACTAGACATAGATACACAATTAATATATAAAAGATAAAATATGAGTGCTTACGTATCAATATTGAGATTCAATATTGTAGGAAAGTACGTAGATGTAACGGAGATGATAAATACTAGGTTTGATTCATAAATATACCCCCGAACATTACCCATAATTTTCTTAGCTCTATCCCACTTGAAAACCCATTTTGAAAGTGACACGCTCAAGACCTCGTCGTAGTATTTTATGTATAATATTAATACTACTAATAATAATAAGATTATTAATAATTTTAATCTTAATAATAATAATAATAATAATAATAATAATAATAATAATAATAATAATAATAATAATAATAATAATAATAATAATAATATATAACATATATGTGTGTATCGAGAGATAGATAGATGATTACACTGGAACCAGAAGTTGAGCTTTTATAGCATGTCACCTGATTTCTCTGGCCATGCGATCGCATGGCTGTAGAGGGTTAATCTCATGCGATCGCATGGGATGCTTTTCCAGCCCATACTTGTTTGTTCACTAGTGTGTCGACATATTAATATAATACGTAAATCGAATTTAAAATTTTAAAAAGTCGTATTTATTAAATACTTCAGGGGTATTCTATGTATCTTATAATTAATAATTTCTATCATGTCGTTTTTATGTGAATAGTAAATGAATTAATTTAAATTCAACTATTTAAGCTATAAGTTGTACGTTGTGCTTTACAAATTGTACATTATTAATTTAACTTCGTTTCTTAAAAAAAATACAAAAATTATATCATAAAAATAAAATGACTTAATACGTAAAATTTTTAATTTGAAATAGCATCGTTTAATAGTAAATTTTTAATCATTTTGTATATAAATATTATTCGCATGATTCCGTATATATCGAAAACTCTTATATTTATTAAAATATGTATATAATACATGTTATGACGTTCGTGAATCATTGGACAAACAGGGTGGTCAACCGTTATATAAAAATCATTTTCAAAAGTTTTAAACTTGTCAAAATTCATTGCTTATCATGTCGAAAATATTGAATCATATAGAGAATTGGTTTAAATAAGTTGAAATTTTCCGGGTCATCACAGTACCTCCCCGTTAAAGAAACTTCGTCCCGAAATTTGAGTGAGGTCGTCATGGTTAACAATAAAAATGTTTTTATGACGAATATGAGTTGATAAATAGAATTTCTATCACCGTTGAATAATATGGATAAAACAATCCAATTACTCGAAGCGTATGAGGGAAGTTATCATAAAAGAGTGAAAAGAAGAATAGAGATGCGTCTTATCTCTTGACGTAGTAACGATTGATTTCCGGAATAGAAAATCTTCGTAATCTAAATAAGATTTGATTCTTCAGAATTTGCGGAAATTAAGATTTTCTTTGATTAAATGCGTAATCTGCCTCGATTGCTATGTATGATATTTCACTATAAATTAACCTCTTCCGTTTCATTTATTTTCACCACTCCTATAATCTTCTTCCTTATTTAATACTTCTTAATAAATTGTGTAAATGCTTCATCCAGTTCTGATTCTTGATATACTCCTAACTTTCATATCTATCATTCTTCTTTTTCATCTGTCGCTGGAGGAATCTATTCACTTTTACTATACTCTTGGCTTTATAGTGTTTTTAGTTCTCCCGTGTCTTTACGTTGCAATACTTATTGATATTCATGGTTTGTAATTTATGTGTTTTTATCGGGCTTTATATTCTCCGTTATATTTCGAAGCTTCATGCTTTCGTTCTCTCTCCCCAACTTTAAGTCAAGCGAATAATGGTCCAGAATTCGTAGTTATACATTTCGGAATGAACATAGTTAATGTTCTAAGAAAGAAATTGTAATGACACGATCTTGATTTGTCAAATTACCAGAATATCTGAAAAAGACTGAATCATCAAGAAAAATATTTTCTTGATATGTTTAGAGGTTAAATAGAATGAAAGAGTTATGTAACATGGTTCATGATGAGGGTGGGATCTGTGAACCTTTATCACGTTCCATTAGAAACTCAGCATGACTTACTGTAATATAATCACGTTGATCAAGTGTCATTATATTATACTAACTCATGCTTCAGCTCCCAACACCACTTCCAAAATATTCATATTTTAAACTTGAAAGTTTCAGAATTTAGAAACTAAAATAGTTTCTTTTATGATGTAACACAGATATCGCAAGGAGAAAATTGATTTCCGATAAGAATGATTATGGAATTATCTCCAGAAATATCGAGGATATGAAAGATACGATGATATCTTAGAATTTCTAATATCAGAGGATGATGCGAAAAATCTGTCTGTGAAGGTTTAGAATGAGGAGTAAGGTGTTTGCTAACGACTTTAGCAGACACTGATTCATTTGGATCCATTGAAGGTAGATTTCATCCTTGTGAATTGTCCACAGCCTCCTTCATGGTTTTCTCAATCCATTTTCCAGTTTCAAACCTTCTCTTTTTCTCAGCTTTACCACCATACTATTCTTTATCATCAAATTTTTGACTGTTAAGGTCGTTTACAGTTTTTGCTGCTTCATCAGCATTGTTCCAATTTCAAAGAACTAGTTCATAGTTTGGGATGTTTTTCAGAAACTTCACATTCGGAGTAAATAAGTCTAGGAGATAGACATTATATGTTTATATATAACTATTGGCGTAGAATTGCTGCGAAATTTGAAATACTGATTGCTAATTCCCGGTAGTTGGTATGGCAATTACCGTTACAAGACGTGGATGAGTACATGATAGAGTTTCAATGAACAATTATAATGGGTTTTTTTTCGGAGAGACTTTAAGTCACAGATTAATGAATTTGCTGGTACATTTACTGTTAATGTCATGGAACATGAAAGGTTCCCCAGTAACAAGAACGTATATGTCAAGGTTATAATAAGGTTAATCTGAAAAGTCGAAGTTGACTGGTTGAAAGTGTGGTAAAACTGAATACTTTGAAAAGGGATTGCAATATTATTTTCAGTAATAACAATGCTAAAGGATCTTTCACATTTTTGAAGTCACAGTATAGCTTTGAAAAATGTAGAGATCTAAGAATGATGTCACCCGTTAAATCTTAACTTGGATTCTGATCCGTCAATATCAGAATATGTAATTAAATTTGTATGAAAACGATTGTATATCGTTGTGAGCATTGTTAATAATTTTTGAATCAAAGTTGAAGAATGTACAGTGTAACATATTAATTGCGAACTTATATATTTCCCGGGTATTACCTACCCGTTAAAGATTTCACAATTAATACTTTGTACAAAAGAATTTTTATTACCGTTTTTATGTAAATATGTGTATGTATATTTTCTTCAGATGTAACACAGATTTAATGAGTTAATATCATATTAAGCTCATTTAATTTTCGGCTTGACTTAGAAATGATTAATCTCTAAAACATTAAAGATTACATAATCTTTGCGGAGTATTTCGCTAATGTAATCGATACTTCATTATTTATTCTTATTTCTCGGTGAAGGATGTTGATGCTCATGGAATTTTTGTGAACCTTACAAGGCACAGATGATGTTTTCTGGAAAGTTTCGAGTACATCGAAAATGAAAAGGTAAAATCAATTATGTAATTGAATAATACACTTGGTTTATTAGGAAATGGAATTCATTGAGTTGAAACAGAGATTGTAGTTAACGAAGGTTAAGTTGTTAATGAAGGATGTACATCATAGCATATTAGTAATATGAACTTAACCGATTAGTTAAGTTCCATACATAATAGCTTAGTGCAGAAAGATTTATTATGGTTTAAAAATTTATATATATAAGATATACACATAAATTCTTCAGAGGGAATGAGTTAATATTTCATAACTCGTTGATACTATATAAGCGTTATTGATTCATAATGATGTCCACGGTGCTTTCTTGAACTGGCGGAGCTTGTGATGTTAGAGGCGATGTTGACAGCACTGAGTGTGCTGGTGAGGCTAAGGGTACTGTTGATGCCAGTGATGCTGCCGGTGCTTGTAATCTTTGAACCATATTCTCCAAAACCACTACCCGAGCGCGAAGCTCGTTGACTTCCTCTACTACACCGGGATGATTGGCGGTTCGGACAAGCGGATGAATAAGATCCAGAATTTGAGATAGTATATTATCGTGACGAGATACTCTGGAAATGAGAGAGAAAATGGTATTACGAACACGTTCGCCGATAAGTGCTTCAGGTTCTTCGCCAAGAGGGCAATGTGGTGGATGGAAGGGATCACCTTATTCTTGTCTCCAATGATTAAGTAGACTACGAACCCATCCCCAATTCATTAAGAATAGGTGATGGCTAATTGGTTGATCCATTCCGGTTACACTTTCTTCAGAGTTCAGGTGAATATCCATATCGAAATAGCTGTCGGAATTTAAGGAATTTGAACTAGATACCGGATCCATCTTGTATAATTAGATAGATGATTTTTGATATGAAATAGATTATAGAATTTAGATTGGTACTCTTCAATACATAATTTACATATGTATATATAATACCAAAATTCCGTAAATTACGGAGAAATTTTCGGAAAATGGCAGTCAAAGTTTACTATAATAGATATGCCAAGATATGAATTTTGTCTATACACTATCTATGCAATCAATGCAATAAGACGCGTTTAGACTTAAGATGATAGACAGGTAATTTCTGAAAAGAAATGATAAGCAAAACTTTTGACATGCAGACACAGTCGAAGTCCAGACTTACTAATGCATCCTAACAACTATCAGTTAGACACACTTATGTAAGACCTGGTTCACTAGGACCAACTTTCTGATACCAAATGTGACGATCGCTCCAATTCCATATGGACGAACACGTCATTCATCGATTTCATTGCGAGGTATTTGACCTCTATATGATACGTTTAGTAAACATTGCATTCTTTTGAAAAGGCACACCATAAATGAATATTTAAATCAAAGGTTTTCGACATCTGATGATATCTACATATAGACAATCACCGTAAATAATAGTTTACAATAGTACTTCCGTTGACAATGCAGTCAAAATAAGATACATGGTGATGATTTGGTGAATGCGACGTTTCCTTGAAATATATGTCATGTAAGACTCCATGCACATAGCTTGTCTAACATATAAGCAAACAGCGAAAGACTTCTAGGGAACCTGAGAATAAACATGCTAACAAGTGTCAACACAAAGGTTGGTGAGTTCATAGTTTTAATGTGTTGCATAATCTGTACATAAAGGTGGATCACAAGATTTCAGTTGTTTCATCCAGAAACGTTTATCAAAATATTCTACGAAATTGAGCACCCTGGTAACTAAACTTAACGTATATATAATTTATACCCTTTGTATAATCATCTTAATAATACACGCAACCAACGTGTACGCTTCTCAAATAGCATACGTCTGTTAAAAGGCTAGTGCTCTAGCTCGAACGGGGATATCAAGCCCTATGGATCCATATACTACTACTCGCGCCCACCAGTTCTTATAACCGGCAGTTACTAGTTACCAAAGCTAAGTGATTTTCGGTTTAAACTCAGTATAGAATTTAGTATGTACTTGTGTCCATTGTTTAAAATAAAGTGCATGTATTCTCAGCCCAAAAATATATATTGCAAAAGCATTTAAAAAGAGAGCAAATGAAACTCACCTTAGCAGCATATAAAGTCGTTCACCAAAATGTGACTGAAACTCGGAATGCAAAATTAACCGTAGATCTCAACCTAGAGAACATATGTTGGTCAATAAATGTCTATCAAGCTAGGTTTGGTCATAGTGTATCATAATCCTAATGCTCGAGATCGACATACAAAAGTTATCCAAAGTCATTTCAAAAAGTCAATTTTGACAATAGTTCAACAAAACGAGACGTACCTTATATAAGGATTCATTTACTTAGTTGGTAATACTCAAAAATCCAATTTATCAATCTTACAAACAAGTTGTTTAAATATTAATTGCAGATTCAAAAGCAATTCCAATTATCGTTAATCATAATTCAGTTGTCCATATCTTTTAATTCGTTCATCGAAATTACGCGATTCCTAAATGAAAAGTTATTGATTTTTCGCCAGCTTTCCAAAAACATGTATATCATATACCTTTTACCAGTAATATATGTATTTAATTCGTTATTCATTATAAACTGTTTAATGACAAAATTTAGCATACACGTATGTATAAATATATATACTCGAGCACTAGACATGGATACACAATTAATATATAAAAGATAAAATATGAGTGCTTACGTATCAATATTGAGATTCAATATTGTAGGAAAGTACGTAGATGTAACGGAGATGATAAATACTAGGTTTGATTCATAAATATACCCCCGAACATTACCCATAATTTCCTTAGCTCTATCCCACTTGAAAACCTATTTTGAAAGTGACACGCTCAAGACCTCGTCGTAGTATTTTATGTATAATATTAATACTACTACTAATAATAAGATTAATAATTATATTAATCTTAATAATAATAATAATAATAATAATAATAATAATAATAATAATAATAATAATAATAATAATAATAATAATAATAATAATAATAATAATAATAATAATAATATATAACATATATGTGTGTATCGAGAGATAGATAGATGATTACACTGGAACCAGAAGTTGAGCTTTTATAGCATGTCACCTGATTTCTCTGTCCATGCGATCGCATGGCTATAGAGGGTTAATCCCATGTGATCGCATGGGATGCTTTTCCAGCCCATACTTGTTTGTTCACTAGCATGTCGACATATTAATATAATACGTAAATCGAATTTAAAATTTTAAAAAGTCGTATTTATTAAATACTTCAGGGGTATTCTATGTAATTTATAATTAATAATTTCTATCATGTCGTTTTCATGTGAATAGTAAATGAATTAATTTAAATTCAACTATTTAAGCTACACGTTGTACGTTGTGCTTTACAAATTGTACATTATTAATTTAACTTCGTTTCTTAAAAAAAAATACAAAAATTATATCATAAAAATAAAATGACTTAATACGTAAAATTTTTAATTTGAAATAGCATCGTTTAATAGTAAATTTTTAATCATTTCATATATAAATATTATTCGCATGATTCCGTATATATCGAAAACTCTTATATTTATTAAAATATGTATATAATACATGTTATGACGTTCGTGAATCGTTGGACAAACAGGGTGGTCAACCGTTATATAAAAATCATTTTCAAAAGTTTTAAAACTTGTCAAAAATCATTGCTTATCATGTCGAAAATATTAAATCATATAGAGAATTGGTTTGAATAAGTCAAAATTTTCCGGGTCATCACATCGGGTATTCAAGAGGTCGCGGGTTCGAATCCCTCCAGTGGCGCATTTTTTTAAAAGCTTTCAACAAAGGTTGTAACCCTTCAATTATTATTAATAACTATTATTATTATTAATTTTTATTGTTATTTTTATTACTATGATTTTTATTAATATTATCATTATTAGTATTATAATCGTTATTATTAATATTATTATAAATTTTATCATTTTAAGTATTAGTATAATAAATTATTAGTATTATAAGTATTGTTACAAGTATCATAATTATTATTATTAATATCATAAATATAAGTATTATATCAATTATCATATATATTTTCTCGATTTCAGTTATGTATCTTAATAAATATACAAATGATATAGGTTCGTGAATCCGAGGCCAACACTGCATTGTTCAATATAGTCATATGTATTTTTACTACAAAATATATTAGGTGAGTTCATTTGCTCCCTTTTACTCATTACATTTTTGGGGCTGAGAATACATGCGCTGTTTTTACAACTGCTTTATTAAATGCTTTTGAAATATATTTTGAACTACGAATACATGAAATGCTTTTATAAATGTTTGATGAGATAGACACAAGAAAACCATTCCTTAAATGAATTATGTGGACATGATAATTGCCACCGTTGAATTATGTGGACATGATAATTGCCACCGTTGAATTATGTGGACATGATAATTGCCACCGTTGAATTATGTGGACATGATAATTGCCACCGTTGAATTATGTGGACATGATAATTGCCACCGTTGAATTATGTGGACATGATAATTGCTACCGTTGAATTATGTGGATATGATAATTGCCACCAGTTGATGTGAATGTTATATATCGAGAGAATGATTTTATACACAGGTTATGTGTATTTTATTTTGTGCACAAGATATGGGTACGGTTACTATGATTTATGAAAATGGTTTCGTACACGAGAAAGATGTACTGTATTTAAAAGATATAGCATGTAGATTACAGGTGGGTATAGGATTCGGGCCTATTTGTACCATGCAACATTTAAATCTTGTGGTCTATCAAAATGATGAATTTTATTGTTTTATAATAAACTTATGAACTCACCAACCTTTTGGTTGACACTTGAAAGCATGTTTATTCTCAGGTATGAAAGAAACCTTCCGCTGTGCATTTGCTCATTTTAAGGACATTACTTGGAGTCGATCATCGCTCTGGGATCAAATGTTGATGACTTCGTCCAGATGGATTAGGACGGGGCATTTCATTCACCTGAGAATAAACATGCTTTAAACGTCAACAAAAATGTTGGTGAGTTATAGGTTTAACCTATATATATCAAATTGTAACAATAGACCACAAGATTTCATATTTCAATACACATCCCATACATAGAGATAAAAATCATTCATATGGTGAACACCAGGTAACCGACATTAACAAGATGCATATATAAGAATATCCCCATCATTCCGAGACACCCTTCGGATATGATATAAATTTCGAAGTACTAAAGCATCCGGTACTTTGGATGAGGTTTGTTAGGCCCAATAGATCTATCTTTAGGATTCGCGTTAATTAGGGTGTCTGTTCCCTAATTCTTAGATTACCAGACTTAATAAAAAGGGGCATATTCGATTTCGATAATTCAACCATAGAATGTAGTTTCACGTACTTGTGTCTATTTTGTAAATCATTTATAAAACCTGCATGTATTCTCTGTAGTGACCCGGAAATTTCCGACCAAATTTAAACTTAATCTTAATTTGAAATCGACACGATAAGCAAAGTCTTTAATGTTGAGTCTCGAAAACTTTAGAACAGTTACATGAATGCATTTACCCTTCGACCATTCCCGACGATTCACGAACAAATATTTATAAATAGATATGTATATATATATGAATAAATATATTTATATAATAAATGTTATTAATTATTAGTATGAAATTATTGTTATAAATAAATATTAATGTTAATGTTAATATCATTATTATGAATATTATCATTTTAACATAATATATAGATATAAAAATACGATACATTTAATTTGTCATATTATGATTACTAATATTATTGTTATCATTATTAGTAACATTATTATTAGTAAAAATTATGATCTTAGTTATTATTAAGATTATTATTATCATTATTATTTTTATAATTATTATCATAGCTATCAATATTATTATTATTATAGAAACAAATACAATTTATTATTATCATTAATGTTATTATTATTATTTATAAATATTGTTATTTATATTATAATTAGTATTTTTATTTACAGTATTAAAAGTATTCTTATTATTAATTATTAATATTAAATATATATAAATATAAAAATCATACAGTTTCCAAATTTGTTGTGATTCGCTACGTGCTTTCTTAATGGATTGTTAGATTAAGCGTATCTGATTCAAATTCCAAAAGAAACCAAAATCTGTTGTAAGTCTCATTCGACTTTAATTTTTTTTTATTTTTTTATTTTTTTTTCTCTCCTGTACGAATTGATTTGTGTCGACCTAATATTAACTACAAAAGAAAGGGAATCAAATCTTACAGCTGTTGAAATCATTCACTACCTCATATGTATATTCAAATTCGTACCAATCAAATTCACAAAAAAAAAAAAAAAAAAACAAAGTCTTTTAGCAATCGTATTTAAACTTTGATTATTTAATCTTCCTCTTGTCCTTGTAGTCTGATTACAGAGAAGTCGACAGATTCGTACATGATATAATTAATCACCTCAGGAGTTAAACGAATCATTTTCCACTACCATTATCTTCCTTTCTTCTCTCTTAATCCTGTTTTCTTTTCAAAACACCAAGACTTGTTCATGGATTTGTGTCGCCAACACCTCCACTCTTATTGAACCGATGCAAACAATCACCACTCAACCCCGAATCCACCACCATCGACCTCCTACATTTCTTTCTTTTCCTATTTTTCTTTCGTGAAACAAAACACCACACACCTCCTTGATAACTTGAGCTGCTTTTAAATTCTCGAATTCAGTTCCTGTTATGATCAAACAAAAATCATGAACGATGAAGATTTTTGGTGCTATTGTACGATCACTTATATTTCTGTATCCATTCCTGTTTACAGCAAATATGAGGATGATTATAATATAATGAAGATAGCAATGATTTAATTGATGATGTTTGCATGCCTCACTTTCTTTTTATATTGGCCAACATTTTCATTACTTTTGATTACTTTTCCATCGTGGTAGGCCAAAAGGAGTTCTTTATTTAATTTTTTTTTTGGCCATAAGATTAGACTAGGAAAGGTGGTCGATTTCTTTATTATTTTGTTCTTGCTTTTGGTTATTTAACTTAAAGTCATACATGTGGACAATTCAAAACCATATGGGCCGACATATTGAGGAAGCATATGTCGATTAGTGAGGAATAATAACAATGACAGTGAGGTTAAATACAGATAATGAGGATTGTAATCATGAAAAGGTGATTAAAGTTAATAGAGATGATGATATGGCGGACCTAGTATCGTTCCTGTCGGTTAAAAGCAAAGAAAGAAAATAAGAACCGTAACCCTTTATGATGTTCTTGGGCTGCGGCGTTTCTATTAGAATTATGTAAAATGGGTTTAGTAAACTGCTGGTGGGTCGAAAGAATATGGGTCAGAACATAGAATGAGGATGGGATATATAATTATTATACATATGAGATGAAGAATGATGATGGTATAGTATAGAAAACGTTACAGTAGCATAGATTATATGAGGATGACTATAATCTATGATCATGGAAGATTAGGATGATGATGATGACACTTAGGATTAGGTCACAGTAGCGAGATACGAGGAACAAGGGGAAACAAAACCCTACTATGCGACTGTACGACTTCTGCTTGCTTTAAGGATTCAACCGAAATCCTTTCTATCTTTGTTAACGGGCTTAAAATCCAAATAAAACACATAAGTGGACTGATTTTGGTGTTGGATTTTTTTAATGTAAATGGGTTAGTAACTTGGGCTCCTTATCGGGTTAAATATTTTTGGGTAGCGAATTAATTCAGATAAATAGAATCAGATGAGTGGTTAAGGGTGATTGCGAGTAAGCGGGAGGTCGTGGGTTCGAGCCATGTCTGGGGCATTTTGTTTTTAAGAAAAGCTTTTGAGGTAGTTAAGTTTTATTATTATTATTATTATTATTATTATTATTATTATTATTATTATTATTATTATTATTATTATTATTATTATTATTATTATTATTATTATTATTATTATTATTATTATTTTTATTATTATTATTATTATTATTATTATTATTATTATTATTAAAAGTATAAAAAAAAATTATCAATTGTATTAAAAATTAACATTTTTGCCTTTATTATCAAAACTATCATCTTAGTTAAAAATTATTATTATTATCGTTATTTTCATGACAAATAAATTCTATACATATAAACATATATCTTTATTTCATATAATTACATACTAAACATATTTTTATATAGATGTATACATATAACAAACTATTTATTCTTAAACCAAATACTAATCATATAATATATATATAGATATATTAATATAGCTAAATGTATAAATATTAATTATTTTAAATACATATATACAAAATAAATATATATAAATAATATATATATATTAATAAATAAAATTATGTGGTTTCTAGTATATATTTTAATATATATACAAATGATATAGGTTCATGAATCCGAGGCCAACCCTACAATTGTTCAATGCCGTTATATGTATTTTTACTACAAAATACAGTATGTGAGTTTCATTTGTTCCCTTTTACTCTTTACATTTTTGGGACTGAGAATACATGCGCTGTTTTACAACTGCTTTATTAAATGCTTTTGAAATATGTTTTGAACTGCGAATACATGAATGCTTTTATAAATGTTTGACGAGATAGACACAAGTAAAACATTCCTCGAATGAATTATTATGCAGACAGAAGTTCTGTGGGTTATTATTGAATTATGTGGACATGATAATTGCCACCATTGAATTATGTGGACATGACAATTGCCACCATTGAATTATGTGGACATGATAATTGCCACCATCGAATTATGTGAATGTTAAGAATCGAGAGAATGATTTTATACACAGGTTATGTGTATGTTATTTTTGTGCACAAGATATGTGTACGGTTACTAAGATTTATGAAAGATGATTTCGTACACGAGAAAGGTGTACTGTATTTAAAAGATACTGCATGTACATTACAGGTGGGTATAGGATTCGGACCCATTTGTACCATGCAGCATTTAAATTTTGTGGTCTATCAAAATGATGAATTTTATTGTTTTATGATAAACCTATGAACTCACCAACCTTTTGGTTGACACTTTAAAGCATGTTTATTCTCAGGTACGAAAGAAACATTCAGCTATGCATTTGCTCATTTTAAAGACATTATTTGGATTCGATCATCGCAATGGAACCAATTGTTGGTGACTTCGTCCAGATGGATTAGGACGGGTCCTTTCAGTTGGTATCAGAGCGGTGGTCTTAGTGAACCGGGTCTGCATTAGTGTGTCTAACTGATAAGTCGTTAGGATGCATTAGTGAGTCTGGACTTCGACCGTGTCTGCATGTCAAAAGTTTTGCTTATCATTTTTGTCATAAATCATTTGTTTATCATCATTAGTAAATTACCTGCTTACTATTCTTAGTCTAGACATATCTTATTGCATTGACTGCATGAATAGTGAATAGACAAAATTCATATCTTAGCGTATCTGCTAATTCATATCTTAGCGTATCTATTATTGTTATCTTTACCTGACAGCTTCCGTAGATTCCTCCGTAACTTATGAGATTTTAGTATTACATATGCATATGTAAATTATGTATTGCAGGATACTAATCTACATCCTATAATCTATTTCTTATCGAAAATCCTTTATCTGAGCGTACGAGATGAATCCTTTAACTAGTTCGAGTCCCTCGGATTTCGATAGTTATTCCGACAGTTATTCCGAATGGATAGTCATCTAAGCTCCGGAAGCAACGTCAGCAGAATGAATCAACCAATCATCCATCCCCAATTCATCTGATGGATTCGTAGTCGACTTAATCAATGGAGACACGCAGAAGGCGATCCCTTCCACTAACCGAATTCACCTTTTGGCGAAGAACCTGAAGCACTTACCGGCGAACCTGTTCGTAACACCATTTTCACCGTCACTTCTCGAATATCTCGCCATGACTATATCATAACTCAGATTCTAAACCTTATTCATCCGCTCGTTCCGACCGACCATCATCCCGGAGTAATACAAGAAGTCAATGAACTTCGCGCTCTAGTAATCAATTTGTAAAATATGGTGCAAAACGTACCAGCTCCAGCAACATCACCAGCACCAACATCAATACCAGTACCACCAACAACTCAAGTTCACATCATACACCTCAACATCTAATTATGTACCTCGAGCATAATCATCAATCATGCCAATCGTTCTACATTATTTATCTTCGTTCGACATGGCGATTATGTAATCTCTAATGTTTTAGAGATTATATATTATTGTTCTAACGATAAATCAAATGAGTTTAATATCATATTGACTCATTAAATCCATGATTACATCTAAAGAAAATATATATGTGTATATATTTTCATAAAGATTGTAATTAAAAATTCTTTCGTATAAACTGTTAATGATGAAAATATTTTAACGGGTAGGTAATACCCGAGGAATATTTAGATTTTACATTAATAAGTTACACTGTACATACTTCAAATTTGATTCAACGATCATTTACTATCCTATTTACAACCACCGATATACATATCCGTTCACCAAAAAATAACTATTTTCATTCAAATTCAATTTCATATTTGGATTTTAACCTATCAGAATCCAACAAGTGGCATAATGAAGAAATAATGGACACAATAAAAATTGATTAGAAACAGACTAATTAACAATATGAAATTTTGTTAAGAAACCACGCTAACAAGATCCTAGCTAACTGTTCCTAGCTAACTGATTACATTTTATTTATTGCAGTTTATTTATCGCAATTTAATTATCGCAATATTATTTATCGTCATTTAATTTCTGTTATTTATTTTACGCACTTTAAATATCGGGACACATATACAAGGTTTTGACATATCATATCGATGCATCTATATATATTATTTGGAATCACCATAGACACTCTATATGCAGTAATGATCGAGTTCTCTATACAGGGTTGAGGTTGATTCTCGAATAATATATATACTTTGAGTTGTGATCGAGTTTGAGACATGTACATGGGTCACGATATGTATTAATTAATTAGAATATTATATATTACACTATATATGAATTATTGGACTATTACTGTGGACTATCGACTGTGAACTAATAACAGTGAACAATTAAAATGAATTAAAATATTGGTTATAACATATGAAACTAAACGATTCTTCAAGTTTGCCACTTGATTTCATTTTAAACCTCGTTTGTATCTTGATGATTACAATCTGTGTTCAAACCTTTCATGGTTCTTGAAAACACCTCAATCGAGAAGATGTACCAACCACACTTCATCTACGGAAGAAAAGATTGATGCACATAGATATGCACCTGAAAACTCTCGGAGACTGAGAAACCGTTTAACGCAGAGTTGTGCTAATCCCTTTAGCGTTATTATTACCGAAAATAACTTTTCAATCTCTTTCCAAATTAGCCAATTTTGTCACAGCTCCAGCAAATCAACTTCAAGTTTTTCATTCGAATAAACCCTATTATAAAGATTACCCTTTCATCATCGTTATCGGGGAACCGTTTATATCTTACCACATTAGCAGTAAACTTACCAACAACTCCGTTGATCTTTGACTTTCTGAAAAATTACTATATTCAGTGAAACCCTATCATATACACATCTGCATCTTGTAACGAGAATTGACATACCAGTTACCGAGAATCAGCAATCAGTATTTTGAATCTCACATCATTTCTACATCAATAGTTATATGTATAGATATAACATTTATCCCTTAGAATTATGATCTTCCACTCTGAAATTTTGAAAAGCACCCAGTCTACAAATCAATACAAAAAAAAAAAAAAAAAAAAACTGTACACGACCTTAACCGTTGAAGGTATAAAGATAAAGAATAGTATATTGGCAAAGCTCAGAAAAGTTGGAACTGGGAACCGGATTGAACAAACCATGAAGGAGACTCTGAACAAATTACAAGGACTAAACTTATACATAAAGAATCCAGATGACTCTGTTTCTGATGAAATCTTTAACGAATACCTTACTCCTTAACCGCTCTAAATCCTCGTGAATGAATTTCATCATCACAATTTGATTCTAAAATCCTAAGATATCATCGTACCTTTCTTTATTAATATCCTCAATATTTTTGAAGATATCTTCATAAATATTCTCGTTCGATATTAATTATATCTCTGCGCTATCTGTATCGCATCATAAAGGAAACTGTTTTAGTTTCTATATTCTGTGAACCTTCGAATTTAAAATATGAATGTTTTTGAAGTAGTGTTGGGAACTGATGCATGAGTTAGTATAATATAATGACACTTGATCAACGTCATTATATTACAGTAATTCATGCTGAGTTTCTAATGGAACATGATGATTCGCAGTACCGTCATCATGTGCCATGTTACACGACTCTTACATTCTATCTAATCTATAAACATAACAAGAGCTTATTTTCTTGATAGTTCTATCTTTTCAGATATTCTGGTAATATGACAAATCAATATCGTGCCATTACGATTCCCTTCTTAGAACATTAACTATGTTCATTTCAAAATCCATACCTACGAATTCCGGACCATTACTCGCTTGACTTAAAGTCGGGAAGAGAAAATAAAAGTATGGAACTCCAAAATATAAAGGAAACGAAAGGGGTGAATTTATAGTAAAATATCCGACAGAACAATCAAAACAGATGATCGCATTTAAAGCGGATCCTGATTTCCTAAATCGCAGGAGAACCAAATTTTATTACGAAGATTTTCTTTAAATCCCTTGAATTTCGGAAATCAATCGTAACTACGTCATCGATTAAAATGAATATACATTTATTCATCCCACTCTGTTGTGATAGCTTCACTCGTACGTTTCACATGATCGAATCGTTTTATCAATATTAATCAATAATGATAAAACTCTAATTATCAACTCATATTCGTCATAATAACATTCTTACTGTTAGCCATGACGACCTCTATCAAATTTCGGGACGAAATTTATTTTAACGGGTAGGTACTGTAGTGACCCGGAAATTTTCGACCAAATTTAAACTTAATCTTAATTTGAAATCGACACGATAAGCAAAGTCTTTAATGTTGAGTCTCGAAAACTTTAGAACAGTTACATGAATGCATTTACCCTTCGACCATTCCCGACGATTCACGAACAAATATTTGTAAATAGATATGTATATATATATATATATATATATATATATATATATATATATATATATATATATGAATAAATATATTTATATAATAAATGTTATTAATTGTTAGTATGAAATTATTGTTATAAATAAATATTAATGTTAATGTTAATATCATTATTATGAATATTATCATTTTAACATAATATATAGATATAAAAATACGATACATTTAATTTGTCATATTATGATTACTAATATTATTGTTATCATTATTAGTAACATTATTATTAGTAAAAATTATGATCTTAGTTATTATTAAGATTATTATTATCATTATTATTTTTATAATTATTATCATAGCTATCAATATTATTATTATTATAGAAACAAATACAATTTATTATTATCATTAATGTTATTATTATTATTTATAAATATTGTTATTTATATTACAATTAGTATTTTTATTTACAGTATTAAAAGTATTCTTATTATTAATTATTAATATTAAATATATATATATATATAAATATAAAAATCATACAGTTTCCAAATTTGTTGTGATTCACTACGTGCTTTCTTAATGGATTGTTAGATTAAGCGTATCTGATTCAAATTCCAAAAGAAACCAAAATCTGTTGTAAGTCTCATTCGACTTTAATTTTTTTTATTTTTTTATTTTTTTTCTCTCCTGTACGAATTGATTTGTGTCGACCTAATCTTAATAACAAAACAAAGGGAATCAAATCTTACAGCTGTTGAAATCATTCACTACCTCATATGTATATTCAAATTCGTACCAATCAAATTCACAAAAAAAAACAAAGTCTTTTAGCAATCGTATTCAAACTTTGATTATTTAATCTTCCTCTTGTCCTTGTTGTCTGATTACAGAGAAGTCGACAGATTCGTACATGATATAATTAATCACCTCAGGAGTTAAACGAATCATTTTCCACTACCATTATCTTCCTTTCTTCTCTCTTAATCCTGTTTTCTTTTCAAAACACCAAGACTTGTTCATGGACTTGTGTCGCCAACACCTCCACTCTTATTGAACCGATGCAAACAATCACCACTCAACCCTGAATCCACCACCATCGACCTCCTACATTTCTTTCTTTTCCTATTTTTCTTTCGTGAAACAAAACACCACACACCTCCTTGATAACTTGAGCTGCTTTTAAATTCTCGGATTCAGTTCCTGTTATGATCAAACAAAAATCATGAACGATGAAGATTTTTGGTGCTATTGTACGATCACTTCTATTTCTGTATCCATTCCTGTTTACAACGAATATGAGGATGATTATAATATAATGAAGATAGCAATGATTTAATTAATGATGTTTGCACGCCTCACTTTCTTTTTATATTAGCCAACATTTTCATTACTTTTGATTACTTTTCCATCGTGGTAGGCCAAAAGGAGTTCTTTATTTATTTTTATTTTTTTGGCCGTAAGATTAGACTAGGAAAGGTGGTCGATTTCTTTATTATTTTGTTCTTGCTTTTGGTTATTTAACTTAAAGTCATACATGTGGACAATTCAAAACCATATGGGCCGACATATTGAGGAAGCATATGTCGATTAGTGAGGAATAATAACAATGACAGTGAGGTTAAATACAGATAATGAGGATTGTAATCATGAAAAGGTGATTAAAGTTAATAGAGATGATGATATGGCGGACCTAGTATCATTCCTGTCGGTTAAAAGCAAAGAAAGAAAATAAGAACCGTAACCCTTTATGATGTTCTTGGGCTACGGCGTTTCTATTAGAATTATGTAAAATGGGTTTAGTAAACTGCTGGTGGGTCGAAAGAATATGGGTCAGAACATAGAATGAGGATGGGATATATAATTATTATACATATGAGATGAAGAATGATGATGGTATAGTATAGAAAACGTTACAGTAGCATAGATTATATAAGGATGACTATAATCTATGATCATGGAAGATTAGGATAATGATGATGACACTTAGGATTAGGTCACAGTAGCGAGATACGAGGAACAAGGGGAAACAAAACCCTACTATGCAACTGTACGGCTTCTGCTTGCTTTAAGGATTCAACCGAAATCCTTTTTTATCTTTGTTAACGGGCTTAAAATCCAAATAAAACACATAAGTGGACTGATTTCGGTGTTGGATTTTTTTAATGTAAATAGGTTAGTAACTTGGGCTCCTTATCGGGTTAAATAGTTTTAGGTAGCGAATTAATTCCGATAAATAGAATCAGATGAGTGGTTAAGGGTGATTACGAGTAAGCGGGAGGTCGTGGGTTCGAGCCATGTCTGGGGCATTTTGTTTTTAAGAAAAGCTTTTGAGGTAGTTAAGTTTTATTATTATTATTATTATTATTATTATTATTATTATTATTATTATTATTATTATTATTATTATTATTATTATTATTATTATTATTATTATTATTAAAAGTATAAAAAAAAAATTATCAATTGTATTAAAAATTAACATTTTTGCCTTTATTATCAAAACTATCATCTTAGTTAAAAATTATTATTATTATCGTTATTTTCATGACAAATAAATTCTATACATATAAACATATATCTTTATTTCATATAATTACATACTAAACATATTTTTATATAGATGTATACATATAACAAACTATTTATTCTTAAACCAAATACTAATCATATAATATATATAGATATATTAATATAGCTAAATGTATAAATATTAATTATTTTAAATACATATATACAAAATAAATATATATAAATAATATATATATATTAATAAATAAAATTATGTGGTTTCTAGTATATATTTTAATATATATACAAATGATATAGGTTCATGAATCCGAGGCCAACCCTACACTTGTTCAATGCCGTTATATGTATTTTTACTACAAAATACAGTATGTGAGTTTCATTTGTTCCCTTTTACTCTTTACATTTTTGGGACTGAGAATACATGCGCTGTTTTACAACTGCTTTATTAAATGCTTTTGAAATATGTTTTGAACTGCGAATACATGAATGCTTTTATAAATGTTTGACGAGATAGACACAAGTAAAACATTCCTCGAATGAATTATTATGCAGACAGAAGTTCTGTGGGTTATTATTGAATTATGTGGACATGATAATTGCCACCATTGAATTATGTGGACATGACAATTGCCACCATTGAATTATGTGGACATGATAATTGCCACCATCAAATTATGTGAATGTTAAGAATCGAGAGAATGATTTTATACACAGGTTATGTGTATGTTATTTTTGTGCACAAGATATGTATACGGTTACTAAGATTTATGAAAGATGATTTCATACACGAGAAAGGTGTACTGTATTTAAAAGATATTGCATGTACATTACAGGTGGGTATAGGATTCGGGCCCATTTGTACCATGCAGCATTTAAATTTTGTGGTCTATCAAAATGATGAATTTTATTGTTTTATGATAAACCTATGAACTCACCAACCTTTTGGTTGACACTTTAAAGTATGTTTATTCTCAGGTACGAAAGAAATATTCCGCTGTGCATTTGCTCATTTTAAAGACATTATTTGGAGTCGATCATCTCAATGGAACCAATTATTGGTGACTTCGTCCAGATGGATTAGGACGGGTCCTTTCATTCTCATCCCAAAAATATTAGATTTTAAAAGTGGGACTATAACTCACTTTCACAGATATTTCCTTCCTCGAAAATAAGACTTGGCCACGAATCGATTCACGAACCTATACAAATATGTACATATATATCAAAGTAAGATCAAAATATAATTACAACCATTTTTATTATGTTTTAAAGATTTGAGTGTATTAAGTCAGCTGTCCTGTTTAATAACCTACAACTAGTTATCCACAGTTAGATGTACAGAAATAAATCGATATATATTATCTTGAATCAATCCACAACCCAGTGTATACACGTCTCAGGCTAGATCACAACTCAAAGTATATATATTTTTGGAATCAACCTCAACCCTGTATAGCTAACTCCAACATTACTGCATATAGAGTGTCTATGGTTGTTCCAAATAATATATATACATGGGTCGATATGATATGTCAAAACATTTACATACGTGTCTATGGTATCCCAATATTACATAATATATTAGAATACATGTATAATACAATATAAGTTAGCTAGGATATGATTTGTATAGATTTGTTAAACATTTCCCGTAGCTAAAAAGATCAAAAATATCCAATCTTGTTTTACCCATAACTTCTTCATTTTAAATCCGTTTTGAGTGAATCAATATGCTATGGTTTTATATTGAACTCTAATTTAAGAATACAAACATAAAAAGTATAGGTTTATAGTTGGAAATTTAAGTTACATGTCAATTACTAAAGAGGTAGTCATTTTCGTCGAAAGAACGACATCTTGATGACCGTTTTGAAAAACATACTTTAACTTTGAGTTTAACCAAGATTTTTGGATATAGTTTCATGTTCATATGAAAAATCATTTTCCCAGAAGAACAACTTTTAAATCAAAGTTTATCATAGTTTTTAATTATCCAAACCAAAACAGCCCCCGGTTTCACTACGACGGCGTATATCCGATTTTATGGTGTTCATCGTGTTTCCAGGTTTTAAATCATTAAGTTAGCATATCATATAGATATAGAACATGTGTTTAGTTGATTTTAAAAGTCAAGTTAGAAGGATTAACTTTTGTTTGCGAACAAGTTTAGAATTAACTAAACTATGTTCTAGTGATTACAAGTTTAAACCTTCGAATAAGATAGCTTTATATGTATGAATCGAATGATGTTATGAATATCATTACTACCTCAAGTTTTCTGGATAAAACTACTGGAAATTAGAAAAATGGATCTAGCTTCAAAGAATTCTTGGATGGTTTGAAAGTTCTTGAAGCAGAATCATGACACGAAAACAGTTCAAGTAAGATTTTCACTCGAAATAAGATTGTTATAGTTGTAGAAAGTGAATCAAAATTTGAATATGAATATTACCTTGAATTAGAAATATAACCTAATGTAAATAACAAAGGTTCCTTGATCTTAGATGATTACTTGGAATGGATTAGAAAGCTTGGAAGTAGACTTGCAAACTTGGAAGTATTCTTGATTTTTATGAAACTATACTTATGGAATTTATGAAGAACACTTAGAACTTGAAGATGGAACTTGAGAGAGATCAATTAGATGAAGAAAATTGAAGAATGAAAGTGTTTTTAGGTGTTTTTGGTCGTTGGTATATGGATTAGATATAAAGGATATGTAATTTTGTTTTCATGTAAATAAGTCATGAATGATTACTAATATTTTTGTAATTTTATGAGATATTTCATGCTAGTTGCCAAATGATGGTTCCCACATATGTTAGGTGACTCACATGGGCTGCTAAGAGCTGATCATTGGAGTGTATATACCAATAGTACATACATCTAAAAGCTGTGTATTGTACGAGTACGAATACGGGTGCATACGAGTAGAATTGTTGATGAAACTGAACGAGGATGTAATTGTAAGCATTTTTGTTAAGTAGAAGTACTTTGATATGTGTCTTGAAGTCTTTCAAAAGTGTAAGAATACATATCAAAACACAACATGTATATACATTCTAATGGAGTCGTTAAGTCTTCGTTAGTCGTTACATGTAAGTGTTGTTTTGAAACCTTTAAGTTAACGATCTCAATTAATGTTGTTTACCCAATGTTTATTATATAAAATGAGATGTTAAATTATTATGTTATCATGATATTATGATGTATGAATATCTCTTAATATGATATATATACATTAAAATATCATTACAACGATAATCGTTACATATAAGTCTCGTTTCGTAATTCTTGAGTTAGTAGTCTTGTTTTTACATATGTAGTTCATTGTTAACACACTTAATGATATATTTAAATATCATTTTATCATGTTAAATATAGTGTATCAATATATTAATATGATACATATGTATTTAGTAGACGTTATCATAACGATAATCGTTATATATATCATTTCGAGTTTCTTAACTTAGTAATCTCATTTCTTATGTATATCACACATTGTTAATATACTTAGTGAGATACTTACTCATCATAATCTCATGTAAACCATATATATATGTCTATATATACCACAACATGTAGTTTTTACAAATTTGTAACGTTCGTGAATCGCCGGTCAACTTGGGTGATCAATTGTCTATATGAAACTTATTTCAATTAATCAAGTCTTAACAAGTTTGATTGCTTAACACATTGGAAACATTTAGTCATGTAAATATCAATCTCAATTAATATATATAAACATGGAAAAGTTTGGGTCACTACAGTACCTACCAATTAAATAAATTTCGTCCCGAAATTTTAAGCTGTTGAAGGTGTTGACGAATCTTCTGGAAATAGATGTGGGTATTTCTTCTTCATCTGATCTTCACGCTCTCAGGTGAACTCGGGTCCTCTACGAGTATTCCATCGAACCTTAACAATCGGTATCTTGTTTTGCTTAAGTCTCTTAACCTCACGATCCATTATTTCGACGGGTTCTTCAATGAATTGAAGTTTTTCATTGATTTGGATTTCGTCCAATGGAAGAGTGAGATCTTCTTTAGCAAAACATTTCTTCAAATTCGAGACGTGGAAAGTGTTATGTACAGCCACGAGTTGTTGTGGTAGCTCCAGTTGGTAAGCTACTGGTCCGACACGATCTATAATCTTGAATGGTCCAATGTACCTTGGATTTAGTTTCCCCCGTTTACCAAATCGAACAACGCCTTTCCAAGGTGAAACCTTAAGCATGACCATTTCTCTAATTTCAAACTATATATCTTTTCTTTTACTGTCCGCGTAGCTCTTTTATCGACTCTGGGCGGTTTTCAATCGTTGTTGAATTTGGATGATTTTCTAGGTAGTTTCTTGTATTATCTCCGGACCCGTAATCTGTCTATCCCCCACTTCATTCCAACAAATCGGAGACCTGCACTTTCTACTATAAAGTGCCTCAAACGGCGTCATCTCAATACTAGAATGATAACTGTTGTTGTAGGAAAATTCTGCTAACGGTAGGTGTCGATGCCAACTGTTTTCGAAATCAATAACACATGCTCGTAGCATGTCTTCAAGAGTTTGTATCGTCCTTTCGCTATGCCCATCAGTTTGTGGATGATAGGCAATACTCATGTCTAGACGAGTCCCCAATGCTTGTTGCAACATCTGCCAGAACCTTGAAACAAATCTACCATCCCTATCAGAGATAATAGAGACGGGTATTCCATGTCTGGAGACAACCTCCTTCAAATACAATCGCGCCAACTTCTCCATTTTGTCATCTTCTCTCATTGGCAGGAAGTGTGCTGACTTGGTGAGACGATCAACTATTACCCAAATAGTATTATAACCACTTGCAGTCCTTGGCAATTTAGTAATGAAATCCATGGTAATGTTTTCCCATTTCCATTCCGGGATTTCAGGTTGTTGTAGTAGACCTGATAGTTTCTGATGTTCAGCTTTGACCTTAGAACACGTCAAACATTCTCCTACATATTTAGCAATATCGGCTTTCATACCCGGCCACCAAAAGTGTTTCTTGAGATCTTTATACATCTTCCCCGCTCCGGGATGTATTGAATATCTGGTTTTATGTGCTTCCTTAAGTACCATTTCTCTCACATCTCCAAACCTTGGTACCCAAATTCTATCGGCCCTATATCGGGTTCCGTCTTCCCGAATATTAAGATGTTTCTCTGATCCTTTGGGTATCTCATTCTTCAACTTTCCTTCTTTTACAACCCCTGTTGCGCCTCCTTTATTTAAGTAGTAAGGTTAGTACAAATAATTATATTCATAGCTTTTACCCGTATAGGTTCTCTATCCTTTCTACTCAAAGCGTCAGCTACTAAATTCGCCTTCCTCGGGTGGTATCGAATCTCAAAATCATAATCATTCAACAGTTCAATCCACCTGCGTTGTCTCATATTCAGTTGCTTCTGATTAAATATATGTTGGAGACTTTTGTGGTCGGTATATATAATACTTTTGACCCCATATAAATAATGCCTCCAAGTCTTTAATGCAAAAACAACAGCACCCAATTCCAAATCGTGAGTCGTATAATTTTGCTCGTGAATCTTCAATTGTCTAGACACATAAGCAATCACCTTCGTTCGTTGCATTAATACACAACCGAGACCTTGCTTTGATGCGTCACAATAAATCACAAAATCATCATTCCCTTCAGGCAATGACAATATAGGTGCCGTAGATAGCTTTTTCTTCAATAACTGGAACGCCTTCTCTTGTTCATCCTTTCATTCAAATTTCTTCCCTTTATGCATTAATGCAGTCAAGGGTTTTACTATTTTGGTGAAATCTTGGATGAATCTTCTGTAGTAACCAGCCAATCCTAAAAATTGACGTATATGCTTCAGAGTTTTTGGCGTTTCCCACTTTTCAACGGTTTCGATCTTTGCCGGGTCCACCTGGATACCTTCTTTGTTCACTATGTGACCGAGGAATTGAACTTCTTCCAACCAAAATGCACACTTTGAAAACTTAGCGTACAGTTTTTCTTTCCTCAATACTTCTAGCACTTTTCTCAAATGTTCTTCGTGCTCTTAATCATTCTTTGAGTAAATAAGTATGTCATCGATGAAAACAATGATAAACTTGTCAAGATATGGCCCACACACTCGGTTCATAAGGTCCATGAACACAGCTGTTGTGTTAGTCAATCCAAACGGCATAACCATAAACTAGTAATGACCATAACACATCCTAAAAGCAGTTTTTGGAATATCATCCTCCTTTACTCGCATTTGATGATATCCAGAACGTAAATCGATTTTCGAATAAACTGACGAGCCTTGTAGTTGATCAAATAAGTCGTCAATTCTCGGCAGTGGATAACGGTTTTTGATGGTAAGTTTATTCAACTCTCTGTAGTCAATACACAACCTAAATGTACCATCCTTCTTCTTGACAAACAAAAAAGGAGCTCCCCATGGTGATGTGCTTGGTCGAATGAAACCACGTTCTAATAGTTCTTGCAGTTGGCTTTGCAGTTCTTTCATCTCGTTGGGTGCGAGTCTATAAGGAGCACGAGCTATTGGTGCAGCTCCTGGTACAAGATCTATTTGAAATTCAATAGATTGATGTGGAGGTAGTCCCGGTAATTCTTTCGAAAATACATCGGGAAATTTTTTTGCGACGGGAACATCATTGATGCTCTTTTCTTCAGTTTGTACTTTCTCGACGTGTGCTAGAACAGCATAGCAACCTTTTCTTATTAGTTTTTGTGCCTTCAAATTACTAATAAGATGTAGCTTCGTGTCGCCCTTTTCTACGTACACCATTAAGGGTTCTCCTTCTTCTCGTACAATGCGAATTGCATTTTTGTAACATACGATCTCTGCTTTCATCTCCTTCAGCCAGTCCATGCCAATTATTACATCAAAACTCCCTAACTCTACTCGTATCAAATCAATCTTAAATATTTCGCTACCCAGTTTAATTTCTCGATTCCGGCATATATAATCTGCTGAAATTAATTAACCGTTTGCTAATTCGAGTAAAAATTTACTATCCAACAGCGTCAATGGATAACTTAATATAGCACAAAAATCTCTACTCATATAGCTTCTATTCGTACCCGAATCAAATAAAACATAAGCAGATTTATTATCAATAAGAAACGTACCCGTAACAAGTTCCTGGTCTTCCTGTGCCTCTGCCGCATTAATATTGAAAACTCTTTCGCGGCCTTGTCCATTCGTGTTCTCCTGGTTCGGGAAATTTGTAATAATGTGGCCCACTACTTGCTCCGCCATTACTCGTTCCGACACCATTTGTTCCTTTGGTTCTATTAACCCCTGGTCCGTAGACCTCACACTTCGCCGCGCTATGACCATTTCTTTTACACTTGTTGCAAAATTTGGTGCAGAACCCCGAGTGATACTTTTCACACCTTTGGCATAGTTGCTTCTGATTGTTGTTGTTGTTGCGATTGTTATTGTTGTTGGGATAATTTTTGTAGTTGTTGTTGTTGTTGTGCCGTTTGTTGTAGTTGCGATTGATGTTGCGATTGTTGGGATAGTTGTTGTTGTATTGGTGACTCTTATCATCGTTTTCCTCCCACTTTCTTTTGACTAGCTTCACGTTGGCCTCTTCGGCCGCCTGTTCTTTAATTCTTCCCTCAATCTGGTTCACTAGTTTGTGAGCCATTCTACATGCCTTTTGTATGGAGGCAGGCTCGTGTGAACTTATATCTTCTTGGATTCTCTCCGGTAACCCTTTCACAAACGCGTTGATCTTCTCTTCCTCATCTTCGAACGCTCTCGGACACAATAGGCACAATTATGTGAATCGTCTTTCGTACGAAGTAATATCGAATCCCTGTGTTCGTAACCCTCTAAGTTCTGACTTGAGCTTATTGACCTCGCTTCAGGGACGGTACTTCTCATTCATCAAGTGCTTGAATACTGACCACGGTAGCGCGTAAGCAGCATGTTGTCCTACTTGCTCTAGATAGGTATTCCACCATGTTAACGCAATACCTGTGAAGGTATGCGTAGCGTACTTCACTTTGTCTCCTTCAGCACACTTACTTATGGCAAACACCGATTCAACTTTCTCGGTCCACCGTTTCAATCCGATTGGTACTTCGGTCCCATCAAATTCTGAAGGTTTGCAGGCAGTGAATTCCTTGTAGGAGCATCCTACACGATTTCTTGCGTCGTTAGCTGTATTGCTAGATTCAGAGTTATTGTTGGTATGTAGCGCGGCCTGTACTGCGGCTATGTTTGAAACAAGAAAGGCACGAAATTCCTCTTCGCTCATATTCAAGGTGTGTCGAGTAGTCGGTTCTATTTCCTTCAAAATAGTTAAATAAAACAAGTTAATCATACAGAATATTAAGAGTATTCAATAGTATCTCGTAGCATAATATGAACTCATTTATAATAGCTTTTTCTTCATATTAGCGTTTTATAAGTTTAAATTCGGGTACTACCTACCCGTTAAGTTCATACTTAATAGCTAATATACAATTCAACTACTACAATTCCATATGAAAAACTGATTATAATAATATATCACATACAAATATTCTTCAAACTTACAACTTCGCTATATTACGTATAACATGAAATATAGTACACTATGATACATGACAGTTTTGAAGATAAATCTAGTTAATACGCAAGTTGTTCAGCAAAGGAAATAAAGACACGTAATTCATAAGTCCAGAAACAAGTCATGCATTCTAGTTTTACTAAGACGACTTCCCATCCTTGGTCTTGTGGAAAATAACCGTTATGACCATTGGCTAGGAAGCATGTTGTAATGTCGTCAAAAGGACGAGGGTTTCGTAATATCCAACAGCCCCGTAATAATCTAAAAACCTTGTTTCTCACCCCAACTACTGAATCCGTCACTTGTGGGAAAGTTTTATTTAAAAGCTGTAATCCGATGTTCTTTTTCTCACTTTGGTAAGAAGCGAACATCACTAACCCGTAAGCATAACATGCTTCTTTATGTTGCATGTTAGAAGCTCTTTCTAATTCATGAAATCCTATGTTGGGATATGTTGAGTCAAAATAGGTTCTTAACCCGTAGCGTAAAATTGCATTTGGGTTCCCCGCATTTAACGCTTTAAAGAAAATACGGCGTAACTTAAAGTCTCCCCAATGTGATATACCCCACCTATCAAAGGAAAGCCTTTTATAAACTAAGGAATTTCTGGAAAGTCTTTCAAATGTTTGACAAGTTAATTTCGCCATAACTAAATGTGCTGATGAATTCTGACCGACTCTAGACAAGATTTCCTCAATCATATTGTCAAGACCTGTCCTAATCCATCCGGACGAAGTCCATATCGATTATAAACGATTCACAACAGTTGATTACATCGCGAGGTACTTGACCTCTATATGATACATTTTACAAACATTGCATTCGTTTTTGAAAAGACAAACTTTCATTACATCGAAAGTTGACGGCGTGCATACCATTTTATAATATATCTAACTATAATTGACTTAATAATAATCTTGATGAACTCAACGACTCGAATGCAACGTCTTTTGAAATATGTCATGAATGACTCCAAGTAATATCTTTAAAATGAGCAATTGTACAGCGGAAGACTTCTTTCATACCTAAGAATAAACATGCTTTCAAGTGTCAACCAAAAGGTTGGTGAGTTCATTAGTTTAACATAAATAATCATTTCATAATTTTAATAGACCACAAGATTTCATACTTCCATTTCTCGTAAACATACGTCCCTTGCATAGAGACAAAAATATCATTCATATGGATTGAACACCTGGTAACCGACATTCACAATATGCATATAAGAATATCCCCATCATTCCGGGATCCTCCTTCGGACATGATATAAATTTCGAAGTACTAAAGCATCCGGTACTTTGGATGGGGCTTGTTGGGCTCGATATATCTATCTTTAGGATTCGCGTCAATTAGGGTGTCTATTCCCTAATTCTTAGATTACCAGACTTAATAAAAAGGGGCATATTCGGTTTAATAATTCAACCATAGAATGTAGTTTCATTTACTCGTGTCTATTTCGTAAAACAGTTATAAAAGCGCATGTATTCTCAGTCCCAAAAATATATATTGCAAAAGCATTTAAAAAGGGATTAATGAAACTCACACATATAAATATTGTAAAACAGTTAATAAAGCATTTGCATGTATTCTCAGCCCAAAAATGTAATGAGTAAAAAGGGACAAATGAACTCATGCATATAAATATTATAAAATAGTTATTAAAACATTTCATGTATTCTCAGCTCAAAAATATATATAAAAAGGGAATAATGAAACTCACGCATATAATTATTGTAAAACAGTTACTAAAGCATTTGCATGTATTCTCAGCCCCAAAAATGTAAAGAGTAAAAGGGGATCAAATGAAACTCACCTAATGTATTTTGTAGTAAAAATACACAGAACGACATTGAACAAGTATAGGGTTGGCCTCAGATTCACGAACCTAGATCATTTGTATATTCATTATTACATATAATCGTAATCAAATAAATATGTATATAAATTTATTAATTATACTACTTTTATATTAATAACAAATATTTTTACTTTGTGTATACATTCAAAACGATTTATATTTTTATAGTTATATTAATGTATATGTATGTCTGTTTAGTGTTATGTTAAAAATACATAAATTGTTATATATATGAATGTTTCTAAAATGCTTTATTAATATAGTGAATATATACTTATAATTCTAATAATAATATTTTTAAAACTTTTATTTTTATATTCCTAATACTTTTAATAATAATGATATTGATCATAATACTTTTTGTTTTAATGATAATTTTAAATAACTTGTTAGTAATGATAATAGGTTTTAATAATAATAGCACTATAATGATAATCTTATTAATAATAATAATGATAGGATAAATGATAGTTTTCAATAATAACCCTCATATTAATGATAATATCTATAGTTTTTAATTAAATGATTAATTTAAAAAATATTCGTATTGAAAATAATACTTTTTGATAGTAATACCTAACACTTAATAGTAGTAATTATAACAATCTTGTTACTAACGGTGATACTAATAATAACTCAAAAATGATGTTAATACTAATAATATACTTATGTTAATCATAAGAGTTCTAATGATAACAATAATACTCATAATCATAATATTGATAATACTACTTAAAATGATAAATTTAATAATAATAATAATAGTATTAATAATATTTATAATAATGCTACTTAATAATAATACTAATAATGATAATATTATTAGTAAAAATAGCAATTATATTATAATTTCTAGTATATGTGTTTATAATCAATTTTGATTACTAATAATAGCAATAACAATAATAATAATAATAATGATAATAATAATAATAATAATAATAACAATAATAACAATAACAATAATAATAATAATAATAATAATAATAATAATAATAATAATAATAATAATAAATTTTGAGAAATACCTCTTAAAAACGTATATGAACAAGAAAAGACCCTTGCAGGTCTCGAACCCACGACCTCCCGGTTACACACCAACACTCTAAACCACTCGACTATATCAGTTTTTCTGAGATTAATTCCCTCTAAAAGTTTATAAGTCTTTCTTTTTCTGTTTCTATCCTTCCTCATCTTCTTCATTTGTAAATCGATCAGAGACCAACCCATTAATCTTTATTAACTTGATTATTGTTTTTAATACGTATAACTAAAGTAAAAGCAACTTAAAATGTGATTTTTAAATTACCAGAACGAATAAAAAAAATGAAAGGGAAGACCCCCCTGCTGTACCGTCGCTGTTCAATGAAAAAAAAATTGAATTCGTTTTCAAGTACCTTTTAAATCAAACTTGTAACATAAAATAAGTTGCAACCCACTCCTTGAAACTATTTGTGTCATTAATTGCAGTTTATTCGCAACAACAAACTCGAATTTCCCTCAAGAACGAATCTGTTGACTTTTGAATTTTATCTTTGACTACGAAATTCGAATTGAATATTATGAATTGAAAGACAAGATTTTGTAGAAAGATTAGGTAGAGGATTCCTAACAAATTTTCTTTAATAAATTTTGAAATTTGAATCAAATTCGAGTTTTGGTTAAAAAGTGGATGAACAGGGCTTATCGAGCTGATACCTTCATAATTCAGTTTAATTCACTGGTTTGAAGTATTTAAAATTGATAATTGATACTGATGAATAATTATTCGACTGGTTCCTCCCTAATAATGTGTACAATTGAATTGTTTTATAGTGAAGACTTCAACAGATTAAATGAATCAGATAAAGAAATAAACAAAATAAAATGAAAAGTGGATATGGACTGCTAAAAGAATCGTACAATTAACTGTTGTTGATTGTTGACAAAATCATACAAGAACAAAAATCAAATATGGATAGAAAGGAACTAGCAATTGACTCTGATTTCCTAGTTTAAATAAATAATTTTTTTTTATAAAACTTAATTTTAATAAAAATAACTCTATTATTATTAAATAATAAAAATACAGATTATTATTAATAATATTATCACAATAATAATAATATTAATAACAATTATCCTTATAATAATAATTTTAGAATAATAATACTAATAGTTATTAATAATGATTTTATTAATATAAATAAAATTATTACTAATGAGTTTGATAACAATTATAATAACATGTAAAACAATAATATTGCTAATAACAATAATGCTAATATTAATTAGTATTATTAATAATAATATTGATAATAGTAATACTATATCAATATATATATATATATATATATATATATATATATATATATATATATATATATATATATATCAAATTCATATCATTAGATTATATTTTAATTATATTAATAACACTAATACTGATATCATTATTGGAATAACAATATTTATATAACAACTATATTCATACTTGTATTATATATATGTATCATTTCTTATTTTATATATCAACTTTTGTTGAATATTTAGTACTTATCAATTTTATTTATCTTATCATATATATTTATATTTATATAATAGTAATTATCTACAGAATCATATATTTAATATATATTCCTATTAAGTACTACTTAATGATTTTATGTTTTATTTTACATATTTAATTTTTAATGTTTAAATTATATTTTAAAATTTAAAGTTATTATGTATATACTTACATTTATATATAATTACATATTTATTTACAATCATTGGTTCGTGAATCGTCGGGATTAGTCAAGGTCAATTATATACATAAATATAGTTCAAAGTTTTCGAGACTCAACATTATAGACTTTGCTTATCGTGTCGCAAACATATAAAGATTAAGTTTAAATTTGGTCAGAAATTCCCGGGTCATCACAGTACCTACCCGTTAAAGAAATTTCGTCCCGAAATTTCAGTGAGGTGGTCATGGCTAACAAAAAAATGTTTTCATGACGAATACGAGTTGATAAATTGAGTTTTATCGTCATTGAGTGATATGGATAAAAATAATTCGATTATTCAAAGAGTACGAATGAAGCTATCACCAAAGAGTGAAATAGGAAAGTAAAGACTCATCTTAACTTTTGACAGAGTCAGGGTTGAATTCCAGAATTCAAGGGATTTAAAGAAAATCTTCAAAATCTAAAAGATTTGATTCTTCGGCGAGTAAGGAAATTAAGAACTCTATAATTAAATACGGTGATCTGCCTCGATTACTCTGTCTGATATTTCCATTATAAATTAAGCTCTTCCGTTCCATTATTCTCACCATTCCTATACTTTCTTTCTTAGTTCATACATCTAAAAGATTGTGAAAATGCTTAATCCAGGTTTGATCCTTGATATTTTCCTAATTATTATTTATGTCATCCTTCTTTTCAATCTTCCATCAGAAAAATCTGTTTACTTCTACTATTACCTTGGGTGATACTATTCTTAATTATACCGTGCCTTTATATTGCTATTCGTATTAATATCCACGGTTTGTAATTTCTGTGTTGTTGTTGGTTTTATATCTTCCCTTATATTTCGATGTCCTTGCTTCTGTCTCCTATAATCATTGTCATCCACAGTTAATGCTCTCTCCTATTTGCTGCGATTTATACCCCCTTTCTATTTCGGAGCTCCATGCTTTTGTTTTCTTTTCGCAAGTAACGGTCCAAAATTCATAGGTGTGGAGTTTCGAATGAGCTTAATGTTCTAAACAAGAAAGAACGTAATAGCACGATTTGATTTGTCAAATTACCAGAATCACTGAGAATAGAACTATTAAGAATATATTTTCTTGATGTGTTCAGAAGTTAATCAGAATGAAAAAGTTATGTAACATGACACATGATGATGTTATAATCTGTGAATCATCATGTTCTATTTAGAAACTCAGCATGACTTTTTGTAATATAATCACGTTGATCAAGTGTCATTATATTATACTAACTCATGCATCAGTTCCCAACATTACTTCAATAATATTCATATTTTAATGCTCAAAAGTTTACAGAATATAGAAACTAACAGTTTCTATATGATGTAATACTGATAGCAACGAAGAGATTAATGATTTCAGATAAGAATAGTTATAAAAATATCTCCAGAAATATGGAGGATATTTATAATGAAAGATACGATAATATCTCGGAATATCTAAGATCAGAGGATGATAGAAACTATTATCTGCAAGGGTTTAGAGTAAGGAGCAAGATATTCACTAAAGACTTTAGCAGACATTGAATCATTTGGATTCTTTAAAGTCAAACTTATTCTTTGTGATTTGTCCACGGCTTTCTTCCTAGTTTCGCATAATCTGCTTTTAGGTATTAAATTTTCTATTGAAAGTTTCCAACATAATGATACACAGGAAGCACGAGGAGGTATATAATTTTGGACGAAAATATTTATGAAAATATCCTCAGAAATATCGAAGATATTGATGATGATATTTTGGAATTTCTAAGTTCGATGGTTGATGGAGAAAGATTTTTCGCAAGATTTTAACATGAATTCGGAACAAGATATTCTCTAAAGATTTCAACAGATCCAGAATTACCTGAATCCTTTGAATATAGGGTTTGGTCCTTGTATTTGTCCTTGGTCTCCTTCATGGGTAGCTCAATCTGTTTTTCAATACCCAATTTTCTATCGAGCGTTCCTAACACTCCTTTCTTTATCATCAAACTTTTGGTCGTTTAGACCATCTACCATTTTTCTGTTTCCTCTGTATTTAATGCTATGATATCTGAATCATCGGTTATTAATCCGAGGTGGTTTCAGGAAAATTGTATTTTTAGATGATTAAACGCTGATGGTAATATGGTGGAATATGAAAGGTTCCTTGGTAACAATAAAAGAGCACGCGCATATATCAATGTTATAATAAGGTTGTTTCGTACGAACAGTCGAAGTTGTCTTGCTGGAGCTGTGACAAATCTGGCTATCTTGAACAGCAGATGCAAAGTTATTTTCGGTAATAATAACGCTAAAGGAATTAGCACAGCTACGTGTTAAATGTTTACTCAGGGTCCGACCCGTAAATGAAGTGCGGTTGGTTCATCCTCCCGATTGAGGCGTTTTCAAGAATCATGAAAGGTTTGAACGCATAATGTAATAGTGAAGATACAAATGATGTTTAAGACGAAATCAAGTGACAACTTGAAGAATTGTTTAGTTTCATGTGTTACAATCAATATTTTAATTCATTTTAATTGTCCACTGTTATTAGTCCACATTCGATAGTCCACAGTTAACAGTCTAATAATTTATATATAGTTTAATATATAATATTCGAATTAATTAATAAATATCGTGACCCGTGTACATGTCTCAGACTCGATCACAACTCAAAGTATATATATTATTTGAGAATTAACCTCAACCCTGTATAGAGAACTCGATCATTACTACATATAGAGTGTCCATGGTGATTCCAAATAATATATATAGATGCGTCGATATGATATGTCAAAACCTTGTATACGTGTCCCGATATTTAAAGTGCGTAAAATAAATAACAGAAATTAAATGACGATAAATAAAGTGCGTAAAGTAAATAACAGAAATTAAATGACGATAAATAAAATTGCGAGAATGTAAATTGCGATAAATAAACTGCGATAAATAAATTGCGATAATTAATTGGTAATACGGAATTAACAGTTAGCTAGGAACAGTTAGCTAGGATTTTGTTAGCGTGGATTCTTAATAGAATTTCATATTGTTAATTAATCTGTTTCTAATCAATTTTTATTGTGTCCATTATTTCTTCATTATGCCACTTGTTGGATTCTGATAGGTCAAAATCCAAATATGTAATTGGATGAATATGGTTATTCTGTGGTGAACGGATTTGTATATCGGTGAATGTAAGTAGGATAGTATATGACTGTTGAAACAGATTCGAAGAACGTACAATATAACTTATTAATGTGAAATTTAAATAGTCCTCGGGTATTACCTACCCGTTAAAATATTTTCACCATTAACAGTTTGTACAAGAGAATTTTTAATTACAATCTTTATGAAAACATATATACATATATATTTTCTTCAGATGTATTCATGGATTTAATGAGTTAATATGATATTAAACTCATTTGCTTTTCGGTTGGAACTAGAATAAATAATCTCTAAAACTTTAGAGATTACATATTCGACATGTCGAACGAAGATCATACTCAAAGTACAGATGATGATATTGAAGCATGGATTATTGATGGTACTGGTGCTGTTATTGATTGTACTGTTGGTGCCGGTGATGTTGCAGAAGCTGGTACATTTTGTACCATATTCTCCGAATTGATTATTCAAGCGCGAAGTTCGTTGACTTATTACTCCAGGATGATTGTCGGTCGGAACGAGCAGATGAATAAGGTTCAGAATTGTGGATAGAATATAATCTTGTCGAGTTACCCCGGAAATGAGACTGAAAATGGTGTCTCGAACAGGTTCGCCGGTAAACGCTTCAGGTTCATTGTCAAGAGGTGAATTCGGTTGGTGGAAGGGATTTGCCTTCTGCGCGTTTCCATTAATTAAGTCGACTACGAACCCATCAGATGAATTGATAATGGCTGATTGGTTGATTCATGTCGATGACGCTGTTTTCGGAGCTTAGGTGAACATCTATGTCGGAATAGCTGTCGGAATAACTATCGGAATAGCTATCGGAATCTGAGGGACTCGAACTGGTTGTAGTATTCATCTCGTACGATCAGATGAAGGATTTTTGATAAGAAATAGATTATAGGATGTAGATTAGTACTATGCAATACATAATTTACATATGCATATATAATACTAAAATCCCATAAGTTACGGAGAAATCTACGGAAGTTGTCAGGCAAAGTTACAGTAACAGATACGCTAAGATATGAAGTAGCAGATACGCTAAGATATGAATTTTGTCTATACATTATTCATGCAGTCAATGCAGTAAAACGTGTCTAGACTAAGAATGATAAGCAAGTGATTCTCTAAGAATGATAAGCAGGTAATTTTTGACACCAAATGATAAGAAAAACTTTTGACATGCAGACACGGTCAAAGTCCAGACTCACTAATGCATCCTAACGACTTATCAGTTAGACACACTAATGCAGACATGGTTCGCTAAGACCACTACTCTGATACCAACTATCAAGACCCGTCCTAATCCATCTGGACGAAGTCCATATCGATTATAAATGATTTACAACAGTTGATTACATCGCGAGGTACTTGACCTCTATATGATACATTTTACAAACATTGCATTCGTTTTTGAAAAGACAAACTTTCATTACATCGAAAGTTGACGGCGTGCATACCATTTTATAATATATCTAACTATAATTGACTTAATAATAATCTTGATGAACTCAACGACTCGAATGCAACGTCTTTTGAAATATGTCATGAATGACTCCAAGTAATATCTTTAAAATGAGCAATTGTACAGCGGAAGACTTCTTTCATACCTGAGAATAAACATGCTTTCAAGTGTCAACCAAAAGGTTGGTGAGTTCATTAGTTTAACATAAATAATCATTTCATAATTTTAATAGACCACAAGATTTCATACTTCCATTTCTCTTAAACATACGTCTCATGCATAGAGACAAAAATATCATTCATATGGATTGAACACCTGGTAACCGACATTCACAATATGCATATAAGAATATCCCCATCATTCCGGGATCCTCCTTCGGACATGATATAAATTTCGAAGTACTAAAGCATCCGGTACTTTGGATGAGGCTTGTTGGGCCCGATAGATCTATCTTTAGGATTCGCGTCAATTAGGGTGTCTGTTCCCTAATTCTTAGATTACCAGACTTAATAAAAAGGGGCATATTCGGTTTAATAATCCAACCATAGAATGTAGTTTTATTTACTCGTGTCTATTTCGTAAAACAGTTATAAAAGCGCATGTATTCTCAGTCCCAAAAATATATATTGCAAAAGCATTTAAAAAGGGATTAATGAAACTCACACATATAAATATTGTAAAACAGTTAATAAAGCATTTGCATGTATTCTCAGCCCAAAAATGTAATGAGTAAAAAGGGACAAATGAACTCACGCATATAAATATTATAAAATAGTTATTAAAACATTTCATGTATTCTCAGCTCAAAAATATATATAAAAAGGGAATAATGAAACTCACGCATATAATTATTGTAAAACAGTTACTAAAGCATTTGCATGTATTCTCAGCCCCAAAAATGTAAAGAGTAAAAGGGGATCAAATGAAACTCACCTAATGTATTTTGTAGTAAAAATACACAGAACGACATTGAACAAGTATAGGGTTGGCCTCAGATTCACGAACCTAGATCATTTGTATATTCATTATTACATATAATCGTAATCAAATAAATATGTATATAAATTTATTAATTATACTACTTTTATTTTAATAACAAATATTTTTACTTTGTGTATACATTCAAAATGATTTATATTTTGATAGTTATATTAATGTATATGTATATCTGTTTAGTGTTATGTTAAAAATACATAAATTGTTATATTTATGAATGTTTCTAAAATGCTTTATTAATATAGTGAATATATACTTATAATTCTAATAATAATATTTTTAAAACTTTTATTTTTATATTCCTAATACTTTTATTAATAATGATATTGATCATAATACTTTTTGTTTTAATGATAATTTTAAATAACTTGTTAGTAATGATAATAGGTTTTAATAATAATAGCACTATAATGATAATCTTATTAATAATAATAATGATAGGATAAATGATAGTTTTCAATAATAACCCTCATATTAATGATAATATCTATAGTTTTTAATTAAATGATTAATTTAAAAAATATTCGTATTGAAAATAATACTTTTTGATAGTAATACCTAACACTTAATAGTAGTAATTATAACAATCTTGTTACTAACGGTGATACTAATAATAACTCAAAAATGATGTTAATACTAATAATATACTTATGTTAATCATAAGAGTTCTAATGATAACAATAATACTCATAATCATAATATTGATAATACTACTTAAAATGATAAATTTAATAATAATAATAATAGTATTAATAATATTTATAATAATGCTACTTAATAATAATACTAATAATGATAATATTATTAGTAAAAATAGCAATTATATTATAATTTCTAGTATATGTGTTTATAATCAATTTTGATTACTAATAATAGCAATAACAATAATAATAATAATAATGATAATAATAATAACAATAATAACAATAACAATAATAATAATAATAATAATAATAATAATAATAATAATAATAATAATAATAATAATAATAATAATAATAATAATAATAATAATAATAATAATAATAATAATAATAATAATAATAATAATAATAATAATAATAATAATAAATTTTGAGAAATACCTCTTAAAAATGTATATGAACAAGAAAAGACCCTTGCAGGTCTCGAAACCACGACCACCCGGTTACACACCAACACTCTAAACCACTCGACTATATCAGTTTTTCTGAGATTAATTCCCTCTAAAAGTTTATAAGTCTTTCTTTTTCTATTTCTATACTTCCTCATCTTCTTCATTTGTAAATCGATCAGAGACCAACCCATTAATCTTTATTAACTTGATTATTGTTTTTAATACGTATAACTAAAGTAAAAGCAACTTAAAATGTGATTTTTAAATTACCAGAACGAATAAAAAAAATTGAAAGGGAAGACCCCCCCTTCTGTACCGTCGCTGTTCAATGGAAAAAAAATTGAATTCATTTTCAAGTACCTTTTAAATCAAACTTGTAACATAAAATAAGTTGCAACCCACTCCTTGAAACTATTTGTGTCGTTAATTGCAGTTTATTCGCAACAGCAAACTCAAATTTCCCCCAAGAACGAATCTGTTGACTTTTAAATTTTATCTTTGACTACGAAATTCGAATTGAATATTATGAATTGAAAGACAAGATTTTGCAGAAAGATTAGGTAGAGGATTCCTAACAAATTTGCTTTAATAAATTTTGAAATTTGAATCAAATTAGAGTTTTGGTTAAAAAGTGGATGAACAGGGCTTATCGAGCTGATACCTTCATAATTCAGTTTAATTCACTGGTTTGAAGTATTTAAAATTGATAATTGATACTGATGAATAATTATTTGACTGGTTCCTCCCTAATAACGTGTACAATTGAATTGTTTTATAGTGAAGACTTCAACAGATTAAATGAATCAGATAAAGAAATAAACAAAATAAAATGAAAAGTGGATATGGACTGCTAACAGAATCGTACAATTAACTGTTGTTGATTGTTGACAAAATCATACAAGAACAAAAATCAAATATGGATAGAATGGAACTAGCAATTGACTCTGATTTCCTAGTTTAAATAAATAATTTTTTTTATAAAACTTAATTTTAATAAAAATAACTCTATTATTATTAAATAATAAAAATACAGATTATTATTAATAATATTATCACAATAATAATAATATTAATAACAATTATCCTTATAATAACAATTTTAGAATAATAATACTAATAGTTATAATAATGTTCTTAATGGTATTGTTAATAATAATATTAATAATGATTTTATTAATATAAATAAAATTATTACTAATGAGTTTGATAACAATTATAATAACATGTAAAACAATAATATTGCTAATAACAATAATGCTAATATTAATTAGTAGTATTAATAATAATATTGATAATAGTAATACTATATCAATATATATATATATATATATATATATATATATATATATATATATATATATATATATATATATATATATATATATATATATATATATATATATATATATCAAATTCATATCATTAGATTATATTTTAATAATATTAATAACATAATACTGATATCATTATTGGAATAACAATATTTATATAACAACTATATTCATACTTGTATTATATATATGTATCATTTCTTATTTTATATATCAACTTTTGTTGCATATTTAGTACTTATCAATTTTATTTATCTTATCATATATATTTATATTTATATAATAGTAATTATCTACAGAATCATATATTTAATATATATTCCTATTAAGTACTACTTAATGATTTTATGTTTTATTTTACATATTTAATTTTTAATGTTTAAATTATATTTTAAAATTTAAAGTTATTATGTATATACTTACATTTATATATAATTACATATTTATTTACAATCATTGGTTCGTGAATCGTCGGGATTAGTCAAGGTCAATTATATACATAAATATAGTTCAAAGTTTTCGAGACTCAACATTATAGACTTTGCTTATCATGTCGCAAACATATAAAGATTAAGTTTAAATTTGGTCGGAAATTCCCGGGTCATCACACATATCCTCTGGTAGGTCTTCTAAAATGTCCATTTTGTTTTTATACTGTAAAATAGACAAGGATTAGATTCGTAATAACAAACAATACAAGCAATTTTTACATAGAACATAAAAGTACAAGCACACTACAATACATTTATTACACAACATGCTCACACCCCTCTAATCTGAATCAATGGTTTCTTCTTCTTCGGACTTGGTTCTTTTTCCTAATTTTCTAGGGATATATGATGTTCCTCTAATACGAGCCGTCGTTTTCCACATTGGTTTAGAAAAACATGGTGGTTTAGAGGTTCCCGGGTTATTGTCACGATATTCAAAAATACGGGTTGTTGATGGTACATATAAAGTTCATCGGGGTCGGAATCAGATTTCTCTATTTTGATGCCTTTTCCCTTATTATTTTCTTTTGCCTCGTTAAATTGGGTCGGGGTAATTTCTATAACATCATCGGAATCCTCATCAGGATCCGATTCATCGGAAAATTGGTAATTTTCCCAATATTTTGCTTCCTTAGCGGAAACACCATTGACCATTATTAACTTTGGTCCATTGATTGAGGATTTTCTTTTATTTGACCGGTTTTCTGTGGTTCCTACTATTCCCCCCTCCGGAATCTCTTCTTCTTCCGATTCCACTTCTTCTGGTTCCTCTTCTTCCGGTTCCTCTTCTTCCGGTTCCGTTTCCTCTTCTTCCGGTTCTTCGGGAACTTGTGAATCTTGCCAATATATATTCGACTCTTCGTTATTATTAGGTGAGTCAATGGGATTTGTGCTAGAGGTAGACATCTATCACACAATATCAAACATGTTAAGAGATTAATATATCACATAATATTTACATGTTAATAATATATAGTTTCCAACAAAAATGTTAAGCAATCATTTTTAAAGAAAACACAGTCGAAGTCCAGACTCACTAATGCATCCTAACAAACTCGATAAGACACACTAATGCAAATTTTCTGGTTCTCTAAGACCAACGCTTAGATACCAACTGAAATGTCCCGTTCATATTGATTATAAACGTTCCATATTAATTGATTTCGTTGCGAGGTTTTGACCTCTATATGAGACATTTTTCAAAGACTGCATTTATTTTTAAAACAACCATAACCTTTATTTTATCAATAAAGGTTTTAAAAGCATTACATAGATTATCAAATAATGATAATCTAAAATATACTGTTTACACATAACCATTACATAATGGTTTACAATAGAAATATATTTCATCGACATATGTTTCTTGAATGCAGTTTTTACACAATATCATACAAACATGGACTCCAAATCTTGTCCTTATTTTAGTATGCAACAGCGGAAGCTCTTAGTATTCACCTGAGAATAAACATGCTTTAAACGTCAACAAAAATATTGGTGAGTTATAGGTTTAACCTATATATATCAAATCGTAACAATAGACCACAAGATTTCATATTTCAATACACATCCCATACATAGAGATAAAAATCATTCATATGGTGAACACCTGGTAACCGACATTAACAAGATGCATATATAAGAATATCCCCCTCATTCCGGGACACCCTTCGGATATGATATAAATTTTGAAGTACTAAAGCATCCGGTACTTTGGATGGGGTTTGTTAGGCCCAATAGATCTATCTTTAGGATTCGCGTCAATTAGAGTGTCTGTTACCTAATTCTTAGATTACCAGACTTAATAAAAAGGGCATATTCAATTTCGATAATTCAACCATAGAATGTAGTTTCACGTACTTGTGTCTATTTTGTAAATCATTTATAAAACCTGCATGTATTCTCATCCTAAAAATATTAGATTTTAAAAGTGGGACTATAACTCACTTTCACAGATATTTCCTTCCTCGAAAATAAGACTTGGCCACGGATCGATTCACGAACCTATACAAATATGTACATATATATCAAAGTAAGATCAAAATATAATTACAACCATTTTTATTATGTTTTAAAGATTTGAGTGTATTAAGTCAGCTGTCCTCGTTAATAACCTACAACTAGTTGTCCACAGTTAGATGTACAGAAATAAATCGATATATATTATCTTGAATCAATCCACGACCCAGTGTATACACGTCTCAAGCTAGATCACAACTCAAAGTATATATATTTTTGGAATCAACCTCAACCCTGTATAGCTAACTCCAACATTACTACATATAGAGTGTCTATGGTTGTTCCAAATAATATATATACATGGGTCGATATGATATGTCAAAACATTTGCATACGTGTCTATGGTATCCCAAGATTACATAATATATTAGAATACATATATAATACAATACAAGTTAGCTAGGATATGATTTGTATAGATTTGTTAAACATTTCCCGTAGCTAAAAAGATCAAAAATATCCAATCTTGTTTTACCCATAACTTCTTCATTTTAAATCCGTTTTGAGTGAATCAAATTGCTATGGTTTCATATTGAACTCTAATTTAAGAATCCAAACAGAAAAAGTATAGGTTTATAGTCGGAAATTTAAGTTACATGTCAATTACTAAAGAGGTAGTCATTTTCGTCGAAAGAACGACATCTTGATGACCGTTTTGAAAAACATACTTTCACTTTGGGTTTATGAGATATTTCATGCTAGTTGCCAAATGATGGTTCCCACATGTGTTAGGTGACTCACATGGGCTGCTAAGAGCTGATCATTGGAGTGTATATACCAATAGTACATACATCTAAAAGCTGTGTATTGTACGAGTACGAATACGGGTGCATACGAGTAGAATTGTTGATGAAACTGAACGAGGATGTAATTGTAAGAATTTTTGTTAAGTAGAAGTACTTTGATATGTGTCTTGAAGTCTTTCAAAAGTGTAAGAATACATATCAAAACACAACATGTATATACATTCTAAAGGATTCGTTAAGTCTTCGTTAGTCGTTACATGTAAGTGTTGTTTTGAAACCTTTAAGTTAACGATCTCAATTAATGTTGTTAACCCAATGTTTATTATATCAAATGAGATGTTAAATTATTATGTTATCATGATATTATGATGTATGAATATCTCTTAATATGATATATACATTAAAATATCGCTACAACGATAATCGTTACATATAAGTCTCGTTTCGTAATTCTTGAGTTAGTAGTCTTGTTTTTACATATGTAGTTCATTGTTAACACACTTAATGATATATTTAAAGATCATTTTATCATGTTAAATATAGTGTATCAATATCTTAATATGATACATATGTATTTAGTAGACGTTATCATAACGATAATCGTTATATATATCATTTCGAGTTTCTTAACTTAGTAATCCCATTTCTTATGTATATCACACATTGTTAATATACTTAGTGAGATACTTACTCATCATAATCTCATGTAAACCATATATATATATATATGTCTATATATACCACAACATGTAGTTTTTACAAATTTGTAACGTTCGTGAATCGCCGGTCAACTTGGGTGATCAATTGTCTATATGAAACTTATTTCATTTAATCAAGTCTTAACAAGTTTGATTTCTTAACACGTTGGAAACATTTAGTCATGTAAATATCAATCTCAATTAATATATATAAATATGGAAAATTTTGGGTCACTACAACATCAGCATCTTCGAAACAAGTTGATTCCTAAAAAAGTTGAGATTTTCGTGTGGAGACTGTTACACAAAAAGTTACCCGTTCGGATCGAATTAGACAAGCGAGGCTTAGATCTTCATAGTGTACGATGTCCTCTTTGTGATGACGATGTAGAATCGGTGGCTCATATATTTACTTCATGTAAGCATGCGTGTGATATATGGGGTAGAGTTGCTAAATGGTGGAATCTAAGCAACTTCACTTTCAATTCCATTGGAGATGTTTTAAAAGCAGTCGGATTCTCATCCATATCTCATTCAGGAAAGTCAACTCTACAAGCTACGTTTTGGGTTAGTGCGTACGTGATTTGGAAGAACCGAAACAATATGGTTTTCTAAGGCAAAAGCTGAAGCACCCCGGTCGCATTGAACGAGATTCAAATCTTATCATTCGAATGGATCGCTTCTCGAGTTAAAGAAAAAAAATTGAATTAGCTCACATGGATTTCAAATCCTAGTGTATATCTTTCTTCATAGTAGGGTTTCTCCCTTTGTAACCTTATATTGTAAATTGTATGTTTTGTGTTTGTCTTATCTCATGTTCGTGTTGTTTTTTCTCATAGGGTGATTCACTCATTGTAAGAATCCCCGGTTTGTAAGTTTTTTCGAGTTCTTAATAAAATTTGCCTTTCAAAAAAAGAGAATTTTTTTATCTTATAAGTTTATTTATGAATTTTGCTAACGACAAACTTAAGTCGTTAACATCCATAAATTCATTGTATATTTGCATAACCCTCATAAAAAATTAATATAAATCGTTATGCACGGTCACAAGATTCGTTATATTTATTATTTTGTACATATTTCTTTCTCTTTTATCTTTCGAATAATTCAATTTGTAACTACCATCAAAAAATAATATATACCAGTAATATTTTTATTGGGCGGGTGTTCACGTGGTAGAGTTGTATAGAGTCTACTTTATTATTAGTACAAATTGTCCACATTTTATATGTATTAAACCTTTTATTAATATTTATGGAGTACATATATTATATCGAGCTCAGTTTATTATTTATGTACAAGTGAAGAGACTCGTGAAATTACGGGTTAGTTTATTCGTCTCTAGAATCCACTTCATTAAACCAAAACCAAAATGAAAGCGCAATGATCCCCAATTAAGCATTCGCCGAATCTGCACTTTTTGAAACATGTCACTGATATTAATACTCACCCATTATACACCTAACACTCTAACCTTTGTTGGTTGAATGTGGGTTAATACACTAAACAATAAACTTAAGTATAATTAACCAAAGTATAATCAACCAAAGAATATATTTTGATGATGACACACACATACGCATAAGTGATGACTGACATCTTAACATAAAACACGATAGGTCACTAATCCATACTTTATCTTGCAAACGACCAAGTCAAACATAGGTTAAAGAATGAAATTAAAAGTTCAGGTAAACACACGGTCGAGGTACGGTCGACCGCATAGTCAACTGCGAAACCCCAAACTGAATTGCAACGCAGTTTTGTGAAAACAAGTTGCACGGTCGCCACCACGGTCAACCGCAGTGCGACCGCAGTTTCTTCTGTCATCGTTTTTGACCAAATAAAGTTTGACTAGTTTTCGACATCTATAATTCATGAAACATTTCTCAACATGCTTAGAATAGATGCCTTCTCCATACTCAATTGAGTTTTGGTCATAAAAACACTAATTATGATTAATTACGCCTAATGACATCTTAATGACAAATTAACCAAGATTAGGCATAACACATAAGTGTTAATCAACAACTTGTGATCTTAATTCTTATCTAGATATCCTTAGTATGATCATCAAATACCAACACACTTAAGCCAATATCACTAGAACAATAATTGCTATTAGAAATGACTTAGTGATTAATCAAGGCTAAATGAAGAACAATGCTCTCAAGGTTAAACTAGAAATGACTTGTAATCCTAAAACACACTTAGATACATTTAGGATGGTCACCAAGTCCCAACTAGAGATTGCTCTTCCCTTGTGCATGTGTTGGACATTAATGTGTGCTTACACATTAATCATGTAATGTGTTATATTGCACATTAAACTTATTAAGTGCTTGAATTATAAGTTGTGCAAGTATCTATATGATTGATCCTAGAATAACTATCTCTTGCTATGTGAGTATTACTTGTTACTTGCTAATAATGCTTAATACTCATAAACTTGTCAACTTGATTAATATGTTTGCCATGTGCTCATTAGTTAGGATTCAAGTAACTAACCTACTCCAATAGATTAAGTGTAAAATGGTTCACAATAAAACTATAGTCAATTGTCTATTTGGTCTAGTCTAAGTAAATAAGTGTGATTGCTTGTTCAAGAATAACTTAACCTTAATGTCTCTACATACTTCATGATTATCTTATAGAGACATTATTTAATTAATCCCTAACTAAACTCAAATGAAACATGACTTGTGATTAATTGGAACTAGGAAGTTAATGATATAGTGACTAGCCTTTAGAATTGAACCAAGAGCATTAATGTAACTAACTAAGTCTTGACCAAACTAAAATTTCCCTAAATATCAATCAAGACACTTCTCCAAGAATGTTGGGTTTGCTACTTTTGGAATGATTAGTCACTTTCATACAATAAGATCAAATCTCACACACTTAATGCATATAGTACTTGTATAGGATGTTTGGTTTCTTTTGCAGGTGCTAGAAGGAGTAAAGGTGCCAAAATGTGGTGTTTAAATCTGAGTCAAACAGTTATACAATGGATACCAATTTTGGACTGGAGCATGCACGGTCGCACCACGGTCGACCGTGCTAGCAACCGTGTGTTAACGGCTATTTTTTTAATCCCACTATAAAAGGAAAACATTTAAGAGCATTTGTGTAGTGACCCGAACTTTTCTATGTTTATATATATTAATTGAGATTGATATTTACATGATTAAATGTTTCCAACATGTTAAGCAATCAAACTTGTTAAGACTTGATTAATTAAAATATGTTTCATATAGACAATTGACCACCCAAGTTGACCGGTGATTCACGAACGTTAAAACTTGTAAAAACTATAAGATGACATATATATGGATATATATATATATAGTTAACATGATACTATGATAAGTAAACATATCATTAAGTATATTAACAATGAACTACATATGTAAAAACAAGACTACTAACTTAATGATTTTTAAACGAGACATATATGTAACGATTATCGTTGTAAAGACATTTAATATATATATATCATATTAAGAGATATTCATACATGATAATATCATGATAATATAATAATTTAAAATCTCATTTGATATTATAAACATTGGGTTAACAACATTTAACAAGATCGTTAACCTAAAGGTTTCAAAACAACACTTACATGTAACGACTAACGATGACTTAACAACTCAGTTAAAATGTATATACATGTAGAGTTTTAATATGTATTTATACACTTTTGAAAGACTTCAATACACTTATCAAAATACTTCTACTTAACAAAAATGCTTACAATTACATCCTCGTTCAGTTTCATCAACAATTCTACTCGTATGCACCCGTATTCGTACTCGTACAATACACAGCTTTTAGATGTATGTACTATTGGTATATACACTCCAATGATCAGCTCTTAGCAGCCCATGTGAGTCACCTAACACATGTGGGAACCATCATTTGGCAACTAGCATGAAATATCTCATAAAATTACAAAAATATGAGTAATCATTCATGACTTATTTACATGAAACCAAAATTACATATCCTTTATATCTAATCCATACACCAACGACCAAAAACACCTAAAAATACTTTCATTCTTCAATTTTCTTCATCTAATTGATCTCTCTCAAGTTCTATCTTCAAGTTCTAAGTGTTCTTCATATATTCTACAAGTTCTAGTTACATAAAATCAAGAATACATTCAAGTTTGCTAGCTCACTTCCAATCTTGTAAGGTGATCATCCAACCTCAAGAAATCTTTTTTTCTTACAGTAGGTTATCATTCTAATACAAGGTAATAATCATATTCAAACTTTGGTTCAATTTCTATAACTATAACAATCTTATTTCAAGTGATGATCTTACTTGAACTTGTTTTCGTGTCATGATTCTGCTTCAAGAACTTCGAGCCATCCAAGGATCCGTTGAAGCTAGATCCATTTTTCTCTTTTCCAGTAGGTTTATCCAAGGAACTTAAGATAGTAATGATGTTCATAACATCATTCGATTCATACATATAAAGCTATCTTATTCGAAGGTTTAAACTTGTAATCACTAGAACATAGTTTAGTTAATTCTAAACTTGTTCGCAAACAAAAGTTAATCCTTCTAACTTGACTTTTAAAATCAACTAAACACATGTTCTATATCTATATGATATGCTAACTTAATGATTTAAAACCTGAAAACACGAAAAACACCGTAAAACCGGATTTACGCCGTCGTAGTAACACCGCGGGCTGTTTTGGGTTAGTTAATTAAAAACTATGATAAACTTTGATTTAAAAGTTGTTATTCTGAGAAAATGATTTTTATTATGAACATGAAACTATATCCAAAAATTATGGTTAAACTCAAAGTGGAAGTATGTTTTCTAAAATGGTCATCTAGACGTCGTTCTTTCGACTGAAATGACTACCTTTACAAAAACGACTTGTAACTTATTTTTCCGACTATAAACCTATACTTTTTCTGTTTAGATTCATAAAATAGAGTTCAATATGAAACCATAGCAATTTTATTCACTCAAAACGGATTTAAAATGAAGAAGTTATGGGTAAAACAAGATTGGATAATTTTTCTCATTTTAGCTACGTGAAAATTGGTAACAAATCTATTCCAACCATAACTTAATCAACTTGTATTGTATATTATGTAATCTTGAGATACCATAGACATGTATACAATGTTTCGACCTATCATGTCGACACATCTATATATATTTCGGAACAACCATAGACACTCTATATGTGAATGTTGGAGTTAGCTATACAGGGTTGAGGTTGATTCCAAAATATATATAGTTTGAGTTGTGATCAATACTGAGATACGTATACACTGGGTCGTGGATTGATTCAAGATAATATTTATCGATTTATTTCTGTACATCTAACTGTGGACAACTAGTTGTAGGTTACTAACGAGGACAGCTGACTTAATAAACTTAAAACATCAAAATATATTAAAAGTGTTGTAAATATATTTTGAACATACTTTGATATATATGTATATGTTGTTATAGGTTCGTGAATCAACCAGTGGCCAAGTCTTACTTTCCGACGAAGTAAAAATATGTGAAAGTGAGTTATAGTCCCACTTTTAAAATCTAATATTTTTGGGATGAGAATACATGCAGGTTTTATAAATGATTTACAAAATAGACACAAGTACGTGAAACTACATTCTATGGTTGAATTATCGAAATCGAATATGCCCCTTTTTATTAAGTCTGGTAATCTAAGAATTAGGGAACAGACACCCTAATTGACGTGAATCCTAAAGATAGATCTATTGGGCCTAACAAACCCCATCCAAAGTACCGGATGCTTTAGTACTTCGAAATTTATATCATATCCGAAGGGTGTCCCGGAATGATGGGGATATTCTTATATATGCATCTTGTTAATGTCGGTTACCAGGTGTTCACCATATGAATGATTTTTATCTCTATGTATGGGATGTGTATTGAAATATGAAATCTTATGGTCTATTATTATGATTTGATATATATAGGTTAAACCTATAACTCACCAACATTTTTGTTGACGTTTTAAGCATGTTTATTCTAAGGTGATTATTAAGAGCTTCCGCTATCGCACACTTAAATAAGGACGAGATTTGGAATCCATGCTTGTATGATATTGTGTAAAAACTGCATTCAAGAAACTTATTTTGTTGTAACATATTTGTATTGTAAACTATTATGTAATGGTCGTGTGTAAACAGGATATTTTAGATTATCATTATTTGATAATCTACGTAAAGCTTTTTAAAACCTTTATCTATGAAATAAAGGTTATGGTTTGTTTTAAAAATGAATGCAGTCTTTGAAAAAAGTCTCATATAGAGGTCAAAACCTCGCAACGAAATCAATTAATATGGAACGTTTTTAATCAATAAGAACGGGACATTTCAGTTGGTATCCGAGCGTTGGTCTTAGAGAACCAGAATTTTGCATTAGTGTGTCTTATCGAGTTTGTTAGGATGCATTAGTGAGTCTGGACTTCGACCGTGTTTACTTGAAAAATGATTGCTTAACAAATTTTGTTGGAAACTATATATTTTTAACATGTGAATATTATGTGATATATTAATCTCTTAATGCGTTTGATATTATGTGATAGATGTCTACCTCTAGAACAAGTCCCATTGACTCACCTAATAATAATGAAGAGTCAAATGTAAATTGGAATGATTCGTGGACTGATTCACAAGTTCCCGAAGAGGAACCGGAAGAAGAGTCGGAACCGGAAGAAGAATCGGAACCGGAAGAAGAATCGGAACCGGATGAAGAAATAGAACCGGTGGGGGAAATAATAAAACGGTTAAGTAAAAGAAAATCCTCAACCAACCGACCAAAGTTAATTATGGTCAATGGTGTTTCCGCCAAGGAAGCAAAATATTGGGAGGATTACCAATTCTCCGATGAATCGGATTCCGACGAGAATTCCGATGATGTTATAGAAATTACCCCAACTAAATTTAAAAAGGCAAAAGAAAATAATAAGGGAAAGGGCATAAAAATAGAGAAATCTAATTCCAACCCCGATGAACTTTATATGTATCGTCAACCCCCGAAGTCCTTAAGTTGTAACAATGACCCGGGAACCTCTAAACCAACAGGTTTTTCTAAACCAATGTGGAAAACGACGGCTCGTATTAGGGGAACATCATATATCCCTAGAAACTTGGCAAAACGAACCAAAACCGAAGAATACGAAACAAGCGAGTCGGAATAAGATAGTTGTATTCGTGTGGTGTAATATATGTAATATAGTGTGCTTATACTTTATGATATATGTAAAAATTGCTTGTATTAATAAGTATTTTTTTTATGAATCTAACTCTTGTCTATTTTACAGTATAAAAACACAAAATGGATAGATAACCCAATATTTTAAGAGACCTACCCGGAGACATGATTGATGAAATCTTGTCTAGAGTCGGTCAGAATTCTTCGGCACAACTATTTAAGGCGAGATCAGTTTGTAAGACATTCGAAGAACGTTCCAAGAATGCCTTGGTTTATAAAAGGCTTTCGTTCGAAAGATGGGGGATATCACATTGGGAAATCCATAAGTTACGATGTGTTTACTTTGACGCATATATTGCAGGGAACCCAAATGCTATTTTACGCAATGGGTTAAGAAATTATTTTGACTCAATATATCCGAATATTGGACTTCGTGATTTAGAAAAAGCGGCTAACATGCAACATAAAGAAGCATGTTATGCTTACGGATTAGTAATGTTCGCTTCTCACCAAAGTGAGAACAAGAACATCGGGCTACAACTATTAAACAAAACGTTTCCACAAGTGACGGAGTCGGTAATTGGGGTAGAAATGAGGTTTTTAGATTGTTACGGGACTGTTGGACATTACGTAACCCTCGTCCCTTTGACGACGTTACAACACGCTGTCTTATCAACGGCCATAATGGTTATGTTCCACAAGACCAAGGATGGGAAGTAATCCTAGTAAAACCAGAATGCATGACTTGTTTCTGGACGTATGAATTACGTGTCTTTATTGCCTTTGCTGAACGACTTGTGTACTAGCTAGAATTATCTTCACAACCATCTTGTATCAAATTTATTGTGTGCTATATTTCATGCTATATGTAAAATAAGCGGTATTGTACGTTTGTAAAATATTGTGTAAAAGTTTGAACGCGAAATATTATTATAATCAGTTTTTCATATAGAATTGTAGTAGTTGAATTGTATATTAGCTACTAAGTATGAACTTAACGGGTAGGTACTACCCGAATTTAAACTTATAAAACGCTAATATGAAGAAAAAGCTTTTATAAATGAGTTCATATTATGCTACGAAATACTATTAACTACTCTTAATATTCTGTATGATTAACTTGTTCCATTTGACTATTTTGAAGGAAATGGCACCGACTACTCGACACACCGTAAATATGAATGAAGAGGAATTCCGTACTTTTCTAGCTTCAAACATAGCCGCAGTACAGGCTGCGCTACATACCAACAATAACCTTGGATCTAGCAGTACATGAAATCGTGTAGGATGCACCTACAAAGAATTCACTGCCTACAAACCTTTGGAATTTGATGGAACCGAAGGACCGATCGGATTGAAACGGTGGATCGATAAGGTCGAATCGGTGTTTGCCATAAGTAAGTGTACTGAAGAGGACAAAGTGAAGTACGCTACGCATACCTTCACAGGTTCTGCATTAACATGGTGGAATACCTATCTAGAGCAAGTGGGACAAGACGATGCGTACGCACTACCGTGGTCAGCATTCAAGCACTTGATGAACGAGAAGTACCGTCCCAGAACCGAGGTCAATAAGCTCAAGACAGAACTTAGAGGGTTACGAACCCAAGGATTTGATATTACCATGTACGAAAGACGATTCACAGAATTGTGCCTATTGTGTCCGGGAGCATTCAAAGATGAGGAAGAGAAGATCGACGCATTTGTGAAAGGATTACCGGAAAGAATCCAAGAAGATATAAGTTCACATGAGCCCGCCTCCATACAACAGGCATGTAGAATGGCTCACAAACTAGTGAACCAGATTGAAGAAAGAATTAAAGAACAGACTGCTGAAGAGGCCAATGTGAAGCAAGTTAAAAGAAAGTGGGAGGAAAACGGTGATAAGAATCACCAATACAACAACAACAGCAATTACAACAATAATCGCAATAATTATCCCAACAATCGCAACATCAATCGCAACTACAACAAACGGCCCAACAACAACAACAACAACAACAGCAATTGCAACAATCATCCCAACAACAATAATAACCGCAACAACAACAACAATCAGAAGCAGCTATGCCAAAGGTGTGAAAAGTATCACTCAGGGTTCTGCACCAAATTTTGCAACAAGTGTAAAAGAAATGGTCATAGCGCGGTGAAGTGTGAGGTCTACGGACCAGGGGTTAATAGAACGAAAGGAACAAATGGTGTCGGAATGAGTAATGGCGGAGCAAGTAGTGTCGGAGCAAGTTATGCCAATGTAGTTTGTTATAAATGTGGAAAAATGGGCCACATTATTAGAAATTGCCCGAACCAGGAGAACACGAATGGACAAGGCCGCGGAAGAGTTTTCAATATTAATGCGGCAGAGGCACAGGAAGACCCAGAGCTTGTTACGGGTACGTTTCTTATTGATAATAAATCTGCTTACGTTTTATTTGATTCGGGTGCGGATAGAAGCTATATGAGTAGAGATTTTTTGTGCTAAATTAAGTTGTCCATTGACGCCTTTGGATAGTAAATTTTTACTCGAATTAGCAAATGGTAAATTAATTTCAGCAGATAATATATGTCGGAATTGAGAAATTAAACTGGTTAGCGAAACATTTAAGATTGATTTGATACCAGTAGAGTTAGGGAGTTTTGATGTGATAATCGGTATGGACTGGTTGAAAGAAGTGAAAGCAGAGATCGTTTGTTACAAAAATGCAATTCGCATTATACGAGAAAAAGGAAAACCCTTAATGGTGTACGGAGAAAAAGGGCAACACGAAGCTACATCTTATTAGTAATTTGAAGGCACAAAAACTAATAAGAAAAGGTTGCTATGCTGTTCTAGCACACGTCGAGAAAGTACAAACTGAAGAAAAGAGCATCAATGATGTTCCCATTACAAAAGAATTTCCCGATGTATTTCCGAAAGAATTACCGGGATTACCCCCACATCGATCCGTTGAATTTCAAATAGATCTTGTACCAGGAGCTGCACCAATAGCTCGTGCTCCTTACAGACTCGCACCCAGCGAGATAAAAGAACTGCAAAGCCAATTACAAGAACTTTTAGAGCGTGGTTTCATTCGACCAAGCACATCACCGTGGGGAGCTCCTGTTTTGTTTGTCAAGAAGAAAGATGGTACATTCAGGTTGTGTATCGACTACCGAGAGTTGAACAAACTTACCATTAAGAACCGCTACCCACTACCGAGAATCGACGACTTATTTGATCAACTACAACGCTCGTCTGTTTATTCAAAGATTGACTTACGTTCCGGGTATTATCAAATGCGGGTGAAAGAAGATGATATTCCAAAGACTGCTTTCAGAACACGTTACGGTCATTACGAGTTTATGGTCATGCCGTTTGGTTTAACTAATGCACCAGCTGTGTTCATGGACCTTATGAACCGAGTGTGTGGACCATACCTTGACAAGTTTGTCATTGTTTTCATTGATGACATACTTATTTACTCAAAGAATGACCAAGAACACGGTGAACATTTGAGAAAGGTGTTAGAAGTATTGAGGAAGGAAGAATTGTACGCTAAGTTTTCAAAGTGTGCATTTTGGTTGGAAGAAGTTCAATTCCTCTGTCACATAGTGAACAAAGAAGGTATTAAGGTGGATCCGGCAAAGATAGAAACTGTTGAAAAGTGGGAAACCCCGAAAACTCCAAAACACATACGCTAGTTTTTAGGACTAGCTGGTTACTACAGAAGGTTCATCCAAGACTTTTCCAGAATAGCAAAACCCTTGACTGCATTAACGCATAAAGGGAAGAAATTTGAATGGAATGATGAACAAGAGAAAGCGTTTCAGTTAAAGAAGAAAAAGCTAACTACGGCACCTATATTGTCATTGCCTGAAGGGAATGATGATTTTGTGATTTATTGTGACGCATCAAAGCAAGGTCTCGGTTGTGTATTAATGCAACGAACGAAGGTGATTGCTTATGCGTCTAGACAATTGAAGATTCACGAACAAAATTATACGACGCATGATTTGGAATTAGGCGCGGTTGTTTTTGCATTAAAGACTTGGAGGCACTACTTATATGGGGTCAAAAGTATTATATATACCGACCACAAAAGTCTTCAACACATATTTAATCAGAAACAACTGAATATGAGGCAGCGTAGGTGGATTAAATTATTGAATGATTACGACTTTGAGATTCGTTACCACCCAGGGAAGGCAAATGTGGTAGCCGATGCCTTGAGCAGGAAGGACAAAGAATCCATTCGAGTAAAATCTATGAATATAATGATTCATAATAACCTTACTACTCAAATAAAAGAGGCGCAACAAGGAGTTTTAAAAAAGGGAAATTTAAAGGATGAAATACCCAAAGGATCGGAGAAGCATCTTAATATTCGGGAAGACGGAACCCGGTATAGGGCTGAAAGGATTTGGGTACCAAAATTTGGAGATATGAGAGAAATGGTACTTAGAGAAGCTCATAAAACCGGATACTCAATACATCCTGGAACGGGGAAGATGTACAGGGATCTCAAGAAACATTTTTGGTGGCCGGGTATGAAAGCCGATGTTGCTAAATACGTAGGAGAATGTTTGACGTGTTCTAAGGTCAAAGCTGAGCATCAGAAACCATCAGGTCTACTTCAACAACCCGAAATCCCAGAATAGAAATGGGAAAACATTACCATGGATTTCATCACTAAATTGCCAAGGACTGCAAGTGGTTTTGATACTATTTGGGTAATAGTTGATCGTCTCACCAAATCAGCACACTTCCTGCCAATAAGAGAAGATGACAAGATGGAGAAGTTAGCACGACTGTATTTGAAGGAAGTCGTCTCCAGACATGGAATACCAATCTCTATTATCTCTGATAGGGATGGCAGATTTATTTCAAGATTCTGGCAGACATTACAGCAAGCATTAGGAACTCGTCTAGACATGAATACTGCCTATCATCCACAAACTGATGGGCAGAGCGAAAGGACGATACAAACACTTGAAGACATGCGGAAACAGTTGGGATCGACATCTACCGTTAGCAGAATTTTCCTACAACAACAGCTACCATTCAAGCATTGAGATGGCGCCGTTTGAAGCACTTTATGGTAGAAAGTACAGGTCTCTGATTTGTTGGAGTGAAGTGGGGGATAGACAGATTACGGGTCCGGAGATTATACAAGAAACTACCGAGAAGATCATCCAAATTCAACAACGGTTGAAAACCGCCCAAAGTCGACAAAAGAGCTACGCTGACATTAAAAGAAAAGATATAGAATTTGAAATTGGAGAGATGGTCATGCTTAAAGTTGCACCTTGGAAAGGCGTTGTTCGATTTGGTAAACGAGGGAAATTAAATCCAAGGTATATTGGACCATTCAAGATTATTGATCATGTCGGACCAGTAGCTTACCGACTTGAGTTACCTCAACAACTCGCGGCTGTACATAACACTTTCCACGTCTCGAATTTGAAGAAATGTTTTGCTAAAGAAGATCTCACTATTCCGTTAGATGAAATCCAAATCAACGAAAAACTTCAATTCATCGAAGAACCCGTCGAAATAATGGATCGTGAGGTTAAAAGACTTAAGCAAAACAAGATACCAATTGTTAAGGTTCGATAGAATGCTTGTAGAGGACCCGATTTCACCTGGGAGCGTGAAGATCAGATGAAGAAGAAATACCCGCATCTATTTCCAGAAGATTCGTCAACATCTTCAACAGCTTAAAATTTCGGGACGAAATTTATTTAACGGGTAGGTACTGTAGTGACCCGAACTTTTCCATGTTTATATATATTAATTGAGATTGATATTTACATGATTAAATGTTTCCAACATGTTAAGCAATCAAACTTGTTAAGACTTGATTAATTGAAATATGTTTCATATAGACAATTGACCACCAAAGTTGACCGGTGATTCACGAACGTTAAAACTTGTAAAAACTATATGATGACAAATATATGGATATATATATATATATATATATATATATATATATATATATATATATATATATATATATATATATATATATATATATATATATAGTTAATATGATACTATGATAAGTAAACATATCATTAAGTATATTAACAATGAACTACATATGTAAAAACAAGACTACTAACTTAATGATTTTTAAACGAGACATATATGTAACGATTATCGTTATAAAGACATTTAATGTATATATATCATATTAAGAGATATTCATACATGATAATATCATGATAATATAATAATTTAAAATCTCATTTGATATTATAAACATTGGGTTAACAACATTTAACAAGATCGTTAACCTAAAGGTTTCAAAACAACACTTACATGTAACGACTAACGATGACTTAACGACTCAGTTAAAATGTATATACATGTAGTGTTTTAATATGTATTTATACACTTTTGAAAGACTTCAATACACTTATCAAAATACTTCTACTTAACAAAAATGCTTACAATTACATCCTCGTTCAGTTTCATCAACAATTCTACTCGTATGCACCCGTATTCGTACTCGTACAATACACAGCTTTTAGATGTATGTACTATTGGTATATACACTCCAATGATCAGCTCTTAGCAGCCCATGTGAGTCACCTAACACATGTGGGAACCATCATTTGGCAACTAGCATGAAATATCTCATAAAATTACAAAAATATGAGTAATCATTCATGACCTTTTTACATGAAAACAAAATTACATATCCTTTATATCTAATCCATACACCAACGACCAAAAACACCTACAAACACTTTCATTCTTCAATTTTCTTCATCTAATTGATCTCTCTCAAGTTCTATCTTCAAGTTCTAAGTGTTCTTCATATATTCTACAAGTTCTAGTTACATAAAATCAAGAATACTTTCAAGTTTGCTAGCTCACTTCCAATCTTGTAAGGTGATCATCCAACCTCAAGAAATCTTTGTTTCTTACAGTAGGTTATCATTCTAATACAAGGTAATAATCATATTCAAACTTTGATTCAATTTCTATAACTATAACAATCTTATTTCAAGTGATGATCTTACTTGAACTTGTTTTCGTGTCATGATTCTACTTCAAGAACTTCGAGCCATCCAAGGATCCATTGAAGCTAGATCCATTTTTCTCTTTTCCAGTTGGTTTATCCAAGGAACTTAAGGTAGTAATGATGTTCATAACATCATTCGATTCATACATATAAAGCTATCTTATTCGAAGGTTTAAACTTGTAATCACTAGAACATAGTTTAGTTAATTCTAAACTTGTTCGCAAACAAAAGTTAATCCTTCTAAATTGACTTTTAAAATCAACTAAACATATGTTCTATATCTATATGATATGCTAACTTAATGATTTAAAACCTGGAAACACGAAAAACACCGTAAAACCGGATTTACGCCGTCGTAGTAACACCGCGGGCTGTTTTGGGTTAGTTAATTAAAAACTATGATAAACTTTGATTTAAAAGTTGTTATTCTGAGAAAATGATTTTTATTATGAACATGAAACTATATCCAAAAATTATGGTTAAACTCAAAGTGGAAGTATGTTTTCTAAAATGGTCATCTAGACGTCGTTCTTTCGACTGAAATGACTACCTTTACAAAAACGACTTGTAACTTATTTTTCCGACTATAAACCTATACTTTTTCTGTTTAGATTCATAAAATAGAGTTCAATATGAAACCATAGCAATTTTATTCACTCAAAACGGATTTAAAATGAAGAAGTTATGGGTAAAACAAGATCGGATAATTTTTCTCATTTTAGCTACGTGAAAATTGGTAACAAATCTATTCCAACCATAACTTAATCAACTTGTATTGTATATTATGTAATCTTGAGATACCATAGACACGTATACAATGTTTTGACCTATCATGTCGACACATCTATATATATTTTGGAACAACCATAGACACTCTATATGTGAATGTTGGAGTTAGCTATACAGGGTTGAGGTTGATATCAAAATATATATAGTTTGAGTTGTGATCAATACTGAGATACGTATACACTAGGTCGTGGATTGATTCAAGATAATATTTATCGATTTATTTCTGTACATCTAACTGTGGACAACTAGTTGTAGGTTACTAACGAGGACAGCTGACTTAATAAACTTAAAACATCAAAATATATTAAAAGTGTTGTAAATATATTTTGTACATACTTTGATATATATGTATATATTGTTATAGGTTCGTGAATCAACCAGTGGCCAAGTCTTACTTCCCGACGAAGTAAAAAACTGTGAAAGTGAATTATAGTCCCACTTTTAAAATCTAATATTTTTGGGATGAGAATACATGCAGGTTTTATAAATGATTTACAAAATAGACACAAGTACGTGAAACTACATTCTATGGTTGAATTATCAAAATCGAATATGCCCCTTTTTATTAAGTCTGGTAATCTAAGAATTAGGGAACAGACACCCTAATTGACGCGAATCCTAAAGATAGATCTATTGGGCCTAACAAACCCCATCCAAAGTACCGGATGCTTTAGTACTTCGAAATTTATATCATATCCGAAGGGTGTCCCGGAATGATGGGGATATTCTTATATATGCATCTTGTTAATGTCGGTTACCAGGTGTTCACCATATGAATGATTTTTATCTCTATGTATGTGATGTGTATTGAAATATGAAATCTTGTGGTCTATTATTATGATTTGATATATATAGGTTAAACCTATAACTCACCAACATTTTTGTTGACGTTTTAAGCATGATTATTCTCAGGTGATTATTAAGAGCTTCCGCTATCGCATACTTAAATAAGGACAAGATTTGGAGTCCATGCTTGTATGATATTGTGTAAAAACTGTATTCAAGAAACTTATTTTGTTGTAACATATTTGTATTGTAAACTATTATGTAATGGTCGTGTGTAAACAGGATATTTTAGATTATCATTATTTGATAATCTACGTAAAGCTTTTTAAAACCTTTATCTATGAAATAAAGGTTATGGTTTGTTTTAAAAATGAATGCAGTCTTTGAAAAACGTCTCATATAGAGGTCAAAACCTCGCAACGAAATCAATTAATATGGAACGTTTTTAATCAATAAGAACGGGACATTTCAATTTGAAGTCGACCCTCTTACACATTTTCAAAGGCTTATCTCCAGTGATCACAAGTGCATCAACTACTACTCAAATGTGATCAAGCAAGAAAAGATTCTATGATCTTATAGATATAGAATTGGGTTGTTGTAAACTGACTAATCAAAATCATTTATCTTGTGAGTTTACTTAATGTAATGTGTGTCCTAGTATTGTGTTAGGATCATCATTGCAGAGTGTATAAGTCTTGTAACTTTAATTAGTGGAAGCATAGGCTAGCTTAGTGATCTACTTTCTTAAAGGGACTTAGGAAGTTGATTAATCTTATTTGGAGATTAATACTTGTCCAAGGTGAAGACAAGTTGATCTAGGTTGGAGTTGATCTTTTAAAGGGATAGAAATATTAGGTTTGTTGTCTACTAAAGAAGATTGAAGACTTGTAAATTGGATCTCCACCGGGTTTGGAGAAAAGCGCTTAGTGAAGCAACAAATCCCGATTAGTGTAATCGGGGAGTGGATTAAGGTGGATTAGTTAACATCCACCCGAACCACTATAAATCCTTGTGTCTATGTTCTTTACATTACTTCATTTATCATTTTGAACATATACACTACATACATCAAGTTTGAGTTGAGTTAGTTGATCAAAGTAAAATCGAATTTGGTGATCAATCAAAAAATTGTTAAAAATGTATTAAGTAACTATTCACCCCCCCTAGTTACTTACAATCTTAATAGTAACTATTACCTTTGGTTAATGGTAGCGTAAACTTAACCAATATTGTCTCGGCTCATAGTCCTATAGCATCTGTAGCGACCCGACAAAATCGTCATTGACGGCGCCATCTACTTAGGTCCCGTTACGTGGTCATAAGTCTTTAAAACAACATTTGACCAAAAGTATGTCGCATTCATTTCAAAAGTAAAGATGTTTCAAGGTTTACAAAGTAGTTCGACAACTAGTTACATAACAAAGTTTAAAGTACGATTGAAACATATGCGACACAATTTGAAAGTAGCCATAAGACGCTCCACGTATGCATGTATACTCGACATCCAAGCAAGTATCAAAAGTATTGAGCGGAAGCATGTATCACAAAACGTTCAAGGACCTGAGAAAAACATAGAAATCTGTCAACGAAAAACGTTGGTGAAATCATAGGTTTAAGTAAGTAAGTACAAGTGAACCACAAGATTTGTAACATTGATATAATAGTAATACATTCCAAAAGTTAATATTCACGAGCACCCAATTATCAATGCTTAACATTCCTTCCATAGAACCCCATCACAATAGTGTTAGAACATACACTGTTTCTCGAAAATATATTCCATTCGTAAACGGTAGCGAACCGTCTGAATGAGGGTTTGTCAAACCCATATGGATCCATACAACATAAGTTCTCGCTTACACCCAGAAAGTGTAACTAATGATAATCGAATTGAGGATTTTGTTCTAAACTCGTATGTAGAATGTTTGTTTTCCTGTACTTGTGTTCACTTAGTAAAAAGTAATGTTTATGTTCTCTCATCCCAATTGTAAGTTCAAAAGAGTAAAAGTGGGACTATGATCTCACCTTGAGTGCACGTATGTAAAAGTACTTCAACAAATAAACGTGTGCAAGAATTTATGCTAGTCTTGACCTAAACAAATAGGTTTGTATCAATATCGGTAAATACGATCGGTCAAAGTGTTCAATTAGTCCTATGGCTCGTTACGACTCGATTACTATAGCATGTGAATCAAATTGTCAAGTTTCATGCAAGGTACAAGTATAAAAGCATGTTAGAATGATTGCATAAGTATTTGGTTAAATTTGATTAAAAGTCAACTTTGGTCGGGTCAAAGTCAACGAAAAAGTCAACACGTTCGGGTTGGGTCCCGAACTATTTTTCTTCAATTAGAAATCATAAATAAACATGTTAGAACAAGTTACGGGGTAATTGGAGGCGTGTGGCATAGTTGAAAATCAAATGAAAGTTGAAAAGTGAACAACCATCTGCCCACGCCTTAAGCCGCGCCGCGGCTGGAAGACCCGCGCCGCGGGCTAAAGCTTGTTTTGAAGGTCGAGCATTTTGATGGTCCCAGACCATCTGGGTCAGTGTTAAGCCACGCCGCGGCCTGGAAGCCCGCACCGCGGTGAGTACCTGATCAGAAATGCTGGGTAGTCTTCAAGGGTCAAAACGAGCCAAACTTCAAACAAGTCTAATTTATGAACCATAAATACTTAAAACTCGTATCTTATATCGTTAGATAGGTTATTTGACAAAGAACACAACTAAACATATTTCACCAACCAAAAACATTATTTGTAACAACCGACTTTACAAATTGAATGCTCAATTAATGCTCCTCATTAATGTTCAAGTTCATAAATGCATAATTATGATTCGGGAAATAAATGCATACATATGTCACGCCATTTCGTAGGTAATCAAGCATACAATCTAACTCACTACTAACGAACAACAATTCATGGTATTCAATACATCAATAGTTCATTTCAAGTTCATCAAACCCTAACCCAAATTTACCAAAATCAGTAATCAAGTTTATGAAGTTTTCTAAAGCAACCTACACATCAAATTGAAGCTAGTGATGTTAGGAACACATTTAATACATGCACTTGTAATATTTAACAACATTCAAGCAACGAAATCACCAAATCAAACACACCAAAGTTCATGTTCATGCTAGTTGCTTAAAATAACAAGATCTAACATATAAATCACATATTCATGTTAGACTTGAGCCATAGACACTAATTAACAACTTTATAAGTTAAAAACATCAAGAACACAAAATCTAGTGATTTTAGAAAGTTGCCCAAATGAGATGTAATCGGTATGGAATCGAAGAGGAAGTTGCAAGGATTCCAAACATGTAATTTGTTTAGATTGATGCTTGCTCGTTTTGATTTGGATGATGAATCTTTGAAATGGAAAACTAGAGAAAATTGTGGAAGTATGAAAGAAAATGGAAAATGAAATGGATAATGAAAAGGAGGTGGGTGTGACTAGTCCATCTAGTCACATCTTTGCTCAATTGGCGAAACTAGTCCCTCGAGTTCGGTTGCGGGTGCGTGAATTACCTAAACGAGATATTTTATACGCGTATCAACGGGAGATGTTATAAATATATAACGGACTTTAAAATAGTTAAACGGAAAGCAAACAGAAAAAGGCGGGATGTTACATTACCTACTCCTTAAAAGAAATTTCGTCCCGAAATTTAAGTAGGCGTAGTAGTCGTTGTTTCTTCCTCGGGATCTTGCGTTTCTGCATTCATGAATAGATGAGGATACTTCCTTTGCATTTGATCTTGTCTTTCCCAAGTAAACTCGGGTCCCCTTTTGGCATTCCAACGGACCTTGACAATTGGAATTCGGCTTTGTTTTAACGTTTTGACGGAGGTGTCCACAATTTCAACCGGTTCCTCCATGAAATGAAGTTTGTCATCAATGGTAAGCTTCTCGAGAGGGATGACAATATTGGGTTCGGCAAGTCACTTCTTCAAGTTTGATACATGAAAGGTAGGGTGAACGGAGCTCAATTGAGGTGGAAGATCTAAACGATAAGCAACGGTTCCGACACGCTCCAAGATTTCGAAAGGACCAATATACCGCGGATTTAGCTAACCGCATTTTCTGAAACGGATTACACCTTTCCAAGGTGCGACTTTTAACATTACTCGATCACTGACTTGAAATTTAAGGTCGTTGCGTCGTTTGTCGGTATAGCTCTTTTGACGACTTCGGGCTGTCCTAAGCCTATCTCGGATTTGAACGATCTTCTCGGTCGTTTAACGAATGATTTTGGGTCCGGTGATTTGTTTGTCACCTACTTCGGCCCAACAAAGAGGTGAACGACATTTTCGGCCATATAAAGCTTCGAATGGTGGGGAGTTAATACTCGCGTGATAACTATTGTTGATAGTGCTCTAAATGAACATATATTTAGGCGCAATATCCTTCCAATATGTAAAGTTTTCAGTTACAATTGTTCTATTTTCAAGAAATATTCGTTTATATTAAATAAGTGCGAAGACAAAAGGCTAAAACGAAGATTCGAAGACAAAAACGTCCAAAATGCTCAAACGTACAAGATACAATTCAAGTGGTTATATTTATTGATGAGAAATGTCTAAAAATTACAAGAGTACAAGTTGCGGAACGCAAAGTACAAGATATTAACTTATACGAAAAAGCGTTCGAAAATCCGGAACCGGGACCTGAGCCAACTATCAACGCCCGACGCAACGGACCAAAAATTACAAGTCTACTATGCACAAGAATATAATATAGTATTTAAATAATTATATAAATTATTTATATATTATATATTATATTAAATAACGTCGACAAGCAAATGGCCAAAAGTTGGTGAGCTGGAGTGCGTTACTTCGCGATCTCGGAGCTGGAAGGCACATTTGCTTCGCGATCTCACAGCAGTCAGGAATCAAAATGCCTATAAAAGGCCATGCATTCTGTCGAGTATCATACACCATCTACATATCTCTCCCTCTGTTAATATATATATATATATATATATATATATATATATATATATATATATATATATATATATATATATATATATATATATATATATATATATATAATATATTAGTTTAGTTTTATATTAGTTAGTTTGGGTAATGTAAAGGTTATTTTACGAGTTCTAAAGTCGAAGTTCTGTCCGTGTAACACTACGCGATAAATAATCAATGTAGGTTATGTTCTCCTTTTTAAATTAATGTCTCGTACTTAAGTTATTATTATGCTTATTTGAATCGAAGTAATCATGATGTTGGGCTAAATATTAAAGATGGAGTTATTGGGTTTTGGACCATAATTGGGGTTTGGACAAAAGATCGACACTTGTAGAAATTAGACTATGCGCTATTAATGGGCTTTATATTAAATTAACGAAACCTCGTTAATTTAATATAAAGGTTATGATTTGACGTATCTATATATAACCACATACGCTTAATCGGACACGATGGGCGGGATATTTATAAGTACGAATTATTGTTCATTTGACCGGACACGGGGATGGATTAATAGTTACTGGACTCATTAAAACAGGGGTGGATTACATTCAAGGATAATTGGTGTAATTGTTAACAAAGTATTAAAGCCTTGGATTACACACAGTCGATAACCTGGTGTATTCATTAAACAAGGTATTAAGACCTTGTTACAGTTCGAATCCCCAATTAGTTGGAATATTTGACTTCGGGTATAAGGTTAATTTGGCGAAGACCTTCGCACTTTATAATTATGACTGATGGACTATTATGGCAAAACCAGATGGACTTATCGAATAATCCAGGACAAAGGACAATTAACCCAGGGTAATAAATTAAAATCAAAACGTCAAACATCATGAGTACGGAAATTTGAATAAGCATAATATATTTTATTTTATATTTTCTCGTACTTTTATTTATTTTGTCATTTTAATTATTGTTATTTATTTTATCGTTGGTTAAATATCGTCATTTACTTTACACTTCGCTTAAAATATAAAATCGACAAATCGGTCATTAAACGGTAAACCCCCTTTTATATATTATTACTATATATAATATATTTTGTACAAATATAATTGTTTAAAAATATAGTGTAAAATAAGTCGTCTCCCTGTGGAACGAACCGGACTTACTAAAAACTATACTACTCTACGATTAGGTACACTGCCTATAGTGTTGTAGCAAGGTTTAGGTATATCCCATTTGTAAATAAATAATTAAAACTTGTGTTATTTGTAACGTATTTCGTAATAAAATATATAACTATTTCGTACCCACACGCTACATCAAAAAGTTTTTGGCGCCGCTGCCGGGGAGTCGGCGAAACGCTATATTTTTAATTCATTTTTGTATAAATATATTTATATATATTTTTAGAAAAACAATATAAAATTAAAAAAAATTAAAAATTAAAACGAACTGGGCCGAACACTGTAGCAGCCTAACCTTTAAACCGGATCCATCACTATTTAACTCCGCGATCTCGGAGCATTGAAGGTACAAATCGCAGTGATCGCGGAGCTGCTCTGACAGCTGATACCTAGGATCATTAATTACATATTTAGGGTTTAATTTTTAATTATTATTATTTAAAACCTAATTAGGATTTAAATTTAATATTTAGTTTTAGTTTTTAATTAATTTATATTTTAAGTTTTAGTTATTATTATTTATATTAATATTTTTATAAAATAATAATATTTTTATAAAATTTGTATTTTTATCATTTTAGTTAAAATTTGGATATTTATCGTTTAATTCGTAATTTGTATATTTATCGTTCGTAATTAGTTTTAAATTTAGTTTTTGCCGTAGAATTTTTATATTTCTAGATTTCTAAGTTTTACCGTAAAATTCCTTAAGTGCTTTTTCTTTAGATTAAGATTTAGGTGCTTTAGAATTTTGCGACGCCGTTTTAAATTTTAGTGCCTTTTTAAGTTATTGCCGTTTTGGATATACAATTCCTTTTAAGTTTCAATACCTTTAGGTGCAACTTTTTAGATATAGTTTTTAGACTTTTAATTTTCGACGTTTTTCTTTCTTATTTTTATTTTTCGACATTTTTCGATGCGTAATCTTTTTCTTTCTTATTTCTCGACACGCTAGTTTTTAGAACATAGATTTTCTATTTCTTCTCTAAAATTCCAAACGAAAAATTATTTTAAGCTGTTAAATTGATAGACATCCAAATTTTCTGGTTCGTAGTAATAGTTGAATTTGTTAGTGGCGAGTTGTGGGCTTCCGATTTAAAGGGTCCTGGCTACCTGCTGCATCTATTGGCTATTCGAAACGTGGGCAAAATCAGAAAAGTCTATTAATTTGATAACTTATATAATTTTTTATTTATAACTAATAGAATAATTAGCAAATGCACCTCATTGTAGCTAAAATTTGGTAATAAGCGCATTATGGAAAATTTCGAGAATATTTTGGAAACTCTTTATGACATACGAAATCAATACTCTCAAATGGTGTTGATGACAATTCGTTCGGTCAATCTTGGATAATGAATGATGAAGCAATAACTGGTTGTGAAATCTGTGGAGATTATCATTCAACATGGGAATGTTATTATTACGTTCCTATGGAAAATTACGCACCCTCGGAACCTGAATGGAACGATTATGAGAAATACAATTCAAATTGGGATTATTCCCAAGAATATTTCCAAACTCAACAACCAGAAGACGAGGAAAATTATGTGTCTGAAAATCTTTTAGACAATATGAAAATCAAACTCGAAGAACTCGATGCTCAAAATGAACAAATGAGAGAGTTTGTAAATCGGCAAGCTGAAACTCTATCAGATTACACACCTGTTAATCTGAGGAGTATTGTGCAAGAAAATCTCATATCATCGAATTTTAATGAATTCGAGAGCTCCGAAATCACCAACTATTCCGATGATACTTTTTATTCAGCTTTACCAATTTCACAACATATAGACACATTAGCCTCTACCGACGAAATCATCGATCAATCAATGAATGAAGAAGAAGTAAGGGTGATAAATTGGTACTCTTGGGAAAACGATAACGTTGAAAATTTTACCCCCGAGACCAAAGTGGAGGAACCGATAAGGACCGTTAATGAAGAAGAATTTGCTTCGATCCAGCCACAACCTTCCAACCCGATATTCTCAATAGACGAGTCATCTACCGAAGATGAACTACGAGCTATAATAAATAATGACACCTCGAATTTTACCCAATTGGGTAATAGAGGTGAAAACTTTGATCCCGAGAATAAACAGAAGGAAATGTTAGGAATTTTCCACCCTATAGTATGTATGTCGGTGTATATCGATCCATGTGACCAAGAACCAGAAAAGAGACATATCCATTTACTAAAAGCTACACTTAAAAAAGAATTAAGTAGTGACAATCGGGTGAGTCTAAACTTTAAACCCATTGATATATTATATACCACCCGAGATGTAAATAACTGGCTCACTATTCTAATTCGTGGAACTTATTCTACCGACTTCACATGTCGTCAGCTAAGTGTGGGGAAGTCTAACCCTACTTAACGTTAAATTCGGAGTTCGGGTTAGCGCATAACTCGTTAATAAAAATGCACGATTAGGGTAAAAGACGTATTTTCAAATATTAGCAAACAGTTCAGAAAAGCAACCGTTTTTGAAGAAAAACATGTGTGATAAAACAAGAAGGAATGAACGATGAGGCGCGCCATCTATCATTCGACGAGCTTTGTAATTAAAAACTGGTATCTTTAACTACTTTTCTACACTAATCACCCTCATGAATTTATAATTATAGTCTGATTTCATGCAAATGAGGGCATTGCATGATCTTAAGTGTGGGGAAGGGTTATAAATTCTCTCGGGTTTATACTTGGCTTATTTTCTAAATTTTATGAAAATTTGAAAAATTTTCAACTAAATGAATTCAAAATCATGTTTATACATATTTATGAACGATAAAACTAGGTGTTAATGCTGAAATTATTGTTACCTCGGAAAGGACATAAATTGAGAAACAACTAAAACGCTTGAATTTATTTATTAAGATATAAAAAGACGCATGAAAAAAACCAAGTTTGGGGAGAATGTACCAAGTTATTCAATTAAAAACTATCTATCACATGTTTCTGTAAAGTTATTGCATGTGCTTTTGTTTTGGACTAAATTAACTGTTTTACCCGATGAAAGAAAAGATGGATCTACACGATGAATCAATTCCATCATTAAAAGGAAGTAAAGTCTTCCGAAAAAGACACTTGCTTCTTGATTTAGGTCAAGCAGTTGTCATCCAGACCAGTTGTAGAGTCTACGAAAAATCTTGAAAAGTTTTCTCAAAAATCGACAGGAAATCCACGGACCTCCGCATCAAACAGGGTCACCATGTGGTCAGACTTATCCTAACCATGAGAGGATCTGTCTCGTAAAATGGGGAGGGCGCCGTGCAAATTAGCTTGATAAGACTAATGAATCAGACCCCCAGAAAGGATAATCTCCTTAAAGATTAAAAATCAGCTTTAAGCCTGATATTACTCAATCCTTGAGATTGACCTTAAAGATTGAGAATTACAAACTTATGGAATTCAATGATATATAAACTCGAGCTTGAACGAGAAAATATTTTGATCAAAATTACAAAAAGATTTGTTTTCTGAAAACCTATTTTCATTGCGTTCATTACCATTGAACGTAAAATCCTAGGAATTCACCTGGAATTTATTAGGTCACCTGAACCAAATCGGGTGTCAACCGTAAGAACGATGGTTGCATAGCATGGTCGGAGACAGGACATTGTGCCAGACCGAAAAATTATAGGATGATCTTTACTATTGCTTCTACAAAGGATAGTAATAGCATCTGACACGTTTTTGGACCATAATCAAATGCATGTCATTAGACATTGCCTTAACAGTTGCTTGTTCATCGCTTTTCTTTACAACCGGACGGTAGTTTGCCGAAAGGTAATATACGGGACAAGTAAACTGGATGTGTTGCTTTCCTAATACAAGGTTAGCAAGTGGGTAACACAAAACCACAAGTGTTGAGCTAAAATTTTCAAATCTGAAACCCACAAAACCCACAAAAATATTTTGCAACACCGGTGAAGGGTTATTCCGGAAAACTTAGCTAGGGTAAAAGCTAGATTGAATTTTCAAAAGATCAAATGTTTTCATAAAGATTCAATTTCCTAAAGGATCTAAATTTTTATAGTCATGTGGAACTGTAAACCACAAATGTTACTATCATTGTTTATACCGTCGTATCAAAATCACTGATGTATAAAGTGTGAAGAATAAAAAAGTGATTCGTGTGATTTAATTTCAAGTTATGTATTGCTTGAGGACAAGCAACGTTCAAGTGTGGGGATATTTGATAGTGCTCCAAATGAACATATATTTAGGCGCAATATCCTTCCAATATGTAAAGTTTTCAGTTACAATTGTTCTATTTTCAAGTAATATTCGTTTATATTAAATAAGTGCGAAGACAAAAGGCTAAAATGAAGATTCGAAGACAAAAACGTCCAAAATACTCAAACGTACAAGATACAATTCAAGTGGTTCCATTTATTGATGAGAAACGTCTAAAAATTACAAGAGTACAAGTTGCGGAACGCAAAGTACAAGATATTAAATTATATGAAAAAGCGTTCGAAAATCCGGAACCGGGACCTGAGCCAACTATCAACGCCCGACGCAACGGACCAAAAATTACAATTCTACTATGCACAAGAATATAATATAATATTTAAATAATTATATAAATTATTTATATATTATATATTATATTAAATAACGTCGACAAGCAAATGGCCAAAAGTTGGTGAGCTGGAGTGCGTTACTTCGCGATCTCGGAGCTGGAAGGCACATTTGCTTCGCCATCTCAGCGCAATCAGGAATCAAAATTCCTATAAAAGGCCATGCATTCTGCCGAGTATCATACACCATCTACATATCTCTCCCTCTGTTAATATATATATATATATATATATATATATATATATATATATATATATATATATATATATATATATATATATATATATTAGTTTAGTTTTATATTAGTTAGTTTGGGTAATGTAAAGGTTATTTTACGAGTTCTAAAGTCGAAGTTCTGTCCGTGTAACACTACGCGATAAATAATCAATGTAGGTTATGTTCTTCTTTTTAAATTAATGTCTCGTACTTAAGTTATTATTATGCTTATTTGAATCGAAGTAATCATGATGTTGGGCTAAATATTAAAGATGGAGTTATTGGGTTTTGGACCATAATTGGGGTTTGGACAAAAGATCGACACTTGTGGAAATTAGACTATGCGCTATTAATGGGCTTTATATTAAATTAACGATACCTCGTTAATTTAATATAAAGGTTATGATTTGACGTATCTATATATAACCACATACGCTTAATTGGACACGATGGGCGGGATATTTATAAGTACGAATTATTGTTCATTTGACCGGACACGGGGATGGATTAATAGTTACTGGACTCATTAAAACAGGGGTGGATTACATTCAAGGATAATTGGTGTAATTGTTAACAAAGTATTAAAGCCTTGGATTACACACAGTCGATAATCTGGTGTATTCATTAAACAAAGTATTAAGACCTTGTTACAGTTCGAATCCCCAATTAGTTGGAATATTTGACTTCGGGTATAAGGTTAATTTGGCGAAGACCCTCGCACTTTATAATTATGAACGATGGACTATTATGGCAAAACCAGATGGACTTACCGAATAATCCAGGACAAAGGACAATTAACCCAGGGTAATAAATTAAAATCAAAACGTCAAACATCATAAGTACGGAAATTTGAATAAGCATAATATATTTTATTTTATATTTTCTCGTACTTTTATTTATTTTTTCATTTTAATTATTGTTATTTATTTTATCGTTGGTTAAATATCGTCATTTACTTTACGCTTCGCTTAAAATATAAAATCGACAAACCGGTCATTAAACGGTAAACCCCCTTTTATATATTATTACTATATATAATATATTTTGTACAAATATAATTGTTTAAAAATATAGTGTAAAATAAGTCCTCTCCCTGTGGAACGAACCGGACTTACTAAAAACTATACTACTCTACGATTAGGTACACTGCCTATAGTGTTGTAGCAAGGTTTAGCTATATCCCATTTGTAAATAAATAATTAAAACTTGTGTTATTTGTAACGTATTTCGTAATAAAAATATATAACTATTTCGTACCCCCACACTACATCATCAATTGTTGTAGGAGAATTCGGCGAGAGGTAAGTGCTTATCCCAAGCTTTTCCAAAGTCAATAACGCAAGCTAATAGCATGTCTTCCAAAGTTTGGATTGTGCGTTCGCTTTGTCCATCGGTTTGCGGATGGTATGCGGTGCTCATGTCTAAACGCGTTCCCAACGCTTCTTGTAAAGTACGCCAAAATCTAGAAACAAAATGGCCATCTCGGTTGGAGATAATCGATAAGGGTACACCGTGTCGGGCTATGATTTCTTTAATGTAAAGTTGTGCGAGTTTCTCCATGTTGTCGGTTTCCTTCATGGCTAGGAAGTACGCTGATTTGGTGAGTCGGTCAACAATAACCCAAATAGTATCATAACCGCCAACCGTCTTTGGTAGTTTGGTGATAAAATCCATCGTTATCCTTTCTCACTTCCATTGCGGGATCTCAGGTTGTTGAAGTAGTCCGGACGGTCTTTGATGTGATAACGACCCGTCCTAATCTATCTGAACGAAGTCCATATCGATTATAAACGATTCACAATAATTGATTTCATCGCTAGGTACTTGACCTCTAAATGATACATTTTACAAACATTGCATTCATTTTTAAAATATAAACTTTCATTACATCGAAAGTTGACGACATACATACCATTTCATAATATATCCAACTATAATCGACTTAATAATAATCTTGAAGAACTCGATGACTCGAATGCAACGTCTTTTGAAATATGTCATGAATGACTCCAAGTAATATCTCTAATATGAGCAAATGCACAGCGAAAGATTTCTTTCATACCTGAGAATAAACATGCTTTAAAGTGTCAACCAAAAGGTTGGTGAGTTCATTAGTTTAACATAAATAATCATTTCATAATTTTAATAGACCACAAGATTTCATATTTCCATTACTCATAAACATACGTCCCATGCATAGAGACTAAAATATCATTCATATGGATTGAACACCTAGTAACCGACATTCACAATATGCATATAAGAATATCCTCATCATTCCGGGATCCTCCATCGGACGTTATATAAATTTCGAAGTACTAAAGCATCCGGTACTTTGGATGGGGCTTGTTGGGCCCGATAGATTTATCTTTAGAATTCGCGTCAATTAGGGTGTCTGTTCCCTAATTCTTAGATTACCAGACTTAATAAAAAGGGGCATATTCGATTTCGATCATTCAACCATATAATGTAGTTTCCATTACTTGTGTCTATTTCGTAAAACATTTATAAAAGTTGCGCATGCATTCTCAGCCCAAAAATATAAAAGGGTAAAAAGGCAAATAAAACTCACGCATATAAATATTGTAAAATAGTTAATAAAGCATTTGCATGTATTCTCAGCTCAAAAATGTAATGAGTAAAAAAAGGGCAAATGAAACTCACGCATATAAATATTGTAAAACAGTTAATAAAGCATTTGCATGTATTCTCAGCCCAAAAATGTAATGAGTAAAAAGGGCAAATGAAACTCACCTAATGTATTTTGTAGTAAAAATACATATAACGGAATTGAACAAATGTAAGGTTGGCCTCGGATTCACGAACCTATATCATTTATATATATTAACACATATATTTGTAATCGAACAAATTTATTATACCTTAAATTATACATTATATATATTTAATTTGTATGTATCTTTAAAAATGACTAATATTTATGTAGTTATATTAATATTTATATATGATTAATATTATATTAAAGATACATCATTTGCTATATATAAATGTTTATATAAAAAGAATATGTTTATTAACTTTATATGTATAATATTTATTGGTTGTAAAATAATAATAATGATAATACTAGTAATAAAAATAATGATGGTAATAATAATGATAATAATTTTTAATAATAATGGTTCTTATGTTCATAATAATAATAATAATAATAATAATAATAATAATAATAATAATAATAATAATAATAATAATAATAATAATAATAATAATAATAATAATAATAATAATAATAATAATAATAACAATAATAATATTAATAATAATAATATTGATAATATTGAAAACTACCTTTAAAGGAAACAAGCTAAAAAAATAAACTCTCGTGGCCCGGGCTCGAACCTGCGACCTCTCACTCAACAACACCCCCTCCAAGCCACTCGTCTGCCTTGGTTTTTCCGAATTTATCTGTTCTTAATTTTTATTTAACCCGTTTTTTCACCCTACACCTACATAGCATCTCGAACATAAAATCATAACTATCTTCATCCTAAAATCATATCATCACATCTAATGTCTCACGTATTCTCATCATTCATTATCCATAATCATAATCATAATCATCTTCATTATTCTAGTTATCATTGTAATCATCATCACCTAAACATCATCATCATACGGATCATCATGTCGGTTTCATCATCTAAACTTCAAGATCTTAACATCATGATCATTCATCATGATTATCACGCTCGCCATTCATCACCATTTTCCATCATCATCATCACTGTCACGTATCTCGCGATCTCGTTCATCATTCTTCACCTTACATCACAGAATCATAATCATCGTCACCTTGCTTATCAACATCTTCGTTTCTCTATATATTCAACAGCAAAAACCAGATTGGGTCACGGCCTACTTAAACAATCACAAGATCATGGTCCACTAGTACTCAATCCTATAACATTTTAAATGACCCAATAAGAGAAGTCCACTAAGAAACCTCCATTTTATTTAAGGCCTGTTGAATTGGAAGCCCAAATTATAAAGGATTTTAGATTCGTAGATGTTTAACAACTCACCCTGGATTGTTCAGTGAGTCAATAAATAACGGACATAGTAAAAGGAACTAGGTCCATCCTCATCATTATAATAATCACTAAACTTATCCTCATGACCCCATCGATGTGTATCATCATTTTATTAAACCAAGTGGAATTATTTATTAAATGAGGGTCGGCCACTATGAAATAAAAAGGCACGAAAACAGCAGTTTGATTAAGAAGTGTTATGACTTAGTTGAATCCAACAGAAAAGGATCAAAACAAAAGAATGTTCCATTTATGCAATTGGTAAGGTGGGTTGTAGGGTGATGGAATGCTAAGGTTACGAAGACATCGATTTGAAATAAGAAACAGATAGATAGAAAATTAAAGTGACGGTTTAGTGGTCTTCGAACATACAGGAACAAAACATATGGTTTATAGTAGTGGATAATAAAGTAAATAATTTGCGGGTTTTGTGGGTTTACTAAAGAAATAAGAAACTAACATATAATAGTAGCAGAAATAACGAGATTTGCAGCGGTAGGTTGTTTGATGATGGTGGTGGTTTATCATGGGTTGAGGTGGTGACCGATTGTAGGAGATGTTTGGTGATCGAAACTTATAAGGATGGTGTCGTTGATGAATGAAGATGATGGAGTGGATGTGGGTTACTAGGAAAGAAACAAAAAGAAAGAAAATTCAGAGAGAAAAAGATGTGTTACCAAGTGGCTTGGAAAAGATTACATATATATCAAATATTTATATTACTCCTAAGATATTAAGATACTGGTGACAAGAACACAAAGCCAACTAACCCAATATTTAATTAAAAAGGAAACAGTAATAATGTGCCAAAACTTAGGATTCAGAATATCTCCAACAGTATAGCCATCGAATTGGATTTTAGTTACCGACAGTTTATCCCGGACGGCCATATCGTGTCCATTGCTAAACAGTTAATGTACAAAAGTGTCCCTAAAAAATCTTAAATTTTTAGATTAAACATATTTAATTATTTCACTCATTACCTGTTTGAAACCTGATCAAAAAGGTTCGAGAATTATTTATTTTCTGTTCCGATTTATATGTATGGAGTACTAATATTTAAACTTGAAAAGGTAAAAAAAAATAATTTTAACAAATCTAAAATCTTCGTAATCGATTTACAGCTCAACTTTTATTTTAATCCATCATAAACTTATATTAAATCTATATGAACGCTAACGAAATGTCAACCGAGTATTACTGACGTTTACTAATTAAGCTCGAAATCATTTATATTCCCTTTCTATATATAAACAGTTTTAAAATAGCAAAGTTAATTACTAAAACAATTATATTATATATTTTTAAACAAATAGATTTAATATAACTTTATATATTTACAAGTAATATTTATATACATATTTATATATATATCTATATGTTCTATAGTTTCCATTAATCGCATTTTATTTTATTTAATTTACAATATAAATCCTAATAATCATATTATATAATATTCTAGATTATATTTCAAATTATAAATACCTATTTAAATATATATGTTATCTATTTACAAATAGTTGTTCGTGAATCGTCGGGAATGGTCGAAAGTCAAACGAATATATGAAACAGTTCAAAATATTTGTGACTCAACATTACAGACTTTGCTTATCGTGTCGGAATCATTAAAAGATTAGGTTTAAATTTGGTTGGAAATTCCCGGGTCGTCACAGTACCTACCCGTTAAAGAAATTCGTCCCGAAATTTGAGTGAGGTCGTCATGGCTAACAATAAATATGTTTTCCTGACGAATATGAGCTGATAAATAGAGTTTTATCATTATTGAATAATTTGGATAAAACGATTCGATTACTCGAAGAGTATGAGGGAAGCTATCACTAAATAGTAAAATGAGAAAGACAAGTTTCATCATAACTTTTGACTAGTCAGGGTTGAATTTAGAAAATAAGGTGCGTCTTAACTTTTGACGTTGTCTTCGTTGAATTTCGGAATTCAAGGGATTTAAAGAATATCTTCGAAATCTGAAAGATTTGATTCTTCGGCGAATAAGGAGATTGAGATCTCTATAATTAAATACGGTGATCTACCTTGATTACTCTGTCTGATATTTCCATTATAATTTAAACTCTTCCGTTCTCTTATTCACACCATTCCTATACTTTCTTTCTTAGTCCATACATCCAAAGATTGTGAAAATATTTAATCCAGTTCTAATCCTTGTCCTCATCCTTACTATCGCAATAATCATTCTCCTTTTCCCACTTCCACCAGAGGAATCTGTTTCCTTCTACTTCGCCCTTGGGATTATAATGTTTTTAATTCTCCCTTGTCTTTATGTTGCGATAAACATTGATACACACAGTTTGTAATTTATGTGTTGTTATCGGGCTTTATATTCTCCCTTATATTTCAAAGTTCTATGCTTTTGTTTTCTCTTCCCGACTTCAAGTCAAGCGAATAATGGTCCAGAATTTGTAGATATAGAGTTTCGAATGATTATAATGTTCTAAGCAGGAAGGAACGTGATAGCACGATTTGATTTTTAAATTTATCAACATCACGGAAGATAGAACCATTAAGAATACATTTTCTTGATTTGTTCAGGATTTAAGTAGAATGAAAGAGTTATGTAACATGGCACATGATGACGTTATGATCTGTGAATCATCACGTCCCATTAGAAACTCAGCATGACTTACTGTAATATAATCACGTTGATCAAGTGTCATTATATTATACTAACTCATGCATCAATTCCCAACATTACTTCAATAACATTCATATTTTAATTTTGAAAGTTTACAGAATATAGAAACTAACAGTTTCTATATGATGTAACACTGATAGCACGAAGAAATTAATGATTTCAGATAAGAATAGTTATGAAAATTTCTTCAGAAATATGGAGGATATTTATAATGAAAGATACGATGATATCTTGGAATTTCTAATATCGATGGATGATGAAGAAGATTTATCCGTAAGGGTTTAGATTCGGAAGCAAGGTATTCGCTAAAGATTTCATCAGAAACAGAATCATTTGGATTCTTTGAAGTCAAACTTATTCTTTGTGATTTGTCCACGGCTTCCTTCATAGTTTCGTATAATCTGCTTTTCGGTACTAAATTTTCTATTGTGTGTTTCCAATTAATATATATATATATATATATATATATATATATATATATATATATATATATATATGTATATATATATATATATGTATATATATATATATATATGTGTATATATATATATATATATATATATATTTCAGAATATGTGGTATTGATTTGTAGACTGGGTGATGTTCAAAATTTCAGAATGGAAGGTCATTATTCTAAGAGATAAATGTTATACATATAAATTTTGATGTAGAAATGCTGTGAGTTTTCAAAGTACTGATTGCCGATTCCTCTACATTTACTGCTACCATATCTGAATCATTGGTTATCGATCCGAGGTGATTTCAAGAGAATTGTGTTTTTAGATGATTAAACGCTGACGGTAATATGGTGGAATATAAAAGGTTCTCTGGTAACAATAAAAGAGCATACATATAAATCAAGGTGATAATAAGGTTGTTTCGAACGAAAAGTCGAAGTTGATTTGCTGGAGCTGTGACAAAATTTGCTACTTTGAAAGGGATTACCAAGTTATTTTGGGTAATAATAATGCTAAAGGAGCTAACACAGATACGGTTTAAACATTTTACTCAGGCTCCGAGTGTTTTCAGGTGCATATCTATATGTGTCAATATCTTCTTCCGTAGATGAAGTGCGGTTGGTTCATACTCTCGATTGAGGTGTTTTCAAGAATCATAAAAGGTTTGAACGCAGATTGTAATCGTCAAGATACAAATGAGGTTTAAGATGGAATCAAGTTGCAAACTTGAAGAATTATTTAGTTTCATATGTTATAATCATTATTTTAATTCATTTTAATTGTCCAATGTTATTAGTCCACAGTCGATAGTCCACAGTTGATAGTCCAATAATTCATATAGTTTAATATATAATAATCGAATTAATTAATACGTGTCGTAACCCGTACACGTCTCAGACTCGATCACAACTCAAAGTATATATATTATTATAGAATCAACCTCAACCCTGTATAGAGAACTCGATCATTACTGCATATAGAGTGTCTATGGTTATTCCAAATAATATATATATATATATATATATATATATATATATATATATATATATATATATATATGCGTCGATATGATATGTCAAAACCTTGTATACGTGTCCCGATATTTAAAGTGCGTAAAATAAATACAGAAATTAAATGACGATAAATAAAATTGCGAGAATGTAAATTGCGATAATTAAATTGCGATAAATAAAATGTAATTAGTTAGCTAGGAACAATTAGCTAGGAACAGTTAGCGTGGATTCTTAACAAGATTCCTCATAGTTAATTTGTTTGTTTCTAACAAATTTTATTTTGTCAAATATTTTCTTCATTATGCCACTTGTTGGATTCTGATAAATCAAAATCCAAATATGAAATTGGATGAATATGGTTATTCTGTGGTGAACGAATACTTATGTCTGTGGATGTAAGTAGGATAGTAAATGATCGTTGAATCAGATTCGAAGAATGTACAATGTAACTTATTAATGTGGAATCTAAATATTCCTCGGGTATTACCTACGCGTTAAAATATTTTCACCATTAACAGTTTGTACAATAAAACTTTTAATTACCATCTTTATGAAAACATATATACATATATATTTTCTTCAGATGTAATCATGGATTTAATGAGTCAATGTGATATTAAACTCATCAGATTTACGGCTAGAACTAAAGTACATAATCTCTAAAACATTAGAGATTACATAATCACCATGAAGGATGAAGATAGTTTATGTAGAACGATTCGCAGAACGATGATTATGCTTGAGGTATAGATTGAGAGGTTGAGATGTGTGATGATGTTGTTGTTATTGGTACTGGTTATGCTGCTGGTACTGCTGATGGTGGTACTGTTGCTGTTGGTGCTACAAGTGTTGTTGGTGCTGAGGTTGGTGATGATGTTGGTATAGTAAGTATAGCTTGTAGATCACGCACCATTCTTGTCAGGGTTTCTATCATACCCTCTATCATTTCTATCCATCCACTCATCTGATTTGATAGATCTTAATTATCAATTCGAAGTTCCCTAACTTTTTCTAATATTCCCCTTCGATTGGTATTCGGAAGTAAAGGTTGAATATTTTATGAAATTGCAGTAATGCGACCTTCGAAGTGGAAAACTTTAGCAAAAAGGGTGAATACAGTGTTGCGCATAGGTTCACCGGTGAGTACATCGTTTTCTCCGATGTTAGGAGGTAAGTTTGTTTCGCGGTAGGGCTCGCCTTCTTCATTTCTCCATCGAGTGAGTAAGTCTCGGACCCACCCCCATCTCCTCCAGAAAGAAAAATAACTAAATGGTTGAGGCACTTCTGGTTCCTTGACTTCGGAGTCTGCTTCAATATACATCTTGAAATAACTTCTGGAACTAATGGAATCCAAGCTAGGTGTAGGATCCATCTCTCACGATCAGTTAATGGGTTTTGCTATGAAATGATTTTCGGTTATCGGATAATATTCTAATTATATAGAATATCTAATATAGTACAGAAGATCCCGTAGATTACGGATGAAATTAAGGAAACGTGTCAGATAAAGTCTACAGTAACATATACACTAAGATATGTATTTTGTCTATACACTATTCATGCAGTCAATGCAGTAAAACGTGTCTAGACTAAGAATAATGAGCAGGTAATTTCCTAAGGAAGATAAGCAGATGATTTCCGACAAAAACGATAAGCAAAACTTTTGACATGCAGACACGGTCGAAGTCCAGACTCACTAATGCATCTTAACGACTATCAGTTAGACTCACTAATGCAAGACCTGGTTCGCTAAGACCACCGCTCTGATACCAACTCTAACGACCCATCCTAATCCATCTGAATGAAGTCCATATCGATTATAAATGATTCACAATAGTTGATTTCATCGCTAGGTACTTGACCTCTATATGATACATTTTACAAACATTGCATTCGTTTTTAAAAGATAAACTTTCATTACATCGAAAGTTGATGACATGCATACCATTTCATAATATATCCAACTATAATCGACTTAATAATAATCTTGAAGAACTCGATGACTCGAATGCAACGTCTTTTGAAATATGTCATGAATGACTCCAAGTAATATCTCTAATATGAGCAAATGCACAGCGGAAGATTTCTTTCATACCTGAGAATAAACATGCTTTAAAGTGTCAACCAAAAGGTTGGTGTGTTCATTAGTTTAACATAAATAATCATTTCATAATTTTAATAGACCACAAGATTTCATATTTCCATTACTCATAAACATACGTCCCATGCATAGAGACTAAAATATCATTCATCTGGATTAAACACCTGGTAACCGACATTCACAATATGCATATAAGAATATCCCCATCATTCCGGGATCCTCCTTCGGACATGATATAAATTTCGAAGTACTAAAGCATCCGGTACTTTGGATGGGGCTTGTTGGGCCCGATAGATCTATCTTTAGAATTCGCGTCAATTAGAGTGTCTGTTCCCCAATTCTTAGATTACCAGACTTAATAAAAAGGGGCATATTCGATTTCGATCATTCAACCATATAATCTAGTTTCGATTACTTGTGTCTATTTCGTAAAATATTTATAAAAGTTGCGCATGCATTCTCAGCCCAAAAATATAAAAGGGTAAAACGGCAAATGAAACTCACGCATATAAATATTGTAAAACAGTTAATAAAGCATTTGCATGTATTCTCAGCCCAAAAATGTAATGAGTAAAAAAAAGGGCAAATGAAACTCACGCATATAAATATTGTAAAATAGTTAATAAAGCATTTGCATGTATTCTCAGCCCAAAAATGTAATGAGTAAAAAGGGCAAATGAAACTCACCTAATGTATTTTGTAGTAAAAATACATATAACGGAATTGAACAAATGTAAGGTTGGCCTTGGATTTACGAACCTATATCATTTATATATATTAACACATATATTTGTAATCGAACAAATTTATTATACCTTAAATTATATATTATATATATTTAATTTGTATTTGTATGTATCTTTAAAAATGACTAATATTTATGTAGTTATATTAATATTTATATATGATTAATATTATACTAAAGATACATCATTTGCTATATATAAATGTTTATATAAAAAGAATATGTTTATTAACTTTATATGTATAATATTTATTGGTTGTAAAATAATAATAATGATAATACTAGTAATAAAAATAATGATGGTAATAATAATGATAATAATTTTTAATAATAATGGTTCTTATGTTCATAATAATAATAATAATAATAATAATAATAATAATAATAATAATAATAATAATAATAATAATAATAATAATAATAACAATAATAATATTAATAATAATAATATTGATAATATTGAAAACTACCTTTAAAGGAAACAAGCTAAAAAAATAAACTGTTGTGGCCCGGGCTCGAACCTGCGACCTCTCACTCAACAACACCCCCTCCAAGCCACTCGTCTGCCTTGGTTTTTCCGAATTAATCTGTTCTTAATTTTTATTTAACCCGTTTTTTCACCCTACACCTACATAGCATCTCGAACATAAAATCATAACTATCTTCATCCTAAAATCATATCATCACATCTAATGTCTCACGTATTCTCATCATTCATTATCCATAATCATAATCATAATCATAATCATCTTCATTATTCTAGTTATCATCGTAATCATCATCACCTAAACATCATCATCATACGGATCATCATGTCAGTTTCATCATCTAAACTTTAAGATCTTAACATCATGATCATTCATCATGATTATCACGCTCGCCATTTATCACCATTTTCCATCATCATCGTCACTGTCACGTATCTCGCGATCTCGTTCATCATTCTTCACCTTACATCACAGAATCATAATCATCGTCACCTTGCTTATCAACATCTTCGTTTCTCTATATATTCAACAGCAAAAACCAGATTGGGTCACAGCCTACTTAAACAATCACAAGATCAAGGTCCACTAGTACTCAATCCTATAACATTTTAAATGACCCAATAAGAGAAGTCCACTAAGAAACCTCCATTTTATTTAAGGCTTGTTGAATTGGAAGCCCAAATTATAAAGGATTTTAGATTCGTAGATGTTTAACAACTCACCCTGGATTGTTTAGTGAGTCAATAAATAACGGACACAGTAAAAGGAACTAGGTCCATCCTCATCATTATAATAATCACTAAACTTATCCTCATGACCCCATCGATGTGTATCATCATTTTATTAAACCAAGTGGAATTATTTATTAAATGAGGGTCGACCACTATGAAATTAAAAGGCATAAAAACATCAGTTTGATTAAGAAGTGTTATGGTTTAGTTGAATCCAACAGAAAAGGATCAAAACAAAAGAATGTTCGATTTATGCAATTGGTAAGGTGGGTTGTAGGGTGATGGAATGCTAGGGTTACGAAGACATTGATTTGAAATAAGAAACAGATAGATAGAAAATTAAAGTGACGGTTTAGTGGTCTTCGAACATACAGGAACAAAACAGATGGTTTATAGTAGTGGATAATAAAGTAAATAATTTGCGGGTTTTGTGGGTTTACTAAAGAAATAAGAAACTGACATATAATAGTAGCAGAAATAACGAGATTTGCAGCGGTAGGTTGTTTGATGATGGTGGTGGTTTATCATGGGTTGAGGTGGTGACCGATTGTAGGTGATGTTTGGTGATCGAAACTTATAAGGATGGTGTCGTTGATGAATGAAGATGATGGAGTGGATGTGGGTTACTAGGAAAGAAACAAAAAGAAAGAAAATTCAGAGAGAAAAAGATGTGTTACCAAGTGGCTTGGAAAAGATTACATATATATCAAATATTTATATTACTCCTAAGATATTAAGATACTGGTGACAAGAACACAAAGCCAACTAACCCAATATTTAATTAAAAAGGAAACAGTAATAATGTGCCAAAACTTAGGATTCAGAATATCTCCAACAGTATAGCCATCGAATTAGATTTTAGTTACTGACAGTTTATCCCGGACGGCCATATCGTGTCCATTGCTAAACAGTTAATGTATAAAAGTGTCCCTAAAAATCTCAAATTTTTAGATTAAACATATTTAATTATTTCACTCATTACCTGTTTGAAACCTGATCAAAAAGGTTCGAGAATTATTTATTGTCTGTTCCGATTTATATGTACGGAGTACTAATATTTAAACTTGAAAAGGTAAAAAAAATAATTTTAACAAATCTAAAATCTTCGTAATCGATTTACAGCTCAACTTTTATTTTAATCCATCATAAACTTATATTAAATCTATATGAACGCTAACGAAATGTCAACCGAGTATTACTGACGTTTACTAATTAAGCTCGAAATCATTTATATTCCCTTTCTATATATAAACAGTTTTAAAATAGCAAAGTTAATTACTAAAACAATTATATTATATATTTTTAAACAAATAGATTTAATATAACTTTATATATTTACAAGTAATATTTATATACATATTTATATATATCTATATGTTCTATAGTTTCCATTAATCGCATTTTATTTTATTTAATTTACAATATAAATCCTAATAATCATATTATATAATATTCTAGATTATATTTCAAATTATAAATACCTATTTAAATATATATGTTATCTATTTACAAATAGTTGCTCGTGAATCGTCGGGAATGGTCGAAAGTCAAACGAATATATGAAACAGTTCAAAATATTTGTGACTCAACATTACAGACTTTGCTTATCGTGTCGGAATCATTAAAAGATTAAGTTTAAATTTGGTCGGAAATTCCCGGGTCGTCACAGATGTTCGGCTTTAACTTTGGAGCAAGTTGGGCATTTTCCAACATAAGTAGCAACGCCCCTTTTAATTTTCGGCCACCAATATTGTTCTTTGAGGTCGTGGTACATCTTATTGGCACCGGGGTGAATCGAATATCTTGACTTATGGGCTTCGTCTAAAATAAGGCTTCGCAAGTCTCCATAACTAGGCACCCAAATTCTTCCGGCGAAATATCGAAGTCCAATTTCTTTAACTTCGAATCGGGAGGTAAGGACATTCAAGTGTTCGAGAAAGATGTTTCCGTCCTTGAGCGCCTCATCTTGGGCTACACGAATTTGACTATTGAGGTTGGTGTGAATGATGATGTTTAAAGCTCGGACACGAAGAGGCACCGCTCTTTCTTTTCGACTCAAGGCATCGGCTACTACGTTTGCCTTCCCGGGATGGTAACGAAGCTCACAATCATAATCGTTTAAAGTTTCAATCCACCGTCGTTGTCTCATGTTTAGTTGCTTTTGATCGAAGATGTGTTGGAGGCTTTTGTGATCGGTGAAGATGGTACTTTTGGTTCCATAAAGATAGTGTCTCCACATTTTAAGTGCAAAGAAAAAGGCTCCGAGTTAGAGATCATGTGTCGTATAGTTTCGTTCATGAATTTTCAATTGTCGAGAGGCATAAGCAATGACTTTCTTTCGTTGCATCAATACACACCCAAAACCATGTTTCGAGGCATCGCAATATACAACAAAATCATCATTGCCTTCGGGAAGTGACAAGATAGGAGCGGTGGTTAGCTTTGTTTTCAAGATTTGAAATGCGGATTCTTGTTCAGTCGCCCAAATGAATTTCTTTCCCTTGTGAGTTAACGCGGTTAGAGGACAAGCAACCAAAGAGAAATCCTTGATGAATCTACGATAGTATCCGGCGAGACCCAAAAATTGACGAATGTGGGTAGGAGTAGTAGGAGTCTCCCATTTACTAATGGCTTCGATTTTTGATGGATCGACTTTAATACCTTGATCACTTACAACATGACCAAGAAATTGAACTTCCTTCAGCCAAAATTCACACTTGGAGAATTTGGCATAGAGTCGTTCTTGTCTCAAGAGTTCAAGCACGAGTCGGAGATGTTGTTCGTGCTCTTCTTCGCTTTTAGAATAGACCAAGATGTCATCGATGAACACAATAACGAATTTATCGAGATACGATTTGCACACGCTGTTTATAAGGTCCATGAACACCGCCGGTGCGTTAGTGAGACTAAATGGCATGACAAGGAATTCATAACTACCATAACGAGTCCAGAAAGCGGTTTTGGAGACATCTTCCTCCTTAACCCTTAGTTGATGATAACCAGAGCGGAGATCGATTGTTGAATATACACAAGACCCTTGTAGTTGATCAAAGAGGTCATCGATGCGAGGAAGAGGATATCGGTTCTTAACCGTTAATTTGTTTAGATCACGATAATTGATACACATTCGTAAGGATCCTTCTTTCTTCTTTACGAACAAAATCGGAGCGCCCCAAGGTGAATGGCTAGGTTGGATAAAACCACGGTCAAGTAGTTCTTGGATTTTACTTTGCAATTCTTGCATTTCGGATGGAGAAAGTCTATATGGTGCACGTGCTACGGGTGCGGCTCCCGGAATAAGATCGATTAGGAATTCTACCGGTCGATGAGGTGGAAGACCCGACAATTCGTCGGGAAATACATCGGAAAAGTCACTAACAATTGGCACATCATCGATATGCTTCTCATCAGACTTGACTTTCTTAACATGGGCAAGGATCGCAAAATAACCTTTACGGAGTAGTTTTCTAACTTTAAGGTACGAAACGAGGTTGAGTCCGGTGCAACTCTTATCGCCATAAACAATCAAGGGTTCACCATTCTCGATAGGAATTCGGATTTCGTTAAGATCACAAAGGATGTGAGATTTCGTTTTGCTAACCAATTCATACCGATTATTACATCGAAGCTTCCTAGTTCCATGGGTATCAAGTCAATTTCAAACTCATTACCTAAAATGTTTAACGTACACCCCCGGTAATATGTGTCGGCACACAATAGTTTCCCGTTAGCCACTTCAATGGTATAAGTGGTATCTAGTGGAAGTGGTGGAGTGTTAAAAGAATAAATAAAAGTCTTGGATACAAAACTCTTATCGGCACCCGAATCGAATAAACAAGTAACATAAGTGTTGTTGAGAAGAAACGTACCTGTGACTAATTCATTGTCATCTCGGGCTTCTTCGGTGTTGATGTTGAAAGCTCGGCCGCGAGTATTGGGGTTATCTTTTTTTTTTGGACATGCATTTCTATAATGACCCGTTTGGCTACATTCGTAACAAGTGCCCGTATTTGTTGCATTGGGCCCCTTTCGAGAGACGAGGGCGACACTTTTACATTCGTTGGCCTTATGACCCACCCCTTGGCACCGATGGCAAATTAGCTTGCCACATTCACCAAAGTGATGCTTGTTGCATTTGTTACAAAGAGGTAGGTTTCCGGCATAACCCTTCTTACCGTCGGAGATGAAAGGCTTCTTGGCAAAGTTGTTGTTGTTTGATTGGGGGGATTCCCATTTTATTTTGTTGTTACCCGACTTATCCTCAGCTTTAGGTGCCAGCACTACGATTTCGTCCACTGTTTCTATCAATTTGCGGGCTATGTTCAAAGCTTCTTGATGATTAGTGGGTTTGGATGACATTACTCCGTGTTTGATGCTCTTTGGAAGACCGTCCATGTAAAGTTCAACCCTTAAAGATTCGGGGTTCACAAGGGTTGGGCACATCAAGGCTAGTTCGGAAAATCGTTGATTATAGGCCTTGAGATCGTTTTCGACCGCTTTCAAAGTTCTTAGCTCTTGTTCGAGCCTTTGGGTTTCTTCACGAGGGAAATATTCGATGATCATCTTTTCCCTTAAGTCGGCCCAAGAGAGGGCGTGAGCTTCATCGGTACCCACCGATTGTACATAGGTGTTCCACCATGTGAGGGCGACACCGGCGAAAGTGTGAGTGGAGTATTTGACCTTATCTTAATAGTTTCCCGTTAGCCACTTCAATGGTATAAGTGGTATCTAGTGGAAGTGGTGGAGTGTTAAAAGAATAAATAAAAGTCTTGGATACAAAACTCTTATCGGCACCCGAATCGAATAAACAAGTAACATAAGTGTTGTTGAGAAGAAACGTACCTGTGACTAATTCATTGTCATCTCGGGCTTCTTCGGTGTTGATGTTGAAAGCTCGGCCGCGAGTATTGGGGTTATCTTTCTTCTTTGGACATGCATTTCTGTAATGACCCGTTTGGCTACATTCGTAACAAGTGCCCGTATTTGTTGCATTGGGCCCCTTTCGAGAGACGAGGGCGACACTTTTACATTCGTTGGCCTTATGACCCACCCCTTGGCACCGATGGCAAATTAGCTTGCCACATTCACCAAAGTGATGCTTGTTGCATTTGTTACAAAGAGGTAGGTTTCCGGCATAACCCTTCTTACCGTCGGAGATGAAAGGCTTCTTGGCAAAGTTGTTGTTGTTTGATTGGGGGGATTCCCATTTTATTTTGTTGTTACCCGACTTATCCTCAGCTTTAGGTGCCGGCACTACGATTTTGTCCACTATTTCTATCAATTTGCGGGCTATGTTCAAAGCTTCTTGATGATTAGTGGGTTTGGATGACATTACTCCGTGTTTGATGCTCTTTGGAAGACCGTCCATGTAAAGTTCAACCCTTAAAGATTCGGGGTTCACAAGGGTTGGGCACATTAAGGCTAGTTCGGAAAATCGTTGATTATAGGCCTTGAGATCGTTTTCGACCGCTTTCAAAGTTCTTAGCTCTTGTTCGAGCCTTTGGGTTTCTTCACGAGGGAAATATTCGATGATCATCTTTTCCCTTAAGTCGGCCCAAGAGAGGGCGTGAGCTTCATCGGTACCCACCGATTGTACATAGGTGTTCCACCATGTGAGGGCGACACCGGCGAAAGTGTGAGTGGAGTATTTGACCTTATCTTGGTCCCGACAACCGCTTATGCTAAAGAAGGCCTTTGTTTGTTTGAACCATCAAGTGAGAGTAACCGGTCCCATCAAAAGTATGAGGTTTGCACCCCATGAAGGCTTTGTAGGAGCACCCTTCGCTTGAGTTACCGGCCCCTTGATTGTTGTTGTTGTGGTTATTGTTATTGTTGTTGTTGGAGGAGTGACCGGCCATGGCCGCATCCACGGTGGTGGCTATCATCCGTTGAAGGGCTTGTTCAGGAGTCTCATGGCATGGCACACGACGAGGAGGCATTATTCCTTCAAAATAAAAGAATACCGTTGATTAGTATTTTCAATAATACTAATCATGATATGGAAATAAGAATAGAGAGAAAATTTTCCTTGACTCGCCTTAAATTCTTTATGTCATGATGTCGGAACGTTCATATGAGTCACTGTAATATAATCCTGGAAATTATATTACCCTAATTCATATGTGCATTCAACATTATTTCACTAAGTCAAGGTGGCGTGTCAATCAAATTAAACAACGTGAGATTAAGATGAAATACGAGTAGATATGAGTAGAAATGTTCGAGTATAAATGCACAAGTAGTCAAGTAATTCCTACTTCAAGTCTATATGCCGGTTGTAGTCTAGACTCACTAATGTACCCTATGACTCGGGGTTGACACCAATGAACTCTAAATCCCTACAACCAACGCTCTAATACCATCTGTAGTGACCTGACAGGTAGCTACAGATGGGGTAGAAACCCACCTAGTGCCTTTCCAGCTAACCGCTTGGTGACCACTGAGTGTATCTCTGACACTGATTTTACGGCCCACATTTCTGTCAAACTGCCAACCCTCAAATTCCAAGGGATCGCAAGGGGTAAGAGTCAATGCTTCGTAAACAGGTAACACTATGAGAACCCCTCTACGATTAATCTGCCAAAAAGCATAGTCCGTATGGGTGCCCGGCCTGACAACCGGCGCGCGTGACTACCTTTACGGCTAAGGTTAAACCAGCTCTGATACCATCTGTAGCGACCCGACAAAATCGTCATTGACGGAGCTGTCTACTTAGGTCCCGTTACGTGGTCATAAGTCTTTAAAACAACGTTTGACCAAAAGTATGTCGCATTCATTTCAAAAGTAAAGATGTTTCAAGGTTTACAAAGTAGTTCGACAACTAGTTACATAACAAAGTTTAAAGTACGATTGAAACATATGCGACACAATTTGAAAGTAGCCATAAGAAGCTCCATGTATGCATGTATACTCGACATCCAAGCAAGTATCAAAAGTAATGAGCGGAAGCATGTATCACAAAACGCTCAAGGACCTGAGAAAAACATAGAAATCTGTCAACGAAAAACGTTGGTGAAATCATAGGTTTAAGTAAGTAAGTACATGTGAACCACAAGATTTGTAACATTGATATAATAGTAATACATTCCAAAAGTTAATATTCACGAGCACCCAATTATCAATGCTTAACATTCCTTCCATAGAACCCCATCACAATAGTGTTAGAACATACACTGTTTCTCGAAAATATATTCCATTCGTAAACGGTAGCGAACCGTCTGAATGAGGGTTTGTCAAACCCATATGGATACATACAACATAAGTTCTCGCTTACACCCGGCAAGTGTAACTAATGATAATCGAATTGAGGATTTTGTTCTAAACTCGTATGTAGAATGTTTGTTTTCCTGTACTTGTGTTCACTTAGTAAAAAGTAATGTTTATGTTCTCTCATCCCAATTGTAAGTTCAAAAGAGTAAAAGTGGGACTATGATCTCACCTTGAGTGCACGTATGTAAAAGTACTTCAACAAGTAAACGTGTGCAAGAACGAATGCTAGTCTTAACCTAAACAAATAGGTTTGTATCAATATCGGTAAACACGGTCGGTAAAAGTGTTCAATTAGTCCTATGGCTCGTTACGACTCGATTGCTATAGCATGTGAATCAAATTGTCAAGTTTCATGCAAGGTACAAGTATAAAAGCATGTTAGAATGATTGCATAAGTATTTGGTTAAATTTGATTAAAAGTCAACTTTGGTCGGGTCAAAGTCAACGAAAAAGTCAACACGTTCGGGTTGGGTCCCGAACTATTTTTCTTCAATTAGAAATCATAAATAAACATGTTAGAACAAGTTACGGGGTAATTGGAGGCATGTGGCATAGTTGAAAATCAAATGAAAGTTGAAAAGTACCATCTGCCCACGCCTTAAGCCGCGCCGCGGCAGGAAGACCCGTGCAGCGGGCTAAAGCTTATTTTTAAGGTTGAGCATTTTGATGGTCCCAGACCATCTGGGTTATTGTTACACCGCGCCGCGGCCTGGAAGCCCGCACCGCGGTGAGTACCTGATCAGAAATTCTGGGTAGTCTGCAAGGGTCAAAACAAGCCAAACTTCAAACAAGTCTAATTTATGAACCATAAATACTTAAAACTCGTATCTTATATTGTTAGATAGGTAATTTGACAAAGAACACAACTAAACACATTTCACCAACCAAAAACATTATTTGTAACAACCGACTTTACAAATTGAATGCTCAATTAATGCTCCTCATTAATGTTCAAGTTCATAAATGCATAATTATGATTCGGGAAATAAATGCATACATATGACACGCCGTTTCGTAGGTAATCAAGCAAACAATCTAACTCACCACTTACCAACAACAATTCATGGCATTCAATACATCAATAGTTCATTTCAAGTTCATCAAACCCTAACCCAAATTTACCAAAATCAGTAATCAAGTTTATGAAGTTTTCTAAATCAACCTACACATCAAATTGAAGCTAGTGATGTTAGGAACACATTTAATACATGCACTTGTAACATTTAACCACATTCAAGCAACGAAATCACCAAATCAAACACACCAAAGTTCATGTTCATGCTAGTTGCTTAAAATAACAAGATCGAACATATAAATCACATATTCATGCTAGACTTGAGCCATACACACTAATTAACAACTTTATAAGTTAAAAACATCATGAACACAAAATCTAGTGATTTTAAAAAGTTACCCAAATGAGATGTAATCGGTATGGAATCGAAGAGGAAGTTGCAAGGATTCCAAATATGTAATTTGTTTGGATTGATGCTTGCTCGATTTGATTTGGATGATGAATCTTTGAAATGGAGAATTAGAGAAAATTGTGGAAGTATGAAAGAAAATGGAAAATGAAAATGGATAATGAAAAAGAGGTGGGTGTGCCTAGTCCATCTAGTCACATCTTTGCTTAATTGGCAAAACTAGTCCCTCGAGTTCGGTTGCGGGTGCGTGAATTACCTAAACGAGATATTTTATACGCGTATCAACGGGAGATGTTATAAATATATAACGGACTTTAAAATAGTTAAACAGAAAGCAAACGGAAAAAGGCGGGATGTTACAGCATCATTCCAGCTACCCAGGTTAAACCTTGAAATTTGGCACACACAAAAAAAGATTGAAGTTATAAAAAGTCCAGTTATCGATAATATACATATAACATATCAATTAAAAATTAGTAGTAACTAATTAAACGCCAGCTTCAAAAGTAACAAATTAATCCCCACTCTCATCTGGAATTTGACCAGATAATCGATTCCCATAAATATCACTGTTTATACATGATCCAAAAAAAAACTCAAAAGTAAATATACTTTTTATGTATGAATTATAATTATGATATAATAATCAAATGGGTTTAAAGTGAAGAGACTGTACATGTAAAATAAACCTTTAAGATCTCCATTACTTGGTGACAGTTCACCATCAAAATTCAAACCTGAAAGATTTCTGAAAGGGTATTCAAAAAGTCAATCATTTTGACACATAAAGCATGACTTTGACCAAAAAGATCATTTTTTTTAAGAAAAATTGATGGGTTAATAATAATAATAATAATAATAATAATAATAATAATAATAATAATAATAATAATAATAATAATAATAATAATAATAATAATAATAAAAATACACTTACAGGGCAACAACATTGCAGGTGACATTATCACAAAAAACACCTCTCCACATAATAGTCTGAAGAAGGTGAATCAGTCTCCACATACAACAATTGCATCACTGATAACCAATTTCCATACCTATAGGATACCAATTAACCATGATTAAAACCTTATAAATGAAAAGCATGATGCCTTAAAATCTGTAAGAAATGATATCATTATTTAGCATCATTATTCAAAAGGATCATCAAGCCTTTCCATAATAATAAAAATAAAGAAATAAATAAAGAAAAAGAATTGTAATTATGAAATATAAATATAAAAGGAAAAGAATAATAGTTGAGAGTTAAGTATTAGTTGTTATGCGATATATTTTCTTTGTAGGCACGCCCAGATTCCTACCTTATGCTGCCATGAATCCTTAAGACTGTTAAATGTCTCCAATAAAATCATATTTTTTGTTCACATTTCAAAAACATTCTTAATATATTACTGTAGTACTATAAAGTAGTAACATATACCATACCATAAGCTTGCCTTTCAACAAAAACAACTTGCTTTAAGCTACAACTAAACACATAAAACTAAAACCAATTAAAATCATGAGAGTATACATAAATAACTAACCACGTTCAGATATTTAAAACTCTACAATATCTGAATAACATGTATACATTAATTAAATGCTTAGGAGTTCATATATTAAAAAACTAACCACATTCATTTTTGAATTACTTTAAGACATTTTATCGAGCAGGTGGTGTTCTATAAGTTTCAGTAGCATTATTCACCTACTCTCAGTTTATAATCTCGAAATCTTCATCTAAAAAGGTGAAAACAACTAAAATAATAAATAAATCTAAAAGAAAATGGTAGAATGAAATTGAAAGTATGACCAAATTCCATATGTGTGAATCAATTTCATTAAAACCCTAAATGAAGGTGAAGAAAAATTATTACCTAACCAATTGTAGAAACATTTGAAGAATAAGGAGCCGATCGAATTTCATCCAGTAATCTCCTTTAAAAATTCAAAGATCCAACTACAATATTTATAATGGTTGATATTGCTCAAAATATACACATTTATCTTCGCAATATCTCCCTACTTTCGTGGCATTTCGATACGGGCTTTGATGATTAGTGAGTGATTTGTGGTATTTAGTCATTTCGGGACAAAATTGGTCTAAAAGTCCATATTTATGCTAAGGAATTGGCCCTTGGGCTAAAAGAATGAACCTAGTGAAGATTTAGAGATGAAATTTCAGGGTCAAAAGCGGCACTCCTAAGGTCAAAAGCGGTGCTCCTATGTGCTAAAACGAGAGTTAAAAAGATCAGTAGCCAAAAGCGCCACTCCTGTCTCCTAAAAGCGCTGCTCCTGCACAAAAGCACCGCTCCTGTCTCCTAAAAGCGCCGCTCCTGTCCAAAAGCGCCGCTCCTGGTGCTGATTCAGCCAAAAAATTCAGCCAACCTATAAAAGCATATTTGGGGTTTTTGAGTGTGAGAGCTGCAACTTAGGGCCATTTTGGAACCCTAAATGGGTTCCAATCATGATTCCATCAAGATGAAGGCTAATTTCAATCTCCCAACTCTAAATCCATGAAGATTAGTGATAGATTCACATCATCCATTCTCCATTTTAGTGTTTCTTCTCCATTTTAGTTGTAATGATGAATGATTGTTATTTCTTTGATTTATTTCTTGTTTATGAAATGATTATAGCTTAGATTACTTGTGTTCACTTGATTTATAAACTTGATGCTTGGATTTTGCCCTAATTTATGAATTGGGTGTTTAAATGAGTTGATGATTATTGTGTTTGATTGATGAACCATTGCTATGCATTTGTTTTAGACTTTACTTTGATTACATAGATTGTATAGCTCTCTTGGTGATTTAAGAAGTGAATCAATTTGTGCATCAACACCTTAGGTGATCTAGACAACTAGGTTGAGAATTTCAAGTGATTGTGTTCTTAGTTTATGTTGGTTTTCAATTGGTCTTTAGTCAACATAGTGGTGTTTGATTATCTTAAGTGATTTTGATAATTGAAAGATTTTAAGTGATTTTAATCCAAGATCGAGTCTCAATGGTCTCACTCAAAACATAGTTTGATCTTTGAAATGAGTCTATGTGAGTTAACGAATTTCATTTGATTGAGGTTTTATGGAAGTTGACGAATGGAAATGAAACTATATGTTTAAACATTGTTGTGTAATGAATGAATTGGTAAACCATGGCAAAAGGTGGAATAATCAAGTGGGCACATTTTTATCTTATTTGTTAATCTCTTTAGGTTCATATAGCTTAATCAACACTTTATCAAAAACCCCCAATCAAACAAACCCTAGGACAATTCATAGTTTCAATTATTCAACTTATGCCTCTCTCTTAGGACGAACTTGAAACGAATACTTGCATTAAAGTACTATAATAACCGGATTTTAAGTGCTCGTTAGTTGTGTATGCTCATTTGTAGTGTTTGAATCTTGTATAAATTTTGAGGGTAATTGATGTATTGTTCCACACGCATCACACTTTCTTGGCACCGCTGCCAGGGAGCGGTTATCTAGTTGAATATTTGGTTTAAGATTTTAGTTGTCCGATCATTTTGTAGGAATTTCATTCTTGTAAAAGTTGCTTTTTGTTTTTATTTGCTTGTATTAGGAAAACTCTTGCTTGTTTGTGGTGTGATTAATCTAGATGCTGAAATATGATGCTTTGTGTGACTACTTGATGTCAAGAATCGTGAATTATGATCGACAATTGATGGAAGACTCAAGTCACATGGATATGAATAATGGTTATTTGAGCATGAATGATGACAATGGTTATTTGGGCAACAATGGTGATTATTTGGATATGAATGATGGTTATTTGGGCATGAATGATGACAATGGTTATTTGGGCAACAGTGGTGATTATTTGGGTATGAAAAATGGTTATGGGTATATTTTCATGACCCGTCCTAATCCATCTGGACGAATACATTACATTTGGTTACATCGTGAGGTACTTGACCTCTATATGATACATTTTACAAACATTGCATTCGTTTTTAAAAAGACAAACTTTCATTATATCAAAAGTTGACGGCATGCATACCATTTCATAATATATCCAACTATAATTGACTTAATAATAATCTTGATGAACTCGACGACTCGAATGCAACATCTTTTGAAATATGCCATGAATGACTCCAAGTAATATCTCTAAAATGAGCAAATGTACAGCGGAAGATTTCTTTCATACCTGAGAATAAACATGCTTTCAAGTGTCAACCAAAAGATTGATGAGTTCATTAGTTTATCATAAACATTCATTTCCATCATTTTAATAGACCACAAGATTCTCATTTTTCATAAATATCATTACACTCGCAAGTGTATAAAATCATTCGTATGATGAACACTTGGTAACCGACATTAACATAATGCATATAGAATATCCCCCGCATACTCACAAGTATGCCATAAATATTGGCAATCGCAATCACCATTTAAATCGAAGTACTAAAGCATTCCAAATTCCAGAATGGGGTTTGTTAGGCCCATAGATCTATCTTTAGGATTCGCGTCAATTAGGGGCCATTTCCCTAATTCTTAGGTTACCAGACTTGAAGGGGCGATATTCGGTTTAATAATCCAACCATACAATGTAGTTTTAAGTACTTGTGTCTATTTCGTTAAACATTTATAAAACAGCGCATGTATTCTCAGTCCCAAAAATATATATTGCAAAAGCATTTAAAAAGGGAGCAAATGAAACTCACAATACGATATTTTGTAGTAAAGATATCCATAAGACGATACTGAACAATGCAGGGTTGGCCTCGAATTCACGAACCTATATCAAATATATATATTAACACCAAATAATAATCGAATAAGTTCATATATAACATTATTAATAATATACTTGTTATAATATATGTTATATAGATAAATTTATACTTATTCTATATATTTTATATAACTAATTCTTATCTCATTAAATTTTAATATAGAAATTACTCATTAAAATATTATTTAATATGTAATATTGATATTAATGTAGTTAAGTCTTATGTCATAAATATATTTTTTATATAGAAATCTTTATTTGATATATTAATAATACTAATAATAATAACTTATAAAAATAATGATTTTACTAATAATAATAATGATACTAATATTTATACCTAATAACTATAATGATAATAATACTAATACTAATAATATTAATATTTATAATAATAATAATAATAATAATAATAATAATAATAATAATAATAATAATAAGAATTAGAATAATAATAATTATATTATAGTTATACCTAAAAGGCTATGCGTTTTGTTTGCAGCTCCCCAAATCAGATCGAGATTAGTCAGGATCAATACGCAGGAAGGGAAAAAAAATTATTGCGATGGTTCATGAAATCTTCGGTTCAATCAATCGATCAATTGATCAAGCAATCAATCTTTGGTTCATCGTCATCATTATTCAAGCACCAATCATCATGAATAGCAGGCAAATCATCATCAATCTTCATCGTTATCCATCATCATTCATTGTCGACTGTATCCTCATATAGCACGTTATCATAGAAATAGAAATAGAAGACAAAATATCAGCAATTCGAGATAATAACAGTGACAGGAGAACTCGAACAGTAACAATAAGTGTTCAGGTGTTTTTGTAATCGAAATAGGATAGAATATACCGTAGTCTTCATGTTTGTTCGAAGATAGTTGTATTAGGGTTGTTTCGTACACACAAAAAAAATAATTACACAGGTTGCATCGATGGTGTAGATGGTCGTGTGAATCATGAAACGGTAACAGTAGAAAGTAAAGAGTTCGAGTCGGTGTTGAGTTTGTATTTAGTCGACTCAGAAAATAGAAACAAACAATTGTGATGGTTCGGTTTAGTATTTGTAAACAAAATATAAAAAATATACAGTAGCAACTATAGTGTGAATTGCTCGATTCAAATAGAAACCTGATGCAGTTATGGTACAGCCATAATTTACTTGTCAAGGTTTGGTAATCTTTAGACTAGAACAAAGGTGGTTGTTTATGTTCAAGATCATGAAAAAAAATAATAATAATAGAAGTATGAATAGCAGCTGTTATGGTGGTCAGGGTGGTGTGTGTTGGATTATGAAAATAAGTAGCAACAACAACCCTTAGCTGCAGCAGCAGGAGGTACAAGATGATGGTGTTGTTGAGTGGCGATAGAAACAGATATATTAGCAGCTGCAGCAGTAGTGATTTGCGACTGTTTGTGGTGGTTGATCAGAGGGTAGCAGTAGTAGCAAACAGCCGCAAATGGTGGCCATTTTGGGGGGTGTTTTCCAGCTGTAAATAGCAGCAAAAAGGTGGTGGTTTGTTGATGATTTTGATGGTTGCAGGTGTGTGCAGCAGCCGTAGTAGTGAGCTGCAATTTGAGCAAATACAGCAGACGATTGTAGGTGTGTTCATGGTGATTGATTTAGGGTTGCATTTTATAGATGATGATGATGAGGGTTTGGTTTGTGTTTTGTTGTGGTTTTTATCGAGCAAATGCGTAATTTAATGGATGTTGGGTCTAACCAAAACAGATGGAACGAGTACTAAAAGATTGTTTGGGTGGTCGATGGTGCAAGGATGATGAAGTGGTGAGTTTGTTCTTGTTAAGGTGGGTTTGTGTGATGAATATAACTGTATGTATATGTATATATATATATATATATATATATATAAGCTGGGTTGTTCGTGCAAATGGGTTTGATCGAAGAGGAAGAAAGAAAGAGATAGAACGATGTGGTTTGAGAGGAGAGACAAAGGTGATATTTGAGTTATATGCATTGTATATTTAAGTATCATCTATATCTATATATGAGATGTAAATAGATAGTGGAGATGTAAATAGATAGTGGGATGTCCAAAAAACAAATATTGTACAAAGTTTTGAATCTCGTGAATAATTTCAATTGTTATCTGATGATTGCAACAGCTAACAAACTTGTCCAATTTGATTCTCAAAATGCAATAATGGTAATAATTAATATAGTATAATAATAATTATAATATGAAATAATAAAAATAAAAATCACATGATCTCAAAGGTAACAGTTAGCAGTCGGCTTATCCTACTAACAATTTAATTATAGGTGTTATTTCGTACCCCGTTGTTACTTAGTGGCGGATAAAAGTGCTCAGAAAAATCCTAAATTTTTAAATTAATTATATTTATTTATTTTGCTCATTATGGTATAAAATTTTGTCACTAATTATTAAATAAAAAATTACATTAATTATTCACTCCCAACCCTCAAGTAAAATATAAAAAGTTTAAAATTTGACCAACAAGTTCTACATATATTATTATTAAGTCTAAAATTTATAAAACTTATTTTCGAATCACCGTTTATATTAAAATTACATAAGTTTCTTTTTAACTACATAAGTTTCTTTTTAACTCGCTTATGGTCAATCAATATGACAATTGAGTGTTACCGTTGTTTACTAAATAACTTCGAAATCACAAAATATATATTTAATATACTTTTTATGTATATATAGATTTATTTTAATAATAAATTTTATTATCTCTTATATCATTTTATAATTTAAATCATATATTATATCAAACTATATTTCAAATTATTTTATATATATATATATATATATATATATATATATATATATATATATATATATATATATATATATATATATATATATATATATATATATATATATATATATGTATCTATATATATATATATATGTATCTATTTATTTACAAGTAATGGTTCGTGAATCGTCGAAAATAGTCAAAGGTCAATTGAATAAATGAAACAGTTCAGAATTTTTGAGACTCAACATTACAGACTTTGCTTATCGTGTCGAGTTCATATTAAAATCAAGTTTAAATTTGGTCGGAAATTTCCGGGTCATCACGGTACCTACCCCTTAAAGAAATTTCGTCCCGAAATTTGATTGGAATCATCATGGTTGACAATAAATATGTTTTCGTGACGAATATGAGTTGATAAATAGAGTTTTATCATCATTGAGTAATACGGATAAATAATTCAATTACTCGAATAGTACGAATGAAGCTATCACTAAATAGTGGAATGAGAAAGACATGTTTCATCATAACTTTTGACTAGTCATGGTTGAATTCCGGAATTCAAGGGAAAAGATAGGACTATCAAGAAAATATTTTATTGATATGTTTAGAGATTAGATAGAATGTAAGAGTCGTGTAACATGACACATGATGACATTAGAATCTGTGAATCATCACGTTCCATTAGAAACTCAGCATGACTTACTGTAATATAATCACGTTGATCAAGTGTCATTATATTATACTAACTCATGCTTCAGTTCCCAACACTACTTCAAAAACATTCATATTTTAAAATTGAATCTTTCAGAATTTAGAAACTAAAACTATTTCCTTTCTGATGTAACACAGATAGCGTGAAGAGATAAATAATTTTAGATACGAATAGTTATGAAAATATCTTCAGAAATATCGAGAATATTTATAATGAAAGATACGATGATATCTTAGAATTTCTTATTTCAAGAATGATGAGGAAGTTTTGTCCGTAAAGGTTTAGAGTCAGGAGCAAGGTATTGGTTAATGACTTAAGCAGATACTGAATCATTTGGATTCTTTGAAAGCAAGTTTATTTTTTTGTGATTTATCCACGCCTCCTTCATAGTTTCGCATAATCCACTTTTCAGTACCAAATTTTCTTTTAAATTTTTCCAATGTATCCTCCTTTATCAAACTTTTAACTGTTAAGGTCGTTTATAATTTTTGCTGCTTCATTCAGCTTTTTCAACATTCAGAGTGTTGATTCGTAGACTGGGTGCTTTTCAAAATTTCAGAATAGAAGATCACAATTCTAAGAGGTAAATGTTATACATATTCAAATAACTATTGATGTAGCAATGCTTGTGAGATTCAAAATACTGATTGCTAATTCCCGGTAGTTGGTATGGCAACTCTTGTTACAAGATGCAGATGAGTTTGTGATAGGGTTTCAATGAATGAATATAGTGATTTTTCGGAGAGAATTAAATTAATGAGTAATGAAGTTGCTGGTAAGGTTACTGCTAATGTGGTGGAATATAAACGGTTTCCCGATAACGATAACGAAAGGAAACTTATATATCGAAGTTATAATAAGGATAATCCGAATGAAAGGTCGAAATTGATTTGCTGGTGCTGTGAAAAAATTTGCTAATTCGAAAGGGATTGCAAAGTTACATTCGGTAATAACAACGCCAAAGGAGCTAACACATATATGTGTTAAACGTTTGCTCAGGTTCCGAGTGTTTTCAAGTGTATAGCTATATGCATCAATCTTTTCTCCCATAGATGAAGTGCGATTGGTTCCTCTTCTTGATTGAGGTGTTTTCAAGAATCATAAAAGGTTTGAACGCAGATTGTAATCGTCAAGATATAAATGAGGTTTAAGATGAAATCAAGTGGCAAACTTGAAGAATTGTTTAGTTTCATATGTTATAATCAATATTTTAATTCATTTTAATTGTCCAATGTTGGTAGTCCACAGTTAGCAGTCCACAATTACTAATTCAATAATTCATATATAGTTTATAATATTCGAATTAATTAATACGTATCGTGACCCATTGTTGTGACGATCGCTCCAAATCCATATGGACGAACACGTCATTCATTGATTTCATTGCGAGGTATTTGACCTCTATATGATACATTTTGTAAACATTGCATTCTTTTGAAAAGGCACACCATAAATGAATATTTAAATCAAAGGTTTTCGACATCTGATGATTTCTACATATAGACAATCACCATAAATAATAGTTTACAACAGTATTTCCGTTGACAATGCAGTCAAAATAAGATACATGGTGATGATTTGGTGAATGCAACGTCTCCTTGAAAAATATGTCATGTAAGACTCCGTGCACATAGCTTGTTTAACATCTAAGCAAACAGCGGAAGACTTCTAGGAAACCTGAGAATAAACATGCTAACAAGTGTCAACACAAAGGTTGGTGAGTTCATAGTTTTAATGTTGCGCATAATCTGTATATAAAGGTGGATCACAAGATTTCAGTTGTTTCATCCAGAAACGTTTATCAAAATATTCTACAAAATTGAGCACACTGGTAACTAAACTTAACGTATATATAATTTATACCCTTTGTATAATCATCTTAATAATACACGCAAACCAACGTGTACGCTTCTCAAATAGCATACGTCCGTTAAAAGGCTAGTGCTCTAGCTCGGACGGGGATATCAAGCCCTATGGATCCATATACTACTACTCGCGCCCACCAGTTCTTATAACTGGCAGTTAACAGTTACCAAAGCTAAGGGATTTTGTAGAAAAGTACGTAGACGTAACGGAGATGATGACACTAGGTTTGACTTGCAAATAATACCCATGAATATTACCCATAACCTCCTTGGCAATAACCCATAATTTCCTTAGCTTTATCCAGCTCATAAAACTATTTTGAAAGTGACACGCTCATGACCTCGTCGTAGTATTTTATGTATAATACTAATAATAATACAAATACTAATAATAATAATAATAATAATAATAATAATAATAATAATAATAATAATAATAATAATAATAATAATAATAATAATAATAATAATAATAATAATAATAATAATAATATAATTAATAAATATAATACGGAGTAATTTTTAAATTAAAACAGAGGCAGATATCTCGAGCTTTATAGGTGTGGCCTGTCCAGGACTGCCATGCAATCGCATGGCCTCCAAGACCATTTCCCATGCGATCGCATGGGATGGATTTCCAGCTCATGATCTTTTAACTTCTAGTTTGTCGACATAATTTTTAATTATTAATATAATATATTTAATTTATATAATTAATTATATATTATATTAAATTCACATGCATAGTTGACTTGTAATTTTCGTTCCGATAAGTCGTACGTCGTCACTCGACTTATGTCCCGGTTCCGGTTTTTCGAACGTCCTATCGTATACTGAGAAAACTTGTACTTTACGTTTCGTGAATCGTACCTTTGTCAAAATATAGTCTTAAATCATCCATAAACTATACCACTGTAGCAAGTACTGTAGCAAAGTCAATTTTTTTACTGTAGCAATTCACTGTAGCAAAGCCAATTTCACTGTAGCAATCCACTGTAGCAAAGTCAATTTCACTGTAGCAAATAGTGATTTTCAAAAACACTGTAGCATTTTGGGTACTGTAGCAATTTGAAAATGTTACTATCGTTTACTAAATAACTTGAAATTATATATATGTATATATCTTTTTAATATACATAAATCAGTTTTTAAATACACATTGGAAGTTATTTATAAATTTTAATAATAAATATTTCAACTTATCATATATATTCAAATAGATATTTAAACCAATAAGTTTAATGTACGGTATCAAATAATTAATACATTGTTACCTTTTCAAGTTATAGTATATATGTATCTATTTACATATAATTGTTCGCGAATCGTCGAAAACAACCGAAGGGTATTTAAATATATAAAAGTAGTTCAAAATTTTGAGATTCAGTTTTACAGACTTTGCTTATCATGTCGGAAATGTTAATCATACAAAGATTAAGTTTAAATTTGGTCAGAAATTTTCGGGTCATCACAGTACCTACCCGTTAAAGAAATTTGGTCCCAAAATTTGAGTGAGGTCATCATGGCTAACAATAAAAATGTTTTAATGACGAATATGAGTTGATAATAGAGTTTTATCTATGTTTGAATAATATGGATAAAATAATCCAATTACTCGAAGCGTATGAGAGAAGTTATCGTAATCAAGTGAAATGGAGAATAGAGATGCGTCTTATCTCTTGATGTAGCAACGATTGATTTCCGGATTTTAAGGAATAGAAAATCTTCATAATTTAAATAAGATTTGATTTTTCGGAATTTGCGGAAATTAGGATTTTCTTTGATTCAATGCGTAACCTACCTCTATTGCTGCGTCCGATATTTTGCTATAAATTGACCTCTTCAGTTTCATTTATTTTCAACACTCCTATAATCTTCTTTATTATTTCATACATCCCAATAGATTGTGAAAATGCTTAATCCAGTTCTGATTCTTGATATTTTCCTGGCTATCGTATCCTTCATTCTTCTTTTTCATCTGCCACCAGAGGAAGTTATTTTCTTCTACTATTACCTTGGGGTTATAGTGTTTTTCATTCTCCCGTGTCTTTATATTGCTATACGCATTGATATACACGGTTTGTAATTTCGGGGTTGTTATCGGGCTTTATATTCTCCATTATATTTCGGAGCTTCATGCTTTCGTTTTCTCTTCCCGACCTTAAGTCAAGCGGATAATGGTCCAGAATTCGTAGGTATGAAGTTTCAGATGAACATAACTAATGTTCTAAGAAATAAATGGTAATAGCACAATCTGACTTGTCAAATTACCAGAATACCTCGAAAAAGACCAAATCATTAAGAAAATATTTTCTTGATATTTTTAGAGATTATATAGAATGAAAGAGTTATGTAAGATGGTTCATGATGAGGGTATGATATGTGAACCTTTATCACGTTCCATTAGAAACTCAGAATGACTTACTGTAATATAATCACATTGATCAAGTGTCATTATATTATATTAACTCATGCTTCAATTCCCAACATTACTTCAAAACATTTATATTTTAAACTTGAAAGTTTCAGAATTTAGAAACTAAAATAGTTTCTTTTATGGTGTAACACAGATATCGTAAAGAGAAAATTGATTTTCGATAAGAATGATTATGAAATTATCTCCAGAAATATGGAGGATATTTATAATGAAAGATACGATGATATCTTAGAATTTCTAATATCAGAGGATTATGAAGAATATTGTCCTCAAGGGTTTAGATTCGGAAGCAAGGTATTCGTTAATGGCTTCAGCAGATACTAAATCATTTGGATTCTTTGAAGACAGGTTTCGTCCTTGTAATTTATCCACAGCCTCTTTCATACTTTGCTCAATCCGTTTTCCAGTTCCAAACTTTTTCTTTTTCTCAGCTTTACCACCATACTATTCTTTATCATCAAACTTTTGACTGTTAAGGTCGTTTACAGTTTTTGCTGCTTCATCAACATTTTTCCAAAATTCGAAGAACTAGTTTCGTAGTTTGGGGTGTTTTTTTTTGGAAACTTCACATTCGAAGTATGTAAGTCCAGGAGGTAGACATTATATGTACACATATAACTGTTGGCGTAGACGTGCTACAAGATTTCAAAATACTGATTGCTAATTCCCGATAGTTGGTATGGCAATTGCCGTTACAAGATGTGGATGAGTACATGATACGGTTTCAATGAGTATAAAGATTTTTCGGAAGGTCGAAGATCAGTGAAGTTGTTGGTAAATTTACTGCTAATGTGGTGGAACATGAAAGGTTCCCCAGTAACGAAAACGTATATGCCAAAGTTACAAGTCTGAAAGGTCATCGTTGACTGGTTGAATGGTTGATAATACTGGATACTTTGAAAAGGAATTGCAAGGTTATTTTTGGTAAAAATAATGCTAAAGGATCTTGCATAGTTTTGAAGTCAAAGTATAGCTTTGAAAGATGTAGAGATCTAAGAATGATGTCACCGTTTCAGAGTTATGGCTTGGATTCTGATCCGTCGATATCAGAATATGTGATTGAATTTGTATGAAATGATTGTATATCATTGTGAAGATAGTGAGTATAGTTAATGATTTTTGAATCAAAATTGAAGAATGTACAGTGTAACATATTAATTGTGAACTTAAATATTTCTCGAGTAGTACCTACCCGTTAAAGATTTCACAATTAATACTTTGTACAAAAGAAATTTTTTTTTACCGTCTTTATGAAAATATATGTATGTATATTTTTTTTTTTTTCAAATCTAATACAGATTTAATGAGTTAATATCATATTAAGCTCATTTGATTTTCGACTTGACTTAGAAATGATTAATCTCTAAAACATTAAAGATTACATAATCTTTGCGGAGTATTTCGCTAATGTAATCGATACTCCATTATTTATTCTTATTTCTCGGTGAAGGATGTTGATGCTTGTGGAATCTTTGTGAACCTTACAAGACACAGATGATGTTTTCTGGAAAGTTTCGAGTACATCGAAAATGAAAATGTAAAATCAATTATGTAATTGAATAATACACATGGTTTATTATGAAATGGAATTCATTAAGTTGAAACAGAGATTGTAGTTAACAATGGTTAAGTTGTTAAGGAAGGATGTACATCATTGCATATTAGTAATATGAACTAACCGAGTAGTACCTACCAGTTAAGATTCACACGTAATAGCTTAGTACGAAAAGATTTATTTTGATTTCAAAATTCATATATATTAAATATACATAAAATTTCTTCAGGGGAAATAAGTTAATACTTCATCGGTTATTGTTGCTGGTATTTCTTGGTAACTACGATGCGTATGACGTTGATGTTCAAGGTACATATTGTGATGTTGAGGCTTGCGGTGCGGATGTTGTTGGTGGTGGTAATGGTACTGTTGGTGTTGTTGTCGGTGGTACTGTTGATGCCAGAGATTCTGCTGGTGCTTGTAACCTTTGCACCATATTCTCCACAGCCACTACCCGAGCGCGAAGCTCGTTGACTTCTTCTACTACACCGGGATGATTGGCGGTTCGGACGAGCGGATGAATAAGATCCAGAATTTGAGAGAGTATATGATCATGACGAGACATTCTGGAGATGAGAGACTTACTAATGCATCCTAACAACTATCAGTTAGACACACTCATGCAAGTCCTGGTTCGCTAAGACCAACGCTCTGATAACAACTGTGACGATCGCTCCAAATCCATATGGACGAACACGTCATTCATTGATTTCATTGCGAGGTATTTGACCTCTATATGATACATTTTGTAAACATTGCATTCTTTTGAAAAGGCACACCATAAATGAATATTTAAATCAAAGGTTTTCGATATCTGATGATTTCTACATATAGACAATCACCATAAATAATAGTTTACAACAGTATTTCCGTTGACAATGCAGTCAAAATAAGATACATGGTGATGATTTGGTGAATGCAACGTCTCCTTGAAAAATATGTCATGTAAGACTCCGTGCACATAGCTTGTTTAACATCTAAGCAAACAGCGGAAGACTTCTAGGAAACCTGAGAATAAACATGCTAACAAGTGTCAACACAAAGGTTGGTGAGTTCATAGTTTTAATGTTGCGCATAATCTGTATATAAAGGTGGATCACAAGATTTCAGTTGTTTCATCCAGAAATATTTATCAAAATATTCTACGAAATTGAGCACCCTGGTAACTAAACTTAACGTATATATAATTTATACCCTTTGTATAATCATCTTAATAATACACGCAAACCAACGTGTACGCTTCTCAAATAGCATACGTCCGTTAAAAGGCTAGTGCTCTAGCTCGGACGGGGATATCAAGCCCTATGGATCCATATACTACTACTCGCGCCCACCAGTTCTTATAACTGACAGTTAACAGTTACCAAAGCTAAGGGATTTTCCGTTCAAACTCAATGTAGAATTTAGTATGTACTTGAATCCATCGCGTTTAAAATAAAGTGCATGTATTCTCAGCCCAAAAATATATATTGCAAAAGCAATTAAAAAGGGATCAATGAAACTCACCTTGGCAGTATATAAAGTCGTTCACCAAAATGTGATCGAAACACGGATTACCAAATAACCGTAGATCTCAACATATCAATATTGATATTCAATATTGTAGAAAAGTACGTAGACGTAACGGAGATGATGACACTAGGTTTGACTTGCAAATAATACCCATGAATATTACCCATAACCTCCTTGGCAATAACCCATAATTTCCTTAGCTTTATCCCGCTCATAAAACTATTTTGAAAGTGACACGCTCATGACCTCGTCGTAGTATTTTATGTATAATACTAATAATAATACAAATACTACTAATAATATTAATCTTAATAATAATAATAATAATAATAATAATAATAATAATAATAATAATAATAATAATAATAATAATAATAATAATAATAATAATAATAATAATAATAATAATAATATAATTAATAAATATTATACGGAGTAATTTTTAAATTAAAAAAGAGGCAGATATCTCGAGCTTTATAGGTGTGGCCTGTCCAGGACTGTCATGCAATCGCATGGCCTCCAAGACCATTTCCCATGCGATCGCATGGGATGGATTTCCAGCTCATGATCTTTTAACTTCTAGTTTGTCGACATAATTTTTAATTATTAATATAATATATTTAATTTATATAATTAATTATATATTATATTAAATTCACATGCATAGTTGACTTGTAATTTTCGTTCCGATAAGTCGTACGTCGTCACTCGACTTATGTCCCGGTTCCGGTTTTTCGAACGTCCTATCGTATACTGAGAAAACTTGTACTTTACGTTTCGTGAATCGTACCTTTGTCAAAATATAGTCTTAAATCATCCATAAACTATACCACTGTAGCAAGTACTGTAGCAAGTCAATTTTTTACTGTAGCAATTCACTGTAGCAAAGCCAATTTCATTGTAGCAATCCACTGTAGCAAAGTCAATTTCACTGTAGCAAATAGTGATTTTCAAAAACACTGTAGCATTTTGGGTACTGTAGCAATTTGAAAATGTTACTATCGTTTACTAAATAACTTGAAATTATATATATGTATATATCTTTTTAATATACATAAATCAGTTTTTAAATACACATTGGAAGTTATTTATAAATTTTAATAATAAATATTTCAACTTATCATATATATTCAAATAGATATTTAAACCAATAAGTTTAATGTACGGTATCAAATAATTAATACATTGTTACCTTTTCAAGTTATAGTATATATGTATCTATTTACATATAATTGTTCGCGAATCGTCGAAAACAACCGAAGGGTATTTAAATATATAAAAGTAGTTCAAAATTTTGAGATTCAGTTTTACAGACTTTGCTTATTGTGTCGGAAATGTTAATCATACAAAGATTAAGTTTAAATTTGGTCAGAAATTTCCGGGTCATCACAATTGTATACATGTCTCAGACTCGATCACAACTCAAAGCATTACTGCATATAGAGTGTCTATGGTTATTCCAAATAATATATATAGATGCATCGATATGATATGTCAAAACCTTGTATACGTGTCCTGATATTTAAAATGCGTAAATAACAGTATTTAAATGACAATAAATAAAGTGTGTAAAATAAATAACAGAAATTAAATGACGATAAATAAAATTGCGAGAATTAAATTGCGATAAATAAATTGCGATAAATAAAATGTAATAAGGAATTAACAGTTAGCTAGGAACAGTTAGCTAGGATTTTGTTAGCGTGGATTCTTAACAAAATTTCTCATAGTTAATTTGTTTGTTTCTAACAAATTTTATTTTGTCCAATGTTTTCTTCATTATGCCACTTGTTGGATTCTGATAAGTCAAAATCCAAATATGAAATTGAATGAAAATGGTTATTCTGTGGTGAAAGGATTCGTATATCTGTGAATGTAAGTAGGATAGTAATTGACTGTTGAATCAGATTCGAAGAATGTACAGTGTAACTTATTAATGTGAAATCTAAATATTTCTCGGGTATTACCTACCCGTTAAAATATTTTCACCATTATTAGTTTATACGAAAGAATTTTTAATTACAATCTTTATGAAAATATACTTACATATATATTTTCTTCAGATGTAATCATGGATTAAATGAGTTAATATAATATTAATCTCATTTGATTTACCGTTAGAACTAGAATACATAATCTCTAAAACATTAGAGATTACATAATCGCCATGAAGAACGAAGATAATTGATGTAGAACGATACGTAGAACGATGATTATACTCGAGGTACAGAATGATATGTTGAGGCATGGATTGTTGATGGTACTGGTGCTGTTACTGATGGTACTGTTGGTGCCGGTGATGTTGCTGAAGCTGGTAAATTTTGCACCATATTCTCCAAAATCATTACTCTGGCGCGAAGCTTGTTGACTTCTTCGATTACACCTGGATGATTGGCGGTTGGAACAAACGGTTGAATAAGGTTTTGAATCTTAGATAGTATATGATCATGGCGAGATATTCAGGTAATGAGGGTGAAAATGGTGTTTCGGACTGGTTCGCCGGTAAGTGCTTCAGGTTCTTCGCCAAGAGGTGAATTCGGTTGGTGAAAAGGATCACCTTCTTCGCGTCTCCATTAATTAAGTCGACTATGAACTCAGCCCCAATTCATGCAGGATTGATGATGGCTGATTGACCGATCCATTCTTGTTACACTGCTTTTGGAGCTCGAGTGGAAATCCATATCGGAATAGCTGTCGGAATCCGAGGAATTCGAACTGGTTGAGGGATCCATCTCATACGATCAGATGAAAGATTTTCGATATGAAATAGATTATAGGATGTAGATTAGTACCCTGCAATACATGATTTACATATGCATATATAATACTAAAATCCCACAAGTTACGGAGGAATCTATGAAAGCTGTCAGGAAAAGTCTACAGTTACATATACGCTAAGATATGAATTTTGTCTATACACTATCGATGCATTAAATGCAGTAAGACGTGTCTAGACTTTAAGGATGATAAGCAAATAATTTTTGACACGAAATGATAAGCAAAACTTTTGACATGCAGACACGGTCGAAGTCCAGACTCACTAATGCATCTAAGCAACTATCAGTTAGACACACTAATGCAAGACCTGGTTCGCTAAGACCACCGCTCTGATACCAACTTTCATGACCCGTCCTAATCCATCTGGATGAATACATTACATTTGGTTACATCGCGAGGTACTTGACCTCTATATGATACATTTTACAAACATTGCATTCGTTTTTAAAAAGATAAACTTTCATTACATCAAAAGTTGACGGCATACATACCATTTCATAATATATCCAACTATAATTGACTTAATAATAATCTTGATGAACTCGAAGACTCGAATGCAACATCTTTTGAAATATGCCATGAATGACTCCAAATAATATCTCTAAAATGAGCAAATGCACAGCGGAAGATTTCTTTCATACCTGAGAATAAACATGCTTTCAAGTGTTAACCAAAAGGTTGGTGAGTTCATTAGTTTATCATAAACATTCATTTCCATCATTTTAATAGACCACAAGATTCTCATTTTTCATAAATATCATTACACTCGCAAGTGTATAAAATCATTCGTATGATGAACACCTGGTAACCGACATTAACATAATGCATATAGAATATCCCCCGCATACTCGCAAGTATGACATAAATATTGGCAATCGCAATCACCATTTAAATCGAAGTACTAAAGCATTCCAAATTCCAGAATGGAGTTTGTTAGGCCCATAGATCTATCTTTAGGATTCGCGTCAATTAGGGGCCATTTCCCTAATTCTTAGGTTAACAGACTTGAAGGGGCGATATTCGGTTTAATAATCCAACCATACAATGTAGTTTTAAGTACTTGTGTCAATTTCGTAAAACATTTATAAAACAGCGCATGTATTCTCAGTCCCAAAAATATATATTGCAAAAGCATTTAAAAAGGGAGCAAATGAAACTCACAATACGATATTTTGTAGTAAAAATATTCATACGACGATACTTAACAATGCAGGGTTGGCCTCGGATTCACGAACCTATATCAAGTATATATATTAACACCAAATAGTAATCGAATAAGTTCATATATAACATTATTAATAATATACTTGTTATAATATATGTTATATAGATAAATTTATACTTATTTTATATATTTTATATAACTAATGCTTATCTCATTAAATTTTAATATAGTAATTACTCATTAAAATATTATTTAATATGTAATATTGATATTAATGTAGTTAAGTCTTATGTCATAAATATATTTTTTATATAGAAATCTTTATTTGATATATTAATAATACTAATAATAATAACTTATAAAAATAATGATTTTACTAATAATAATAATGATACTAATATTTATACCTAATAACTATAATGATAATATTACTAATACTAATAATATTAATATTTATAATAATAATAATAATAATAATAATAATAATAATAATAATAATAAGTTTAATAAAAATGATAATTTTTAATAGAAATGATACTTTTAATAATAGTGATAACTCATTTAATATAATTTTATTCATAACTATATCTATATATTATCTTATTCATAATCGTGCATATAATTAATCTTTTCGATTGTAATTACCTTAACTATGATCATAACCATAATTATTTTTATCTTAATATTTCTTAATATAAATTATATCTATTTTTTATTTTCATCATAAACATAATATTAATTATTAGTAATAATAAATAATAATAATAAGGATAATAATAATAATAATAATAATAATAATAATAATAATAATAATAATAATAATAATAATAAGAATAATAATAATAATTATATTATAGTTATACCTAAAAGGCTACGTGTTTTGTTTGCAGCTCCCCAAATCAGATCGAGATTAGTTAGGATCAATACGCAAGAAGGGAAAAAAAATATTGCGATGGTTCATGAAATCTTCGGTTCAATCAATCGATCAATTAATCAAGTAATCAATCTTTGGTTCATCGTCATCATTGTTCAAGCACCAATCATCATGAATAGCAGGTAAATCATCATCAATCTTCATCGTTATCCATCATCATTCATTGTCGACTGTATCCACGTATAGCACGTTATCATAGAAATAGAAATAGAAGACAAAATAGCAGCAATTCGAGATAATAACAGTGAACGGAGAACTCGAACAGTAACAACAAGTGTTCAGGTGTTTTTGTAATCGAAATAGGATAGAATATACCATAGTCTTCATGTTTGTTCAAAGATAGTTGTATTAGGGTTGTTTCGTATACAGAAAATAATAATTACACAGGTTGCATCGATGGTGTAGATGGTTGTGTGAATCATGAAACGGTAACAGTAGAAAGTAAAGAGTCTGAGTCAGTGTTGAGTTTGTATTTAGTCAACTCAGGAAATAGAAACAAACAATTGTGATGGTTCGGTTTAGTTTTTGTAAACAAAACAGAAAAAAATACACAGTAGCAACTATAGTGTGAATTGCTCGATTCAAATAGAAACCTGATGCAGTTATGGTACAGCCATAATTTACTTGTCATGGTTTGGTAATCTTGAGACTAGAACAAAGGTGGTTGTTTATGTTCAAGATCATGAAAAAAATAAATAATAGAAGTATGAATAGCAGCTGTTATGGTGGTCGGGGTGGTGTGTGTTGGATTATGAAAAGAAGTAGCAACAACAACCCTTAGCTGCAGCAGCAGGAGGTACAAGATGATGGTGTTGTTGAGTGGAGACAGAAACAGATATATTAGCAGCTGCAGCTACAGTGATTTGCGACGGTTTGTGGTGGTTGATCAGAGGGTAGCAGCAGTAGCAAACAGCCGCAAATGGTGGCTATTTTGGGGGTGTTATCCAGCTGTAAATAGCAGCAAAAATGTGGTGGTTGGTTGATGATTTCGATGGTTGCTGGTGTGTGCAGTAGTCGTAGTAGTGAGCTGCAATTTGAGCAAATACAGCAGACGATTGTAGGTGTGTTCATGGTGATTGATTTAGGGTTGCATTTTATAGATGATGGTGATGAGGGTTCGGTTTGTGTTTTGTTGTGGTTTTTATCGAGCAAATGCGTAATTTAATGGATGTTGGGTCTAACCAAAACAGATGGAACGAGTACTAAAAGATTGTTTGGGTGGTCGATGGTGCAAGGATGATGAAGTGGTGAGTTTGTTCTTGTTAAGGTGGGTTTGTGTGATGAATAAAAATGTATGTATATATATATATATATATATATATATATATATATATATATATATATATATATATAAGGTGGGTTGTTCGTGCAAATGGGTTTGATCGAAGAGGAAGAAAGAAAGAGATAGAACGATGTGGTTTGAGAGGATAGACAAAGGTGATATTTGAGTTATATGCATTGTATATTTAAGTATCATCTATATCTATATATGAGATGTAAATAGATAGTGGGATATCCAAAAAAACAAATATAGTACAAAGTTTTGAATCTCGTGAATAATTTCAATTGTTATCTGATGATTGCAACAGCTAACAAACTTGTCCAATTTGATTCTCAAAATGCAATAATGGTAATAATTAATATAGTATAATAATAATTATAATATGAAATAATAATAATAAAAATCACATGATCTCAAAGGTAACAGTTAGCAGCAGGCTTATCCTACTGACAATTTAATTATAGGTGTTATTTCGTACCCCGTTGTTACTTAGTGGCGGATAAAAGTGTTCAGAAAAATCCTAAATTCTTAAATTAATTATATTTATTTATTTTGGTCATTATGGTATAAAATTTTGTCACTAATTATTAAATAAAAAATTACATTAATTATTCACTCCCAACCCCCAAGTAAAATATAAAAAGTTTTAAAATTTGATAAACAAGTTCTACATATATTATTATTAAGTCTAAAATTTATAAAACTTATTTTCGAATCACCGTTTATATTAAAATTACATAAGTTTCTTTTTAACTACATAAGTTTCTTTTTAACTCGCTTATGGTCAATCAATATGACAATTGAGCGTTACCGTTGTTTACTAAATATCTTCGAAATCACAAAATATATATTTAATATACTTTTTATGTATATATAGATTTATTTTAATAATAAATTTTATTATCTCTTATATCATTTTATAATTTAAATCATATATTATATCAAACTATATTTCAAATTATTATATATATATATATATATATATATATATATATATATATATATATATATATATATATATATATATATATATATATATATATATATATATATATATATATATATATATATATATATATATATTTAAATATATATGTATCTATTTATTTACAAGTAATGGTTCGTGAATCGTCGAAAATAGTCAAAGGTCAATTGAATAAATGAAACAGTTCAGAATTTTTGAGACTCAACATTACAGACTTTGCTTATCGTGTCGAGTTCATATTAAAATCAAGTTTAAATTTGGTCAAAAATTTCCGGGTCATCACATATATGAATGATGGTTACATGGGTATGAACAACAACGGTTATATGGAGTCTTGGCAAGCTAATGTTGAGCCGGGAGGTTATTGTGATACTTATGATGGGTATTATCCAAACGGGGATTATAATAATGGTTTCATGAATGATTATACCCCAATGGATCAACCTTGTGATAATGGTCCCATTTCTAATTTTGACTCTTTCGGTCAACCAATGGACTATTGTTATGAAGGAGATGACTCGACATGGGATCCTTCTCAACATCAATTCCAAGATCAACAACAAGAAAAGATCGATCCGAATTTACTAGAGTTATTCTCAAACGTTGTGAGAATCCACCTTAACTGTATGGAGGCTCTAATTCAAGAGAGAATAGATTTGAGGGAAATGTTAGAGATTCAACAAGCCTCAATTCAAAGCTTAGAGAAAATCGTGAGTTCTATGCTTTTATGCCAAGACCATTTCACCACCCACCTCACCCGTAGTCTCTACTTCTCGGTCAAGAAATTGGGTCTTTTATGATGATGATGATGATGTAAACTTTTATGCCAAGACCGAAGTAGTAGAGATTGCACAAGTACCCAAATCTTCGATAACCATTAGATTTAACTGAACAAAAATTATTTAATAAAACATAACTTTTATTAAAATAATACAACTAGAAACATAAAACACAAATACTCATTACAACTATATAATTCGAACAATGCAATTTTACAACTAAAAATATAAATATAAATACATTTTGAGCTTCACCAGAATATGCGATATTCACTGGCCCAAGAGCACCCCCTCGAGTAAAAGCTTCTACAGCCGGTTGACCAAAACGAGGATCCCAAATTGCGTGAGCAATAGGTCTTTGTACTAACATATATCGAATTTCGGAATTACAGTCATCTGTAATACTCATCCGAAACTTCATCTTCAGTTACGGCTTCAACATCGAAGTCTTCATATTCACCTTCATCTAGTTCAATATTCCGGAGATGATATCCTTAAATCAACTTCTTCTCTTTCTATAGTTTCTTCAACCACACACATACTTTTATGGATTCAGGGGTTAGTCTTGACATTTTTTTCTGATATAATTCTAAAGCTATTAGAAAAGGCCGATTTGGAAGCTACCGCTTACCGACGAACTTGGACGGATAAAGTCGCGAGCCATAATGAATAAAATTGGATATTGAACTTCCCTTTCTTTCCACCAAGTAAAAAATGTCAAAGTGGGCAAACTCATCGAAGTGATTGAACAGAACAATTCTCCATACTATGTGGAAGTCCATCTCCCAAAAAAAAATATTCTTCTAAAGGTCATCTGTTAGCTTGATAGTAAAGTTTACTAATGAATTTTAGGTATTTGCTTTATTAGATGCAAAGGGTATTTGACAAGTTAATATATGTAAAGTAGCTTCCAGAGTGTAAAGAAAGCTTAGAACAATCGAATTCCACCCCATGTACCATATATATATATATATATATATATATATATATATATATATATATATATATATATATATATATATATTTGAAATCTGTACACGTACATTTATGTATCATTTTTTTTTTCTTTCTCGATCTGTACTTTTGCTTCGATAATTATAGCAATACAAAACCATGTTTTCTCTATAAACTCGTCAGTCGTCATGTATACGTTCATATATTTTTACCAATCTTGTGAGCTGATAATGAAATAGCCTGCAAGATATAAAGTGTTTACCAACTAATGAATACACGAAGCCACGTGTAGTGCACTGCAACTAACTTAACTGAAATGATGATGTTGACAAAAAAGAAAGTATCCCCGTTACTGATCAGATCATCTTAGTACTCATAGGTAACATCTTTAATGTCACTATGTAATAATACATTAGACCATCTTACTATGATTATCTTGGTTGTCATGATACATAATTAAGTTGGAGGACACAAATTGGCAGTGAGTTAAACTTAAAGGATTCAAAGTGTAACAAAACTACAAAAGGATTATCAACCAGGGGGTATAATTATTTTGTATTGGTATAAGTGCATTTATGTTAGCTGGCATGTCTATGGTTGTATGCTCGTATGTTTTCGTATGTATGTATGCGTATGCAGGTATGTTGGTATGTAGTGCAGCATTTCTCGTCATTCCTTGATGAAACGACCTCAAACTGTTTAATTAAAAATCGATTTTTTTTACTATCCCCATCAGGGATCCCAAATGATCCCCATCAGGGATCCTGTTCTGATCCAAATTTTTGAAAAATCAACTGATCCCAATCAGGGATTGGGATCCCAAACAATCCCCATCAGGGATTCAGTCAAAACAGGAACTTTGGCCAAATTTTGCACCTTGACCCATTTCAATTCCAACATATTTAGAAACAAATACAAAACGACTTAAAATCAACATGTTTAACTTTAAACACAACAACATAATGTAGCCATTGCATCAACCAAAGTACAAGTGCTAGGTTTACGACCCAAAAATAAGACAAGTGGCAAATTTGACCCATTATGCACTACAAGTGTTAACAACGATCCATAACAACAAAAGTGATTATCTAGATCCAAATGGACAAAAGCCAATACAAGTGTTCGAGCGTGAGTCTCCGGGATGACTACCCATTAACAATCAAATCCTCCAAAAGAAATCTAACATACCAAAAGCATAAGCAAGTACTTCTAGCAAAAGTATAGCTTCCAAAATATAAGTAGTCATCTACAAATCAATGCTCTATCCTTCAAGAGTGTTCTTACCTTTATCCAAACCGGGGCCTATAAAAAGGTAAACAACAACAACGGTATGCTTATGCTTAGTGAATACAATATGTGCATACATGTTAATAACATTCATAAAGATAAACAATTATCCGTATACAACAAACCAAACAAGTCATTCAATTCTCATATGGTTCCCGATGCGTTCCCAACGTGAACCAAGAACCCTACTATCATATCAAACATCACAATGCGCATGTGTCTACCATGGATCCTGATGTGTTCTCAACGTCAACTGAGATCCTGCCCGATGCATTCCCAACGTGAACTGAGCCCTCATACCAATCGTAATACAAACAACCGCATACCAATACAAATCTTATTAACATGTAAACACACATTGTACTCACCTCGAATCCTAGCAATTTACGCAACAAACAACTTTCAAGCAACTATTCAACAACCATTTATCAAACACTTCCAGTCAAGAAGTCACCGTATCTGTCATCAAGCACAATTCCACCTAATAATAAGCATATACATGCACATATATCACAATTCATTCATACATAGTCTTTAAGACCCAAATTCGCTAGGGTTTACTCTATTAACCCATAATCATTTTGACACCATTTAGACAAGAACACAAGTCTTACAACTTGAGTCTTTCAATTTCACATTCAAAACACATATTACTCCAATTTGGTCAACCAAAACCAATTAAAACTGGGGTTTATTCCTTAACTCACAAAACCCATTTTGAAGTCTTCTAGACATGAACACAAGACTTACAATTTGTAAGTCTTCTTATCTCATTACCAAAATCATACAAGCCTTTAACTTGCACATAAACTTTCTTAACATAATCAACAATTTCTTCTAAAAGTGAAGACTTGGATTTTGACACAAACTAAACCACTTACAATTTAGTAGCTAAAATTACCAATTCATTAAACTGGTTCATTATCTTTACAAAATCCTCAAATCCATAACCCTAACCCTAATTTCTAATTAGGGTTTCAAGGGTGTAAAGACTTGATTTCTAACAATAATAACACCATCTAGACACATAAAAATCAACCACAAAGCATAATTTAATCATACCTCAAGTTAGGGTTTCAAACCCCAAATTAATTCATTGAAGATGAAGATGAAGATGGAAGAAACAAGACTTCTAATGGTGCTAGCAAGTATTAGCAAGGTTGATTCTACCTACAAACGTAATAGCATGAAAGGATTTCAAAGATCTTGAGCTTGCTCTCTCTCAAATTCGTCACCCTCAAGAAACCCACACACACACTAAAATTCTGCACTAAAGAGGAAATGGGAGTGTTTAGACTCATCTATAGGCTTGCTATATGTATAATTACCCTTTTACCCTTTTACACTTAAGCTTCTTACAATAATAGGTCCTTATCTAGTCAAATGTGGGTCAACAACTAATTTTAACATAAATTATTCCTTATAAAAATTTTGGATGTTACAACTCTCCCCCACTTATCTCGGATCACGTCCTCGTGATCCATTCCACGTACTAAAGGTAAGCACTTCCACACCGGCACACCTACTATCTACATCTCGAAACCATGTTCAACAATCTTGCTAGACACAACCACCCTTCGAAGTCGAGACCCGACGCCTGCACCACCCCTTGATAGGACAACGATCTCATCACTCACTAGCATTTACTAACGGCATCACCACAATAAGTGGTATTTCAAACACCCAACGACCAATATGTTCTCTTAAGAAACACGGAAAAAAGCATGTATCCCTACAATTTCTCTTATTTTACAACCTGCAACGAACCACGCCTATGACTAACTCATCAATTTCGATCTACCGGGTTCACCCCGACGTGAACTAATACTTGCATTAATCCAAATCTAGAAGTATTTATGTCACTATAATACTCTGTACCTCGACGACTCACACTAGCACAACTCAACCAATCGCACATCCGCTTGCGTAAAATTTGTCTACCTCACCCGCATTCGGTAATTCTCCGTTAGTCACGCGGTTACCAAATCTATACCAACAAGACATTTGAAACTCTCCTTCATTGAGCACCTTTTACGGTGGCGCTCCAAAACCAACATAAGGCTATAATTGTATTAGAACTCCATTGGTGGCAACAAGCCAAGTCAACTTGGGTAAATCGTGAAAGGTCTCTAAAGTGGGAACCGACTTTCCCCAACACCATAATCAGACTATTCCTATTCACGATGAATCTTAACTATCATCATACTATCACCCTTGGAACACCAACAGTCCCTTCTACCTACTCGCAACTAATTTATCCATTCTTAATTCATTCCAAGACAACATCATTACACCACACTTCTCGACAATTTACCACCCCATCACACGAGGTTTCTTCTATATTCTTAGCAATGCATAACACTAGAAGGCTCCCTAGAACTAGCATGGAAACTATTACTGTACCAGAATTCCGTAATCAACAAGATCTCACCTTGTCAACTGTCGCACCTCATCACACATCTCACCATATGCTCACCAACGCCGGATGAGCATCTTTCCTTGATTGTTCGTAAGGAAGACCCCGACATTCTAACCTAATCTCGGGTCTCACGATACCTCTCACAATACCAGGGACCACCCCCACGTACCCAAACAAAAAACTGTGTGTCTCTATATGAGACAGTCAGAACTAGAACTCCTCACCATACCATTGTCCTCATAGTGGAGTAATCCACTTATAATTCCTACAATATGTTCCCCGAGCAGGGAAAAATGACAATCCATCTCGGCACAAACTCAGAATCACTCACAAACACCATCCGAACTTTACGCCATCGTGGTAAATTTTGTGAAAACACACTTCACGATACACTCAAACAACCCCTTCAAAATTCCCGGATCGATCATCACTGGCCTCCTATCACTTACTAGTGACACCCGATCGTCCCTCATAAGAGAACCAACCCTTCATTCGAAACACATCATCAGAGACACCACTCATGGCACTCTCGAATCATAACTCAGCGGTCGAATCATCCGACCTTGAGTCCGATACCAATGCCCTGTTACTCTACATCAATAGAAGTTAGAATCCTCATTGAGGTCTAGAACGGTTCTTTTCAACACATCTTCCGGTATAACACTACATAAGCTTCTTCGTGCGGTAGTATAAACTCCCCCACTTAGAACTCTGTTCCACATTCACATCGCCAAGATGATGACACCTTGCGAATTCACCATTCTCCGACAGGCATGACCACTCTCATCGTTGGTCATAGTCTTTGAATTCTCAAGAATTCACCTAAGTTATTATAGCTGACGTACACAATCACCCTTTAGCGTCATTCAAACAATGACATAACGCGTACCTTGCACTCCGCCTCTCCGCTAACCACAAGGTAGGCTTCTTCAAAATTCTCCCTACACCTCCGGACCTAGGCATAAGCCACCTTGCTTTACCAATTCTACAATTCAGTCGAATCCACTCGACCTTTCATTCACTTAACCATCCAACTTTCGACATACGTTTGCTCACTCTCATGCGAAAAAGTGATCACTACGACATCGTGAATGCATCACCTGCATTATCAACACCTCAACACCTCGCTCAACTTATCCGACCATTAAGTCCGAGTCCCACCGGGAAACCTCAAACACCCAACTTCATTAAAGAGACGAGATTCATCCGTCTCCCAAACTCATCATACACATGCCATTAAACTTTGCTCCAACGTTGAGCATGCGAAGGATCTTAGATTGTCCTTCTTTACTTCATACAAAGTGTTTACTCCAACATTCTCAAACTTCGACTCTCGCAATTATCGAATCGTGAAAATCTGACGTACAATACGACCATCCACCACTACCCCCAAAGGTCTCTCACCGGTTCCCTAAGCATAACACGACTCCATAATCATCAGAGGCGAACATCACTATAGCTGTATGAAAAGGGTACCTGACGCAGTGCCTTGCCGACTCTCACCACTCTCTATCGAGGTTTAAAGACTCAATTACTACAATTCCATACACCCGATGTCACCCACTACGGAACCTAATGACCTAAGGTTATACCTACCCGATGAATCTTACAGTTCATTAATCCATCAGTCTTCCCAACAAACACACGCCACAACGAACTCGCCCAAGCTAAGCAGCATAGCCTAGCTAAACCCTTCACAACACACTAGGGATTGCTTGGTAACACCAAGACTTACACTCCATCGCATACCGACACAACTGTCAATATGGGAAAAATTCCATAAGAAATTTACCCTATAATCCCACAAACACACTAACACGAATCATCATTATAAGGGTCTCACTCCTGCGAGTTTAACGACCTGAAGACTCACCGACACACTGTGAAGACCCTTCCTAATCCATCCGGACGAAGTCCATATCGATTATAAACGATTCACAACAATTGGTTACATTGCGAGGTACTTGACCTTTATATGATACATTTTACAAACATTGCATTCGTTTTTGAAAAGACAATCTTTCATTACATCGAAAGTTGACAGGCACGCATACCATTTCATAATATATCCAACTATAATTGACTTAATAATAATCTTGATGAACTCGATGACTCGAATGCAACGTCTTTTGAAATATGCCATGAATGACTCCAAGTAATATCTATAACATGAGCAAATGCATAGCGGAAGATTTCTTTCGTACCTGAGAATAAACATGCTTTCAAGTGTTAACTAAAAGGTTGGTGAGTTCATTAGTTTATCATAAATAATCATTTCATAAATTTAATAGACCACAAGATTTCATATTTCCAATTCTCATAAATATATGTCCCATGCATAGAGACAAAAATATCATTCATATGGATTGAACACCTGGTAACCGACATTCACAATATGCATATAAGAATATCCCCATCATTCCGGGATCCTCCTTCGGACATGATATAAATTTTGAAGTACGAAAGCATCCGGTACTTTGGATGGGGCTTGTTGGGCCCGATAGATCTATCTTTAGAGTTCGCATCAATTAGGGTGTATGTTCCCTAATTCTTAGATTACCAGACTAAATAAAAAGGGGCATATTCGATTTCGATAATTCAACCATAGAATGTAGTTTCGATTACTTGTGTCTATTTCGTCAAACATTTATAAAAGCAGCTGATAATGCTAAAAACGAACATATATTTCATAGCATTATTCCTCAAGAAAGACAAGCTTTTAGTTGCAATTGTTCTATTTACAAGTGATATTCGTTTAAATAATAAAAGGTGAAGACAAAAGATAGATTCGACGAATTGAAGATGCAAACGACCAAAAAGCTCAAAAGAACAAAAGACAATCAAAGAGGTTCCAATTATTAATAAGAAACGTCTCGAAATTACAAGAGTACAAGATTCAAAACGCAAAGTACAAAATATAAAATTGTACGCAAGGATGTTCGAAAATCCGGAACCGGGACCAGAGTCAACTCTTAACGCTCGACGCAACGGACTAAAAATTACAAGTTAACTATGTATATAAATATAATATAATATATAATTAATTATATTAATTATATATATATATTATATTTATAAATAAAAACCGTCGGCAGAGAAAGACTCCAAGGGACTGAGCTGTAATTTCATTCTCCGCGACTCGCGGAGTTTGAAGGCAAAAATGCCGCGAGTCTCGGAGCCCCAAAAGTCGACTTTTCCTATAAAAGCAACCGAATTCTGATCGCAAAAAAATAATCTTTTTCTTCTTCTCTCATATATACGTAAAATATATATATATAATTTATATTTTAATTTTAATTTTAATTATAATTCTAATAATAAGGGTATGTTAGCGAATGTTGTAAGGGTGTAAGTCGAAATTCTGTCCGTGTAACGCTACGCTATTTTTAATCATTGTAAGTTATGTTCAACCTTTTTACATTAATGTCTCGTAGCTAAGTTATTATTATGCTTATTTAAAACGAAGTAATCATGATGTTGGGCTAATTACTAAAATTGGGTAATTGGGCTTTGTACCATAATTGGGGTTTGGACAAAAGAACGACACTTGTGGAAATTAGACTATGGGCTATTAATGGGCTTTATATTTGTTTAACTAAATGATAGTTTGTTAATGTTAATATAAAGATTTACAATTGGGCGTCCCTATAAATTACCATATACACTCGATCGGACACGATGGGCGGGGTATTTATATGTACGAATAATCGTTCATTTAACCGGACACGGGAATGGATTAATAGCCACTAGAATAATTAAAACAGGGGTGAAATTATGTACAAGGACATTTGGTATAATTGATAACAAAATATTAAAACCTTGGGTTACACTCAGTCGACATCCTGATGTAATTATTAAACAAAGTATTAAAATCTTGTTACAGTTTAAATCCCCAATTAGTTGGAATATTTAACTTCGGGTATAAGGATAATTTGACGAGGACACTCGCACTTTATATTTATGACTAATGGACCGTTATGGATAAAAACCAGACGGACATATTAAATAATCCAGGACAAAGGACAATTAACCCATGGGCATAAAACTAAAATCAACACGTCAAACATCATGATTACGGAAGTTTAATTAAGCATAATTCTTTTATTTCATATTTAATTTCCTTTATTTTATATTTAATTGCACTTCTAATTATCGCACTTTTATTTATTGTTATTTAATCGCACTTTTAATTATCGTACTTTTTAATTATCGCAATTTTATTTTATCGCACTTTTATTGCAATTTCATTATCGTTATTTATTTTACGCTTTAAATTAAGTCTTTTATTTATTTAATATTTTACATTAGGTTTTAACTGCGACTAAAGTTTTAAAATCGACAAACCGGTCATTAAACGGTAAAAACACCCCTTTATAATAATAATATTACTTATATATGTTTGTATTTTTATAAAAGTAAATTAATATAGCGTTGAGCTTTGTTTAAAAAAGATTCCCTGTGGAACGAACCGGACTTACTAAAAACTACACTACTGTACGATTAGGTACACTGCCTATAAGTGTTGTAGCAAGGTTTAAGTATATCCATTCTATAAATAAATAAATATCTTGTGTAAAATTGTATCGTATTTAATAGTATTTCCTGCAAAAATTTAATACTATTTTGTATATACCCCCTACGACATCAAGTATTTTTGGCGCCGCTGCCGGGGAACTCTCTTAAAAGCCGGAAGCGCAACGCTAATATAAAAAAAAAACGTTTTAAATATTCGAAAATATAAAAAGAAAAACAAAAATATAAATATTTTTAGGAGTTTGATAAATATTTAAGTTTTATAAAGTTTCTTTGTTTTTATTTTATAAAAACATAAGTTTTATTTAAGTATTTTGTTTTTATTTAAAAACATAAGAAAAAAAAATATATATATATAAATCTATTTTTTTTATTGTTATAAAGTATTTTATTTTTATCTTAGTTATTAAAGATAAGTTTTATTTAGATTACATAAATATTTTAATAAGATAATATAAACAGAAAAATTAAAAAAAAAAAAAAAAACGCGTAAATTTTAAACTGTTTCAGATCTGAATTTCTGAACCCCGCGACTCGCGGGGTTTGAAGCTTTAAATACCGCAAGTCGCGGAGGGGACCTGACACACGGACAGGAAGCCCTAATCCTGCATTTATTACGGATTATTATTAATTATTATTATTATTAACCCTAATTATTATTATTATAATTAAGTTTATTTTTAATTTAAGTTTTATTTAATTTATATTTTAGTTAAATTAGTTTAATTAAATTGTAAAATTAATAGTTTTATTAAATAAATAATATTTTTATAAAAATTGTAATTTTTACAACTTTTTATATATTTTTATATTTTGTCCCTTTTTAATCATTGTAGCGTAATATTTGTATTTTTCGCTCATATTTAATTTTAAACTTAGTTTTTGCCATAGTCATTTTTACTCCTAGATTTTTAGGCTTTGCCGTAGAATTCCTTAAGTGCTTTTTCTTTAGACTAAGATTTAGGTACTTTAGAATTTTGCGACGCCTTTTTAAGTTTTAGTTTCTTTTTAAGTTATTTCCATTTGGGATATAGTTTTTCGTGTAAGCTTTAATATTTTTAGACACCTTTTACTATGTATCAATTATCATTCCAATTAGTAATTTCAATTTGCGATTATAATTTTAAGTTAGTTGTAGTAATAAGGTTAGGTTAGTCAAGTATTTTTAAGTTTTATAAGTTTCTTTTATTTTTTTCGTCACCTTTTATTTTTCAACCATTTTTTCTTTTTCGACCTTTTTCGACGAACTCTTTTTCTTTCTTATTTCTCGCTATTCTAGTTTTTAGGACATAGATTTTTATTCTACTTCTTATCTAAATTTCTTAAAATTACGAAAATTTATTTTAAGTGGTTAAATTAATAGACATCAAAATTTTCTGGTTCGTAGTAATAGTTGGATTTGTACGTGGACCGGGTTATTGGAGCCAAACAGTCCTCATTTATATTGAGACCAAACGAATCCTGCCCCTCTGCTGCATCTTTTGGCTATTCGAAACGTGGGCAAAATCAGAAAAGTCTATTGATTGGATAACTTATTATAATTTTTCTTTCCTTTTTAAAACTAATAGGATATTCAGTGAATGCACCGAGCAAGACGTTCAACACCTTTTGTACGTTCACCACCTGTAACTAGATCAAGACATTTAGCAAATATAACCGCCGTTGATTTTTCTTTAGAATCGTCATCCAGTCGACCAAGTACTTCAGTTCAAATTTCCGATAATCCATTTTTTGAACCCGACCTCACAATTGAGAATCCGGAGAATATTCAGGAACGGTTCGTAGATCCTGAACCATTAAACTTTCCTCCGGAGCCACCAATCATTCAAACAGAGATTGTTGAGGAATGAACCATTAAATCAGAATCATCTAGTGATACCGATTCAACAAATTCAATTATGGAGAATCTGGAACCTTTAAGTATGGAAGACCGAATGAGAGCTAAACGCACTGGCCAAGGTCACGCAATTACTCATCCAGATATTAATGCGCCAGATTATGAAATCAAAGGACAAATTCTACACATGGTAACTAATCAATGCCAATTTAGTGGTGCGCCTAAGGAAGGTCCAAATGAACATCTACGTACCTTTAATAGGATCTGCACACTATTTAAAATCCGAGAAGTGGAGGATGAACAGATATATCTCATGTTATTTCCCTGGACTTTAAAGGGAGAAGCCAAAGATTGGTTAGAATCGTTACCTGAAGGGGCGATTGATACATGGGATGTTTTAGTTGACAAATTTCTTAAACAATTCTTTCCTGCATCTAAAGCCGTAAGACTTCAAGCAGAAATTGTTACGTTCACACAGAAGCCAAATGAAACTCTATATGAGGCATGGACAAGATATGGAAAGTTGTTAAGAGGATGTCCGCAACATGGTTTAGACACCTGTCAAATAGTACAAATATTCTACCAAGGATGCGACATCACTACAAGGAAAGACATAGATATAGCAGCTGGTGGTTCTATTATGAAGAAAACCGAAACTGATGCTTACAAAATTATTGATAACACTGCTTCCCACTCACATGAGTGGCACCAAGAAAAAGACATCGTTAGATCATCTAAAGCAGCTAGAGCCGATTCTAGCCATGACTTAGATTCCATTTCCGCAAAGATAGATGCTGTGGAGAGACGAATGGAAAAGATGACTAAAGATATTCACTCAATACGAATTAGTTGTGAGCAGTGTGGAGGACCACATTTGACAAAAGATTGTCTCAGTATTGAATTAACAATGGAACAAAGAGATAATATTTCATACATAAACCAAAGGCCTGGAAATAATTATCAGAATAATTATCAACCGCCAAGACCGATTTACAATCAAAACCAGAATTATAACAGAAATATTCCATACAACAACCAACAAGGTCCTAGCAATCAACAAGTATCCAATAATACTTATAATCAGCAAAGACCTAATTTTCAAAACAAACCACCACAACAAACCGATGATAAAAAGCCGAATTTAGAAGATATGATGACGAAGCTAGTTGAAACTCAAACACAGTTTTTCACATCTCAAAAACAAACCAATGAACAAAATGCTCAAGCATTTAGAAATCAACAAGCTTCTATTCAAAATCTGTAACAAGAAGTAAGTAACCTAGCAAGGTTAATAGGTGAAAGAAAACCGGGAAGTCTACCTAGTGATACAAATGCTAACCCCCGGAATGAAACAGCTAAAGCTATTACCACAAGAAGTGGTACAACACTTAAACCACCTGAAATACCTGTAGCTTCTGATGAAGCCATTCCTACTCCACAAGAACCACAACCTGATCAAGATAAGGAAAAAGAACCGGTAGTTGAAAAGATTAATGAAGATAACACAGCTAAGGCTAAACCTTATGTTAAACCATATCAACCACCACTTCCTTATCCGAGTAAAATGAAGAAAGAAAAACTTGAAGCCGAGCAATCCAAATTCTTGGATATGTTTAAACAGATAAATGTAAATCTTCCTTTCATTGATGTGATTTCAGGAATGCCTAGATATGCTAAATTCTTGAAAGATCTAATCTCAAATAGAAAGAAAATGGAAGAACTCTCGGCTGTTACTATGAATGCTAATTGTTCAGCAGTGCTGTTGAATAAGATACCAGAAAAATTATCTGATCCAGGAAGTTTCACAATTCCATGTTTTCTGGGTAGTCTTAGTTCAATAGAAGCATTGGCAGACTTAGGCGCTAGTATAAATCTAATGCCGTATTCACTATACACTAAACTAGACCTTGGAAAATTGAAACCAACCAGAATAAGCATACAACTAGCTGATAGATCAATAAAATATCCTAGAGGGATAATGGAGAACATGCTAGTTAAAGTTGGTACTTTAGTATTTCCTGTAGATTTTGTTGTTTTGGACATGGAAGAAGATTCTCAAGTTCCTCTCATATTAGGAAGACCATTCTTAAACACGGCTAAAGCAATGATAGACGTGTTCGGTAAGAAATTGACCCTAAGTATAGAGGATGAGAGTGTTACCTTTTCAGTTGATTGAGCAATGCAACAACCACAATCTACAGATGATACATGTTATTATATTCAAACTATAGATGCACATGCAGAATTATTAGAAGAATTTCCAGAATTACAAGGAACAGGAGAATGTTCTTTAGGAGAAGGTAATGAACCAATTGATGAAGCTGAAATGTTAGCTACACTTATAGCTAATGGATATGAACCAACAACAGATGAAATTCAAATGCTAAAAGAAGAAGACAGATATCGATACAAATCATCGATAGAAGAACCTCCGAAATTAGAGTTAAAGCCACTTCCAAACCATTTGGAATACGCTTATTTACATGGTGAATCTGAATTACCTGTAATAATATCGTCTTCTCTTACTGAAAATGAGAAATCACAACTCATTTCTGTGTTGAAAGCTCATAAACCAGCCATTGCATGGAAGATTCATGATATTAAAGGAATAAGTCCTTCGTATTGCACACATAAAATCCTTATGGAAGAAGGTCATAAAACGTATGTGCAACGCCAACGAAGACTAAATCCTAATATGCAAGATGTAGTTAAGAAAGAGATTATTAAACTGCTAGATGCAGGTTTGATATATCCAATTTCTGATAGTCCATGGGTAAGCCCAGTTCAATGCGTACCTAAGAAGGGTGGCATGACTGTCATCACAAATGAGAAAAATGAGCTTATTCCTACTAGAACTGTAACAGGATGGCGTGTGTGTATTGATTATAGAAAATTAAATGACGCCACCAGAAAAGATCACTTTCCCTTACCTTTCATAGATCAAATGTTGGAAAGATTAGCCGGAAATAGTTACTATTGTTTTCTAGATGGATTTTCCGGATATTTTCAAATTCCAATAGCACCCGAAGATCAAGAGAAAACCACATTCACGTGCCCTTATGGTACTTTTGCTTACAAACGCATGCCATTTGGACTTTGTAACGCCCCTGCAACCTTTCAAAGGTGTATGATGGCGATTTTTCATGACATGATAGAAGAATGCATGGAAGTTTTCATGGATGACTTTTCAGTCTTCGGTGATACATTTGAATCATGTCTAGTTAATCTGGAACGAATGCTTCTTAGATGCGAACAATCAAATCTAGTACTTAATTGGGAGAAATGCCATTTCATGGTTAAAGAAGGCATCGTTCTTGGACATAAAATTTCAAAAGAAGGAATTGAAGTGGATAGAGCTAAAGTAGATGTAATTGCTAAACTTCCACATCCCACAAATGTTAGAGGAGTTCGGAGTTTTCTAGGGCATGCCGGTTTTTACCGACGTTTCATAAAAGATTTTTCTAAAATTGCCACTCCTATGAATAAACTCCTAGAAAAGGATGCTCCATTCATCTTTTCAGATGAGTGTATCAAATCTTTTAATATTCTTAAAGAGAAACTCACTAATGCGCCGATCATGATAACACCAAATTGGAATCTACCATTTGAACTAATGTGCGATGCAAGTGATTTTGCAATGGGAGCCGTTTTAGGACAAAGGATTGAAAAACGATTTCAACCTATATATTATGCTAGTAAGACATTACAAGGAGCACAAACGAACTATACAACTACTGAAAAAGAACTCCTTGCTATTGTCTTTGCTTTTGACAAATTTCGATCATATCTCGTTCTAGCAAAAACGGTGGTCTATACCGACCATTCTGCTCTTAGATACCTATTTTCAAAACAAGATGCTAAACCAAGATTAATCCGTTGGATCTTACTCTTACAAGAGTTTGATATTGAAATCCGAGATAAAAGAGGAGCAGAAAATCTCGCCGCTGATCATCTTTCTCGTCTTGAAAATCCTGAGTAAGAAGTTCTAAATGAATCGGCCATACAAGACAACTTTCCTGATGAATATCTATTGAAGATAGATTATAATGAAATCCCATGGTTTGCAGACTATGCAAACTACTTAGTTTGTGGATTCCTTGAAAAAGGATTATCGTACCAAAGACGAAAGAAATTCTTCAGTGATATAAAACACTATTTCTGGGAAGATCCACATCTGTTTAAAAGTTGTCCCGATGGAATAATACGCCGATGTATATTTGAAGATGAAGCTAGTAAAATATTAAACCATTGTCATACAGGACCAACAGGAGGGCATTATGGGCCTCAACTAACAGCAAGAAAAGTTTATGAAGCTGGATTCTATTGGCCTACAATTTACAAAGACGCACATCTTCTTTGCAAATCCTGTGATGCATGTCAAAGGGTCGGAAAAATAAGTCAACGTGATGAAATGCCACAAAATGTCATCCAAGTATGTGAAGTATTTGACATTTGGGGTATTGACTTTATAGGTCCATTTCCAAAATCTCATAATAATCTATATATACTCGTAGCCATTGATTATGTATCTAAATGGGCGGAAGCACAAGCTCTCCCAACTAACGATGCACGAGTTGTAGTCAACTTTTTAAAACATCTTTTTGCAAGGTTTGGAACACCGAAAGCTTTAATAAGTGATCGGGGTACTCATTTCTGTAATAATCAACTTGAGAAAGTTCTTAAAAGATATGGAGTAACTCATAAAATCTCCACCGCATATCATCCACAAACAAGTGGACAAGTTGAAAATACCAACCGAGCCTTAAAACGTATTCTAGAGAAAACCGTAGGATCAAATCCGAAGGAATGGTCCATTAAATTGGAGGATGCACTCTGGGCTTTTAGAACAGCCTACAAAACTCCAATTGGAACCACACCTTTTAGACTTGTTTATGGAAAAGCATGTCATCTTCCAGTAGAAATTGAACACAAAGCATTTTGGGCTTTGAAGACATGTAATCTTGATTTACATGAAGCCGGACGTCTACGATTAAGTCAACTAAACGAATTAGAAGAATTAAGACATGAAGCATACGATAATTCGTTAATCTATAAAGAAAGAACGAAGAAATGGCATGATAAAAGAATCAGAAGTTCAAAAGAATTTAAAGAAGGAGACAGAGTTCTTCTTTTCAATTCACGATTCAAGCTATTTCCTGGAAAATTGAAATCAAGATGGTCTGGACCATTCATAGTCAAAAGAGTTTTCCCATACGGAACGATAGAATTAATAAATTCAAATGGGATTGAATTTAAAGTTAATGGTCACAGAGTTAAACATTACATACATGGTCCGATGGAAGTCGACAACGAAGTTAATCACAATTTCGACACCACAGCTAACTAAGTGTGGGGAGAATCAAGTCTTTAAAGGATAATATGTATTTCTGTTAGAGTTAGATTGTCTGTTTTCGTGTAGTTCTCGAAAATGGAACCCGAATGGTCTTTCCCTAGCAGACCCTAAAGAACTAGTCTTCTCCCCCCATTCTGAATTTTTATTTTTTTTAGGTTTTTACAAAATGAAGACTGCCTGTGAACTAAACCATGGTCTAATGCTACACGCTTTGATCACTAAAAGAAATAATGACATACTACCAAGTGAAATAGTATCAGTAATCAGAGAAAGAATGGACGGAGTTAGAAAAGAATCCAGATGCGAAGATAATAAGTTACAATTTGGTAAAGGAAAATCAAAATCCGCAGCAAAAAGAAGAGCACGACACCTAGAAAGATGTCACAAATGCGGAAAATGGTCACATGGAGGTAAATGTTCAAATAATCAAACCTATTCAAATACCGAATTTGTTACTTTATGCAGAGACGGACCGTTCATATGTTTAGAAGAAAAGATACTGAATGCTCGAGGTTACGCCTATGTAGCCATGGAAAACCAATTAAACCGACTATCTTATGAATGGGATAGATCATATAACTAAGAAATCTATCTCACAGGTATGTCTGTACAGTTTTTATTTTTATTTTTATTTTTAACCTTTTGATAATAAACGCTAATTTGTTCGCTAAAAAGTATTAAATTGGTATTGAATAAAATTAGGTTTGGCGACCGAAATTATTGATATCATTCAAAAATTTATTACATCACTGCGAAATTTAACGTTTATTCTTAAGGTATAAATATCTTTAATCAATCAACCCAAAATATTTCAAAAATTCGTCATGAGTTAAATTAGGTCTTGAAACCGAAATTACTTTACCGAAAAGAGGGGCGCATATTTTTGATAATATTTGATTGATTAAAGTGGGATAAAAAGACAAAAAGATTTTTAATTTTATTTTTACCATGTTTTTAAAATTAATATTTAAATCTTAAATTAATATTGTAAACTTTGTAAAAACAATATATTTAAAATTGTAAATATTTGAAAAATTAATATAAGTTTGGTGTGAATTTTTAAAGTATGAATTTTTAATTTTATGCATTTTAAGTTTGGTGTGAATTTTTAATATTAATTTTGAATTTTATATTTAATTCGTGTGAATTTAAAAACAAAAATTTACTTTATCTTATTAAGTTAAAAATATGATTTTTAAAATTCGTCGTAAGTTGAAGACTAGGTCTTTGAACCGAAATTGCTTTACCCAAGGGAGGGACGTGAACTTTTATTATCATTGTTTTTAATCTTATTGAATTAAAGTATGCCAAAAACATTAAAAAACCCAAAAATCTTAGCTTTTAAAACAATCGCTACAAAAAGACAAATTTTAAAATTTTATCGAGGGACGGACTAGGACATCGATCCGAAACGACCTCGTCCTAAATAACAAAGGAAACAAAATTTTAAAATTAAGTAATTAATTGTTTTATAAATTATGATTATAAAATATATATATATATATATATATATATATATATATATATATATATATATATATATATATATATATATATATATATATATATATATATATATATATATATATATATATATATATATATATATATATATAAAACTCCGCGACTCGCGGAGTTTGAAGGGTTATTCACCGCGAGTCGCGGAGGGACCGAAAATCAGAAAAAAAAAATAAAAAGAGCTGAACGATCAGTTTCAGTCCACACAACCCAAAAACTCAAAAACACAGCGAAATACCCACGAAAAAACCCGAAAAATACACCCCAAAATCACAATTTTTAACCGTTAATCATCAAATCTTTTGCTAAAATCATGTTGAGAAGGATGCTATCTAAGAATTACTCAAGAAAAACGGTAAATTTCTACACCTAAACACCATTTAATCCGAAATTTGGTGTTCTTGAGTCATTTTTTTCCCAATTTGATTTTGATGCTTTTTAGTGTAATTAGGCTTAAATTGTTTATGTATTATGCTTGTATAACCTAGATTGATGCTGTTTAACATGATTAGAAGCCTTAAACTTCAAATTTTGAGTAATCTAGGGTTTGTGTTCTTGAGCAAATTTGGGGCTTTTTGATATAAACAGGTTATGGCCGATTTTTGTCATGAATTGTTGCTAAAATAAGTAATGTAACATGTTTAGGTAGTTAAATGATCCAAACTTTGAGCCTAAATATGATTTTGAGAATTAAAGTGGACTTTTTCAAGTCTAAAATTCATGAACTTGATTTTTGAAAGATAATGCCATTTGAGACTTGTTTAATTGCTAGTAATGATTATTTTGACATGTTATTTGAGTTGAATGCTTATGAACTTGGCGAACATTTTCGTATATGCTTATTTGCAAAAGTGTAGATTTGATAAAAATGTGAAAATGAGCTTAAGTTTGATATAAATTGATCATGTCATTGTAATTATTTTGATTGATGATTTTGCTGACACTAATGCATATTTGGATGCACAAAAATTGTGTTTGATGTGTTTTGCAGACTGAAAGGGGTGAATCTTCATCCCAAGCCCGCAATGCTCCTGCTGAGAATATGGAACAACAGGAGGTGGATAACTACTACAAGCAAGATATACCTCATCCAGTCATGACCTTTTCTGATATGCACTTGGAAGAGTTGCACCCGAACCTGAGATTTGACAGACTTTGGATAGATTATCCAAAATATCAAAGGGGTTTGCATACTCTTCATTCTAAGGTTGTTGAGGTACCGAGGGTCATAGAATGGGGACCCTTAGAAGCTGTAGAATTGGCCGGGCCAATTAGGGAATTACTTGTACAGAGGTATGGTAATTCTACTTTTAATGACTGGGTACGTTTATTCATCATGCGTAGACCTGTATATAAAGTATGGTGTGAAGAATTGTTATGTAGTATAGAGTTGAATGATCGGGTAGCTAGTTTAACCGATCGTTCTTTTATTAGATTTTTGTTAGGAGGTTCGATGCGCCACATGTCTTTACTGGACATGGCTCAAGCTTTACGTATATATACGCCTGAGGAGTTAGCATCCGCTGATTGTAGAGGGTTGATACTAAACGGTAGAAAGATAGATGAAAATTTTGATACACACGGTGTGTGGAGTCAAATGACAAGCCATCACCGTTTTAAAGGGGGAAATTACTCTTATTTAGATATAGATAGAGCCGAATTAAGAGTGATACATAGGTTTTTAGCTAATTCGATTACACAAAGGGGTAAGAACAAGGAAAAAGTAAATGAACAGGATTTGTTTTACCATATGTGTATTCGAGACCCACAAAGCGCTGTAAGTATACCATATTGTGTGGGTTATTATTTATCAGCTATGGTTCGGGGGATGCGACCGCATAGCATAATAGGAGGTGGTATTTTTATTACTTTGATTGGTGAATATCTCGGTGTGGATATAAGTCGGGGGGGATTATTAGTAGAAGAACCAGAACCCCGCGATACTATAGGTTTAAATGTATACCATGGTGCGAAAGTTTTGAAGAGGCGAAATAACGCCGCAGTACGATACCATGGTAGACATCCACAGGTGGAGAGAAACCAACAGCAAGGTAATGTAGGAGGGGGGAATGAGATGCAAGAAATGCAAAGGTTTATAGCTTCTCAGGAATACGAAAATGCTAGACAGAGAGCATTTGAAGATTGGCAAGTTCATCAGAACCAAATCATAGCTCATTGCCAACATATAGGTAGAAACTATATTCCTACACAGAAACCCATATTCCCTCCCTGGTCTATAGAGATGCAGCCACCATATCCTACGTATAACCCTGCCGAAGCATTCTATAGCACCTATGGTTATGCCTGGAACCCCTATTGGTACCAGTATCATCCCTAGTATACTTAGTTTTATTTATTTTGTAATTTGTAATTATTGATACGTTTAATACTTTTGTTAATATTGTAATCATTTTTATAATTATCTAACTTTTATTCTTAGATTTTAATAATTTTTGAATGTGGGGTAATATACCAAACTTCAAAAATATATAAATATGTTTGCAGTTTATCTTATGTACACAACAGGGTAAAACAGCGCATTTTCAAAGACTGGCATTAAGTTCAGCAAAAGCAACTAATTTTGACGACAAGATGCAAAATATATGTGAAATAACAACAAGACGGAATGAACAAATGATGTGCACCATTTATCATTCAGCAAACTAACGCCAATATATTTGGAAAATTTGGTAAAAAATTAATCATTTTCACACAAATCACCCTCAATAATTTAAATTGTTACTGATTTCTTGCAAATGAGGGCATTGCAAGATCTTAAGTGTGGGAAGGGGTTAAATTCTTTCGGATTTTAAAATTTTTATCTTAAACACTTGGTTACCATTAAAAATACTAGTAAAGCAGTAGTTGTATTAGAATCTAGTGCTCTCTGATAAAAAAAGAACAGCCCTAGTCTTATATACTGATTACCCAATTCTAGTAAAATTTTTCAAAATTTTCAATTAAATGAACTCAAAATCATGTTTATACATATTTATGAACGATAAAACTAGGTGTTAACACCGAAATTATTGTTACCTCGGAAAGGACATAAATTGAGAAACAAACTAAAATGTTAAAATTCATTTAAAATGGAATAGAGGACGATAAAAAGGAAAATAAAAGCCAAGTGTGGGAAAATTTACCAAGTTATCTTAAACATATGTCACATATATCTGTAACAAATAACTGAAAATACTTTTGCTTTGGACTAAACTAAACTGTTTTACCAAATGAAAGAAAAGAAAAGATGGATCTACACGATGAATCAATTCCATCATTAAAAGGAAGTAAAGTCTTCCAAAAAAGAAACGCGCTTCTTGATTTAGGTCATGAAGTTGTCGTCCAGACCAGCTGTAGGTTGACGAAAAATCTAGAAAAGTCATCTCTAAAATCAGCAGGAAATCCACGGACCTCAGCATCAAACAGGGTCGCCAAGTGGTCAGATTTATCCTAACCATGAGAAGGATTTATCTCGTACAATGGGGGGGGCACCGTGCAAATTAGCTTGATAAGACTAATGAATCAGATCCCCAGAAAGGATAATCTCCTTAAAGATCAAAAATCAGCTTTTAAGCCTGATATTACTCAATCCTTGAGATTGACCTTAAAGATTGAGAATTCAAACTCATGGAATTCAATGATATCTAAACTCGAGCTTGAACGAGAAAATATTTTGATCAAAATTACAAACCGATTTGTTTTCTGAAAACCCTATTTTCAATGCGTTCATTACCATTGAACGTAAAATCCTAGGAATTCACCTAGGAATTCATTAGGTCACCTGAACCAAATCGGGTGTCAACCGTAAGAACGGTGGTTGCATAGCATGGTCAAAGACAGGACCTTGTACCAGACCGAAAAATCATAAGGGTGAGCTTTACTATTGCTCCTACCAAGGATAGTAATTGCGTCCGACACGTTATAGACCATAATTAAAAGCATGTCAGGGGACATTGCCTTAACAGTTGCTTGTTCATCGCTTTCCTTTACAACCGGACGGTAGTTTACCGAAAGGTAACATACGGGACAAGTAAACTGGACGTGTTGCTTTCCAAATACAAGGTTAGCAAGTGGGTGACACAAAACCGCAAGTTTTGAGCTAAAATTTTCAAATCTGAAACCCACCAAACCCACAAAAATATTTTGCAAACACCGGTAAAGGGTTATCCCGGAAAACTTATCTAGGGTAAAAACTAGATTTAATTTTCAAAAGATCAAATGTTTTCATAAAGATCCAATTTCCTTAATGGATCTAAATTTTTATAGTCATGTGGGACTGTAAACCATATCGTTACTACCATTGTTTATACCGCCATATAGAAATCACTGATGTACAAAGTGTGAAGAATAAAGAAGTGATTCTAGTATTTTAAGACGATATTGCTTGAGGACAAGCAACTCTCAAGTGTGGGAATATTTGATAATGCTAAAAACGAACATATATTTCATAGCATTATTCCTCAAGAAAGACAAGCTTTTAGTTGCAATTGTTCTATTTACAAGTGATATTCGTTTAAATAATAAAAGGTGAAGACAAAAGACAGATTCGACGAATTGAAGATGCAAACGACCAAAAAGCTCAAAAGAACAAAAGACAATCAAAGAGGTTCCAATTATTAATAAGAAACGTCTCAAAATTACAAGAGTACAAGATTCAAAACTCAAAGTACAAAATATAAAATTGTACGCAAGGACGTTCGAAAATCCGGAACCGGGACCAGAGTCAACTCTTAACGCTCGACGCAACGGACTAAAAATTACAAGTTAACTATGTATATAAATATAATATAATATATAATTAATTATATTAATTATATATATATTATATTTATAAATAAAAACCGTCGGCAGAGAAAGACTCCAAGGGACTGAGCTGTAATTTCATTCTCCGCGACTCGCGGAGTTTGAAGGCAAAAATGCCGCGAGTCGCGGAGCCCCAAAAGTCGACTTTTCCTATAAAAGCAACCGAATTCTGATCGCAAAAAAATAATCTTTTTCTTCTTCTCTCATATATACGTAAAATATATATATATAATTTATATTTTAATTTTAATTTTAATTATAATTCTAATAATAAGGGTATGTTAGCGAATGTTGTAAGGGTGTAAGTCGAAATTTTGTCCGTGTAACGCTACGCTATTTTTAATCATTGTAAGTTATGTTCAACCTTTTTACATTAATGTCTCGTAGCTAAGTTATTATTATGCTTATTTAAAACGAAGTAATCATGATGTTGGGCTAATTACTAAAATTGGGTAATTGGGCTTTGTACCATAATTGGGGTTTGGACAAAAGAACGACACTTGTGGAAATTAGACTATGGGCTATTAATGGGCTTTATATTTGTTTAACTAAATGATAGTTTGTTAATGTTAATATAAAGATTTACAATTGGGCGTCCCTATAAATTACCATATACACTCGATCGGACACGATGGGCGGGGTATTTATATGTACGAATAATCGTTCATTTAACCGGACACGGGAATGGATTAATAGCCACTAGAATAATTAAAACAGGGGTGAAATTATGTACAAGGACATTTGGTATAATTGATAACAAAATATTAAAACCTTGGGTTACACTCAGTCGACATCCTGGTGTAATTATTAAACAAAGTATTAAAATCTTGTTACAGTTTAAATCCCCAATTAGTTGGAATATTTAACTTCAAGTATAAGGATAATTTGACGAGGACACTCGCACTTTATATTTATGACTGATGGACTGTTATGGACAAAAACCAGACGGACATATTAAATAATCCAGGACAAAGGACAATTAACCTATGGGCATAAAACTAAAATTAACACGTCAAACATCATGATTACGGAAGTTTAATTAAGCATAATTCTTTTATTTCATATTTAATTTCCTTTATTTTATATTTAATTGCACTTCTAATTATCGCACTTTTATTTATTGTTATTTAATCGCACTTTTAATTATCGTACTTTTTAATTATCGCAATTTTATTTTATTGCACTTTTATTGCAATTTCATTATCGTTATTTATTTTACGCTTTAAATTAAGTCTTTTATTTATTTAATATTTTACATTAGGTTTTAACTGCGACTAAAGTTTTAAAATCGACAAACCGGTCATTAAACGGTAAAAACCCCCCTTTATAATAATAATATTACTTATATATGTTTGTATTTTTATAAAAGTAAATTAATATAGCGTTGAGCTTTGTTTAAAAAAGATTCTCTGTGGAACGAACCGGACTTACTAAAAACTACACTACTGTACGATTAGGTACACTGCCTATAAGTGTTGTAGCAAGGTTTAAGTATATCCATTCTATAAATAAATAAATATCTTGTGTAAAATTGTATCGTATTTAATAGTATTTCCTGCAAAAATTTAATACTATTTTGTATACACCCCCTACGACATCAGCAGCGCATGTATTCTCAGTCCCAAAAATATATATTTCAAAAGCATTTAAAAAGGGAGCAAATGAAACTCACGCATATAAATATTGTAAACCAGTTAATAAAGCATTTGCATGTATTCTCAGCCCAAAAATGTAATGAGTAAAAAGGGATCAAATGAAACTCACCATCTTGTATTTTGTAGTAAAAATACATACGACGTCATTTAACAAGTGTAGGGTTGGCCTTGGATTCACGAACCTATATTATTCATTTTTATATTAAAACATATAATCGTAATCGAATAAATCTATATATATTATCATTAATGATATAATTTTTATATTAATAAATTATATGTTATATATATTTATTTTGTATATATGTTTTAAAATGATTAAATTCTATATAGTTATATTAATGTATCCATATTTATATATATACTTGTTTAGTGTTATATTTAAAAAGCAATAGTTTGTTATACGTAAGTATTTATATAAATAATATTAATAGGTTTTATATACATAGTTATGTAAAATATTAATATAATTAGATTATATGTAATAAGTATATTTTATGCACAGAGTATTTATTTATTTATTTTTTTTTAAAGAAAAATAGGTTTGATAATAGTAATGATTTACTAATAATAATAATAACCCTAATATTTATCTTAATAACTAAAATGATAATAACACTACTAATAATAATAATGTTAGTCATGATAATACTAAAAATTTTAATTGATAATATTAGTAATAATAATAATAATAATAATAATAATAATAATAATAATAATAATAATAATAATAATAATAATAATAATAATAATAATAATAATAATAATAAATAATAAATAATAAATAATAAATAATAATAATAATAATAATAATAATAATAATATTAATAACAATAAAAAAAATGAAAGCTAAATGATTATACCCTTTGAAAGTTTCACCAAAAAGAAATACTCTAGACGGGATTCGAACCCGCGATGTCTCGCTCAACCACAACATTCTAAACCATTCCTCCATCCATTCATTTATGTTATTACTCGAATCCAAAACTAAATAACCTAATTCATATCACGGCCCAACTAACTTGCAAAAGCCCGATATCAACTCTGGCCCAACAGTAACCTTTATCATTCTTTGGCCCGACATAAAATTCGTGGCTTTTATTGAATCTGGAATGCGAAATTCAATTGACTGAAAACATAATTAAATAAAAAATACGCAGGTCCTTATTATCATCATTCATTATCATCATCATCATCATCATCAAATCATCATTATCATCTTAATCTTCATCTTATCATAATCATCTTCATCATCATATCATACATCATCATGTATCATTCCATCTTGATTGAAACAGTGTCATAAAGGCTGCAGTAGCAGTATCAAAAGTCGAGTGAAACAGCATATTTTACTGTTCATCATCTTCCTAAACGGGTTTTGTTATATATGGGTTTTTACTCCGCGAAAAGTCACAGAATGATAGAAAGGATAAAGTAGCAGCGAGTAGCAACCCTAGATGAACAAAGTGGCAGTCATAGCAGCTGCAACCAAGTAACCAAATCATGGCAAGTTGAAAATGGTTCTCGTGAATTTACAAAACAGGAAACATATCGCAACAGTGGCGGTTTAAAACAGGAGCAAGTGGATCGTCATTTAACAGCACCCATGCCATCATCTTCTTCATAACCATTTCATTAAATGGGTTTCTTTGATCAACAGGTTAGCATAATCACAATTTGACAACATCCTTCATCATTCATCGACTTCCTTGCCGTTTTTAACAGAATGGAAAACAAGGCAACAGCTATTAAAGGTAGCATTGTTATCATCTTCATTAATAACCTCATATCATCTAGACATCATCTATCTTCTGTATTTCAGTCGGAAAAATATTAATAGCAAGTGACGATTTGAGTGGTGGTTAAGGGTATACGATGGTTTCAAAAAAAAAATATGAGATGGTGGTGGTGAGAGAGAAAGATGAGAGAGAAGGGTAGAGGTAATGAGGACGGTGGCGGTTTGGAGGTGGTTCTGCAGCTGAGATAATAGTTGAATGATGGTAGTAGTGGCGAAGGTTAAGGGATATGGTCGTGGTTTTGGTGTTTCTCGATTATAATGGAAATTAGTTTGCAGCAGCAGCAAAACTCCTTAGCTTCATTAGCGGTAGCAGCAAAAATAGTAGTAAATATGGTGGTTTGATGGTGGTTTGATGGTGGTTATTTGTGGGTTGAAGATGGTGGTGGAACCATGGTGGTTCTCGGTCACAAATTGGAGAGAGAGAGAAGAGAGAGATGAATAAAGTGGTGACGGTTGGTGGTGTTTTCTGGCGGTTCACGGCGGTTGATGGAGGTGAGTGTCGACGGTGGTTGTGATGGAGGAGATGGCCTGTGATTATAAGTGATGGTCGTTGATCTTTTTGATTGAGAACATATATATGCATATATCACCTATATATGTATATATCTATAAATATTATACTACTAATATTATATTATATTAATTATAATTATAATATAAAGTTAATAGTAAAACATGTGAATGAAGTAGTTTAATTCAATGAACAAACAGTGCAGCAGCCATAACATTGTAATTATTCTACCGACGCTTTTCCCCGAATGGCTATATCGTGTCTATTGCTAAACAGTTAACGTATAAAAGTGTCCCTAAAAATCCCAAATTTTTAGATTAAATATATTTAATTATTTCACTCATTAACTGTTTGAAACCTGATCAAAAAGGTTCAATAATTATTTATTTTCTTTTCCAATTTATATGTACGGAGTGCTAATATTTAATCTTAAAAAGGGAAAAATATTTTTGACAAATCTACAATCTTCGTAAACAATTTACAGTCCAACTTTTATTTCAATCCTTCATGGACATGTACAATATCTATAATAAAACTAACAAAACATCAACCGAGTGTTACAGACTTTTACTAATTAAGCTCGAAATCAATCATTTTCCATTTACTCTCTCTCTAAAAATAATCAGTTTTAATTAACAAGTTTTATCACATAAATATATATTATATATTTTTAAACAAATAGATTTAATATTATTTTATATATATACAAGTAGTATTTATATACATATTTATATACATATTTATATATACATTTGTAATAATAGTTTTCATTATATCGCATATTATTTTACATATTTAATTCCAACAATTGACTCATATATTATTTCAATTAATATTTCAAATTATTACATACATATATATATATATATATATATATATATATATATATATATATATATATATATATATATATATATATATATATATATATATATATATATATATATATATATATATATAAATATACATGTATCTATTTACAATTAGTTGTTCGTGAATCGTCGGGAATAGTCACAGGGTATTTTAATATATAAAAGAGTTCAAAATCATGAGACTTTAACAATACAGACTTTGCTTATTGTGTCGAATTTATAATGAGATTAAGTTTAAATTTGGTCGGAAATTTCCGGGTTGTCACACACACCATCGCCGAAGACGACCTACATCCAAAATCACTACCAGATTCACTAACCCCGTACTCAACCAAGTATCATTACTTACACACTCACAAGACCATTACTTCCCAATACGGAATCCAAGTCTCCGCCACTCATCCATGTCGGTCATCCTAGTTCGGTAGAAGACCATCACCATACAATCTCGATCCGGAACCCACTACTTAGGTTTTTACAAACACAACACTCTCGCGATTTCACCTACTTACCTTAGGTGTCTATATTCACCATAACTCTCCAAGACCTACAACGCACTCGATGTGACAACAAGCACATGACCCGAGACCACCGCAATCTAGGAACCATTACATGACTCCAAAATTGCTCCCAAACCCAACGTCAGCCTACTTAATCTAGTATACATGCTACTCGACATGTATCTTAAAGTCAACATAATCTAAGAATCACTACATGACATCCTACTCGTCACTAACCTCTTCTAACCATGTCACGTTCCTCCATTCAGTACTAAATATTTCATGCTCGTGTGACAAAATACGCGATTGTAATAATGGTGATCAAGCATTATTACAAACATGTACTTTATCGCCCTCACACGGCATAGGAAGTACTTTACATGAAGTAAGGTGACATTCACGCAATTCTTTACACAAAGCTATGCATACAATTTCAATTTATACATCATTACAAACATACATATATTCATAATCGCATTTACCACACATAGACATGTTGATGTATGCAGCGGTGTATACGAAATACTATTATTTTTATTACGAAATACGATACAGTTTACACAAGTTTTATTTATTTATATAGATGGGATATACTTAAACCTTGCTACAACACTTATAGGCAGTGTACCTAATCGTAGAGTAGTGTAGTTTTTAGTAAGTCCGGTTCGTTCCACATGGAGCTAGCTGAGTTTAACGATATATTTTTAACAACTATATTTATATAAAATATATATAATTATATATAGTAATATTATTATAAAAGGGGGTTTTTACCGTTTAATGACCGGTTTGTCGATTTTAAATAAAGCGTAAAGATAAATGACGATAATATAAATGATAGAATTTAAATTGCGATAAAGTAAATTGCAGTAATTAAAATGACAGTAAATAAAGGTACGATGAAATATATGAAATAAAAGTATTATGCTTATTTAAACTTCCGTAATCATGATGTTTGACGTTTTGATTTTAATTTATTACCCTAGGTTAATTGTCCTTTGTCCTGGATTATTTGATACCTATTTGGTTTTTGTCCATAATAGTCCATCGGTCATAATTATAAAATGCTCGTCAAATTAACCTTATTCTCGAAGTCAAATATTCCAACTAATTAGGGATTCGAACTGTAACAAGGTTTTAATACTTTGTTTAATGATTACACCAGGGTATCGACTGCGTGTAATTCAAGGTTTTATTACTTTGTTAACAATTACGCCAATTATCCTTGTATGTAATCCACCCCTGTATTAATGAGATATGAATATTAATTTACCCACTTGATCAGAATGAATAATCAATTACCCAACCAGAATAATTAATTAAATGATTGTAAACGATGTCATATAAACGTCACTAAATAGGACATTCGTAATCAATTTAATAATTATTATTTTAACTAATTTGAAGATAGGTTCGACAGGTTCCAATAAGTTGTCGTTCAATTAGACAATACCCCCTACCTATTAATAGTCAATAGTCCAATGTTCACAAGTGTCGGTCTTTTGTCCAAACCTTAATTATGGTACAAAATCCAATAACCATGTCTTAATATTTAGCCCACCATCACGATTACTTCGGCTCAAATAAGCATAATAATAACTTAGTTACGAGACATTAATTTAAAAGGGAAGAACATAGCTTACAATGATTATTTATCGCGTAGCGTTACCCGGTCAGAGTTCCGACTTTAAAACCCGTAAAACATTCGTTACAATTACCCAATTATTATTAAACTTAAATTAAACTTAAAATTATAAATATAAATATAAATATTATTCTTACAGAGGAAAGAAAGAAGTAGTGAAGGTGTATATAATTCGCTGAAAACGTCGCCTTTTATAGCACTTGGCCAGGTTCTGACCTCCATGCGATCGCATGGATTTTGTGCCTTATGGCCATGCGATCGCATGGCCCTCTGATCCAGCTCATATGCTTTTGTTTTCTAGTTTGTCGACGTTTTATTTAAATATATATATATAATTTATATAATTTATATTAATTATATATATATTATATTATATTCTTGTGCATAGTTGACTTGTAATTTTAGCTCCATTGACTCGTGCGTTGATGCTCGGTTCATGTCTCGGTTTCGGATTTTCAAACGTCCTTTCGTACGCGTAGATATCGTGTACTTTGCGTTCTGCGGCTCGTACTCTTGTCATTTTTGGACGTTTCTCATCAATAAATTGAACCACTTGAATTATATCTTGTACATTTAAGCTTTTTGGTCATTTGCGTCTTCAAATCTCGTTTTCTTATTTTGTCTTCGCACTTATTTATTTAAACAAATATTACATAAAAATAGAACAATTGCAGCTAAAAGCTTTACATATTGGGATGATATTGCGCCTAAATATATGTTCATTTGGAGCACTATCACATGTCATATAGCTACCTATACTCTATAGGCACTAAGTTCCTACTAAGCACATCATCCAACACACTTTATGGTCCCACAATTATCACATAACACATGTCATCGACAATCACGTCAACTACTTACTAAAGGTAGTCTACTATCTTCTATCGAAACGTCGCTATCTTTTATGAACTAAGTCACAACTATTCACACCTCCAACACTACACATAATTAATATGCGATGAGGAACTTCTAAATCACTCACGACCAAAGACACACAAGACCTTTCGCAAGTGTGTTGCTCCCGAAGTGTCCCGTTCCGAACACTAATATAGAGACTTCTGCTAATTACCATCTAACAAATCGTCTAACAAATATCATCATGGCAATTCAAGTATGCATATCCACAATACTACTCGACAATTCGTCTAACACATTTCAACATGGAAAATCAAGTACACGTATCCGACAAACAACACACAAGACATGTACTACACAACTAGCATAATATACTAACATGGCATGTCAATCATCTGCCTATCTTAATAGGCACTAGTCTCATCTCATCACATCATATCACCAAACACAAACTTAGGTCCCACGTATTTGTACATAGCACACAATCCCTACGGTTTAAGTCTAGGAATTCCTACTCTATAAGTAAGCCCCTAGATCCCTTAAACCATGCTCTGATAGCACCTGAAACGACCTCAAACTGTTTAATTAAAAATTGAATTTTTTTTTACTATCCCCATCAGGGATCCCAAATGATCCACATCAGGGATCCTATTCTGATCCAAATTTTTGAAAAATCAACTGATCCCCATAATGGATCCAAAACGATCCCCATCAGGGATTCAGTCAAAACAGGAACTTTGGCTAAATTTTGCACCTTAACCCATTTCATTTCCAACTCATTTAGACACAAATACAAAACGACTTAAAATCAACATGTTTAACTTTAAACACAACAACATAATGTAGTCATTGCATCAACCAAAGTACAAGTGATAGGTTTACGACCCAAAAATAAGACAAGTGGCAAATTTGACCCATTATGCACTACAAGTGTTAACAACGACCCATAACAACAAAAGTGATTATCTAGACCCAAATGGACAAAACCAATACAAGTGTTCGAGCGTGAGTCTTCGGGATGACTACCCATTAACTATCAAATCCTCCAAAAGAAATCTAACATACCAAAAGCATAAGCAAGTACTTCTAGCAAAAGTATAACTTCCATAATACAAGTAGTCATCTACAAATCCATGCTCTATCCTTCAAGAGTGTTCTTACCTTTATCCAAATCGGGGCCTATAAAAAGGTAAACAACAACAACGGTATGCTTACGCTTAGTGAATACAATATGTGCATACATGTTAATAACATTCATAAAGATAAACAATTATCCGCATACAACAAACCAAACAGTCATTCAATTCTCATATGGTTCCGGATGCGTTCCCAACGTGAACCGAGAACCCTACCATCATATCAAACATCACAATGCGCATGTGTCTACCATGGATCCCGATGCGTTCCCAATGTGAACCGAGATCCTGCCTGATGCATTCCCAACGTGAACCGAGCCCTCATACCAATCGTAATACAAACAACCGCATACCAATACAAATATTATTAACATGTAAACACACATTGTACTCACCTCGAATCCGAGCAATTTACGCAACAAACAACTTTCAAGCAACTATTCAACAACCATTTATCAAACACTTCCAGTCAAGAAGTCAACGTATCCTTCATCAAGCACAATTCCACCTAATAATAAGAATATACATGCACATATATCACAATTCATTCATACATAGTCTTTAAGACCCAAATTCGCTAGGGTTTACTCTTTTGACCCATAATCATTTTGAAACCATTTAGACAAGAACACAAGTCTTACAACTTGAGTCTTTCAATTTCACATTCAAAACACATATTACTCCAATTTGGTCAACCAAAACCAATTAAAACTGGGGTTTATTCCTTAACTCACAAAACCCATTTTGACAATCTTCTAGACATGAACACAAGACTTACAATTTGTAAGTCTTCTTATCTCATTACCAAAATCATACAATCCTTTAACTTGCACATAAACTTTCTTAACATAATCAACAATTTCTTCTAAAAGTGAAGACTTGGATTTTGACACAAACTAAACCACTTACAATTTAGTAGTTAAAAATACCAATTCATTAAACTAGTTCATTATCTTTACAAAATCCTCAAATCCATAACCCTAACCCTAAATTCGAATTAGGGTTTCAAGGGTGTAAAGACTTGATTTCTAACAATAATAACACCATTTAGACTCATAAAAATCAACCACAAAGCATAATTTAATCATACCTCAAGTTAGGGTTTCAAACCCCAAATTAATTCAATGAAGATGAAGATGGAAGAAACAAGACTTCTAATGGTGCTAGCAAGTATTAGCAAGGTTGATTCTACCCAAAAACTCAATTGCATGAAAGGATTTCAAAGATCTTGAGCTTGCTCTCTCTCAAATTTTTCACCCTCAAGAAACCCACACACACACACTAAAATTCTGCACTAAAGAGAAAATGGGAGTGTTTAGACTCATCTATAGGCTTGCTATATGTATAATTACCCTTTTACCCTTCCCCACTTAAGCTTTTTACAATAATAGGTCCTTATCTAGTCAAATGTGGGTCAACAACTAATTTTAACATAAATTATTCCTTATAAAAATTTAGGATGTTACACTTGAGCTTTGCACGGCAGTCTAAGGAACGTTCCCATATATATATATATATATATATATATATATATATATATATATATATATATATATATATATATATATATATATATATATATATATATTATGGATCTACTAAGTGAGTCAATGGCAAGCGTCAATTTATTGGCGACTTTACCGCCACTTAGAGCCTAAATTAAACTCCAGACATGATTTAAAACTCATGAAAATTTGATCTCACCATTTTCATGGCGTCTCGTTTGTATCGTTTATTTTTTATACTTTCTATTATTTTTATTTTTATTTTGTTTTTTTATTTTTTGTTATAATAATAATAATAATAATAATAATAATAATAATAATAATAATAATAATAATAATAATAATAATAATAATAATAATAATAATAATAATAATAATAATAATAATAATAATAATAATAATAATAATAATAATAATAATATAGATATGGATAGTCAATTTTGGTGTATACATATAGTCAATTTTGGTACATAAAGTTTGTATTTTTATATTGAGATTTTAGGCTATAAATACTCATGAATGCAAGCATTAAACTTGCACCATTTTCTCACACTTACAAAGTATTTATTTCTTTCTCTCCATTATCATCTTTGTTCTTACACTTTATTATTAGTATTCTTAATCAAAAATTAAACCACTAAAGGTAGTTATAAGCCTACTGAATTATAACACGTTATCAGCACGAAGAGCTTAGTGTAATCAAAGGATATCTCAAACGATCACGAGTCACTAATCAAGGTATGAAATTATTAATAATTTTTAGACTCGAACATATCAAATTTTGGACTACTAACATTTATATTTATGTTATTTAAGTTATATATGGTCGGTTATACCGTCTGAATTATTTTTATGTAATCTAACTTTTATTAACTTCACTAACATTTATATTTATGTTATTTAAGTTATATATGGTCTGTTATACCGTCTGAATTATATTTATGTAATCTAACTTGTATTAACTTCACTAACATTTATATTTATGTTATTTAAGTTATATATGGTCGGTTATACCGCCTGAATTATATTTATGTAATCTAACTTTTATTAACTTCACTAACATTTATATTTATGTTATTTAAGTTATATATAGTCGGTTATACCGCCTGAATTATATTTCTGTAATCTAACTCTTATTAACTTCACTAACATTTATATTTATGTTATCTAACATTTATGATTACTTATGCAATTAATCATTATTTATTTCATGCATACTAATGTTTATTCTTAAAATTTATTATTTATGCATAATATGTTTATTCTCTTAATCTTCGTACTAAACGTATTTAATACTAAATGTATTTATAGTAATCGTATTTGTACTAATAAAATTCTTTTATTAAAATTATTATTAATACAATGAGTACATAACAGTCGTTAACGTCAACTAAAGATGTTACAACAGTCATATATACATAACGGTTGTTAACGTCAACTGACGACGTTACAACTACTATATTTTTCAAATATAAAATAAACATCTCCGTTTTCACATTTTCACAAATCAATCTTCATTTTCTCAAATTACCACTATCAAAAGGTTTTTTGTAAAGATGATTCACACAAGGATGATTTTTCCTATTGTATTGGTCATACTAACTATCATCATTGTTGCTAATATACCACTGGGTGAACCTATATTCTATCCTACTCTTGTGGTTTTATCATTGTAATCATGTCATTATTCTGTTGTTTGCTACTTATGAATTTAAAATGATTCTAATTTTATTTTATTATTTGTCTATGAATAGAAGTTGATTATGATTATGATTTATGTTGTTCATCTTTTTGATAATAGAAAATATCGAATTTGAAAAAGCTTAAATTTGCTCCTTTAGAATCAAGTGGGAACAACTACTTAACATGGGTTATAAATGTAGAAAAACATCTCGAATCAATCGGTATTTTAGAAACCCTGAATGAAAATAACAATTGTTCCGAAAAAGAGAAAGCAATATCAAGTATTTTTTTTTAGCAAACATATTGACGAGTCCTTAGAATCTACATATTATATGATCGAAGATCCAAGTGTATTATGGAAAATACTCAAAGATAGATACGATATTAATTATCAAGAAATAACGGTGATCCATGAAAGAATAAAATTGAAGATGTTAGTAGACGCTCTTATAAGAATCCCAGAGATTCTTATTAATGATATGGTAACATGGATCATCAGTCTAGTATTTCTTGAATACATGAACATCTTGTTTAGCTCTACAAATAAGTCCTAAAAGAAAAGAAAAGAGAGTGAATATGTTGAAAAATCTTGATTAAATGAACCTTGGGCTACCTTGAGACTTGAATGGTTTAAATTTTCTAAGATGCCTAGCTTGTTATGTATCACTCATAAATAAATGGTTTTAGACCATAACGCATATGTTTATTAAGTGTTATCTTTTATGCACTTCAGATTGTAACTTGCTTGCAGGTAATATAATTTGATTATCTTGCTGAAATATAACTCATTATTTGCTTATCTTATTTGAAGTTTTAGTATGAATCATGCTGAAATACAACATCAATTAAATGGTAAAGACCTATGTATTGCCGATAGTGGTAACATACACACTATGATCAAATCTAAGAAATATTTCATTGATTTAAATCAAATGAAGGAATTATAAATACTATATCAGGTCTTGCAAACTTGATATAAGGAACGGAAAAGGCAAAAATTCATATTACCAAATGGTACGAATTTTCTGATAAACAATGCTTTGTTTTCTCCCAAATCAAAGAGAAATTTGTTAAGTTTCTCAGATATATATCATAATGGATATGATTATCAGTCAATGATAACCGGAAATGAGAAATACCTATGTAGCACCGAAAAGCGCATATGATGAAAAGCACAGCGCATATGATTAAAAGCGCATATGATAAAAAGCGCATATGATGAAAAGCGCAGCGCATATGATTAAAAGCGCATATGATGAAAAGTGCATATGATGAAAACCGCAGCGCATATGATTAAAAGCACAGCGCATATGATGAAAAGCACAGCGCATATGATTAAAAGCGCATATGATAAAAAGCGCATATGATGAAAAGCGCATATGGTTAAAAGCGCAGCGCATATGATTAAAAGCGCATATGATGAAAAGCGCATATGATGAAAAGCGCAGCGCATATGATTAAAAGCGCATATTGTGAAAAGGATATATGATGAAAAGCGCATATGGTGATTAATGAAAAAGCACATATGGTGATTAATGAAAAGCACATATGGTAATTAATGAAAAAGTACATTTGGTGATTAATGAAAAAGTACAGATGTTGATTAATGAAAAAGTATATATGGTGATTAATGAAAAGTACATATGGTGATTAATGAAAAGTATATTGTGAAAAGGAATTACAAATGTTTCTTGAAAGAATTCAAGGTGATATATATGGATCAATACATTCATCATGTGGACCATTTTGATATTTTATGGTTCTAATAGACACATCTAACATATGGTCTCATATTTGTTTATTATCAAATCAAAATGTGGCATTAGGAAAGTTTCTTGTTCAAATTATTAAATTAAGAGCACATTTCTCGATTACACCATTAAAAGGGTGAGACTTGATAATGTTGGTGAGTCAACATCTCAAGCATTTTATGATTATTATATGTCTAAAGGGATTGTTATTGAACATCCAGTTGCTCATGTGCATAAAAAAATTGGTATAGCTGAATCAATAGTTAAAAGCATGCAACTAATAGCTAGACCATTAAAAATGAGTACATAACTCTCATAATTTATATGAGAACATGCAAATTTACATGCTGCGACTTTATTTCACATTAAACAAAATGCGACTCATAAATATTCTCCTCTACAACTTGATCTTGGCCAAGAGCCAAATATTTCACACCATTAAGACATTTGATTGTGCAGTGTATGTTCTAGTTGCACAGCCAAAACGCACTAAAATGGGTCCTCAAAGGAGGATGAGAATATATGTTGGATATGAAACATATTCAATTATAATATATATTGAACCCATGACGGGTGATGTTTTCACATTTTGCTGATTGTCATTATAATGAAAAATTGTTCCCTATATTAGGGGGGGAAATGAAAAATAAAGAAAAAGATGTTTCATGATGTGAACATAAATTAATGTATCTTGATCATCGCACAAAAGAATGCAAAAAGAAAGTTCAATAATAATACATATGCAAGAACTTGCAAATAAATTACCTGGTGTATCCACAGATACAAAAAGTAGTGACTAAATCATATATACTAGCAGTAAATGCTTCAGCTAGAATTGAAATTCTAAAAGTTGGCAATAATGTCACTCATGAGTCTTTGCCACGCCAGAAACGTGGGAGACCAATTGGTTCCAAAGATAAAAATCCTCGAAAAAGAAAATCAGCTGATAATGAGGTAAAAGAAAGTGTTTAAGAAGAACCACAAATCAATACTCCTTCTGCAGAGGAGATTGATAATGTCAATACGGAAATTGCAATCAATTATGCACATTCAAAAAATATTACGGAACCGAAATGACATGAAAAATCTTGATGAGATATTTTCATATAATGTTGCATAAGACATCATGAATGATGATGATGATCCAGAACCAAAATCTGTCATGGAAAAATAGACATGATTGGGATCATTGGAAAAGAGCAATACGAGCTGAATTTGAATCGCTCAATAAAAGAAAATTTTTCGGATCTATCGTTCTCACACCTAAAGATGTGAAACATGTGGAGTATAGATGAATTTTTATGCAAAAATGAAATGAGAAAAATGAAGTTACAAGGTATAAAGCTAGACTTGTAACTCAAGATTTTTCTCAAAGACCGGGAATTGATTATGATGAAACTTATTCCCCTGTTATGGATGCAATTACTTTTAGATACTTAATCAGCATGTCAGTTTCTAAAAATATAGAAATGCATCTCATGAATGTTATTACTGCCGAACTTTATGGATCACTTGATATATATATATATATATATATATATATATATATATATATATATATATATATATATATATATATGTATGTATGTATGAAGATACCTAAAGGATTTAAGGTATCAGAAGCATCAAATGCAAAACCCAAAGAAATGTACTCAATTAAATTACAAAGATCTTTATATGGGTTGAAACAATCGAATCGCATATGGTATACCCGATTAAGTGATTACTTGATAAGAAAAGGGGTATACAAATAATCTTATTTGTACATGTGTTCTTATTAAGAAAATAATGTCTGGATATTTGATTGTAAGTTGTTTATGTCAATGATCATAACATCATATGAACAAATAAAGAGATCAGTATTGACTTAGATTGCAAATTGAGCATATGCCTAATGGATTACTTGTACATCAAACAACTTATACTGAAAAGATTTTAAAACATTTTTAAAGACAAAATCATTGGTTGTTAGATCACTCAATATTGACACTAATTCATTTTATCACTGTGAAGATCATGAAGATCTTAACGGATCAGAAGTTCCATATCTTAGTGCAATTGGAGCTCTTATGTATCTTACAAATTGTACAAGACCTGACATTTCTTTTGCAGTTAATTTGTTGGCAATGTTCAGCTCTGCTCCTACCAAAAGACACTGTAATGGGATCAAACACATATTGCGATACCTTCGAGGAACTACTGATTTAGGATTATTTTATTCTAACGAATCAAAACAAGATTTGGTTGGTTATGCAGATGCAGGTTATTTATCTGATCCACATAAAGCTAAATCTCAAACTGGATATGTATTCCTAAATGGAGGTACTGCAATATCATGGCATTCTCAAAAACAAACACTTGTTGCTACATCATCAAATCATGCCGAAGTGATTGCATTACATGAAGCTACTCGGGAATGTTTTTGGTTGAGATCAATGACACAACTCATTACTGATTCTTGTGGACTAGAACGCGATAAAAATCCAACAACTATCTATGAAGATAATGCAGCTTGTATAGCACAAATGAAAGAAGGGTACATCAAAAGTGATCGAACAAAACACACACCTCCTAGATTCTTCTCATACACTCAAAATCTCATTAAAGACAACCAGATTGAAATGAGATATGTGCAATCCAGCAAAAACTCTGCTGATCTTTTCACGAAAACACTTCCAACTACTATTTTCAGAACACACATTCATAACATTGGCATGAGACATGTTCAAAAGATGTAACAGCTGAAGCGATGTCTACTTAAGGGGGAGTCAGCTCCATGCTGCACTCTTTTTCCCTTACCTAAAGTTTTTTCCCACTGAATTTTCTTTAGCAAGGTTTTTGACGAGGCAGTAATTTATAGTTGATCTTCAACAAAACAAAATTGCTATCCAAGAGAAAGTGTTATAATAATAATAATAATAACAATAATAATAATAATAATAATAATAATAATAATAATATAGATATGGATAGTCAATTTTGGTGTATACATATAGTCAATTTTGGTACATAAAGTATGTATTTTTATATTGAGATTTTAGGTTATAAATACCCATGAATGCAAGCATTAAACTTGCACCATTTTCTCATACTTACAAAGTGTTTCTTTCTTTCTCTCCATTATCATCTTTGTTCTTACACTTTATTATTAGTATTCTTAATTAAGAATCAAACCACTAAAGGTAGTTATAAGCCTACTGAATTATAACATTTTTTATTTTTTTCCTTATTATCTACTTTTTTATGTTGTACTATTTTTTTTCTTTCTGTCCTTCCTACTTTCTGGCCGGAAGTCCCTGCAAGCAATTTCTTTATCTTTCGAACAGAGAGAGAAAGTATTCATTGGAGTGTTTTACTCGAGGTAGAGAAATGATTTCTCTTTATTCTAGGATAGGGGAATGATTGTCTACGATCAACCTCCTTATACCCCACACATGTGGGATCGGGTGTTGTTAGTTGTTTTGGGTTATAATTGCCATCAACTTAAAAGTTTGAAAGGACCTTTTAGGGTTTTTATATTTTTGTAAAAATGGATGAAACGGAGAAGCCGCCGGAAAGCTATTTAACCACTGTCGGCCACCGTCCGTTTGTCATACCTCGACCCCAATTACTGGTTTGTTCTTTCTTCTTAAATTTTAAAATATTTTTATCGGTTAAAAATCACTTCGTAGACTATTGAATTAACAGTAGTTAAATTTTCAGTGCAGAAGTAGAAATTTGGATTAGTTGAATTTAGATGATGATTATTTTGTTTTTTGCGATTAAGATGTGAATTTTATTATGATTTCATTAGGAATGAGAGGTTTACTTCCGAGGATCATTATGAATGGCTCAAAGATTACTCCCATTTTCGTCATCTCATTCAGCTACATATCAAACCTTCTTCTTCTGTAAGTTTTTATTTTTATTTACTTTTATTCATATTAGTATGCTTATAAAATAAATGATTATGCACAGGTATAATTTATAAGTATGTTATATGTATGTAAAATGGTGCAGATATTGGAGTTGGGGTGTGGAAATTCACAACTCTGTGACGAGTTATATAACGAAGGAATTACTGATCTAACCTGCATTAATCTATCTTCAGTTGCAGTTAAGAAAATGCAAAAACGTTTGTTTTCGAAAGGCTATAAAGGACTGTGTACATTGTTATATTAGTATTCAATCACTTGCAATTTATGTTATGTAATAATCCCACTTAAATTAAGATCTTTAATTTAATACTACGTCCGTAAGAATCAAAAGCTGCTGTGTTTGCAGATATTAAAGTGTTAGAAGGTGATATGCTGAATCTTTCATTTCCTGATGAGTCGTTTGATGTTGTTATTGAGAAAGGGACTATGGTGAATTAATTAATTTACTTAAAACTTATATGATGATATTATATCGAGTTATAATATGACGAATGATTGTTGTTCTTATGAATCTTGATAAGTCAAGTTTATATCGTTTGTTGTACTTTGAAGGATGTTTTGTTCGTGGACGGTGGCGATCCATGGAACCCGCGACCCGAGGTTGTGAGCAGAGCAATGGAAATGCTTCGAGGTGTTCATCGGGTTTTGAAACCTCACGGAATCTTTATCTCAATCGCTTTTGGTCAGGTAACTAGACGAATAACTCATTAAACATGTGTCATTTGCGTTGCAATGATGTAACGAGTCTCATGTCCTGCTGCAGCCACATTTTAGGCGTCCGCTATATAATGCTCCTGAGTTTACTTGGTCAGTTGAGTATACTACATTTGGCGATGGATTTCACTATTTCTTTTATATCTTGAGGAAGGTTAGCTCACTGAACCTGTTGTAAATCTTTATGTATATGTTAGCGATGGCAGAATGGGCAAGTTGGGCGGGTTGATTCAAAACTGGTAAATTGTTGACACATAGTGAAATCATTTGGGTCAAGGTTGGTTAATCCTAACCATTATTGACACATAGTGTGTGTGGGTGTGGTCATCTACAAAAAAGAAAGGAACACATAACAAACTGCCTTGTGATTTGTGTTTAATTCTGTGTATTCCTACAGAATCTTATTGTATTTTGTTGCTAATGTGGTAAGTTATGATGGATTGGAACAACCATGGCTTGTTTTAATGATTGTACAAGTGATATAAGGGATTGCATAATGTGCAAAATGTTCAGTTGAAAATATGATTCTGAAGACGATTGAATATATGATTTACAGGGACTAAGATCATTAGAGGCTGATGTTGATACGAAGAAGATTGACACACCATCTATACGCATTTACCAAGATGAGTTAGATGATGAGAATTACTTATTTCGCACCAAAATTGATGAAATGAATGAAGGAATGAATGATAAAAGATGACGTGTAGTCGAGTCAACAACCAATGGTCAAAGAGTTCCTTCTGTATTGAAAAACCATAAGATCTTCATTTGTAGTACACCTTTGTAATTCTTAATTCTTAATCTTAATGCAGCTACAAATGTGGATGAAATGCCTTTATTAGGTACTAAACGTTTGTTTGCTTGCATGATCTTAGCTCGAGTTTCATAATTGTTTGGCTAACAATTCACATGAAACTTGTACGCCAGAATTTGCGTTCAATTAACGAAGGTATTCAAAGCTCTGAATCTTGTGGATAACCAAATTTGGCGATATGTTCGAAGATGAATATGTTTTGATTTTTTATGTTTGGAAAATTTTTAAACAGATTGAATATAATGTAGTTTTAGAATTAACATTAATATAAAAAATTAAAAAAGTATTCGCTAGAAGGAGGGCTTGAACCTCCGACCTTGTGGTTAACAGCCACACGCTCTAACCAACTGAGCTATTCCAGCTTGGTTGTTACTTGTAACAAACAAATATTATTTATTATGAATAGAAAACTTCTATTTTTTTTATATTTCAATTTAATTTATATATTTTACCTTATTACGTGACACATCTGTCCATAACATAAATCTTGTATACTTCTGTATTATCTTATTCGAAAAAGTATAGTTTTATACACCAGACATACTTCAGATTATTAGGGCGGGATGAAGCCCCGTCTCCTTAAAATATTTATCCTTAGTAGCAATTTTCATATCTATCTATCTATCTATAGAGACTTAATAGGACAATTGTACAATTAGGCCATCCTCACATTTGAAGAATTAACTTGGAAACAAAGGCTTGAATTTAGGTTTTGATATAAAAAAAAAACTCTCTTTCTGTATTCGTTCTACTTTTAGTATACAACAGTGCATATTCTCCGTCTCTATTTTTTTATCGAGTTGTTTTGTAGACATGTTTTCGTTTATATGGTCTATCTCGATTACAATTTACATATTAACACGTTTGCTTTTAATTTCATAAACTTAAACTACAATCATTAATTTGCAGGATGAAATCCCACTAAAGTTGTATGCACAATGTAGTTGGCATTTTTATATTTCTGAGTCAAAATACCCTCATTTTACGTAGTTCACTAGTCAAAATACCTCATTAAGGGCATTCCCATTGAGGAAGTGAAAACATTGCCAATCTTATGTGAAAGCATTGCCAATTGTATGATGCTTATGGTAGAGCTTTGTTAATCCCTCGCCAATTTTCTTCCGTGTTTCATTTAGTGAATCTAAAGTTTTTTGTGTCACGAGATATGTGTTATATATATTTGTACATATAGCAATAATATTTGTAAATTGTTTTAATTAATTAATTTAGTAAGTGTGTGGAGGAATGCCATGGTTGTGAGTAAAATGTGATCGATCAATGATGAGAAGGAAATAAGAAGAAATGATAAATTGGCGTTGATGTGACAGTGTGTTAATTTGAAGAATGGTATCATGGTTGGGAATAATGTGACTAATATACATATTCCTACTTTACAGCGTTCTACTACGACATGTTCAAAACATTTTGTACCCAGAATCAAGAACTTTATTAATATTGATAAATAATTAACCAAAAAAAAAATCCGACCTGTCAATACTCATGCTCCGTATTAATTAGTATACCGTAACATAATGTGTGTACTCGATCCTTTTTTTTTTTTTTTTTTTTTGGCAAAAAAAAAACAATAACTTTATATAAATCTTAATCTCAGACAAGAATGAGGTGATAATACTTTTCTTACTCCGTTTCTTACAAAAGTAAATAAGGAATAAGGGTAAGGTTGAATATTATTTTGACATATTCCGCCCTATAAATTATGAATCATATTTTGTTGACCCAAATAGTCAAAGCTCAGGTTTGACCGTAATCCAAACCCCAAAGGCCCAAACCCTCAAGCCCCGTATTTCATTTTTATTAATCAAAGATTGAAATCTTCTCAAATTATAATACTTGATTGATTAAGTTGTAAATATTACTCCATGAAAGAGATAAAATAAATAATTATAAATATTTAAAATTTAATAGATGTTCCTTACATATATCATCAATCTCAAAAATTACAATAAATTAATGTAGCCATCGTCTAATCACTCTTTGTTTTGTTTTTTTTGTTTTTTTCTAATTTCTCACAAATTTTTTTATAACTTGACCCATCAAATAAATTTATTACGATCCTAATTCACTATCCAATTTAATAAATATATTACATAAGTGTTTATACTATAAATATTTACTATACGATTATAACTAACTTATTATACGATTATAAATATTTACTATAGCAACCCGAGTATGAGTTTCATTCTAGCGTGTGTGGGTGCAAATGATGAGGGTCGTTGAAATAAATGATACGCTGATGTAAATTCGTCGTTCAAAAAAAAAAAAAAAAAAAAAACTAAGTTATCAAATTTGTTGAGAATTAAAAAAGAATTGATCAACCTTGATTTTAATGATCCGATGAGTCAAAGGTTGATTTAGATTGGAAAATATTATAAGTTTGCTATTATTGGAAGCTTCGTTAGCTTGTCGTTTGTCAAGTGATTTAACGACGCCGATACTAACGGCCGCCATTGACCCTGCCGTTGGGTGACCGTGGTTCCAAATGCCAAACATCGACAATTTTGAAGACACTGGGACGTGCATTTTTAGAAAAAAATAAAATAAAAATATATGTATATATCCGTTAAAATTGTCATGGATAGTTTTTTTTTTTTTTAAATTACAGTACAATATATTTCCCTATATATACTACTGCCTTTTTTCATACATTTTATACTTCAAACTACCATTCAAACTCTTTTAAAAAATTGAAACGTTTTAGGATAGATCGAGACGATGAAAATTATGAAGAAACGTTAGCAATTGCAAATGTATATAATCCACACCAAGCACTCGATACTATCGATTTTTTAGAAGAAGATGGAGCCGAAAATGAATTTGTATCTATACCTAGAGCTCCCAGAAGAGATCGAGAAGGAAAATTGGTTCAAACCTGTAACTAAATAAGAGTAAGAAAATTTTCAAAGAATAAAAAATTAAAAAAGATAAATTAAATTGAAAGGTAAATTAAAAAACTGAATAATTTAAGCTACTTAAATAAGAGTCAACTACTACATGGATAAACGATAGGGTGGATAACACGAAACGGTCAAAATTTTCATGCCCTAGACTACTTAGCTTATTCTTTTGTTCATTCTTTTTTTTTCGAAAGGCAACATTTCATAGCACGAGAAAAAGAGGTACAACACGAAACATACGCCCATTACAAGACAATTGGGCAATATGAACCAAGGTTGAAGAAATCGGAACTCGGAGAGTTCTCGGCGGGACCATTTCTAGGAGTTCTCGGAGAACTCGGGGAGTTCTCAGTGGTTGACTTTTGTTGACTTTTGAGATAATTTTTATGATACCCAAGATTTGAACGAGATTTGACCGGATTGACCGAGATTTGACCGATTTTTGGCCGAGAAACTCAATTTATTGGTCGTTGACCGATTAAACCGACCGTTGACCGATTTTAGCCGAATTCAAAACGAGAACTCGGCAGCAACTCTAAAACAATTTCTCGGCGAGAACTCCGCTGATTTTTCCGATTTTTGCAACCTTGATATGAACACGAGATACAACGTTGCAGAGAAAGCAACATACAAATGAAACTAGAAAAAGTAATTTATACAATATTGGATAGGATTTGATAACGACTCAAGCCATTCTAGTTTTTTGTTTTTGAGACGTGAAGAAATCCAATCAAAGGAGACTAATTGGACTTCCATTAAAGCCCCCGGACCGTTTCAACATTCATTCGAGAACACTTTCCGATCTCGATTCTTCCATATTAAATAGCCGCATACTCATTCCATAGCTTGCCATATACCCGCCCCCATAGGAGTTAATTGTCGCCCACTTGCCCCGCGAAAAACCTCATTGATACTTTGATTTGAAAACGATCCCATATTCCACCACTTGTAGACTCTTTCCCACAAATCCAATGCTTGTCGACAAAAAAAATTATTGAATGCTCAATAGTATCTAAACTATCATTTGTGTAATCAGGTATATAATATTTTACAATTTATTGATTTTACAATTTATTGAAAGTGTTTTTTCGATTTTTGATATTCCGTACTAGTTAATTGTAGTAGTTTTACTTTGAATTGATTCTAACAAGTTAAATCGGCCTATTATTAAGATATAACAAATCTCACCATTAATAATTTATGATTATACTTTTCAGAGATAAATAAAATGAGTTTTTCAAACCGATATTGCACTCTTCAAATAAGTAACGCTCCATTCATATATTATTTATGTTCATTACTATTATTATTATTATGATATTATCTTTCGTATATTTCAGATACACTGACACGTCGTACTATATGATTTAACTGTTTGGTGTTCTTTTTCTTAGAGTTGCCATTAATAATCATTGAAAAATATGCATGTAGATAACGTTTGGTTTGCGTTCAAGTTTTATAGGTTTATTGGATTTATTAAATGTCGGGGCTAACTAATTACGGAGTATCATTTTTTGCTAACTCAGGTTTATATATGTTATTATATTCAAGTGGTAGATGAATGACAAAAAAATGTTTACTACACACCTTATCACGATGACTTGATAGTAACCTATGATAACCAAAAAGTCTTAATGAATTATATTTTAATGAATTAAATTGATATATACATAAATATTTCATGCTGGCGTTTGTGTACCCTCATTACTTGACTAATTGACATTTCAATTTCTCTGTTCTCATTTTCTTATTATTGATGTTATCTATATTCGTGCGATATTTTATTTTTGAAGTTTTGCCATTAATTAATTCTAGTTCTTGTAGGCATATAAATGTTTGTGATTTTTTTGATTAATCATAGTTTTTGTGATATTTAATTTAAGAAAAATACTATAGAAATATTCGGGTCTCTCCTAACACAACAATCGGGATATAATTAGAAAGGAAAAAAATAATGAAAAAAAAAAAAATACAAGTGATATCTGGTAAACAAGTATTCCAAGTCTCCAACTAATTGGTTACTATTACATTTTTAAACAAATATATTTACCAAATACTCGTACAAATGATATCTCAAAATATAACTGATAACAATCCAAATACACACTTTTGTACACGATTTTAGAACTCTGATCATTTTCAAAAATCAATATTTGTACATTTTCATCACATTTCAATTTTTCTTGTATACATCATGAATCATGATATAATTAAATCAAACAGCTACACACATTTTCTTCGATGAGTACACATACGTTAACATTTAATCGCACGTGTCATCACCTAAGCTGCTTCAACGCCAGCTGGAAATCCACCTTTGGATTAATATTCCATTTACGCCGTCCACTAAACGATGTCGTATTCCCATTTTTCATTTTGAGATTTTTTTCTATCGCTAAACTCGCTTTTATCGCCAACGAACAAAGTTCATGTAACGAAAGCGGTTTACACGATTTTGAAACCGGCATAAGAAAATAAATTTGAGACGGTTGGAGATCTTCATCTTCCGGCACGTGAGGCACGGGATGGTTAACAAACATGTGTTCGGAACTCCATAGGAAGAAGTTGTTGTTTGGATGTCGGGAGAGTACCTGGCGTGTTTTGATTGGTTGATGAAACTCTCGTAAATTTCCGTCGATTGAGCTGATTATAATCACTTTCGTGGCTGATGATGGACCGTTACTGAGTGATAAAGTTTGTTGATGTTTTGAGAGATGGTTTGATGCACAGTTACCCATCTTGATTTGTGATTGGTAATAATTAATGTATTATATTTTTTATGGTATCTTACAGCCGGGGGAGTGTGTACGTAGACTTTCGTGTTGAATTAAAAATCAAAAAGTGGTTTTCTATTTTGGATCATTTGTTTTTGTTTATATGAAAACTTTAATGTATAACTATAAATTCAATGTATTATTATATATTTGATATTTTGATATATATAACAATATACTCCTTCCGTCACATCTTAATTGTTCACTCTAACTTTTCAAAATCTTTCTTTGACAACTTTGCCTGTAAATATTTTTATTTGTGTCATATAATATTTGATCAAAATTATATGGAATGAAAACACATTTAAAACTCAATTCATTCATATAATTTTCATTTTATTTTATATTATATAGCACAAATAAAAATATTTATGGTCTCAGTCTACAAAAAAAAAAAAAAACTTTGAAAAGTTAACAGTGGACACTTAAGATGATACGGAGGGTATCATTATTTTCTACCGAGTATTATTTTAGCTTTGGAAGAAAGCACGTCTATAGTATTAACTAGTAAAAGATTCGGACGCACGTTGCCGCGACATTTTTCTGCATATATGTTATAACGTGTCTTACGAAAGTACCAACTGGTTGTTTTAGGCGGCTGTTAATACAGTACTTGTTTGGCTACTCTTTTGATTTTTGCATCTTTGTCGTTGCTTGATTGGAATAGCATTCTTTTTGCTTTGCTTTAAGGGGCTGGTTTGGTGCTTGATCCTGGACTGCTGAAGGTTGTCTCCTCTGCTCGGATGCAAGCTTCTATGTCTGGAGCTGTGTTATTAATTATTATGAATGTAGTATATTAGTTATGATATGTTGTTAGATCAAACCAAAATCGTTTAGTCTAAATAGATTTCGGGTTTGAGTGCTTGATTTGGGAAAAAGAGTGGATCGAATGTTTTAACTCCAATAATTGTGCAAACCCCGATTTGAAATCTGAATTTCAAAGGTGTAAAACAATCGATGAGATTAACCTTATTCGATTGGAACCGAATAAGTTATATCTTAAGGTGAAGATTAATTCCGATATCGACCGGAATCTTGATCGGAATTGTATTATCGACTGGAGGAATGTTACTGTAATTAATTTGGGCAGAGTAACATTAATGCATCCAGTGTTGGTGAATGAATAATCTTGTTTGCGTATTTATAGATGTTATGAGGGAATGGTGACGTGGCACATGTCCCTTTCATGGTTATAACAAACTTTGCCAATCCGAGCGTTGACGTGGCACCTGTCCCTTTCATGGGAATAATCGAGCAGATCCTAACAAATTTTCCTAAATTCGTGGGCTGACGTGGCGTGCAGCTTGTTTGTATGTTTGTTCCGGGATCAAGTACTCGCTCCGAGACAGCGTACCCATTCCGGGATGAAATGTATGCTCCGGGACAACGCACTCGCTCCGGGACAGCGTACTTGTCCCGGGACGGTATCCTTGTGCTTGGTCAGAAATACTAAACCGGGAAGTTGTGGTGGTCCCGACTAGGTTATTACGAATGAATGCCTTGATCAGTCGGGAGGGTGTTGCCTTGTGTATATTCCAAGTGTTTCTTCACGGTATCTGTTATGGCCGGGCAAGATTATAGCCGGTTTATCGGCGGGCTTATTTGTGTGTTAATATAATCCTTGTCTTCTCAATGCCTTTGCATCCGGCTAAGTGATGCCGGTAGCGTGCATGCTTGCCCGGGCTGGATTTTTATGTGGCGTTCCCGGGTAGCCTCTGTCCGACGTGATCCTCCCCGGGTACACACATAAGTAACCTTCTGGTCAGGTTACTGAGGTGATGCCGGGAAGGCGTTCTTTTCCGGGATGGGCTACGCCGGGTAAAACCCTAGCCGGGGTGCTGCTAATTAGTGCCTTTTTGAGACGGATCATTATGCGTATCATCATTGTTTGTCAGCTAATTAAAAATGTGTGATTTATTGTTTCTTTGGTGTTTACTAGGAGTTGAAGACATTGGTGTTGCTGGAGTTATAGGTTCGAGCGTAGCAGGTTCGTTGATAATAAACCCGATCAGAATTTAACAATTACTCTATCCCACAATTCGTCACAAACATGCACTATGTGACAACATAATACAAATACAAACTAAATAGCAAATATATATTCACTTAAGCAAGACTATAGTTTCAACATACTCTATGAAGATCTAGTACATTAGAGATTATTACCATTTGAACAGGTTTTGTTGGTCAAATACAATATTATTCCAAAGTGGGTGAAGGTTGTAGCAAAGAAATATTCAATAATCATCTTTTCGAGTTGGTTTAAAAGTTCAAAATCAATTAGCCAAATGCCTAATCCCCTTGTACAACAATAGTTACTTATTATTTGGGTTGTACGTCTTTTAGTTACATATAAGTGCAAAACGAAAATAAATTCATTGAATACAGTCATACGCCATTGGTATTGTATATATGTATGAAGTCAATACTAAAGATATGCAATCAGATATACTTCTTTTTATTGCTTCCTTAAACACAATATTCATAATTTCAGACCCACTATGAATATATCCACTTTACTTTAGAGAATAGAGAATATATCTTATAAAGATCTTATAAAGCATCACCATATAAAGACACATAATTATCCGTTCGAAAGGAACAAAAAAATAGAAATTAACACACTAAAAAACATAGCTTACCTTAAAATCGAAAGAGAGTAAACGTCAATCCTCCAGACAACAACCTGCAAAAAAACCCAAATCACAAATCAACAATCACTCTATTCTTAAACAACTCAAATCAACATATGAATAGCAAAGGTAAAGAAAATATAAAAGCAAATACTTTCTGTCATTAGCGACATATAGGAGGCAGACGGTGAAGTGCGTTAAGAACGTTTGGCATTGGCATATGCCCGCGAGTAGTCAGTGAATGAAACAGCAGAAGCTAGCTGCGAATATCAACACAAATGACATGATCAAGCAGATCTGGAACCTTCAAATAACAAAATTTCGTTTCCTTGGTATCAGCAGCAGTTATCTGAGTAATTTCCTCTTTGAGGGCTTCACTTTGAAGGTTACTGCAAAACCAAATTAACCGTAAAATATAATACATCATTCCTACAAAATAATATACAATTACAACTTAATAGAAATAGAATGAGCATCAGATTTGAATTACACCCATAACTTTTAGGTCTAAAATATCATTCCTAATTGTTAAAATGAGAACATGGCATGTATAACAGAAGATGATACCATCAATGTATTATTAAAATAGTATCCACTTATATTATTATATGCTATATTTACAACTTTACATAAAGCGTTAAGTATAAATGTAATTCATTAAAACCAACAGTTGTAAGTCATTATTGATGCATTACTCAAACTTTCACACATTTGGCAACAATTGCTATATACGATTAATCCACGTGAGATTCTCAAACATCAATTTTACCCGAAAAACTAATAGAAATTGAAAACCTTAATATTAAAATCTATAAACATACCTCATTATCTATACCTTTTACTTTCTTGAAACTTCGCTATGCTAAAAAGCAAATACACAATATAAGTAGTTTGGACAAAAAAAGCTTTAGCAACAACAAATTGAATCAATAAAGTTTAAAATCACGGTAAGGGAAAAATCAAATAACGAAAACTGCAATACAGTGAGAATACCAGCAATCGGTTGATACGGTAGAGTCATAGACCATTGATGGCGATGATTTGAGTTTTATCACCTCAAACATAATTTGTACTCCAAATGTTCACCCCTAGGCCACATAAAAATTAAACCTATGTAAAATGACATGGGTGTAACGTAAAACGACTAAAAACGAAGAGGTTAACCGATAATGTAAATGATTAGTAAGATACAGATGAACATTAAAAATTGGTATGTAGGAGGAAGGAACACCTTGCTCCTTCCCATATATTTTTATATGCTGCAACAATCAATCAAACCTTTTAGCATCATCATCATCTGATAACCAAAACCATATGAATTCTCCATAATCACCTACAAAATTCTTCATACATATGACAATTTAGCTCCTTAAACAATCTTCCACATACCCATAATGCAAAAAGTTCTAAACTTTTTCTAATTCTTAGCAATTCCCTTGTGCCCTGAATACAATTTCAATTAAGAAAAAAAGAAAGAAAATCTTAATAACTGTACAAAACAACATTGATTTGATGCCAAAGAGAAAATAAATAATAAAATCAAGATTAATTTAATTTAACCATCCATAACGAAATTTTTTCTGAAATTTTTGAACTTTATACAACAACAACAACAACAAAACCCAATACCACATAAGTGGTGTATGGGGGAGGTGAGATGTAGACAATCCTTCCCCTATCCGAGAATAAAGACAAGTTATTTCTTCACCCAGAGTGAAACATTCTCAAAAGGAGAGAAAGTCATCCCTCTCTCTATTCGACGGATAAAAAGATTGCTTACGAGAGGACCTCCGGCCTTTAAGTAGGAAAAAGTTTAAAAAAAAAAAAAGAATAATAAAATAAAAATAATTAGACGCCATGAAAATGGTAGAATCAAATTTCCATGGGTTTTAACTCCTGCCTGGTATTTAATTTAGGCTCTAAGAGTCAGTCAAGTCTAAGTCGCTAATAAATCGACGATTGCTGTCGACTCAGTAGAGCCGTAAAAATCCAATATGAAACTATCATGCTAACTGTAGTACAGTATATAATTAATAAATTAAAGAGAGGAACATAGTAATAGTACTAGTAATCATTATCGGGTTTCTTGAGCTATTAATAATCAATCAATTGAACACGAAAAAGAAATACTAAATCTCCATTTGATTTTGAACAATTAAAACATACGCGTCATAAATTGGTGGAACCGATGAACTGACGATGAACAACAACAACTAAATCAGTTGAACATGGAAAAGGGTGAAAACAAACGATTACAACCCTAAATCGTCCGCTTAATCATTCCAGAAGATCAAATTATCAAGTGAAAACCCTTCAATAGTTGCTCATCAAATGTTTACAACCCTAAATCGTCCTTTTATTATGCGATCGCATGTAAATCGTGGTGATGAGGATGGAGGGATGAAGATGGTGCGATGAAGATTGTGTTGGCACTGGTGGCGGCAGTGTTACTGGTGGCGGCGGTGTCGCTGGAGGTGGGAGTGTTGTTGCTGGTGGTGGGGTCGCCGTCGGTGGTGGTGGAGTTGAGTAATTTGGGGAGATTGGGGGAGGTGGTGATTATTAGTGGCATACAAAAGAGAAGAGGTGAATGTCAGTTTGGCAAACGATCAAAAAGTTTTAGTATATAAGGATAAGGATATATAAGGATAATATTAAGGATAATATCAAAAAGTTTTAGTATATAAGGATAATATTAAGAATTAAATGAACTAGCTATTAGAGGTTACTTAAATTTAATATTTTTACAAATTTTTACGAAGATTTTGTACCAAACATGCATATTAAATTTGTACCTGATAGTTTTTTCCTAGGGATATCGGTGACCCTCTAATCATAAAGGGGTTCAAATCATGTTTAAAACATATTCGTGAATTACTGTATATATCCATATTAATGGATGTATGAGTTTGCCTCTAAAAAATTATATATTAAATTTGTTCATGATTCTATTTAAAAATATATAAAAAGTCACACATACCCTTTGAATATTTTATGAATATATATATATATATATATATATATATATATATATATATATATATATATATATATATATATATATATATATATATATATATATATATATATATATATATATATATATGTACATGTATATGTACATGTATATATGTACTAGTTTTATGAGCCCATGCGTTGCACGGCAATTGTATAAATTAGTGATATTCTATTTTGTTTCTTTTCAATATTCATTTTGAAGACATCAATCAATTAATATGCTCTCTCTCCTTCTCCTACAACCTAACCGCCGCCGGAGTTAAATTCCGGCAAACCTGCTACTGATATTCTATTTCTTTTGCTGTTTTTTTACGTTCGTAATCTAGTTTAGCCTTTTCAAACAACCATTTCATACATCAACATGTCCCATAAACCCACATCCCCTTTTACTCCCAAACAACAAAACCGATCGAAAATCCCAATCGCTACCGTCAATCAAAACATACACTACCGACCGATTAATGAGGGAGTATGAATCAAGGTTGATCGAAATAAACACACGTCCACAAACCCTAACCCTAATACCAAAATCCCACAATCCAACAGCTTTAAGCATCCCCGATTCTTTGAAAACCCTAACCCTAATACCACCAAGCTTAACTCATCTTCCAATCAAATATACAACCATTTTAAACACCGCGAAACATCCATCAACCTTATCAAACGTTTCGGTAACCCTAAATCTGTCTCACACAATCCTGAACCGATCGACAAAAAACGAATAACATCCTACCGCTTCCACAACTTCCCGGAAACTTGGAAGTCGATAGATCTCTGGGATATACTCAAAAATGTTGGTTGAATGTTGGTTAATGGACTAACCGACAAAGTTAAGTATGATGCTTAACCAAAGAATATGTTTTGATGATGACACATACATACACATAAGTGATGATCGACATCTTAACATAAAACACGCAAGTTCACTAATCCATACTTGATCTTGCAAATGATCAAGTCAAACAAAACTTAAAGAATGAAAATAAAGGTCAGCAAAGTACACGGTCAGAGTACGGTCAACCGTACACCCATCCGTAGAAGCCCAGACGGAATTGCAACGCAGTTTTGTGAAAACAAGTTGCACGGTCGCCACCACGGTCAACCGCAGTGCGACAGAAGTTTTCTCTGTCACCATTTTTGACCAAATTTAGTCTGACTAGTTCCCACGTCTATAATTCATGAAACCTTTTTCAACACACTTAGAATAGTTTCCATACTCAATTGAGTTTTGGTCGTAAAAACACTAATCTCAGTTAATTACGCTAAATTACATCTTAATGACAAAATTAACCATGATTAGGCATAACACGTAAGTGTTAATCAACAACTTGTGATCTTAAAACTTATCTAGATATCTTTATTATGATCATCAAGTACTAACACACTTAAGCTAATGTCACTAGAATATTAATTACAAGTAAAGATGACTTAGTGAGTAATTAAGGCTAAATGAAGAACAATGCTTTCAAGTGTAACTAGTAAAGACTTGTAATCCTAAAATACACTTAAATACATTTAGGATGGTCACCAAGTCCCAACTAGAGATTGTTCTTCCCTTGTGCATGTGTTGGACATTAATGTGTGCTTACACATTAATCATGAAATATGTTATATTGCAAGTAAGCTTGCTAAAAGCTTAAACTATAATGTTGTGCAAATATCTATATGATTGATTTTAGAATAACTATCTCTTGCTATGTGTGAGTATTACTTGCTACTTACTAATATGTTTAATACTCATTAATTTGCCAACTTGATTAACATGCTTGCTATGTGATACTAGTTAGAATACTAGGATTCAAGTAACTAGTTTGCTTCAATAAACTAAGTGTAAAATGGTTCACAAAGGAATAATGGTCAATTGTCTATTTGGTCTTGTCTAAGTAACAAGTTGTGATTACTTATCCAAGTATGACTTAACATTGATGTCTTTACACACTTAATGATTATTTTAGAAAGACATCATTCAATTAATCTCTACTTAATCCTCAAATGAGTATGACTTCTGATTAATTGAAACTAGGAAATTAATGACATATTGACTAGTCTTTAGGATTGAACCAAATGCATTAATGTGGCTAACTAAGTCTTGACCAAACTGAGATTTCCCAAAATATCAATCAAGACACTTCTCCAAGAATGTTGGGTTTACCACTCTTGGAGTGTTATGTCACTTTCACTCAATAAGACCAAATCCCACACACTTAATGCATATATTACTTGTATATGATGTTGGGTTTCTTTTGCAGATGCTAGATAGAGTAAAGGTTCCAAAATGTGGTGTACAAATCTGAGTCAAACGGCCATACAACGGATACATATTTTGGATTGGAGCATGCGCGGTCGAACCATGATCGACCGTGCTGGGAACCGTGTGACAACGGCTAGTTTTTGAATCACACTATAAAAGGCAAGCATTGAAGAACATTTAAAGTTGACCCTCTTGCATCTTTCAAAGGCTTATTTCCAGAGATCACAAGTGCTTTAATTACTACTCAAATTTGATTAAGCAAGAGAAGATTCTATGATCTTATAGATATAGAATTAGGTTGTTGTAAACTTACTAATCAAAATAATTTATCTTGTGAGTTTACTTAGTGTAATGTATGTTCTAGTATTGTCTTAGGATCATCATTGCTGTGACAACCCGAAAATTTTTGACCAAATTTAAACTTTATCTTTAAATGATTTAACGTTTCCGACACGATAAGCAAAGTCTGTAAAACCGAACTATTCAAGTACCCTTCGGTTGTTCTCAACGATTCGTGAACCATTATATGTAAATAGATACATATATATACTATAACTTGAAAACGTAACAAAGTTTTAATTGCATGATACCGTACATTAAACTTATTGGTTTATATATCTATTTGAATATATATGATTTTAAGTTATTTAGTAAACGATGGTGACATTCGATTATTGATTCGATTGATATTTAGATAAGTTAACTAAAACGTTTAAGATGAACCAGTAAAACACTAATTTGCTACAGTATTTTCGAATTACTACAGTACCCGAAAAGCTACAGTGTTTTCAAAAATCACTATTTGCTACAGTAAAACACTATTTCAAAATGAAAATGTATATATGTATATGTATATACTACGAGACGATGATTTATAGAAGTAAATGACCAAAACACTCGAAAGTTTAAGATACACTTTAAGTGATATAGTTTATTGATAATTTAAGACTATATTTTAACATAGGTACGTGTCACGAAACGTAAAATGCAAGTTTTCTTAGTGTACAAAAGGACGTTCGAAAAACTGGAACCGGGACATAAGTCGCGTGATGACGTACGACTTATCGGAACAAAAATTACAAGTCAACTATGCACGTGAATTTAATATAATATATAATTAATTATATAAATTATATATTATAAATATAATTAATAAATATGTCGACAAGCGTAGGACAAAAACATTTGTGAGCTGTTATACCTTCCCATACGATCGCATGAGAAATGGCTTGGGAAGCCATGCGATCGCATGGCATCCTTTTGCTGGCCACATCTATAAATTCGCGATTTCTGTTTCTGATTCATTCATATATCTATCTCTCGACTTTCTATATATATATATATATATATATATATATATATATATATATATATATATATATATATATATATATATATATATATATATATATATATATATTATTATTATTATTATTATTAATATTAAGATTATTATTATTAATCTTATTATTAATAGTATTAGTATTATTATTTTAACGATACAAAAATAATAATATACATAAAATATTACGACGGAGTGATGTCCAAATGATTTCAAAATGAGTTTTCGAGCAAGCTAGAGCTAAGGAAATTATGAGCTATTGCCATGGAGGTTATGGGTAATGTTCATGGGTAATATTAGCAAGTCAAACCTAGTGTTTATCATCTCCGTTACGTCTACGTACTTTCCTGCAATATTGAATCACAATATTGATACGTGAGCATTCATATCTTATCTTTTATATATTAATTGTGTATCCATGTCTAGTGCTCGAGTATATATATTTATGCATGCATGTATGCTAAATTTCGTCGTTAAACAGTTTATAATGAATCACGAATTAAATACATATATTACTGGTAAAAGGTATATGATATACATGTTTTTGGGAAGCTGGCAAAAAATCAATAACTTTTCATTTAGATATCGAATAATTTCGATGAACGGATTAAAAGATATGATCAACTGAATTATGATTGACGTTAATTGAAATTGCTTTTAAATCTACAATTAATATTTAAACAACTTGTTTACAAGATTGATAAATTGGATTTTTGAATATTACCAACCGAGTAAATGAATCCTTATATAAGGTACGTCTCGTTTTGTTAAACAACTGTCAAAATTGACTTTTTGAAACGACTTTGGATAACTTTTGTATGTCGATCTCGAGCATTAGGATTATGATACACTATGACCTGACCTAGCTTGATAGACATTTATTGACCAACATATGTTCTCTAGGTTGAGATCTACGGTTATTTGGTAATCCGAGTTTCGGTCACATTTTGGTGAACGACTTTATATGCTGCTAAGATGAGTTTCATTTGCTCCCTTTTTAATTGCTTTTGCAATCTATATTTTTGGGCTGAGAATACATGCACTTTATTTTAAACGCAATGGATGCAAGTACATACTAAATTCTACACTGAGTTTGAACCGAAAATCCCTTAGCTTTGGTAACTAGTAACTGCCGGTTATAAGAACTGGTGGGCGCGAGTAGTTATATATGGATCCATAGGGCTTGACACCCCCGTCTGTTCCAGGTATAGAAACCCTAGCCTGAACAATAAAGCAGACGTATGCTATTTGAGTTAATATATGTTGGTTTGCGTGTATTGTACATGTTGGTTTCATGTATGTTAAAACAGGGGTACTTATTATAGACGTTAAAGCTTAGTTACCAGGGTGCTCAATTTCGTAGAATATTTTGATAAACGTTTCGGATGAAACAACTGAAATCTTGTGATCCACCTTTATATACAGATTATACGATACATTAAAACTATGAACTCATCAACCTTTGTGTTGACACTTGTTAGCATGTTTATTCTCAGGTTTCCTAGAAGTCTTCCGCTGTTTGATTATATGTTAGACAAGCTATGTGCATGGAGTCTTACATGGCATATTTTTCAAGAAAACGTTACATTCACCAAATCATCACCATGTATCTTATTTTGACTGCATTGTCAACGGAAGTACTATTGTAAACTATTATTTACGGTGATTGTCTATATGTAGAAATCATCAGCTGTCGAAAATCTTTGATTTAAATATTCATTTATGGTGTGCCTTTTCAAAAGAATGCAATGTTTACAAAACGTATCATATAGAGGTCAAATACCTCGCAATGAAATCGATGAATGACGTGTTCGTCCATATGGATTTGAAGCGATCGTCACAGTTGCAAAGTGTATATGTGACAACCAGAAAATTTCCGACCAAATTTAAACTTTATCTTTATATTATTCCGACACGATAAGCAAAGTTTGTTAAGTTGAATCTCAAAGATTTTAAACTATGTTCATACATTCATTTAACCTCGACCAAATTTCAATGATTCACGAACCATTATTTGAACAGTTATGATTATATATGTATATGTGTATATATATTATAACTTGAAAACATTAATTGTATAATACTTTACATGAACGTGTTTGTTTCAAAATATATTTAATATGGTTATCGATGAAATTAGAAAATAATATCAAATGATTGATTTATCAGATTTATTGTACGATTACGAATCTCTGTTATGAGGTCCACTTTAATTTAAGAAACCTTTCCTTTTAGCGGTATTCGGAATATTTGGTAAAGTGATTTACATGCAAGAACAAATGTGTCAATTGACGAACGTTAGACAAAAGTTAGTGGAGAATTGGATTTCATAATATTCGACTGACCTATTTTCAAATATGAGAAAACGATTTCAAAAACTGAATTATTATAATCTATTATTTTATAAGGATAAATTGATTTTATAGAATTAGAAGAATTTAAGCTTTATATTATAAATATATATATGTAGCGTTTTAAGAACGTAAATGTAATACGACATAGTAAATTCTATTATTTAAATGATTATATATAATAATCTTTGAAATATGATTATTTTGGAAAAACTAAAAATTTTATTATTAGATAAATATTACAAACATATATATTATGTATAAATTTATAATTCTAAATGAAAATATAAATATACATATTTACTCATAAAATGGTTCGATTTAAAATAATACATTTTGGTAAACAATGAGACGTTGATTTATAGAAGCAAATGACCAAAACACTCAAATGCATAAGTTACACTTCATGTAATATAGTTTACTAATGATTTAAGTCTAATTATTGATAAAGGTACGTGTCGCGAAACGTAAAGTACAAGTTTTCTAAGCGTACGAAAGGACGTTCAAAAAACCGGAACTGGCACGTAAGTCGAGCGCCAACGAATAATTCATCGGTGCTAAAATTAGAAATCAACTATGCACAAGAATATAATATAATATTTAATTAATTCTATAGATTAAATAATATTTGAATTATAATAATTAATAAAACACGTTGTTGATTAAGAAACAAAACCGTGTGCCATGTTGTGTCATGCGCTCGCATGAATTTGATACTAGACACTCATGCGATCGCATGAGTGTCGGTGGTAGCATACATCTATAAAATCAACCCGATCCTGGTTCCAGTGTTCACTCTATCTATCTCTCCCGATATACACACATATATTTATATTATAAATATTATTAGTAAGACTAATATTTTTATTAATCTAATTATTATCACTAAGAGTAATATTATTAGTAATATTATACATAAAATACTACGACGAGGTCATGAGCGAATTATTTCAAGACGGGTTTTTCGAGTAGGATAGGGCTAAGGAAATTATGGGTTATAGCTATGGAGGTGATGGGTAATGTTCGGGGGTATGCTCGTGAGGTCGATCTAGTGTTTATCATCTCCGTTGCGTCTACGTACCTTTTCTGCAATATTGAATCTCAATATTGATACGTGAGCACTCATAACTTAACTTTTATATATTAATAGTGTATCCCTGACTAGTGCTCGAGTATATAGGATTATGCATGCTTGTATATTTAATATTATCGTTAAATAGTTGACAATAGATTATGAACTAGTTACATATGCGGTTGAGATAAGGTATAAGATATGCATGTCGTTGGAAAGCTAGCGAAAAATTAAGAACTTTTCATTTAGATATCGAATGGTTTCGATGAACGGATTAGAAGTTATAGTCAATTGAATTTTTGTATTATTATAAAAAAAAATGATTATTATTATCGTCGTTATTATCGTCGTTATAGTTTTTATCTAATTATTATTATTATTATTATTATTATTATTATTATTATTATTATTATTATTATTATTATTATTATTATTATTATTATTATTATTATTATTATTATTATTATTATTATTATTATCATTATCATTATCAATAAAAGGTATTATCATTATAAATTGTTACTTTTACTATCATTATTATCGTTAAAGTTATAATTAGTATTATTATTATTATCATTAAAATAGTCATTAGTATTATCATTAATATTATCATAATATTTATTATTATTAGTATTATTATAATTACTAATATAACTAATAGACAAAATTTGTCTTATTAGTTATAAAAAGTACTATTTAATATTTCATTTTTCACACATCCAACCCCCTAACTTTCATTAAAATACAAATCGAACCCTCCCATTTTATAGTACTATTTAATATTTCATTTTTCACACACCCAACCCCCTAACTTTCATTAAAATACAAATCGAACTCCCCATTTTATACCTATATTCTAAAATATTATTTATCCCATCACTAACACTAAAAATATTGAATAATAACACTCACCACGCTACTACTGTGCTACTTTTTTTTTTGTCTCAAACGATAAAAAAGCAACTTTCATAAAAGGAACAAACCTTCAATGCTACCAAAAGATGTCGAAAAATATTCTTTTTTACAAAATAGATCAACTAACTTAAAAAAAAAAAAACCCGAACGCTAAAAGAAGCAACTTTCACAAGGGAACAACCCTTCAATGTTAGATGTCGAATTTTTTTTTTTTACAAAATAGATCAACATTTTTTTTTAACTCGCATTCAAAACGGAGCCCCCGGCGCGAATAGAGGGCTCCACAACTAGCTAAAACTAATATTAGTAACACCTAATTATTATGATTACTATTATTATCATTAATATGAACGCGATATAAAAGACGATTAAAAGCTATTAAACGAATCGATTTGGAAATAATGAGTATGGGTATCATGATGAAATTTAAAATATCGTAAGATATTGATTTAGATAAAATTATCATTTTTCATTATTTTTATCACTATTATTATTAAAAGTATTATTAATATTAAAACTATCATTTTTGCAAAAAATATTATTTTTAATAGGAATATCATTGTTAATATAAAATTTCATTATTATTATTAATAAGAATTATCATTTTATCATAATACCATTTTTCGTAAATATAAATATTGTTATTATTATTAGTAGAATAATAATAATTATTATTACAAAATAATACAACTTTTACTTACTATTATTATTATCGATATTATTTTATCAAATAAACATGTGAAATAAAGATATTTTTCTACTTGTAAAATAATTACATTAATAATACCTATCATATTATTTTTATGATATTAAATAAACTTTATAAATTTTATTACTTAAGATATATAAAAGTATATTTTTTATTATATAAATTTTAATATAAAATTTTATTTATTAATAAATGAATTATATTATTTACTCTAATAAACCTATTAAAAATATTTAAAAAAAATATAAAACGACTATATTTAAATTATATAATAATCATGTATAAATTTTGGAAATCATTTTGAGTCAAATTGACTTTTGTTGACTTTTGCATAGTAGTCTCGAGCATTAGGAATATATATATATATATATACATATATATATATATATATATATATATATATATATATACTATATATATATATATATATATATATATATATACTTAATTTAGGTTCATGAATCCGAGGCCAACCTTGTACTTGTTCAATGACGACATATGTATTTTTACTACGAATTACAGTATAGTGAATTTCATTTGCTCTCTTTTTAAATGCTTTTGCAATATATATTTTTGGGACTGAGAATACATGCGCTATTTTATAATTTTTTGACGAAATAGGCACAAGTACTTAAAACTACATTATATGGTTGGATTATCGAAATCGAATATCACCCCTTTAGCTTGGTAACCTAAGAATTAGGGAACAGTACTCCTAATTGACGCGAATCCTAAAGATAGATCTATGGGCCTAACAAACCCCATCCGAGATACGGATGCTTTAGTACTTCGACTTATTATTATACAGACGAGAGGATTCTGTTTTGGGGATATTCTATATGCATCTTGTTAATGTCGGTTACCAGGTGTTCACCATATGAATGATTTTTTATCTCTATGCAGTTTGTGAAATGCCTGATATGAGATGGATGTTTATATAAATGAAATCTTGTAGTCTATTAAAATTATGAAAATGATCGATTATGATAAACTAATGAACTCACCAACCTTTTAGTTGACACTTTAAAGCATGTTTATTCTCAGGTATTAAAGAAATCTTCCGTTGTGCATTTGCTCATTTTAGAGATATTACTTGGAGTCATTCATGGCATATTTTGAAAGACGTTGCATTCAAGTTGTTGAGTTCAATAGAGATAATTATTAAGTAGATGATAGATTAAGTCATCTATAGTTTGGATATATTATGAAATGATATGCATATCTGTCATCTTTCGATGTAATGAAAGGTTGCCTTTTAAAAACGAATGCAATGTTTGTAAAATGTATCATATATAGGTCAGATACCTCGCGACGTAATCATATGTTATTGTATTCGTCCTTATAGATTAGGATGGTTCGCTTCATGTGGTATCAGAGCTGGTTTAAGCTGTTTAATCAGCTTAATCGTAGAGGGAGTTCTCACAGTGTTACCTATGATGAAGCATTGGCTCTTACTCCTCGCAGTCCGATTATGGTTGGCTTTACCGAGAGGCAGGGCTGTAAAATCAGTGTCTCTGAGGTACGCTCAGTGGTTACTAGGCGGTTAGCTGGGAAGGCACTAGTGGGATGCGTCCCCACATGTCTCATGTGGTATCAGAGCGGTGGTCTTAGTGAACCAGGTCTGCATTAGTGTGTCTAATTGATAGTCGTTAGGATGCATTAGTGAGTCTGGACTTCGACCGTGTCTGCATGTCAAAAGTTGTGCTTATCATTTTGTGTCAAAAATTACCTACTTATCATCCTTAGGAAATTACCTGCTTATCATTTTTAGTCTAGACACGTTTTGCTGCATTGATTGCATGAATAGTGTATAGACAAAATTCATATCTTAGCGTATCTGCTAATATCTTAGCGTATCTGTTACTGTAAACTTTGCCCGACATATTCCGTAAATTCCTCCGTAATCTATGAAATCTTTTGCTCTATATATATAAATATTCTATGTGATTAGGATACTATCCGATAGCCGAAAAATCATTTCATAAAATCTTTTATTCAATCGTACGAAATGAAGTTCGTCATCAGTTCAAGTCCCTCGGATTTAGAAATGGAATCCCACTCAAGCTCTGAAAGCAGTGTGACCGAAATGGATCAACCAATCAGCCATCATCTATTAGATGAATTGGGGATGGGTTCGTAGCCTCCTCAATCATTGGAGATAAGAAGAAGATGATCCCTTTCATCCACCACATTGCCCTCTTGACGAAAAACCTGAAGCACTTACCGGAGAACCAATTTGAAACACCATTTTCTCTCTCATTTCCAGAGTATCTCGTCATGATTATATACTATATCAAATTCTAGATTTTATTTATCCGCTCATCCGAACCGACAACCACCCCGGTGTAATAGAATATGGTGCAAAGGTTACAAACACCAGCAGCAGCACCAGCAGCATTAACAGTACCACCATCAGCAACGCCAACAGAACCATTACCACCACCAACAACATCCATATCCCATGCTTCAATATCATAAACTATTCCACGAGCATCAACATCATACTTATCATAAGATACCAAGGAGTACCAACAACAATAACCGATGAAGTATTGATTCATAACTTCATTAGAGAAATGTTCTGCAGCGATTATGTAATCTCTAAAGTCTTAGAGATTATCTATTCTAACCCTAACCATAAATCAGATGAGTGAACCAAAATGATAGAAGGAAGAATAGAAACCCTGACAAGAATGATGTGTGATTTACAAGCTAGACTTGTTTTACCAACAACATCAGCCGTACCGTTAGCATCACCAGCATAGTCAGTGCCGTCAGCATCGTCAGAATCAGCAGCACCTATAACATCACAAACCCCGTCAGTTCAAGAATCACTGTGGACATCATTACGAATCAACAACGAGTTTATTGTATCAATGACTTATGAAGTATTAACTCATTTCCACTGAAAGATTTATATGTATATCTTATATATATAAAATTTTAAACCATAATAAAATTTCCCGTACTAAGCTATTATGTGTGAATCTTAACTACTCGGTTAATTCATATTACTAATATGCTATGATGTACATCCTTCGTTAGCGACTTAACCATCATTAACTACAATCTATGTTTTAATTCAATAAATTTCATCTCATAATACATCAAGTATATTATTCAAATATATGTTTGATTTTACACTTTCATCATCGATGTACTCGAAACTTTTCAAAGAACATCATTCGTACCTTGCAAAGTTCACAAGAATTTTACGAAAACCAACATCATGCATCAACAAATAACAAAGTATTGATTCATAATTTCGATATCATTGAAGAAATACTTATGTGATTTCTAAAAGTTTTAGGGATTACTCAATTCTAGTTTCAACCGTAAATCAAATAAGTTTAAATTAATATTAACTCATTAAATCTATGTTACATCTAAAGAAAATATACATATATATATTTTCATAAAGATTGTAATAAAATTCTTTTGTACAAAATATTAATTGTGAAATTTTTTTTAACGGGTAGGTAATACCCGAGAGATATATAAATTCACAATTAATATGTTACATTCTTTGAATCTGATTCAGCAATCATCAACTATACTCACTATTTTCATAACAATATACATTCTTCCCTAGAAATCAAAATAACCATACTCATTCAAATTCAATTACATATTCTAATTTTTGATATTGCCAAATTCAATTCAAAATATAATCCGGTATCATCACTCTTAGATTCCTACATCTTTCAAGCTATACTTTGACTTCAAAACTGTGCTAGAACATCATATGTATATTAACGATTACAATCGGTGTTCAAACCCTCCGAAATTCCTGAAGACACTTCAAATAATGAGCAATCGAGATGATGATCCAACCACATATTACCCACAGTTATGTACCTGGAAAGCTCTCGAAACCAAAATCGTAATTCGACATGTATCGGTGTCAGACTCTTTGGCATTTATTAGCTAATATAATCTTTCAATCCCTTTTCAAAGTAGCCAGTTTTGTCACAGCTCCAGCAAATCAACTTCAATTTTTCAGTCAAAACAGTTTTATTATAACCTTGATATATATATATATATATATATATGTATGTATGTATGTTGCCCTTTCACCTTCGTTACTGGGGAACCGTTTATATTCCACCACATTAGCAGTAAACTTATTAGCAACCGTAATGATCTAGGATTTTTCCAAAAAATCATTATATTTATCAAAACCCCATCATTTACTTATCTTCATCTTGTAACAAGAATTGCCATACGAATCATTTAGAATTAGCAATTAGTATTTTGAAATCTCGCAGCATATCGACGCCAACAGTTATACATGTAACGTCTATCTCCTGGACTTACATACTTCGAATGTGAAGTTTCTGAAAAATACCCTGAACTACGAACTAGTTCTCGAAAGGCTAATGAAGCAGCAAAACGACCTTAACAGTAAAAGGTTTGATGATAAAGAATAGTGTGCTGGCAAAGCTCAGAAAAAGAGAAGGTTTGGAACTGGAAAACGGATCGAGCAAAGTATGAAAGAGGCTGTGGATAAATCACAAGGACTAAACCTGCCATCAAAGAATCCAAATGATTCAGTATCTGCAGAAGTCATTAACGAATACCTTACTCCTGACTCTTAACCCTCGCGGAGAATATTCTTCATCATCCTCTGATATTAGAAATTCTAAGATATCATCGTATCTTTCACTATAAATATCCTCCATATTTCTGCAGATATTTCCATAATTATTCTTATCTGAAATCATTTACCTCTTCACTCTATCTGTATTACATCATAAAAGAAACTATTTTAGTTTCTAAATTCTGAAACTTTCAAGTTTAAAAATATGAATGTTTTTGAAGTGGTGTTGGGAGCTGATGCATGAGTTAGTATAATATAATGACAATTAATCAACGTGATTATATTACAGTAATTTATGCTGAGTTTCTAAATGAAACGTGATGATTCACAGATCATAACGTCATCATGTGCCATGTTACACGACTCTTGTATTCTATTTAACCTCTAAAAATATCAAGAAATGTTTTCTTGATGATTCGGTCTTTTCCAGGATAATCTAGTAATTTGACAAATCAAGATCGTGCCATTACAATTTTCTTCTTAGAACATTAACTATGTTCATTTCAAAATTCATATCTGCGAATTCTGTACCATTACAAGCGGTGCTTAATCGCAAGAAGAAGAAACGAAAGGACAAAGCTCTGAAACAGAAATTGGGGTATAAATCACAGCAAATAAAAGGGAGCAATTACTGGGGATGACAATGATTATGGGAGACAGAAGCAGGGACATCGAAGTATAAGGGAAGATATAAAACCCAACAATAAAACAGAAATTACAAACCGTATATATCGATGCATATAGCAATATAAAGACACGGGAGAACTAAAAATACTATAAAACTAAGAGTATAGTAGAAGTAAATAGATTCTTCCGGCGGCAGATGAAAAAGGAGAATGACAGATATGAAAGTGAGGAGTATATCCAGAATCAGAACTGGATGAAGCATATTGACGAATACTTTAAAATACGAGTTGAGGGAGAAAGAATAGAAGGTGTGAGTTGTAAGGAAAAGAAGGAGGTAGATTTATAGTGAAATATCCGAGGGAGAAATCGAGATGGATTATCGCATTAAATCGAAGGAGATCATAATTTCCTTAATCATCGAAGAATCAAATCCTATATAGATTACAAAGATTTTCTTTAATCCAGAGATCAACCGTGATGATGTCAAAAGATAAGGCAAATCTCTAATTTCTCATCTCACTCTTTTACAATAACTTCACTCATACGCTTCGAATAATCGAATTATTTGATCCATATTACTCAGTGATAATAAAATTCTATTTATCAACTTGTATGCGTCATGAAAACATACTTATTTTCAGCCATGACCACCCCAATCAAATTTCGGGACGAAATTTCTTTAACGGGTAGGTACTGTGACAACCTGGAAATTTTCGACCAAATTTAAACTTTATCTTTATATTATTCCGAAACGATAAGCAAAGTTTGTTAAGTTGAATCTCAAAGATTTTAAACTATGTTCATACATTCATTTAACCACGACCAAATTCCAATAATTCACGAACCATTATATGAACAGTTATAATTATATATGTATATGTGTATATATATTATAACTTGAAAACATTAACTGTATAATACTTTACATGAACGTATTTGTTTCAATATATATTTAATATGGTTATCGATGAAATTAGAAAATAATATCAAATGATTGATTTATCAGATTTATTGTACGATTACGAATCTCTGTTATGAGGTCCACTTTGATTTAAGAATCCTTTTCTTTTAGCGGTATTCGAAATATTTGGTGAAGTGATTTACATGTAAGAACAAATGTGTCAATTGACGAACGTTAGACAAAAGTTAGTGGAGAATTGGATTTCATAATATTCGACTGACCTATTTTCAAATATGAGAAAACGATTTCAAAAACTGAATTATTATAATCTATTATTTTATAAGGATAAATTGTTTTTATAGAATTAGAAGAATTTAAGCTTTATATTATAAATATATATATGTAGCGTTTCAAGAACGTAAATGTAATACGACATAGTAAATTCTATTATTTAAATGATTATATATAATAATCTTTGAAATATGATTATTTTGGAAAAACTAAAATGTTTATTATTAGATAAATATTACAAACATATATATTATGTATAAATTTATAATTCTAAATGAAAATATAAATATACATATTTACTCATAAAACGGTTCAATTTAAAATAATACATTTTGGTAAACAATGAGACATTGATTTATAGAAGCAAATGACCAAAACACTCAAATGCATAAGTTACACTTCATGTAATATAGTTTACTAATGATTTAAGTCTAATTATTGATAAAGGTACGTGTCACGAAACGTAAAGTACAAGTTTTCTAAGCGTACGAAAGGACGTTCGAAAAACTAAAACTGGCACATAAGTCGAGCGTCAACGAACAATTCATTGGTGCTAAAATTACAAATCAACTATGCACGAGAATATAATATAATATTTAATTAATTCTATAGATTAAATAATATTTATATTATAATAATTAATAAAACACGTTGTTGATTAAGAAACAAAACCGTGTGCCATGTTGTGTCATGCGCTCGCATGAATTTGATACTAGACACTCATGCGGTCGCATGAGTGTCGGTGGTAGCATACATCTATAAAATCAACCCGATCTTGGTTCAGTGTTCACTCTATCTATCTCTCACAATATACACACATATATTTATATTATAAATATTATTAGTAAGATTAATATTTTTATTAATCTAATTATTATCACTAAGAGTAATATTATTAGTAATATTATACATAAAATACTACGACGAGGTCATTAGCGAATTATTTCAAGACGGGTTTTTCGAGTGGGATAGGGCTAAGGAAATTATGGGTTATAGCTATGGAGGTGATGGGTAATGTTCGGGGGTATGCTCGTGAGGTCGATCTAGTTTTTATCATCTCTGTTGCATCTACGTACCTTTCCTGCAATATTGAATCTCAATATTGATACGTGAGCACTCATAACTTAACTTTTATATATTAATAGTGTATCCCTGACTAGTGCTCGAGTATATAGGATTATGCATGCTTATATATTTAACATTGTAGTTAAATAGTTGACGATAGATTATGAACTAGTTACATATGCGGTTGAGATAATGTATAAGATATGCATGTCGTTAGAAAGCTAGCGAAAAATTAAGAACTTTTCATTTAGATATCGAATGGTTTCGATGAACGGATTAGAAGTTATAGTCAATTGATTTTTTGTATTATTATAAAAAAAATGATTATTATTATCGTCGTTATTATCGTCGTTATAGTTTTTATCTAATTATTATTATTATTATTATTATTATTATTATTATTATTATTATTATTATTATTATTATTATTATTATTATTATTATTATTATTATCAATAAAAGGTATTATCATTATAAATTGTTACTTTTACTATCGTTATTATCGTTAAAGTTATAATTAGTATTATTATTATTATTATTATTATCATTAAAATAGTCATTAGTATTATCATTAATATTATCATCATATTTATTATTATTAGTATTATTATAATTAAACTAATATTAGTAACACCTAATTATTATGATTACTATTATTATCATTAATATGAACGCGATATAAAAGACGATTAAAAGCTATTAAATGAATCGATTTGGAAATAATGAGTATGGGTATCATGATGAAATTTAAAATATCATAAGATATTAATTTAGATAAAATTATCGTTTTTCATTATTTTTATCACTATTATTATTAAAATTATTATTAATATTAAAACTATCATTTTTGCAAAAATTATTATTTTTAATAGGAATATCATTGTTAATATAAAATTTCATTATTATTATTAATAAGAATTATCATTTTATCATAATATACCATTTTTCGTAAATATAAATATTGTTATTATTATTAGTAGAATAATAATTATTATTATTACAAAATAATACAACTTTTACTTACTATTATTATTATCGATATTATTGTATCAAATAAACATGTGAAACAAAGATATTTTTCTACGTCTAAAATAATTACATTAATAATACCTATCATATTATTTTTATGATATTAAATGAACTTTATAAATTTTATTACTTAAGATATATAAAAGTATATTTTTTATTATATAAATTTTAATATATAATTTTATTTATTAATAAATGAATTATATTATTTACTCTAATAAACCTGTTAAAAATATTTAAAAATTATAAAACGACTATATTTAAATTATATAATAATCATGTATAAATTTTGGAAATCATTTTGAGTCAAATTGACTTTTATTGACTTTTGCATAATAGTCTCGAGCATTAGGATTGTGATACACTATGACTTAACCTAAATTGTTAGACAGGTATTGACCAACATATAAATAAATAAATATATATATATATATATATATATATATATATATATATATATATATATATATATATATATATATATATATATATACACTTAATTTAGGTTCGTGAATCCGAGGCCAACCTTGCACTTGTTCAATGACGAAATATGTATTTTTACTACGAAAGACAGTATAGTGAGTTTCATTTGCTCCCTTTTTAAATGCTTTTGAAATATATATTTTTGGGACTGAGAATACATGCGCTGTTTTATAAATGTTTGACGAAAAAGACACAAGTACTCAAAACTACATTCTATGGTTGGATTATCGAAATCGAATACCACCCCTTTAGCTTGGTAACCTAAGAATTAGGGAACAGTACCCCTAATTGATGCGAATCCTAAAGATAGATCTATGGGCCTAACAAACCCCATCCGAGGTACGAATGCTTTAGTACTTCGACTTATTATTATACAGACGAGAGGATTCTGTTTTGGGGATATTCTATATGCATCTTGTTAATGTCGGTTACCAGGTGTTCACCATATGAATGATTTTTATCTCTATGCAGTTTGCGAAATGTCTGATATGAGATGGATGTTTATATAAATGAAATCTTGTAGTCTATTAAAATTATGGAAATGATCAATTATGATAAACTAATGAACTCACCAACCTTTTGGTTGACACTTTAAAGCATGTTTATTCTCAGGAATTAAAGAAATCTTCCGCTGTGCATTTGCTCATTTTAGAAATATTACTTGGAGTCATTCATGGCATATTTCAAAAGACGTTGTATTTAAGTCGTTGAGTTCAATAGAGATCATTATTAAGTAGATGATAGATTAAGTCATCTATAGTTTTAATATATTATGAAATGATATGCATATCTGTCATCTTTCGATGTAATGAAAGGTTGCCTTTTAAAAACGAATGCAATGTTTGTAAAATGTATCATATAGAGGTCAGATACCTCGCAATGTAATCATATATTATTGTATTCATCCTTATGGATTAGGACGGGTCACTTCAGTATAAGTCTTGTAACTTCAATTAGTAGAAGCATATGCTAGCTTAGTGATCTACTTCCTTAAAGGGACTTAGGAAGTTGATTAATCTCATTTGGGGGGTTAATACTTGTCCAAGGTGAAGACAAGTTGATCTAGGTTGGAGTTGGTCTTTCAAAGGGATAGAAAGATTAGGTTTGTTGTCTACCAAAAAAGTTGAAGACTTGTAAATCGGATCTCCACCGGGTTTGGAGAAAAGTGCTTAGTGAAGCAAGAAATCCCGATTAGTGTAATTGGGGAGTGGATTAAGGTGGATTAGTTAACATCCACCCAAACCACTATAAATCCTTGTATCTATGTTCTTTACATTGCATTACTTATCATTTTGAACATACACACAACACACATCAAGTTTGAGTTGAAATGGTTGATCATAGTTGATCGAATTTAGTGATCAATCGAAAAATTGTTAAACACGTATTAAGTGACTATTCACCTCCCTCTAGTTACTTACAAAAAAGTGTGGCAATATTCATGAGGTTTATATTCCAAAAAAGACGCTAAAAAGTGGAAGAAAGTTCGGATTCGTTCAGTATTTCGATGTTCCAGAATGCCACAAAGATTCACTTGCTAGGAGGCTTAGTCTCCTTGTGGCGGGTGACAACTTGCTTAAAGTCTACAAAACTCATGACCGTGATGATGGAACGAACGTTAATTCTGCCTGGAAAACTACAAACAACGATCACAAAGACACAACAAAGTCTATTCCCTTTTCACCTGTAGACAATCGACGTTTCATAGACGTCATCCTCAACAAACCGGCCACGAACAATGTCCCATTGATCAAGGTAAAATCTAACGATGAATTAATTCAAATACTTGGTCAAGCTGTTATTGCTAAAGTCAAAGATCTAGAATATCTTGAGTACTTTAGCGAAATTTGTGAAAGTGAAAATCTAGGTGGCTTTACGATTAAGTACTTAGGTGGTCACGATATAACGCTTATCTTTGAAGAATCCACACCTGCCCTCGACTTTATAAACAATTTGGATCACCCTCTTTGGAAATGGTTAGAAGAAATTAACCCGTGGGATCCTGAAATTTATAAATCTTCTGGTAGACTAGCATATGTTAATATCTTCGGGGTACCTATTACTTGTTGGCTAGAAACCACCATCATTGATATTGCCAAAAATTGGGGCGAGGTAATTGAAACGTTTAATTGTTCGATCACCAATGAAAATAATCAGAATTTATCTCACGGCTCGGTTATTATCAAAACAATCAACTACACCCCTATCTGAAATGTCCCGTTCATATTGATTATAAACATTCCATATTAATTGATTTCGTTGTGAGGTTTTGACCTCTATATGAGACGTTTTTTAAAGACTGCATTCGTTTTTAAAAACAAACCATAACCTTTATTTTATCGACAAAGTTAAAAGGACACCACCTAGATTATCCATAAATGATAATCTAAAAATATCACACTTACACACTGCCAATACATATTGGTTTACAATATTAATATGTTACAACAAAGTAAATCTCGAATGCAGTTTTAAACAATATTATACAAACATGCTGACACCAAATCTTGTCCATATTTTAGCATGCAACAGCGGAAGCTCTTAATAATCACCTGAGAATAAACATGCTTTAAACGTTAACAAAAATATTGGTGAGTTATAGGTTTAACCTATATATTTATCAAATCGTAATAATAGACCACAAGATTTCATATTTCAATATACATCCCATACATAGAGATTGTAGTGACCCGAACTTTTCCATGTTTATATATATTAATTGAGATTGATGTTTACATGATAAAATGTTTCCAACATGTTAAGCAATCAAACTTGTTAAAACTTGATTAATTGAAATAGGTTTCATATAGACAATTGACCACCCAAGTTGACCGGTGATTCACGAACGTTAAAACTTGTAAAAAAAACTATATGATGACATATATATGGTTATATATATATAGTTAACATGATATTATGATAAGTAAACATATCATTAATTATATTAACAATGAACTACATATGTAAAAACAAGACTACTAACTTAATGATTTTGAAACGAGACATATATGTAACGTTTATCGTTGTAACGACATTTAATGTATATATATCATATTAAGAGATATTCGTACATCATAATATCATGATAATATAATAATTTAAAATCTCTTTTGATATTATAAACATTGGGTTAACAACATTTAACAAGATCGTTAACCTAAAGGTTTCAAAACAACACTTACATGTAACGACTAACGATGACTTAACGACTCAGTTAAAATGTATATACATGTAGTGTTTTAATATGTATTTATACACTTTTGAAAGACTTCAATACACTTATCAAAATACTTCTACTTAACAAAAATGCTTACAATTACATCCTCGTTCAGTTTCATCAACAATTCTACTCGTATGCACCCGTATTCGTACTCGTACAATACACAGCTTTTAGATGTATGTACTATTGGTATATACACTCCAATGATCAGCTCTTAGCAGCCCATGTGAGTCACCTAACACATGTGGGAACCATCATTTGGTAACTAGCATGAAATATCTCATAAGATTACAAAAATATGAGTAATCATTCATGACTTATTTACATGAAAACAAAATTACATATCCTTTATATCCAATCCATACACCAACGACCAAAAACACCTACAAACACTTTCATTCTTCAATTTTCTTCATCTAATTGAACTCTCTCAAGTTCTATCTTCAAGTTCTAAGTGTTCTTCATAAATTCCAAAAGTTCTAGTTTCATAAAATCAAGAATACTTTCAAGTTGCTAGCTCACTTCCAATCTTGTAAGGTGATCATCCAACCTCAAGAAATCTTTGTTTCTTACAGTAGGTTATCATTCTAATACAAGGTAATAATCATATTCAAACTTTGGTTCAATTTCTATAACTATAACAATCTTATTTCAAGTGATGATCTTACTTGAACTTGTTTTCGTGTCATGATTTTGCTTCAAGAACTTTGAGCCATCCAAGGATCCATTGAAGCTAGATCCATTTTTCTCTTTTCCAGTAGGTTCATCCAAGGAACTTAAGGTAGTAATGATGTTCATAACATCATTCGATTCATACATATAAAGCTATCTTATTCGAAGGTTTAAACTTGTAATCACTAGAACATAGTTTAGTTAATTCTAAACTTGTTCGCAAACAAAAGTTAATCCTTCTAACTTGACTTTTAAAATCAACTAAACACATGTTCTATATCTATATGATATGCTAACTTAATGATTTAAAACCTGGAAACACGAAAAACACCGTAAAACCGGATTTACGCCGTCGTAGTAACACCGCGGGCTGTTTTGGGTTAGTTAATTAAAAACTATGATAAACTTTGATTTAAAAGTTGTTATTCTGAGAAAATGATTTTTATTATGAACATGAAACTATATCCAAAAATTATGGTTAAACTCAAAGTGGAAGTATGTTTTCTAAAATGGTCATCTAGACGTCGTTCTTTCGACTGAAATGACTACCTTTACAAAAACGACTTGTAACTTATTTTTCCGACTAGAAACCTATACTTTTTTTGTTTAGATTCATAAAATAGAGTTCAATATGAAACCATAGCAATTTTATTCACTCAAAACGGATTTAAAATGAAGAAGTTATGGGTAAAACAAGATTGGATAATTTTTCTCATTTTAGCTACGTGAAAATTGGTAACAAATCTATTCCAACCATAACTTAATCAACTTGTATTATATATTATGTAATCTTGAGATACCATAGACACGTATACAATGTTTCGACCTATCATGTCGACACATCTATATATATTTCGGAACAACCATAGACACGTATACAATGTTTCGACCTATCATGTCGACACATCTATATATATTTCGGAACAACCATAGACACTCTATATGTGAATGTTGGAGTTAGCTATACAGGGTTGAGGTTGATTCCAAAATATATATAGTTTGAGTTGTGATCAATACTGAGATACGTATACACTGGGTCGTGGATTGATTCAAGATAATATTTATCGATTTATTTCTGTACATCTAACTGTGGACAACTAGTTGTAGGTTACTAACGAGGACAGCTGACTTAATAAACTTAAAACATCAAAATATATTAAAAGTGTTGTAAATATATTTTGAACATACTTTGATATATATGTATATATTGTTATAGGTTCGTGAATCAACCAGTGGCCAAGTCTTACTTCCCGACGAAGTAAAAATCTGTGAAAGTGAGTTATAGTCCCACTTTTAAAATCTAATATTTTTGGGATGAGAATACATGCAGGTTTTATAAATGATTTACAAAATAGACACAAGTACGTGAAACTACATTCTATGGTTGAATTATCGAAATCGAATATGCCCCTTTTTATTAAGTCTGGTAATCTAAGAATTAGGGAACAGACACCCTAATTGACGCGAATCCTAAAGATAGATCTATTGGGCCTAACAAACCCCATCCAAAGTACCGGATGCTTTAGTACTTCGAAATTTATATCATATCCGAAGGGTGTCCCGGAATGATGGGGATATTCTTATATATGCATCTTGTTATTGTCGGTTACCAGGTGTTCACCATATGAATGATTTTTATCTCTATGTATGGGATGTGTATTGAAATATGAAATCTTGTGGTCTATTATTATGATTTGATATATATAGGCTAAACCTATAACTCACCAACATTTTTGTTGACGTTTTAAGCATGTTTATTCTCAGGTGATTATTAAGAGCTTCCGCTGTCGCATACTTAAATAAGGACGAGATTTGGAGTCCATGCTTGTATGATATTGTGTAAAAACTGCATTCAAGAAACTTATTTTGTTGTAACATATTTGTATTGTAAACCATTATGTAATGGTCGTGTGTAGACATGATATTTTAGATTATCATTATTTGATAATCTACGTAAAGCTTTTTAAACCTTTATTGATGAAATAAAGGTTATGGTTTGTTTTAAAATGAATGCAGTCTTTGAAAAACGTCTCATATAGAGGTCAAAACCTCGCAACGAAATCAATTAATATGGAACGTTTTTAATCAATAAGAACGGGACATTTCAGTTGGTATCAGAGCGTTGGTCTTAGAGAACCAGAAAATTTGCATTAGTGTGTCTTATCGAGTTTGTTAGGATGCATTAGTGAGTCTGGACTTCGACCGTGTTTTCTTTAAAAATGATTGCTTAACATTTTTGTTGGAAACTATATATTTTTAACATATGAATATTATGTGATATATTAATCTCTTAACGTGTTTGATATTATGTGATAGATGTCTACCTCTAGAACAAGTCCCATTGACTCACCTAATAATAATGAAGAGTCAAATGTAAATTGGAATGATTTGTGGACTGATTCACAAGTTCCCGAAGAGGAACCGGAAGAAGAGTCGGAACCGGAAGAAGAATCGGAACCGGAAGAAGAATCGGAACCGGATGAAGAAATAGAACCGGTGGGGGAAATAATAAAACGGTTAAGTAAAAGAAAATCCTCAACCAACCGACCAAAGTTAATTATGGTCAATGGTGTTTCCGCCAAGGAAGCAAAATATTGGGAGGATTACCAATTCTCCGATGAATCGGATTCCGACGAGAATTCCGATGATGTTATAGAAATTACCCCAACTGAATTTAAAAAGGCAAAAGAAAATAATAAGGGAAAGGGCATAAAAATAGAGAAATCTAATTCCAACCCCGATGAACTTTATATGTATCGTCAACCCCCGAAGTCCTTAAGTTGTAACAATGACCCGGGAACCTCTAAACCACCAGGTTTTTCTAAACCAATGTGGACAACGACGGCTCGTATTAGGGGAACATCATATATCCCTAGAAACTTGGCAAAACGAACCAAAACCGAAGAAGAAGAAACGAGCGAGTCGGAATAAGATAGTTGTATTCGTGTGGTGTAATATATGGAATATAGTGTTCTTATGCTTTATGATATATGTAAAAATTGCTTGTATTAATAAGTATTTTTTTTATGAATCTAACTCTTGTCTATTTTACAGTTTAAAAACACAAAATGGATAGACAACCCAATATTTTAAGAGACCTACCCGGAGACATGATTGATGAAATCTTGTCTAGAGTCGGCCAGAATTCTTCGGCACAACTATTTAAGGCGAGATCAGTTTGTAAGACATTCGAAGAACGTTCCAAGAATGTCTTGGTTTATAAGAGACTTTCGTTTGAAAGATGGGGGATATCACATTGGGAAACCCATAAGTTACGATGTGTTTACTTTGACGCATATATTGCGGGGAACCCAAATGCTATTTTACGCAACGGGTTAAGAAATTATTTTGACTCAATATATCCGAATATTGGACTTCGTGATTTAGAAAAAGCGGCTAACATGCAACATAAAGAAGCATGTTATGCTTACGGATTAGTAATGTTCGCTTCTCACCAAAGTGAGAACAAGAACATCGGGCTACAACTATTAAACAAAACGTTTCCACAAGTGACGGAGTCGGTAATTGGGGTAAGAAATGAGGTTTTTAGATTATTACGGGACTGTTGGACATTACGTAACCCTCGTCCCTTTGATGACGTTACAACACGCTGTCTTATCAACGGCCATAACGGTTATGTTGCACAAGACCAAGGATGGGAAGTAGTCCTAGTAAAACCAGAATGCATGACTTGTTTCTGGACGTATGAATTACGTGTCTTTATTGCCTTTGCTGAACGACTTGTGTACTAGCTAGAATTGTCTTCACAACTATCTTGTATCAAAGTTATTGTGTGCTATATTTCATGCTTTATGTAAAATAAGCGGTATTGTAAGTTTGTAAAATATTGTATAACAGTTTGAACGCGAAATATTATTATAATCAGTTTTTCATATAGAATTGTAGTAGTTGAATTGTATATTAGCTACTAAGTATGAACTTAACGGGTAGGTACTACCCGAATTTAAACTTATAAAACGCTAATATGAAGAAAAAGCTTTTATAAATGAGTTCATATTATGCTACGAAATACTATTAACTACTCTTAATATTCTGTATGATTAACTTGTTCTATTTAACTATTTTGAAGGAAATGGCACCGACTACTCGACACACCGTGAATATGAATGAAGAGGAATTCCGTACTTTTCTAGCTTCAAACATAGCCGCAGTACAGGCTGCGCTACATACCAATAATAACCTTGGATCTAGCAGTACAGGAAATCGTGTAGGATGCACCTACAAAGAATTCACTGCCTGCAAACCTTTGGAATTTGATGGAACCGAAGGACCGATCGGATTGAAACGGTGGACCGAGAAGGTTGAATCGGTGTTTGCCATAAGTAAGTGTACTGAAGAGGACAAAGTGAAGTACGCTACGCATACCTTCACAGGTTCTGCGTTAACATGGTGGAATACCTATCTAGAGCAAGTGGGACAAGATGATGCGTACGCACTACCGTGGTCAGCATTCAAGCACTTGATGAACGAGAAGTACCGTCCCAGAACCGAGGTCAATAAGCTCAAGACAGAACTTAGAGGGTTACGAACCCAAGGATTTGATATTACCACGTACGAAAGACGATTCACAGAATTGTGCCTATTGTGTCCGGGAGCATTCGAAGATGAGGAAGAGAAGATCGACGCGTTTGTGAAAGGATTACCGGAAAGAATCCAAGAAGATATAAGTTCACACGAGCCCGCCTCCATACAACAGGCATGTAGAATGGCTCACAAACTAGTGAACCAGATTGAAGAAAGAATTAAAGAACAGACTGCTGAAGAGGCCAATGTGAAGCAAGTCAAAAGAAAGTGGGAGGAAAACGGTGATAAGAATCACCAATACAACAACAACAGCAATTACAACAATAATCGCAACAATTATCCCAACAATCGCAACATCAATCGCAACTACAACAAACGGCCCAACAACAACAACAACAACAACAACAACAGCAACTACAACAATCATCCCAACAACAATAATAACCGCAACAACAACAACAATCAGAAGCAACTATGCCAAAGGTGTGAAAAGAATCACTCGGGGTTCTGCACCAAATTTTGCAACAAGTGTAAAAGAAATGGTCATAGCGCGGCGAAGTGTGAGGTCTACGGACCAGGGGTTAATAGAACGAAAGGAACAAATGGTGTCGGAACGAGTAATGGCGGAGCAAGTAGTGTCGGAGCAAGTTATGCCAATGTAGTTTGTTATAAATGTGGAAAACCAGGCCACATTATTAGAAATTGCCCGAACCAGGAGAACACGAATGGACAAGGCCGTGGAAGAGTTTTCAATATTAATGCAGTAGAGGCACAGGAAGACCCGGAGCTTGTTACGGGTACGTTTCTTATTGACAATAAATCTGCTTACGTTTTATTTGATTCGGGTGCGGATAGAAGCTATATGAGTAGAGATTTTTGTGCTAAATTAAGTTGTCCATTGACGCCTTTGGATAGTAAATTTTTACTCGAATTAGCAAATGGTAAATTAATTTCAGCAGATAATATATGTCGGAATCGAGAAATTAAACTGGTTAGCGAAACATTTAAGATTGATTTGATACCAGTAGAGTTAGGGAGTTTTGATGTGATAATCGGTATGGACTGGTTGAAAGAAGTGAAAGCGGAGATCGTTTGTTACAAAAATGCAATTCGCATTATACGAGAAAAAGGAAAACCCTTAATGGTGTACGGAGAAAAGGGCAACACGAAGCTACATCTTATTAGTAATTTGAAGGCACAAAAACTAATAAGAAAAGGTTGCTATGCTGTTCTAGCACACGTCGAGAAAGTACAAACTGAAGAAAAGAGCATTAATGATGTTCCCATTGCAAAAGAATTTCCCGATGTATTTCCGAAAGAATTACCGGGATTACCCCCACATCGATCCGTTGAATTTCAAATAGATCTTGTACCAGGAGCTGCACCAATAGCTCGTGCTCCTTACAGACTCGCACCCAGCGAGATGAAAGAACTGCAAAGCCAATTACAAGAACTTTTAGAGCGTGGTTTCATTCGACCAAGCACATCACCGTGGGGAGCTCCTGTTTTGTTTGTCAAGAAGAAAGATGGTACATTCAGGTTGTGTATCGACTACCGAGAGTTGAACAAACTTACCATCAAGAACCGCTACCCACTACCGAGAATCGACGACTTATTTGATCAACTACAAGGCTCGTCTGTTTATTCAAAGATTGACTTACGTTCCGGGTATCATCAAATGCGGGTGAAAGAAGATGATATTCCAAAGACTGCTTTCAGAACACGTTACGGTCATTACGAGTTTATGGTCATGCCGTTTGGTTTAACTAATGCACCAGCTGTGTTCATGGACCTTATGAACCGAGTGTGTGGACCATACCTTGACAAGTTTGTCATTGTTTTCATTGATGACATACTTATTTACTCAAAGAATGACCAAGAACACGGTGAACATTTGAGAAAGGTGTTAGAAGTATTGAGGAAGGAAGAATTGTACGCTAAGTTTTCAAAGTGTGCATTTTGGTTGGAAGAAGTTCAATTCCTCGGTCACATAGTGAACAAAGAAGGTATTAAGGTGGATCCGGCAAAGATAGAAACTGTTGAAAAGTGGGAAACCCCTAAAACTCCGAAACACATACGCCAGTTTTTAGGACTAGCTGGTTACTACAGAAGGTTCATCCAAGACTTTTCCAGAATAGCAAAACCCTTGACTGCATTAACGCATAAAGGGAAGAAATTTGAATGGAATGATGAACAAGAGAAAGCGTTTCAGTTATTGAAGAAAAAGCTAACTACGGCACCTATATTGTCATTGCCTGAAGGGAATGATGATTTTGTGATTTATTGTGACGCATCAAAGCAAGGTCTCGGTTGTGTATTAATGCAACGAACGAAGGTGATTGCTTATGCGTCTAGACAATTGAAGATTCACGAACAAAATTATACGACGCATGATTTGGAATTAGGCGCGGTTGTTTTTGCATTAAAGACTTGGAGGCACTACTTATATGGGGTCAAAAGTATTATATATACCGACCATAAAAGTCTTCAACACATATTTAATCAGAAACAACTGAATATGAGGCAGCGTAGGTGGATTGAATTATTGAATGATTACGATTTTGAGATTCGTTACCACCCGGGGAAGGCAAATGTGGTAGCCGATGCCTTGAGCAGGAAGGATAGAGAACCCATTCGAGTAAAATCTATGAATATAATGATTCATAATAACATTACTACTCAAATAAAGGAGGCGCAACAAGGAGTTTTAAAAGAGGGAAATTTAAAGGATGAAATACCCAAAGGATCGGAGAAGCATCTTAATATTCGGGAAGACGGAACCCGGTATAGGGCTGAAAGGATTTGGGTACCAAAATTTGGAGATATGAGAGAAATGGTACTTAGAGAAGCTCATAAAACCAGATACTCAATACATCCTGGAACGGGGAAGATGTACAAGGATCTCAAGAAACATTTTTGGTGGCCGGGTATGAAAGCCGATGTTGCTAAATACGTAGGAGAATGTTTGACGTGTTCTAAGGTCAAAGCTGAGCATCAGAAACCATCAGGTCTACTTCAACAACCCGAAATCCCGGAATGGAAATGGGAAAACATTACCATGGATTTCATCACTAAATTGCCAAGGACTGCAAGTGGTTTTGATACTATTTGGGTAATAGTTGATCGTCTCACCAAATCAGCACACTTCCTACCAATAAGAGAAGATGACAAGATGGAGAAGTTAGCACGACTGTATTTGAAGGAAGTCGTCTCCAGACATGGAATACCAATCTCTATTATCTCTGATAGGGATGGCAGATTTATTTCAAGATTCTGGCAGACATTACAGCAAGCATTAGGAACTCGTCTAGACATGAGTACTGCCTATCATCCACAAACTGATGGGCAGAGCGAAAGGACGATACAAACGCTTGAAGACATGCTACGAGCATGTGTTATTGATTTCGGAAACAGTTGGGATCGACATCTACCGTTAGCAGAATTTTCCTACAACAACAGCTACCATTCAAGCATTGAGATGGCGCCGTTTGAAGCACTTTATGGTAGAAAGTGCAGGTCTCCGATTTGTTGGAGTGAGGTGGGGGATAGACAGATTACGGGTCCGGAGATTATACAAGAAACTACCGAGAAGATCATCCAAATTCAACAACGGTTGAAAACCGCCCAAAGTCGACAAAAGAGCTACGCTGACATTAAAAGAAAAGATATAGAATTTGAAATTGGAGAGATGGTCATGCTTAAAGTTTCACCTTGGAAAGGCGTTGTTCGATTTGGTAAACGAGGGAAATTAAATCCAAGGTATATTGGACCATTCAAGATTATTGATCGTGTCGGACCAGTAGCTTACCGACTTGAGTTACCTCAACAACTCGCGGCTGTACATAACACTTTCCACGTCTCGAATTTAAAGAAATGTTTTGCTAAAGAAGATCTCACTATTCCGTTAGATGAAATCCAAATCAACGAAAAACTCCAATTCATCGAAGAACCCGTCGAAATAATGGATCGTGAGGTTAAAAGACTTAAGCAAAACAAGATACCAATTGTTAAGGTTCGATGGAATGCTCGTAGAGGACCCGAGTTCACCTGGGAGCGTGAAGATCAGATGAAGAAGAAATACCCGCATCTATTTCCAGAAGATTCGTCAACACCTTCAACAGCTTAAAATTTCGGGACGAAATTTATTTAACGGGTAGGTACTGTAGTGACCCGAACTTTTCCATGTTTATATATATTAATTGAGATTGATGTTTACATGATAAAATGTTTCCAACATGTTAAGCAATCAAACTTGTTAAAACTTGATTAATTGAAATAGGTTTCATATAGACAATTGACCACCCAAGTTGACCGGTGATTCACGAACGTTAAAACTTGTAAAAAAACTATATGATGACATATATATGGTTATATATATATAGTTAACATGATATTATGATAAGTAAACATATCATTAATTATATTAACAATGAACTACATATGTAAAAACAAGACTACTAACTTAATGATTTTGAAACGAGACATATATGTAACGTTTATCGTTGTAACGACATTTAATGTATATATATCATATTAAGAGATATTCGTACATCATAATATCATGATAATATAATAATTTAAAATCTCTTTTGATATTATAAACATTGGGTTAACAACATTTAACAAGATCGTTAACCTAAAGGTTTCAAAACAACACTTACATGTAACGACTAACGATGACTTAACGACTCAGTTAAAATGTATATACATGTAGTGTTTTAATATGTATTTATACACTTTTGAAAGACTTCAATACACTTATCAAAATACTTCTACTTAACAAAAATGCTTACAATTACATCCTCGTTCAGTTTCATCAACAATTCTACTCGTATGCACCCGTATTCGTACTCGTACAATACACAGCTTTTAGATGTATGTACTATTGGTATATACACTCCAATGATCAGCTCTTAGCAGCCCATGTGAGTCACCTAACACATGTGGGAACCATCATTTGGCAACTAGCATGAAATATCTCATAAGATTACAAAAATATGAGTAATCATTCATGACTTATTTACATGAAAACAAAATTACATATCCTTTATATCCAATCCATACACCAACGACCAAAAACACCTACAAACACTTTCATTCTTCAATTTTCTTCATCTAATTGAACTCTCTCAAGTTCTATCTTCAAGTTCTAAGTGTTCTTCATAAATTCCAAAAGTTCTAGTTTCATAAAATCAAGAATACTTTCAAGTTGCTAGCTCACTTCCAATCTTGTAAGGTGATCATCCAACCTCAAGAAATCTTTGTTTCTTACAGTAGGTTATCATTCTAATACAAGGTAATAATCATATTCAAACTTTGGTTCAATTTCTATAACTATAACAATCTTATTTCAAGTGATGATCTTACTTGAACTTGTTTTCGTGTCATGATTTTGCTTCAAGAACTTTGAGCCATCCAAGGATCCATTGAAGCTAGATCCATTTTTCTCTTTTCCAGTAGGTTCATCCAAGGAACTTAAGGTAGTAATGATGTTCATAACATCATTCGATTCATACATATAAAGCTATCTTATTCGAAGGTTTAAACTTGTAATCACTAGAACATAGTTTAGTTAATTCTAAACTTGTTCGCAAACAAAAGTTAATCCTTCTAACTTGACTTTTAAAATCAACTAAACACATGTTCTATATCTATATGATATGCTAACTTAATGATTTAAAACCTGGAAACACGAAAAACACCGTAAAACCGGATTTACGCCGTCGTAGTAACACCGCGGGCTGTTTTGGGTTAGTTAATTAAAAACTATGATAAACTTTGATTTAAAAGTTGTTATTCTGAGAAAATGATTTTTATTATGAACATGAAACTATATCCAAAAATTATGGTTAAACTCAAAGTGGAAGTATGTTTTCTAAAATGGTCATCTAGACGTCGTTCTTTCGACTGAAATGACTACCTTTACAAAAACGACTTGTAACTTATTTTTCCGACTAGAAACCTATACTTTTTTTGTTTAGATTCATAAAATAGAGTTCAATATGAAACCATAGCAATTTTATTCACTCAAAACGGATTTAAAATGAAGAAGTTATGGGTAAAACAAGATTGGATAATTTTTCTCATTTTAGCTACGTGAAAATTGGTAACAAATCTATTCCAACCATAACTTAATCAACTTGTATTATATATTATGTAATCTTGAGATACCATAGACACGTATACAATGTTTCGACCTATCATGTCGACACATCTATATATATTTCGGAACAACCATAGACACGTATACAATGTTTCGACCTATCATGTCGACACATCTATATATATTTCGGAACAACCATAGACACTCTATATGTGAATGTTGGAGTTAGCTATACAGGGTTGAGGTTGATTCCAAAATATATATAGTTTGAGTTGTGATCAATACTGAGATACGTATACACTGGGTCGTGGATTGATTCAAGATAATATTTATCGATTTATTTCTGTACATCTAACTGTGGACAACTAGTTGTAGGTTACTAACGAGGACAGCTGACTTAATAAACTTAAAACATCAAAATATATTAAAAGTGTTGTAAATATATTTTGAACATACTTTGATATATATGTATATATTGTTATAGGTTCGTGAATCAACCAGTGGCCAAGTCTTACTTCCCGACGAAGTAAAAATCTGTGAAAGTGAGTTATAGTCCCACTTTTAAAATCTAATATTTTTGGGATGAGAATACATGCAGGTTTTATAAATGATTTACAAAATAGACACAAGTACGTGAAACTACATTCTATGGTTGAATTATCGAAATCGAATATGCCCCTTTTTATTAAGTCTGGTAATCTAAGAATTAGGGAACAGACACCCTAATTGACGCGAATCCTAAAGATAGATCTATTGGGCCTAACAAACCCCATCCAAAGTACCGGATGCTTTAGTACTTCGAAATTTATATCATATCCGAAGGGTGTCCCGGAATGATGGGGATATTCTTATATATGCATCTTGTTATTGTCGGTTACCAGGTGTTCACCATATGAATGATTTTTATCTCTATGTATGGGATGTGTATTGAAATATGAAATCTTGTGGTCTATTATTATGATTTGATATATATAGGCTAAACCTATAACTCACCAACATTTTTGTTGACGTTTTAAGCATGTTTATTCTCAGGTGATTATTAAGAGCTTCCGCTGTCGCATACTTAAATAAGGACGAGATTTGGAGTCCATGCTTGTATGATATTGTGTAAAAACTGCATTCAAGAAACTTATTTTGTTGTAACATATTTGTATTGTAAACCATTATGTAATGGTCGTGTGTAGACATGATATTTTAGATTATCATTATTTGATAATCTACGTAAAGCTTTTTAAACCTTTATTGATGAAATAAAGGTTATGGTTTGTTTTAAAATGAATGCAGTCTTTGAAAAACGTCTCATATAGAGGTCAAAACCTCGCAACGAAATCAATTAATATGGAACGTTTTTAATCAATAAGAACGGGACATTTCAGAGATAAAGATTATTCATATGGTGAACACCTGGTAACCGACATTAACAAGATGCATATAGAATATCCCTATTATTCCGGGACACCCATCGGACATGATAATTTCGAAGTACTAAAGCATTCCAAATTCCAGAATGGAGCTTGTTGGGCCCGATAGATCTATATTTAGGATTCGCGTTAATTAGGGGTCAGTTCCCTAATTCTTAGGCTACCAAGATAAAAGGGGCATATTCGGCTTCGATCATTCACCCATATAATGTAGTTTCATTTACTTGTGTCTATTTCGTAAAATATTTATAAAACTGCATGTATTCTCATCCCAAAATATTAGATTTTAAAAGTGGGACTATAACTCACTTTCACATATTTTTACTTCGTCAGGAAGTAAGACTTGGCCACTGGTCGATTTACGAACCTATAACAAATATGTACATATATATCAAAGTATGTTCAAAATATATTTACAACATTTTTAATACGTTTTTACTGTTTTAAGTTTATTAAGTCAGCTGTCCTCGTTAGTAACCTATAACTAGTTGTCCACAATTAGATGTACAGAAATAAATCGATATATATTATCTTGAATCAATCCACGACCCAGTGTATACACGTCTCAGGCTAGATCACAACTCAAAGTATATATATTTTTGGAATCAACCTCAACCCTGTATAGCTAACTCCAACATTACTGCATATAGAGTGTCTATGGTTGTTCCAAATAATATATATACATGGGTCGATATGATATGTCAAAACATTTGCATACATGTCTATGGTATCCCAAGATTACATAATATATTAGAATACATGTATAATACAATATGAGTTAGCTAGGATATGATTAATATAGATTTGTTACCAATTTTCATGTAGTTACAATAAGCAAAAATATCCAATCTTGTTTTACCCATAACTTCTTCGTTTTAAATCCGTTTTGAGTGATTCAAGTTGCTATGGTTTCATATTGAACTTAAGTTTATGAATCTAGACAGAACAAGTATAAGTTTATAGTCAGAAATACATGTTACAAGTCATTTTTTGTAAAGGTAGTCATTTCAGTCGAAAGAACGACGTCTAGATGACCATTTTGGAAAACATACTTCCACTTTGAGTTTAACCATGATTTTTGGATATAGTTTCATATTCATAAGAAAAATCATTTTCCCAGAAGAACAACTTTTAAATCAAAGTTTATCATAGTTTTTAATTAACTAACCCAAAACAGCCCGTGGTGTTACTACGACGGCGTATATCCGGTTTTACGGTGTTTTTCGTGTTTTCAGGTTTTAAATCATAAAGTTAGCATATCATATAGATATAGAACATGTGTTTAGTTGATTTTAAAAGTCAAGTTAGAAGGATTAACTTTTGTTTGCGAACAAGTTTAGAATTAACTAAACTATGTTCTAGTGATTACAAGTTTAAACTTTCGAATAAGGTAGTTTTATATATATGAATCGAATGATGTTATGAACATCATTACTACCTCAGGTTTTGTGGATAAACCTACTGGAAAAGAGAAAAATAGATCTAGCTTCAAAGGATCCTTGGATGGCTTGAAAGTTCTTGAAGTAGAATCATGACACGAAAACAAGTTCTAGTAAGATTTCCACTCAAAATAAGATTGTTAAAGTTATAGAAATTGAATCAAAGTTTGAATATGAGTATTACCTTGTATTAGAAAGATATCTTACTGTAAATAAGAAAGATTTCTTGAGATTGGATGATCACTTGAAATGGATTTGCAAGATTGGAAGTAAGCTAGTAAACTTGAAAGTGTTGTTGGTGTTTTCTTGAGTAGTTGTTTTGTAACTTGGTTTATGTATGGATTTATGAACTAGATTGAACTAGATTTTGATGAAGATGATGAAGAACGCTTAGAACAATGTAAGAACACTTGAGAGAGAGTAATTTGATTCAAGAAAATTGAAATGAAAATGTGTTTGTGAGTACTCTAATTCACGTAAGATTAGGGGTTTCATATAGGCTCCATTAGTTTGTAATTTTGTGAGATATTTCATGCTAGATGTTAAATGATGGTTCTCACATGGTTAGGTGACTCACATGAGCTGCTAAGAGCTGATCATTGGAGTGTATATACCAATAGTAAATACATTTAGAAGCTGTGTATTGTACGAGTACAAATACGAGTGCATACGAGTAGAATTGTTGATGAAAATGAATGAGGATGTAATTGTAAGAATTTTTGTTAAGTAGAAGTAGTTTGATAAATTTCTTGAAGTCTTTCAAAAGTGTATGAATACATATTAAAATACTACATGTATATACATTTTAACTGAGTCGTTAAGTCATCGTTAGTAGTTACATGTAAGTGTTGTTTTGAAACCTTTAGGTTAACGATCTTGTTAAATGTTGTTAACCCATTATTTATTATATATAAAGAGATGTTAAATTATGACATTATCATGATATTATGATATATTAATATATCTTAGTATGATATATATACAGTTAAATGTTGTTACAACGATAATCGTTACATATATGTCTCGTTTCGAAATCAATAAGTTAGTAGTCTTGTTTTTACATATGTAATTCATTGTTAATACACTTATTGACATGTTTACTTTTCATTTATCATGATTAAACATAGTGTATCAATATCTTAATATGATTCATATGTATATAGTAAGACGTTGTTATAACCATAATCGTTATATATATCATTTCCGAGTTTCTTAATTCAATAGTCTCATTTTTTGTATAACTCATTGTTAAAATACCTAATGAGATACTTACTTATCATAATATCATGTTAACTATATATATATATATATATATATATATATATATATATATATATATATATATATATATATATATATATATCTATATCTATATATATGTCATCATATAGTTTTTACAAGTTTTAACGTTCGTGAATCACCGGTCAACTTGGGTGGTCAATTGTCTATATGAAACCTATTTCAATTAATCAAGTCTTAACAAGTTTAATTGCTTAACATGTTGGAAATACTTAATCATGTAAATATCAATTTCATTTAATATATATAAACATGGAAAAGTTCGGGTCACTACAGTACCTACCCGTTAAATAAATTTCGTCTCGAAATTTTAAGCAGTTGGAGGTGTTGACGTTTCTTTTGGAAATAAGTGCGGGTATTTCCTCTTCATCTGATCTTCTTGTTCCCAGGTGAACTCGGGTCCTCTACGAGCATTCCATCAAACCTTAATAATTGGTATCTTGTTTTGCTTAAGTCTTTTAACCTCACGATCCATTATTTCGACGGGTTCTTCGATGAATTGAAGTTTTTCGTTGATTTGGATTTCGTCTAACGGAATAGTGAGATCTTCTTTAGCAAAACATTTCTTCAAATTCGAGACGTGGAAAGTGTTATGTACAGCCGCGAGTTGTTGAGGTAACTCAAGTTGGTAAGCTACTGGTCGGACACGATCAATAATCTCGAATGGTCCAACATACCTTGGATTTAATTTCCCTCGTTTACCAAATCGAACAACGCCTTTCCATGGTGCAACTTTAAGCATGACCATCTCTCCAATTTCAAATTTTATATCTTTTCATTTAATGTCAGCGTAGCTCTTTTGTCGACTTTGGGCGGTTTTCAACCGTTGTTGAATTTGGATGATCTTCTCGGTAGTTTCTTGTATTATCTCCGGACCCGTAATCTGTCTATCCCCCACTTCACTCCAACAAATCGGAGACCTACACTTTCTACCATAAAGTGCTTCAAACGGCGCTATCTCAATGCTTGAATGGTAGCTGTTGTTGTAGGAAAATTCTGCTAACGGAAGGTGTCGATCCCAACTGTTTCCGAAATCAATAACACATGCTCGTAGCATGTCTTCAAGCATTTGTATCATCCTTTCGCTCTGCCCATTAGTTTGTGGATGATAGGCAGTACTCATGTCTAGACGAGTTCCTAATTCTTGCTGTAATATCTGCCAGAATCTTGAAATAAATCTGCCATCCCTATCAGAGATAATAGAGATTGGTATTCAATGTCTGGAGACGACTTCCTTCAAATCTGTCAAGTTGCATGTGAGTACCGCATTTCACCCACAAACGGATGGTCAAAGTGAGCGAACTATCCAAAATCTTGAGGATATGTTAAGGGCGTGTGTCATTGATTTTGGTGGTAGTTGAGATACTCACCTACCTTTAGTTGAATTTTCGTACAATAATAGTTATCATTCTACCATCGGAATGGCGCCTTATGAGATGTTGTATGGAAGGAGGTGTAGAACCCCAATATGTTGGGGTGAAGTGGGTCAAAGGGAATTAGGAAGCACGGAAGTAGTACAACAAACAACCGAAATGATAGATCAAATTCGTGAAAGAATGAAGGCGGCACAAGATCGACAAAAGTCATATGTGGATAAAAGAAAGAGGCCGATAGAATTTCAAGTGGGTGATAAGGTAATGCTTAAAGTTTCCCCGTGGAAGGGTATTATTCGTTTTAGAAAAGGGGGAAAATTGGGTCCAAGATTTGTGGGACCATTTGAAATAGTGGCGAGAGTCGGGAAGGTAGCTTATCGTTTGGCCTTACCCGATGAATTGAGTAATATACATGACACGTTTCACGTGTCACAATTGAGAAAGTGTTTGGCGGATGAATCAACATATGTTCCATTAAATGAGATTGAAGTGGATGATAAGTTACGGTATACGGAGAAGCCAATAAAGATTTTGGATCAAAAGGTTAAGCAATTAAGGAATAAGTCGGTTACGTTATTGAAAGTGTTATGGAAATTTAGAAAGGGCTCCGAATGTACGTGGGAACCCGAAGAATGGCTTATGAAGTATTATCCATCATTGCATCAAGAATGGTTCGCGAGGACGCGAACAATCTAACGGGCGGAGAGTTGTAACATCCCAATTAATTAAGGTATTATTTTATGTAATTTAATTATTATATATATGGATGGTATGATTTAGTATAAATAAATGGACAATAGTTAATGTTTGTTAGTTAAGTTGGAAGGGACTAGAGATGCAAAGTTAGAATTAAGGACCTCCCATATTAGAGTTTTGGTGAGGAGGGTAGAAAGTGCAAATAAGACAAAGTTATTTTAATAAAAGATGTAAAATGCAGAATTTTTATATCAGTTGCAAAAAAAAAAAAATAAATAAATAAATCAGTGTGTGTGCTTGTGTTTGTCGACCCAAACAAGAGGAAGAAGAGGAAATCTTCAATTGAAGAAATTGAGCACATGCAATTGGAAATTTGTGAAATCTAGTGTACTCTAATCATCCTAACAAGTTTTAATTCTCCAATTTCTTCTCCCTTGTGCACAATTAGGGTTCTTGAATTCTTAGAGACAAGGTATGAACTTCTATGTCTAAGTATTACTAAAATTGGGTGTTTGTGATAAATCTCAAGCTTTAAAGTTGTAGTATGTTGAAATGGTGCACACTTGTATGACTAAAAATGAATTTGTTATTGATATTGGAAGTAAGTTTATGTATGAACTTGCTAATTGAGTGCATGTAGTGAATAAGATGGAATTGACGCTAATTTAGCTTAGAATCAAGTCATGCACACTAGATGTTTGATGAAATGTCTCAATGAAATGTTTATGTGATTTAGTTAAAAATTGTAAAGTAGAAAGTTTATATGTGAATTTTTGTTATTATTGTAAGTAATGAAATTTGGATAAATGATGATTTAGGGTTGCTAGTAGTAGAAATGGGTTTTATGCACATTTGATGTTTAATGAGATACTTGAAAGCATTGCAAGTCATGATTGTAAGAGATGAACTAGAGAATTTGTAATTAAGGAAGTGATGTTGGCATGATAATGGGGTTATATTAGAAAAGATAAGTTAAAATGTTATGTATGTAAGTGTTCATGTGAATGTTGGAGTAAAAAGGGGATTAAGTCAATGTGTAAGTGTATAAAAGTGTTGAAAGCTTTTAAAAGTTGTAATTTTGTTGAGTTATGATATTAATGAGATTAGCTCATGTATAGGTGCTAATCAAGGCAAAGGAGCTTCAAGTGACCAAGGAACCTCATTTAATCAAGGTGAGTTTATAGGGGGTAAATTGGGCGGGTCAAGAGTGGCTTAGTGTTCTCGGATTGCATCCGTGCAAGAGAGCAACGACTAAGTGCACTAGTTGGATAGCTTAGATAGAATTATTAGGTTCGCTTAATAATTGTATCTATGGATGATGATTAGCTTATGAAATGTCCCGTTCTTATTGATTAAAAACGTTCCATATTAATTGATTTCGTTGCGAGGTTTTGACCTCTATATGAGACATTTTTCAAAGACTGCATTCATTTTAAAACAGACCATAACCTTTATTTCATTAATAAAGGTTTAAAAAGCTTTACGTAGATTATCAAATAATGATAATCTAAAATATCCTGTTTACACACGACCATTACATAATGGTTTACAATACAAATATGTTACAACAAAATAAGTTTCTTGAATGCAGTTTTTACACAATATCATACAAGCATGGACTCCAAATCTCGTCCTTATTTAAGTATGCGACAGCGGAAGCTCTTAATAATCACCTGAGAATAAACATGCTTAAAACGTCAACAAAAATGTTGGTGAGTTATAGGTTTAACCTATATATATCAAATCATAATAATAGACCACAAGATTTCATATTTCAATACACATCCCATACATAAATCATTCATATGGTGAACACTTGGTAACCGACATTAACAAGATGCATATATAAGAATATCCCCATCATTTCGGGACACCCTTCGGATATGATATAAATTTCGAAGTACTAAAGCATCTGGTACTTTGGATGGGGTTTGTTAGGCCCAATAGATCTATCTTTAGGATTCGCGTCAATTAGGGTGTCTGTTCCCTAATTCTTAGATTACCAGACTTAATAAAAAGGGGCATATTTGATTTCAATAATTCAACCATAGAATGTAGTTTCACGTACTTGTGTCTATTTTGTAAATCATTTATAAAACCTGCATGTATTCTCATCCCAAAAATATTAGATTTTAAAAGTGGGACTATAACTCACTTTCACAGATTTTTACTTCGTCGGGAAGTAAGACTTGGCCACTGTTGATTCACGAACCTATAACAATATATACATATATATCAAAGTATGTTCAAAATATATTTACAACACTTTTAATATATTTTGATATTTTAAGTTTATTAAGTCAGCTGTCCTCGTTAGTAACCTACAACTAGTTGTCCACAGTTAGATGTACAGAAATAAATCGATAAATATTATCTTGAATCAATCCACGACCCAGTGTATACGTATCTCAGTATTGATCACAACTCAAACTATATATATTTTGGAATCAACCTCAACCCTGTATAGCTAACTCCAACATTCACATATAGAGTGTCTATGGTTGTTCCGAAATATATATAGATGTGTCGACATGATAGGTCGAAACATTGTATACGTGTCTATGGTATCTCAAGATTACATAATATACAATACAAGTTGATTAAGTTATGGTTGGAATAGATTTGTTACCAATTTTCACGTAGCTAAAATGAGAAAAATTATCCAATTTTGTTTTACCCATAACTTCTTCATTTTAAATCCGTTTTGAGTGAATCAAATTGCTATGGTTTCATATTGAACTCTATTTTATGAATCTAAACAGAAAAATTATAGGTTTATAGTTGGAAAAATAAGTTACAAGTCGTTTTTGTAAAGGTAGTCATTTCAGTCGAAAGAACGACGTCTAGATGACCATTTTAGAAAACATACTTCCACTTTGAGTTTAACCATAATTTTTGGATATAGTTTCATGTTCATAATAAAAATCATTTTCTCAGAATAACAACTTTTAACTCAAAGTTTATCATAGTTTTTAATTAACTAACCCAAAACAGCCCGCGGTGTTACTACGACGGCGTAAATCCGGTTTTACGGTGTTTTTCGTGTTTCCAGGTTTTAAATCATTAAGTTAGCATATCATATAGATATATAACATGTGTTTAGTCGATTTTAAAAGTCAAGTTAGAAGGATTAACTTTTATTTGCGAACAAGTTTAGAATTAACTAAACTATGTTCTAGTGATTACAAGTTTAAACCTTCGAATAAGATAGCTTTATATGTATGAATCGAATGATGTTATGAACATCATTACTACCTTAAGTTCCTTGGATAAACCTACTGGAAAAGAGAAAAATGGATCTAGCTTCAACGGATCCTTGGATGGCTCGAAGTTCTTGAAGCAGAATCATGACACGAAAACAAGTTCAAGTAAGATCATCACTTGAAATAAGATTGTTATAGTTATAGAAATTGAACCAAAGTTTGAATATGATTATTACCTTGTATTAGAATAATAACCTACTGTAAGAAACAAAGATTTCTTGAGGTTGGATGATCACCTTACAAGATTGGAAGTGAGCTAGCAAACTTGAAAGTATTCTTGATTTTATGTAACTAGAACTTGTAGATTTTATGAAGAACACTTAGAACTTGAAGATAGAACTTGAGAGAGATCAATTAGATGAAGAAAATTGAAGAATGAAAGTGTTTGTAGGTGTTTTTGGTCGTTGGTGTATGGATTAGATATAAAGGATATGTAATTTTGTTTTCATGTAAATAAGTCATGAATGATTACTCATATTTTTGTAATTTTATGAGATATTTGATGCTAGTTGCCAAATGATGGTTCCCACATGTGTTAGGTGACTCACATGGGCTGCTAAGAGCTGATCATTGGAGTGTATATACCAATAGTACATACATCTAAAAGCTGTGTATTGTACGAGTACGAATACGGGTGCATACGAGTAGAATTGTTGATGAAACTGAACGAGGATGTAATTGTAAGCATTTTTGTTAAGTAGAAGTATTTTGATAAGTTTATTGAAGTCTTTCAAAAGTGTATAAATACATATTAAAACACTACATGTATATACATTTTAACTGAGTCGTTAAGTCATCGTTAGTCGTTACATGTAAGTGTTGTTTTGAAACCTTTAGGTTAACGATCTTGTTAAATGTTGTTAACCCAATGTTTATAATATAAAATGAGATTTTAAATTATTATATTATCATGATATTATCATGTATGAATATCTCTTAATATGATATATATACATTAAATGTCTTTACAACGATAATCGTTACATATATGTCTCGTTTAAAAATCATTAAGTTAGTAGTCTTGTTTTTACATATGTAGTTCATTGTTGATATACTTAATGATATGTTTACTTATCATAGTATCATGTTAACTATATATATCCATATATATGTCATCATATAGTTTTTACAAGTTTTAACGTTCGTGAATCACCTGTCAACTTGGGTGGTCAATTGTCTATATGAAACATATTTCAATTAATCAAGTCTTAATAAGTTTGATTGCTTAACATGTTGGAAAAATTTAATCATGTAAATATCAATCTCAATTAATATATATAAACATGAAAAAGTTCGGGTCACTACAGTACCTACCCGTTAAATAAATTTCGTCCCGAAATTTTAAGCTGTTGAAGGTGTTGACGAATCTTCTGGAAATAGATGCGGGTATTTCTTTTTCATCTGATCTTCACGCTCCAGGTGAACTCGGGTCCTCTACGAGCATTCCATCGAACCTTAACAATTGGTATCTTGTTTTGCTTAAGTCTTTTAACCTCACGATCCATTATTTCGACGGGTTCTTCGATGAATTGGAGTTTTTCGTTGATTTGAATTTCATCTAACGGAATAGTGAGATCTTCTTTAGCAAAACATTTCTTCAAATTCGAGACGTGGAAAGTGTTATGTACAGTCGTGAGTTGTTGAGGTAACTCAAGTCGGTAAGCTACTGGTCCGATACGATCAATAATCTTGAATGGTCCAATATACCTTGGATTTAATTTCCCTCATTTACCAAATCGAACAACGCCTTTCCAAGGTGCAACTTTAAGCATGACCATCTCTCCAATTTCAAATTCTATATCTTTTCTTTTAATGTCAGCGTAGCTCTTTTGTCGACTTTGGGCGGTTTTCAACCGTTGTTGAATTTGGATGATCTTCTCGGTAGTTTCTTGTATAATCTCCGGACCCGTAATTTGTCTATCCCCCACTTCACTCCAACAAATCGGAGACCTGCACTTTCTACCATAAAGTGCTTCAAACGGCGCCATCTCATTGCTTGAATGGTAGCTGTTGTTGTAGGAAAATTCTGCTAACGGTAGATGTCGATCCCAACTATTTCCGAAATCAATAACACATGCTCGTAGCATGTCTTCAAGCATTTGTATCGTCCTTTTGCTCTGCCCATCAGTTTGTGGATGATAGGCAGTACTCATGTCTAGACGAGTTCCTAATGGTTGCTGTAATGTCTGCCCGAATCTTGAAATAAATCTGCCATCCCTATCAGAGATAATAGAGATTGGTATTCCATGTCTGGAGATGACTTCCTTCAAATACAGTCGTGCTAACTTCTCCATCTTGTCATCTTCTCTTATTGGCAGGAAGTGTGCTGATTTGGTGAGACGATCAACTATTACCCAAATAGTATCAAAACCACTTGCAGTCCTTGGCAATTTAGTGATAAAATCCATGGTAATGTTTTCCCATTTCCATTCTGGGATTTCGGGTTGTTGAAGTAGACCTGATGGTTTCTGATGCTCAGCTTTGACCTTAGAACACGTCAAACATTCTCCTACGTATTTAGCAACATCGGCTTTCATACCCGGCCACCAAAAATGTTTCTTGAGATCCTTGTACATCTTCCCCGTTCCAGGATGTATTGAGTATCTGGTTTTATGAGCTTCTCTAAGTACTATTTCTCTTATATCTCCAAATTTTGGTACCCAAATCCTTTCAGCCCTATACCGGGTTCCGTCTTCCCGAATATTAAGATGCTTCTCCGATCCTTTGGGTATTTCATCCTTTAAATTTCCCTCTTTTAAAACTCCTTGTTGCGCCTCCTTTATTTGAGTAGTAAGGTTATTATGAATCATTATATTCATAGATTTTACTCGAATGGGTTCTCTGTCCTTCCTACTTAAGGCATCGGCTACCACATTTGCCTTCCCCGGGTGGTAACGAATCTCAAAGTCGTAATCATTCAACAATTCAATCCACCTACACTGCCTCATATTCAGTTGTTTCTGATTAAATATGTGTTGAAGACTTTTGTTGTCGGTATATATAATACTTTTGACCCCATATAAGTAGTGCCTCCAAGTCTTTAATGCAAAAACAACCGCGCCTAATTCCAAATCATGCGTCGTATAATTTTGTTCGTGAATCTTCAATTGTCTAGACGCATAAGCAGTCACCTTCGTTCGTTGCATTAATACACAACCGAGACCTTGCTTTGATGCGTCACAATAAATCACAAAATCATCATTCCCTTCAGGCAATGAAAATATAGGTGCCGTAGTTAGCTTTTTCTTCAATAACTGAAACGCTTTCTCTTGTTCATCATTCCATTCAAATTTCTTCCCTTTATGCGTTAATCCAGTCAAGGGTTTTGCTATTCTGGAAAAGTCTTGGATGAACCTTCTGTAGTAACCAGCTAGTCCTAAAAACTGGCGTATGTGTTTCGGAGTTTTTGGGGTTTCCCACTTTTCAACAGTTTCTATCTTTGCCAGATCCACCTTAATACCTTCTTTGTTCACTATGTGACCGAGGAATTGAACTTCTTCCAACCAAAATGCATACTTTGAAAACTTAGCGTACAATTCTTCCTTCCTCAATACTTCTAACACCTTTCTCAAATGTTCACCGTGTTCTTGGTCATTCTTTGAGTAAATAAGTATGTCATCAATGAAAACAATGACAAACTTGTCAAGGTATGGTCCACACACTCGGTTCATAAGGTCCATGAACACAGCTGGTGCATTAGTTAAACCAAACGGCATGACCATAAACTCGTAATGACCGTAACGTGTTCTGAAAGCAGTCTTTGGAATATCATCTTCTTTCACCCGTATTTGATGATACCCGGAATGTAAGTCAATCTTTGAATAAACAGACGAGCCTTGTAATTGATCAAATAAGTCGTCGATTCGCGGTAGTGGGTAGCGGTTCTTGATGGTAAGTTTGTTCAACTCTCGGTAGTCAATACACAACCTGAATGTACCATCTTTCTTCTTGACAAACAAAACAGGAGCTCCCCACGGTGATGTGCTTGGTCGAATGAAACCACGCTCTAAAAGTTCTTGTAATTGGCTTTGCAGTTCTTTCATCTCGCTGGGTGCGAGTCTGTAAGGAGCACGAGCTATTGGTGCAGCTCCTGGTACAAGATCTATTTGAAATTCAATAGATCGATGTGGGGGTAATCCCGGTAATTCTTTCGGAAATACATCGGGAAATTCTTTTGCAATGGGAACATCATTGATGCTCTTTTCTTCAGTTTGTACTTTCTCGACGTGTGCTAGAACAGCATAGCAACCTTTTCTTATTAGTTTTTGTGCCTTCAAATTACTAATAAGATGTAGCTTCGTGTTGCCCTTTTCTCCGTACACCATTAAGGGTTTTCCTTTTTCTCGTATAATGCGAATTGCATTTTTGTAACAAACAATCTCTGCTTTCACTTCTTTCAACCAGTCCATACCGATTATCATATCAAAACTCCCTAACTCTACTGGTATCAAATCAATCTTAAATGTTTCGCTAACCAGTTTAATTTCTCGATTCCGACATATATTATCTGCTGAAATTAATTTACCATTTGCTAATTCAAGTAAAAATTTACTATCCAAAGGCGTCAATGGACAACTTAATTTAGCACAAAAATCTCTACTCATATAGCTTCTATCCGCACCCGAATCAAATAAAACGTAAGCAGATTTATTGTCAATAAGAAACGTACCCGTAACAAGCTCTGGGTCTTCCTGTGCCTCTGTCGCATTAATATTGAAAACTCTTCCGCGGCCTTGTCCATTCGTGTTCTCCTGGTTCGGGCAATTTCTAATGATGTGGCCCGGTTTTCCACATTTATAACAAACTACATTGGCATAACTTGCTCCGACACTACTTGCTCCGCCATTACTCGTTCCGACACCATTTGTTCCTTTCGTTCTATTAACCCCTGGTCCGTAGACCTCACACTTCGCCGCGCTATGATCATTTCTTTTACACTTGTTGCAAAATTTGGTGTAGAACCCCGAGTGATACTTTTCACACCTTTGGCATAGCTGCTTCTGATTGTTGTTGTTATTGCGGTTATTATTGTTGTTGGGATGATTGTTGTAGTTGTTGTTGTTGTTGTTGTTGTTGTTGTTGTTGTTGTTGTTGTTGGGCCGTTTGTTGTAGTTGCGATTGATGTTACGATTGTTAGGATAATTGTTGCGATTATTGTTGTAATTGCTGTTGTTGTTGTATTGGTGATTCTTATCACTGTTTTCCTCCCACTTTCTTTTGACTTGCTTCACATTGGCCTCTTCAGCAGTCTGTTCTTTAATTCTTTCTTCAATCTGGTTCACTAGTTTGTGAGCCATTCTACATGTCTGTTGTATGGAGGCGGGCTCGTGTGAACTTATATCTTCTTGGATTCTTTCCGGTAATCCTTTCACAAACGCGTCGATCTTCTCTTCCTCATCTTCGAATGCTCCCGGACACAATAGGCACAATTCTGTGAATCATCTTTCGTACGTGGTAATATCAAATCCTTGGGTTCGTAACCCTCTAAGTTCTGTCTTGAGCTTATTGACCTCGGTTCTGGGACGGTACTTCTCGTTCATCAAGTGCTTGAATGCTGACCACGGTAGTGCGTACGCATCGTCTTGTCCCACTTGCTCTAGATAGGTATTTCACCATGTTAACGCAGAACCTGTGAAGGTATGCGTAGCGTACTTCACTTTGTCCTCTTCAGTACACTTACTTATGGCAAACACCGATTCGACCTTCTCGGTCCACCGTTTCAATCCGATCGGTCCTTCGGTTCCATCAAATTCCAAAGGTTTGCAGGCAGTGAATTCTTTGTAGGTGCATCCTACACGATTTCCTGTACTGCTAGATCCAAGGTTATTGTTGGTATGTAGCGCAGCCTGTACTGCGGCTATGTTTGAAGCTAGAAAAGTACGGAATTCCTCTTCATTCATATTCACGGTGTGTCGAGTAGTCGGTGCCATTTCCTTCAAAATAGTCAAATGGAACAAGTTAATCATACAGAATATTAAGAGTAGTTAATAGTATTTCGTAGCATAATATGAACTCATTTATAAAAGCTTTTTCTTCATATTAGCGTTTTATAAGTTTAAATTCGGGTAGTACCTACCCGTTAAGTTCATACTTAGTAGCTAATATACAATTCAACTACTACAATTCTATATGAAAAACTGATTAGAATAATATTTCGCGTTCAAACTTTTACACAATATTTTAAAAACTTACAATACCGCTTATTTTACATATAGCATGAAATATAGCACACAATAAATTTGATACAAGATGGTTGTGAAGATAATTCTAGCTAGTACACAAGTCGTTCAGCAAAGGCAATAAAGACACGTAATTCATACATCCAGAAACAAGTCATGCATTCTGGTTTTACTAGGATTACTTCCCATCCTTGGTCTTGTGGAACATAACCGTTATGGCCGTTGATAAGACAGCGTGTTGTAACGTCGTCAAAGGGACGAGAGTTACGTTATGTCCAACAGTCCTGTAACAATCTAAAAACCTCATTTCTTACCCCAATTACCGACTCCGTCACTTGTGGGAATGTTTTGTTTAATAGTTGTAACCCGATGTTCTTGTTCTCACTTTGGTGAGAAGCGAACATTACTAATCCGTAAGCATAACATGCTTCTTTATGTTGCATGTTAGCCGCTTTTTCTAAATCACAAAGTCCAATATTCGGATATATTGAGTCAAAATAATTTCTTAACCCATTGCGTAAAATAGCATTTGGGTTCCCCGCAATATATGCGTCAAAGTAAACACATCGTAACTTATGGATTTCCCAATGTGATATCCCTCATCTTTCGAACGAAAGCCTTTTATAAACCAAGGCATTCTTGGAACGTTCTTCGAATGTCTTACAAACTGATCTCGCCTTAAATAGTTGTGCCGAAGAATTCTGACCGACTCTAGACAAGATTTCATCAATCATGTCTCCGGGTAGGTCTCTTAAAATATTGGGTTGTCTATCCATTTTGTGTTTTTATACTGTAAAATAGACAAGAGTTAGATTCATAAAAAAAATACTTATTAATACAAGCAATTTTTACATATATCATAAAGCATAAGCACACTATATTACATATATTACACCACACGAATACAGCTATCTTATTCCGACTCGCTTGTTTCTTCTTCTTCGGTTTTGGTTCGTTTTTCCAAGTTTCTAGGGATATATGATGTTCCCCTAATACGAGCCGTCGTTTTCCACATTGGTTTAGAAAAACCTGGTGGTTTAGAGGTTCCCGGGTCATTGTTACAACTTAAGGACTTCGGGGGTTGACGATACATATAAAGTTCATCGGGGTTGGAATTAGATTTCTCTATTTTTATGCCCTTTCCCTTATTATTTTCTTTTGCCTTTTTAAATTCAGTTGGGGTAATTTCTATAACATCATCGGAATTCTCGTCGGAATCCGATTCATCGGAGAATTGGTAATCCTCCCAATATTTTACTTCCTTGGCAGAAACACCATTGACCATAATTAACCTTGGTCGGTTGGTTGAGGATTTTCTTTTACTTAACCATTTTATTATTTCCCCCACCGGTTCTATTTCTTCATCCGGTTCCGATTCTTCTTCCGGTTTCGATTCTTCTTCCGGTTCCGACTCTTCTTCCGGTTCCTCTTCGGGAACTTGTGAATCAGTCCACGAATCATTCCAATTTACATTTGACTCTTCATTATTATTAGGTGAGTCAATGGGACTTGTTCTAGAGGTAGACATCTATCACATAATATCAAACGCGTTAAGAGATTAATATATCACATAATATTCACATGTTAAAAATATATAGTTTCCAACAAAATTTGTTAAGCAATCATTTTTCAAGTAAACACGGTCGAAGTCCAGACTCACTAATGCATCCTAACAAACTCGATAAGACACACTAATGCAAAATTCTGGTTCTCTAAGACCAACGCTCGGATACCAACTGAAATGTCCCGTTCTTATTGATTAAAAACGTTCCATATTAATTGATTTCGTTGCGAGGTTTTGACCTCTATATGAGACATTTTTCAAAGACTGCATTCATTTTAAAATAAACCATAATCTTTATTTCATCAATAAAGGTTTAAAAAGCTTTACGTAGATTATCAAATAATGATAATCTAAAATATCCTGTTTACACACGACCATTACATAATGGTTTACAATACAAATATGTTACAACAAAATAAGTTTCTTGAATGCAGTTTTTACACAATATCATACAAGCATGGACTCCAAATCTCGTCCTTATTTAAGTATGCGACAGCGGAAGCTCTTAATAATCACCTGAGAATAAACATGCTTAAAACGTCAACAAAAATGTTGGTGAGTTATAGGTTTAACCTATATATATCAAATCATAATAATAGACCACAAGATTTCATATTTTAATACACATCCCATACATAGAGATAAAAATCATTCATATGGTGAACACCTGGTAACCGACATTAACAAGATGCATATATAAGAATATCCCCATCATTCCGGGACACCCTTCGGATATGATATAAATTTCGAAGTACTAAAGCATCCGGTACTTTGGATGGGGTTTGTTAGGCCCAATAGATCTATCTTTAGGATTCGCGTCAATTAGGGTGTCTGTTCCCTAATTCTTAGATTACCAGACTTAATAAAAAGGGGCATATTCGATTTCGATAATTCAACCATAGAATGTAGTTTCACGTACTTGTGTCTATTTTGTAAATCATTTATAAAACCTGCATGTATTCTCATCCCAAAAATATTAGATTTTAAAAGTGGGACTATAACTCACTTTCACAGATTTTTACTTCGTCGGGAAGTAAAACTTGGCCACTGTTGATTCACGAACCTATAACAATATATACATATATATCAAAGTATGTTCAAAATATATTTACAACACTTTTAATATATTTTGATATTTTAAGTTTATTAAGTCAGCTGTCCTCGTTAGTAACCTACAACTAGTTGTCCACAGTTAGATGTACAGAAATAAATCGATAAATATTATCTTGAATCAATCCACGACCCAGTGTATACGTATCTCAGTATTGATCACAACTCAAACTATATATATTTTGGAATCAACCTCAACCCTGTATAGCTAACTCCAACATTCACATATAGAGTGTCTATGGTTGTTCCGAAATATATATAGATGTGTCGACATGATAGGTCGAAACATTGTATACGTGTCTATGGTATCTCAAGATTACATAATATACAATACAAGTTGATTAAGTTATGGTTGGAATAGATTTGTTACCAATTTTCACGTAGCTAAAATGAGAAAAATTATCCAATCTTGTTTTACCCATAACTTCTTCATTTTAAATCCGTTTTGAGTGAATCAAATTGCTATGGTTTCATATTGAACTCTATTTTATGAATCTAAACAGAAAAAGTATAGGTTTATAGTCGGAAAAATAAGTTACAAGTCGTTTTTGTAAAGGTAGTCATTTCAGTCGAAAGAACGACGTCTAGATGACCATTTTAGAAAACATACTTCCACTTTGAGTTTAACCATAATTTTTGGATATAGTTTCATGTTTATAATAAAAATAATTTTCTCAGAATAACAACTTTTAACTCAAAGTTTATCATAGTTTTTAATTAACTAACCCAAAACAGCCCGCGGTGTTACTACGACGGCGTAAATCCGGTTTTACGGTGTTTTTTGTGTTTCCAGGTTTTAAATCATTAAGTTAGCATATCATATAGATATAGAACATGTGTTTAGTTGATTTTAAAAGTCAAGTTAGAAGGATTAACTTTTATTTGCGAACAAGTTTAGAATTAACTAAACTATGTTCTAGTGATTACAAGTTTAAACCTTCGAATAAGATAGCTTTATATGTATGAATCGAATGATGTTATGAACATCATTTCTACCTTAAGTTCCTTGGATAAACCTATTGGAAAAGAGAAAAATAGATCTAGCTTCAACGGATCCTTGGATGGCTCGAAGTTCTTGAAGCAGAATCATGACACGAAAACAAGTTCAAGTAAGATCATCACTTGAAATAAGATTGTTATAGTTATAGAAATTGAACCAAAGTTTGAATATGATTATTACCTTGTATTAGAATGATAACCTACTATAAGAAACAAAGATTTCTTGAGGTTGGATGATTACCTTACAAGATTGAAAGTGAGCTAGCAAACTTGAAAGTATTCTTGATTTTATGTAACTAGAACTTGTAGAATTTATGAAGAACACTTAGAACTTGAAGATAGAACTTGAGAGAGATCAATTAGATGAAGAAAATTGAAGAATGAAAGTATTTGTAGGTGTTTTTGATCGTTGGTGTATGGATTAGATATAAAGGATATGTAATTTTGTTTTCATGTAAATAAGTCATGAATGATTACTCATATTTTTGTAATTTTATGAGATATTTCATGCTAGTTGCCAAATGATGGTTCCCACATGTGTTAGGTGACTCACATGGGCTGCTAAGAGCTGATCATTGGAGTGTATATACCAATAGTACATACATCTAAAAGCTGTGTATTGTACGAGTACGAATACGGGTGCATACGAGTAGAATTGTTGATGAAACTGAACGAGGATGTAATTGTAAGCATTTTTGTTAAGTAGAAGTATTTTGATAAGTGTATTGAAGTCTTTCAAAAGTGTATAAATACATATTAAAACACTACATGTATATACATTTTAACTGAGTCGTTAAGTCATCGTTAGTCGTTACATGTAAGTGTTGTTTTGAAACCTTTAGGTTAACGATCTTGTTAAATGTTGTTAACCCAATGTTTATAATATCAAATGAGATTTTAAATTATTATATTATCATGATATTATCATGTATGAATATCTCTTAATATGATATATATACATTAAATGTCTTTACAACGATAATCGTTACATATATGTCTCGTTTAAAAATCATTAAGTTAGTAGTCTTGTTTTTACATATGTAGTTCATTGTTAATATACTTAATGTTATGTTTACTTATCATAGTATCATGTTAACTATATATATATATATATCCATATATATGTCATCATATAGTTTTTACAAGTTTTAACGTTCGTGAATCACCGGTCAACTTGGGTGGTCAATTGTCTATATGAAACATATTTCAATTAATCAAGTCTTAACAAGTTTGATTGCTTAACATGTTGGAAACATTTAATCATGTAAATATCAATCTCAATTAATATATATAAACATGGAAAAGTTCGGGTCACTACAGCTTAGGCAAGATTATTAAGCTTACTTAGTAATCTTGTCTATGGTATGACTTAGCTTAGACACTTGAGTGTCTATGTACATATGCATGAATGAAATGTGATTAAAGTAGCTTAGGCATAAGAGTATGTCTATGGTTGTGTTTAGCTTAGACATAATCACTAGGGTTGGCCTAGTAAGTTATGTCTATGGTAAGTGATGGGTCGGATCCGAAAGTATGTAAGCAACCATTTGGTTGGAAAGACAAAGTAATGTAATGATTATGCCAACTTTGTATGCTTTATTATTTTCCTATAACTCACTAAGCGTAAAAGCTTACCCCCGTGTTTTTTTATGTTTTATAGGAACGAAAGGTCATCGCGAAGGTAAGGTACCCATTTGTGGATAGCGGAGCATTGGCATTGTAGTAAGTGGTAGTGCAAGTCCCTATTTTGAATCTAGCTCAAATGATACCGCTTATCAACGCTAAGTCTTTTGTGTTTGATGATTATGTTTCTTTTAAGCTTTGGGACCAAATGATGTATTTGAAATTGTGTAAACACGTTTTTCTTGATTAAAGGATCTTCGTAATGTTTAACGATGTAAGAAATTGGTTTAACTAAGTTTGTTTATGATTTATGTTGTTTAATTGTGTTGGGTAAGGAAGAAATGGTGAAAATGTGATTTTTGTATCAAGTTGCAGAACAGTACCAGCAACCGTGAAAGGTCGCGCCGCGACCCCATATGTCGTGCCACGACATATCAAAGATTTTGATTACAGAAGGGCTGCTAAGAAGGGATGATTTCTTTTGTAATGTCGCGCCGCGACCAAGGCTTGCCGCGCCGCGGCATAACACTTGGTCTGGGCGGACACTTTTTAAAAAAAAAAAAAAAATTTATCGTTTAAAGGGCGTTAAAAGTTGGTATCAGAGCTATGGTTTAAGGGACTTGGATAACCTACTATAAGGATTATCTAGGCTTAAACCATTGTTGTTAAAGGATGAGCGGTTTTAGGACTTGCATGATAGTTAAGGTTGAATGATTGTGCCATGCTCCATAGGATAGAGTTGTTGACGAGACTTGTAGTGTGATACTAAGATCGTGGTTGATTTAAACAAAGAGTTTAATACTCATTAACCATGGGTCATAATGGATTAAGTGCGTAATAAGATGGTGTAATGACGACCGGCCATTGCCATTACTTCATTTTAGTACGCATGAACGTCAACTATGGTCATGGTGTAATGAGTTAGGAATTCTTTCGGTTTCTTTGTTATGATAAATTGATGATGCATGTAATTGAACTAATGAGTTGGATGTCTTGTTTCAGAATGGCTATCGTATCCCCAAATAGAGGTAATGATGAGGACGATGAGTATGTCCACACCCCGTCAATGGAGTCTATAGAAGGCTCACACTCTGAATCCGATGAGGTTACTATGGCAAATGATATTTCGGGACAAATAGGACAAGCTTTGATACGATACACCCCAACCCTTCTAGAGAAGATAAAGACATTGATTAATGATCAATTGGATGAAAAGTTAAAGACTCTTATGACCAATAATCCTACGTTAAGAGGGGAAGGGAGAAGTGGGGTAAGACAAGACGAAGTAGAAGCCCTGAGAAAGAAAGATGAGCGCTTTGAGTACAAGAATTTTGCTAATTGTCATCCACCGGAGTTTCACGGTAAGGTTGATCCGATTGTTAGTCAAAGGTGGATCAATGAGTTAGAAGAAACATTCATGTTGTGTGAATGTCCCGAGCACTTAAAAGTAATCTACGCGGCTCACCAAATGAAAGGAAGTGGTTATGAATGGTGGAATTTCATAGTTAAGTCACATGGGTGGGAGGTGGCAACAAGTTTTCCATGGGAAAAGTTTCGTGAAATGTTTATGGATCAATTTGCTCCACCTGCCAAGGTTAGTAGGTTAAAGTCCGAATTCATGAATATAGAGCATGGGAGTAAATCAGTGACTGAATTTAATGCCGAGTTTAATGATAAGTCTCGTTTTTGCTCGGACTTTGTTTCAAGTCCTAAGTTGATGATGGATCACTATCATGAAAAGTTAAATCCTGAAATAAGTGAGTTCATTGACAAGGGTACGTATAAGACTTTAGCCGAGGTGATGAATAGGGCCCTTGTGAGGGAACATGAACTTAGGAAGAAAGTCGCGTTTAAATGAAAGTTAGATCAAGATTCAAAGTCAATGCAAGGTATGAGCCCGAAGAAGGGCAAGTTTAATTCCGAGTCCCCGCACAAATCAAAAGGGGGTTTCATGACGGGGAAGAGTGGTGGTAAAGAAGTGAAGACATGTAATAGGTGTGGTAAAAATCATACGGGCGAGTGTAAAGCAGGTACTACCGATTGTTATTCATGTGGGAAGCCGAGTCATAGAGCCATCAAATGTTCTAAGAAGGGCAAACAGTGTTACTATTGTTTTGAAAAGGGTCATTTTCAAGCCGAATGTCCAGAGTATAAGAAAGATTTGGCGAGTGGTAGTGTTAAGAAGGAGGTTAAAACGGAACCAAAGACTAGTGATAGCCGACCAAGAGCCCGAGCTCATCAAATTACCGCACTCGAAGCAAAGGAGTCCCAAAATGTGGTGTCATGTACCTTTATCGTAAACTCTTTACCTGCGCATGTTTTGTTTGATTCCGGTGCTACGCGGTCGTTTGTTTCTTACTCTTTTTGTAAACATTTTAGCATGACCCCAAGTATGTTAGAGCATCTTTTAGAGGTTGAGATAGCGGATAATAAAACCGTTATGGTGTATTGTATCATTAAGGGATGTGAAATTATTTTGGATGATGAGAAGTTTGTTATAGATTTAATACCCATGCATATGGGAGAATTTCAAGTAATTGTGGGTATGGATTGGTTAGATGACAATGAAGGAATAATTTTGTGTCGTAAGAAAATTGTATTAGTTCAATCACCAAGTGGGAAAGTTATTTGGATTTATGGGGAACGGGCTAGACGTGTTATCCCTATATGCACGTATGCTAGAGCTAAAAGATTTTTGTCTCATGGGTGTTGTGCATTTTTGGCACACGTGGTAGATGATTCGAAGAAGGTTGTTGAATTAAGTGATGTACCGATAGTTAATGAGTTTTCGGATGTGTTTTCGAATGAGTTGCCCGGTGTTCCTCCCGAACGAGAGGTAGAATTTTGAATAGAGTTGATTCCCGGAGCCACGCCAATTGCCAAAGCACCTTATCGACTAGCTCCGTTGGAAATGAGGGAAAGGATGACTCAACTACAAGATTTAATAGATAAAGGTTTTATACGTCCTAGTAGTTCACTTTGGGGAGCTCCGGTTTTGTTTGTGAAAAAGAAGGATGTAACAATGAGAATGTGTATAGATTATCGTGAATTGAATAAGGTCACTATTAAGAATAGATATCCATTGCTGAGGATAGATGATTTGTTTGATCAATTACAAGGTGCATGTTTCTTTTCAAAGATAGATCTAAGGTCGGGTTATCATCAATTAAAGGTGAAGGAAGAAGATATCCCTAAAACGGATTTTCGCACGAGGTATGGTCATTATGAATTCGTGGTTATGCCTTTTGGGTTAACTAATACTCCGGCCACGTTTATGGATTTGATGAATAGGGTTTGTCGACCGATGCTCGATAAGTTTGTGATTGTATTCATTGACGATATTTTGGTGTATTCAAAAGGGGCAGAAGAGCATGCGGTGCATTTAAGACAAGTATTAGAAACTTTAAGGAAAGAAAAGTTGTTCGCTAAGTTCTCTAAATGCGAGTTTTGGGTTCGTGAAGTTCAATTTTTAGGACATGTCATTAATAAGAAAGGTATTTGTGTTGATCCAACAAAGATTGAAGAGATAATGAGATGGGAACCGCCTATGAATCCCACCGAAGTTAGGAGTTTTCTAGGTTTAGTGGGGTATTATCGACTGTTTATACAAGATTTTTCTAGAATAGCCACCCCACTCACAAAGTTGACCCGTAAGAATGTGCCATGGAGATGGGAAGAAAAGCAAGAACAAGCATTTCAACTCCTTAAGGAGAAACTTGTTCAAGCTCCTATACTAGTTTTACCAGAAGGAAATGAGAATATGACGGTTTATTGCGATGCTTCTAAGAAAGGTTTGGGGTGTGTGTTAATGCAAAATGGGAAAGTCATAGCTTATGCTTCCCGACAATTGAAGGTACATGAAAAATGCTATCCCACCCATGATTTAGAATTAATGGCCGTGGTTTTTGATTTGAAAATATGGCGTCATTATCTTTATGGTGTTAAGTTCTCTATTTATACCGATCATAAGAACTTAAAGTATTTGTTCGATCAAAGAGATTTGAATGATAGGTAAAGAAGAGGGTTCGACTTGGTGAAAGATTATGATTGTGAAATTTTATATCACCCCGGGAAGGCTAATGTGGTGGCGGATGCTCTTAGTAGAAAGACGAGTCATCAACCGATTAAGATAACGAGTTTGGTCATGGTAATATCACCACAAATATTCGATAGTATCCGAGTAGCACAAGATGAAGCATTAAAACCCGAAAACGTGAGGAAAGAAATGATCAAAGGGCAAGTTAATGATTTTATGGTAGATTCTCGTGATCTAAGGCTTAGAAATAGAAGGATTTGGGTACCTTTACAAAGTGGTGTTAGAAGTGAGCTCCTTGATTTGGCTCACAAATCTAAGTATTCGATTCACCCCGGAGCTACAAATATGTATAGGGATCTAAGGAAAGACTATTAGTGGCCTGGAATGAAGAGAGATATAGTAAAGTACGTGCATAAATGTCTTACTTGCCTTCAAGTAAAAGCCGATCATCAAATGTCATACGGTAAGTTACAACCATTAGAAGTACCGGTTTGGAAATGGGAACACATTACAATGGATTTAGTGACTAAGTTGCCTAAGACCCCTCGACAACACGACGCCATTTGGGTTATTGTTGATAGATTAACTAAGAGCGCGCTATTTTTGGTAATAAGAGAAGCTTCATCGTCGGAAGCAATGTCTAAATTATATATGAAGGAGGTTGTTGCAAGGCATGGAGTGCCGGTTTCCATTGTTTTGGACCGTGACACCCGATTCACCTCACGATATTGGAGAAAGTATCAAGAAGAGATGGGCACCAAGTTGCATGTGAGTACCGCATTTCACCCACAAACAGATGGTCAAAGTGAGCGAACTATCCAAACTCTTGAGGATATGTTAAGGGCGTGTGTCATTGATTTTGGTGGTAGTTGGGATACTCACCTACCTTTAGTTGAATTTTCGTACAATAATAGTTATCATTCTACCATCGAAATGGCGCCTTATGAGATGTTGTATGGAAGGAGGTGTAGAACCCCAATATGTTGGGGTGAAGTGGGTCAAAGGGAATTAGGAAGCACGGAAGTAGTACAACAAACAATCGAAATGATAGATCAAATTCGTGAAAGAATGAAGGCGGCACAAGATCGACAAAAGTCATATGTGGATAAAAGAAGGAGGCCGATAGAATTTCAAGTGGGTGATAAGGTAATGCTTAAAGTTTCCCCGTGGAAGGGTATTATTCATTTTAGAAAAAGGGGAAAATTGGGTCCAAGATTTGTGGGACCATTTGAAATAGTGGCGAGAGTCGGGAAGGTAGCTTATCGTTTGGCCTTGCCCGATGAATTGAGTAATATACATGACACGTTTCACGTGTCACAATTAAGAAAGTGTTTGGCGGATGAATCAACATATGTTCCATTAAATGAGATTGAAGTGGATGATAAGTTACGGTATACGGAGAAGCCAATAAAGATTTTGGATCAAAAGGTTAAGCAATTAAGGAATAAGTCGGTTACGTTATTGAAAGTGTTATGGAAATTTATTAAGGGCTCCGAATGTACGTGGGAACCCGAAGAATGGCTTATGAAGTATTATCCATCATTGCATCAAGAATGGTTCGCGAGGACGCGAACAATCCAACGGGGGGAGAGTTGTAACATCCCAATTAATTAAGGTATTATTTTATGTAATTTAATTATTATATATATGGATGGTATGATCTAGTATAAATAAATGGACAATAGTTAATGTTTGTTAGTTAAGTTGGAAGGGACTAGAGATGCAAAGTTAGAATTAAGGACCTCCCATATTAGAGTTTTGGTGGGGAGGATAGAAAGTGCAAATAAGACAAAGTTATTTTAATAAAAGATGTAAAATGCAGAATTTTTGTATCAGTTGCAAAAAAAAAAATCAGTGTGTGTGTGTCGACCCAAACAAGAGGAAGAAGAGGAAATCTTCAATTGAAGAAATTGAGCACATGCAATTGGAAATTTGTGAAATCTAGTGTACTCTAATCATCCTAACAAGTTTTAATTCTCCAATTTCTTCTCCCTTGTGCACAATTAGGGTTCTTGAATCCTTAGAGACAAGGTATGAACTTCTATGTCTAAGTATTACTAAAATTGGGTGTTTGTGATGAATCTCAAGCTTTAAAGTTGTAGTATGTTGAAATGGTGCACACTTGTATGACTAAAAATGAATTTGTTATTGATATTGGAAGTAAGTTTATGTATGAACTTGCTAATTGAGTGCATGTAGTGAATAAGATGGAATTGACGCTAATTTAGCTTAGAATCAAGTCATGCACACTAGGTGTTTGATGAAATGTCTCAATGAAATGTTTATGTGATTTAGTTAAAAATTGTAAAGAAGAAAGTTTATATGTGAATTGTTGTTATTGTTGTAAGTAATGAAATTTGGATAAATGATGATTTAGGGTTGCTAGTAGTAGAAATGGGTTTTATGCACATTTGATGTTTAATGAGATACTTGAAAGCATTGCAAGTCATGATTGTAAGAGATGAACTAGAGAATTGTGTAATTAAGGAAATGATGTTGGCATGATAATGGGGTTATATTAGAAAAAGATAAGTTAAAATGTTATGTATGTAAGTGTTCATGTGAATGTTGGAGTAAAAAGGGGATTAAGTCAATGTGTAAGTGTATAAAAGTATTGAAAGCTTTTAAAAGTTGTAATTTTGTTGAGTTATGATATTAATGAGATTAGCTCATGTATAGGTGCTAATTAAGGCAAAGGAGCTTCAAGTGACCAAGGAACCTAATTTAATCAAGGTGAGTTTATAGGGGGTAAATTGGGCGGGTCAAGAGTGGCTTAGTGTTCTCGGATTGCATCCGTGCAAGAGAGCAACGACTAAGTGCACTAGTTGGATAGCTTTGATAGAATTATTAGGTTCGCCTAATAATTGTATCTATGGATGATGATTAGCTTAGGCAAGATTATTAAGCTTACTTAGTAATCTTGTCTATGGTATGACTTAGCTTAGACACTTGAGTGTCTATGTACATATGCATGAATAAAATGTGATTAAAGTAGCTTAGGCATAAGAGTATGTCTATGGTTGTGTTTAGCTTAGACATAATCACTAGGGTTGGCCTAGTAAGTTATGTCTATGGTAAGTGATGGGTCGGATCCGAAAGTAAGTAAGCAACCATTTGGTTGGAAAGACAAAGTAATTTAATGATTATGCCCAACTTTGTATGCTTTATTATTCGCCTATAACTCACTAAGCGTAAAAGCTTACCCCCGTGTTGTTTTATGTTTTATAGGAACGAAAGGTCATCGCAAAGGTAAGGAACCCATTTGTGGATAGCGGAGCATTGGCATTGTAGTAAGTGGTAGTGCAAATCCCTATTTTGAATCTAGCTCAAATGATACCGCTTATTAATGCTAAGTCTTTTGTGTTTGATGATTATGTTTCTTTTAAGCTTTGGGACCAAATGATGTATTCGAAATTGTGTAAACATGTTTTTCTTGATTAAAGGATCTTCGTAATGTTTAACGATGTAAGAAATTGGTTTAACTAAGTTTGTTTATGATTTATGTTGTTTAATTGTGTTGGGTAAGGAAGAAATGGTGAAAATGTGATTTTTGTATCAAGTTGCAGAACAGTACCAGCAACCGTGAAAGGTCGCGCCGCGACTCCATATGTCGCGCCGCGTCATATCAAAGATTTTTATTACAGAAGGGCTGCTAAGAAGGGATGATTTCTTTTGTAATGTCGCGCCACGACCAAGGCTCGCCGCGCCGCGGCATAACACTTGGTCTGGGCGGACACTTGTTTTAAAAAAAAATTATCGTTTAAAGGGCGTTAAATTTTCCTTTTTCACGCATAATGCGAATCGCATTTTTGTAATAAACGACCTCTGCTCTCACCTTTTTCAACCAGTTCATGCCATTTATTACATCAAAACTCCCTAACTCGACTGGTATTATATCAATTTTAAACGTTTCATCCCCCAGTTTAATTTCTCTATCCCGATATTTATTATCTGCTGAAATTAACTTACCGTTTGCTAATTCGAGTAAAAATTTACTATCCAAAGGCGTCAATGGGCAACTTAATTTAGCACAAAAATCTCTACTCATATAGCTTCTATCTGCACCCGAATCAAATAAAATATAAGCAGATTTATTGTCAATAAGAAACGTACCCGTAACAAGCTCCGGGTCTTCCTGCGCTTCTGCCGTATTAATATTGAAAATTCTTCCGCGGCCCTGCCCATTAGTATTCCCCCGATTCGGGCAATTACTTTAAATGTGGCTCGGTTTTCCACATCCGTAACAAACAAAGGCGGCATTACGTGTTTCGACACTATTTGTCCCTTTAGTTCTGTTAAACTTTGGTCCGTAGACCTCACACTTTCTCGCACCATGGCCAGTTCATTTACACTTGGTGCAAAATGTCGTACAGAACTCATTCTGGTGGTACTCTTCACACCTTTGGCATTTTTGGTTTTTGTTGCCATTGTTGTTGTTGAGATTGTTGTTGGGATTTTTATTGTTGTTGAAACGATTGTTGTAGTTGTTGTTGTTGGGACATTTGTTGTAGTTATTGTTAGGATTACGGTTATTGTTGCGATTGTTGTTGCGGTTGTTATTATTGTTATTGTGATTATGGTTGTGATTGTTGTTGTTGTTGTTGTATTGGTGACCCTTGTCACTGGTTTCTTCCCACTTTCTCTTGAGTTGTTTCGTGTTAGCTTCTTCGGCCGCCTGCTCTTTAATTCTTCCCTCAATCTGATTTATGATTTTATTAGCCATTCGACTTGCCTTTTGTATGGAAGCGGGCTCGTGTAAACTCACATCTTCTTGAATCCTTGCTGGTAACCCTTTTACAAACGCGTCGATCTTCTCTTCTTCATTTTCGAACGCTCCCGGACACAATAGGCACAACTCTGTGAATCGTCGTTCATATGCGGTAATGTCGAACCCTTGTGTTCGTAACTCTCTAAGTTCTACCTTGAGCTTATTGGCTTCGTTTCTAGGACGGTACTGCTCATTCATCAATTGCTTGAATGCCGACCACGGTAGTGCGTAAGCAGCATTTTGTCCTACCTGTTCAAGATAGGTGTTCCACCACGTTAACGCAGTACCTGTGAAGGTATGGGTAGCGTACTTAACTTTGTCCTCTTCAGTACACTTATGGCAAACACCGATTCGACCTTCTCGGTCCACCGTTTCAATCCAATTGGTCCTTCAGTTCCATCAACTTCTAAGGGTTTGCAGGCAGTGAATTCTTTGTAGGAGCATCCTACACGATTTCTTGTAGAATTAGTTCCACTGCTAGATCCAGAGTTATTGTTATTTTGCATCGCAGCCTGTACTGCAGCTATGTTCGCATCAAGGAAAACACAGAAATTTTCCTCACTCATGTTCAAGTTCTGATGAGTCGTCGATGCCATTTCCTTCAAAAATAGCCAAAAGAATTGAGTTAATCATATAGAATTTAAGAGTAGTCAATAGTATTTCGTAGCATTATATGAACTTATTTATAAAAGCTTTTTCTTCATATTAGCATTTTATAGTTTTAATTCGGGTAGTACCTACCCGTTAAGTTCATACTTACTAGCTACTATACAACTCAACTACTATGCTTCTATATGAAAATCTTATTACAATAATATTTCGCGTTAAAACTTTATACAATATTTTACAATACCGCTATTATACATATAGGATGAAATATAGCACATAATAACTTTACTACTCGGCAGCTATAAAGGCAATTCTAGTTAATACGCAAGTTGTTCAGCAAAAGAAATAAAGACACGTAATTCATAAGTCCAGAAACAAGTCATGCATTCTGGTTTTACTAAGACGACTTCCCATCCTTGGTCTTGTGGAAAGTAACCGTTATGACCATTGGCTATGCAGCATGTTGTAATGTCGTCAAAAGGACGAGGGTTTCGTAATGTCCAACAGCCCCGTAATAATCTAAAAACCTTGTTTCTCACCCCAACTATTGAATCCGTCACTTGTGGGAAGGTTTTATTTAAAAGTTGTAATCCGATGTTCTTTTTCTCACTTTGGTAAGAAGCGGACATCACTAACCCGTAAGTATAACATGCTTCTTTATGTTGCATGTTAGAAGCTCTTTCTAACTCACGAAATCCTATGTTGGGATATGTTGAGTCAAAATAGGTTCTTAACCCGTAGCGTAAAATTGCATTTGGGTTCCCCGGATTTAACGCTTTAAAGAAAACACGGCGTAACTTACGGTCTCTCCAATGCGATATACCCCACCTATAAAAGGAAAGCCTTTTGTAAACTAAGGCATTTCTGGAAAGTCTTTCAAATGTTTGACAAGTTAATTTCGCCATAACTAAATGTGCTGATGAATTCTGACTGATTCTAGACAATATTTCCTCAATCATATCCTCTGGTAGGTCTTCTAAAATATTCGGTTGTCTACCCTTAACGTCCATTTTGTTTTTATACTATAAAATAGACAAGGATTAGATTCATAAAAGATAATTAACAAATAATGCAAGCAATTTTTACATAGAACATAAAAGTACAAGCACACTACAATACATATAATACTCAACATGATTACAACTCCCTAATCTGAATCACTAGTTTCTTCTTCTTCGGACTTTGTTCGTTTTCCTAATTTTCTAGGGATATATGGTGTTCCTCTAATACGAGCCGTCATTTTCCACAATGGTTTAGAAGAACCTAGTGGTTTAGAGGTTCTCGGGTTATTGTTACAATTTAGGAAATACGGAGGTTGCTGATACACATAAAGCTCATCGGGGTTGGAATCGGGTTTCTCTATTTTTACACTTTTTCCCTTATTATTTTCTTTTGCTTTATTAAATTGGGTCGAGGTAATTTCTATAACATCATCGGAATCCTCATCGGGATCTGATTCATCGAAAAATTGGTAATCTTCCCAATATTTTGCTTCCTCGGCGGAAACACCATTGACCATTTTTAACTTTGGTCCGTTAGTTGAGGATTTTCTTTTATTTAATCGATTTACTGTAGGTATCAATATTTCTTCCTCCGGAACCTCTTCTTCTTCTGGTTCCTCCTTTTCCAGTTCCTCCTCTTCTGGTTCCTCCTCTTCCGGTTCCTCCTCTTCCGGTTCCTCCTCTTCCGGTTCCTCTTCGGGAATTTGTGAATCTTCCCAAAGTATATTCGACTCTTCATTATTATTAGGTGAGTCGATGGGATTTGTACTAGTGGTAGACATCTATCACACAATATCAAACACATTAAGAGGTTAATATATCACATAATAATTACATGTTAATAATATATATTTTCCAACAAAAGTGTTAAGCAATCGTTTTTAAAGAAAACACGGTCGAAGTCCAGACTCACTAATGTATCCTAACAAACTCGATAAGACACACTAATGCAAATTTTTGGTTCTCTAAGACCAACGCTCGGATACCAACTGAAATGTCCCGTTCATATTGATTATAAACTTTCCATATTAATTGATTTCGTTGCGAGGTTTTGACCTCTATATGAGATGTTTTTCAAAGACTGCATTCATTTTTAAAAACAAACCATAACCTTTATTTTATCGACAAGGTTAAAAGGACACCAACTAGATTATCCAGAAATGATAATCTAAAAATATCACACTTACATACTACCAATACATATTGGTTTACAATATTAATATGTTACAACAAAGTAAATCTCGAAAGCAGTTTTAAACAATATTATACAAACATGCTGACACCAAATCGTGTCCATATTTTAGCATGCAACAGCGGAAGCTCTTAATAATCACCTGAGATTAAACATGCTTTAAACGTCAACAAAAATGTTGGTGAGTTATAGGTTTAACCTATATATTTATGAAATCGTAATAATAGACCACAAGATTTCATATTTCAATATACATCCCATACATAGAGATAAAAATCATTCATATGGTGAACACCTGGTAACCGACATTAATAAGATGCATATAAAATATCCCCATCATTCCAGGACACCCATCGGACATGATAATTTCGAAGTACTAAAGCATTCCAAATTTTAGAATGGGGCTTGTTGGGCCCGGTAGATCTATATTTAGGATTCGCGTCAATTAGGGGTCAGTTCCCTAATTCTTAGGCTACCAAGCTAAAAGGGGCATATTCGGCTTCAATCATTCACCCATATAATGTACTTTCATTTACTTGTGTCTATTTCGTAAAACATTTATAAAACTGTATGTATTCTCATCCCAAAATATTAGATTTTAAAAGTGGGACTATAACTCACTTTCACATATTTTTACTTCGTCGGGAAGTAAGACTTGGCCACTGGTCGATTCACGAACCTATAACAAATATGTACATATATATCAAAGTATGTTCAAAATATATTTACAATATTTTTAATACATTTTTACTATTTTAAGTTTATTAAGTCAGCTGTCCTCGTTAGTAACCTACAACTAGTTGTCCACAGTTAGATGTATAGAAATAAATCGATATATATATTATCTTGAATCAATCCACGACCCAGTGTATACACATCGCAGGCTAGATCACAACTCAAAGTATATATATTTTTGGAATCAACCTCAACCTTGTATAGCTAACTCCAACATTACTGCATATAGAGTGTCTATGGTTGTTCCAAATAATATATATACATGGGTCGATATGATATGTCAAAACATTTGCATACGTGTCTATGGTATCCCAAGATTGCATAATATATTAGAATACATGTATAATACAATATGAGTTAGCTAGGATATGATTAATATAGATTTGTTACCAATTTTCACGTAGTTACAACAAGCAAAAATATCCAATCTTGTTTTACCCATAACTTCTTCGTTTTAAATCCGTTTTGAGTGATTCAAGTTGCTATGGTTTCATATTGAACTTAAGTTTATGAATCTAAGCAGAACAAGTATAAGTTTATAGTCGGAAATACAGGTTACAAGTCGTTTTTTGTAAAGGTAGTCATTTTAGTCGAAAGAACGACGTCTAGATGACCATTTTGGAAAACATACTTACACTTTGAGTTTAACCATGATTTTTGGATATAGTTTCATGTTCATAAGAAAAATCATTTTTCCAAAAGAAAAACTTTTAAATCAAAGTTTATCATAGTTTTTAATTAACTAACCCAAAACAGCCTGCGGTGTTACTACGACGGCGTATATCCGGTTTTACGGTGTTTTTCGTGTTTTCAGGTTTTAAATCATTAAGTTAGCATATCATATAGATATAGAACATGTGTTTAGTTGATTTTAAAAGTCAAGTTAGAAGGATTAACTTTTGTTTACGAACAATTTTAGAATTAACTAAACTATGTTCTAGTGATTACAAGTTTAAACCTTCGAATAAGGTAGTTTTATATATATGAATCGAATGATGTTATGAACATCATTACTACCTCAGGTTTTGTGGATAAACCTACTGGAAATGAGAAAAATATATCTAGCTTCAAAGGATCCTTGGATGGCATGAAAGTTCTTGAAGTAGAATCATGACACGAAAACAAGTTCAAGTAAGATTTCCACTCGAAATAAGATTGTTAAAGTTATAGAAATTGAATCAAAGTTTGAATATGAGTATTACCTTGTATTAGAAAGATATCTTACTGTAAATAAGAAAGATTTCTTGAGATTGAATGATCACTTGAAATGGATTTGCAAGATTGGAAGTAAGCTAGTAAACTTGAAAGTGTTGTTGGTGTTTTCTTGAGTAGTTGTTTTGTAACTTGGTTTATGTATGGATTTATGAACTAGATTGAACTAGATTTTGATGAAGATGATGAAGAACACTTAGAACAATGTAAGAACACTTGAGAGAGAGTAATTTGATTCAAGAAAATTGAAATGAAAGTGTGTTTGTGAGTACTCTAATTCACGTGAGATTAGGGGTTCCATATAGGCTCCATTAGTTTGTAGTTTTGTGAGATATTTCATGCTAGATGTTAAATGATGGTTCCCACATGGTTAGGTGACTCACATGGGCTGCTAATAGCTGATTATTGGAGTGTATATACCAATAGTAAATACATTTAGAAGCTGTGTATTGTACGAGTACAAATACGAGTGCATACGAGTAGAATTGTTGATAAAAATGAATGAGGATGTAATTGTAAGCATTTTTGTTAAGTAGAAGTATTTTGATAAGTGTCTTGAGGTCTTTCAAAAGTGTATGAATACATATTAAAACACTACATGTATATACATTTTAACTGAGTCGTTAAGTCATCGTTAGTCGTTACATGTAAGTGTTGTTTTGAAACCTTTAGGTTAACGATCTTGTTAAATATTGTTAACCCATTGTTTATTATATCTAAAGAGATGTTAAATTATGAAATTATCATGATATTATGATATATTAATATATCTTAGTATGATATATATATACAGTTAAATGTTGTTACAACGATAATCTTTACATATATGTCTCGTTTCGAAATCAATAAGTTAGTAGTCTTGTTTTTACCTATGTAATTCATTGTTAATACACTTAATGATGTTTACTTATCATTTGTCATGATTAAACATAGTGTATCAATATCTTAATATGATTCATATGTATATAGTAAGACGTTATTATAACGATAATCGTTATATATATCGTTTCCGAGTTTCTTAATTTAATAGTCTTATTTTTTGTATAACTCATTGTTAAAATACCTAATGAGATACTTACTTATCATAATATCATGTTAATTATATATATATATATATATATATGTATATATATATATATATATATATATATATATATATATATATATATATATATATATATATATATATCATCATATAGTTTTTACAAGTTTTAACGTTCGTGAATCACCGGTCAACTTGGGTGGTCAATTGTCTATATGAAACCTATTTCAATTAATCAAGTCTTAACAAGTTTGATTGCTTAACATGTTGGAAACACTTAATCATGTAAATATCAATTTCATTTAATATAAATAAACATGGAAAAGTTCGGGTCACTACACTATCAATGGTCAAGCTATTGTCAATCCAGGCGATGTGAATCAAACAAACGTCTTTATCATCGAAGTCCAAAATTTCTCGATGTTTAATCTATATGGTGATATCAACAATTACTCAAACTGGGATGAGGAAAATCTATCAGATGATCAAGTCTCTGATGAAAAATCTCATTTAGACGGCGAAAACCTTGTGGAAGGAATCAGTGATAAAAATATGTTTACAAAATTCTCTAATTCCGGTCACTGGACCGATGACGTCTCACCGAAAAACCATGCCTCTCCTCGGTCATCCAAACGCATTAATACCGTTCACCTATGTAATGATCACGCCAGTTCCCAACATTCCCCAAACGATTCCAAATCAATAAACTGTATCGGAATACCCAACTCGTCACTCCTGAAACCTAATGAAACCGAAACATTACACAAGCCCAATCCCAATAAGCCCAATACTCCAACAGTAGACTTAACCTCCAATAGCATCTTTGAAACAAATGGCCCATCACCTATTCCGGATTGTATAGTCCATGCAACAATTACTGTTACAAGCCCATCGCATGCTGAAAAAAATATATCCCAACCCACCGAAACCCCACCCAGGCCCACTAACGTTTCCCCTGAGCTCACTGTTGACTGTCCCAAAACCCATATTGTTACCACTATTGACGAGCCCACTGCCACTGTTGACCAGGCCGGGCCCAACAATCATCCAAGTGACGGCCCAACAGATATTCAGGACGCTGTTACACCTTGTACCAATTCTTGTTCGCTAACAGGTATAGATATATCCAAATCACCTATAACCCCCGACCAAACTCTCCGTTAAACTTTATGCCCGCACCAAACGACACATAATCTACAAACTCCTACCCATTTGATCTTAACGCATTACTTTCTATTGGGAAAGCAAAAGCTAAAAAAACAAAGTACCAAAACCGTGGTCAACCCCATCCCCATTCTAAAAAATAATGTTCACACTTTCAAAAGAATCTGTAAAGATGACATCCATAAACCACATACACCTTCCGGCACCTCCCTAAATCTCGATAAAAAAAGACCTAGATCCAACATGCTTTACATTAAACATCTCGCAAGAAGCGGTCAAAAACTAAGGTTTTCCCAAATGGCAAAACGTAGTAAATCTTCATCTTTTGATGGTGGCAACACATCTTGTAACACTAGGGGATCACACAACGAAAAAACAGGCCCTTCTAAGAGTAATAATTTGGATACAAATGAATTCGGGAGAAGTATCTGTATCCGTCGCAACATCCATTGATCCCACCTTCCTAGCATCGTTTTCTGGTAAGTTTTCTTATGTGTACAATCTCTTTAAATATTTGGGGTATTGGACAAACGGGTAAAATTAATTGGCTTAAAAGTATTTTTAATAAAGAAAAACCTACGATCTTAGGACTTCAAGAAACTAAATGTGGCCAAACTCATGATAACACCATTGAGGCCTTCTAGGGAAATTCTGATTTTAAATTCGTTCAAAAGGATTCGGTTGGTGCATCCGGTGGTATCTTGACTATTTGGGATTCCAACATATTTTCATTTAAATATGCTATCGAGGGCGAATTTTTCTTAGCAATTTGTGGCTCATGGGTGGGTTATGACTCATAAATTGCTATCGTTAATGTCTATGGCCCTCATTCCAATTCGAAAAAATTAAAGACTTTGGAACGAACTTTCTTCCCTCGTAAATTCACTTAACATACCTTACATTATTTTTGGCGATTTCAACGAAGTTAGACATAAAACGGAACGAATGAACACTGATTATAATCAACAATGGGCCGACGACTTTAATAAGTTTATTAATAACTCGGGTCTAATTGATCTTCCACTTGGGGGTAAAAAATTTACGATGATATGTGAGAAGAGAATGCAATTTAGTAAACTTGATCGATTTCTCGTCTTCGATGGAATCCTTACGATTTGGCCCAATTCATCCTCCAAACTCTCGACCGAGATCTCTCCGATCATTATCATCCTAAGGAACAACTTATTCGATTCGGGTCCCAAACCAATACGTGTGTTCGATACATGGCTCGATCTTAAAGATGCCGACACCGTTATTGAAAGGGCTTGGATGATTCCAACTTTTGATAATAGACCTGACCACATCTTCCGTAATAAACTAAAAAATGTTAAGATGGAACTCAAAAAACATAGTAACCAACTTGATAACATCGACTTAGAAATACGTAATCACCTAACCGCTATTAATGATTGGGAGCAAACCGCTGAAAACAGACTCTTAACCGATCCAGAAAAACAAAAATGGTTAGAAGAAAAAAATGCATCACACTGTTAAAGCAAAAAAGAAATCAAATATGCTCAAACAAAAGTCAAGAATTAAATGGGCACTTGAAGGCGACGAAAACTCTAAATATTTTCATAATTATATTAAAAGACGAACAAGTAAAAATAATATCCATGGTATTTCAATAAATGGCACATGGTCCGAAGATCCCAACTCTATAAAACAAGAAACATATACTTACTTTAACACCATTTTTAAATCCAAACACCTTAATGACGAATGTCCCTTCGATAACGTACCTCATCTTATATGCATCTCCTCCCTAGACAACCAACTTCTAGAATCCGAATTCAACGAAAACGAAATCTGGGACGCCTTATGTGATTGTGATAGCTCCAAAACACCTGGTCCAGATGGTTTCAATATGAAATTCTTTAAAAAATATTGGGACCTAATAAAAAATGATCTTATTAAATCACTCGACTCGTTCTGGACCAACTCAGAAATCTCCAAAGGATGCAATGCTTCTTTTTTCATCCTAATCCTGAAAAAACCCAACCCTATCGGCCTAAACGAATATCGCCCAATCTGTTTAATAGGAAGCTACTATAAAATCCTTACCAAAATACTTTCAAACCGACTAGCCAAAGTCATCCATAAAGTCATAGGTGGTGAACAAACCGCTTTTCTCAAAGTTCGTAACATCCTCGACAATGTGCTAATTGCAAACGAAATAATTGATGAATTAAAACGTAAAAAATGTAAAGGTCTTATCTTCAAGGTCGACTTTGAAAAAGCATTCAACTGCATTAAATGGGACTTTCTATTTAAAACTATGCAATTCATGGGCTTTGGTTTTAAATGGATTAGTTTCATCCGGGCATGTCTTTCCTCCTCATCCATCTCCATTCTAATCAATGGCTCACCAACCAAAGAATTTACGCCCGAAAGGGGAATTCGTCAAGGTGACCCCATATCGCCGTTTCTAATCATCATCGTTGCCGAAGGCCTTAACATACTTGTTAAAAGAGCATTGTCCAATGGTCATTTGTAAGGGTTAAAGATCGAAAACGACATTCTTGAAATCACTCACCTCCAATACGCCGATGATACAATTTCTTCGGTGAATGGAACTAAAGAAATGCAAAATACATCTCTAAACTTCTAAAATGATTCGAGAAAATATCCGGCCTCAAAGTCAATTTTCGCAAAAGCAAACTTTATGGAATTGGAACATCCTCCATTGAAACCGAACAAATGGCCAGTTAAATAAAATGCTCTGCCGGAGCAACTCCGTTCACTTACCTCGGTCTCCCCATCGGAGTACCCACATCACACGCTTCTTCTTGGCAACCAATCGTGAAAAAGTTCGAAAAGAGGTTTTCTGATTGGTCTGCTAAATCTATCTCATTCGGGGGCCGCCTCACGATCATTAAATCCATCCTAAGTAGCATCCCATTATACTACTTCTCATTATTCCATGAACCATCCGCTATCCTTAAGATACTAGAATCTAAAAGACAGAAATTTTTCTTGGGGGGGGGGGGGGGGGGAGGGTTCTTCAAATGAAAATAAAATTAATTGGATTAAATGGGATCAAATAACTTTACCTTATGACAATGGTGGAATAAACGTGGGCTCTCTTTTCGCTAAAAACATATCACTTCTATGTAAATGGTGGTGGCGCTTTAAAAATGAAAATAACGCTTTATGGGTAAAAATTATCAAAAGTATTTATGGGCCGGGGGTGGACACTAACGTTTCATGCAGGTCTATTTCAGGTCGCACTGTATGGAAAGAGATTATTAAATCCAGAAAAGTCGCTGACAACTTAGGCACCTCTTTCACATCTTCGATCTCAAAGCGTATCGGCAACGGCACATCGATCAGTTTTTGGCATGATATATGGATTGGCTCCGAAAGACTCGATTTATTATTCCATAGATTATTCATGTTGGAATCAAATAAGGACGCAACTGTTGCCTAAAGAATCTTGAATGTTAACTCCACTTCGATTAGTAACTGGAATTGGTCACGCCCACCAAGCGGACGTGCAATTGGTGAACTCACGGAACTCAATAACTTAATATCATCCGTTATTATTTCAGACTGCCCCGATTCTTGGAAATTCACCCTCGACGCATCCGGCACTTTTACAACATCATCAATGTCAAGTTTAATAAACACATTAAAATTTGGTGTTCATGCTATAGGCCAATCATTACCGCGAAACAAATTAGTCCCACAAAAGGTCTACATATTCGTGTGGAGAACCATCCAACATAAAATTCCAGTTAGATATGAACTTGACAAAAAAAGAATTGACCTCCACACCATATTATGCCCACTATGCGACTTACATGTTGAAACCACTGAACATTCGATAGGTAATTGTCCAAAAACGATTGTAATTTGGAAGCAACTGCTAGATTGGTGGAACCAAGACAACACACTAATTTCCAACATAAACGATGTAATCATTACTGACCAAGGTTTCTCATGCAACTCCATTGGATCCGCCTTATGGCAAGCTACTAAATGGATTACTTGTTATATTATATGGAAACATAGAAATCTTAAAGTATTCTCAAAGAAAGAATGGAACCCTGCAATGATTATATCCGAAATTCAAACACAAAGTTTTAGTTGGATCTCTAACCGGTCGCGAAATAAGAAACCACTCGAATGGCACCAATGGCTAATCAATCCGTCCTTCTATGTCGCGTCCCCCCCCCACACCGTGTGGGCATCGGTTAATACACCATCTACGACCACGTGGGCAGCGCTCGTCATCTAATTAACTTATGTAAGATAGATTGAATGGGTTGGATTGTTGATAACTATGTTGCCGCTTGATCGACTCAGTTATCTCCTCTCACCCTGCTTGTTATCCAAGTTCGTTTCCCTCATATTGTTCGTTAGTATACGTCGCCACCCATTGATACAAAATAATTTTCACTCCAATCATATTTCCGTCTTTGTGTATTGTTCATACAAATTGTATAGATGCGTGTAGGGACTTGTAACAATATAATCCAAGTAATAATAATATTTTTTTGCTTTTCAAAAAAATAAATTAGTGTTCAATAACGATACTATTAATTCTGATCAAATGTATAATATAATTACAATGAAAAAACCTTATTATTGATAACATGAGTATGAATGCATTAGGATTGAAAACTTTAGTATTGTAGACATTAGTATTGAATATAATTACAATACAACAATCAATTGTTTTCATTCAGTGCCGCACACTTTCTTGAGCCCGTACGTTAAAATACGATTCCGCAAATGTTAAAAAGATTGATATATTTTAAGTTTAAAAATATCATATTTTGTATTTAATATAGTATTTGATTGTTTATTTAAATTAAGTTAGAAACCTAACTTTTATTTAAAGTTTATTCATTTATTTTTCGTATGTTTCACACACATTTGTGTATTTGGATCAAAATCGTCTTCACTATTTTTACCTAATAGCTGATAATACCGTTGTCACATTAAATATTTTAATAATTGTATTGTATTTAGAATATAATTTAACAATATTAACGTTTATATTTATCTTTATTTATTTATTTATTTAATTGATTTATTTAGTTTAACTTAATATTTTTAAATTTTTGTTACGGACTAAAAGTGAGTTTGTTACTTTCAATTACGTTTTTTATATTTATATTATATTTATATTATATTATTTAATTTAATATTGTCACATTTAATATTTTAGTAATTGTATTATATTTATATCCTATATCCTATTTAGAATATAAATAATTTTCTTATTTAAAAAAAATCAATTAATAAATTAGAAGAAACAACTAAGGCAACTCCCTATCGTAACTAGACTCTGCATCCTCTTAACCTTCCACACCAGCGCCACATCAACACCAATATCTTATAACTAACTCATAACTAAACACTTCCTATCATGGCTAAAGCAATATACCTCTTAATATACAACGTACAAGCAATAAAGCATCAAGTTCAACAATAAAAAGCCACTGGGATCCACAATTCCTATAACTAACCAAAACTCTTCCATTAAATCCATGGTGAGTGCGGGTAACTAACGCGGGTAACTAAGCCGTGCCTATGATTCATTACGGGTAACTACAGGTAATGAGCGGGTAATGACGGATAATGGAACCATAGGGAGTGGTCTAAGTGACGAGCATTATGACACACGCTTTATATAACGTAAAATATATAGATATATAATATAATTTGTATGACTTCTTTTCAATCTACAGTCTACACTTACGTTGCTCTATTATATACGGAGTATCACTATAAATCTTTTTTGGTGTACAATAATTAGCAAAACGGCTATTTTAACCCTGTGAACAGTAGCAAACTTATTACAATTAGTAACAGGGATTAATAAAAAAAATTAATGACTTAGGGAATGAGTGTCGAAAGTATAGTCATAACATTTGATAATTAAAAAAAAAAAATATAGATTGAAAACATGTATTATTCAAACTGTTAAAATAACAATATTAATCAATTTATCAATAAAAAAAAAGATGAATATTTTGCGTTGACTTTGGACTTCTCGCAAATTAAGTATTGGGGGATTAATCAGCTCACAAGACAAGTCATAAATCCAGATAAATAAATAATAAAAAAGAATAATGTTGAAGGTTCAAACGCAGTTTAATACTTTACTCTAAATGAAAAGTATTACAATTAAAATTAGATTATTTACTTGAACTGGGCTTGGCCCATGTTATGTAAATGTACTTTATACGGAGTAATTATTAATAATATAATATACTTTCTTTTTTGCTTAAAAAAAAACTATTACAATTAGATTAAGTTGACCATTGATACCTTTGCAAGTTCTGTTTTTTAGTATGGTACGATTAGCGTGGAAATCATTCCATTCCATTTCAGTATAACATCCTTGTATTAGAAGACTAGACTGCTAAATTGTTGTGTTATAACTTATAATCAACTCATTTTCTACGTCATCCAATCCAATTTAATAAAACATAAAACAGGATTATATAATAACATATGTATACATGTTCATAAGAAATCTCAAGAACATATTGAAAACGCAAATTAAGGCACACAATAATAACATAATCCAATCTCACAAAAGTGAGGTATGAGAGAGTTAAGATTAAACGTAGCCCTTAGGACTACGTTTAAGCTTACCATAATTAAGTTTGTAAACTCTCTTTAATTAATTACAAAGTATAATTATTCTTTTTTTAATATCAAATTTCCTTATATAATTTTGGTAATAATATTATTCATGGCATGTCAGAGTTATAAAAAAAGAATCATATTATTTATGATATGCTTAAATGTAGCCCTTAGGGCTACGTTTATCATTTTCCAAGATTAAATGATCTTTCCTCTACCATCGAATAAATTAGAAGTCATTTATCCACCTGCAGAGAAAATCTCTACCTACAGTAAGAGAATGTCATCCCTTCCTCTACTTGAGAATAGAGAGATTGATTTCACATACTTTGTTATTCTTTTTTTTTTTTTTTTTTTTGTAGTACTTCATTATTCTCAGTTAATCGTTAGTCATGACGTGTTTGTAAGTTTTTGTTCGATATATTTGAATAGTGGTTTTTATAAGATCAGGTAAGAACATACCGTATCAAAATTTCAGCAAATTAACGTTGTTCTTTTGCAATAACTTTCAGGTTAATAGTATATAAAAATTTGTTTACAAGGAACATTCTCACCGTATTAATACGGAGTAAAATGTGAATTTGTTTATGTTGATGTGACGCTGATGTAGATGAGAAAAGTTCAGTTAAGGGATATTAAGACATGGAGTAGTCTAATAAGACTATGCCTGGCAAACAGGTCGGGTTGAGTCGGGTTGGGTCGAGACCTGAATGGTTTGGGTCGAAACGGGTTAGAATTTAAATGGGTCAAACGGGTTGGGTCGGGACCCGGATTGGGTTTGAGTGGGTCGAGACACAACGGGTCGGGTCGGGTCGAGGACCATTTTATTCAATAAAATTTTAGTTTTAAATATTTTTTCTTATCATTTTTATTATTTCTTATTTTTTATTTTATTTTGAAAAACTACATCGTGCAACTAATTTAAAATTCAAAATTTTACAACTTGACCCCTTAGACCCATATACAAGACCCGTTATACCTGTCTCTATTTGTTGGACTTGGTTGATTTGAACCCGATCGACCCATTTCTTAATTTTTTGTCCAAGACCCAATATGTTTTAAAAAAACTCATTCAATTTTTAGAGATGCGAATCTCAAAAACTGAAAACTTCACAATTCGACCCGTTTGACCCATATTAAAGACCCAATAGACCCAAATTGAGCACATTGGGTTTGGTTTGCCATGTATAAATAAGACCAATCTTATCCGTGACATTCTTCCTCAACATGACCACTATCACATTAGCATCACGCCGACACATCAACATTTTCTCCTCACTTTTTCCCCAAGACATTAACACTAATATCAATGACATATTTTGCACAATCACATAGACCCATCAAATAAATTAAATATACCAGTTTACAAATATTGAAGCTAAAAGAACAAATGTTTAAATCAAAAACTTCCGTGCTTCAAATATTTTATCTAAGGAAATTTGGCAGGGCGAGAAATATGAGAGCAAGTGAGGGCTAACCATGAAACATTTGCCAATATGAGTGCCCTGTACGGTTAAAGTGAGGGGGCGGAGTGAGGGCGTAAATATAAAGTGGCCTAAGACTGCCATATATTAACCCTACATCTGACGTTAAAAACAATTAGTGCACTTTTTGGTCAAAAAGTGAAATCTGTCTATGACGTGGCAATGTCAGAATTTGTCCTTTATAAATTCAAATGTCACCTTTTTGTGTCAAATTTTTGTAAGGTCCACCAATTTTTTATTTTTGCATTTTATTATATAAAATTAATACATTATTTTAGATAAAACTAATAATTTAATATTCATAAAAATAAAAAAAGTACAACCTACTAAATTAAAACATACTAGTACTTAACAAAAATAATGTGAGGAAAAATTGGGCCAATATGTATTAGCCCAAAGCAAAAGTAAATTAAATAATGGGTCTTTTTTTTATTAAGCCTATAAATACTCGGGGATACTCCGTATATCATCTTGGATGTTTTTTCTTTTCTTCACAAGTTAATCAGCCATCATTTTTAATTTATAAAGCTTGAAGCCAACAAAGGAGAAGCAACAATAGAAAAAAAAGAAAAACTTAATAAAACAAGGGCAACAAGCATCAGTCAATCGTAGCATTTCACGAAATCCACACGCTCCAGTTCATTTCTGTAACACCTGCGATTGACGTCGGCAAGGCGTCACCTCTAACGCTGCGTTAGACACGCCACAGGGCGTCATAGGACATCCGAGAGCGTCAGAAGACATCAGAGGGCGTCAACTAGTGCCAACTTGTCTGACGGATTACGTTCTTTTTTTTTTTTTTTTACAACAAAATAAGCTTGTATCACAAACCAATATGGGCAGGGTTAACCACTAACCCATTCAAAACAAATACATCCAAATCAACAAAAGAAAACATAACACCAAATACTTTTCATGCAGTCTATTATCTAACCCATTTGGATGACATCATAAATCAAATTAATTTACAATTAAAATTTAATCTCTACAATTAATTATAATTTAATTATTATGATTAAGATATAATTTAATCTTTACAATTTTTTTAAAAAAATTCAAAAGGCATTTGTTATTAGTAATAATTATTATTAAAAATATAAATACTCAATTTTTAAGCAAATTTTATTATTATTATTAATTATTATTATTATTATTATTATAATGATAATAATAATAATAATAATTATAATATTAATATTTAAATATAGATTCTCTTTACGGGATTAATTACGTTACATATGTATGGGAAAATACATGTCTCTTTATGTTTGTAAGAACAATGACAAGTTTCTTAGTCAAAATTTGTGGTTTTAGGGGTCATTAAACTAAACAACTTTAGCATTTACATTCACTTAATTCCTACACATATTATTAAACTGTTTCGTTTAATTAAATCCGTAGTTCCACGGGACATTTCACTAGTTACTCCTATATGTGTTTGACTCTTAGTCAATCAAGTTTGTGAAATTAGAATATCAGAATCTTTTCGATAATCACGTTAAAAAATTATAAATTGTAAAACGTTTGGCAATTTATATTATATGTGTTTGATTTTATATGTTAAAATAAAGAAGTTTATATTGAAGAAGAATATGGTAAGTTTATTATAAAGAAAAATATGATAAATTTAATTTAGAGAAATTTATGGTAAGTATATTCTAGAGAATAATATGGTGTATAGAAAATTATCATAATGAATTTCATTTAGAGAAAAATATGGTTAGAATATTCTAGAAAATAATATTGTGTAGAAAAAATTATGGTAAGTTTATTGTAGAGAAAAATATAATAATTACACATGTCATAATTAAAGGAGATAATTACACATGACATCATTGAATCAAATTGCACGCGCTTTATATAATGTATAGATAGATTTTATATAAATATCATTTTTTATTTCTTTTATATTATACAAGAATATCTTCTTCTTTTTTAATCCGTGTAATTTTGTTAATTTATTGGTTTGATTTTAGAAATCTAGTGATGTCTAACTTGTAAGAGATTGTTTAATTTTGTAGAAGTTTACATATTTTTATTTTATTTAGTTAGTGAGAGAAAAAAAGTTCCAGATTTCTCTTATCTTTTTAAAGAAGAAAGGGTTAAAAGGACATAAACACCCTCACATGTTTGGCACATGTCAGGAGTTAACGGAGGCAATTCACGGAAGTAACGGATTTGGACTATCCGTGGAAAACGTGCAACTTCTGGACTATTCAGTTGAAAAAATCAAATTTAGACTATCCATGTATTTTCCTGCAAACTGTAAGGACTATCCGTGTAATTTTGTCTAATATATATATATATATATATATATATATATATATATATATATATATATATATATATATATATATATATATATATATATATATATATATATATTTGGAAGAGGTCGGGTGGCTCACTTCGTTGAACCAAAAACTTGACCGAAAAAACCAAATTTCTTAAAAAAGGTTAAATAGAAAAATGACAAAATAGATGATATCATGTTGACGTCAGCATGACAATGCAGCTACAGACCAAAGACTTCCGCTGATATAGTTATTAGGAATAATACCAACAAAATAAGTGATTTGTTGGTGTGATGATATCTTTTGAATAAAATATAATTTCATATTTCAAATTTCAATGTTATCAACATGTATCTTTTTTATTTTTATTTTTATTTTTATTTTTTTGCAAAAAGCGAAAACTATAAAAACGGGATCTTCATCGAAAGATGAAGATCCTAACCGATATAGCGAAAGATTACAACTAGACGACTTGAAACAAGTAACGTTATAAGTCGACGATAACTCCAACCGAGCCAAATCAAAATCACAACAAAAAATTCGGAAAAAATCTACCAAGGCAAACTAGACTAACGGCAAACATCATAAACCATCTAAACTGCCATTAAAAACCATACCAACAAAAAAGCTTACAAATAAAACACATTAGCATATTATCTATTAGACAAAATTTGTCTTAGTACTATTTACATTTTTGCTTTTCACAAAACTAACCCCCTAACTTTCACTAAAATACAAATCAAACCCCTCACTTTATACCTATATCCTAAATTGTAAATTATTATTTATTCCATTACTAAAACCAAAAATACCGAATAATAACACCCACCACGCATATCGACTTGTACGCTGCGCTCAAACAGTTGAACCCACAGGGGCCACTACTGTGCTACAATATTTATTTATTTATTATTTTTTTTGTTTCCAACGATAAAAGAAGCAACTTTCGTAAAAGAACCAACCCTTCAATATTACCAAAAGATGTCGAATTTTTTTTTTTTTTACAAAAAAATCAACTAACTTTTTTTTCTTTTCTTCCTCAACGATAAAAGTGGCAACTTTCATAAAAGGAACAACCCTTCAATGCTACCAATAGATGTCGAAAAACATTCTTTTTTACAAAATAGATCAACTAACTTTAAAAAAAAAAAAAAAAAAAACTCGAACGCTAAAAGAAGCAACTTTCATAAAAGGAACAACCCTTCAATGTTAGATGCCGAAAAAAATTCTTTTTTACAAAATAGATCAAGACTTTTTTTAACTCGCATTCAAAACGGAGCCCCCGGCACGAAGCGAGGGCTCCACAACTAGTATTATCTAATAGACAAAAATGGTGAATAGTAACTAGGGGCATTTTCGACCTTTCACCTTTTTTATTATTCTAATTAAATTTCACTACACCAACAAACACCCCCACACTTTTTTCAAATATTTAAATCGACCCCCAAACAAGGCGTAAAGTGTCAAATAACCATTTTTATAAAAATCTTAAATAAACTCCATCCAAATATTCAACTGGTCATATCTTCTCTCTCGCAACGAGTTAAATTTTCCCGACACCATCGTTAAACTCGAAATAATTTTAGGAACACAATGTCACTAACTATACGCAAACCAGACGCTTTTTAAAAAACGCTAAATGTTTGGGGTACTTTTCATACACGTTGATTTTGCGTTATATTTTTAAATGTCGATAATAACATAGCTAAACGCGGAGATGGACATATATTGTTAATTTAAAATAACATTTAAATCTTTCACGGGTTATACCTTTTAGTTCGACTCGAGTTGCGCTTCAACGACATCATTCTTTAGCCACGAAATAATTTTACAAACCAAACGCAATAAAATACATTGAAAACCGAACCCCGGCGCGAAACGAGGGTTCAACAACTAGTTAAAACTAAATATTCAAGTTGGGCTATGTAGGTAATATGGAGTATATGTAACGACTCAACCCGTTATCCAACCGAATAAGCAACAAGTTTTTTTTAATATATATGACAGAAGGGTGCGCGGCGCTCTCCACTGCCTGTGCGCGGCGCGCACAAGGCCTGGTCAGCTTCTGTCCGAAATTTCCAATTTTTAATTAAAGATCTCCCACTTCCCGACACTTTTAGATGAAACGCGTTTCACAACATATAATATTAGATAAAACTAACACGTTCCAATAATAAAACGAGTTTTACAACACCGGGCCCACATCGGCCGTTTTACGACTTTTGTACAAAATACAAGTTTCAATCCCAATTTACATTTAGACGAGTTAGGACTCTATAACCCAACCAAGAGCATAATCCCGGGGACTACCAAATCCCCAATCCGCGTCCGCATATCCAAAAGCTACCCCATCGAGCCCAAACGCTCCTACGCAACTAGTCTAACAACTAGCTAGCCTCATAACACAATACCTGAAAAAGGTAAACAACGAGAGGGGTAAGCTAACGCTTAGTGAATGCAATAGTTATACATATACATATATAACCTACTTACTTGCAACCACTTACACAATTACCTCATACACGCTAGCAATTTAAATTAGCATACCATTTCAACGCACAACGCTAAATCGACGATATCACGAGCTAGCACAAACGATAGCATATAACACGAACAATATAATATGCTATACTACAACACATAACCATGGTTAACCAATCATACAAAGGGAACGATTCTCGCGAATGAACCGTTAGCCACGCAGACGCCACTACTATGCATCACTAGTCCCTTGGGTGGTATCGCATACCCGAACTTAAAACCCACCCGTCACGTGAAATGTGGTATCGCATACCCAAACTTTAAAACCCACACTTCACGCCCGCACACACACACGATGGTGATGAGGTATCGCATACCCGAACTTTAAACCCTCATCCCATGCCAACACGATGTGGTATCGCATACCCGAACTTAAAACCCACATCGCATTTCACACAAGTAAATACATTACATACACACATGTATAATTATTCCACTCACCTCGAAATGCACGCACAAGTCATGTATGTAAATCGCCTCCAAACGCAACCGAGCAAACCTTTACCTATAATACGCATATAGGTATACAAACAATCAACATACATTCTCTACGAGAGAATTTGACTCCAACACCCTTAACTAAGGGTTTATACCGACCTCCACAAACTGCCCATTTAGACACCTAAAGGGGACTTCACCAATTACCACTACGGGTGGTAATTTCGACCCATCAAACAAGTACAATTTAACCTAAATTAAACTTGGCACCATTTAAACCAACCTAGGTCTTAACACGAAATTACTACTTAGGTAGTAATCATTTCAAACACCATTAAACACTTAACAAAAGTGATTATCATCCAATTAATCCAAAATTAGTGTCATTACCAAATTTGACCAAATTCAATTCACCCATTTGACATAAGTCCTGAAAACATCCTTAATCACTAACGGCTAGTGATTAACTTTCTAAAACACCATTTAACGCATGAACCAAGCATTTACATACTTGATTCTTCAAATCTTGACTCAAAACTTAGTTTGACACCAAATCAAGGTTAACACCCATTTTGTCATACAAACATGTTCTTATGAACATCTAAACACTAACACACTTACAAGCTAGTGATTTAACACCCAAACCATGAACAAATTCGTCCTCAAACCCTAAACCCACAATAATCGAGTTTACTTACACAATACATATAGCAAAACCCCCAAATTCATGAGAAATGGGGTTTAGAACCCTAACAAGCTCAAACCCTAAACACGAACAAGAGTCTTAATAATTAAATTCGGAGTTAGAGCTTACCAATACTACCAAAACGTAGCCAAGAACGAGATGAACAACTTTAACACTCGAGCTTTTGATCGATTCAAGCTTCTTCTTCTCCAAAATCCCAAATCTCTCTCTAGAACTCTCTCTCTCTCTCTCTCTAAGAATGGATGAGAGTGTTTAGTGGATGTGAAAATGATCCAAAACTAGATTCAATTCTGGTGTTAAGGCTACAGATCCGACCCCAAGTGAAAAGACACAATTGCCCTTCATTTAACTCTAATTAACAGAAAACAGAAAACTATCACCAGGTGTAGTGCGCGGCGCGCACCCCTAGCCATGCGCGGCGCGCACGATGGTCCAAACAGTCTGTCAGCTTTTAAATTTCCTCCACGCTTCACACACTTAATGTGCATCATTTTTACTCTATGTACAATAATTATTTGGGTCTTACAGTATATATTAATACTAGTTGGATGGTTGAGGTTGGCTTAACCCTTAATAAATTTTTAAGAAATAATTTTAAAATATAATTTATAAGTATTTTAGTAAATTTGAATGAGTTTATCAGAAGTTGGAAATTTCACTTCCTAGTATCTTGTAAATAGAGAAGACTAAATTAGACCATGATTAACGCGCATGTTGCACACGATTTTTTGGATGACACGCCACTAACAAGCTTATATCGCGGCGTGCTAGTGGGTATTTGGGTTCGGCGTGGTGGCTCCAGGCTCGAAAGGATTTGTTCCCGTGTTTCAACTGCTTAGCTACGTGGCTTCTTAATCGTTTCTTCAATCGAGTCGGCCGTTTACATGTGTCAAACGGATAAATTCAAACTCTAACAAACGGATATAAATTTACTAAGTACATAAATATGTAATAGTAATAAATTTATACAATTTCATATAATAATACACTTCACTTAAACACAAATTTCTACAATTCAACTCTCTTTTCTCTCACTCTCTCTAAATTTTATACTACTTCTCAAACACTAATCAATGGCCCCGAATAAGGTTTCGTCGATATACATTACGGGGATAAACCAACGTTTAACTGGAAATCATACGTTGGCGGTGTAAATAAATCGTTTAACGATTTCGACGTTACTGATTACTTTGATATATCAAAGTTGACGAATTTCCCCGAAAAGAAATATCGTTTGTATTTTCGAATATTGTGTATTTAGACGAAGACAAGATAGAATTGTTGCACCTGTTTGCGGTTGACGTACGAAAAAAAAACTTAGCCAAGACACCAGTTGTATCTTTTACAATAACAATTAGGCCGATGGATGTTAATCCGATCATTTTCGATTCCGAAAGTAGTCCCGAATCAGGAGTGTCGTATTAGGACTTTTAATAAGTAGTAATCATATTAGGAATTTTTAGTTATTTTAATTTTCAGTTTTTAGTAGTTGTAAATTATAATCGTATATTAATTTTAATTTAAGTGCGTTTTATTAATTTTTGTTTTAATAATTACAAAATAATAATATAATTAATCAAACAAATAAAAAATTAAAATAAATTATACAATAAGAAAAATGAAAAAGAAATAAAAAATACTCACTCCTACCCTCAAGAGGTCATTCAACGCACCCCTCATTATTTCTCAGTTTACCAACACACCTGCCACGTTAGCGTCAAACACCCCACCTCAACACGTACATAGTCACTTTTGTCCATCACCATTCAAAATGTTCTAAGTTTCATTTATTTCTAAGGTAAGTTGACTACTTGATTCCATGTTATGATTTACGTCTTTACACAAACGTTAAATTTAAGCCACACTTTATTATGATATATATCAATGATCAATGACAAGCTTATGACAAGCTGATGACAAGCTTTATGAGCCCCATATTTACAAGTAACGATCCAGTGATTTTTATTTACGAAGTACCACCAACCTAGCTTGATAATACAAGATCTTGTTTTGAACTCAAATACTCCTATTTTGACATCAAAGAACCAACAACACCAGCAATTAGAGTAGTGGGATCACCAAGAACTGCTGATATTACAAATTGCATAGCCAAACCCGCCATCTCACAACACTTTTTCACTTTCCCTTTGCTTTGATGGTTGTGGTGATAACTTTCCAATGTACCCTTTAAGCTCGGAATTCGCGTCTCAATTTTCCGGCTTCGTCCAAATAGGTCACCACTAAATTTACCATTCGCTTCGCCAATATCCTTACCAAAGTATATCTCATGCCAACTTTCCACCAACATCTCTTTCACACACGCCACGTGCAAGTTGTACTTCTTGCACGTGGACCTGTAACTCCAACTTCGTCCTTTCCTGCCACATCTGTGGCAGGCGGACCCTACTTTCCGGTACAAATACAACTCCACCTCACCATCGTCCAACATAGTTGGAAGTTTGGCACAACATGGATGTAGGTCGAATCCGCACAACTTACAATGGTAAACAAATCCTGACACAACTTTCTCACATGCGTTGCAATAACGGGCAATGGGCCCTGGCGGACGAGCTAGGAATTGAAAGGAACACTTGGTGTAAAAAGGGTGGGTGATGGACGGGGATGGGAGAGCACAATGGACATGTAAATCGTAGTTGCACGTTGTGCATTTATAGTTGGACCCTATACCGACTTCTTTACATCCATCGCACTTGAATGGGACCTCAGTGTATCCATGTTTGAGCCGGTGCTGAGGGTGGCTAAAATGGGATATCTCATTGTATTTCATGGTTGATTTTGGGTAGGTTTTGGTTGGTGACCTATATATATAGAAAGTGGACCTTGGTATACTATACAAGATTATGTAAAAGAAAGAATAACGTATAGGTAAGGTTTTTTTGTGTGTGGTTAATTGGTCTAGCTATGAGGTGAATGTTGAAGGGTAGCTTTGGTACGAAGCAAAACAAGATAAAGAGAATCGAATTTTATGACTTTTTTCAGTCACTAAAAATATAAATATCGGATAATTAATTAATATTGGAATTATGAAAATGGAGATATAATACATACATAAATAAAAAAATTAACGTTTTCGACTAACATACAAATTTATGAGTATTTACATACAAATTTCAAAAGAATATACAATGTGATTAACGAAAATCATGTTATATACAGTATAAACTTTGAAATTGATTAGTGAGAATTGTGAGATGGCCAGTTACCTTAATGATAAAGTAAGATATATGAAATAATCAGTATATAATAGAATCCAACATCAGAGACTTTAACCTCCTGGTGGGAATAATTTTTAGAGCTTTTGCATCTTGCTTGGGTAGTTTGGTTGATTTATTCTTGTATATTATTGCTTTGATGGAATATATTCCCTAAAAGTAATGTGGAAATGCTGGGCTGTGAAATTGATGTATAGGTTGGATAATTGGTTAACAGAAACAAAATGAGTGAATTGTTATGACATGTTTTAACAAAATTGATACCATTTATTTATTTGTTTTGTTTAGTTCTAGGACAGGAATAGGATTATAATGGAATTATATAGCGCTTTGACCGAGCTTTTGTATAACGGTTTTCAAAAATGCCACACGCCCGTTATGATTATGAATTCACTGGGGTGGAGCACAGTCTGCCAAAATCGGCATAGGTTAGGTGCTATTGATGGAACATGGTAAGCCTATCTTTCTCCATATGAAAGTGCTATGAGGAAAAATCACTTTCTCAAGGAATAGTCTAAGGCCAGTTAGAAAGTCATCTATCGAAAGCAAGGGGCAAGTTTGAGAAAGGGAGTTCGTAGATTCAATGGTCTTTTAATAAATAGGACAAATAGGACCCAACGAGGTGAATGGTTTATCAGTAGGCCCTTTCTTTTGCACTCCTTGCTCGCGGAGCGGCATACCAAAAAAAAGTTAAGATTTGAATCAGTGACTTAAACCCTTGCGCTAGTTACCAACTGACAAAACAACAATGGTTCTAATAAATGAAGCCTAATATAATGGTTGTTCTCGTAGCTCCTATCAAACAATAGGTGGTCTCATAAGTAACATCATTACTATTGCTAGATTAGCTTTAGTTGATATACCGGTGTAGAAGTAGAAAAGGGGATTTTAGTAAACCTCCTGCACTTTGTACCACCACTCTGCTAAGGATAACCACTTTTGTGGCGCGAGTGGCCTTATAGGCTACTCTTAATAATTAATTTAAGGTTCGTTCATGTCATTTCTTCTCTGAGCCGTGCTTCCATTCATGGAAATTCACAATTCTTTTGAGTTCTCAAATTAAGACGCGTCTTACTTATGAAGTAAAAAACAAACGCCTTTTAGTAACTTTTCGTATTAATTTCCATTGTATTAAGTCAATTAAGTGCAAAACAAACATGACCTTAATATATATGGAACAACATACGAATTTTAATACCATAAAAGAATTTCTTGAATATAACTAATCTACAATGTGCGCGCGCGCGCATACACACACACACACATATATATATATTGTTCGTAGAGGAAACCTTGCCAACAGCGACCACATTGAATCCTTACTAGCGAGTAAAACTTCTGGGTGACGAGCAAGAGCGGATCTACCATAGATCTAGTAGTAGCACGAACTACCACTGAAATACGCGATGCAATGTAAATTTTTTCAAGTTTTTAATTAGTGACGCATGTAACTACGGTTTCTAGATCCATCACTGGTGACGAGCCCAGAGAGAGATAATCTCTCTATTTTTCTTAAAACTTATGGAGTATATGTCATTAACTATTAACTAATAACACTATAACTGTGACACTATCACTATTCACTCTAACTATTAAATGTAAATAACTAGTGTTCGAGCCCTCGCTTCGCGGCGGAGGTTCGGTTTTCAATATATTTTACTGCGTTTAGTTTGTAAAATCATTTTGTGGTTGACGATGATGTCGTTGAAGCGCAACTCGAGTCGAACTAAAAGGTATAACCCGTGAAAGATTTAAATGTTATTTTAAATTAACAATATATGTGCATCTCCGCGTTTCGCTATAGAATTGTCGACTTTTAAAAATTTAACGGAGAATTAACGTGTATGAAAAGTACCCCATGTAACACCGGCCATTTTTTTTTTTTAAAACACAGCGGAAGACTTTATTAACAAACACACTATAAGTCGCGTCATTACATTAATCTGAGTAATTAAGTTTAAGTTTACACAACGGTGTTACGTTATCACAAAACATTATTTATACAAAAAACCACATCAGAGTTGGGTTTTCAAACATGTCTTCTGCAACAGCACCCATCCCGACTAGCAGTACCTAAACCTGCAAAAGGGGGAAACCTGTGGGGGATTAGCGCACCGCTAAGTGAATGAAATCTATCTAACAGATATAGCTTAAGCCACACACAAGCTATATACTAACAACAACACTTGCTAACTACCAACTAGCATACAATAAGACAATACGAGGATCGGCGGCTTGTACGAGCACACGAATCTCAGCTGATCGGGCCTGAGTCTACCGATAGTCCCTGCTACTCAATTCACAGTATAGTTATCCAGATGCAGGGGATGCATCATTCACACTATACTCCACAATCAGTAGCCTATGGACCCAACCTCCCATAGGCACGGTTGACCTCATACGGACTCTAACCTCTCCTAGGCACGGTCTCGAGTCCCCAGTCTCCCTAGGCCCGACTGGTGCCATTCACACAGTGTACACATAATTCACATACAACATCAGGCAAACGATATTATTCTATCATAGCAATTCCTACACTATGCATGGTAAAAGAGTCAACCACAGTAGCATGATATGCTACTTAAACTCTATCCGTAGATAGACCCACTCACCAATTACCAGCAACTGCTCAGTTATTATTTCTGAGCTTCCTCCTTGTCCTTATAACCTGAGAACAACACAAACAAAGTTAATGTACATATTCAATAAATAATATAATCATTTCATACAATTAACTAGGTCATAACACCATATATTCATAATTTTATGAGTCTACATCATGACTCCACTCAATAATGGCATACAGGTGCGTGCAAAACACGACATACACACTAAAACTCCTTTTTCGGCCCAAAAATAGTTTGATCTAGTTTCTTAAAAGTTCACCATTGAAAAGTATTCTTTATTACGATTCTAACGATAGTTTATTCATCAAAAACGGAGTTACGTTTTGAAAGTTACGCTCGTTTCAATTTTCATAAAAGGTACTGTAGCAAATAGTGGCACTGTAGCAACTTGGTACTGTAGCAAATAGTGACTGTAGCAATACTGACTGTAGCAACTCGGTACTGTAGCAAATAGTGTCACTGTAGCAATTCAGGCACTGTAGCAACTCGGGCACTGTAGCAATTCGGGCACTGTAGCAATTCGGGTACTGTAGCAACTGGGTTTCGAACAAAAAACGCTGATTTCGAACATTTTTCACCAAAAACTCAATTTTTGAGCGATTTTGATCAAATTTTAAGCACATGGAAGCTAATAAACATATATACAACCTATTTCTAACATCAATTAACACATACAAACATATAATATGAAGATTCAAGCTCAAATTCATCAAAAACCCATTTACACCCAAAACCCAATTTCTATGAATTAAAACACGAATTCAAGCTAACAAACCTGGATAAATGATCACAAGGATGATATGAATCAATCCTTAAAGCCTCACAATCCAATTTAAGACTTAGATTCAATTAGGGTTTGTGAATGGATGAAGTTTGGTACGTTCTTGTTTGAGAAGGTTCAAGAAATGAGAAGAGTGAAGCAGATATTACACACTTATGTGGGTTATAAACCCATGCCCCATAACACACGGGTATTTATCAGTTATCTTAACTGATAACCTTTCGTATCTCCTTAGGCGGTCCTAACGGAGTCCAAATTAAATAAACCAATCTGTTCTGGGACCCTTGTCACAAACTGGTCATAACACAATTATAATAAAACACTAATAAAATAATTAAAATAAAAGCACTTAAGACTAAGCACAAACCCTAAGGCAAAATAGGCAACTTACAACTAGTCCGGGTTTCAGTCTGTTACAAATCCACCCCCCTTAAGGAGATTCCGTCCTCGGAATCTGGTCTTGGTCAAACAAATGAGGGTAACGTTTTCTCATCAACTCTTCCGTTTCCCACGTAAGATTAGAACCCAAACTGTGTTTCCACTCAATCAACACCATCGGAATCTCTTTCTTTCTCAGCTTAGTCACCTTTTGGTCAACCACACGGACCGGCTCTTCCACCAATTTCTTATTCAAATCGACCCTTAAATCTTCTAAAGGAAGAAGTTGTGTTTCATCGTCGACTTTACACTTACGAAGATAACATACGTTGAATGTATTATGAATACCAGCTAACTCTTGCGGAAGATCTAACACCACAGTCTGATCATTCAACACTTCACTGATCGGAAACGGACCAATAAATCTCAGTGCTAACTTACCACGTTTACCGAATCTGATAACCCCTTTCCACGGCAAAACTTTCAGATACACTCGTTCACCCACATTAAAGGTTACCGGACGTCTACGCGGATCAGCATACATTTTCTGCCTATCTCTAGCGGCTTTCAACTTTTCTCTCGCAATTGCAACTTTTTCGGCTGTCATTTGAACAATTTCGGGACCTGCAAACTGTTTCTCCCCGGCTTCTAACCAACAAGTCGGAGTTTTGCAACGACGACCGTATAACATTTCATAGGGCGGCATCCCTATACTCGAATGATATGAATTATTATACGCAAATTCGACCAACGGCAAATGTGTATCCCACGAACCACCGTATTCTAACACACAAGCCCTTAACATATCCTCCAAAGTCTGTATCGTTCTTTCACTCTGACCGTCTGTCTGAGGATGATAAGCTGTACTTAAATTCACACGTGTACCCAAATTCTGTTGAAGACTATTCCAAAAATTCGACACAAATCTGGAATCTCTGTCTGAAACGATCGATAATGGCACACCATGTCGACTAACTATCTCATTTATATACAATTCGGCTAACTCACTTAACGAAGCTGTTTCACGAGTAGCAAGAAAATGAGCACTTTTAGTTAGGCGATCCACTATTACCCAAATCATATCATGTCTTTTCTGAGTTCGAGGTAATTTGGTCACAAAATTCATCGTTATATGTTCCCATTTCCACTCTGGAATCTGTAACTGACGTAACGAACCATAAGGTTTCTGATGTTCGGCCTTCACTTGAGCACATATATGACACTTTTCGACATAACGGGCGATATCTAATTTCATTGTTGGCCACCAATACACTGTTTTCAAATCATGATACATCTTATTACTACCCGGATGTACTGTCAATCTGGATTTGTGAGCTTCCATCATGATTAAATCCCTCAAATCTCCAAGCTTAGGCACCCAAACACGATTGTTTAAGGTCTTTAGTCCACGTGAGTCATCAATTAAGTCCACTTTTCGTTTGGTCATTTGTTCAGATTTAATATGTTCGTCCTCTAAAGCACATGCCTGAATGGATTTTAAGCTGTTAATCAAATCTGAAGTTATATTCAAACGAAGAAATTTCACATTTTCACTTGACTTTTTACGACTTAGCGCATCTGCAACCATATTTGCCTTACCCGGATGGTATTTAATTTCACAATCGTAATCTTTGATCAACTCTTGCCATCGTCTCTGACTCATATTCAATTCTTTCTGTGAGAAGATATACTGCAAACTCTTGTGATCTGTACATATAACACAATGGGTTCCATACAAATAGTGTCTCCACAGTTTCAAAGCAAACACTACTGCAGCCATTTCAAGATCATGCACTGGATAATTCTTCTCATGAACTTTCAACTGTCGCGAGGCGTAGGCGATTACTTTATCTCTTTGCATTAATACACAACCCAACCCGGAATATGATGCATCACAGTATACCACGAAGTCGTTTGAACCTTTTGGTAAAGCTAACACTGGTGCCTGACACAGTAGCTGTTTCAAAATCAGAAAAGCCTTTTCCTGTTCATCAGTTCATCGAAAGGCTACATCTTTACGAGTCAACTTAGTCAACGGACCCGCTATTTTCGAGAAATCCTTGATAAATCTACGATAATAACCGGCTAATCCCAGAAAACTCTTAATCTCAGTCGGAGTCTTCGGAGAATTCCAATTCATTACCGCTTCTATCTTTGTCGGATCAACTTTTATACCTTCGGCACAAATCACATGACCCAAAAACTGCACTTCACGTAACCAAAATTCACACTTTGAAAATTTTGCAAATAGTTGTTCACGTTTCAACATGTTCAAAACCTGCCTCAGATGTTCAGCATGTTCACTTTCGGTCTTTGAATACACTAGTATATCATCTATAAACACAATCACAAACTTATCTAAGAACGGGCGACACACTCTATTCATTAGATCCATGAAGATTGCTGGCGCATTCGTCAACCCAAACGGCATGACAAGAAATTCATAATGACCATACCTTGTTCTGAACGCTGTTTTCGGTATATCTGATTCAGCAACACGAACCTGATGATATCCGGATTGTAAGTCTATCTTAGAAAAGAATGAAGCACCCTGTAACTGATCGAACAAATCGTCTATTCGAGGTAACGGATACTTATTCTTCACTGTTCTTTTGTTCAATTCATGATAATCAATACACATACGCATTGACCCATCTTTCTTTTTAACAAACAATACCGGAGCACCCCACGGTGAAGAACTCGGTCGGATAAACCCACGATCTAATAGTTATTGAATCTGTGACATCATTTCACGGATTTCAGACGGCGCTAATCGGTATGGAGCTTTTGCAACTGGAGTTGTTCCAGGAACCAATTCAATCTTATATTCAACTTCCCTTACCGGCGGCAGACCTGGTAACTCATCTGGGAACACTTCGGGAAATTCTGATACTATCGGAATATCGGCCACTGTTTTCTTTTCTTTCTTTGCATCAATCACATATGCAAGAAATGATTCACAACCCTTTGCCATCGACTTTTTCGCTTTCATCATGGTTATCAACAGAAAATTATACCCTCCCCGCTCCCCTCGGGCCACAACACGGGTTCCATCGGTCGAACGAAAGGTAATCATTTTCCTATCACACTTAATATTAGCCCTAAGCGAGCTCAACCAATCCATTCCTAGTACTACATCAAAGCTAGGAATAGGTAACACTAAACAAGTCACCGGGAAAGACTTCCCTTCGATCTCTATACAAACCCCAGTCACATAGGTTGTGACGGGTGTGGTCTTACCATCAGCTACTTCTACACTAACCGGCTTGGGTAACATAGTAGCTGGTAAATTCAACTTAGCACAGAAATCTAGGGACATAAAACACCTATTGGCACCACAATCAAACAATACGCGAGCAGGTATTGAGTTGATTAGAAACATACCGGTGATTACTTCGTCGGTTGCCACAACATTTTCCACCGACATCTGAAAAGCTCTAGCCTCTGCTGTTGGAGGGTTCTTCCTCTTCTGCCCACTCGAGGCAGTTGACCCTCCAGCTGATGCTGAACGCGCCCCTGACCCTGCCCCGGAACTACCACTCTTCGACGGACAACTAATTGCACGATGCCCTGGTTTGTGACAACTCCAACACACACTATTCGGATACGGGCATGCTGAAGACTCATGCCCAACAACACCACACTTTAAGCATCTTCTTGTAGCCTCAGAACACTGACCACTGTGAGAAGATCGACACGTGTGACACCAATTCCCTTTACCTGATCCAGATCCAGTACTACTCTGACCACTTTTACCCTTCGATTTAAACCCACTAGACTTCTTAAATTTAGATCCTGATTGACCAGATACTTGTCCACCTTGTTGTAGCACATTACCAAACATTCTGTTTCTGGCAGCCTGAACATCACTTTCTACCATCTTAGCCATCACAACAGCTTGAGACAATGATGTAGCTGTTCTAACAAAAGTTCTGTACTCAGGCAGAATGATATTAACAAAATGCTGGATACGAGACGCTTCGTCTGGCACCCATTGTTGTACAAACCTCAGTTTATCCATAAACTTCTCTACTACCTCATCGATCGTCATTTGAGGTGTCATCTTCATTTCAAGAAACTCAGTCTTGATTCGGTTCATATCAAATGGATTACAATATTGTTCACACACCTTCCCATGAAACTGCTCCCATGTGATCATACTCACTTGCTCTTTTGGTATACTAGAAATCAAAGAATCCCACCAAATCATAGCCCTACCTTTCAACAGTCTACTAGCATATGTTACCTTCAGCTCGGGTTCACACTGACACGCTTCAAATACCCTTTCAACTTCTCGCAACCAATTGAGAGTTACAGTCGGATCAGTACTTCCAGAGAACTCGGAGGGTTTGCAACCACAGAAGTTCTTATACGTACATCTTTTGGGTGGTTGCATGTAAGGTTGATGGAACATTTGCATTTGGTATGGATTCATCATCATGGGATTTTGGTAAGTAAAGGTGTTTTGTGGTGGCATATAATATTGGTTAGGTATTTGATTCTGAAACTGGTTCTGGGGCACATTAGGTATCGTTTGGGATTGCGCGGTTGGGAATCCAGGTGGTGTATCATCATTTCCAGAATGCCTCGCCAATTCAAGCTCATTAATTTTGTCCTTGGCCTCTTTTAGCTTGCTTTCTAACTGAAGGATGTAACTACTCTGATCATCATCTGACTCAACACCTTCTTCTGGTGCTCTGAATGTTCCGGGGTTAGATGGGCCAGTTGCGTTTCTATCAGCCATACCTGTGCTACAAAACAGCTCACACAAAAACTTAGTGGATAACAGTTAGTTCAATCACAACTAACACACGTATATCCTATTTTCACTTAGTCCCCACTCCCACAGACATGTTTGACTTGCCTCAGGGTTTGGGAACAAAATACGCGCACGTATTTGCTGCCAAACCATGCTCTGATACCAACTTGTAACACCGGCCAATTTTTTTTTTTTTTAAAACACAGCGGAAGACTTTATTAACAAACACACTATAAGTCGCGTCATTACATTAATCTGAGTAATTAAGTTTAAGTTTACACAACGGTGTTACGTTATCACAAAACATTATTTATACAGAAAACCACATCAGAGTTGGGTTGTCAAACATGTCTTCTGCAACAGCACCCATCCCGACTAGCAGTACCTAAACCTGCAAAAGGGGGAAACATGTGGGGGATTAGCGCACCGCTAAGTGAATGAAATCTATCTAACAGATATAGCTTAAGCCACACACAAGCTATATACTAACAACAACACTTGCTAACTACCAACTAGCATACAATAAGACAATACGAGGATCGGCGGCTTGTACGAGCACACGACTCTCAGCTGATCGGGCCTGAGTCTACCGATAGTCCCTGCTACTCAATTCACAGTATAGTTATCCAGATGCAGGGGATGCATCATTCACACTATACTCCACAATCAGTAGCCTATGGACCCAACCTCCCCTAGGCACGGTTGACCTCATACGGACTCTAACCTCTCCTAGGCACGGTCTCGAGTCCCCAGTCTCCCTAGGCCCGACTGGTGCCATTCACACAGTGTACACATAATTCACATACAACATCAGGCAAACGATATTATTCTATCATAGCAATTCCTACACTATGCATGGTAAAAGAGTCAACCACAGTAGCATGATATGTTACTTAAACTCTATCCGTAGATAGATCCACTCACCAATTACCAGCAACTGCTCAGTTATTATTTCTGAGCTTCCTCCTTGTCCTTATAACCTGAGAACAACACAAACAAATTTAATGTACATATTCAATAAATAATATAATCATTTCATACAATTAACTAGGTCATAACACCATATATTCATAATTTTATGAGTCTACATCATGACTCCACTCAATAATGGCATACAGGTGCGTGCAAAACACGACATACACACTAAAACTCCTTTTTCGGCTAAAAAATAGTTTGATCTAGTTTCTTAAAAGTTCACCATTGAAAAGTATTCTTTATTACGATTCTAACGATAGTTTATTCATCAAAAACGGAGTTACGTTTTGAAAGTTACGCTCGTTTCAATTTCATAAAAGGTACTGTAGCAAATAGTTGCACTGTAGCAACTCGGTACTGTAGCAAATAGTGACACTGTAGCAACTCGGTACTGTTACAAATAGTGACTGTAGCAATACAGAACACTGTAGCAAATAGTGACACTGTAGCAACTCGGTACTGTAGCAAATAGTGTCACTGTAGCAATTCAGGCACTGTAGCAACTTGGGCACTGTAGCAACTCGGGCACTGTAGCAATTCGGGTACTGTAGCAATTCGGTTTCGAACAAAAAACGCTGATTTCGAACATTTTTCACCAAAAACTCAATTTTTGAGCGATTTTGATCAAATTTTAAGCACATGGAAGCTACTAAACATATATACAACCTATTTCTAACATCAATTAACACATACAAACATATAATATGAAGATTCAAGCTCAAATTCATCAAAAACCCATTTACACCCAAAACCCAATTTCTATGAATTAAAACACGAATTCAAGCTAACAAACCTGGATAAATGATCACAAGGATGATATGAATCAATCCTTAAAGCCTCACAATCCAATTTAAGACTTAGATTCAATTAGGGTTTGTGAATGGATGAAGTTTGGTACGTTCTTGTTTGAGAAGGTTCAAGAAATGAGAAGAGTGAAGCAGATATTACACACTTATGTGGGTTATAAACCCATGCCCCATAACACACGGGTATTTATCAGTTATCTTAACTGATAACCTTTCGTATCTCCTTAGGCGGTCCTAACGGAGTCCAAATTAAATAAACCAATCTGTTCTGGGACCCTTGTCACAAACTGGTCATAACACACTTATAATAAAACACTAATAAAATAATTAAAATAAAAGCACTTAAGACTAAGCACAAACCCTAAGGCAAAATAGGCAACTTACAACTAGTCCGGGTTTCAGTCTGTTACACCCCAAATATTTAACGTTTTTTAAAAAACGTCCGTTTTGCGTATAGCTAGTGACATTGTGTTCCTAAAATTATTTCGAGTTTAACGATGGTGGCGGAAAAATTTAACTCGTTGCGAGCGCGAAGATATGGCTCGTTGAATATTTATGTGGAGTTTCTTTAAGATTTTTTTTAATGAGAATGAGTATTTGACACGTTAGCCCCCTATTTGGGGGTGGGTTTGATTTTTTGGATAAAGTGTGGGGATTTTATTGTTCAATTTGAGGAAAAAAATGAAAAGTGTGGGGATTTTATGGCCTATTCGTTTATCCTATGGATTTTAGATATATACTAGTTGTGGAGCCCTCGCTTCGCGCCGGGGGCTCCGTTTTGAATGCGAGTTAAAAAAAAAAAATCTTAATCTATTTTGTAAAAAATAATTTTTTTCGACATAACATTGAAAGGTTGTTCCTTTTGTGAAAGTTGCTTCTTTTAGCGTTCGGGTTTTATTTTAAAAAAAAAGTTAGTAAAGTGGGGGTTCGATTTGTATTTTAATAAAAGTTAGTGGGTTAAGTTTGTGAAATTTGAAAAAACTTTACGTATAAAGTGAGGGGTCGATTTGTATTTTAATAAAAGTTAGGGGGTTAAGTTTGTGAAAATTGAATATTAGTAAAAAAAAAAGAAGTTAGTAAAGTGGGGGTTCGATTTGTATTTTAATAAAAGTTAGGGGGTTAAGCTTGTGAAATTTGGGAAAAAATATACGTATAAAGTGGGGGGTTCGATTTGTATTTTAATGAAAGTTAAGGGGTTAAGTTTGCGAAAAGTGGAAAAATGAATAGTACTATTCGTTTGCACTTTATCTTTTAGATATAGGTATATAATTTTATTTTTCTCCGAAGTCATAAATAAACAATAAACAATAAACATAAACAATAGTAATAAATGATATCTTGTTCGGCAAGGTTATCCGCAAATGAACCTTCTCTTTTAAATCTCGTTAAGGTCCCATAGATAGAACCTGGTACGAAGTACTGAACATAAGACCGGGAGCGAAAATATCCTTTAGCAATACTTAACAGTGAAACCAAGGTTTCAATTGATATAATTAGATTATTTATTAAATAAAAACTGTTGTTAAAGAAAATAACTTACCAGTTTGAAAACTCGTAGTCCAAATAATTGGGCTGGACTTGAACTTGGACCACAAAAAAAGAATTCATTAGCCCAAAATTAAACCACAACTACAAGTAACTTAAGTAATCAATAATCATAATCAATCTCATAGAGATGAAGTTTCTAAACCCAATGGCTTTAGTCCATACCAATGTATCCAAACGCACCCAATTCTTCTCCCAAGCCAAAATCCTCATACACTTTTCTTCCGCCGCTTCACCACCGTTTTCCTCCAACGAAACCACCATCTCCACCGCCGTCTCAATTCTCAAACACCACCGTTCTAAATCCCGCTGGTCCGAACTCCGCACACTCTTCCCATCCGGTTTCACTCCATCACAATTTTCACAAATCACCATCCAACTTCGTAACAATCCACATTTAGCCCTTCATTTCTTCCAATTCACTATCAATCACTCTCTCTGTCAACACTCTCTCTTATCCTACGCCACTATCATTCACACCCTTGCCCGTTCCCGCCAAAAATCAAAAGCCCTAACTCTAATTCAAACTGCAATTCGCAAATTCAACGACGATGAAAACACCAAATTAGCTTCAAATTCACTGCCTCTGATCTTCGAAACGTTGATTAAAACATACAGAGTATGTGATTCTGCACCGTTTGTGTTTGATTTGCTGATTAAAGCATGCATTCGATCTAAACGAATCGATCAAGCTTCCAAAATCGTTCGATTGTTGCGTACGAAGGGTGTATCTCCGTTAATCAGTACTTGTAACAGCTTAATTATGGCTGTGTCTAAACATTATGGAAGTGTAGCAGGTTATGAGGTATATAATGAGCTGTTCGGAGTTGGTGTCGAATTCGGAGGTAAAAAGGCCAAAGTTATTGTACCTAATATTCATACATATAATATAATTATGCAAGCTTTTTATAATGATGCTTTAGTTGAGGATGTAGAAATAGTGTGGAGTGATATGATTGTGAATGATTGTACGCCTAATGAATATAGTTACAGTATTTTGATGGCGGTTTATTGCGATAATGGAAGAATGGATGATGCTATGAGAATGTGGGAAGAAATGCAGAATAGCGGTTTAAAGCATGATGTTATGGCGTTTAATACTATCATAGGTGGGTTTTGTGATGTTGGAGAGGTTGATAGAGCGAATGAGTTTTTCAACGGGATGAGATCGGGTGGGATCGAGAGTAGTTGTGTTACATATGAGTGTTTGATTAAGGGGTATTGTAAAGTATGTGATGTTGATTCTGCAATGATAGTGTATAAGGATATGTGTAGGAAAGGGTTTGTGTTAGTTGGTTGTGTTGTTGATTTGTTGATTAAGGTGCTTTGTGAGAAGAATGGGGTTGGTGAAGCGTTAATGGTCTCAAGAGATGTAATGAAAGGGGATAATGCGGCTATTAATGGTGAAAGCTATGTCTTTTTGATTAAGGGGTTATGTGATGATGGTAGGATGGAAGAAGGTATGAAGCTTCAAGCGGAAATGGTAGGACGAGGGTATGAACCGAATTCAGAGATATATTGTGCGTTTATTAATGGGTATGAGAAAGATGGGAATATAGAACTGGCGGAGAAGCTGAAGACAGAACTTCTTGGAATGCAGTAGACTCTAGAAAGAAATATCGTTAAAAAGAATATGCCAGACAATTATTTGAAAGTATGAATAATCACACGCGTAATCATAGAAGGAAGACATGCTTCTGTGTCTGTTGTATGTTCATATAAGATTATACAGCTAGTTTTGTTCTATAACAAATGTGAGAAATAAGCATGGGTTGATAATTTGGAGAACAAGGTGGCTGCGATAAAAAGATTCATTTTAGTACAGAACGACTTGTGCAATGAAGTATGAGGTACTGAACCCGAGCCCTAACTTTCAAGGAAGATTAGCGATTATGTCCATTATTTGGTGGTGTAGTTACTGTCCAGTGGTGCTTTAATTTGGCCCAATGATTTCAGTTTAACAGACCTCGCGAGGTAACACACAAACCCTGTTTTGGTTCAGTAATCTTGCAATCTGTTGTACGTCTGTTTATTCTCTGCTTTTTCATTTTCTGGACTTTCCATCTGATAGAAATTGTTAATTTGTGATTCGGTTGATAATAAATTAAATGATAGAATTATATTACATGGTCAGCCTTTTAAACGTTTTTCTACATTTGTAGAAGCATTTATTTGTCTACTAGGGGCCCAGGAAGCTTTCCGTAGCTTGATTATGATTAAAGTTTAGAACTCATGTTCAGCTTGGTCACAGAAACGTGGTTTATGTTTGGAGTCAAATTGTTACAATATTCGGATTTTAAATTCACCATGAGTGCCTGATTCTATGTAAGGTTTTTATAGCAGTCATTTGTTTATCATCTATTACATGGCTGCATATATAGGATTGAATTATGTATCCCTTTGAGTTAAAATATCCTAAAATATGGTTGTTATAATGATATTTTGGCAGAATACCGTGATTGATTATCTTACTTTTGTATAGTAAAAATATATTATGCAGTTTTTAAACAGACACTTGTGAATGTACAAATTGTGAGTCCTTAAAGAAAATGCTTCTATGTCCGATAAGCATTTGTTTTTTTCACTCATGTATACTTGAAACGACTATCTATATCACAAAGATGGAAGAAGCCATAGATTGAACAGAGAAGAAGCCATAGACAAGAACCACAACAAGAAAGCAAATATGGTAGAAAGCAGATATTGGCTGCAGATTTTATGGGAGCAGACTGATTTGTGCTCTGTTAGCAAGATATCCACCACGCTAGCGGCAGAAGAGGCGGCACCTAATGTAAGTGTCGATAACCACTGTTTCCAATCAAATGAACAAAACTATTAATACCTAGTAACCTTGGTACAAAAGTTAAATAGTTAAAAATCAAGAATTTACCCAATCCCTTATAACTACGAGGAGCAGTATCTCATTTTGTCGAATTTGGTGTGTTACTAGAACAAAGTATCCATCAAGCAGCACTAATGCAAAACTCCATAGAATAACTAATCCCTTGATCTTCGTCAAGAAGCTGGTTAATCAATAAAGCTAACTAAATTATGAACCGTAAGGCTGCGTTTGCTTAATAATAGTCCCAAGGAATACGGTGAAAATTCATCTATTTTATATGCATTTGTTAGAATTTACACATGCATTCACATTACTTAAAATTCCATTTCATTTGATGAATTCCAATATCGTCAAAACCAAACGCACCCTAAGAAATGTGAAATTTTAGAAAACTTGAAGGTTGTGTACCAGAAGGATGTATAGCTGTAGAACTGAACACCAAATGACATTAAGAGAAGTGAAGCAGATGAGAAGATGGTCTGACCGAGTCTCAGAGTGAACCCTGCACTGGTACCCATGGAATCCGGGAGCGTCATCCATACCCAGCTGATCTGAGTTGCATGAAAATCAAATCCACTTGGCAGGGCCGTCCAAGTTTAGAGATGAATTGATGGATTGTACAATAAGTAAATACGAATTAATACTTAATGCCTCACAAGTTTAGAGATGAATTGATGAATGCCGACGTTGAGATAAAGGTGGAGACACGAAAGACAAGTCGAGAATATGTCACCTACTTTAGCATTCAAGTATTCTTATTTAATTTTTTTAAACCTTGATAAATAAGTGGTCCGGACCTATTTATTTTGTCTAGTAAATCATGTCTAGGACGAATATTTAGCTGTGGCTAGGGATGGGTTGGAAACAGCCAGAGAGTAATCCTGCTGGGCTGCGTACATTAGAGTATGGGGTCAGTTTACTCGTCCTCCCGGGTAGCCCGAGCAGAGAAAAACATTCTACCTAATTAGATATTAAGCCATGTGCAAATGCACATCTTGCACGCGGTTTGTACGATGATGAAGATGATATTGATTGTGCCTGCGAATGTAATACAACATAGCAGAATTTGATTCAAGGTCTTGGTTTCGATGTATTCAAGTGTCAGTTCATGTGTCTTGTGATGTATATGTTGTCTGGTAGAATCCATGTGTGTTTTTTGACAAAGACAACAAGTGTTGATTTTTATTGAGAATTTGGATCGCAGAGGTTATGGAGGGTGTGAGTGTATGAATGGTTCTTTTTCTTTTCACGGAATTTAAGTTGATTGTGTTGATGTAAAAAAAAATGGTTATCAAATCTGTCGGCGGCATAACCTTAACCTTTGAACTTTCACTCATAAATTTCTTGTACCTTAAACAACATTATAATGTGTGTGGACCTGTGGTGGTGATGTGAAGCATTTTTCCAACTTTATGAACTTTAAAAAAAAAAAAAAAAAAAAAAGTAAATAAAAAGTTCAGATTTTTTTGTTTATAGAGTTTAGATGCATGTGAGTTTTTTAATTTTTTTTTTTTTTTTTTTTTTTTTATGATGATAAGGTAGAATGATTAAGGAAATGTATAATTGAAGACATACAGGGGTATGTTTGGCAGAACTAGCTGATAGCTGAAAGCTATTAGCTGTTAACTATTAGCTGTTAGTTAGTAGCTGCAAGCTGGTAGCTGTTAGCTGTTAGCTGTTACCTGAAACTTTTTACATGTATATAATTGTTTGGTAAAGTAGCTGAAGCTGTTAAAAAATAAGTAAAATGACAAAATTGGACACAAGAAAAAATAGTTAAATATCATCATCCATTTTAATTTAATAAAATGTAGCCATTAACAAATAACCGAATAAATATATTGTAATACTAAATTATTAACGACGAGCATTCCATATTAAAGTAGCAATATTGTTACGAACATTTTAAAAAAATAATAAAATGATAAAAATGGACAAGAGTAAAAATAGTTAATCTTAACTATAATCATTTTATTTAATGAAACGTATTCGTTAACTAATATTAAAAACATAGTATAGTGACTAAATCTTTAATAACGTGTATTGCAAATTAAAGAAGCAATATCGTTACAAAATACAAACGTATTTCATTTCATTGTGGTTCCTTCAAACAGCGTTAAATGAAAATACGTATGGCTAAATTTTATATTTTGTTGAAAGAAAAGAAAAATGATATCTTTGCATGTATCTTAATTATATTGCTTGTACACGTACACGTGTTACGTGTAAATGGCTGAGAGCATCGTTTTGTATTGGAGATATTTTTATCTCTACTCTATTGAAAGTACTGGATAAAATTCTATACTAAAAACTTGATGCACCACTATTGGATTTACCGTTTACGTGAGATAGTATTGGATTGGAGGGTATTTAAGAAATTAAGACCAAACACTCTTCCTTATTTTCTAAACGTTACATGATAAAAATGTCCACAAATTGTTTTAAATTTAAGAAGAAAAAGACATTCCATCAATCATCACCAACAACATGAAAATGATCAAAAACCTAACTTATACTGTATCAAATTAAACACTCCAATAATAACAAGGATCAAATGTGTATGCAACATCAACCCTGATAATGACCCTGTAGGATACAATACTATTGAATTACTTTAACAACCAGTACTTTTTAAACCAATTGTGCTACGAACTAACCATTACTTTATATGAAAATGGTCGGAGTTAGTAATCGTTGAATCATAGTCATTATCGTTACTTAGTATACCTGGAAATTATCCTATGTAAGGTGCGATTCTTTTCTCGAAATCATTCATATATATAAATGAGGCCATGAGTTTATAAAAAGGAAAGATGTAAGAAATATGTGGCCACTCCTATGTTATCAAGATGCCTATCAATCTATTTGAAGAAAAGATGTTGAACTTTTTCATGTAGCACTACAGTATGTAACTAAGACCGGTGGTAACCCACCGTGAGACTGGGGCGTGAGATGACATGGAATCCAATGTGGCAGCTCTGTGACGAGTCTAACGGGATGTCACTCGTGATGCTGGAAGGGCGTCAGTCACAAATATGACAGAAATAACGAAAAAGTCGGGGTTTTTTAACCAATCGGAATCCACCACTAATTTTTATATATTATTATTTTATTTATTTTATATCCAACTTTCAATCATATTTTACCAAATCACCCGCCACAAATTTAACTCTCAAATTTGACACTTATCTTTATTTAATTTCACTTCATGTCCTTGCCACATCACCCAAAAAGTGTACCACTTGATTAGACATCACCGCTAGGGTTAATGGAATTCTAATATCTTGTATCTCATCCAGAAATCAAGCCCATCAATAAAACTTGATACCTTAAAAATTGATAGTTGAGGGATATCATGTATCTCAATCTCATTTCTGTTTTAATGATATGTTAAATTAAATTACCAGATATATGCATCATCAAGTGCTAATAGTATAAAGTTTGATATGATGTTAGAATGTTTCGCCAGATATGGTAAATTTGAGATCTACAAGAGTTAACATTTGTCCTTTTTTGTTGGATTGGTATTCATTTAATAATATATTATACACAAAATAAGTTAAAAACTGCCAATGGCTGCTGCTAACCTTTCATTTGACCAATCAAACTCATGGTTTGTTTCTGAATTTTGATGATTCCGTACTATTAAACATCAAATTATCCGTAGTATCGAATTGGAGATGTATTTTCTTTTGACACGTGTATATTCTTCCAAGAAGCATACTCTTCATACTTTGAGTAGGGTTATATGTATGATACCAAGTCAAAAATATAATATGGCAAACAAGTCCATGGATGATGTTTTTCTTTACTTTTGTTTGCCAGCACTAATTAAGTCAACTATCCCTACACAATATTTGTTGCCATTCACAACACTTGTTTTTGTCAATATGGACTCCCTATCTCCTTTTGATCATACATTTTTCGTCATCGCCAATTTTATTTTCGTTAGAACAAAAATGATCAATTCGTGAAATAATAATGGGTGGATCAAGTATTGCACGAAGTCATCATTTGCAATAAAGAGGCGATGTGTAGACCATTAAGATTTTTTTGCACATTACAATCAAACAAAGATCTCGGAATCAATCTCTCTATCCATCGAATAGAGAGATGGATGACTTTCTCTACTTTTGGAAGTTTTACTCTGGGTAGAGAAATGACTTGTTTTTATTCTCGGATAAGATAGGGGAATGGTTGTCTACATCTCACATCCCCATACACCACTTAGGTGGTATTGAGTTTTGTTGTTGTTGTAATCATACAAAGATCGATGAGGTTGTACTATATGAATTGATTAACTGAATTTGTGGTGTGTATATCAAGTCAATACCCCATTACAACCTGAGTGAATTAGTACAATACACACAGGTCTTAATGTATGTTAAGGCCTTAAGGGTCCATCAGAAGAAGTGTTTTGGACCATCTACTGTTTAAAGTCTTTGGAGATGTATATGTACCATCCAGACATCTTTATGCATAATGCTTTACATTCACATGTCTTTATTCTATCAACGGTAAATACGGTTGAAAACCAATTGCTTGTACTTTCTTACACATCCACTTTACAACCATTCATACATTGGTCAAACATTATTTATTATCTAAACAACCCCTTTTTTACTTCCAAAACACCTTACAATTATACATCCAAATAAAACCACTTGTAACGGGGTCACGAAACGAAAAGAGACTTTTTTTGAGGACACCTGTTGAAAGGACACTTATGTTCTTATAAAAAGAGTAGCTAGACGAGTATTGATTTGTTAGGATGTTTTAGAGGACTTTCTCGTGTGTAAATACATGAATAAATTAATCCCCTTACACTAATACAAACTTGCTACATCACCTAAAAAAGCTTATACAACCTTTCTCACTATACCTTCAAAAATTTGATTTGCCTCGAGAAAAACCAGTGGCGGAACGTGAAGTTTATGAATGGGAGGGCGATAATTACAAACATTCAAAAGATTTAAGTTTAATTACGAACATTCAAAAGATTTAAGTTTGACACTTAACAAAAATATACATCATCATATTCACATATACGATGATGAAAATCACTACAATTCAGCTCGACGACCTTTAAGCATTTTAAAATCATCGATAATAGAATCCGAATCAAACTTTTCAGCAATTTCTCTTTCAATATAAACCAGCAAATTATCTGCAAGAAAGTCATCAGAAATCTTATTGCGAAGCCGGGTCTTGCATAATTTCATCCCAGAAAATGCTCTCTCGGTTGTGGCAGTCAAAACAGGAAGCGTTAAGATCAGTCGAATCAACTTGTCTAGCACATTATAGTTCTCATGTTTCTCAGTTTCCACAAGACCTCTACATACTTCAACAAGAGTTGATGCACCACTAAGCTTTGGGTTATTTTGCATCTCATTATTGAAAACTCCATCTCAGATTTCAACCGGGTCCTCTCTTGCTTTGTAAAATATGCAAGATAGTATTTCTCAACAAGAGAACAAAGATGATCAATATTTAACACTTTCGATTTTTTTCTGGGAACTAAAGTGGAGCTAAGAGTTAATAACTCCATAGCTTGATCATTAAATCTATTATTCAGCTCTAACAACTGTTTGTCAAGTGTGCTAGTGAAGACGTCTACTCGATAATAATGTTCAAAAGAAACTTGATTATCTTGTTGACGACGGCGATATCGACCAGACTTGTATAAAGCGCTCAAATCAGGAATATCTACTTCGTGCTTCTCACAGAATATTTTTACCTTTGCAAGTAAAGAATCCCATCCATTATTTCTCAAATCATTAAGACTTTCCTTCGTTGCCGCAACTAGCTTCATGGCATTGATTATATCTTGTGATTTCTTTTGCAAAGCTTGAGAAAGAATTTCAGTCTTTCCCATTATGTCCTTCATCAAGTGTAAAATCAACACGAACTCAAATGACTTTGTATAACAATAAGCTGAATCAGCATCTCCACGTTGTAGAGAACAAGATCCATCATCAATTATTCCTTTAAGAACAACACGTGTAGCATTAAACATTGAAAGCAAACTACAAACTGAAGAGAAATAAGAGCCCCAACGAGTATCACCTCCTCTTTTTAAGGTCCCAACCTGGTTTGCTCCTTTACCAGTTTCAATTTCATCAAGTTCCAATAAACGTAAGGTTTCAAGAGCCTTTGCCTTTTGCAATTCATCATGACGTTTAATAGAAGCACATATCACATTTATAAGAAAAGTTAGCTTTTCGAAGAACTGGTGAACTGGTATTACTTCTCTCGATGCTGCAACTAAAGCAAGTTGTAATCTGTGAGCAAAACAGTGTACATAGTATGCATAAGGACAATCTTTGAGAACAAGAGCTTTTCAAAGATGTTTGCAATATGTCCAGCTTAGTTCAACAAATTATCACGAAATACTAAAGCAATTTTATGTTGTGAACTTCGAATGTGCTTATCGAATGCACATCGGTCTCCATCATTAACCTTTTTCCATTTATCAAATCCTTTAACAATAAAAGTGTCACGCAAAACTGGTTTGTCACAAAGCAAGTAACAAAGAAAGCAATATGCGGCATCTCTTGTAGGAGAATACTCCAACCAATTAGGAAATAAACTAAACCACGAGTATTGAAACCTACGGGCGTGAGTAGATGTACCTTTAGTAGGATACTTTTCCAAATGAATCTGAAAAGGTCCTTGATTCAAATAAAACCGTCTTACTTGTTCTCTTTTACCAAACAGATATTCCCATATTTGTTTGCGCTTCCCAGGATCTCTTTCAAAGTAATTAGGGCCCACATCTTCTATATTTGGTCTTGAAGCTTCAAAAATAGGTGGCTCTGGTTGATTTTGTTGTTGCTCATTCTCATTTGTTGATGGTTTGCAACGTTTATTATTTTGAAGATCATTAGCCGGACAACTAGTGTTTGTGGTATCATTAATCCTTCTCTTGAAAAATGAAGTAATAGGCTTCTTTGTCCATAATTACTCCTGAGAACAAAGATAAATATAGACATATAGTGTACTGTTAGTATTTCTCCTTAGTCCCTAACTTCATAAATAAAATAATAATCATAAACATATTTTCTCAAATCTCAACGTTTAGTATAGTGTACTGTGTGTATTTAATATTCAATCTCAAAGAAATTTTCTCAAATCTCAAACAATTCGACTAAGACTCGGAGTTTATATCACACAAATTTACAAGGGTTTCATTAGTTCATTTAAAATTAATCATGGAAGTTCAAATATTCATTAACTACCCATTAGTATCATTAATACTATTATCTTATCATAATCCATAACCTTCAAATTCATGAATTTAATACACAATTGACCATTGTCGTCTCTTCTTAACACATTATTAATGACTAATTTATATAAAATATAACATACAGTAGCATTAAATACACAAAATACTACTACTACTACTACTACTACTACTACTACTAATAATAATAATAATAATAATAATAATAATAATAATAATAATACCTGATTAAATGCCATAATTGACTAGGAGAACGATAGATTAATTTTGAGAAATAAGTCGGAGTCCGATGGAAGCTTAGAGAATACGTACAGTTGTTTTGAAGATTAAGATTTCTAGGTTGATTTGTAAAGTAAAATCTGCACAAATTAATTTTAGGATGGCCCAATAGAGTAAAAAAAAATTTAGCCCATAGAATATTAATAAAGGTCCACTAGTAGCCCAAAATTCTAGGATGGACATGGCCCTCCTAAGGCCCAAGGAGGATCCGCCTCTGAATATATAGCAAGTAGTGAGTAATTTTCAATCGGAACAAAGGTTGTCAATGTGAGAGAATGTAAGAGATGATGGAGAGTTGGAAGTCATTGTAAACACAAGAATGTAAATGTGACTAAAGAACGAGTTCTAGAATTGACTTCACATGATTAGATTGATGAAAGTGCACAAGTTTTCAATGCAAATCATAGTGCCCAATTTATATGTTTTTCTCTTTGTTTAGTTTTATTTTTCATTCTAATAATCAATTGTATATGATTTCGATAAATTCTACTACCTCCGTATGTGCAAAACTTTTTGTATGTGTTTATATTACTACGTATTTCTTTTTTAATCTTTTTTGTAGGTGGCTATCATTATAGGTGAAATGACTAAGGAGGTTTGTGATGAAACTCAAATTTGCTTTGTTTAACTTTAGTTTTCATTCTAATATTCAGGTCTGTGTCATTTTTATAAATCACATGTATTTATGTTATTATTCTTTTATAATCCTCTTTGTATGTGGCTATCATTACATGTGAAATGACTAACATAGATTGGGATGAAATTCGATGGTGTCCAATTTAGTGAGTATGTTTTATGCTTGGTGTCTTTGTTAAATTTTATTTTTCATTATAATAATTAAATTTATTTATGTAATATTGATAAATTGTACGTATATGTATTATTCCTTTCTGTAATATTTTTCGTAGGTGCAGTGGGTGTCATTATATGTATAAAATTACAAAGGAAGATTGTGATGAGAATCAACAGTGATGATCAATTATAGTTATTCTTTTAATCTTCAAAAGGCAAATTTTATACTTATTTGTGTTTTTAACCGTTTTAATGCTATTTACTTACCTTTTTTTTTCATTTGTTATAAGAATAAGAATTTAACATGTTTGTTGGAGTATACTGAGAGACGAAGCTTCTTAAGAGATAAATGTCATATTCTCTAATTATTTAGCCTTAATTGTCCTTTAATTTATATGTTATATATAATATATAAGGGTTGAAACATATATGGAGTAATAAATTATATATGGGTTACGTATCCTTTTCCCTCAAACTATACGATCAAAACATGGTATTTTATTAACATTGTATTTTGTTGATTATTATTATTAGTATTAATTCACGGCTTACATAGTATTTTTAAATAGTTGGAAAATAATAACCTATTATTTAAGTTCACACACAATGAAACTTAGATTAAAGGGACAAATCAAAAGTTCAAACTCACTCAATTAAAATAAAGTTAAAGTAAGAAGAGAGTAATTAGGGGGTTTAAATGATCAATCCTTAATTAGCGATGTTACTTAATTACGGATTGAGTGCAATAAGAATGTAATAGAGGATGGAATGTTTGATGATTATTTTGGGCCCCGATGATCGTCTTTCACTTTAACTATCAAGTGATCAACCACCCCGTCCTGGTCTTGATTGTTAATTAGCTTAATTCACCTTTGCGCGGTGTAAAAATCCCTTGGGCAAGATCACAAGTGGAAATTACAAAGGCTTAGGCAAAATGGCAGAGAATCAACAACCTATAAATGAGAGACCAAACTCTCTATTTATAGTGTTCGAGATAACCGCGATCCGCGGATTGCTTATCCTTCCGCGAAAACTCAGCGGATTGAACCGCAGTCCCCGATTAGTGCGGAAACACAGCTGCTATGCTTATTTTCAGCGGATACTTCATGACTTTGCATTATAATCCGCATAACTCTGCTCTTGGCTTTTGGCAAATAAAATATACATATACAATGCTATGTATATGATCAAGTCCCCCCAGTTTATTATGATACACTTTCGCGAAGCAAATATATCATGATAAACTCCATGAATTCGCCGTTAACCTGACCACTATCCGCATTGAAACATATTTCGCGTTATCTTTGTTACCGTTATAACAGTCAATATTACCGTTTGAATTATCTCAATAGATAATTAACATAATTAACCCCGTCGCCTATATATATTGTGATCTGAAATCACAAATTCACTACTCATTTTTCCAAAATATCAGAAAATTTCTCAATTCGTCAGTCAATCTTTATCATTTTAGTCATTACTTGCAGCTCTTATTTAATTTTAAATGAAGATTAACGAGTTAGATAGGAAGGCTGATCCAAAAACCCTGATCACCAAACTATTAACAAGCCCGGAAACTAAATCGTCATCATCAAAAGAAAAGCAACCCATTCCAATCGTCGACTTAACCTCCAAATCTCCCTATACAAAGCCGAGCTCTACCAAGCGGCCATTACAAACGCCGCCGTCTTCGCAAAGCAAAAAACATAAACAACAGGAGACCCCCCCCTCACGATAATCCATTTATATCGGAACACGAAGGGGACCAGCAAACTGGTATATTGCTGATTGTTATTGCATATGTAAAATATACATTATTTTTATTTCGCCGACTAACCAACGATGTTATTTTGCAGGCGATTCTTCTGGTGATCCTATCTTTCCAAGCCCGAACACTCTTGATCAAATCACCGAATTGTTCCGCACTCCACCTGACTCTTATGGAGTGCGGATTGACGGTTTAGCAGGATACACTTATGCTTCAGCTGCTGCTGCTCTGGATCAGCGCCAACAGATGAAGTTAGCAATCCCCGACGAGCTTCACCGCGAGTTATCTAAACTCTCTGCGCTGGACGCGCATAATAGTTTTGTTCAAAATTTCTACATGTGCTTCAATTCAGCATATGATGTTATATGCTGTCAAGAACAATTTTTCAATGTTCTTGAAGCTGAACAACTAAAGTACAATGCTGAGAAGATCAAAGCTGAAGATAGCGAAAAACGCTGTGCTAATCTCTCCCATGAGCTAACCGCAGCAAAAACCACCGTTGATGACTTGAAACAACAGGTTACTGTTGCGACTGAGAAAGAAAACCAACTGCAGGACACCATTAAAGCATTGTCAGAGAATGTGACAAAACTAAAGACAGAGCGAGACAACGCTGTTGCTTCTAAAGCCTCTGCGGAACTTGAATTCACCAAGGTCCGCCAACATCTCCCTGAACTGGCTAGAAAGATTCTCAATTCCAAGCCTGTTTCTGTAAATTTTTCAACATTTGCCGCCGCGTTAAGGCTATGCGAGAGGGTTGAATTTATGGATGAGATTGCTATTCGCTGCCCACTGCCAGACCCGCTACCATCTGCATTAGCTGATCGCCTTTGCTCACTGGAAGAGGCCAAATCAGCATACGCGGTTGCTCAACAGGGCATAGCCGAAATTCCCCTCCCCAAGATAACCGCAATAAGTGAGCAAGAAGATGTCACTGCAGATGACATCATCAAGCTTGACTTAACCAAGGATTAGTACTCACTTTGTATAACAGCACGCAGCTGCTTCTGCGACCTTATTAATAAAATTTCGCTTTTTCATATTTTTGCAAGTACTTCTATTTTTATAGCGCTTTCATTATCAACATTCATACCACAAACTTGTCCTTTGCAATTTCCAACATATATTATTGTGCACATAATAAATGCGTACTTTTGCGAAACAATTTGTATGCGTATATCCTTATACGTTATGAATCTTCTAAGTCCGCCGAAACGATCCTTAGGCAATTAATTAGCATTGCGAAGCATCTAAGCATTGGCAAAATCAAACACTTAGAATATAAAATTCCTTTCGCAATAATTCGCATGCAAAAGTGGGCAATTTCATCACTTTACTATTTAAACACTGCGAAATACTATAATCATTATGAAACAATCTTTAAAACATTTCATAACTATTCGTATTTCACAAATAAGCTTTTCGCATATTTTTACAAGTGCTTATTTTTAAAATTCCTACAAGCGTGATCAAGACTTTCAAGAAAAATAAAAAAACAAAAACACCTAATAAGCATATCAGCCATATGCCTTGAATCCAATGTCGCACTTTGTACATATATCTTTGATATTTTTCGCAAAACTACACGTAATATCACTTTAACAAAACAGCATGCCACGCATTAGGTAAAACTCGCCCATCCATATCCGCGAGCTTATATGAACCTGCGGCATTAATTGCCATAATTTGATAAGGGCCTTCCCAATTAGGACCCAACTTGCCAAGCTTTTCTGCTCTGCTTGCTTCATTGTTTCGCAACACCCATTCGCCTATAGCGAAAGACAAAGCACACACACTTTTGTTATAATACTTAGCAATTTGCTGCTTATTATTCGCTTCTCTAATAGCAGCCATTAATCGCCGCTCCTCAATGAAATTCAGGTTTTCGCTCAACGCAGCATCATTTCCTTCTTCTTCAAAGTTAACTATTCTATGCGTTGGTACCAGAATTTCCGCAGGAATGACTGCCTCAGAACCATACACCAAGCTAAAAGGTGTTTCACCTGTGCTTTTCTTAAATGTTGTGCGATGTGCCCATAACACATTGGGTAATTCATCTACCCAACCTGTTCTCTTTTCATATAATCTCTTTTTAATACCGCTTACTATGTCACGATTAGTTACTTCGCATAAACCGTTAGCCTGTGAGTGCGCCACTGATGTAAATTTTTGTATAGTATTTAAATCAGTGCACCATGTCTTAAAAGGATCTTTCGCTATTTGAGCACCATTATCGCTAACCAATTCTCGCGGAATGCCAAATCGGCAAACAATGTATTCCCATACAAAATTTCGCACTTGCACACCAGTAATAGTGCGAACCGCCTTAGCTTCAACCTATTTGGTAAAGTAATCAATCGCGACAATCAGGAATTTAACATTTCCAGGGCCTGCAGGAAATGGCCCTACAATGTCAATAGCCCATTTATTAAACGGCCATGGTGAATTAACAGGAATCATATCATGCCGCGGCATTCGATTCTGTGGAGCATGCCTTTGGCAACTTTTACAACGTTTAACAATTTTTGCTACATCGTGGTATAGGGATGGCCAAAAGTATCCCATTCGCATAATTTTTGCTGCGATAGTTTTGTAGCCTGAATGCAGTGCACAAGTACCATTATGCACTTCTTCTATAATCATTTCTGCCTCGATTGGGTCGACACAACGCATCATTGGCCCGCAATATGATTTGCGATATAAGATATCATCTTGGATGATATACATCGGTGCTCGCTCTCTTACTAAACGGGCTTCGCGACCATCATCTGGTGTAACACCCGTTTTTCAGTTACATGTTATTTCGAGCGTCATTCGAAATACGAGGCATGTAAGCGTATATTTGGATCCCAAATAAAATTAGAGTTGATGTTCTAAAACCTTACCATTGGATAGTAAATCTCATTATGTTTCCAACGATATTTGGTTCATCAAAAACGGAGCTACGGTTTGAAAGTTACGACCAAAACAAGTTCAGTTTCAGGCTCAGTTCATTGGGACTCCGTCCAGACTTTGGGACGCCGTCCAAGAATGAAGGGTGGGACGCCGTCCGGCCATTTTGGACGCCGTCCAAAGTGCCTGACAAGCCAGCAGCTGTATTTTTAAAGGTTTTAAAAGAGGGTATTTGAGTCTTTTCACTTGGGGGTCGGTTTTGAGCCATTAAAACTGATCCACTCTCATTCTTATCCCCATTTCACCTTCTCAAACACTCTCATCAAACCCTAGTGAGAGAGAGAGGTTCTAGCGAGAGAGAGTTGGGGATTTGGAGAAGGAGAAGTGTGATTCGGGTCGGGTCTCAAGAGTTAAAGTTGTTCACCTCATTCACGGCTACGTGGTGGTAGTGTTGGTAAGCTCTAAATCCGAATTTCTTTGTTAAGATTATTGTTTGAGTTAAAGTTTGTGCTAGTTAGAGTTATAACCCATTTATTGTGAAGTTTGGGGGTTTTTGGGGAAGATTCATGTATGTAAACCCGAATTGGTGACTTAGGGTTTCAATTGATGGAATTGTTAGTTTAGACCTTGCATGTGCTAGTTAAACCTTAGAACACTTGTGTTGACTTGATTTTTGGATGTAAACCCTAATCTAGGTCAAAATGGGTCGAATGGGTATTTTGGGTCAAGTAAGCTTGATTCGGTGTCAAACTAAGTTATGGGTCAAGATTTGATGAACCAAGTATATAAATGTTTGATTCAAGTGTTAAATGGTATTTTGGAAAGTTAGTCACTAGCCGTTAGTGATTAAAGATGTTTTTGGGACTTATGTCAAAATGGGTTGACTTAGATGGGTCAAATTTGGTAATGACTTTAATTTTTGGATTAATTGGATAATAAGCAATTTTAGTTAAGACCTAGATTGGTTTAAATGGTGTCAAATATAATTTTGGTTAAATTGTACTTGTCGGATGGGTCGGAATTACCACCCGTAGTGGTAATTGGTGAAGTCCACTTTATGTGTCTAAATGGGCGGTTTGTGGTAATAGGTGTAAACCCTTGGTTAAGGGTGTTGAAGTCAAATTCTCTCGTAGAGAATGTATGTTGATTGTTTGTATATCTATATGTGTATTATAGGTAAAATATTTGCTCGGTTGCTTTTGGAGGCGATTTACGTTTATGACTTGTGCGTGCAATTCGAGGTGAGTGGAATAATTATATGCATAGGTATATAATGTATCTATTTGTTGTAGCGTGAAATGTGTAGTGTCGAGGTGTTAAGACACCACGTTTCACGTGAAGAGTGTAGCATCGAGGTGTTAAGATGCCACTCGGGTGTAGCATCACGGTGATAAGTGTAGTGACCCGAACTTTTTCATGTTTATATATATTAATTGAGAGTGATATTTACATGATTAAATGTTTCCAACATGTTAAGCAATCAAACTTGTTAAGACTTGATTAATTGAAATATGTTTCATATAGACAATTGACCACCCAAGTTGACCGGTGATTCACGAACGTTAAAACTTGTAAAAACTATATGATGACATATATATGGATATATATATATAGTTAACATGATACTATGATAAGTAAATATATCATTAAGTATATTAACAATGAACTACATATGTAAAAACAAGACTACTAACTTAATGATTTTTAAACGAGACATATATGTAACGATTATCGTTGTAAAGACATTTAATGTATATATATCATATTAAGAGATATTCATACATGATAATATCATGATAATATAATAATTTAAAATCTCATTTGATATTATAAACATTGGGTTAACAACATTTAACAAGATCGTTAACCTAAAGGTTTCAAAACAACACTTACATGTAACGACTAACGATGACTTAACGACTCAGTTAAAATGTATATACATGTAGTGTTTTAATATGTATTTATACACTTTTGAAAGACTTCAATACACTTATCAAAATACTTCTACTTAACAAAAATGCTTACAATTACATCCTCGTTCAGTTTCATCAACAATTCTACTCGTATGCACCCGTATTCGTACTCGTACAATACACAGCTTTTAGATGTATGTACTATTGGTATATACACTCCAATTATTAGCTCTTAGCAGCCCATGTGAGTCACCTAACACATGTGGGAACCATCATTTGGTAACTAGCATGAAATATCTCATAAAATTACAAAAATATGAGTAATCATTCATGACTTATTTACATGAAAACAAAATTACATATCCTTTATATCTAATCCATACACCAACGACCAAAAACACCTACAAACACTTTCATTCTTCAATTTTCTTCATCTAATTGATCTCTCTCAAGTTCTATCTTCAAGTTCTAAGTGTTCTTCATAAATTCCAAAAGTTCTAGTTTCATAAAATCAAGAATACTTTCAAGTTTGCTAGCTCACTTCCAATCTTGTAAGGTGATCATCCAACCTCAAGAAATCTTTGTTTCTTACAGTAGGTTATCATTCTAATACATGGTAATAATCATATTCAAACTTTGGTTCAATTTCTATAACTATAACAATCTTATTTCAAGTGATGATCTTACTTGAACTTGTTTTCGTGTCATGATTCTGCTTCAAGAACTTCGAGCCATCCAAGGATCCATTGAAGCTAGATCCATTTTTCTCTTTTCCAGTAGGTTTATCCAAGGAACTTAAGGTAGTAATGATGTTCATAACATCATTCAATTCATACATATAAAGCTATCTTATTCGAAGGTTTAAACTCGTAATCACTAGAACATAGTTTAGTTAATTCTAAACTTGTTCGCAAACAAAAGTTAATCCTTCTAACTTGACTTTTAAAATTAACTACACACATGTTCTATATCTATATGATATGCTAACTTAATGATTTAAAACCTGGAAACACGAAAAACACCGTAAAACCGGATTTACGCCGTCGTAGTAACACCGCGGGCTGTTTTGGGTTAGTTAATTAAAAACTATGATAAACTTTGATTTTAAAGTTGTTATTCTGAGAAAATTATTTTTATTATGAACATGAAACTATATCCAAAAATTATGGTTAAACTCAAAGTGGAAGTATGTTTTCTAAAATGGTCATCTAGACGTCGTTCTTTCGACTGAAATGACTACCTTTACAAAAACAACTTGTAACTTAATTTTCTGACTATAAACCTATACTTTTCTGTTTAGATTCATAAAATAGAGTTCAATATGAAACCATAGCAATTTGATTCACTCAAAACGGATTTAAAATGAAGAAGTTATGGGTAAAACAAGATTGGATAATTTTTCTCATTTTAGCTACGTGAAAATTGGTAACAAATCTATTCCAACCATAACTTAATCAACTTGTATTGTATATTATGTAATCTTGAGATACCATAGACACGTATACAATGTTTCGACCTATCATGTCCACACATATATATATATTTCGAAACAACCATAGACACTCTATATGTGAATGTTGGAGTTAGCTATACAGGGTTGAGGTTGATTCCAAAATATATATAGTTTGAGTTGTGATCAATACTGAAATACGTATACACTGGGTCGTGGATTGATTCAAGATAATATTTAACAATTTATTTCTGTACATCTAACTGTGGACAACTAGTTGTAGGTTACTAACGAGGACAGCTGACTTAATAAACTTAAAACATCAAAATATATTAAAAGTGTTGTAAATATATTTTGAACATACTTTGATATATATGTATATATTGTTATAGGTTCGTGAATCAACCAGTGGCCAAGTCTTACTTCCCGACGAAGTAAAAATCTGTGAAAGTGAGTTATAGTTCCACTTTTAAAATCTAATATTTTTGGGATGAGAATACATGCAGGTTTTATAAATGATTTACAAAATAGACACAAGTACGTGAAACTACATTCTATGGTTGAATTATCGAAATCGAATATGCCCCTTTTTATTAAGTCTGGTAATCTAAGAATTAGGGAACAGACACCCTAATTGACGCGAATCCTAAAGATAGATCTATCGGGCCCAACAAGCCCCATCCAAAGTACCGGATGCTTTAGTACTTCGAAATTTATATCATATCCGAAGGGTGTCCCGGAATGATGGGGATATTCTTATATATGCATCTTGTTAATGTCGGTTACCAGGTGTTCACCATATGAATGATTTTTATCTCTATGTATGGGATGTGTATTGAAATATGAAATCTTGTGGTCTATTATTATGATTTGATATATATAGGTTAAACCTATAACGCACCAACATTTTTGTTGACGTTTTAAGCATGTTTATTCTCAGGTGATTATTAAGAGCTTCCGCTGTCGCATACTTAAATAAGGACGAGATTTGGAGTCCATGCTTGTATGATATTGTGTAAAAACTGCATTCAAGAAACTTATTTTGTTGTAACATATTTGTATTGTAAACCATTATGTAATGGTCGTGTGTAAACAGGATATTTTAGATTATCATTATTTGATAATCTACGTAAACTTTTTAAAACCTTTATCTATGAAATAAAGGTTATGGTTTGTTTTAAAAATGAATGCAGTCTTTGAAAAATGTCTCATATAGAGGTCAAAACCTCGCAACGAAATCAATTAATATGGAACGTTTTAATCAATAAGAACGGGACATTTCAGTTGGTATCCGAGCGTTGGTCTTAGAGAACCAGAATTTTGCATAGTGTGTCTTATCGAGTTTGTTAGGATGCATTAGTGAGTCTGGACTTCGACCGTGTTTACTTGAAAAATGATTGCTTAACAAATTTTGTTGGAAACTATATATTTTTAACATGTGAATATTATGTGATATATTAATCTCTTAACGCGTTTGATATTATGTGATAGATGTCTACCTCTAGAACAAGTCCCATTGACTCACCTAATAATAATGAAGAGTCAAATGTAAATTGGAATGATTCGTGGACTGATTCACAAGTTCCCGAAGAGGAACCGGAAGAAGAGTCGGAACCGGAAGAAGAATCGGAACCGGAAGAAGAATCGGAACCGGATGAAGAAATAGAACCGGTGGGGGAAATAATAAAACGGTTAAGTAAAAGAAAATCCTCAACCAACCGACCAAGGTTAATTATGGTCAATGGTGTTTCCGCCAAGGAAGCAAAATATTGGGAGGATTACCAATTCTCCGATGAATCGGATTCCGACGAGAATTCCGATGATGTTATAGAAATTACCCCAACTGAATTTAAAAAGGCAAAAGAAAATAATAAGGGAAAGGGCATAAAAATAGAGAAATCTAATTCCAACCCCGATGAACTTTATATGTATCGTCAACCCCCGAAGTCCTTAAGTTGTAACAATGACCCGGGAACCTCTAAACCACCAGGTTTTTCTAAACCAATGTGGACAACGACGGCTCGTATTAGGGGAACATCATATATCCCTAGAAACTTGGCAAAACGAACCAAAACCGAAGAAGAAGAAACGAGCGAGTCGGAATAAGATAGTTGTATTCGTGTGGTGTAATATATGTAATATAGTGTTCTTATGCTTTATGATATATGTAAAAATTGCTTGTATTAATAAGTATTTTTTATGAATCTAACTCTTGTCTATTTTACAGTTTAAAAACACAAAATGGATAGACAACCCAATATTTTAAGAGACCTACCCGGAGACATGATTGATGAAATCTTGTCTAGAGTCGGCCAGAATTCCTCGGCACAACTATTTAAGGCGAGATCAGTTTGTAAGACATTCGAAGAACGTTCCAAGAATGTCTTGGTTTATAAGAGACTTTCGTTTGAAAGATGGGGGATATCACATTGGGAAACCCATAAGTTACGATGTGTTTACTTTGACGCATATATTGCGGGGAACCCAAATGCTATTTTACGCAATGGGTTAAGAAATTATTTTGACTCAATATATCCGAATATTGGACTTCGTGATTTAGAAAAAGCGGCTAACATGCAACATAAAGAAGCATGTTATGCTTACGGATTAGTAATGTTCGCTTCTCACCAAAGTGAGAAAAAGAACATCGGGCTACAACTATTAAACAAAACATTCCCACAAGTGACGGAGTCGGTAATTGGGGTAAGAAATGAGGTTTTTAGATTGTTACGGGACTGTTGGACATTACGTAACCCTCGTCCCTTTTACGACGTTACAACACGCTGTCTTATCAACGGCCATAACGGTTATGTTCCACAAGACCAAGGATGGGAAGTAGTCCTAGTAAAACCAGAATGCATGACTTGTTTCTGGACGTATGAATTACGTGTCTTTATTGCCTTTGCTGAACGACTTGTGTACTAGCTAGAATTATCTTCACAACTATCTTGTATCAAAGTTATTGTGTGCTATATTTCATGCTTTATGTAAAATAAGTGGTATTGTAAGTTTGTAAAATATTGTATAAAAGTTTGAATGCGAAATATTATTATAATCAGTTTTTCATATAGAATTGTAGTAGTTGAATTGTATATTAGCTACTAAGTATGAACTTAACGGGTAGGCACTACCCGAATTTAAACTTATAAAACGCTAATATGAAGAAAAAGCTTTTATAAATGAGTTCATATTATGCTACGAAATACTATTAACTACTCTTAATATTCTGTATGATTAACTTGTTCCATTTGACTATTTTGAAGGAAATGGCACCGACTACTCGACACACCGTGAATATGAATGAAGAGGAATTCCGTACTTTTCTAGCTTCAAACATAGCCGCAGTACAGGCTGCGCTACATACCAACAATAACCTTGGATCTAGCAGTACAGGAAATCGTGTAGGATGCACCTACAAAGAATTCACTGCCTGCAAACCTTTGGAATTCGATGGAACCGAAGGACCGATCGGATTGAAACGGTGGACCGAGAAGGTCGAATCGGTGTTTTCCATAAGTAAGTGTACTGAAGAGGACAAAGTGAAGTACGCTACGCATACCTTCACAGGTTCTGCGTTAACATGGTGGAATACCTATCTAGAGCAAGTGGGACAAGACGATGCGTACGCATTACCGTGGTCAGCATTCAAGCACTTGATGAACGAGAAGTACCGTCCCAGAACCGAGGTCAATAAGCTCAAGACAGAACTTAGAGGGTTACGAACCCAAGGATTTGATATTACCACGTACGAAAGACGATTCACAGAATTGTGCCTATTGTGTCCGGGAGCATTCGAAGATGAGGAAGAGAAGATCGACGCGTTTGTGAAAGGATTACCGGAAAGAATCCAAGAAGATATAAGTTCACACGAGCCCGCCTCCATATAACAGGCATGTAGAATGGCTCATAAACTAGTGAACCAGATTAAAGAAAGAATTAAAGAACGGACTGCTGAAGAGGCCAATGTGAAGCAAGTCAAAAGAAAGTGGGAGGAAAACGGTGATAAGAATCACCAATACAACAACAACAGCAATTACAACAATAATCGCAACAATTATCCCAACAATCACAACATTAATCGCAACTACAACAAACGGCCCAACAACAACAACAACAACAACAACAGCAACTACAACAATCATCCCAACAACAATAATAACCGCAACAACAACAATCAGAAGCAGCTATGCCAAAGGTGTGAAAAGTATCACTCAGGGTTCTGCACCAAATTTTGCAACAAGTGTAAAAGAAATGGTCATAGCGCGGTGAAGTGTGAGGTCTAAGGACCGGGGGTTAATAGAACGAAAGGAACAAATGGTGTCGGAACGAGTAATGGCGGAGCAAGTAGTGTCGGAGCAAGTTATGCCAATGTAGTTTGTTATAAATGTGGAAAACCGGGCCACATTATTAGAAATTGCCCGAACCAGGAGAACACGAATGGACAAGGCCGCAGAAGAGTTTTCAATATTAATGCGGCAGAGGCACAGGAAGACCCGGAGCTTGTTACGGGTACGTTTCTTATTGACAATAAATCTGCTTACGTTTTATTTGATTCGGGTGCGGATAGAAGCTATATGAGTAGAGATTTTTGTGCTAAATTAAGTTGTCCATTGACGCCTTTGGATAGTAAATTTTTACTCGAATTAGCAAATGGTAAATTAATTTCAGCAGATAATATATGTCGGAATCGAGAAATTAAACTGGTTAGCGAAACATTTAAGATTGATTTGATACCAGTAGAGTTAGGGAGTTTTGATGTGATAATCGGTATGGACTGGTTGAAAGAAGTGAAAGCAGAGATCGTTTGTTACAAAAATGCAATTCGCATTATACGAGAAAAAGGAAAACCCTTAATGGTGTACGGAGAAAAGGGCAACACGAAGCTACATCTTATTAGTAATTTGAAGGCACAAAAACTAATAAGAAAAGGTTGCTATGCTGTTCTAGCACACGTCGAGAAAGTACAAACTGAAGAAAAGAGCATCAATGATGTTCCCATTGCAAAAGAATTTCCCGATGTATTTCCGAAAGAATTACCGGGATTACCCCCACATCGATCCGTTGAATTTCAAATAGATCTTGTACCAGGAGCTGCACCAATAGCTCGTGCTCCTTACAGACTCGCACCCAGCGAGATGAAAGAACTGCAAAGCCAATTACAAGAACTTTTAGAGCGTGGTTTCATTCGACCAAGCACATCACCGTGGGGAGCTCCTGTTTTGTTTGTCAAGAAGAAAGATGTTACATTCAGGTTGTGTATCGACTACCGAGAGTTGAACAAACTTACCATCAAGAACCGCTACCCACTACCTAGAATCGACGACTTATTTGATCAACTACAAGGCTCGTCTGTTTATTCAAAGATTGACTTACGTTCCGGGTATCATCAAATGCGGGTGAAAGAAGATGATATTCCAAAGACTGCTTTCAGAACACGTTACGGTCATTACGAGTTTATGGTCATGCCGTTTGGTTTAACTAATGCACCAGCTGTGTTCATGGACCTTATGAACCGAGTGTGTGGACCATACCTTGACAAGTTTGTCATTGTTTTCATTGATGACATACTTATTTACTCAAAGAATGACCAAGAACACGGTGAACATTTGAGAAAGGTGTTAGAAGTATTGAGGAAGGAAGAATTGTACGCTAAGTTTTCAAAGTGTGCATTTTGGTTGGAAGAAGTTCAATTCCTCGGTCACATAGTGAACAAAGAAGGTATTAAGGTGGATCCGGCAAAGATAGAAACTGTTGAAAAGTGGGAAACCCCGAAAACTCCGAAACACATACGCCAGTTTTTAGGACTAGCTGGTTACTACAGAAGGTTCATCCAAGACTTTTCCAGAATAGCAAAACCCTTGACTGCATTAACGCATAAAGGGAAGAAATTTGAATGGAATGATGAACAAGAGAAAGCGTTTCAGTTATTAAAGAAAAAGCTAACTACGGCACCTATATTGTCATTGCCTGAAGGGAATGATGATTTTGTGATTTATTGTGACGCATCAAAGCAAGGTCTCGGTTGTGTATTAATGCAACGAACGAAGGTGATTGCTTATGCATCTAGACAATTGAAGATTCACGAACAAAATTATACGACGCATGATTTGGAATTAGGCGCGGTTGTTTTTGCATTAAAGACTTGGAGGCACTACTTATATGGGGTCAAAAGTATTATATATACCGACCACAAAAGTCTTCAACACATATTTAATCAGAAACAACTGAATATGAGGCAGCGTAGGTGGATTGAATTGTTGAATGATTACGACTTTGAGATTCGTTACCACCCGGGGAAGGCAAATGTGGTAGCCGATGCCTTGAGCAGGAAGGACAGAGAACCCATTCGAGTAAAATCTATGAATATAATGATTCATAATAACCTTACTACTCAAATAAAGGAGGCGCAACAAGGAGTTTTAAAAGAGGGAAATTTAAAGGATGAAATACCCAAAGGATCGGAGAAGCATCTTAATATTCGGGAAGACGGAACCCGGTATAGGGCTGAAAGGATTTGGGTACCAAAATTTGGAGATATGAGAGAAATGGTACTTAGAGAAGCTCATAAAACCAGATACTCAATACATCCTGGAACGGGGAAGATGTACAAGGATCTCAAGAAACATTTTTGGTGGCCGGGTATGAAAGCCGATGTTGTTAAATACGTAGGAGAATGTTTGACGTGTTCTAAGGTCAAAGCTGAGCATCAGAAACCATCAGGTCTACTTCAACAACCCAAAATCCCAGAATGGAAATGGGAAAACATTACCATGGATTTCATCACTAAATTGCCAAGGACTGCAAGTGGTTTTGATACTATTTGGGTAATAGTTGATCGTCTCACCAAATCAGCACACTTCCTGCCAATAAGAGAAGATGACAAGATGGAGAAGTTAGCACGACTGTATTTGAAGGAAGTCGTATCCAGACATGGAATACCAATCTGTATTATCTCTGATAGGGATGGCAGATTTATTTCAAGATTCTGGCAGACATTACAGCAAGCATTAGGAACTCGTCTAGACATGAGTACTGCCTATCATCCACAAACTGATGGGCAGAGCGAAAGGACGATATAAACGCTTGAAGACATGCTACGAGCATGTGTTATTGATTTCGGAAACAGTTGGGATCGACATCTACCGTTAGCAGAATTTTCCTACAACAACAGCTACCATTCAAGCATTGAGATGGCACCGTTTGAAGCACTTTATGGTAGAAAGTGCAGGTCTCCTATTTGTTGGAGTGAAGTGGGGGATAGACAGATTACGGGTCCGGAGATTATACAAGAAACTACCGAGAAGATCATCCAAATTCAACAACGGTTGAAAACCGCCCAAAGTCGACAAAAGAGCTACACTGATATTAAAAGAAAAGATATAGAATTTGAAATTGGAGAGATGGTCATGCTTAAAGTTGCACCTTGGAAAGGCGTTGTTCGATTTGGTAAACGAGGGAAATTAAATCCAAGGTATATTGGACCATTCAAGATTATTGATCGTGTCGGACCAGTAGCTTACCGACTTGAGTTACCTCAACAACTCGCAGCTGTACATAACACTTTCCACGTCTCGAATTTTAAGAAATGTTTTGCTAAAGAAGATCTCACTATTCCGTTAGACGAAATCCAAATCAACGAAAAACTTCAATTCATCGAAGAACCCGTCGAAATAATGGATCGTGAGGTTAAAAGACTTAAGCAAAACAAGATACCAATTGTTAAGGTTCGATGGAATGCTCGTAGAGGACCCGAGTTCACCTGGGAGCGTGAAGATCAGATGAAGAAGAAATACCCGCATCTATTTCCAGAAGATTCGTCAACACCTTCAACAGCTTAAAATTTCGGGACGAAATTTATTTAACGGGTAGGTACTGTAGTGACCCGAACTTTTCCATGTTTATATATATTAATTGAGAGTGATATTTACATGATTAAATGTTTCCAACATGTTAAGCAATCAAACTTGTTAAGACTTGATTAATTGAAATATGTTTCATATAGACAATTGACCACCCAAGTTGACCGGTGATTCACGAACGTTAAAACTTGTAAAAACTATATGATGACATATATATGGATATATATATAGTTAACATGATACTATGATAAGTAAATATATCATTAAGTATATTAACAATGAACTACATATGTAAAAACAAGACTACTAACTTAATGATTTTTAAACGAGACATATATGTAACGATTATCGTTGTAAAGACATTTAATGTATATATATCATATTAAGAGATATTCATACATGATAATATCATGATAATATAATAATTTAAAATCTCATTTGATATTATAAACATTGGGTTAACAACATTTAACAAGATCGTTAACCTAAAGGTTTCAAAACAACACTTACATGTAACGACTAACGATGACTTAACGACTCAGTTAAAATGTATATACATGTAGTGTTTTAATATGTATTTATACACTTTTGAAAGACTTCAATACACTTATCAAAATACTTCTACTTAACAAAAATGCTTACAATTACATCCTCGTTCAGTTTCATCAACAATTCTACTCGTATGCACCCGTATTCGTACTCGTACAATACACAGCTTTTAGATGTATGTACTATTGGTATATACACTCCAATGATCAGCTCTTAGCAGCCCATGTGAGTCACCTAACACATGTGGGAACCATCATTTGGCAACTAGCATGAAATATCTCATAAAATTACAAAAATATGAGTAATCATTCATGACTTATTTACATGAAAACAAAATTACATATCCTTTATATCTAATTCATACACCAATGACCAAAAATACCTACAAACACTTTCATTCTTCAATTTTCTTCATCTAATTGATCTCTCTCAAGTTCTATCTTCAAGTTCTAAGTGTTCTTCATAAATTCCAAAAGTTCTAGTTTCATAAAATCAAGAATACTTTCAAGTTTGCTAGCTCACTTCCAATCTTGTAAGGTGATCATCCAACCTCAAGAAATCTTTGTTTCTTACAGTAGGTTATCATTCTAATACAAGGTAATAATCATATTCAAACTTTGGTTCAATTTCTATAACTATAACAATCTTATTTCAAGTGATGATCTTACTTGAACTTGTTTTCGTGTCATGATTCTGCTTCAAGAACTTCGAGCCATCCAAGGATCCATTGAAGCTAGATCCATTTTTCTATTTTCCAGTAGGTTTATCCAAGGAACTTAAGGTAGTAATGATGTTCATAACATCATTCGATTCATACATATAAAGCTATCTTATTCGAAGGTTTAAACTCGTAATCACTAGAACATAGTTTAGTTAATTCTAAACTTGTTCGCAAACAAAAGTTAATCCTTCTAACTTGACTTTTAAAATTAACTACACACATGTTCTATATCTATATGATATGCTAACTTAATGATTTAAAACCTGGAAACACGAAAAACACCGTAAAACCGGATTTACGCCGTCGTAGTAACACCGCGGGCTGTTTTGGGTTAGTTAATTAAAAACTATGATAAACTTTGATTTTAAAGTTGTTATTCTGAGAAAATTATTTTTATTATGAACATGAAACTATATCCAAAAATTATGGTTAAACTCAAAGTGGAAGTATGTTTTCTAAAATGGTCATCTAGACGTCGTTCTTTCGACTGAAATGACTACCATTACAAAAACGACTTATAACTTAATTTTCCGACTATAAACCTATACTTTTCTGTTTAGATTCATAAAATAGAGTTCAATATGAAACCATAGCAATTTGATTCACTCAAAACGGATTTAAAATGAAGAAGTTATGGGTAAAACAAGATTGGATAATTTTTCTCATTTTAGCTACGTGAAAATTGGTAACAAATCTATTCCAACCATAACTTAATCAACTTGTATTGTATATTATGTAATCTTGAGATACCATAGACACGTATACAATGTTTCGACCTATCATGTCGACACATCTATATATATTTCGGAACAACCATAGACACTCTATATGTGAATGTTGGAGTTAGCTATACAGGGTTGAGGTTGATTCCAAAATATATATAGTTTGAGTTGTGATCAATACTGAAATACGTATACACTGGGTCGTGGATTGATTCAAGATAATATTTATCAATTTATTTCTGTACATCTAACTGTGGACAACTAGTTGTAGGTTACTAACGAGGACAGCTGACTTAATAAACTTAAAACATCAAAATATATTAAAAGTGTTGTAAATATATTTTGAACATACTTTGATATATATGTATATATTGTTATAGGTTCGTGAATCAACCAGTGGCCAAGTCTTACTTCCCGACGAAGTAAAAATCTGTGAAAGTGAGTTATAGTCCCACTTTTAAAATCTAATATTTTTGGGATGAGAATACATGCAGGTTTTATAAATGATTTACAAAATAGACACAAGTACGTGAAACTACATTCTATGGTTGAATTATCGAAATCGAATATGCCCCTTTTTATTAAGTCTGGTAATCTAAGAATTAGGGAACAGACACTCTAATTGACGCGAATCCTAAAGATAGATCTATCTGGCCCAACAAGCCCCATCCAAAGTACCGGATGCTTTAGTACTTCGAAATTTATATCATATCCGAAGGGTGTCCCGGAATGATGGGGATATTCTTATATATGCATCTTGTTAATGTCGGTTACCAGGTGTTCACCATATGAATGATTTTTATCTCTATGTATGGGATGTGTATTGAAATATGAAATCTTGTGGTCTATTATTATGATTTGATATATATAGGTTAAACCTATAACTCACCAACATTTTTGTTGACGTTTTAAGCATGTTTATTCTCAGGTGATTATTAAGAGCTTCCGCTGTCGCATACTTAAATAAGGACGAGATTTGGAGTCCATGCTTGTATGATATTGTGTAAAAACTGCATTCAAGAAACTTATTTTGTTGTAACATATTTGTATTGTAAACCATTATGTAATGGTCGTGTGTAAACAGGATATTTTAGATTATCATTATTTGATAATCTACGTAAACTTTTTAAAACCTTTATCTATGAAATAAAGGTTATGGTTTGTTTTAAAAATGAATGGAGTCTTTGAAAAATGTCTCATATAGAGGTCAAAACCTCGCAACGAAATCAATTAATATGGAACGTTTTAATCAATAAGAACGGGACATTTCAATAAGATGCCACCTAGGAGTGTAGTGTCGAGGTGTTAAGACACCACTCCGTAAAATAATGAGTGTTGCATCGAGGTGTTAAATGCCACTCGGGGTGATGTGCCGAGGTGTTAAGGTTCTACCCTAGGGGTTAGTGGTGCGAGGTGTTAAGTGCCCTAAAGGATGTTATGAACACCGATGGCGTTTTCGCGAGCGCCGTTCCCTTGTACTATTGGTTAACCATGGTTATTTGTGTTGTAGCGTAAGCATATTATATTTGTTCATATTATATATGCTTTTGTTATGCTAGCTTGATTATTGGAGGTTATAGCTTGTAATTGTGATGATAAGCTAATTGTGTTGCTAGCATGTATGCGGTATGTGAGTAAGTGTTTGCAAGTAGGTATATTATATATGTATGTGTATAATTATTGCATTCACTAAGCCTCGGCTTACACCTCTCGTTGTTTACCTTTTTACAGGTATTTTGTTATGAAGCTAGCTAGTTGTTAGACTAGAGGCATAGGAGCGCTTGGGCTCGAAGGGGTAGCTTTTGGTTATATGGACGCGGATTGGGGATTTGGTAGTCTCCGGGATTATGCTCTTGGTATTGGGTTGGGTTATAGAGTCGTAATCCGTCTAAAGAGATAAATGGGTCAAAATCTCTACATTATTTGTAAAACGGGTCAATGTGGGCCAGGTGTTGTAAAACTTGTTTTTATGGTGGAAACATCGTAGTGTTACTTAATATGACATATTGTGAAATTGGTTACGTTTAAAAGTGTCGGGAAGCGGGTTTTCCACTCGCGTGTAAATAAAAACTGATCAGTCCACTTTAGTTCATTTGGACGCCGTCCTGAATCATGGGACGCCGTCCTGGTCTTTATCTCTGGACGCCGTCCAGATTATGGGACGCTGTCCAGATACGCTGTCTGACAAAAAAAAATTTTAAGGCGTGTTTTTGGTAAAACGATGTCGGGTTGTTACAAGTGGTATCAGAGCATAGTCTAAGGGAATTAGGTGACCTTGGAATAGGTGCCTAGTCTTAGACTTATTGGCGGTTGTGCGTTATTTGCGGGACTTGTAGGATTACGGGTCGGATTGAGATTTGTTAGTGCCTTAGAGTAGGTGACTAACTAGGACTTATTTTTGTCCAAAGTGTGATGATGTGGGGCCTTATTTCGCGTGTAAATTAGTGCCTTAGATTGCTAGTGCCTAAGGTAAGTAGGCGAACTTGGACGTTGTTTTAGTGATAGTCACCTAGGTTGTAGGTTGACTTGTCGTTGTGGTGTACTTGTGTACGTTTATTACTATTGTATATTGGTGTATATATATATATACAGGTATCTAATTGGTGCGTTGTCTTAGAGATGAATCTATTGGAGAGATTCAAAGGTTTGGCGGTTTTGAGTGATCAAGTTCACGGTAAGGACTTTGGTCATTCGGGTACTAGGAGTTATCGCGTGTTATTTTGTGTGAATGTTGCGTAAGTCTGGGTAAAGTACTTTGCGTGACCATGTGGAAATGGTAAGATACGCATTTGTAATAATGACCGATCACCATTATTACAAAAGTGTATCTTGACACTAAACATGACATGACAAGTACCGAACGGAGGAGACGTGGCATGGTTGGGGTAGAACGGGACGAATTAGAAATCTTTTATTGGTTCCTAGGATATAGTAGTCTCGAGTGATGTGCTTGTTATCACATCAGGTTCTTTGTGAGTCGGGAAGTGTACAATGGAATCGGTTAGTTAAGTGAGCGAGCTAACTCACGAGTTTGGTGCGTGCTTAGCCACCCTAAGTAGTGGGTGCATTATTGAGATTGTAATTGGTTTTAGTTACCCATCATAACTAGGATGACCGATTTACGCTTGCGTGTGTGCGACGAGGGCTTGAATTCCGTAATGGAATGCGACAAGTCTAATGATTGTAGTTTTGAGTTACACTCGGTAGAGTGTGTGGGTAGAGAATCGTGTTAGGATTCTAATTGTGAGTCGCCTTGGAATTGGCGAATCGAGGAGTCTTCGGGTCATTAAACTCATGGGAGTGGGACCCATATGACGATGTTTACGATAGTGTGTTGGTGTGTTGTGGATTATAGGGTAACATTCCTAACGGATTACCCCTGTCGTTGTGACTGTGCCGATAGGTGGAAGGGTGTAAGACTTGGTGTTCTCAAGCATCTCCTTAGTGTTAGATGAAGGGTTTCGTTAGGCATATATCATTTTGGCCTTGTGAAAATTGCGGGTAGCGTGTGATCGCTAGGAACCTTCGATAAGACGATAAACCGTAAGGTTTGTCGGGTATGTATGACTTCGGGTCATTATTATAGAGAGACGGGTGACATCGGGTGTATGGAACCTAAAGATCGAGTTCTAAAATTTAGTAGGTTGTGGTGGGAGTCTGTATGACACTGCGTCAGGTGCCTTCTTATACCTGCTAGTGTGATGTTCAACTCCGATGATGGTGTGATCACTTTGTGCTTAGGGTGCCGGTGAGATACCCTTGGAAGCATCGAAGATTATAATAGTGATCGACGGGTGATGGTAATTCGACGGTTGCGAAAGTCGAAGTTTAAGAGCATTGTGACGAATACTTCTTATGAAGTGACGGGTGAGCGAATCTTGTTGCTCTTAAGTGATAGACGGGTAGAGATGACCGGTGAGCCGGCGACGGACTTAATGGTCGGTTAGTCCGAAGGATATGATGAAGTGTTGACATTGTAGTGGAAGCAATTATGGTGTCGGAATTGGTCACTCTTCTCCATGAGAGTGAGCAATTGTTGAAAAAGTTCGTTACATGGAAGGGCGGGTGATCTCGACTGAGAATCACGACTAAGTAAGCGGCGTGACATATGCCTAGGCTTAGAGGCATATGTAAGACTTTGGTGGATTTTCTTTTCGAATGATTAAGGTAGTTAGTTGTGAATTGTGGTATGAAGGTGCGATTTCATTGCGTGTACGACGTCTCAAGTGATTGTGTCTGTCGGCTCTGAGAGCTTAAAGTGAATTTGCGGTGAATTGATGTTTATGACCAACGGTGACAATGGTCAGGTGTGACGTGGAATTTCAATTCCGCGGGATGTTATCATCTTGGCGGTGAGAATAGGGAGTTAAATCCTAAGTGGGGGAGTTTTTACTGCAGCCCGAGGAAAACTCCAGTGGTGTTATGTATAGTGAAATGTTGGAGCGTACCGTGCTAAGCCTCAATGGGTATTCGGAGCTCCTAACGAAGAAGAGTGACGGGTTGCTAATATCGACTCGAGATCATGCTTTACGATTGTGAGTTACAACTCGAGAATGTTATGCGTGAAGATTGTGATGATGGTATCGAAGGAAGTGTAAGACTTCCTTTGTAAGGTGGTCGTGTATTACCAATGTGCGGTATGAGACCAAATGTGAAGTTTGAGATCCCGGAGTGAGAAAATGAAGTTGTCGTTGCGGGTGCTCCCGTAGTGAAAAATCTGGGTTGTCGTGAAACCCGGACAGTATAATTGAATGAGAACAAGTTCGATATCGTGACGAATATCGTATTTTCCCTGTCGGGAAACGCAATCGTGGAGATTGTCAGTGGATTATTCCACTTTATGGACGAATGTGAGGCGGAGAGTGTCGATTCTGATTGTCTCACATCGAGACACGCGGATGTTGTTTGTTTGCGAGAGTGTGTTCCCTAGTAATGCGACTGTTAGTTGCATTGAAATGTCGAGACCATCCTTAACGGACGGTCTAGGTAGGAAAGTTCACCCGGCGTGGTGAATATTTTTGTGAGTCGTGTGGCGAATTGCGGAAATTTTGTGATGATGATTCGCCGTTGACGGGATTTTGGTATACGAATAGCTTCTATGCTAGTACTAGGAAGCCGTATTGTATGGTTCAGAGGAGAAACCCTATGACGATGTGTTGATGTTTCGTCTAATTCGTGGTGTATTATTGTCGTCCTGGATTAATCCAGTGACGTATAGTCGTGTGTGGATCGATCGGCGGGAAAGTGGTGCTTCTTAAGTGTTATTGCGGGGTTATTAAATTTTTTTTTTCGTTGAAGGAATGATCCGGTGTAGAGCCGGAGGGAGTTTGGTTCTTGGCCTAAAGAATATTCAGGAATGATCGGTCGAGTAGTACGGTTATGAACCGAATGAGTACGAAATTTTAAGGAAGCATGAACCCTTCTCGATTTGGATTAATGTAAGACTTGGTTCTAGGCGTAGTGAATTTAGAAGATCGCATAGGGCGATATAGTTATGGATGACGCTTGTTTCGTGTTGCAGCCGTGAGAACTTGAAGGAAAATGTGGTATTTTTCGTATTTCCTAAATGGAAATTCTGGACGTTGAGTGTGTGAGATATCGTTTATTGCGGTAGTGCACGCTAGTGATCATTAGCGTGTGGTGGGATCTTAGAATTCACGGATGATGTTATGGATGACGGGCTTTGTTGTGTTTTATAGGAATCGTGAGGTGTGACCACGATGGTTGCCGGTGAATTGTCCTTCTTTTAGGACGATTGTGAAGTACGGTTGTTGTATTATGATGCTTTAGTGCACGAAGCAAGGATTCAGATGAGTTTACTACTTGTGTGACTCCGCGTTGGAAGCGGAAATGTTCGTGGGAGAAGTGCTTAACTTCTAGTGTTTGTGCGGATCACGAGGACGTGATCCAATTTAAGTGGGGGAGAGTTGTAACACCCGTTTTTATGTTACACGTTATTTCGAGCGTCATTCAAAATACGAGGCATGTAAGCGTATATTTAGATCCCAAATAAAATTAGAGTTGATGTTCTAAAACCTTACCATTGGATAGTAAATCTCATTACGTTTCCAACGATATTTGGTTCATCAAAAACGGAGCTACGGTTTGAAAGTTACGACCAAAACAAGTTCAGTTTCAGGCTCAGTTCATTGGGACTCCGTCCAGACTTTGGGACGCCGTCCAAGAATGAAGGGTGGGACGCCGTCCGGCCATTTTGGACGCCGTCCAAAGTGCCTGACAGGCCAGCAGCTGTATTTTTAAAGGTTTTAAAAGAGGGTATTTGAGTCTTTTCACTTGGGGGTCGGTTTTGAGCCATTAAAACTGATCCACTCTCATTCTTATCCCCATTTCACCTTCTCAAACACTCTCATCAAACCTTAGTGAGAGAGAGAGAGGTTCTAGCGAGAGAGAGTTGGGGATTTGGAGAAGAAGAAGTGTGATTCGGGTCGGGTCTCAAGAGTTAAAGTTGTTCACCTAGTTCACGGCTACGTGGTGGTAGTGTTGGTAAGCTCTAAATCTGAATTTCTTTGTTAAGATTATTGTTTGAGTTAAAGTTTGTGCTAGTTAGAGTTATAACCCATTTATTGTGAAGTTTGGGGGTTTTTGGGGAAGATTCATGTATGTAAACCCGAATTGGTGACTTAGGGTTTCAATTGATGGAATAGTTAGTTTGGACCTTGCATGTGCTAGTTAAACCTTAGAACACTTGTGTTGACTTGATTTTTGGGTGTAAACCCTAATCTAGGTCAAAATGGGTCGAATGGGTATTTTGGGTCAAGTAAGCTTGATTCGGTGTCAAACTAAGTTATGGGTCAAGATTTGATGAACCAAGTATATAAATGTTTGATTCAAGTGTTAAATGGTATTTTGGAAAGTTAGTCACTAGCCGTTAGTGATTAAAGATGTTTTTGGGACTTATGTCAAAATGGGTTGACTTAGATGGGTCAAATTTGGTAATGACTTTAATTTTTGGATTAATTGGATGATAAGTAATTTTGGTTAAGACCTAGATTGGTTTAAATGGTGTCAAATATAATTTTGGTTAAATTGTACTTGTCGGATGGGTCGGAATTACCACCCGTAGTGGTAATTGGTGAAGTAAACTTTATGTGTCTAAATGGGCGGTTTGTGGTGATAGGTGTAAACCCTTGGTTAAGGGTGTTGAAGTCGAATTCTCTCGTAGAGAATGTATGTTGATTGTTTGTATATCTATATGCGTATTATAGGTAAAAGGTTTGCTCGGTTGCTTTTGGAGGCGATTTACGTTTATGACTTGTGCGGGCAATTCGAGGTGAGTGGAATAATTATATGCGTAGGTATATAATGTATCTATTTGTTGTAGCGTAAAATGTGTAGTGTCGAGGTGTTAAGACACCACGTTTCACGTGAAGAGTGTAGCATCGAGGTGTTAAGATGCCACTCGGGTGTAGCATAGAGGTGATAAGATGCCACCTAGGAGTGTAGTGTCGAGGTGTTAAGACACCACTCCGTAAAATAATGAGTGTTGCATCGAGGTGTTAAGATGCCACTCGGGGTGATGTGCCGAGGTGTTAAGGTGCCACCCTAGGGGTTAGTGGTGCGAGGTGTTAAGTGCCCTAACGGATGTTATGAACACCGATGGCGTTTTCGCGAGCGCCGTTCCCTTGTACTATTGGTTAACCATGGTTATTTGTGCTGTATCGTAAGCATATTATATTTGTTCATATTATATATGCTTTTGTTATGCTAGCTTGATTATTGGAGGTTATAGCTTGTAATTGTGATGATAAGCTAATTGTGTTGCTAGCATGTATGCGGTATGTGAGTAAGTGTTTGCAAGTAGGTATATTATATATGTATGTGTATAATTATTGCATTCACTAAGCCTCGGCTTACCCCTCTCGTTGTTTACCTTTTTACAGGTATTTTGTTATGAAGCTAGCTAGTTGTTAGACTAGAGGCATAGGAGCGCTTGGGCTCGAAGGGGTAGCTTTTGATTATATGGACGCGGATTGGGGATTTGGTAGTCTCCGGGATTATGCTCTTGGTATTGGGTTGGGTTATAGAGTCGTAATCCGTCTAAAGAGATAAATGGGTCGAAATCTCTACATTATTTGTAAAACGGGTCAATGTGGGCCCGGTGTTGTAAAACTTGTTTTTATGGTGGAAACATCTTAGTTTTACTTAATATGACATATTGTGAAATTGGTTACGTTTAAAAGTGTCGGGAAGCGGGTTTTCCACTCGCGTGTAAATAAAAACTGATCAGTCCACTTTAGTTCATTTGGACGCCGTCCTGAATCATGGGACGCCGTCCTGGTCTTTATCTCTGGACGCCGTCCAGATTATGGGACGCCGTCCAGATACGCTGTCTGACAAATTTTTTTTTAAGGCGTGTTTTTGGTAAAACGATGTCGGGTTGTTACATCTGGCAGAATATCACTGCGGATATATTGTAGATTTGGGTCCATCCAATTTTGCTGTTCTTCTGTAACAGATGCAACCATTAAGTCACTATCTATTGATTTACTTGGTAATTCCTCAACCCATACTTGTTTTTGAAAGTGCGAGAACGTTAAAGCAGCCAATTTGCTCAACGCATCCGCCTTTTTGTTTTGGCTTCTTGGCACTTGCGCGAGTTCGAATTGCTCAAATCGCATTGCCATTTCTTTCAACAACTGCAAGTATTTCTGCATAGAGGGATCATTCGCGTCAAAAGATCCATTAAACTGATTTGCTACTAACTGCGAATCTGTAAATGCACGCAACTTAACAATATTCATTTTTCGCTCAATATTTAAACCTGCAAGCAATGCCTCATACTCTGTCTCATTGTTTGTTACGTCAAAATTAAACCGCAGAGCATAAGTATGCTCTTCACCGCTTGAACTTGCCAAAACTAAACCCGCACCTGCACCTTCTGCACACGAAGTACCATCAGTAAATAAATCCCAAGTTTCACCGTGTTCAGGTTTTAGTACGGTTCGCTTGTTAATCACCTCCAACTCTCCAGACAGTTCAGCGAGATAATCCGCCATAACTTGTCCTTTTTCCGCGCTACGCGGAAGGTAAGATATTTGATAAGCACCTAATTCTACCGCCCATAATGCGAGTCTACCAGATATCTCTGGCTTTGTTAAGACTTGCCTGATTGGTAGATTAGTAAATACATGCACGGGATGCCCTTGAAAATATCTTCGTAGTCTTCGCGTTGTTAAAATGAGCGCATACACAAACTTTTCAATCGGCGCATAGTTTATTTCACTCCCCGTAAGAGCTGTACTAACAAAATACACTGGCTTTTGTATTTTGTCCCTTTTCGCGATCAAAACTGAGCCAAAAGCTTCGTTTGCTACTGAAATATAAAGATAAAGAGTTTCGCCATGAACCGGCGCTGTTAGTGTAGGAAAAGTTTTTAACAACGTTTTCATCTCCTGAAACGCAGATTCTGCTTCGCTGGACCAAGCAAAATTCTTTTGCTTCAAGCAACCTTTTAAGGTTTTGAAAAATGGCAACTGCCTTTCCGCGGCTTTAGACAAGAAGCGCGTTAATGAGGCTAGCTTTCCCGTCAGACTTTGCACTTCTTTGACCGTTTTCGGCGCGGTCATATTTTCTATAGCCGCGATCTTTTTTGGATTAGCTTGAATACCTTGTTCTGTAACAAGATATCCCAAAAATTTCCCTTCCGTTTCGCCAAAACTACATTTTAGCGGATTAAGCTTCATGTTTATTTTTCGCAGTCTGTCAAATGTTTCTCGCATATCTTCAATGATTCGCTCTTGCGTCGTGCTTTTGATGACTAAATCATCTACATAAGCTTCAAGATTATGCCGTATTTGTTTATCAAACGCGGTATCAATCAACCGTTGATATGTCGCGCCCGCATTCATTAAACCGAAAGGCATCATGATATAGCAATATATGCCTTTGCCCGTATGAAATGCGGTTTTATCTGCGTCTTTTTGCGCTATAGGGATCTGATGATATCCTCTTGCCTCGTCCAAAAAACATTTATATGGAAAAGCATGTAAAGATTCCACTTTCAGATCAATTTCTGGAAGCGGATAGTTATCCTTGGGGCACGCTTTGTTCAAATCTTTGTAATCAATACACATTCTCCAAGAACCATCAGGTTTTTTCACCAATACTGGATTCGCAATCCATGATTGGTATTGGACTTCGCGCAAAATTCCGGCTCTTACCAATTTTGTTACTTCTTCACACAACCATTTTACGCGATCTGGGGCCATACCCCTTCGCTTTTGCACTACAGGTTTTAGAGCTGGATTCACATTAAGCCTGTGTTCCGCAATATGACGCGGAACACCAGTCATATCGTTTTCGTACCAGGCAAAAACATCCATATACTGGACAAGTAATTGCACAATTTGCTTTCTAGTATCCGCACTAACATTGCGTCCTACTTTGATTTTCTGTTCTGGATATGCGGGATTAATTATTTCCATAGCATCCGCACCATCAACAGGTTCTTGCCCTGTGGTTTTAACGTTAACAGCCGCACAAATAGGCATAATGCTCATTGAACATATTGTGGCAACTCCCTTAAATGTTGGAAACTTAATCATGCCATGAATTGTAGACGGTACTATTTCAAATTTACTTATAGCGGTTCTTCCCAGCAGCATGTTATAGCGAGAAGAGGCTCCATAACATAAAAATCTAATCGCGCTTGTCGCACCAAAGCATCATCATTAACAGCAGCTAACTCGATGTTTAATGACAAAACACCTATAGGTAATGAAGATTCTCCTGCAAAACTGGTTAGTGAAACTGCGGTTGTTTGCAGGTTTGTTTTAATACTTTCTTGCAATTGAGCGAAGCATTGTTCGTAAATAATATCAACGCTACTGCCGTTGTCGACATGGACTTTCATGACTGTGATATAAGCTTCCGCGATTTTGCACGATACCATTATCGTCATTTCAGAGAAATCATCGCTCTGCATTTTCGGGAAACTAATTGGCGCAAATTTCTAATTATGATACATTTTAGCGGACTTTCGCTTTTTTCCTCTTTTTTGGGCATTCGCTCGCACAGCGACCACTACATCACTATTATTTCCAATATTACTCATAATTCTAAGCAATCAAGCAATTCGCCGCCGATTTTAGATGTATGCACCTGCAAATCATCACAACAAAAACATGATTGAAATTAAACCGTCGAATTAATTGTTTTAACGGCATAAAACAAAAAAATTTCAGTTTAATTCATAAAACGTATCCCACGGATGGCGCCAATTGATCAATCCTTAATTAGCGATGTTACTTAATTACGGATTGAGTGCAATAAGAATGTAATGGAGGATGGAATGTTTGATGATTATTTTGGGCCCCGATGATCGTCTTTCACTTTAACTATCAAGTGATCAACCACCCCGACCCGGTCTTGATTGTTAATTAGCTTAATTCACCTTTGCGCGGTGAAAAATCCCTTGGACAAGATCACAAGTGGAAATTACAAAGGCTTAGGCAAAATGGCAGAAAATCAACAACCTATAAATGAGAGGCCAAGCTCTCTATTTATAGTGTTCGAGATAACCGCGATCCGCGAATTGCTTATCCTTCCGCGAAAACTCAGTGGATTGAACCGCAGTCCCCGATTAGTGCGGAAACACAGCTGCTATGCTTATTTTCAGCGGATACTTCATGACTTTGCATTATAATCCGCATAACTCTGCTCTTGGCTTTTGGCAAATAAAATATACATATACAATGCTATGTATATGATCATTAAATTTGATGTTTTGAAATATATTTTGTAGTAAGCTTTTTAAACTTTTCATAGTTTGTATTTAATTTTATGACAATAAAAAAGTTTGTATTTTATTTTATACGAAATATTCGCATAGTTGCATACATGTGTACGATCGAGTTGCGTATACACAATTAATTAGAGTGCTACCATTTTTTAATGTACAAGCGATATATTTATCATCGACTTTGACGTGTCCATCAAAATGACTATCGAGCAAGGTATTTTGAGTTCTCGCTTCTTTATAACATAGAATTTGTGCGCATAAAAGATTTTTTCCATATATATTCTTTTATTCTTGCATTATAATTGTGTTTTTAATTATTATTAGTATTAAGAAAAGGAATAAATATCATGTAATTTCTTAATATTGCATGGACAACACTTGATTTTGCTTATCTTTGAGGGATACAATTTATACACATTGTTCAAATCGTTTGTGGTTAAATTTCATTTTTATATGATTATGATGATAAGTTGTATTGTATGTATTATATTTCCACTAATATAAGTGCACTTATAATTAACACCTGAGTCTAAATTGAAATGCGCAAATGAATATGTATACGAGAATTGCTACTGTGACGATCGCTCCAAATCCATATGGACGAACACGTCATTCATCGATTTCATTGCGAGGTATTTGACCTCTATGTGATACCTTTTGTAAACATTGCATTCTTTTGAAAAGGCATACCATAAATGAATATTTAAATCAAAGGTTTTCGACATCTGATGATTTCTACATATAGACAATCACCATAAATAATAGTTTACAACAGTACTTCCATTGACAATTGTAACAGACTGAAACCGGGGTTAGAAGTAAGATTACTTAATTGCCCTTAGGTTTATATTTGTGGTTAAAATATGCTTTTATTTTAATAATATGTTTATTATTAATTGATTAGTTGGTTAAGACCAGTTTGTGACAAGGGTCACAGAGATGGTTTGTTTGTTAAATTTGGACTCCGTTAGGGTTTCCAAACTAAGTACGAAAGATATTAGATAACTGATAAATACCCGTGTGTTATGGGGTGTAAGTTTATAACCCACTTAAGTAACTAATATCTGGATACTTCCATTCATTTCCCAATTTGTGCAAGAACAAGACCCGTACCTAACTTTCATCATCTCAAAAACCCTAATCTAATCCAAGTCACAAATTGAAGTAAGAGGCTTTAGGATCTGAATCTTATCATCCTTGTGATCGTTTATTCAGGTTTGTTTGCTTAGATTCGTGATTTAATTCTTATAGAAATGGGTTTGGGTATAAAGTGGGTTTTTGATGAAATTAAGCTTGAATCTTCATGATTTGCGTTTGTTATGTTTAATTGATGTTAGAAATAGTTGCTATATAGTTTATATGATCTAATTATGCTGTGAATTGAGCAAGAACTTGTTAAAAATGATGAATTGTGTGTTAGAACTTGAGTTTTTGATAAAGTGAGTATTTTGGGATGAATTAATCCCAAATCTTGATTGTAAATGCTAGATTTTGATGTTTATAGTTAGGAAAAGTGTTTATGTATGATTAGTATGTTTCCTTATGCTTGAATTTGGACTATAAACCATGAAATCGAGTTTTTTGGCTTAAAATCACCAAATCAGTGAAGCTGATGGTGAAGAAGAAGCTGCTCGAAAACAGTGCTCGAAACTCGCTCGAAAAACTCGAGTTCGCTCGAAAAACTCGCTCGAAAACAGTGCTCGAAAACTCGCTCGAAAGGGTGCTCGAGAACCTTTTGCTCGAAAACATGTTACTGCTCGAAAAACTCGAGTTGCTCGAGAACAGTCTGCTCGAAAAAACTCGAGTTCGCTCGAAAAACTCAGTCTGCTCGAAAAACTCGAATTTGCTCGAGAACCCCATGTTGCTCGAAAACCTTGCCTGTTATGTGAATATTTTCCGTTGAATGTAAAGTTGTGTATTAATACTTGGATATAATACTAACTTGAGATATTATGTGATGATTCACAGGTGATAAACAAAAAGGTGAAGGCTCAGAAAGATTAGACCACTGAAAACCTTCAGCTGCTGGTAATCGGTGAGTGGGTCTATCTCCAGATAGAGTATTAAGTAGCTGACACGCTACTTGTTCAGACTCTTTATTACTATATTTATGTTCAGTACGATTACCATGCGTAGTTAGATATTGCCATGCTAGTTAGGACGATTGCATGACTATTTATCTGTGATCTTATGTGCACACAGTTAGTTTGACACCAACCGAGGTAGCAAGGTTGGGAACCCTCCGAGGCAGCAAGGCAGGGTTGATGTGAGGTCGACAGTGGTAGCCTGGTCGGGTCATGAGTTACTGATTGTTCAGTATAGCATAGAAGGACGCATGTGTTGTGTCTTGACGGTTATGCAGTAAAATCAGTAAAGCGGATTATCGGTAGACTGTAGCTTGATCAACTACGTCGTGTGCTCGTACAAGCCACCGATCCTCATATTGTCAGTTATTATATGCTAGTTCAGGACGTTAGCATATCTGTGATCCCTTGCATGTTCAGTTGCTTATGCTTGGTCTGTTAGATAGTATCCATTCACTTAGCTATGTGCTAATTTCCCCCACATTTCCACCCCTTGTAGGTTTAGGTACTGCTGGTTAGGATGGGTGTTGCTGTTGGGTTGAAGACATGTTTGACTACGTGCCTAACTCTGATGTTTTCTGGTTTTATAATGTTTCACGTAACACCAATGTTTTGAAATATTGTAATAACATTAACTAAGCTAAATTGATAACTATGGTTTGTAAATGTTATCTAAGGGTATTTATGTAATTCAGTCTTCCGCTGTGATATAAAAAAAAAAAATCAGGGTGTTACAAGTTGGTATCAGAGCGTGGTTTAGCAGCAAGTACGTGCACGTATTTGTTCCTAAACCCTGAATTAAGTCAAACATGTCCGTGGGGTGGGGCTAAGTGAATATAGGATGCTGTGCATGTTAGTGTTTAGTAAGCTAACAGTTATCCACTAAGCTTTTGTGCGAGTGTTTTGTAGCACAGATGGCAGACAACAGGGATGCGAACGCTACAAACCCGATCCACCCCAGAACCTTCAGTGCTCCTGATGTGGAGGATGAGGTAGATGTATATGATGCTGATTATGTACATGAGCTTGAAAGTAAGTTTAAGGAAGCTCAGGAAAAGATTGCTGAACTTGAGTTAGCTAGACAGTCGGGTAATGAGGATACACCGCCAGGTTTTGCCACTGCACAGTCGCATACCGTACCACAGATAAACCAGAACCAATTCCCTCAGCATATCATGCCACCACAGAACTACTACCAATACCAACATCCCATGATGATGAACCAAGTTCAGCCACCTACATACCAACAACCATTTCCACAACAGCAATTCCAACAACAATATCAGCCACCAAAAAGATGTACCTTTAAACAGTTCAGGGATTGTGGACCATCTCCTTTCTCAGGAAGTAATGACCCAGCCGTGACTCTCAATTGGTTACGGGAGGTTGAAAAGGCATTTGATGCATGTCAGTGTGAGCCTGAGTTAAAGGTGACTTATGCAAGCAGGTTGTTGAAAGATAGAGCAATGGTGTGGTGGGATTCTGTGATAGCTAGTGTCCCTCCAGAGCAAGTTAAGATGATTACTTGGGAACAGTTTTATGCGAAGGTATGTGAACAGTATTGTAATGTGTTTGACATGAATAGAATTAAGATGGAGTTCCTAGAAATGCGAATGACGCCGCAGATGTAAATTGATGAGGTGATTGAGAAGTACATGGACAAGCTAAGATTTGTGCAACAATGGGTGCCGGATGAACAATCCCGAATTCAGCACTTTGTAAACATGATCTTGCCAGAGTATAGGACCTTTGTGAGGTCAGCACCTTTATTGTCTCAAGCTTTTGTGATGGCAAAGATGGTGGAAAGTGATGTATGTGACGACCCAGAAATTTCTGACCAAATTTAAACTTAATCTTTATATAGTTTCGACACGATAAGCAAAGTCTGTAATGTTGATGTTTCAAAAACTTTGAACTGTGTTCATGTAATCAATTACCCTTCGACTATTCCTGACGATTCACGAACCATTATCTGTAATATATATATATATATATATATATATATATATATATATATATATATATATATATATATATATTATAATTATTATAAATTAAAATATTATAGGAGTTAATTAACTATGTAAATAAAATAATATATGATATTAAAATAAGTCTATATATATATATATATATATATATATATATATATATATATATATATATATATATATATATATATATAAAGGTATATTGAATGTATATTTATATGGTTTCAAATTTATTTAGTAAACGATAATAGCACTCTTTTTTCAGTCGATCTCTATTAAGCAAGTTAAAAATTCAAACTTATATAATTTTAAAATAAACGTTGATCCGAAAATAAGTTCTATAAATATTAGGCTTATTAAAAATGTATTTAGGAACTATTTGTTAAGTTTTAACACTTTTTATATTTTACCCATAAATGAGAGGGACAGATGATGTAATTTTATTTAATAAATTAATGATCGAATTTTATACCATAATGACCAATATAAATAAATATAGTTAATTTAAAAATATGGGATTTATCTGAGTACTTTTTATCCGCCACTGATTCACAACGGGATACGAAATAGCAGTCTGCGAAAACTGTCGGTAGTATATGGACAACTGATATTCACGAGTGTTTAGTAATTGATTATTATTAATATTTTATTATTACTTTATTCTCTATTGGATGATGTATCCGTGTTTTAATTATGCAAAATGATTTGAGTTACTGTGTAAGGAATTACATTATATTAATTTTGCTTTTGCTTACACCTGGCCAGCATCCAATCTAATATATATACACTATCATATATGCAAGAGGAGAAAACACATTCACCATTCTTACCAACTTTTGTTACTTAACCAAACCAACACAACCTTCATCTCCTTCCCCTTTGATTCGGCAGTCACCACAAACACCATCACCGTGCTAGAACACCAGTGCCTACAACCATCTTACAACCCATTCTTTTGTCAAACACCACAATCATCAATGGTTGCTGCTACCATACTCGACATCATCACCCCAACCGTAACCTCGAACTCCATTAACCATTATCAAACATACTTGTTGCTTTCGATTGCAATACATAAAATCACAAAAAAAATGTCACTAATTGAACCCACTTTGCTGCTATTTTCTGTTTCATCTACACCGCAAGAACCACCACGTTACCACCACCTTACTACAACCGTTCTCTATCTTTTCACTCTCTCTCTCTACTCTCTTTTTTCGAGAACCACCAACGAACAACCACTGTTAACGTTTACCGCTGCTATTGTTCGACATTCATCACCAAAAGCCACCAAGAAAACAGTCAGACTGCTGGTCACTGTTTCTGTTTCTATTAGTTCCATTAAACATCACCTTTATCATTTCCACACCCTTTTTAATCGTGCCAGATAGGGACTAATTTGGATATTGAGAGGTATTAAAAATGGGATTCAAATGCTTAGACAAAAGTGGCCGACCATTAATAAAGTAATCACCCAACTATGCAACTTGCTCTACAACTTTCCTTATGTTTCGTTTACCTATCTATTATGATTAAGAAAATGACATTAGATGATGATAATTCATGCTAATATCGCGTATCTCTTTGAAACCCAAACAACAACTCGCAAACATTTTATTTTATAGAAATGGACTAGTTGAAGTTGGACTTATGTTCTGTTGAGCCAAAACCTTGCGACCTCTCAGCAGGTCGACTTCATGATTGATAATTTTTTTTTATCTTCATACGCGATTTATTTTGATAACACTAGGTAAATGGTGATGCTGTGGTTAGTGATGGATGATATTATGATCATGAATTAATGGTGGTACGTATGATATGGATTATGATTAAGATGATGATTAATTGGTGATCCATGGAGATGTTGAATTATGATTAAGGTTATGATGGAGATAGATAGATGGTAGAGATAGGGGTATAGTATTAGGATACATGAGGTTGAAACATAAACCCCACAACTCTTAATTGCACATCTCCTTGTGTTCCATGGTTGTTTAATATTTTTTTTTCTCGGGCTATGGGTGAATCTATATAACCATTCAAGTGGACTAGGAGAATTGGGCTTCTTTTAAAACTTAATACAATTTGGGCCTGTTCGTGATGTTGGGCTACTATCATCATTCATATATTTTGTTCGATTACGTTGATGATGAGGCGAAGATGGCAATGACGATTATGAGGAATAAAGATGATAGCGAAGATAAGATTATGATGATGATCAGGATATTGTGAAGAGGTTAATGTGATCGAATATAACAATGATGATGAAGACATGGCATGATAAAATGATGATATTGATTTATTATGAGTCGAAGATGATTAGAATGAAGATACGATTAAGATTAAGATTATGATTATAATTAAGATTATTATTAATTTGGTCATGACCGTTTGATTGTTGAAGACGAAAGGGAAACAGACAATGAGGGGTTAAATACATTTAGGAATCCGTTATATGAGGTAAAAAGATGACATATCAATTGTTAGGGTGCGTGTCGGGTTAGCGGGACGTCGCGGATTCAGACTTGGACTTGGGCATTTTTTTTAAGGGCTACTCCTTTGAGGTAGATATTATTATTATTATTATTATTATTATTATTATTATTATTATTATTATTATTATTATTATTATTATTATTATTATTATTATTATTATTATTATTATTATTATTCTTATTATTATTAGAAAAATTATTATTTTTAGTAACATTATTACTAAATTTATCATTTTTATCATTATTAACATTATTATTGTTAGCATTATTGTAGTATTACTAAAATTATTATTTTAACAAAGAAATAATATTTTTTTTATAAAAATATAGTTAAAACATATAACCTAACTACATTGATATTTTATATTAAGTATTTATAAAATAAGTATAGTTAATTAATTAATGAAACATATAATTCATTAAAATAATGAATTTATCATTAATAATAATAGTATATAAATTTGTTCGATTACAATGTGTTAATATATATAATTGATATAGGTTCGTGAATCCGAGGCTAACCTTGCATTGTTCGGTTCCGTCGTATGCATATTTTTACTACCAAATATCGTATTGTGAGTTTTCATTTGCTCCCTTTTTAAATGCTTTTGCAATATATATTTTTGGGACTGAGAATACATGCGCTGCTTTTATAAATGCTTTACGAAATAGACACAAGTGATCGAAACTACATTCTGTGGTTGGATTATTAAACCGAATATGCCCTCTTTTTTAGTCTGGTAATCTAAGAATTAGGGAACAGACACCCTAATTGACTCAAATCCTAAAGATAGATCTATCGGGCTCAACAAGCCCCATCCAAAGTACCGGATGCTTTAGTACTTCGAAATTTATATCATGTCCGAAGGAGGATCCCGAAATGATGGGGATATTCTTACATACATATTGTGAATGTCGGTTACCAGGTGTTCAATCCATATGAATGATATTTTTGTCTCTATGCATGGGACGTACGTTTATGAGAAATGAAAATATGAAATCTTGTGGTCTATTAAAAATTATGAAATGATTATTTATGTTAAACTAATGACTCACCAACCTTTTGGTTGACACTTTAAAGCATGTTTATTCTCAGGTATGAAAGAAACCTTCCGCTGTGCATTTGCTCATTTTAAAGATATTACTTGGAGTCATTCATGACATATTTCAAAAGACGTTTCATTCGAGTCGTTGAGATCATCAAGATTATTATTAAATCAGTTATAGTTAGATATATTATAAGATGGTATGCTTGCCGTCAACTTTCGTTGTAATGAAAGATTATCTTTTCAAAAACGAATGCAATGTTTGTAAAATGTATCATATAGAGGTCAAATACCTCGCGATGTAATCAACTGTTGTGAATCATTTATAATCAATATGGAATTCGTCCGGATGGATTAGGACGGGTCATTTCAGTTTGTATCAGAGCGGTGGTCTTAGCGAACCAGGTCTGCATTAGTGTGTATAACTGATAAGTCATTAGGATGCATTAGTGAGTCTGGACTTCGACCGTGTCTGCATGTCAAAAGTTTTGCTTATCATTTAGTGTCGAAAATTATTTGCTTATCATCCTTAAAGTCTAGACACGTCTTACTGCCTCTATTACATAGACAGTGTATAGATAAATTCATATCTTAGCGTATCTGTTATTGTTACCTTTGCCTGACAACTTCCGTAGATTCCTCCGTAACTTATGGGATTTAGTATTATATATGCATATGTAAATTATGTATTGCAGAGTACTAATCTACATCCTATAATCTATTTCTTATCGAAAATCCTTCATCTGATCTTACGAGATGAATCCCTCAACCAGTTCGAGCCCCTCGAATTCCGATAGCTATTCCGATAGTTATTCTGACAGCTATTCCGACATGGACGTTCACCTAAGCTTCGAAAGCAGCGTCACCAGAATGAATCAACCAATCATCCATCCCTAATTCATATGATGAGTTCGTAGTCAACTTAATCAATGGAGACGAGAAGAAGGCGATCCTTTCCATCAACCAAATTCACCTCTTGGTGAAGAACCTGAAGCACTTACCGGCGAACCAGTCCGAAACACCATTTTCACCCACATTTCCCGAAAATTCACCACGATTATATTCTATCTAAAATTCTAAACCTTATTCATCCGCTCGTTTCGACCGACAATCACCCCGGAATAATGGAAGAAGTCAACGAGCTTCGCGTTCGAGTAATCAATTTAGAAAACATGGTGCAAAACTTACCAGCTTCAGTAATATCATCGGCACCAACAGTATCATCAATAACAGCACCAGTACCATCAACAATCCATGCCTCAATATCTCTTTCTGTACATCGAGCATAATAATCGATCTACGTATCATTCTACATCATTTATCTTCGTTCGACATGGCGATTATGTAATCTCTAATGTTTTAGAGATTATGTATTCTAGTTTTGACGGTAAACCAAATGAGTTTAATACTATATTAACTCATTAAATCCATGATTTCATCTGAAGGAAATATATATGTATATATATTTTCATAAAGATGATAATTAAAAATTCTTTTGTACAAACTGTTAATGATAAAAATATTTTAACGGGTAGGTAATACCCGAGGATTATTTAAGATTTCATATTAATAAGTTACACTGTACATTCTTCGATTCTGATTCAACAGTCATTTATTATCCTACTTACATCCACAGATATACGAATCTGTTCACCACAGAATAACCATTTTTATTCAAATTTCATATTTGGAATTTTACCTATCAGAATCCAACAAGTGGCATAATGAAGAAAACATTGGACAAAATAAAATTTGTTAGAAACAAACAAATTAACTATGAGAAATTTTGTTAAGAATTCACGCTAACAAAATCCTAGCTAACTGATTACATTTTAGTTATCGCAGTTTATTTATCGCAATTTAATTATCGCAATTTTATTTATCGTTATTTAATTTCTGTTATTTACTTTACGCATTTAATTTATCGTCATTTAATTTCTGTTATTTATTTTACGCACTTTAAATATCGGGACACATATACAAGGTTTTGACATATCATATCGACGCATCTATATATATTATTTGGAATCACCATAGACACTCTATATGCAGTAATGATCAAGTTCTCTATACAGGGTTGAGGTTGATTCTCAAGTAATATATATACTTTGAGTTGTGATCGAGTCTGAGACATGTACACGGGTCACGATACGTATTAATTAATTCGAATATTATATATTAAATTATATATGAATTATTGGACTGTCAACTGTGGACTAATAACATTGGACAATTAAAATGAATTAAAATATTGATTATAACATATGAAACTAAACAATTCTTCAAGTTTGCCACTTGATTTCATCTTAAACCTCATTTGTATCTTGACGATTACAATCTGCGTTCAAACCTTTCATGATTCTTGAAAATACCTAAATCTAGAGGATGAACCAACCGCACTTCATCTACGAGAGAAAAGATTTATGCATATAGTTATGCACCTAAAAACTCTCGAAAACTGAGTAAACATTTAACACATAGATTTGTTAATTCCTTTAGTGTTATTATTACCCAAAATAACTTTGCAATCCCTTTCCAAATTAGCCAATTTTGTCACAGCTCCAACAAGTCAACTTCGACTTTTTACTCGAATTAGCTTATTATAACTTTGATATATAAGTTTACCTTTCATCATCGTTACCGGGGAACTGTTTATAATCCACCACATTAGAAGTAAACTTGCCAGCAACTCCATTGATCTTTGACTTTCCAAAAAATCTTTATACTCATTGAAACTCTATCATATATTCATTCACATCTTATAACGAGAATTGCCATTCTAATTACCGAGAATTTGCAATCAGTATTTTGGAAATCTCGCAGCATGTCTACATCAACAGATATAAGAATACATATAATAATTATATCTTAGAATTTGATCTTTTATTCTGAAATTCTGAAAAGCACCCATTCTACGAATCAATACTCCAAATTTTGAGGAAGCTGAATGAAGCAGCAGAAACCGTTGACAAACGTAAACAACCTTAACAGTCAAAAGTTTGACGATAAAGAATAGTATGTTGGCAAGCTCAGAAATGTTGGAACTGGAAAATGGATTGAGCTAACCACGAAGGAGTCTATGAACAAATCACAAGGACTAAACTTGTACATTAAGAATTCTGATGATTCTGTTTCTGATGAAATCTTTAGCGAATACCTTGTTTCTGACTCGAAACTCTTGCGGACAAATTTTCTTCACCATCCTTCAATATTAGAAATTCTAAGATATCATCGTATCTTTCATTATAAATATCCTCCATATTTCTGAAGATGTTTTCATAACTATTCTTATCTGAAATCATTAATCTCTTCGTGCTATCAGTGTTACATCATATAGAAACTGTTAGTTTCTATATTCTGTAAACTTTCGAGCTTAAAATACGAATGTTATTGAAGTAATGTTGGGAACTGATGCATGAGTTAGTATAATATAATGACACTTGATCAACGTGATTATATTATAGTAGGTAATGCTGAGTTTCTAATGGAACATGATGATTCACAGATCATAACATCAACATGTGCCATGTTACATAACTCTTTCATTCTGCTTAACTTCAGAACTATCAAGAGAATATAGTCTTGATAGTTCTATCCTCAGTAATTCTGGTAATTTGACAAATTAAATCGTGCTACTACCTTTCCTTTCTACCTTGTATATTATGATAATTCGAAACTCCATACCTATGAAGTCTGGACCATTACTTGCGAAAAGAAAACAAAAGCATGAAGTTCCAAAAGAGAAAGGGGGTATAAATCACAACAAATAGGAGAGAGCATTAACTATGGATGACAATGATTATAGGAGACAGAAACAGGGACATTGAAATATAAGAGAAGATATAAAATCCAACAATAACGTAGAAATTACAAACCGTATATATCAATGTTTATCGCAACATAAAGACACGGGAGAATTAAAAACACTATAACCCCAAGTGCGAAGTAGAAGAAAGCAGATTCCTCCGGTGGAAGTCGAAAAAGGAGAATGATGGTTACAAAAGTAAGGATAAGGATAAGGATAAGGATTGAAACTGGATTAAGCATTTTCACAATCTTTTGGATGTATGAACTAAGAAAGAAAGTATAGGAATGGTGAGAATAATGGAACGGAAGAGCTTAATTTATAATGGAAATATCAGACAGAGTAATCGAGGCAGATCACTCTAATTAATTATAGAGATCTTAATTTCCATAAATCCCGAAGAATCAAATCTTATAGATTTCGAAGATTTTCTTTTAAATCCCTGGAATTCCGGAATTCCACCAAGACAACGTCAAAAGTAAAGAAACACCTTATTTTCTAAATTCAATCATGATTACGTCAAAAGTTAAATCTCTATCTCAATCTTTTGTGATAGCTTCATTCGTACTCTTCGAATAATCGAATTGTTTTATCCATATTACTCAATGATGATAAAACTCTTTTGATCAGCTCATATTTGTTAGGAAAACATATTTATTGTTAGCCATGACGACCTCACTCAAATTTCGGGACGAAATTTCTTTAACGGGTAGGTACTGTGACGACCCGAAAATTTCCGACCAAATTTAAACTTAATCTTTATATAGTTTCGACACGATAAGCAAAGTCTGTAATGTTGATGTTTCAAAAACTTTGAACTGTGTTCATGTAATCAATTACCCTTCGACTATTCCTGACGATTCACGAACCATTATCTGTAAATATATATATATATTATAATTATTATAAATTAAAATATTATAGGAGTTAATTAACTATGTAAATAAAATAATATATGATATTAAAATAAATCTATATATATATATATATATATATATATATATATATATATATATATATATATATATATATATATATATATATATATATATATATATATATATATATATATATATATATATAAAAGGTATATTGAATGTATATTTATATGGTTTCAAATTTATTTAGTAAACGATAATAGCACTCTTTTTTCAGTCGATCTATATTAAGCAAGTTAAAAATTCAAACTTATATAATTTTAAAATAAACGTTGATCCGAAAATAAGTTCTATAAATATTAGGCTTATTAAAAATGTATTTAGGAACTATTTGTTAAGTTTTAACACTTTTTATATTTTACCCATAAATGAGAGGGACAGATGATGTAATTTTATTTAATAAATTAATGATCGAATTTTATACCATAATGACCAATATAAATAAATATAGTTAATTTAAAAATATGGGATTTATCTGAGTACTTTTTATCCGCCACTGATTCACAACGGGATACGAAATAGCAGTCTGCGAAAACTGTCGGTAGTATATGGACAACTGATATTCACGAGTGTTTAGTAATTGATTATTATTAATATTTTATTATTACTTTATTCTCTATTGGATGATGTATCCGTGTTTTGATTATGCAAAATGATTTGAGTTACTGTGTAAGGAATTACATTATATTAATTTTGCTTTTGCTTACACCTGGCCAGCATCCAATCTAATATATATACACTATCATATATGCAAGAGGAGAAAACACATTCACCATTCTTACCAACTTTTGTTACTTAACCAAACCAACACAACCTTCATCTCCTTCCCCTTTGATTCGGCAGTCACCACAAACACCATCACCGTGCTAGAACACCACTGCCTACAACCATCTTACAACCCATTCTTTTGTCAAACACCACAATCATCAATGGTTGCTGCTACCATACTCGACATCATCACCCCAACCGTAACCTCGAACTCCATTAACCATTATCAAACATACTTGTTGCTTTCGGTTGCAATACATAAAATCACAAAAAAAATGTCAATAATTGAACCCACTTTGCTGCTGTTTTCTGTTTCATCTACACCGCAAGAACCACCACGTTACCACCACCTTACTACAACCATTCTCTATCTTTTCACTCTCTCTCTCTACTCTCTTTTTTCGAGAACCACCAACGAACAACCACTGTTAACGTTTACCGCTGCTATTGTTTGACATTCATCACCAAAAGCCACCAAGAAAACAGTCAGACTGCAGGTTACTGTTTCTGTTTCTATTCGTTCCATTAAACACCACCTTTATCATTTCCACACCCTTTTTAATCGTGCCAGATAGGGACTTATTTGGATATTGAGAGGTATTAAAAATGGGATTCAAATGCTTAGACAAAAGTGGCCGACCATTAATAAAGTAATCACCCAACTATGCAACTTGCTCTACAACTTTCCTTATGTGTCGTTTACCTATCTATTATGATTAAGAAAATGACATTAGATGATGATAATTCATGCTAATATCGCGTATCTCTTTGAAACCCAAACAACAACTCGCAAACATTTTATTTTATAGAAATGGACTAGTTGAAGTTGGACTTATGTTCTGTTGAGCCAATACCTTGTGACCTCTCAGCAGGTCGACTTCATGATTGATAATTTTTTTTTTATCTTCATACGCGATTTATTTTGATAACACTAGGTAAATGGTGATGCTGTGGTTAGTGATGGATGATATTATGATCATGAATTAATGGTGGTACGTATGATATGGATTATGATTAAGATGATGATTAATTGGTGATCCATGGAGATGTTGAATTATGATTAAGGTTATGATGGAGATAGATAGATGGTAGAGATAGGGGTATAGTATTAGGATACATGAGGTTGAAACAGAAACCCCACAACTCTTAATTGCACATCTCCTTGTGTTCCATGGTTGTTTAATATTTTTTTTTCTCGGGCTATGGGTGAATCTATATAACCATTCAAGTGGACTAGGAGAATTGGGCTTCTTTTAAAACTTAATACAATTTGGGCCTGTTCGTGATGTTGGGCTACTATCATCATTCATATATTTTGTTCGATTACGTTGATGATGAGGCGAAGATGGCAATGACGATTATGAGGAATAAAGATGATTGCGAAGATAAGATTATGATGATGATCAGGATATTGTGAAGAGGTTAATGTGATCGAATATAACAATGATGATGAAGACATGGCATGATAAAATGATGATATTGATTTATTATGAGTCGAAGATGATTAGAATGAAGATACGATTAAGATTAAGATTATGATTATAATTAAGATTATTATTAATTTGGTCATGACCGTTTGATTGTTGAAGACGAAAGGGAAACAGACAATGAGGGGTTAAATACATTTAGGAATCCGTTATATGAGGTAAAAAGATGACATATCAATTGTTAGGGTGCATGTCGGGTTAGCGGGACGTCGCGGATTCAGACCCGGACTTGGGCATTTTTTTTAAGGGCTACTCCTTTGAGGTAGTTATTATTATTATTATTATTATTATTATTATTATTATTATTATTATTATTATTATTATTATTATTATTATTATTATTATTATTATTATTAATATTATTATTATTATTATTATTATTATTCTTATTATTATTATTAGAAAAATTATTATTTTTAGTAACATTATTACTAAATTTATCATTTTTATCATTATTAACATTATTATTGTTAGCATTATTGTAGTATTACTAAAACTATTATTTTAACAAAGAAATAATATTTTTTTTATAAAAATATAGTTAAAACATATAACCTAACTACATTGATATTTTATATTAAGTATTTATAAAATAAGTATAGTTAATTAATTAATGAAACATATAATTCATTAAAATAATGAATTTATCATTAATAATAATAGTATATAAATTTGTTCGATTACAATGTGTTAATATATATAATTGATATAGGTTCGTGAATCCGAGGCTAACCTTGCATTGTTCGGTTCCGTCGTATGCATATTTTTACTACCAAATATCGTATTGTGAGTTTTCATTTGCTCTCTTTTTAAATGCTTTTGCAATATATATTTTTAGGACTGAGAATACATGCGCTGCTTTTATAAATGCTTTACGAAATAGACACAAGTGATAGAAACTACATTCTATGGTTGGATTATTAAACCAAATATGCCCTTTTTTTTAGTCTGGTAATCTAAGAATTAGGGAACAGACACCCTAATTGATGCGAATCCTAAAGATAGATCTATCGGGCTCAACAAGCCCCATCCAAAGTACCGGATGCTTTAGTACTTCGAAATTTATATCATGTCCGAAGGAGGATCCCGGAATGATGGGGATATTCTTACATACATATTGTGAATGTCGGTTACCAGGTGTTCAATCCATATGAATGATATTTTTGTCTCTATGCATGGGACGTACGTTTATGAGAAATGAAAATATGAAATCTTGTGGTCTATTAAAAATTATGAAATGATTATTTATGTTAAACTAATGACTTACCAACCTTTTGGTTGACACTTTAAAGAATGTTTATTCTCAGGTATGAAAGAAACCTTCCGCTGTGCATTTGCTCATTTTAAAGATATTACTTGGAGTCATTCATGACATATTTCAAAAGACGTTGCATTCGAGTCGTTGAGATCATCAAGATTATTATTAAATCAGTTATAGTTAGATATATTATAAGATGGTATGCATGCCCTCAACTTTCGTTGTAATGAAAGATTGTCTTTTCAAAAACGAATGCAATGTTTGTAAAATGTATCATATAGAGGTCAAATACCTCGCGATGTAATCAACTGTTGTGAATCGTTTATAATCAATATGGACTTCGTCCGGATGGATTAGGACGGGTCATTTCAATGTAAGAGCAGCTAGGGGTATGAATTGGGGAAATGTGGTACCACAGGGTGGTCAGGCTACCAGTCAATCAGGTTCGAAGTCTAAGAAATCGTTTGGGTTTAGACAAAAGGGTAAGGGTAACTGATAATGCTAAAAACGAACATATATTTCATAGCATTATTCCTCAAGAAAGACAAGCTTTTAGTTGCAATTGTTCTATTTACAAGTGATATTCGTTTAAATAATAAAAGGTGAAGACAAAAGACAGATTCGACGAATTGAAGACGCAAACGACCAAAAAGCTCAAAAGTACAAAAGACAATCAAAGAAGTTCCAATTATTGATAAGAAACGTCTCGAAATTACAAGAGTACAAGATTCAAAACGCAAAGTACAAGATATTAAATTGTACGCAAGGACGTTCGAAAATCCGGAACCGGGACCAGAGTCAACTCTCAACGCTCGACGCAACGGACTAAAAATTACAAGTCAACTATGCACATAAATATAATATAATATTTAAATAATTCTTATAATTATTTAATATATTATATTTATATTTAAAACCATAGGTAAACAAAGAGCCAAGCTTGTGTGAGCTGTAAAAGTAAACTCCGTGACTCGCGGAGTTTGAAGGCCAAAATGGCCGCGAGTCGCGGAACCCCAATTTCAGAAACTCCCTATAAAGCTCGCGCATTCTGATCGTAAAAAATAATCTTTTTCTTCTTCTCTCATAATACTACGTAAATATTTATATTTATATTTTAATTTTAATTTTAATTATAATTCTAATAATAAGGGTATGTTAGCGAATGTTGTAAGGGTGTAAGTCAAAATTCTGTCCGTGTAGCGCTACGCTATTTTTAATCATTGTAAGTTATGTTCAACCTTTTTAATTTAATGTCTCATAGCTAAGTTATTATTATGCTTATTTAATCCGAAGTAATCATGATGTTGGGCTAATTACTAAAATTGGGTAATTGGACTTTGTACCATAATTGGGGTTTGGACAAAAGAACGACACTTGTGGAAATTAGACTATGGGCTATTAATGGGCTTTATATTTGTTTAACTAAATGATAGTTTGTTAATATTAATATAAAGATTTACAATTGGGCGTCCCTATAAATTACCATATACACTCGATCGGACACGATGGGCGGGGTATTTATATGTACAAATAATCGTTCATTTAACCGGACACGGGAATGGTTTAATAGTCACTAGAATAATTAAAACAGGGGTGAAATTATGTACAAGGACACTTGGTATAATTGATAACAAAATATTAAAACCTTGGGTTACACTCAGTCGACATCCTGGTGTAATTATTAAACAAAATATTAAAATATTGTTACAGTTTAAGTCCCCAATTAGTTGGAATATTTAACTTCGGGTATAAGGATAATTTGACGAGGACACTCGCACTTTATATTTATGACTGATGGACTGTTATGGACAAAAACCAGACGGACATATTAAATAATCCAGGACAAAGGACAATTAACCCATGGGCATAAAACTAAAATCAACACGCCAAACATCATGATTACGGAAGTTTAAATAAGCATAATTCTTTTATTTCATATTTAATTTCCTTTATTTTATATTTAATTGCACTTCTAATTATCGCATTTTTATTGTTATTGTATTTAATTGCACTTTTAATTATCGTACTTTTTAATTATCGCAAGTTTATTTTATCGCACTTTATTATTCGCAATTTCATTATCGTTATTTACTTTATGCTTTAATTTAAGTCTTGTATTTATTTTTAATATTTTACATTTGGTTTTAACTGCGACTAAAGTTTTAAAATCGACAAACCGGTCATTAAACGGTAAAAACCCCCTTTATAATAATAATATTACTTATATATATATATTTGTATTTTTATAAAAGTAAACTAATATAGCGTTAAGCTTTGTTTAAAAAGATTCCTTGTGGAACGAACCGGACTTACTAAAAACTACACTACTGTACGATTAGATACACTGCATATAAGTGTTGTAGCAAGGTTTAAGTATATCCATTCTATAAATAAATAAATATCTTGTGTAAAATTGTATCGTATTTAATAGTATTTTCTGTAAAAATATAAGCTATTTTATATACTACTCTGCTAAAACATCAAGTATTTTTGGCGCCGCTGCCGGGGAGTCTCTTAAAAGCCGGAAGCGCAACGCTAATATAAAAAAAAAAAAATTAACATTTATAAATCTAGTTTTAAGCATTTTATTTATTAAAATTATAAAGTAGTTCTATTTTATTTAAGTTTTTAAAATATAAGTTTTTATTATACACATATTTTTTTTTAAATATATAAACAGAAAAAAATTAAAAACAGAAAAAAAAATTAAAAAAGAAAAAAAACGCATCAAATTCAAACTGTACCAGAGTTGAATTTTTGAACCCCGCGACTCGCGGGGTTTGATGCATTAAATACCGCAACTCGCGGAGAAAACCTGACACGCGACAGAAGCCCTAATCAGGCATTAATCACGGTGTAATTATTATTATTATTATTATTTAATTAAAAACCCTAAATAGGTTTTATTTATTTATTAATTAGTTTAGTTTATTAATTTAATTTGTTTTATTTGATAAATTAGTTTAATTAAATTATAAAATTAGTAGTTTTATTAAATAAATAATATAAAAATAATATTTTTATAAAAATTGTACTTTTTACAACTTTTTGTATATTTTTATATTTTGTCCCTTTTTAATCGTTTTAGCGTAATATTTGTATTTTTAGCTCATATTTAGTTTTAAACTTAGATTTTGCCATAGTTATTTTTACTTCTAGATTTTTAGGCTTTGCCGTAGAATTCCTTAAGTGCTTTTTCTTAGACTAAGATTTAGGTACTTTAGAATTTTGCGACGCCTTTTTAAGTTTTAGTTTCTTTTTAAGTTATTTCCATTTGGGATATAGTTTTTCTTGTAAGCTTTAATATTTTTAGACACCTTTTACCTATGTATCAATTATCATTCCAATTAGTAATTTCAATTTGTGATTATAATTTTAAGTTAGTTGTAGTAATAAGGTTAGGTTAGTCAAGTAATTTTAAGTTTTATAAGTTTCTTTAATTTTTCCGTCACATTTTATTTTTCAACCATTTTTCTTTTTCAACCTTTTCCGACGAACTCTTTTTCTTTCTTATTTCTCGCTTTTCTAGTTTTAGGACATAGATTTTTATTCTACTTCTTATCTAAATTTCTTAAAATTACGAAAATTTATTTTAAGTGGTTAAATTGATAGACATCAAAATTTTCTGGTTCGTAGTAATAGTTGGATTTGTACGTGGACCGGGTTATTGGAGCCAAACAGTCCTCAATTATATTGAGACCAAACGAATCCTGCCCCTCTGCTGCATCTTTTGGCTATTCGAAACGTGGGCAAAATCAGAAAAGTCTATTGATTGGATAACTTATTATAATTTTTCTTTACTTTTAAAAACTAATAGGATATTCAGTGAATGCACCGAGCAAGACGATCACCACCTTTTGTACGTTCACCACCTGTAACTAGATCAAGACATTTAGCAAATATAACCGCCGTTGATTTTTCTTTAGAATCGTCATCCAGTCGACCAAGTACTTCAGTTCAAATTTCCGATAATCCATTTTTTGAACCCGACCTCACAATTGAGAATCCGGAGAATATTCAGGAACGGTTCGTAGATCCTGAACCATTAAACTTTCCTCCGGAACCACCAATCATTCAAACAGAGATTGTTGAGGAACGAACCATTAAATCAGAATCCTCTAGTGATTCCGATTCAACAAATTCAATTATGGAGAATCTGGAACCTTTAAGTATGGAAGACCGAATGAGAGCTAAACGCACTGGCCAAGGTCACGCAATTACTCATCCAGACATTAATGCGCCAGATTATGAAATCAAAGGACAAATTCTACACATGGTGACTAATCAATGCCAATTTAGTGGTGCGCCGAAGGAAGATCCAAATGAACATCTACGTACCTTTAATAGGATCTGCACACTATTTAAAATCCGAGAAGTGGAGGATGAACAGATATATCTCATGTTATTTCCCTGGACTTTAAAGGGAGAAGCCAAAGATTGGTTGGAATCGTTACCTGAAGGGGCGATTGATACATGGGATGTTTTAGTTGACAAATTTCTTAAACAATTCTTTCCGGCATCTAAAGCCGTAAGACTTCAAGCAGAAATTGTTACGTTCACACAGAAACCGAATGAAACTCTATATGAGGCATGGACTAGATATGGAAAGTTATTAAGAGGATGTCCGCAACATGGTTTAGACACCTGTCAAATAGTACAAATATTCTACCAAGGATGCGACATCACTACAAGGAAAGACATAGATATAATAGCTGGTGGTTCTATTATGAAGAAAACCGAAACTGATGCTTACAAAATTATTGATAACACTGCTTCCCACTCACATGAGTGGCACCAAGAAAAAGATATCGTTAGATCATCTAAAGCAACTAGAGCCGATTCTAGCCATGACTTAGATTCCATTTCCGCAAAGATAGATGCTGTGGAGAGACGAATGGAAAAGATGACTAAAGATATTCACTCAATACGAATTAGTTGTAAGCAGTGTGGAGGACCACATTTGACAAAAGATTGTCTCGGTATTGAATTAACAATGGAACAAAGAGAGAATATTTCATACATAAACCAAATGCCTGAAAATAATTATCAGAATAATTATCAACCGCCAAGACCGATTTACAATCAAAACCAGAGTTATAACCGAAATATTCCATACAACAACCAACAAGGTCCTAGCAATCAACAAGTATCCAATAATACTTACAATCAGCAAAGACCTAATTTTCAAAACAAAACACCACAACAAACCGATGATAAAAAGCCGAATTTAGAATATATGATGACAAAGCTAGTTGAAACTCAAACACAATTTTTCACATCTCAAAAACAAACCAATGAACAAAATGCTCAAGCATTTAGAAATCAACAAGCTTCTATTCAAAATCTGGAACAAGAAGTAAGTAACCTAGCAAGGTTAATAGGTGAAAGAAAACCAGGAAATCTACCTAGTGATACAAATGCTAACCCCCGGAATGAAACAGCTAAAGCCATTACCACAAGAAGTGGTACAACACTTAAACCACCTGAAATACCTGTAACTTCTGATGAAGCTATTCCTACTCCACAAGAACTACAACCTGATCAAGATAAGGAAAAAGAACCGGTAGTTGAAAAGGTTAATGAAGATAACACAGTTAAGGCTAAACCTTATGTTAAACCATACCAACCACCACTTCCTTACCCGAGTAAAATGAAGAAAGAGAAACTTGAAGCCGAGCAATCCAAATTCTTGGATATGTTTAAACAGATAAATGTAAATCTTCCTTTCATTGATGTGATTTCAGGAATGCCTAGATATGCTAAATTCTTTAATTGTTCAGCAGTGCTGTTGAATAAGATACCAGAAAAACTATCTGATCCAGGAAGTTTCACAATTCCATGTTTTCTGGGAAGTCTTAGTTCAATAGAAGCATTGGCAGACTTAGGTGCTAGTATAAATTTAATGCCATATTCACTATACGCTAAACTAGACCTTGGAGAATTGAAACCAACCAGAATAAGCATACAACTAGCCGATAGATCAATAAAATATCCTAGAGGGATAATGGAGAACATGCTAGTTAAAGTTGGTACTTTAGTATTTCCAGTAGATTTTGTTGTTCTGGACATGGAAGAAGATTCTCAAGTTCCTCTCATATTAGGAAGACCATTCTTAAACACGACTAAAGCAATGATAGACGTATTCGCTAAGAAACTGACCCTAAGTATAGAGGATGAGAGTGTTACCTTTTCAGTTGATAGAGCAATGCAACAACCACAATCTGCAGATGATACATGTTATTATATTCAAACTATAGATGCACATGCAGAATTATTAGAAGAATTTCCAGAATTACAAGGAACAGGAGAATGTTCTTTAGGAGAAGGTAATGAACCAATTGATGAAGCTGAAATGTTAGCTACACTTATAGCTAATGGATATGAACCAACAACAGAAGAAATTCAAATGCTAAAAGAAGAAGACAGATATCGATACAAATCATCGATAGAAGAACCTCCGAAATTAGAGTTAAAGCCACTTCCAAACCATTTGGAATACGCTTATTTACATGGCGAATCTTAATTACCTGTAATAATATCGTCTTCTCTTACTGAAAATGAGAAATCACAACTCATTTCTGTGTTGAAAGCTCATAAACCAGCCATTGCATGGAAGATTCATGATATTAAAGGAATAAGTCCTTCGTATTGCACACATAAAATCCTTATGGAAGAAGGTCATAAAACGTATGTGCAACGCCAACGAAGACTAAATCCTAATATGCAAGATGTAGTTAAGAAAGAGATTATTAAACTGCTAGATGCAGGTTTAATTTATCCAATCTCTGATAGTCCATGGGTAAGCCCAGTTCAATGCGTACCTAAGAAGGGTGGCATGACTGTCATTACAAATGAGAAAAATGAGCTTATTCCTACTAGGACTGTAACAGGATGGCGTGTATGTATTGATTATAGAAAATTAAATGACGCCACCAGAAAAGATCACTTTCCCTTACCTTTCATAGATCAAATGTTGGAAAGATTAGCCGAAAATAGTTACTATTGTTTTCCAGATGGATTTTCCGGATATTTTCAAATTCCAATAGCACCCGAGGACCAAGAGAAAACCACATTCACGTGCCCTTATGGTACTTTTGCTTACAAACGCATGCCATTTGGACTTTGTAACGCCCCTGCAACCTTTCAAAGATGTATGATGGCGATTTTTCACGACATGATAGAAGAATGCATGGAAGTATTCATGGATGACTTTTCAGTCTTCGGTGATACATTTGAATCATGTCTAGTTAATCTGGAACGAATGCTTCTTAGATGCGAACAATCAAACCTAGTACTTAATTGGGAGAAATGCCATTTCATGGTTAAAGAAGGCATCGTTCTTGGACATAAAATTTCAAAAGAAGGAATTGAAGTGGATAGAGCTAAAGTAGATGTAATTGCTAAACTTCCACATCCCACCAATGTTAGAGGAATTAGGAGTTTTCTAGGGCATGCCGGTTTTTACCGACGTTTCATAAAAGATTTTTCTAAAATTGCCACTCCTATGAATAAACTCCTAGAAAAGGATGCTCCATTCATCTTTTCAGATGAGTGTATCAAATCTTTTAATATTCTTAAAGAAAAACTCACTAATGCGCCGATCATGATCACACCAAATTGGAATCTACCATTTGAACTAATGTGCGATGCAAGTGATTTTGCAATGGGAGCCGTTTTAGGACAAAGGATTGAAAAACGATTTCAACCTATATATTATGCTAGTAAGACGTTACAAGGAGCACAAACGAACTATACAACTACTGAAAAAGAACTCCTTGCTATTGTCTTTGCTTTTGACAAATTTCGATCATATCTCGTTCTAGCAAAAACGGTGGTCTATACCGACCATTCTGCTCTTAGATACCTATTTTCAAAACAAGATGCTAAACCAAGATTAATCCGTTGGATCTTACTCTTACAAGAATTTGATATTGAAATCCGAGATAAAAGAGGAGCAGAAAATCTCGCCGCTGATCATCTTTCTCGTCTTGAAAATCCCGAATTAGAAGTTCTAAATGAATCAGCCATACAAGACAACTTTCCTGATGAATATCTATTGAAGATAGATTATAAAGAAATCCCATGGTTTGCAGACTATGCAAATTACTTAGTTTGTGGATTCCTTGAAAAAGGATTATCGTACCAAAGACGAAAGAAATTCTTCAGTGATATAAAACACTATTTTTGGGAAGATCCACATCTGTTTAAAAGTTTTCTCGATGGAATAATACGCCGATGTGTATTTGGAGATGAAGCTAGTAAAATATTAAACCATTGTCACACAGGACTAACAGGAGGGCATTATGGGCCTCAACTAACAGCAAGAAAAGTTTATGATGCTGGATTCTATTGGCTTACAATTTACAAAGACGTACACCTTCTTTGCAAATCCTGTGATGCTTGTCAAAGGGCCGGAAAAATAAGTCAACGTGATGAAATGCCACAAAATGTCATCCAAGTATGTGAAGTATTTGACATTTGGGGTATTGACTTTATGGGTCCATTTCCAAAATCTCATAATAATCTATATATACTCGTAGCCATTGATTATGTATCTAAATGGGCGGAAGCACAAGCTCTCCCAACTAACGATGCACGGGTTGTAGTCAACTTTTTAAAACGTCTTTTTGCAAGGTTTGGAACACCGAAAGCTTTGATAAGTGATCGGGGTACTCATTTCTATAATAATCAACTTGAGAAAGTTCTTAAAAGATATGGAGTAACTCATAAAATCTCCACCGCATATCATCCACAAACAAGTGGACAAGTTGAAAATACCAACCGAGCCTTAAAACGTATTCTAGAGAAAACTGTAGGATCAAATCCGAAGGAATGGTCCATTAAATTGGAGGATGCACTCTGGGCTTTTAGAACAGCCTACAAAACTCCAATTGGAACCACACCTTTTAGACTTGTTTATGGAAAAGCATGTCATCTTCCAGTAGAAATTGAACACAAAGCATTTTGGGCTTTGAAAACATGTAATCTTGATTTACATGAAGCTGGACGTCTACGATTAAGTCAACTAAACGAATTAGAAGAATTAAGATATGAAGCATACGATAATTCGTTAATCTATAAAGAAAGAACGAAGAAATGGCATGATAAAAGAATCAGAAGTTCAAAAGAATTTAAAGAAGGAGACAGAGTTCTTCTTTTCAATTCACGATTCAAGCTATTTCCTGGAAAATTGAAATCAAGATGGTCTGGACCATTCATATTCAAAAGAGTTTTCCCATACGGAACGGTAGAATTGATAAATTCAAATGGGATTGAATTTAAAGTTAATGGTCACAGAGTTAAACACTACATACATGGTCCGATGGAAGTCGACAACGAAGTTAATCACAATTTCGACACCACAGCTAACTAAGTGTGGGGAGAATCAAGTCTTTAAAGGATAATATTTATTTCTGTTAGAGTTAGATTGTCTGTTTTCGTGTAGTTCTCGAAAATGGAACCCGAATGGTCTTTCCCTAGCAGACCCTAAAGAACTAGTCTTCTTCCCCCATTCTGAATTTTTATTTTTTTTAGGTTTTTAGGAAATGAAGACTGCCTGTGAACTAAACCATGGTCTAATGCTACACGCTTTGATCACTAAACGTAATAATGACATACTCCCGAGTGAATTAGTATCAGTAATCAGAGAAAGAATGGATGGAGTTAGAAAAGAATCCAGATGCGAAGATAATAAGTTACAATTTGGTAAAGAAAAATCAAAATCCGCAGCGAAAAGAAGAGCACGACACCTAGAAAGATGTCACAAATGCGGAAAATGGTCACATGGAGGTAAATGTTCAAATAATCAAACCTATTCAAATACCGAATTTGTTACTTTATGCAGAGACGGACCGTTCATATGTTTAGAAGAAAACACACTGAATGCTCGAGGTTACGCCTATGCAGCTATGGAAAACCAATTAAACCGACTATCTTATGAATGGGATAGATCATATAACTAAGAAATCTATTTCACAGGTATGTTTGTACAGTTTTTATTTTATTTTTTTATTTTTATTTTTAACCTTTTGATAATAAACGCTAATTTGTTCGCTATAAAGTATTAAATTGGTATTGAATAAAATTAGGTTTGGCGACCGAAATTATTGATATCATTCAAAAATTTATTATATCACTGCGAAATTTAACGTTTATTCTTAAGGTATAAATATCTTTAATCAATCAACCCAAAATATTTCAAAAATTCGTCATGAGTTAAATTAGGTCTTAGAACCGAAATTACTTTACCGAAAAGAGGGGCGCATATTTTTGATAATATTTGATTGATTAAAGTGGGATAAAAAGCCAAAAAGATTTTTAATTTTATTTTTACCATGTTTTTGAAATTAATATATAAATCTTAAATTAATATTGTAAACTTTGTAAAAACAATATTTTTAAATTGTAAATATTTGAAAAATTAATATAAGTTTGGTGTGAATTTATAATATGAATTTTTAAATTAAGTTTGGTGTGAATTTATAATATGAATTTTTAAATTAAGTTTGGTGTGAATTTTTAATTTTTAAAATATGAATTTTTAATTTTATGCATTTCAAATTTTAAGTTTGGTGTGAATTTTTAATATTAATTTTGAATTTTATATTTAAATTGTGTGAATTTAAAAAAAAAAATTTACTTTATCTCATTAAGTTAAAAATATGATTTTTAAAATTCGTCGTAAGTTGAAGACTAGGTCTTTGAACCGAAATTGCTTTACCCGAGGGAGGGACGAGAACTTTTATTATCATTATTTTTAATCTTATTGAATTAAAGTATGCCAAAAACAATAAAAAAAAACCCAAAAATCTTAGCTTTTAAAACAATCGCTACAAAAAGAAAAATTTTAAAATTTTGTCGAGGGACGGACTAGGACATCGATCCGAAACGACCTCGTCCTAAATAACAAGGGAAACAAAATTTTAAAATTAATTACTTAATTGTTTTATAAGTTAAAGATTATTAAAAAAAAAAAAAGCAAACTCCGCGACTCCCGGAGTTTGAAGTGTCCAAACACCGCGAGTCGCGGGAGGACCGAAAATCAGAAAAAAAAAATAAAGAGCTGAAACTGATCAGTTTACTCCCCACAACAGAAAACACAGCGAAAAACCTGCAAAATACTCCGAAAAAACACCCAAAAACACCCCCAAAATCACAATTTTTAACCGTTAATCACCAAATCTTTTACTAAAATCATGTTGAGAAGGATGCTATCTAGGAATTACTCAAGAAAAACTGTAAATTTCTACACCTAAACACCATTTAATCCGAAATTAGTGTTCTTGAGCTATTTTTTTTCAAATTTGATTTTGATGCTTTTTAGTGTAATTAGGCTTAAATTGTTTATGTATTATGCTTGTATAACCTAGATTGATGCTATTTAACATGATTAGAAGCCTTAAACTTCAAATTTTGAGTAATCTAGGGTTTGTGTTCTTGAGCAAATTTGGGGCTTTTTGATATAAACAGGTTATGGCCGAAACTTAACGTATATATAATTTGTACCCTTTGTATAATCATCTTAATAATACACTCAAACCAATGTGTACGTTTCTCAAATAGCATACGTCCGTTAAAAGGCTAGTGCTCTAGCTCGGACGGGGATATCAAGCCCTATGGATCCATATACTACTACTCGCGCCCACCAGTTCTTATAACCGGCAGTTACTAGTTACCAAAGCTAAGGGAATTATGGGTTATAGCTATGGAGGTTATGGGTAAGGTTCGGGGATTTTGCTCATGAATCAAACCTAGTGTTTATCATCTCCGTTACGTCTACGTACTTTCCTACAATATTGAATCTCAATATTGATATGTTGAGATCTACGATTATTTGATAATCCGAGTTTCGGTCACATTACGATGAACAACTTTATTTGCTGCTAAGGTGAGTTTCATATGATCCCTTTTTACTCTCTACATTTTTGGGCTGAGAATACATGCAAATGCTTTATTAACTGATTTACAATATTTATATACGTGAGTTTCATTTGCTCCCTTTTTAATTGCTTTTGCAATCTATATTTTTGGGCAGAGAATACATGCACTTTATTTTAAACGCAATGGATACAAGTACATACTAAATTCTACACCGAGTTTGAACCGAAAATCCCTTAGCTTTGGTAACTAGTAACTGCCGGTTATAAGAACTGGTGGGCGCGAGTAGTAGTATATGGATCCATAGGGCTTGATATCCCCGTCCGAGCTAGAGCACTAGCCTTTTAACGGACGTATGCTATTTTAGAAACGTACACGTTGGTTTGCGTGTATTATTAAGATGATTATACAAAGGGTACAAATTATATATACGTTAATTTTAGTTACCAGGGTGCTCAATCTTGTAGAATATTTTGATAAACGTTTCTGGATGAAACAACTGAAATCTTGTGATTCACCTTTATATACAGATTATACGAAACATTAAAACTATGAACTCACCAACCTTTGTGTTGACACTTGTTAGCATGTTTATTCTCAGGTTTCCTAGAAGTCTTCCGCTGTTTGCTTAGATGTTAGACAAGCTATGTGCATGGAGTCTTACATGACATATTTTTTAAGGAAACGTTGCATTCACCAAATCATCACCATGTATCTTATTTTAACTGCATTGTCAACGAAATTACTGTTGTAAACTATTATTTATTGTGATTGTCTATATGTAGAAATCATCAGATGTCGAAAACTTTTGATTTAAATATTCATTTATGGTGTGCCTTTTCAAAAGAATGCAATGTTTACAAAACGTATCATATAGAGGTCAAATACCTCGCAATGAAATCGATGAATGACGTGTTCGTCCATATGTATTTGGAGCGATCGTCACAGTTGGTATCAGAGCCAGGTTTAATGCCGTTTATGAGCGGGTTAATCGTAGAGGGGGTTCTCACAGTGTTACCTGTGACGAAGCATTGGCTCTTACTCCTCGCGGTCCCTATTAGGGTTGGCTGTACGTTGCCGAGAGGCGGGCCGTAAAATCAGTGTCTGAGGTACGCTCAGTGGTCACCAGGCGGTTAGCTGGGAAGGCACTGAGTGGGATGCGTCCCCACTGTTATCACAGTTGGTATCATAGCGTTGGTCCTAGCGAACCAGGTCTTGCATGAATGTGTCTAACTGATAGTTGTTAAGATGCATTAGTAAGTCTGGACTTCGACCGTGTCTGCATGTTAAAAGTTTTGCTTATCATTTCTTGTCGGAAATTACATGCTTATCATTCTTAAGTCTAGACACGTTTTCCTGCATTTATTGCATGAATAGTGTATAGACAAAATTCATATCTTAGCGTATCTGTTACTGTAAACTGTTCCTGACATCTTCCGAAAATTTCTCCGTGATTTGTGGAATTTGGTATTATATATACATATGTAAATTATGTATTGAAGAATACCAAATTAAATTCTATAATCTAATTCATATAAAAAATAATCTCCCTAATTATACAAGATGGATCCCGTATCTAGTTCAAATTCCTTAAACTCTGACAGCTATTCCGATATGGATATTCACCTGAATTCCGAAGACAGTATAACCGGAATGGTTCAACTAATTAGCCATCATCTATTCTGGATGAATTGGGGATGGGTTCGTAGCCTACTTAATTATTGGAGACAAGAAGAAGGTGATCCCTTCCATCCACCACATTGCCCTCTTGGCGAAGAATCTGAAGCACTTACCGGCGAACCTGTTCGAGACACCATTTTCTCTCTCATTTCTAGAGTATCTCGTCACGATAATATACTATCTCAAATTCTGGATCTTATTCATCCGCTCGTACAAACCGCCAATCATCCCGGTGTAGTAGAAGAAGTCAACGAGCTTCGTGCTCAGGTAGTGGCTTTGGAGAATATGGTGCAAAGGTTACAAGCACCAGCAGCATCGCCGGCATCAACAGTACCACCGACAACAACACCAACAGTACCATTACCACCACCAACAATATCCGCATCGCAAACCTCAACTTCACAATCTGTCCCACGAGCATCAACGTCATACGCACCGTAGTTACCAAGAAATACCAGCAACAATAAATGATGAAGTATTAACTCATTTCCCCTGAAGAAATTTTATGTATATTTAATATATATGAATTTTGAAATAAAAATAAATCTTTTCGTACTAAGCTATTACGTGTGAATCTTAACTGATAGGTACTACTCGGTTAGTTCATATTACTAATATGCAATGATGTACATCATTTCTTAACAACTTAACCATTGTTAACTACAATCTCTGTTTCAACCCAATGAATTCCATTTCATAATAAACCAAGTGTATTAATCAATTACATAATTGATTTTACATTTTCATTTTCGATGTACTCAAAACTTTCCAGAAAACATCATCTGTGTCTTGTAAGGTTCACAAAAATTCCACGAGCATCAACATCCTTCACCGAGGAATAAGAATAAATAATGAAGTATCGATTACATTAGCGAAATACTCCGCAAAGATTATGTAATCTTTAATGTTTTAGAGATTAATCATTTCTAAGTTAAGCCAAAAATTAAATGAGCTTAATATGATATTAACTCATTAAATCTGTGTTACATCTGAAGAAAATATACATACATATATTTTCATAAAGACGGTAATAAAAATTCTTTTGTACAAAGTATTAATTGTGAAATCTTTAACGGGTAGGTAATACCCGGGAAATATATAAGTTCGCAATTAATATGTTACGCTGTACATTCTTCAACTTTGATTCAAAAATTATTAACAATGCTCACAACGATATACAATCATTTTCATACAAATTCAATTACATATTCTGATATTGACGGATCAGAATCCAAGTCATAACTCTGAACCGGTGACATCATTCTTAGATCTCTACATCTTTCAAAGCTATACTTTGACTTTGAATCTGTGCAAGATCCATTAGCATTGTTTTTACCGAAAATAACCTTACAATTCCTTTTCAAAGTATCCAGTATTATCAACCATTTAACCAGTCAACGACGACCTTTTAGACTTGTAACTTTGGCATATACGTTTTTGTTACTGAGGAACCTTTCATGTTCCACCACATTAGCAGTAAATTTACCAACAACTTCATTGATCTTTGACCTTCCGAAAAATCCTTATACTCATTGAAACCGTATCATGTACTCATCCACATCTTGTAACGGCAATTGCCATACCAACTATAGGAAATTAGCAATCAGTATTTTGAAATCTTGCAGCACGTCTACGCCAACAGTTATATGTGTACATATAACGTCTACCTCATGGACTTACATACTTCGAATGTGAAGTTTCCGAAAAACACCCCAAACTACGAAACTAGTTCTCCGAATTTTGGAAAAATATTGATGAAGCAGCAAAAACTGTAAACGACCTTAACAGTCAAAAGTTTGATGATAAAGAATAGTATGGTGGTAAAGCTGAGAAAAATAGAAGGTTTGGAACTGGAAAACGGATTGAGCAAAGTATGAAGGAGGCTGTGGATAAATTACAAAGACTGAACCTGCCTTCAAAGAATTCAAATGATTCAGTGTCTGCTGAAATCCTTAGCAAATACCTTTCTCCTTACTCTAAAAACCTTTGCGGACAATATTCTTCATCATCATCTTATCTTGAATATTTTAAGATATCATCGTATCTTTCATTATAAATATCCTCCATATTTCTGAAGATATTTCCATAATTATTCTTATCTGAAATAATTTATCTCTTTACACCATCTGTATTATATCATAAAAGAAACTATTTTAGTTTCTAAATTATGAAACCTTCAAGTTTAAAATATGAATGTTTTTGAAGTAGTGTTGGGAATTGAAGCATGAGTTAGTATAATATAATGACACTTGATCAACGTGATTATATTACAGTAAGTCATGCTGAGTTTCTAATGGAACGTGATAAAGGTTCACAGATCCCACCCTCATCATGAACCATGTTACATAAGTCTTTCATTCCATATAATCCCTAAATATATCAAGAAAATATATTTCTTGATGATTCGGTCTTTTCCGGATATTCTGGTAATTTGACAAATCAAGATCGTGTCATTACAATTTCTTTCTTAGAACATTAACTATGTTCATCCAAAACTCCATACCTACGAATTCTGGACCATTATCCGCTTGACTTAAGGTCGGGAAGAGAAAACGAAAGCATGAAGCTCCGAAATATAATGGAGAATATAAAGCCCGATAACAACCCCGAAATTACAAACCGTGTATATCAATGCGTATAGCAATATAAAGACACGGGAGAATGAAAAACACCATAACCCTAAGGTAATAGTAGAAGAAAATAACTTCCTCTGGTGGCAGATGAAAAAGAAGAATAAAGGATACGATAGCCAGGAAAATATCAAGAATCAGAACTGGATTAAGCATTTTCACAATCTATTGGGATGTATGAAATAAGAAAGAAGATTATAGGAGTGGTGAAAATAAATGAAACGGAAGAGGTCAATTTATAGCGAAATATCACACATAGCAATCGAGGCAGATTACGCATTTAATCAAAGAAAATCCTAATTTCCGCAAATTTCGAAGAATCAAATCTTATATAGATTATGAAGATTTTCTATTCCTTAAATTCCGGAAATCAATCGTTACTACGTCAAGAGTTAAAAACGAATCTCTATTTCCACATTTCACTCTTTTAGGATAACTTCTCTCTTACGCTTCGAGTAATTGGATTGTTTTATCCATATTATTCAACGGTGATAAAACTATATTTATCGACTCATATTCATCATAAAAACATTTTTATTGTTAGCCATAACGACCTCACTCAAATTTCGGAACAAAATTTCTTTAACGGGTAGGTACTGTGATGACCCGGGAATTTTGGAACAAATTTAAACTTTAAACTTTATATTATTTCGACACGATAAGCAAAGTTTGTTAAGTTAAATCTCAAGAATTTTAAACTATGTTTATACATTCATTTAACCTCGACCAAATTCCAATGATTCAAGAACCATTATATGAATGGACATGATTATATATGTATATGTGTATATATTATAACTTGAAAACGTTAACAAAGTATTAGACGTATAATACTTTACACGAATGTATTTGTTTTGATATAGGTTTAATATAATTATCAACGGAATTAAAAGATAATATCAAATGATTGATTTATCAGATACATTGTATGATCGTGAGTCTCTATTGAGAGGTCCACTTTGATTTAGGAAACCTTTCCTTTTTATCGATATTCAGAATAAATGGTAAAGTGACCTACAAGTAAGAACGAATATGTCAATTAACGATTACTGGACAAAGGTTAGTAGAGATTAACTTTCAACACAATGATTGTCTCGTATCTCTTGATAAAGTTAATTATTTAGTTTTCTTAATATTGAAAACGTTTTACGACATAGATGAAACCTTTTAAAGAATGATTTTCAATATAACTATTTTTGGAAAACTAAATTATATTTTTTTCGATTTAGTTCAAATATATGAAAGCGTTCTTCGAAATAATATATTTTTAATTATTATAACGTTTCGATAAAAAGATGTGAATGTAATTAGTTTTAGAGAACTATAGTTATTCGATTTAGTATGGACACGTTTTTCGATATAATAGAATTTGATTGTTAAAATATTTTTATGGATTTTAAATGATATGAAAATGAAAATAAAGATAAAATAAAAGTTTCTAATGAGCACTAAAAGACTACAACATTTCATCTCAAGATTTCAAGTTAAAATGATGAAAATCACTAAACCTGCGCACTTGCACGAGAAAAATCATAACTAAATCATACTAACTCGAAAAAGGGTGATTCTGGTGTCCAGACGTCCGTAACTCAAAAATCTACAACTTTCGTGAAGACACGATACGCGTACCGCGTACCTATCTACGCGAAACGCGTAATGTTTGTCGACATAAAAAGTTTGTCGACATAAAAAGTGATGGCTGGGTTATGTGGGCAACATATGTCTTTAAATATTGAATTCAGGATCGATGTACATCATATTTCACTCATCTCTCTATCTATTACTTGTATGTAATTATTATTTATATTATTTATATTATTATTATTATTATTATTATTATTAAGATTAATATTATTATTATTAATCTTATTATTATTATTAGTATTATACATAAAATATTATGACAAGGTTCTGCTCGCGTGTTTTTCAAAACGGGTTTTATGAGTGGGTCAAAGCTAAGGAAATTATGGGTTATAGCTATGGAGGTTATGGGTATGGTTCGGGGATTTTGCTCATGAATCAAACCTAGTGTTTATCATCTCCGTTACGTCTACGTACTTTCCTACAATATTGAATCTCAATATTGATATGTTGAGATCTACGATTATTTGATAATCCGAGTTTCGGTCACATTACGATGAACAACTTTATTTGCTGCTAAGGTGAGTTTCATATGATCCCTTTTTACTCTCTACATTTTTGGGCTGAGAATACATGCAAATGCTTTATTAACTGATTTACAATATTTATATACGTGAGTTTCATTTGCTCCCTTTTTAATTGCTTTTGCAATCTATATTTTTGGGCAGAGAATACATGCACTTTATTTTAAATGCAATGGATACAAGTACATACTAAATTCTACACCGAGTTTGAACCGAAAATCCCTTAGCTTTGGTAACTAGTAACTACCGGTTATAAGAACTGGTGGGCGCGAGTAGTAGTATATGGATCCATAGGGCTTGATATCCCCGTCCGAGCTAGAGCACTAGCCTTTTAACGGACGTATGCTATTTGAGAAACGTACACGTTGGTTTGCGTGTATTATTAAGATGATTATACAAAGGGTACAAATTATATATACGTTAAGTTTAGTTACCAGGGTGCTCAATCTTGTAGAATATTTTGATAAACGTTTCTGGATGAAACAACTGAAATCTTGTGATTCACCTTTATATACAGATTATACGAAACATTAAAACTATGAACTCACCAACCTTTGTGTTGACACTTGTTAGCATGTTTATTCTCAGGTTTCCTAGAAGTCTTCCGCTGTTTGCTTAGATGTTAGACAAGCTATGTGCATGGAGTCTTACATGACATATTTTTCAAGGAAACGTTGCATTCACCAAATCATCACCATGTATCTTATTTTAACTGCATTGTCAACGAAATTACTGTTGTAAACTATTATTTATTGTGATTGTCTATATGTAGAAATCATCAGATGTCGAAAACTTTTGATTTAAATATTTATTTATGGTGTGCCTTTTCAAAAGAATGCAATGTTTACAAAACGTATCATATAGAGGTCAAATACCTCGCAATGAAATCGATGAATGACGTGTTCGTCCATATGTATTTGGAGCGATCGTCACATTGAGCCTAAACATGATTTTGAGAATTAAAGTGGACTTTTTCAAGTCTAAAATTCATGAACTTGATTTTTGAAAGACAATGCCATTTGAAACTTGTTTAATTGCTAGTAATGATTATTTTGACATGTTATTTGAGTTGAATGCTTATGAACTTGGCGAACATTTTCGTATATGCTTATTTGAAAAAGTGTAGATTTGATGAAAATGTGAAAATGAGCTTAAGTTTGATATAAATTGATCATGTCATTGTGATTATTTTGATTGATGATTTTGCTGACACTAATGCATATTTGGATGCACACAAAAATTGTGTTTGATGTGTTTTGCAGACTGAAAGGGGTGAATCTTCATCACAAGCCCGCAATGCTCCTGCTGAGAATGCGGAACAACAGGAGGTGGATAACTACTACAAGCAGGATATACCTCATCCAATCATGACCTTTTCTGATATGCACTTGGAAGAGTTGCACCCGAACCTGAGATTTGACAGACTTTGGATAGATTATCCAAAATATCAAAGGGGTTTGCATACTCTTCATTCTAAGGTTGTTGAGGTACCGAGGGTCATAGAATGGGGACCCTTAGAAGCTGTAGAATTGGCCGGGCCAATTAGGGAATTACTTGTACAGAGGTATGGCAATTCTACTTTTAATGACTGGGTACGTTTATTCACCATGCGTAGACCTGTATATAAAGTATGGTGTGAAGAATTATTGTGTAGTATAGAGTTGAATGATCGGGTAACTAGTTTAACCGATCGATCTTTTATTAGATTTTTGTTAGGCGGTTCGATGCGCCACATGTCTTTACTGGACATGGCTCAGGCTTTACGTATATATACGCCTGAGGAGTTAGCATCTGCCGATTGTAGAGGGTTGATACTAAACGGTAGAAAGATAGATGAAAATTTTGATACACACGGTGTGTGGAGTCAAATGACAAGCCATCACCGTTTCAAAGGGGGAAATTACTCTTATTTGGATATAGATAGAGCCGAATTAAGAGTGATTCATAGGTTTTTAGCTAATTCGATTACACAAAGGGGTAAGAACAAGGAAAAGGTAAATGAACAGGATTTGTTTTACCATATGTGTATTCGAGACCCACAAAGCGCTGTAAGTATACCGTATTGTGTGGGTTATTATTTATCAGCTATGGTTCGGGGGATGAGACCGCATAGCATAATAGGAGGTGGTATTTTTATTACTTTGATTGGTGAATATCTCGGTGTGGATATAAGTCGGGGGGGATTATTAGTAGAAGAACCAGAACCCCGCGATACTTTAGGTTTAAATGTATACCATGGTGCGAAAGTTTTGAAAAGGCGAAATAACGCCGCAGTACCATACCATGGTAGACATCCACAGGTTGAGAGAAACCAACAGCAAGGTAATGTAGGAGGGGGAAATGAGATGCAAGAAATGCAAAGGTTTATAGCTTCACAGGAGTACGAAAATGCTAGACAGAGAGCATTTGAAGATTGGCAAGTTCATCAGAACCAAATCATAGCTCATTGCCAACATATAGGTAGAAACTATATTCCTACACCGAAACCCATCTTCCCTCCCTGGACTATAGAGATGCAACCACCGTATCTTACGTATAACCCTGCCGAAGCATTCTATAGCACCTATGGTTATGCCTGGAACCCCTATTGGTACCAGTATCATCCCTAGTATACTTAGTTTTATTTATTCTGTAATTTGTAATGATTGATACGTTTAATACTTTTGTTAATATTGTAATAGTTTTTATAATTGTCTAACTTTTATTCTTAGATTTTAATAATTTTTGAATGTGGGGTAATATACCAAACTTCAAAAATATGTATATATGTTTGCAGTTTATCTTATGTACACAACAGGGTAAAACAACGCATTTTCAAAGACTGGCATTAAGTTCAGCAAAAGCAACTAATTTTGACGACAAGATGCAAAATATATGTGAAATAACAACAAGACGGAATGAACAAATGATGTGCACCATTTATCATTCAGCAAACAAACGCCAATATATTTGGAAACTTTGGTAAAAATTTAATCATTTTCACACAAATCACCCTCAATAATTTAAATTATTACTGATTTCTTGCAAATGAGGGCATTGCAAGATCTTAAGTGTGGGAAGGGGTTAAATTCTTTCGGATTTTTAAAATTTTTATCTTAAACACTTGGTTACCATTAAAAATACTAGTAAAGCAGTAGTTGTATTAGAATCTAGTGCTCTCTGATAATAAAGAACAGCCCTAGTCTTATATACTGACTACCAAATTCTAGTAAAATTTTTCAAAATTTTCAATTAAATGAACTCAAAATCATGTTTATACATATTTATGAACGATAAAACTAGGTTTTAACACCGAAATTATTGTTACCTCGGAAAGGACATAAATTGAGAAACAAACCAAAATGTTAAAATTCATTTAAAATGGAATAGAGGACGATAAAAAGGAAAATAAAAGCCAAGTGTGGGAAAATTTACCAAGTTATCTTAAACATATGTCACATATATCTATAACAAATAACTGAAAATACTTTTGCTTTGGACTAAACTAAACTGTTTTACCTGATTTACTGTAAGAAAGATGGATCTACACGATGAATCAATTCCATCATTAAAAGGAAGTAAAGTCTTCCGAAAAAGACACGCGCTTCTTGATTTAGGTCATGAAGTTGTCGTCCAGACCAGCTGTAGGTTGACGAAAAATCTAGAAAAGTCATCACTAAAATCAGCAGGAAATCCACGGACCTCAGCATTAAACAGGGTCGCCAAGTGGTCAGATTTATCCTAACCATGAGAAGGATTTATCTCGTACAATGGGGGGGCACCATGCAAATTAGCTGGATAAGACTAATGAATTAGATCCCCAGAAAGGATAATCTCCTTAAAGATTAAAAATCAGCTTTTAAAGACTGATATTACTCAATCCTAGAGATTGACCTTAAAGATTGAGAATTCAAACTCATGGAATTCAATGATATCTAAACTCGAGCTTGAACGAGAAAATATTTTGATCAAAATTACAAACCGATTTGTTTTCTGAAAACCCTATTTTCAATGCGTTCATTACCATTGAACGTAAAATCCTAGGAATTCACCTGGAATTCATTAGGTCACCTGAACTAAAACGGGTGTCAACCGTAAGAACGGTGGTTGCATAGTGGTCAAAGACAGGACCTTGTGCCAGACCGAAAAATTATAAGGGTGAGCTTTACTATTGCTCCTACCAAGGATAGTAATTGCGTCCGACACGTTATAGACCATAATTAAAAGCATGTCAGGGGATATTGCCTTAACAGTTGCTTGTTCAACGCTTTCCTTTACAACCGGAAGGTAGTTTACCGAAAGGTAATATACGGGACAAGTAAACTGGACGTGTTGCTTTCCAAATACAAGGTTAGCAAGTGGGTGACACAAAACCATAAGTTTTGAGCTAAAATTTTCAAATATGAAACCCACCAAACCCACAAAAATATTTTGCAAACACCGGTAAAGGGTTATTCCGGAAAACTTATCTAGGGTAAAAACTAGATTTAATTTTCAAAAGATCAAATGTTTTCATAAAGATCCAATTTCCTTAATGGATCTAAATTTTTATAGTCATGTGGGACTGTAAACCATATCGTTACTACCATTGTTTATACCGCCGTATAGAAATCACTGATGTATAAAGTGTGAAGAATAAAGAAGTGATTCTAGTATTTCAAGATGATATTGCTTGAGGACAAGCAACGCTCAAGTGTGGGAATATTTGATAATGCTAAAAACGAACATATATTTCATAGCATTATTCCTCAAGAAAGACAAGCTTTTAGTTGCAATTGTTCTATTTACAAGTGATATTCGTTTAAATAATAAAAGGTGAAGACAAAAGACAGATTCGACGAATTGAAGACGCAAACGACCAAAAAGCTCAAAAGTACAAAAGACAATCAAAGAAGTTCCAATTATTGATAAGAAACGTCTCGAAATTACAAGAGTACAAGATTCAAAACGCAAAGTACAAGATATTAAATTGTACGCAAGGACGTTCGAAAATCCGAAACCGGGACCAGAGTCAACTCTCAACGCTCGACGCAACGGACTAAAAATTACAAGTCAACTATGCACATAAATATAATATAATATTTAAATAATTCTTATAATTATTTAATATATTATATTTATATTTAAAACCATCGGTAAACAAAGAGCCAAGCTTGTGTGAGCTGTAAAAGTAAACTCCGCGACTCGCGGAGTTTGAAGGCCAAAATGGCCGCGAGTCGCGGAACCCCAATTTCAGAAACTCCCTATAAAGCTCGCGCATTCTGATCGTAAAAAATAATCTGTTTCTTCTTCTCTCATAATACTACGTAAATATTTATATTTATATTTTAATTTTAATTTTAATTATAATTCTAATAATAAGGGTATGTTAGCGAATGTTGTAAGGGTGTAAGTCGAAATTCTGTCCGTGTAACGCTACGCTATTTTTAATCATTGTAAGTTATGTTCAACCTTTTTAATTTAATGTCTCATAGCTAAGTTATTATTATGCTTATTTAATCCGAAGTAATCATGATGTTGGGCTAATTACTAAAATTGGGTAATTGGACTTTGTACCATAATTGGGGTTTGGACAAAAGAAGGACACTTGTGGAAATTAGACTATGGGCTATTAATGGGCTTTATATTTGTTTAACTAAATGATAGTTTGTTAATGTTAATATAAAGATTTACAATTGGGCGTCCCTATAAATTACCATATACACTCGATCGGACACGATGGGCGGGGTATTTATATGTACAAATAATCGTTCATTTAACCGGACACGGGAATGGTTTAATAGTCACTAGAATAATTAAAACAGGGGTGAAATTATGTACAAGGACACTTGGTATAATTGATAACAAAATATTAAAACCTTGGGTTACACTCAGTCGACATCCTGGTGTAATTATTAAACAAAATATTAAAATATTGTTACAGTTTAAGTCCGCAATTAGTTGGAATATTTAACTTCGGGTATAAGGATAATTTGACGAGGACACTCGCACTTTATATTTATGACTGATGGACTGTTATGGACAAAAACCAGACGGACATATTAAATAATCCAGGACAAAGGACAATTAACCCATGGGCATAAAACTAAAATCAACACGTCAAACATCATGATTACGGAAGTTTAAATAAGCATAATTCTTTTATTTCATATTTAATTTCCTTTATTTTATATTTAATTGCACTTCTAATTATCGCATTTTTATTGTTATTGTATTTAATTGCACTTTTAATTATCGTACTTTTTAATTATCGCAAGTTTATTTTATCGCACTTTTATTATTCGCAATTTCATTATCGTTATTTACTTTATGCTTTAATTTAAGTCTTGTATTTATTTTTAATATTTTACATTTGGTTTTAACTGCGACTAAAGTTTTAAAATCGACAAACCGGTCATTAAACGGTAAAAACCCCCCTTTATAATAATAATATTACTTATATATATATATTTGTATTTTTATAAAAGTAAACTAATATAGCGTTAAGCTTTGTTTAAAAAGATTCCCTGTGGAATGAACCGGACTTACTAAAAACTACACTACTGTACGATTAGGTACACTGCCTATAAGTGTTGTAGCAAGGTTTAAGTATATTCATTCTATAAATAAATAAATATCTTGTGTAAAATTGTATCGTATTTAATAGTATTTTCTGTAAAAATATAAGCTATTTTATATACTACTCTGCTAAAACATCAAGTATTTTTGGCGCCGCTGCCGGGGAGTCTCTTAAAAGCCGGAAGCGCAACGCTAATATAAAAAAAAATAAAAATTTTAACATTTATAAATCTAGTTTTAAGCATTTTATTTATTAAAATTATAAAGTAGTTCTATTTTATTTAAGTTTTTAAAATATAAGTTTTTATTATACACATATTTGTTTTTAAATATATAAACAGAAAAAAATTAAAAACAGAAAAAAAAAAAATTAAAAAAGAAAAAAACGCGTCAAATTCAAACTGTACCAGAGTTGAATTTTTGAACCCCGCGACTCGCGGGGTTTGATGCATTAAATACCGCAACTCGCGGAGAAAACCTGACACGCGACAGAAGCCCTAATCAGGCATTAATCACGGTGTAATTATTATTATTATTATTATTTAATTAAAAACCCTAAATAGGTTTTATTTATTTATTAATTAGTTTAGTTTATTAATTTAATTTGTTTTATTTGTTAAATTAGTTTAATTAAATTATAAAATTACTAGTTTTATTAAATAAATAATATAAAAATAATATTTTTATAAAAATTGTACTTTTTACAACTTTTTGTATATTTTTATATTTTGTCCCTTTTTAATCGTTTTAGCGTAATATTTGTATTTTTAGCTCATATTTAGTTTTAAACTTAGATTTTGCCATAGTTATTTTTACTTCTAGATTTTTAGGCTTTGCCGTAGAATTCCTTAAGTGCTTTTTCTTAGACTAAGATTTAGGTACTTTAGAATTTTGCGACGCCTTTTTAAGTTTTAGTTTCTTTTTAAGTTATTTCCATTTGGGATATAGTTTTTCTTGTAAGCTTTAATATTTTTAGACACCTTTTACCTATGTATCAATTATCATTCCAATTAGTAATTTCAATTTGCGATTATAATTTTAAGTTAGTTGTAGTAATAAGGTTAGGTTAGTCAAGTAATTTTAAGTTTTATAAGTTTCTTTAATTTTTCCGTCACATTTTATTTTTCAAACATTTTTCTTTTTCAACCTTTTCCGACGAACTCTTTTTCTTTCTTATTTCTCGCTTTTCTAGTTTTAGGACATAGATTTTTATTCTACTTCTTATCTAAATTTCTTAAAATTACGAAAATTTATTTTAAGTGGTTAAATTGATAGACATCAAAATTTTCTGGTTCGTAGTAATAGTTGGATTTGTACGTGGACCGGGTTATTGGAGCCAAACAGTCCTCAATTATATTGAGACCAAACGAATCCTGCCCCTCTGCTGCATCTTTTGGCTATTCGAAACGTGGGCAAAATCAGAAAAGTCTATTGATTGGATAACTTATTATAATTTTTCTTTCCTTTTAAAAACTAATAGGATATTCAGTGAATGCACCGAGCAAGACGATCACCACCTTTTGTACGTTCACCGCCTGTAACTAGATCAAGACATTTAGCAAATATAACCGCCGTTGATTTTTCTTTAGAATCGTCATCCAGTCGACCAAGTACTTCAGTTTAAATTTCCGATAATTCATTTTTTGAACCCGACCTCACAATTGAGAATCCGGAGAATATTCAGGAACGGTTCGTAGATCCTGAACCATTAAACTTTCCTCCGGAACCACCAATCATTCAAACAGAGATTGTTGAGGAACGAACCATTAAATCAGAATCCTCTAGTGATTCCGATTCAACAAATTCAATTATGGAGAATCTGGAACCTTTAAGTATGGAAGACCGAATGAGAGCTAAACGCACTGGCCAAGGTCACGCAATTACTCATCCAGACATTAATGAGCCAGATTATGAAATCAAAGGACAAATTCTACACATGGTGACTAATCAATGCCAATTTAGTGGTGCGCCGAAGGAAGATCCAAATGAACATCTACGTACCTTTAATAGGATCTGCACACTATTTAAAATTCGAGAAGTGGAGGATGAACAGATATATCTCATGTTATTTCCCTGGACTTTAAAGGGGGAAGCTAAAGATTGGTTGGAATCGTTACCTGAAGGGGCGATTGATACATGGGATGTTTTAGTTGACAAATTTCTTAAACAATTCTTTCCGGCATCTAAAGCCGTAAGACTTCAAGCAGAAATTGTTACGTTCACACAGAAACCGAATGAAACTCTATATGAGGCATGGACTAGATATGGAAAGTTATTAAGAGGATGTCCGCAACATGGTTTAGACACCTGTCAAATAGTACAAATATTCTACCAAGGATGCGACATCACTACAAGGAAAGACATAGATATAGCAGCTGGTGGTTCTATTATGAAGAAAACCGAAACTGATGCTTACAAAATTATTGATAACACTGCTTCCCACTCACATGAGTGGCACCAAGAAAAAGATATCGTTAGATCATCTAAAGCAGCTAGAGCCGATTCTAGCCATGACTTAGATTCCATTTCCGCAAAGATAGATGCTGTGGAGAGACGAATGGAAAAGATGACTAATGATATTCACTCAATACGAATTAGTTGTGAGCAGTGTGGAGGACCACATTTGACAAAAGATTGTCTCAGTATTGAATTAACAATGGAACAAAGAGAGAATATTTCATACATAAACCAAAGGCCTGGAAATAATTATCAGAATAATTATCAACCGCCAAGACCGATTTACAATCAAAACCAGAGTTATAACCGAAATATTCCATACAACAACCAACAAGGTCCTAGCAATCAACAAGTATCCAATAATACTTACAATTAGCAAAGACCTAATTTTCAAAACAAAACACCACAACAAACCGATGATAAAAAGCCGAATTTAGAAGATATGATGACAAAGCTAGTTGAAACTCAAACACAGTTTTTCACATCTCAAAAACAAACCAATGAACAAAATGCTCAAGCATTTAGAAATCAACAAGCTTCTATTCAAAATCTGGAACAAGAAGTAAGTAACCTAGCAAGGTTAATAGGTGAAAGAAAACCAGGAAGTCTACCTAGTGATACAAATGCTAACCCCCGAAATGAAACAGCTAAAGCCATTACCACAAGAAGTGGTACAACACTTAAACCACCTGAAATACCTGTAACTTCTGATGAAGCTATTCCTACTCCACAAGAACCACAACCTGATCAAGATAAGGAAAAAGAACCGGTAGTTGAAAAGGTTAATGAAGATAACACAGTTAAGGCTAAACCTTATGTTAAACCATACCAACCACCACTTCCTTACCCGAGTAAAATGAAGAAAGAGAAACTTGAAGCCGAGCAATCCAAATTCTTGGATATGTTTAAACAGATAAATGTAAATCTTCCTTTCATTGATGTGATTTCAGGAATGCCTAGATATGCTAAATTCTTGAAAGATCTAATCTCAAATAGAAAGAAAATGGAAGAACTCTCGGCTGTTACTATGAATGCTAATTGTTCAGCAGTGCTGTTGAATAAGATACCAGAAAAACTATCTAATCCAGGAAGTTTCACAATTCCATGTTTTCTGGGAAGTCTTAGTTCAATAGAAGCATTGGCAGACTTAGGTGCTAGTATAAATTTAATGCCATATTCACTATACGCTAAACTAGACCTTGGAGAATTGAAACCAACCAGAATAAGCATACAACTAGCCGATAGATCAATAAAATATCCTAGAGGGATAATGGAGAACATGCTAGTTAAAGTTGGTACTTTAGTATTTCCAGTAGATTTTGTTGTTCTGGACATGGAAGAAGATTCTCAAGTTCCTCTCATATTAGGAAGACCATTCTTAAACACGGCTAAAGCAATGATAGACGTATTCGGTAAGAAACTGACCCTAAGTATAGAGGATGAGAGTGTTACCTTTTCAGTTGATAGAGCAATGCAACAACCACAATCTGCAGATGATACATGTTATTATATTCAAACTATAGATGCACATGCAGAATTATTAGAAGAATTTCCAGAATTACAAGGAACAGGAGAATGTTCTTTAGGAGAAGGTAATGAACCAATTGATGAAGTTGAAATGTTAGCTACACTTATAGCTAATGGATATGAACCAACAACAGAAGAAATTCAAATGCTAAAATAAGAAGACAGATATCGATACAAATCATCGATAGAAGAACCTCCGAAATTAGAGTTAAAGCCACTTCCAAACCATTTGGAATACGCTTATTTACATGGCGAATCTTAATTACCTGTAATAATATCGTCTTCTCTTACTGAAAATGAGAAATCACAACTCATTTCTGTGTTGAAAGCTCATAAACCAGCCATTGCATGGAAGATTCATGATATTAAAGGAATAAGTCCTTCGTATTGCACACATAAAATCCTTATGGAAGAAGGTCATAAAACGTATGTGCAACGCCAACGAAGACTAAATCCTAATATGCAAGATGTAGTTAAGAAAGAGATTATTAAACTGCTAGATGCAGGTTTAATTTATCCAATCTCTGATAGTCCATGGGTAAGCCCAGTTCAATGCGTACCTAAGAAGGGTGGCATGACTGTCATTACAAATAAGAAAAATGAGCTTATTCCTACTAGGACTGTAACAGGATGGCGTGTATGTATTGATTATAGAAAATTAAATGACGCCACCAGAAAAGATCACTTTCCCTTACCTTTCATAGATCAAATGTTGGAAAGATTAGCCGAAAATAGTTACTATTGTTTTCTAGATGGATTTTCCGGATATTTTCAAATTCCAATAGCACCCGAGGACCAAGAGAAAACCACATTCACGTGCCCTTATGGTACTTTTGCTTACAAACGCATGCCATTTGGACTTTGTAACGCCCCTGCAACCTTTCAAAGGTGTATGATGGCGATTTTTCACGACATGATAGAAGAATGCATGGAAGTATTCATGGATGACTTTTTAGTCTTCGGTGATACATTTTAATCGTGTCTAGTTAATCTGGAACGAATGCTTCTTAGATGCGAACAATCAAATCAAGTACTTAATTGGGAGAAATGCCATTTCATGGTTAAAGAAGGCATCGTTCTTGGACATAAAATTTCAAAAGAAGGAATTGAAGTGGATAGAGCTAAAGTAGATGTAATTGCTAAACTTCCACATCCCACCAATGCTAGAGGAATTAGGAGTTTTCTAGGGCATGCCGGTTTTTACCGACGTTTCATAAAAGATTTTTCTAAAATTGCCACTCCTATGAATAAACTCCTAGAAAAGGATGCTCCATTCATCTTTTCAGATGAGTGTATCAAATCTTTTAATATTCTTAAAGAAAAACTCACTAATGCGCCGATCATGATCACACCAAATTGGAATCTACCATTTGAACTAATGTGCGATGCAAGTGATTTTGCAATGGGAGCCGTTTTAGGACAAAGGATTGAAAAACGATTTCAACCTATATATTATGCTAGTAAGACGTTACAAGGAGCACAAACGAACTATACAACTACTGAAAAAGAACTCCTTGCTATTGTCTTTGCTTTTGACAAATTTCGATCATATCTCGTTCTAGCAAAAACGGTGGTCTATACCGACCATTATGCTCTTAGATACCTATTTTCAAAACAAGATGCTAAACCAAGATTAATCCGTTGGATCTTACTCTTACAAGAATTTTATATTGAAATCCGAGATAAAAGAGGAGCAGAAAATCTCGCCGCTGATCATCTTTCTCGTCTTGAAAATCCCGAATTAGAAGTTCTAAATGAATCAGCCATACAAGACAACTTTCCTGATGAATATCTATTGAAGATAGATTATAAAGAAATCTCATGGTTTGAAGACTATGCAAATTACTTAGTTTGTGGATTCCTTGAAAAAGGATTATCGTACCAAAGACGAAAGAAATTCTTCAGTGATATAAAACACTATTTTTGGAAAGATCCACATCTGTTTAAAAGTTGTCCCGATGGAATAATACGCCGATGTGTATTTAGAGATGAAGCTAGTAAAATATTAAACCATTGTCACACAGGACCAACAGGAGGGCATTATGGGCCTCAACTAACAGCAAGAAAAGTTTATGATGCTGGATTCTATTGGCCTACAATTTACAAAGACGCACACCTTCTTTGCAAATCCTGTGATGCTTGTCAAAGAGCCGGAAAAATAAGTCAACGTGATGAAATGCCACAAAATGTCATCCAAGTATGTGAAGTATTTGACATTTGGGGTATTGACTTTATGGGTCCATTTCCAAAATCTCATAATAATCTATATATACTCGTAGCCATTGATTATGTATCTAAATGGGCGGAAGCACAAGCTCTCCCAACTAACGATGCACGAGTTGTAGTCAACTTTTTAAAACGTCTTTTTGCAAGGTTTGGAACACCGAAAGCTTTGATAAGTGATCGGGGTACTCATTTCTGTAATAATCAACTTGAGAAAGTTCTTAAAAGATATGGAGTAACTCATAAAATCTCCACCGCATATCATCCACAAACAAGTGGACAAGTTGAAAATACCAACCGAGCCTTAAAACGTATTCTAGAGAAAACCGTAGGATCAAATCCGAAGGAATGGTCCATTAAATTGGAGGATGCACTCTGGGCTTTTAGAACAGCCTACAAAACTCCAATTGGAACCACACCTTTTAGACTTGTTTATGGAAAAGCATGTCATCTTCCAGTAGAAATTGAACACAAAGCATTTTAGGCTTTGAAAACATGTAATCTTGATTTACATGAAGCTGGACGTCTACGATTAAGTCAACTAAACGAATTAGAAGAATTAAGATATGAAGCATACGATAATTCGTTAATCTATAAAGAAAGAACGAAGAAATGGCATGATAAAAGAATCAGAAGTTCAAAAGAATTTAAAGAAGGAGACAGAGTTCTTCTTTTCAATTCACGATTCAAGCTATTTCCTGGAAAATTGAAATCAAGATGGTCTGGACCATTCATAGTCAAAAGAGTTTTCCCATACGGAACGGTAGAATTGATAAATTCAAATGGGATTGAATTTAAAGTTAATGGTCACAGAGTTAAACACTACATACATGGTCCGATGGAAGTCGACAACGAAGTTAATCACAATTTCGACACCACAGCTAACTAAGTGTGGGGAGAATCAAGTCTTTAAAGGATAATATGTATTTCTGTTAGAGTTAGATTGTCTGTTTTCGTGTAGTTCTCGAAAATGGAACCCGAATGGTCTTTCCCTAGCAGACCCTAAAGAACTAGTCTTCTTCCCCCATTCTGAATTTTTATTTTTTTAGGTTTTTAGGAAATGAAGACTGCCTGTGAACTAAATCATGGTCTAATGCTACACGCTTTGATCACTAAACGTAATAATGACATACTCCCGAGTGAATTAGTATCAGTAATCAGAGAAAGAATGGACGGAGTTAGAAAAGAATCCAGATGCAAAGATAATAAGTTACAATTTGGTAAAGGAAAATCAAAATTCGCAGCGAAAAGAAGAGCACGACACCTAGAAAGATGTCACAAATGCGGAAAATGGTCACATGGAGGTAAATGTTCAAATAATCAAACCTATTCAAATACCGAATTTGTTACTTTATGCAGAGACAGACCGTTCATATGTTTAGAAGAAAAGACACTGAATGCTCGAGGTTACGCCTATGTAGCTATGGAAAACCAATTAAACCGACTATCTTATGAATGGGATAGATCATATAACTAAGAAATCTATTTCACAGGTATGTTTGTACAGTTTTTATTTTATTTTTTTATTTTTATTTTTAACCTTTTGATAATAAACGCTAATTTGTTCGCTATAAAGTATTAAATTGGTATTGAATAAAATTAGGTTTGGCGACCGAAATTATTGATATCATTCAAAAATTTATTACATCACTGCGAAATTTAACGTTTATTCTTAAGGTATAAATATCTTTAATCAATCAACCCAAAATATTTCAAAAATTCGTCATGAGTTAAATTAGGTCTTAGAACCGAAATTACTTTACCGAAAAGAGGGGCGCATATTTTTGATAATATTTGATTGATTAAAGTGGGATAAAAAGCCAAAAAGATTTTTAATTTTATTTTTACCATATTTTTAAAATTAATATATAAATCTTAAATTAATATTGTAAACTTTGTAAAAATAATATTTTTAAATTGTAAATATTTGAAAAATTAATATAAGTTTGGTGTGAATTTATAATATGAATTTTTAAATTAAGTTTGGTGTGAATTTATAATATGAATTTTTAAATTAAGTTTGGTGTGAATTTTTAATTTTTAAAATATGAATTTTTAATTTTATGCATTTCAAATTTTAAGTTTGGTGTGAATTTTTAATATTAATTTTAAATTTTATATTTAAATTGTGTGAATTTAAAAACAAAAATTTACTTTATCTCATTAAGTTAAAAATATGATTTTTAAAATTCGTCATAAGTTGAAGACTAGGTCTTTGAACCGAAATTGCTTTACCCGAGGGAGGGACGAGAACTTTTATTATCATTATTTTTAATCTTATTGAATTAAAGTATGCCAAAAACAATAAAAAAAAACCCAAAAATCTTAGCTTTTAAAACAATCGCTACAAAAAGAAAAATTTTAAAATTTTGTCGAGGGACGGACTAGGACATCGATCCGAAACGACCTCGTCCTAAATAACAAGGGAAACAAAATTTTAAAATTAATTACTTAATTATTTTATAAGTTAAAGATTATAAATAAATAAAAAAAAAAAAGCAAACTCCGCGACTCGCGGAGTTTGAAGTGTCCAAACACCGCGAGTCGCGGGAGGACCGAAAATCAGAAAAAAAAATAAAGATCTGAAACTGATCAGTTAACTCCCCACAACAGAAAACACAGCGAAAAACCTGCGAAATACTCCGAAAAAACACCCCCAAAATCACAATTTTTAACCGTTAATCACCAAATCTTTTACTAAAATCATGTTGAGAAGGATGCTATCTAGGAATTACTCAAGAAAAACGGTAAATTTCTACACCTAAACACCATTTAATCCGAAGTTAGTGTTCTTGAGCTATTTTTTTTCAAATTTGATTTTGATGCTTTTTAGTGTAATTAGGCTTAAATTGTTTATGTATTATGCTTGTATAACCTAGATTGATGCTATTTAACATGATTAGAAGCCTTAAACTTCAAATTTTGAGTAATCTAGGGTTTGTGTTCTTGAGCAAATTTGAGGCTTTTTGATATAAACAGGTTATGGCCGATTTTTGTCATGAATTGTTGCTAAATTAAGTAGTGTAACATGTCTAGGTAGTTAAATGATCCAAACTTTGAGCCTAAACATGATTTTGAGAATTAAAGTGGACTTTTTCAAGTCTAAAATTCATGAACTTGATTTTTGAAAGACAATGCCATTTGAAACTTGTTTAATTGCTAGTAATGATTATTTTGACATGTTATTTGAGTTGAATGCTTATGAACTTGGCGAACATTTTCGTATATGCTTATTTGAAAAAGTGTAGATTTGATGAAAATGTGAAAATGAGCTTAAGTTTGATATAAATTGATCATGTCATTGTGATTATTTTGATTGATGATTTTGCTGACACTAATGCATATTTGGATGCACAAAAAATTGTGTTTGATGTGTTTTGCAGACTGAAAGGGGTGAATCTTCATCACAAGCCCGCAATGCTCCTGCTGAGAATGCGGAACAACAGGAGGTGGATAACTACTACAAGCAGGATATACCTCATCCAGTCATGACCTTTTCTGATATGCACTTGGAAGAGTTGCACCCGAACCTGAGATTTGATAGACTTTGGATAGATTATCCAAAATATCAAAGGGGTTTGCATACTCTTCATTCTAAGGTTGTTGAGGTACCGAGGGTCATAGAATGGGGACCCTTAGAAGCTGTAGAATTGGCCGGGCCAATTAGGGAATTACTTGTACAGAGGTATGGTAATTCTACTTTTAATGACTGGGTACGTTTATTCACCATGCGTAGACATGTATATAAAGTATGGTGTGAAGAATTATTGTGTAGTATAGAGTTGAATGATCGGGTAACTAGTTTAACCGATCGATCTTTTATTAGATTTTTGTTAGGCGGTTCGATGCGCCACATGTCTTTACTGGACATGGCTCAGGCTTTACGTATATATACGCCTGAGGAGTTAGCATCTGCCGATTGTAGAGGGTTGATACTAAACGGTAGAAAGATAGATGAAAATTTTGATACACACGGTGTGTGGAGTCAAATTACAAGCCATCACCATTTCAAAGGGGGAAATTACTCTTATTTGGATATAGATAGAGCCGAATTAAGAGTGATTCATAGGTTTTTAGCTAATTCGATTACACAAAGGGGTAAGAACAAGGAAAAGGTAAATGAACAGGATTTGTTTTACCATATGTGTATTCGAGACCCACAAAGCGCTGTAAGTATACCGTATTGTGTGGGTTATTATTTATCAGCTATGGTTCGGGGGATGAGACCGCATAGCATAATAGGAGGTGGTATTTTTATTACTTTGATTGGTGAATATCTCGGTGTGGATATAAGTCGGGGGGGATTATTAGTAGAAAAACCAGAACCCCGCGATACTATAGGTTTAAATGTATACCATGGTGCGAAAGTTTTGAAAAGGCGAAATAACGCCGCAGTACCATACCATGGTAGACATCCACAGGTTGAGAGAAACCAACAGCAAGGTAATGTAGGAGGGGGAAATGAGATGCAAGAAATGCAAAGGTTTATAGCTTCACAGGAGTACGAAAATGCTAGACAGAGAGCATTTGAAGATTGGCAAGTTCATCAGAACCAAATCATAGCTCATTGCCAACATATAGGTAGAAACTATATTCCTACACCGAAACCCATCTTCCCTCCCTGGACAATAGAGATGCAACCACCGTATCCTACGTATAACCCTGCCGAAGCATTCTATAGCACCTATGGTTATGCCTGGAACCCCTATTGGTACCAGTATCATCCCTAGTATACTTAGTTTTATTTATTCTGTAATTTGTAATGATTGATACGTTTAATACTTTTGTTAATATTGTAATAGTTTTTATAATTGTCTAACTTTTATTCTTAGATTTTAATAATTTTTGAATGTGGGGTAATATACCAAACTTCAAAAATATGTATATATGTTTGCAGTTTATCTTATGTACACAACAGGGTAAAACAACGCATTTTCAAAGACTGACATTAAGTTCAGCAAAAGCAACTAATTTTGACGACAAGATGCAAAATATATGTGAAATAACAACAAGACGGAGTGAACAAATGATGTGCACCATTTATCATTCAGCAAACAAACGCCAATATATTTGGAAACTTTGGTAAAAATTTAATCATTTTCACACAAATCACCCTCAATAATTTAAATTATTACTGATTTCTTGCAAATGAGGGCATTGCAAGATCTTAAGTGTGGGAAGGGATTAAATTCTTTCGGATTTTTAAAATTTTTATCTTAAACACTTGGTTACCATTAAAAATACTAGTAAAGCAGTAGTTGTATTAGAATCTAGTGCTCTCTGATAATAAAGAACAGCCCTAGTCTTATATACTGACTACCAAATTCTAGTAAAATTTTTCAAAATTTTTAATTAAATGAACTCAAAATCATGTTTATACATATTTATGAACGATAAAACTAGGTTTTAACACCGAAATTATTGTTACCTCGGAAAGGACATAAATTGAGAAACAAACCAAAATGTTAAAATTCATTTAAAATGGAATAGAGGACGATAAAAAGGAAAATAAAAGCCAAGTGTGGGAAAATTTACCAAGTTATCTTAAACATATGTCACATATATCTGTAACAAATAACTGAAAATACTTTTGCTTTGGACTAAACTAAACTGTTTTACCTGATTTACTGTAAGAAAGATGGATCTACACGATGAATCAATTCCATCATTAAAAGAAAGTAAAGTCTTCCGAAAAAGACACGTGCTTCTTGATTTAGGTCATGAAGTTGTCGTCCAGACCAGCTGTAGGTTGACGAAAAATCTAGAAAAGTCATCACTAAAATCAGCAGGAAATCCACGGACCTCAGCATTAAACAGGGTCGCCAAGTGGTCAGATTTATCCTAACCATGAGAAGGATTTATCTCATACAATGGGGGGCACCATGCAAATTAGCTGGATAAGACTAATGAATCAGATCCCCAGAAAGGATAATCTCCTTAAAGATTAAAAATCAGCTTTTAAAGACTGATATTACTCAATCCTAGAGATTGACCTTAAAGATTGAGAATTCAAACTCATGGAATTCAATGATATCTAAACTCGAGCTTGAACGAGAAAATATTTTGATCAAAATTACAAACCGAATTGTTTTCTGAAAACCCTATTTTCAATGCGTTCATTACCATTGAACGTAAAATCCTAGGAATTCACCTGGAATTCATTAGGTCACCTGAACTAAAACGGGTGTCAACCGTAAGAACGGTGGTTGCATAGTGGTCAAAGACAGAACCTTGTGCCAGACCGAAAAATTATAAGGGTGAGCTTTACTATTGCTCCTACCAAGGATAGTAATTGCGTCCGACACGTTATAGACCATAATTAAAAGCATGTCAGGGGACATTGCCTTAACAGTTGCTTGTTCAACGCTTTCCTTTACAACCGGAAGGTAGTTTACCGAAAGGTAATATACGGGACAAGTAAACTGGACGTGTTGCTTTCCAAATACAAGGTTAGCAAGTGGGTGACACAAAACCATAAGTTTTGAGCTAAAATTTTCAAATCTGAAACCCACCAAACCCACAAAAATATTTTGCAAACACCAGTAAAGGGTTATTTCGGAAAACTTATCTAGGGTAAAAACTAGATTTAATTTTCAAAAGATCAAATGTTTTCATAAAGATCCAATTTCCTTAATGGATCTAAATTTTTATAGTCATGTGGGACTGTAAACCATATCGTTACTACCATTGTTTATACCGCCGTATAGAAATCACTGATGTACAAAGTGTGAATAATAAAGAAGTGATTTTAGTATTTCAAGACGATATTGCTTGAGGACAAGCAACGCTCAAGTGTGAGAATATTTGATAATGCTAAAAACGAACATATATTTCATAGCATTATTCCTCAAGAAAGACAAGCTTTTAGTTGCAATTGTTCTATTTACAAGTGATATTCGTTTAAATAATAAAAGGTGAAGACAAAAGACAGATTCGACGAATTGAAGACGCAAACGACCAAAAAGCTCAAAAGTACAAAAGACAATCAAAGAAGTTCTAATTATTGATAAGAAACGTCTCGAAATTACAAGAGTACAAGATTCAAAACGTAAAGTACAAGATATTAAATTGTACGCAAGGACGTTCGAAAATTCGGAACCGGGACCAGAGTCAACTCTCAACGCTCGACGCAACGGACTAAAAATTACAAGTCAACTATGCACATAAATATAATATAATATTTAAATAATTCTTATAATTATTTAATATATTATATTTATATTTAAAACCGTCGGTAAACAAAGAGCCAAGCTTGTGTGAGCTGTAAAAGTAAACTCCGCGACTCGCGGAGTTTGAAGGCCAAAATGGCCGCGAGTCGCGGAACCCCAATTTCAGAAACTCCCTATAAAGCTCGCGCATTCTGATCGTAAAAAATAATCTGTTTCTTCTTCTCTCATAATACTACGTAAATATTTATATTTATATTTTAATTTTAATTTTAATTTTAATTATAATTCTAATAATAAGGGTATGTTAGCGAATGTTGTAAGGGTGTAAGTCGAAATTCTGTCCGTGTAACGCTACGCTATTTTTAATCATTGTAAGTTATGTTCAACCTTTTTAATTTAATGTCTCATAGCTAAGTTATTATTATGCTTATTTAATCCGAAGTAATCATGATGTTGGGCTAATTACTAAAATTGGGTAATTGGACTTTGTACCATAATTGGGTTTTGGACAAAAGAACGACACTTGTGGAAATTAGACTATGGGCTATTAAAGAGCTTTATATTTGTTTAACTAAATGATAGTTTGTTAATGTTAATATAAAGATTTACAATTGGGCGTCCCTATAAATTACCATATACACTCGATCGGACACGATGGGCGGGGTATTTATATGTACAAATAATCGTTCATTTAACCGGACACGGGAATGGTTTAATAGTCACTAGAATAATTAAAACAGGGGTGAAATTATGTACAAGGACACTTGGTATAATTGATAACAAAATATTAAAACCTTGGGTTACACTCAGTCGACATCCTGGTGTAATTATTAAACAAAATATTAAAATATTGTTACAGTTTAAGTCCCCAATTAGTTGGAATATTTAACTTCGGGTATAAGGATAATTTGACGAGGACACTCGCACTTTATATTTATGACTGATGGACTGTTATGGACAAAAACCAGACGGACATATTAAATAATCCAGGACAAAGGACAATTAACCCATGGGCATAAAACTAAAATCAACACGTCAAACATCATGATTACGGAAGTTTAAATAAGCATAATTCTTTTATTTCATATTTAATTTCCTTTATTTTATATTTAATTGCACTTCTAATTATCGTATTTTTATTGTTATTGTATTTAATTGCACTTTTAATTATCGTACTTTTTAATTATCGCAAGTTTATTTTATCGCACTTTTATTATTCGCAATTTCATTATCGTTATTTACTTTATGCTTTAATTTAAGTCTTGTATTTATTTTTAATATTTTACATTTGGTTTTAACTGCGACTAAAGTTTTAAAATCGAAAAACCGGTCATTAAACGGTAAAAACCCCCCTTTATAATAATAATATTACTTATATATATATATATTTGTATTTTTATAAAAGTAAACTAATATAGCGTTAAGCTTTGTTTAAAAAGATTCCCTGTGGAACGAACCGGACTTACTAAAAACTACACTACTGTACGATTAGGTACACTGCCTATAAGTGTTGTAGCAAGGTTTAAGTATATCCATTCTATAAATAAATAAATATCTTGTGTAAAATTGTATCGTATTTAATAGTATTTTCTGTAAAAATATAAGCTATTTTATATACTACTCTGCTAAAACATCAGTAACCAAGGTGGATCAGGTTCAGGTTCTGGAAAGAAAGAATGGTGTAAAGGTTGTAAGTCTTCACATAGTGGTCAGTGTTCTGAGGCAACGAGAAGATGTTTAAGATGTGGTATGGTAGGTCATGAATCTCAGGGGTGTTCCTTCAGAGAAAATGTTTGTTGGAGTTGTCATCAGCCGGGTCATCGTTCAGCAAGTTGTCAGGCGTCAAAGGGCGCAAGTTCCGGGGCAGGGTCAGGGGCGCGTTCGGCATCTGTCGGGGGTTCTACAGCCTCAAGTGGACATAAGAGAAAGAACCCACCGACTATGGAAGCCAGGGCCTTTCAGATGACAGTTGAGGCCGCTACTAATAATGATGACGTCATAACCGGTATGTTCTTGATCAACTCAATACCTGCTAGAATATTGTTTGATTCAGGTGCAAATAGGACATTTATGTCTATAGATTTCTGTACTAAATTAGGGTTACCTGCTACTGTACTGCCTGAGCCTGTTAGAGTAGAGGTAGCTGATGGTAAGACGGTTCTAGTCACAACGTATGTGTCTGGAGCTAGTATAGAAATTGATGGTAGACCGCTTGCTATGTCCTGTTTAGTGTTGCCTATCCCTAGTTTTGATGTAGTATTAGGGATGAACTGGATGAGCCTACATAAGGCCCACATTAAGTGTGATAAGAAGATTGTGACTTTCCGTTTGATCGATGGAACCCGTATTGTGGCCCGAGGGGAACAAAGTGGGTTCAGTTTTCCATTGATTTCTATGATGAAGGCGAGGAAGTCACTTTCTAAGGGATGTGAGTCTTTTATAGCTTATGTTATTGATGCTAAGATTGAGAAGAAATCTGTTATTGATATTCCTGTGGTTTCGGAATTTCTTGAGGTGTTTCCTGACGAATTACCGGGGTTGCCGCCGGTAAGAGAAGTAGAATATAAGATTGAGTTAGTTCCCGGAACAACTCCAGTAGCTAAGGCTCCTTATAGGTTAGCACCTTCTGAAATCAGAGAGATGATGTCTCAGATACAAGAACTGTTAGAAAGAGGGTTTATAAGACCAAGTTCTTCGCCGTGGGGTGCACCAGTGTTGTTTGTAAAGAAGAAAGATGGTTCGCTGAGAATGTGTATAGATTATCGAGAATTGAACAAGAGAACAGTTAAGAACAAGTATCCTCTGCCTAGAATCGATGATCTGTTCGATCAGCTGCAGGGTGCATCGTATTTCTCGAAAATAGATCTTAGATCCGGTTATCATCAGGTTCGAGTTGCAGAATCAGATATACCGAAGACAGCGTTCAGAACTAGATATGGGCATTATGAGTTCTTGGTTATGCCATTCGGATTGACGAATGCTCCAGCAGTCTTCATGGATCTGATGAACAGGGTTTGTAAACCATATTTAGATCAGTTTGTTATTGTGTTTATCGACGATATATTGGTATATTCAAAGACAGAAGCTGATCATGCGACACATCTTCGATTAGTGTTAGAGTTGTTAAAGAAAGAGCAGTTATACGCTAAGTTCTCGAAGTGTGAGTTTTGGCTTCGAGAGGTGCAGTTTCTGGGTCATGTTATCTGTGAGGCAGGTATTAAAGTGGATCCGTCAAAAATAGAAGCGGTAATGGGTTGGAATTCGCCGAAGATGCCGACAGAAGTTAAGAGTTTCTTGGGTCTTGCGGGTTATTATCGCCGATTTATAAAAGATTTTTCTAAAATAGCGGGTCCGATGACCAAATTGACAAGAAAGGATGTAATTTTTCGATGGGGAGATCAACAGGAACAGGCTTTTCAGACTCTGAAACAGTTGTTGTGTCAGGCTCCAGTGTTAGCATTGCCAGAGGGTTCAGATGACTTTGTGGTTTATTGTGATGCGTCATTTGCCGGGTTGGGATGTGTACTGATGCAGAGAGATAAAGTTATCGCGTACGCTTCTCGTAAGTTAAAGACACATGAACGTAACTATCCGGTTCATGATTTAGAAATGGCTGCAGTGGTATTTGCGTTGAAGCTTTAGAGACATTACTTATATGGTACAAAGTGTGTAATATGTACAGATCATAAGAGCCTTCATCATATTTTCACGCAGAAAGAACTGAATATGCGACAGAGACGGTGGATAGAACTTATCAAAGACTATGATTGTGAAATAAAGTACCATCTGGGTAAAGCAAATGTCGTAGCAGATGCGTTAAGTCGTAAAAAGTCTGATGAGAATGTGAAATTTCTGCGTTTGAGTATAACTTCATATTTGATTGATCAACTACGAACAGTTCAAGCCTGTGCTTTGGAGGATGAACATATTAAATCTGAACTTATGACTAAACGAAAATTTGACCTAATTGATGATTCTCGTGGACTTAAGACTTTAAATAACCGTATTTGGGTGCCTTTGCTTGGAGACTTGAGGGATTTGATCATAACTGAAGCTCATAAATCTAGATTGATAGTACATCCAGGCAGTAATAAGATGTATCATGACCTTAAATCTATGTATTGGTGGCCGACCATGAAGTCAGACATCGCTCATTTTGTTGAAAAGTGTCATATTTGCGCGCAAGTGAAGGCAGAACACCAGAAACCGTATGGTTCGTTGCGTCAGTTACAGATTCCAGAGTGGAAATGGGAGCATATCACGATGGATTTTGTTACAAAATTACCTAGAACTCAGAGAAAACACGATATGATTTGGGTAGTAGTTGATCGTTTGACCAAGAGTGCTCATTTTCTTGCTACTCGTGAAACAGCGTCATTAAGCGGACTTGCTAATTTATATGTGAAAGAGATAATTAGTCGGCATGGTGTGCCATTATCGATTGTGTCAGACAGAGATTCTAGATTTGTGTCGAACTTCTGGAATAGTCTACAACAGAATCTAGGTACACGTGTGAATCTGAGTACTGCTTATCATCCTCAGACAGATGGTCAGAGTGAACGAACGATACAGACGCTAGAGGATATGTTGAGAGCATGTGTATTAGAATATGGTGGTTCGTGGGATAGACATTTGCCGTTGGTTGAATTTGCGTATAATAATTCTTATCATTCTAGCATAGGAATGCCGTCTTACGAAATGTTGTATGGCCGTCGTTGCAGAACTCCGACTTGTTGGTTAGAAGCTGGAGAGAAACAGTTTGCTGGTCCCGAAATTGTTCAAATGACAGTCGAAACAGTTTGTGTGGGTGATCGCGTGTATTTGAAAGTTTCACCATGGAAAGGGGTTATCAGATTTGGTAAACGTGGTAAGCTTGTACCAAGGTACATTGGGCCGTTTCCAATTAGTGAGATTCTGAATGATCAAACAGTGGTACTGGATCTTCCGTCAGAGTTAGCTGGTATTCATAATACCTTCAACGTGTGTTATTTGCGTAAGTGTAAGGTCGATGCCGAGACACAGATCGTCCCGCTAGTAGATTTGAAAGTTGATTTGAGTAACAAGTTGGTTGAGGAACCTATCCGAGTGGTCGACAGAAAGGTTACTAAGTTAAGAAGGAAAGAAATCCCGATGGTTTTGGTAGAATGGAAGCACAGTTTAGGGTCTAACTTGACGTGGGAGATAGAAGAGTTGATGAAGACCCGTTACCCTCATCTGATTGACCAAGACCAGATTCCGAGGACGGAATCTCTTTAAGGGGGGTGGATTTGTAACAGACTGAAACCAGGGTTAGAAGTAAGATTACTTAATTGCCCTTAGGTTTATATTTGTGGTTAAAATATGCTTTTATTTTAATAATATGTTTATTATTAATTGATTAGTTGGTTAAGACCAGTTTGTGACAAGGGTCACAGAGATGGTTTGTTTGTTAAATTTGGACTCCGTTAGGGTTGCCAAACTAAGTACGAAAGATATTAGATAACTGATAAATACCCGTGTGTTATGGGGTGTGAGTTTATAACCCACTTAAGTAACTAATATCTGGATACTTCCATTCATTTCCCAATTTGTGCAAGAACAAGACCCGTACCTAACTTTCATCATCTCAAAAACCCTAATCTAATCCAAGTCACAAATTGAAGTAAGAGGCTTTAGGATCTGAATCTTATCATCCTTGTGATCGTTTATTCAGGTTTGTTTGCTTAGATTCGTGATTTAATTCTTATAGAAATGGGTTTGGGTATAAAGTGGGTTTTTGATGAAATTAAGCTTGAATCTTCATGATTTGTGTTTGTTATGTTTAATTGATGTAAGAAATAGTTGCTATATAGTTTATATGATCTAATTATGCTGTGAATTGAGCAAGAACTTGTTAAAAATGATGAATTGTGTGTTAGAACTTGAGTTTTTGATAAAGTGAGTATTTTGGGATGAATTAATCCCAAATCTTGATTGTAGATGCTAGATTTTGATGTTTATAGTTAGGAAAAGTGTTTATGTATGATTAGTATGTTTCCTTATGCTTGAATTTGGACTGTAAACCTTGAAATCGAGTTTTTTTGGCTTAAAATCACTAAATCAGCGAAGCTGATGGTGAAGAAGAAGCTGCTCGAAAACAGTGCTCGAAACTCGCTCGAAAAACTCGAGTTCGCTCGCAAAACTCGCTTATCTCGAAAAACTCGCTCGAAAACAGTGCTCGAAAACTCGCTCGAAAGGGTGCTCGAGAACCTTTTGCTCGAAAACATGTTACTGCTCGAAAAACTCGAGTTGCTCGAGAACAGTCTGCTCGAAAAAACTCGAGTTCGCTCGAAAAACTCAGTCTGCTCGAAAAACTCGAATTTGCTCGAGAACCCCATGTTGCTCGAAAACCTTGCCTGTTATGTGAATATTTTCCGTTGAATGTAAAGTTGTGTATTAATACTTGGATATAATACTAACTTGAGATATTATGTGATGATTCACAGGTGATAAACAAAAAGGTGAAGGCTCAGAAAGATTAGACCTCTGAGAACCTTCAGCTGCTGGTAATCGGTGAGTGGGTCTATCTCCGGATAGAGTATTAAGTAGCTGACACGCTACTTGTTCAGACTCTTTATTACTATATTTATGTTCAGTACGATTACCATGCGTAGTTAGATATTGCCATGCTAGTTAGGACGATTGCATGACTATTTATCTTTGATCTTATGTGCACACTGTTAGTTTGACACCAACCGAGGCAGCAAGTTTGGGAACCCTCCGAGGCAGCAAGGCAGGGTTGATGTGAGGTCGACAGTGGTAGCCTGGTCGGGTCATGAGTTACTGATTGTTCAGTATAGCATAGAAGGACGCATGTGTTGCGTCTTGACGGTTATGCAGTGAAATCAGTAAAGCAGATTATCGGTAGACTGTAGCTTGATCAACTACGTCGTGTGCTCGTACAAGCCGCCGATCCTCATATTGTCAGTTATTATATGCTAGTTCAGGACGTTAGCATATCTGTGATCCCTTGCATGTTCAGTTGCTTATGCTTGGTCTGTTAGATAGTATCCATTCACTTAGCTATGTGCTAATTTCCCCCACATTTCCACCCCTTGCAGGTTTAGGTACTGCTGGTTAGGATGGGTGTTGCTGTTGGGTTGAAGACATGTTTGACTACGTGCCTAACTCTGATGTTTTCTGGTTTTATAATGTTTCACGTAACACCAATGTTTTGAAATATTGTAATAACATTAACTAAGCTAAATTGATAACTAAGGTTTGTTAATGTTATCTAAGGGTATTTATGCAATTCAGTCTTCCGCTGTGAAAAAAAAAAAAATCAGGGTGTTACAACAATGCAGTCAAAATAAGATACATAGTGATGATTTGGTGGATGCAACGTTTCCTTGAAAAATATGTCATGTAAGACTCCATGCACATAGCTTGTATAACATATAAGCAAACAACTGAAGACTTCTAGGGAACCTGAGAATAAACATGCTAACAAGTGTCAACACAAAGGTTGGTGAGTTCATAGTTTTAATGTTTCGCATAATCTGTATATAAAGGTGGATCACAAGCTTTCAGTTGTTTCATCCAGAAACGTTTATCAAAATATTCTACGAAATTGAGCACCCTGGTAACTAAACTTAACGTATATATAATTTATACCCTTTGTATAATCATCTTAATAATACATGCAAACCAACGTGTACGCTTCTCAAATAGTATACGTCCGTTAAAAGGCTAGTGCTCTAGCTCGGACGGGGATATCAAGCCCTATGGATCCATATATAACTACTCGCGCCCACCAGTTCTTATAACCGGCAGTTACTAGTTACCAAAGCTAAGGGATTTTCGGTTCAAACTCGGTGTAGAATTTAGTATGTACTTGTATCCATTGAATTTAAAATAAATTGCATGTATTCTCAGCCCAAAAATATATATTGCAAAAGCAATTAAAAAGGGAGCAAATGAAACTTACCTTAGCAGCATATAAAGTCGTTCAACAAAATGTGACTGAAACTCAGATTACCAAATAACCGTAGATCTCAACCTAGAGAACATATGTTGGTCAATAAATGTCTATTAAACTAGGTCAGGTCATAGTGTATCACAATCCTAATGCTCGAGATCGACATACAAAAGTTATCCAAAGTTGTTTCAAAAAGTCAATTTTGACAATAGTTTAACAAAACGAGACGTGCCTTATATAAGATTTCATTTACTCGGCTGGTAATATTTAAAAATCCATTTTATCAATCTTGTAAACAAGTTGTTTAAATCGTAATTACAGATTCAAAAGCAATTTCAATTAACGTCAATCATAATTCAGTTAATCATATCTTTTAATCCATTCATCGAAACTATTCGATATCTAAATGAAAAGTTATTGATTTTTCGCCAGCTTTCCAAAAACATGCATATCATATACCTTTTATCAGTAATATATGTATTTACTTCGTGATTCATCATAATTGTTTAACGACAAAATTTAGCATACAAGCATGTATAAATATATATACTCGAGCACTAGACATGGATACACAATTAATATATAAAAGATAAAATATGAGTGCTTACGTATCAATATTGAGATTCAATATTGCAGGAAAGTATGTAGACGTAACGGAGATGATAAACACTAGGTTTGACTTACAAATATACCCCCGAACATTACCCATAACCTCCTTGGCAATAACCCATAATTTCCTTAGCTCTATCCCGCTTGAAAACCATTTTGAAAGTGACACGTTCATGACCTCGTCGTAATATTTTATGTATAATACTACTAATAATAATAAGATTAATAATAATATTAATCTTAATAATAATAATAATAATATAAATAATAATAATAATAATAATAATAATAATAATAATAATAATAATAATAATAATAATAATAATAATATATATAATATAGAGAGAGATCGGGATAAATGAAAAATATATATGTTTAAAACAAACTGATTTCGAACGAATTTATAGTACCAGGCTTCCATTCTGTTCCCATGCGATCGCATGGTTTATGTGGGTAAATGCCATGCGATCGCATGACACTCATCTCCAGCTCACATTCTTTTGTATTTTTGTTTGTCGACATATTTATTAATAATATATATAATATATATAATTTAAATTAATTAATTATATATTATATTAAATTCTCGTGCCTAGTTAACCTGTAATTTTTGTTCCGATAATTCGTACGTCGTCACTCGACTTATGTCCCGGTTCCGATTTTTCGAATGTCCTTTCGTACACTTAGAAAACTTGCATTTTACGTTTCGTGACACGTACCTTTGTCAAAATATAGTTATAAATTACCAATAAACTATATCACTCAAAGTGTATCTTAAACTTTCGAGTGTTTTGGTCATTTACTTCTATAAATCATCATCTCGTAGTATATACATATACATTTTCATTTCGAAAACACTTTAGCTTTTCGGGTACTGTAGCAATTCGAAAATACTGTAGCAAATTAGTGTTTTACTGGTTCATCTTAAACGTTTTAGTTAACTTATCTAAATATTAATCGAATCAATAATCGAATGTTAATATCGTTTACTAAATAACTTGAAATCATACATATATATATATATATATATATATATATATATATATATATATATATATATATATATATATATATATATATATATATATATTATATGCACATTAAGTTATATGTATATTGTTCGTGAATCTTCGAGAACAGTCAAAGAATAATTGATTACATGAATATAGTTCTAAAACTTTGAGACTCAACATTACAGACTTTGCTTATCGTGTCGAAAATATTAAATCATTTAAAGATAAAGTTTAAATTTGATCAGAAATTTCCGGGTCATCACAGCTACATATATTAAACTAACTAAAATAATCCAAAACAATTGATATTATGAAAAACGTAATAAAAATAGTATGTTTACTATAATTAAATGTGTGTAAACTTTGATAAATTTAATTTACAGTATTGTGATTATAATTTTTGTTTAGTTGAATTTTGATACATTAGTAATACATTTTAGTAATGTGATGGTAATTGTTTGTGTAATAGAAGAAACGATTATTTTGTTTACTTTGGTGTAATGTGTTTATTTTGTGACATATCGGTTGTAAGTTGTCTGAATAAATATCTAACCTTAATACATTACATATTATTATCGGAAGCTATGGATGTGTATCAGACAACATCATGGTTTACACAAGATTTTGTGTGATTATTTATGTTTATTAATTGATTTTATATGAATTTGGAACGACGTACTCAACAAGGATCTTAGCCAACTCGATTATGGAATCATTCAAAACATTAATATCAAAATCTTGAAATTTGAGGTCAAGCCGTGCGTTGCACGGGCCTTGCATACTAGTAATATTATAATAACTAGGATCGTAATCGTAACGTAATTACCCGTAATTATATTGTTTAATAGCTTAGGGAGCAAGTAATTAAAGTATTTTAGATTTAGATTGGGGAGCAAGTTAATATATCTATATCTATTCTATACAATATTATAAATCGTCTGCATGCATCCAACGTGTCACCTCCTCCTCCTCCGAGTCCACATGTCATCCAACGTGATCATTGGTCAGTTTTTCTTCCGTGATGACCTAGCAGCCCGCTTGGCTCCAATATGAATTCAAATTCCATAATTTCAGAAGTTACAATCAAATATTTAGGATCTCACATTATTCTGTGTCAAAAATGTTTTCATCTTCCACCAAATAAATCTAATTTCGCACACACAATCGATATATCTGTAAAATCCTGCATAATCAAAAGAATTTTGTGTTCGTCAACAATCAATCCAATTCAAAAACAATATTATCGGCAGTTACAATAGCCGCATCTAAATCAAATTTAGCCCATAGAATATTAATAAAGGTCCACTAGTAGCTCAAAATTCTGGGATGGCCATGGCGGCCCAAGGAGGATCCGCCTCTGAGAAAAAACATACCATTATTTATTATCTAAACAACCCCTTTTTTACTTCCAAAACACCTTACAATTATACATCCAAATAAAACCACTTGTAACGGGGTCACGAAACGAAAAGAGAATTTTTGTGAGGACACCTGTTGAAAGGACACTTATGTTCTTATAAAAAGAGTAGCTAGACGAGTATTGATTTGTTAGGATGTTTTAGAGGACTTTCTCGTGTGTAAATACCAAGGTTGTAGAAGTCGCGAGTCGGGGACGCATCGGTCGAGACTTAAAAAGGACGCGTAGGCATAGTCGGGGACGCGTCGGGGACGCATCGGTCATTGACCAACATTGACTTTATTAATAATTTCTTAAATATATATTTATATATGTATAAAATAGTTGATTCAGTACCATAAATTTTTTAAATAAGAACTTGAATTTAAATACAATCAAACTTCAAACTCAATTAGGGTTACCGAGTACATAATCAGTAAGGATACAGAGAAAAGAGCAGCCCAATAAAAGTAAACAAACCCTAATTTTAAAACATATCACATCTTGACGAAAATTTGACTGATTTTGACCGTTTTTGACCAGCTTTGACCGTCTTTGACAGACTTTGACCGAACTTTTAGCTTTGACCATCTTTTGATTCGTTTTCAGAAAAAACGAGACGGAGAACCCAAAAAAACAACGCATCGGCCGACGCGTCGGCCAAGTCGTCCGACTTTTACAACACTGGTAAATACATGAATAAATTAATCCCCTTACACTAATACAAACTTGCTACATCACCTAAAAAAGCTTCTACAACCTTTCTCACTATACCTTCAAAAATTTGATTTGCCTCGAGAAAAACCATACCATTATACATGGTGTAAGTTTACAATTTGACCATGTATACCATTAATTAATTAAAAATAAATATAAGTCGAGAGAATGTAAGGGAAGTGAAAAGTAAGATAGCAGAATGCGAGGCACGTGAGTTGCATAGAGTAGTTTGTATCACAAATCACAATGGCACCCAAACAAAATTTCTATCGTGGGACATTAAATTCACAAATGGTGACGTGTCATTTGCTAGTAAAATCCCCTCACCCACATTTTGCATTATGCTCCCAGTCGGTCAACCATAATAAAAATACACTCACAAACACCATTAAATCCACTCACCAAATACTCACATTCACACTACCACCATGATCACCATATCACCATCACCTTCACCCTCACCGTCGACGTCAACAGCTTTAGCTCCATCGGTTTCATGGCTACAGAACCACTCGCCGTCAAAACCTCCGGTCCGTTTCAGTCCGCCGTTGATAGCTATGGTTGTGATCATCGCCACTGCCTTTATCGCAATCGCCTACTCTCGCACAATTTCCAGGCGTTTTCTTCTTCTACGACGCCGTTACCGGCAGTGGCGCCGCCGGAGACGGCTACTCCGTTCATACGTTCCATCTTCCGTCGGAAACGGTGATATCGAATCAGGTGAAGAATCTTATGATCCGACTTACGGTTATCAGTTATTCTCACCTTATGGACTTGATGATTCGGTGATTAAAACAATTCCGTTATCTATTCACACGAGAAAAAGTAGTAGTGTTCATGAATGTGCAGTTTGTTTATTGGAATTTGAAGATAATGATTACGTCCGTACATTACCGGTTTGTTATCACGCGTTTCATGTTGAATGTATCGATGTATGGCTTAGGAGTCACGCTAATTGTCCGCTTTGTAGAGCGATTATTATCCGGCCTGATTCCCCATTTACTCCCTTAATGTCAGCCAGAATCCGTCCTAATTTTGATGACGTCATGATCGATAACACGATCACCGAACCTTCACCTGAACCGGTGTCGATAATTGAGCCGGAAGTTGACAGTGCAAGTACAGTCAACGAGATTACACGGGAATTATCTCCGGTTAGAATTCAGTCTGACGATCGGGTCAACCGGCGAGACTTCCTTCTCAAACGATCGTATTCGTTTGGATTTGAGCGTAATTTAGGTTCAGAGAGATTAGTAATGGAGCCGGCGACTGCGTCGCCATGGAGATACCGACGAGCCGGCGGTGGAAGCTTCTGGAGTAAAAGACCGTCGCCGTTCAGTTCGTTAACAAAGACGAGAGTATTTTCATTCAGATATTACCGAGGAATGAAATCGCCGTTTTTACGGCGACGTGGTGGAAGCTTCCTTACGGACGGCGGCGGAGGAAGCTCTTCGCGGAGAAGGAAATCGTTTGCGAGTCCGATATTTATGCGACAATCAGGTGCGAATTCTGGAATGTTCTCATCGAGTCGGTTGAGAAGTGGTGATCCAGAAGCGTTATTGTCGCCGGAAAGATATAACAGACGGTGAAGATCATGTACACGTAGGATGTATCCATGGAGGTAAATAGAAGAATGTACGGTGAGGATTAGTGCGGGAGACAATATAATTAAATGGAGAATTAAATGAAAGGGCGCGCTAATTGGTGGTGTGTTCCGTGCATGAGCCAGCCGAACATTAAATGGTCTAGTGTGGGGGACTGGGTTAAGCATTTATGACCCATTTCACAAACCAACCTTCTTGTCTATCAAACATTAATTTTTAAATATATAATTATTATTATTATATAAATTAAAATTAAATATAAGAGTATTATTTTATCTTACTCTTGTATATTACGTTTATTTATTTATTATTTTCTTTTTAAAAAGGGTTCAGGCAACTTTACATGGTTGGTTTTGGTGGTTCGGATTTTTTTTCCCCAATAAATGGTCCATCAAGTGTGTTTGTTTTTCACTTTTATGATATTTTTGTCATGGCCTTATTTGTATTGGCAACTTCACATCTTTCTGCAATTCAGTGGAACTCGATTTATGACCTTAAAAGTGTGATTTGGTAAATATAGGTGAAAACAAGCTGCATGATTGGTCGAAAGGACACATATGGGCCCGCTTTCAACTTATAACTTGCTAATTGTCACACGGCTTGTTTGAATAATAATGTTACTCCATTATCTTGTACAGTAAAAAATATCTTTTTAAGCTATCTAGTTAAATATTATAGTTTTGATTATCACAAATTTATAATCATGTTATGAGTAAAACCTTTTAAATTGGATGGTGATATTTCTAATTATAATTAATTTCTAAAAAGTAATCATAAATATTCATTAACAATTTATACAATACATCTTATTAAATGTACATTTTATGATGAATATCAAAAAATGATGCATTAGCAATTTAGCATGTACACTTTTCTAATTACAAATAGTATAGTATATAAGTTAATTACACACGTTAATTAAAAAAATTACCGCTTTATTTAGTGGTGCCCAACAAAAAATGAAAATTTTGTTTCCATTGACAAAATTTTGATATTAGGCCATTGTGAATAGCTCTTATTTTAAATACAACTCAATAAGTTGAAGTATCCATCTAATAACGTCAAAATTAACTAATGTTACTATTTATTTTGGTAAATCGTCAGCCTGGATTTTGAATTAGTAATAATACAGAAAAAAATAGTGCAAATCTTTTGATGTAAGATGTTAGTAATTTTATATTCATTATTCAATGTTGTAAAAGTATTTGTTTATTCAACGATTAAATTAAATAGATGAAAGAAAGACAAAGAGAAGTACATGTATGGGGCGGCTTTTGTTGAAATTGTTTCTAGTATTGCTTTGTCTTGTATATGATCTTCTTTTTGTGTCATCATCTGTGTCTTCATTTGTACATGAAATATATTATTTCGTAGGTTGTCTTCTCGAATTTTTATTTTTTTTTTCCAAACGCAAAAGAATGGGATGATAAAGAAAAGAGAGAAAAACAACACCATGAGAGAGGGTGAGTGTGTGAGAGAGAAAATTTCTAGTGAGAGAAACTTCACCAAGGCTGGTACGAACGGGCATCGAGAGCAGGTTCAGGGCAACTTCAGGGATTCGAGTTCAAGGTTCTTCGGGTACCGACTGACATCTTACATGTTCTTCAATTTCGGTGATGGTTGGAGTGTCCCAGATCTATGGAGGGTTTTTAAGAAATATGGAGATCTAAGGGACATCTATGTGGCTGGAAGAAGGCTGAAGAACAGTTACCGTTTCGCTTTTGCAAGATTTCATGGGGTTGAGGATGAGATTATGATGCTTAGATCACTTGAAAAGATCATGTTTGGAGACAAACCGATTAGGGTCTTCAAAGCAACATCAAGAGCAGCAGGTAACTTGAAGGGACAAACTAGGTTTAGGGATACGAGGTGGACACCAATCAAGCGCTCAGGTGTAAGATTGGATGGTGTTGATAGGCAGAGTCTTCATGAAGATAACTTCCCCCCATTGAAAGCTGGGTCGGATGCGAAGTTTAACAGGTTGACTTCAATCCATAATGTTAACTCAAACCCTGGCGACGTTGATGATAATGGTCTCAACCCAGGTGATCTTCGAACCAAACTGCTTAAAAAAGAAGAATGGAAGACGTCCAGGGAGTTCGATAAGGTTCGTGTGGTAAATGTGGACAATGTTGAACCATTAAAGGGATTGGAAGAAAGGATTCTTGTGGGTAAATTAAAGAGTATTGGCATGTTAAATCTCATCACAACGATTGGTTCTGTTAATGGCGATTTAAGCTTCATTGTTAAATATATTGGGGGACTAAATGTTTTAATCATCTGCGATAATCCTAATACAGCTAGCAATGTGGCCAAGTCGGATCATCCGATCAATAGGTGTTTAGACAACATTAAGATGTGAGATGGAGGCTATTTCAATCCAGGTCGAGCTGCTTGGGTGGAGATCCTGGGGGTTCCATTCCAGTGTTGGGCTACCTCCACCTTTGAATCTATTGCTAAATGGTGGGGGGTACCAATGGAATTCCAAAATTGTAACATTATTCAGGGTAACCAAAATATGGTTTCTGCAAGGGCCCTAATCCATACATGGGAACATGAAAGTATCAATAGCGTTGTTAAGCTTCTTGCAGGGGCTATCTTTAAATATGTCCATATTCGTGAAGTTGATGATAGAGTTGAGCTTGATCTGGAGAATAACGATATTTCGGACTGGGGAAATCCAGAGATTTCTAGTGACTCGGATGGAATCTCAGATAGTTATTCCATCAATTCAGCTAACGATGGAGATGATGAATGGGATGGGAATGTCGAAGGTGACCGGAAGGTTGGCCGGAATCATAATGATGGCTGATTTGATGATGAAGAGGAAAGGTCAGATGGAGGTGGGGTTCGTGCTGACAAGTGCATTGGAAACAGAAACATTGAAGATGAAGGATCAGATTTTGAGGGACTCAAGAGATTGTTTGTAAACCCTAATAATGATGATGACTTGGATTATGTGCAGGAAAAGAAAGGTGTCGATATTTCTACGGCTGCTAATATTCCCAGTATGTTGGATCTCGAAAAAATGGATAACCCCTCTATCTTGTCGAGTGGGCCAGCTACATCTGGGCCAAACCATATTCCTCTTGGGCCTAATCCTGTCCCAGTTGGGCCTGAATTGGTTAGCCCATGTAACTCTAATATTGGGTCTCGGTTCGTTGAAGGTATTATTGAAGACATTGGGGAAACTGATGTTTCTGATTCCACCGATGATACATCTCCTGTTTCTAATCGTAAATCATCTGCACATATCGAACCTACCTTCTCGCCTAATTTGCAGATTCATAATGATGTTAAGGCTGTTGATTCCCCCCCCGACACATCCGTTGTCGGTTCATGACAGACCCAACCCTAAGGTTATCGATTGTACTGATCGTAAGAAGAAGGACTTCAAATCATACAAGTCTGACTCTTCTAATTGCTGCTGGAACGCAATCGGGAACTGGAAAGCTTCCTCCAAAATTATGCACGCCAAGAAATTAGCTCGAAAGGGACCATTTTCTCTTGATGCAGGTGGGGTTAATTGTATTACCTGTGGAAGTAAAAGAGTTAACCAAAGCTCTAATTGCAGACCAAAGAAAGGTAGGAAGGATAATTCCAAACGCTCATCAGGATCACGCAACAGTAGAAAAAGAGAGGTTGTTCAAACCATCTCCGAATGTAGCATTGGTGTTGAGGAATTTGGAAGAAATCTTGGCCTAAATTGGGTCAAGAAGGTTCAGTAAGCTTCTCTGTCTTTTCTTCGTATTCTCTTTTCCTTATGAAGATTGTTTCTTTAAATATTCGTGGGTTCGGGTGTGGTAAGGAAAGTAAATTCGGTGATGTGAGAAACTTGTGTATTACTGTGCGTCCGTCAATTTTAGCTTTACAGGAAACTAAATGTCGTTTGAGGGATGACAAGTGGTTCTTTGCTCTTTGGGGTTCCACGGATTGTGGATTCACGCAGAAGGAAATTATTGGGAAATGGGGGGGGGGGGGGGGCAAATGCTAATCTGGGATAAATCGGTTTTTGAGGTTGATAGTGAACTAATAGGTGAATTTTTTATTGCTATTCGGGGAAAATGGAAGCAGTCGGGTAATGAATCTATTATTCTCAATATTTATGGTCCGCATGATGATTGTAAGAAAAAGAAGATGTGGGAGTCGCTTGATAGGTTATTGAATATTAACGGGGTTTCATGGGTTTTATGTGGAGACTTCAACGAGGTTAGAGATCCATCCGAAAGGTTAAATTGTGAATTCATCCTCTCTAGAGCTAAGAGATTTAATGAGTTCATTGTTCAAAACGGGTTGGTAGAAATTCCCTTGGGGGGAAGAAAATTTACTCGAATAAGTGATGATGGGTTCAAGATGAGTAAGCTCGATAGGTTCCTTGTGTCGGATAACTTTCTTCCTTTGTGGCCGGATCTAAAGGTTATCCCGTTAGATAGGAAGTCATCGGATCATTGCCCGATAATGTTATTAGACAATGAGGTTGATTTCGGACCTACACCCTTCAAAGTGTTTGATGAATGGTTTAGCATTAGTGGTGTGGAAAAGATTGTGGAAGAGTGTTGGAAAGAGGATATGGTGGGTTCGAGGCTAGATTGTGTTTTTTGCAATAAACTAAAGAGGTTAAAACTTGTGTTAAAAGAATGGAGTAAATCTCTTTTCGGTGATATTGATGGTGAAATCGAAAATGCAAAAAAGCAAGCAATGGATTTCGAAGTAAAGGCTGAATCCGGGTTACTTTCTAACGCGGAACATTCGGCTTGGTTAGATGCTAGGAAGAATTGGCTTGACAAGGAAAGAACTAAGGCGAACATGTTGAAACAAAAGGCTAGGGTTAGATGGATGACGGAAGGAGATGAAAATTCTAAATTTTTCCATAATTCCTTGAAATGTAAATACAATAAAAACAATATTCGGGGTATTAATGTTGATGGGGCATGGTGCGAAGATCCATCTAAAATCAAAGAAGCGGCTCTATGTCATTTCAGGAGAATTTTTGATGAGGAACAAGGCCCTCGGCCACGGCTTGAAGGGCTGAATTACAGCTCAATCTCGGCTGAATCTGCTGCGAGTTTGGAATCCCCCTTCTCGATGGATGAAATTTGGGATGCTATACGAAGTTGTGGTAGTTCAAAGGCCCCGGGACCGGACGGTTTCAACTTGGGTTTTTACAAGAGGTTCTGGTATTTAATTAAAGACGATCTAGTGGCGGCAATTACATGGTTTTGGGAGAAATGTGAATTCTCAAGAGGGTGTAACGCCTCTTTCATCTCTTTGGTTCCTAAAAAATCGGACCCTCTCGGTTTCGGGGACTATAGACCGATTAGTCTCATTAGTAGTTATTATAAGATTATTACGAAAATCCTTTCGAATCGTCTCCGGAAGATTGTGCCTCACTTGGTGGGATTGGAACAAAGTGCCTTCATGGGTGGTAGATATATTCTTGACGGGGTCTTGATTGCAAACGAAACGGTAGAAGCTCTTAAAAGAAATAAAACGCATGGTCTAATTTTCAAAGTGGACTTTGAGAAGGCTTTTGACTCGTTGAATTGGAACTACCTTCTTGATGTCATGAAATGCATGGGGTTCGGGAATAAATGGTGTTCGTGGATTTTGTCTTGTCTCCGTTCCGCTTCGATTTCGGTTTTGGTTAACGGATCCCCCACCTCTGAATTTCATTTGAATAGGGGAGTCCGTCAAGGAGATCCCCTATCTCCTTTCCTTTTCATTATTTCCGCGGAGGGTATTAACATCTTGACAAAATTGGCAGTAAACAGAGGCTTGTATAAAGGTGTCGAGATCGGGTCGGATAATGTCACAATTTCTCACTTACAATACGCGGATGACACAATTTTCTTCGGTGAATGGAGTAGGAGGAATGCGCGAAATCTTATGTATCTTCTCGAATGCTTTGAACGCGCTTCCAGTTTGAGGGTTAATTATCATAAAAGTCAGTTATATGGAGTGGGTGTTAGTAAGGCCGAGGTGGAAAGTATGTCAACTTGGTGTAAATGCCAACCGGGTTCCCTCCCCTTTGTTTACTTAGGTTTACCGGTGGGTGCAAAAATGAAGAAGTTTGATGATTGGATACCGGTAGTGAATAAGTTCGATAAGCGTTTAGCGGATTGGAGAGCTCGTTCGGTGTCTTTCAGTGGTCGTTTAACACTTGTTAAGTCGGTTCTCTCAAGTTTGCCTCTCTACTATTTCTCGCTCTTTCGTGCCCCGCCTTGCGTGTTGAATCATTTAGAGAGTGTGAGACGTTCTTTCTTTTGGGGCGGGACGGGTCAAAATTCAAAAATCTCTTGGGTAAAGTGGGAAAAAATCCTTCTTCCTCACGAAGAAGGAGGTTTAAATATAAAATCACTTAAGTGTAAAAATTTGGCTCTTCTTTGTAAGTGATGGTGGGGGTTCAAAACCGAAACCAACACTTTGTGGGTTAAACTTATAGAAAGCATATACGGATTTCATGGTGGGCTGTTGTGTAGTGACCCGAACTTTTCCATGTTTATATATATTAATTGAGATTGATATTTACATGATTAAATGTTTCCAACATGTTAAGCAATCAAACTTGTTAAGACTTGATTAATTGAAATATGTTTCATATAGACAATTTACCACCCAAGTTGACCGGTGATTCACGAACGTTAAAACTTGAAAGAACTATATGATGACATATATATGGATATATATATATATATATAGTTAACATGATACTATGATAAGTAAACATATCATTAAGTATATTAACAATGAACTACATATGTAAAAACAAGACTACTAACTTAATGATTTTTAAACGAGACATATATGTAACGATTATCGTTGTAAAGACATTTAATGTATATATATCATATTAAGAGATATTCATACATGATAATATCATGATAATATAATAATTTAAAATCTCATTTGATATTATAAACATTGGGTTAACAACATTTAACAAGATCGTTAACCTAAAGGTTTCAAAACAACACTTACATGTAACGACTAACGATGACTTAACGACTCAGTTAAAATGTATATACATGTAGTGTTTTAATATGTATTTATACACTTTTGAAAGACTTCAATACACTTATCAAAATACTTCTACTTAACAAAAATGCTTACAATTACATCCTCGTTCAGTTTCATCAACAATTCTACTCGTATGCACCCGTATTCGTACTCGTGCAATACACAGCTTTTAGATGTATGTACTATTGGTATATACACTCCAATGATCAGCTCTTAGCAGCCCATATGAGTCACCTAACACATGTGAGAACCATCATTTGGCAACTAGCATGAAATATCTCATAAAATTACAAAAATATGAGTAATCATTCATGACTTATTTACATGAAAACAAAATTACATATCCTTTATATCTAATCCATACACCAACGACCAAAAACACCTACAAACACTTTCATTCTTCAATTTTCTTCATCTAATTGATCTCTCTCAAGTTCTATCTTCAAGTTCTAAGTGTTCTTCATAAATTCCAAAAGTTCTAGTTTCATAAAATTAAGAATACTTTCAAGTTTGCTAGCTCACTTCCAATCTTGTAAGGTGATCATCCAACCTCAAGAAATCTTTGTTTCTTACAGTAGGTTATCATTCTAATACAAGGTAATAATCATATTCAAACTTTGGTTCAATTTCTATAACTATAACAATCTTATTTCAAGTGATGATCTTACTTGAACTTGTTTTCGTGTCATGATTCTGCTTCAAGAACTTCGAGCCATCCAAGGATCCATTGAAGCTAGATCCATTTTTCTCTTTTCCAGTAGGTTTATCCAAGGAACTTAAGGTAGTAATGATGTTCATAACATCATTCGATTCATACATATAAAGCTATCTTATTCGAAGGTTTAAACTTGTAATCACTAGAACATAGTTTAGTTAATTCTAAACTTGTTCGCAAACAAAAGTTAATCCTTCTAACTTGACTTTTAAAATCAACTAAACACATGTTCTATATCTATATGATATGCTAACTTAATGATTTAAAACCTGGAAACACGAAAAACACCGTAAAACCGGATTTACGCCGTCGTAGTAACACCGCGGGCTGTTTTGGGTTAGTTAATTAAAAACTATGATAAACTTTGATTTAAAAGTTGTTATTCTGAGAAAATGATTTTTATTATGAACATGAAACTATATCCAAAAATTATGGTTAAACTCAAAGTGGAAGTATGTTTTCTAAAATGGTCATCTAGACGTCGTTCTTTCGACTGAAATGACTACCTTTACAAAAACGACTTGTAACTTATTTTTCTGACTATAAACCTATACTTTTTCTGTTTAGATTCATAAAATAGAGTTCAATATGAAACCATAGCAATTTGATTCACTCAAAACGGATTTAAAATGAAGAATTTATGGGTAAAACAAGATTGGATAATTTTTCTCATTTTAGCTACGTGAAAATTGGTAACAAATCTATTCCAACCATAACTTAATCAACTTGTATTGTATATTATGTAATCTTGAGATACCATAGACATGTATACAATGTTTCGACCTATCATGTCGACACATCTATATATATTTCGGAACAACCATAGACACTCTATATGTGAATGTTGGAGTTAGCTATACAGGTTGAGGTTGATTCCAAAATATATATAGTTTGAGTTGTGATCAATACTGAGATACGTATACACTGGGTCGTGGATTGATTCAAGATAATATTTATCGATTTATTTCTGTACATCTAACTGTGGACAACTATTTGTAGGTTACTAACGAGGACAACTGACTTAATAAACTTAAAACATCAAAATATATTAAAAGAGTTGTAAATATATTTTGAACATACTTTGATATACATGTATATATTGTTATAGGTTCGTGAATCAACCAGTGGCCAAGTCTTACTTCCCGACGAAGTAAAAATCTGTGAAAGTGAGTTATAGTCCCACTTTTAAAATCTAATATTTTTGGGATGAGAATACATGCAGGTTTTATAAATGATTTACAAAATAGACACAAGTACGTGAAACTACATTCTATGGTTGAATTATTGAAATCGAATATGCTCCTTTTTATTAAGTCTGGTAATCTAAGAATTAGGGAACAGACACCCTAATTGACGCGAATCCTAAAGATAGATCTATTGGGCCTAACAAACCCCATCCAAAGTACCGAATGCTTTAGTACTTCGAAATTTATATCATATCCGAAGGGTGTCCCGGAATGATGGGGATATTCTTATATATGCATCTTGTTAATGTCGGTTACCAGGTGTTCACCATATGAATGATTTTTATCTCTATGTATGGGATGTATATTGAAATATGAAATCTTGTGGTCTATTATTACGATTTGATATATATATAGGTTAAACCTATAACTCACCAACATTTTTGTTGACGTTTTAAGCATGTTTATTCTCAGGTGATTATTAAGAGCTTCCGCTGTCGCATACTCAAATAAGGACGAGATTTGGAGTCCATGCTTGTATGATATTGTGTAAAAACTGCATTCAAGAAACTTATTTTGTTGTAACATATTTGTATTGTAAACCATTATGTAATGGTCGTGTGTAAACAGGATATTTTAGATTATCATTATTTGATAATCTACGTAAAGCTTTTTTAAAACCTTTATCTATGAAATAAAGGTTATGGTTTGTTTTAAAAATGAATGCAGTCTTTGAAAAACGTCTCATATAGAGGTCAAAACCTCGCAACGAAATCAATTAATATGGAAAGTTTTTAATCAATAAGAACGGGACATTTCAGTTGGTATCAGAGCGTTGGTCTTAGAGAACCAGAATTTTGCATTAGTGTGTCTTATCGAGTTTGTTAGGATGCATTAGTGAGTCTGGACTTCGACCGTGTTTACTTGAAAAATGATTGCTTAACAAATTTTGTTGGAAACTATATATTTTTAACATGTGAATATTATGTGATATATTAATCTCTTAACGTGTTTGATGTTATGTGATAGATGTCTACCTCTAGAACAAGTCCCATTGACTCACCTAATAATAATGAAGAGTCAAATGTAAATTGGAATGATTCGTGGACTGATTCACAAGTTCCCGAAGAGGAACCGGAAGAAGAGTCGGAACCGGAAGAAGAATCGGAACCGGAAGAAGAATCGAAACCGGATGAAGAAATAGAACCGGTGGGGGAAATAATAAAAAGGTTAAGTAAAAGAAAATCCTCAACCAACCGACCAAGGTTAATTATGGTCAATGGTGTTTCCGCCAAGGAAGCAAAATATTGGGAGGATTACCAATTCTCCGATGAATCGGATTCCGACGAGAATTCCGATGATGTTATAGAAATTACCCCAACTGAATTTAAAAAGGCAAAAGAAAATAATAAGGGAAAGGGCATAAAAATAGAGAAATCCAATTCCAACCCCGATGAACTTTATATGTATCGTCAACCCCCGAAGTCCTTAAGTTGTAACAATGACCCGGGAACCTCTAAACCACCAGGTTTTTCTAAACCGTTGTGGAAAACGACAGTTAGTATTAGGGCAACATCATATATCCCTAGAAACTTGGCAAAACGAACCAAAACCGAAGAAGAAGAAATGAGCGAGTCGGAATAAGATAGTTGTATTCGTGTGGTGTAATATATGTAATATAGTGTGCTTATGCTTTATGATATATGTAAAAATTGCTTGTATTAATAAGTATTTTTTTATGAATCTAACTCTTGTCTATTTTACAGTTTAAAAACACAAAATGGATAGACAACCCAATATTTTAAGAGACCTACCCGGAGACATGATTGATGAAATCTTGTCTAGAGTCGGTCAGAATTCCTCGGCACAACTATTTAAGGCGAGATCAGTTTGTAAGACATTTGAAGAATGTTCCAAGAATGTCTTGGTTTATAAAAGACTTTCGTTTGAAAGATGGGGGATATCACATTGGGAAACCCATAAGTTACGATGTGTTTACTTTGACGCATATATTGCGGGGAACCCAAATGCTATTTTACGCAACGGGTTAAGAAATTATTTTGACTCAATATATCCGAATATTGGACTTCGTGATTTAGAAAAAGCGGCTAACATGCAACATAAAGAAGCATGTTATGCTTACGAATTAGTAATGTTCGCTTCTCACCAAAGTGAGAACAAGAACATCGGGCTACAACTATTAAACAAAACGTTTCCACAAGTGACGGAGTCGGTAATTGGGGTAAGAAATGAGGTTTTTAGATTGTTACGGGACTGTTGGACATTACGTAACCCTCGTCCCTTTGACGACGTTACAACACGCTGTCTTATCAACGGCCATAACGGTTATGTTCCACAAGACCAAGGATGGGAAGTAGTCCTAGTAAAACCAGAATGCATGACTTGTTTCTGGACGTATGAATTACATGTCTTTATTGCCTTTGCTGAACGACTTGTGTACTAGCGAGAATTATCTTCACAACTATTTTGTATCAAAGTTATTGTGTGCTATATTTCATGCTTTATGTAAAATAAGCGGTATTGTAAGTTTGTAAAATATTGTATAAAATTTTGAACGTGAAATATTATTATAATCAGTTTTTCATATAGAATTGTAGTAGTTGAATTGTATATTAGCTACTAAGTATGAACTTAACGGGTAGGTACTACCCGAATTTAAACTTATAAAACGCTAATATGAAGAAAAAGCTTTTATAAATGAGTTCATATTATGCTACGAAATACTATTAACTACTCTTAATATTCTATATGATTAACTTGTTCCATTTGACTATTTTGAAGGAAATGGCACCGACTACTCGACACACCGTGAATATGAATGAAGAGGAATTCCGTACTTTTCTAGCTTCAAACATAGCCGCAGTACAGGCTGCGCTACATACCAACAATAACCTTGGATCTAGCAGTACAGGAAATCGTGTAGGATGCACCTACAAAGAATTCACTGCCTGCAAACCTTTGGAATTTGATGGAACCGAAGGACCGATCGGATTGAAACGGTGGACCGAGAAGGTCGAATCGGTGTTTGCCATAAGTAAGTGTACTGAAGAGGACAAAGTGAAGTACGCTACGCATACCTTCACAGGTTCTGCGTTAACATGGTGGAATACCTATCTAGAGCAAGTGGGACAAGACGATGCGTACGCACTACCGTGGTCAGCATTCAAGCACTTGATGAACGAGAAGTACCGTCCCAGAACCGAGGTCAATAAGCTCAAGACAGAACTTAGAGGGTTACGAACCCAAGGATTTGATATTACCACGTACGAAAGACGATTCACAGAATTGTGCCTATTGTGTCCGGGAGCATTCGAAGATGAGGAAGAGAAGATCGACGCGTTTGTGAAAGGATTACCGGAAAGAATCCAAGAAGATATAAGTTCACACGAGCCCGCCTCCATACAACAGGCATGTAAAATGGCTCACAAACTCGTGAACCAGATTGAAGAAAGAATTAAAGAACAGACTGCTGAAGAGGCCAATGTAAAGCAAGTCAAAAGAAAGTAGGAGGAAAACGGTGATAAGAATCACCAATACAACAACAACAGCAATTACAACAATAATCGCAACAATTATCCCAACAATCGCAACATCAATCGCAACTACAACAAACGGCCCAACAACAACAACAACAACAACAACAACAACAGCAACTACAACAATCATCCCAACAACAATAATAACCGCAACAACAACAACAATCAGAAGCAGCTATGCCAAAGGTGTGAAAAGAATCACTCGGGGTTCTGCACCAAATTTTGCAACAAGTGTAAAAGAAATGGTCATAGCTCGGCGAAGTGTGAGGTCTACGGACCAGGGGTTAATAGAACGAAAGGAACAAATGGTGTCGGAACGAGTAATGGCGGAGCAAGTAGTGTCGGAGCAAGTTATGCCAATGTAGTTTGTTATAAATGTGGAAAACCGGGCCACATTATTAGAAATTGCCCGAACCAGGAGAACACGAATGGACAAGGCCGTGGAAGAGTTTTCAATATTAATGCGGCAGAGGCACAGGAAGACCCGGAGCTTGTTACGGGTACGTTTCTTATTGACAATAAATCTGCTTACGTTTTATTTGATTCGGGTGCGGATAGAAGCTATATGAGTAGAGATTTTTGTGCTAAATTAAGTTGTCCATTGACGCCTTTGGATAGTAAATTTTTACTCGAATTAGCAAATGGTAAATTAATTTCAGCAGATAATATATGTCGGAATCGAGAAATTAAACTGGTTAGCGAAACATTTAAGATTGATTTGATACCAGTAGAGTTAGGGAGTTTTGATGTGATAATCGGTATGGACTGGTTGAAAGAAGTGAAAGCGGAGATCGTTTATTACAAAAATGCAATTCGCATTATACGAGAAAAAGGAAAACCCTTAATGGTGTACGGAGAAAAGGGCAACACGAAGCTACATCTTATTAGTAATTTGAAGGCACAAAAACTAATAAGAAAAGGTTGCTATGCTGTTCTAGCACACGTCGAGAAAGTACAAACTGAAGAAAAGAGCATCAATGATGTTCCCGTCGCAAAAGAATTTCCTGATGTATTTCCGAAAGAATTACCGGGATTACCTCCACATCGATCCGTTGAATTTCAAATAGATCTTGTACCAGGAGCTGCACCAATAGCTCGTGCTCCTTACAGACTCGCACCCAGCGAGATGAAAGAACTGCAAAGCCAATTACAAGAACTTTTAGAGCGTGGTTTCATTCGACCAAGCACATCACCGTGGGGAGCTCCTGTTTTGTTTGTCAAGAAGAAAGATGGTACATTCAGGTTGTGTATCGACTACCGAGAGTTGAACAAACTTACCATCAAGAACCGCTACCCACTACTGATAATCGATGACTTATTTGATCAACTACAAGGCTCGTCTGTTTATTCAAAGATTGACTTACGTTCCGGGTATCATCAAATGCGGGTGAAAGAAGATGATATTCCAAAGACTGCTTTCAGAACACGTTACGGTCATTACGAGTTTATGGTCATGCCGTTTGGTTTAACTAATGCACCAGCTGTGTTCATGGACCTTATGAACCGAGTGTGTGGACCATACCTTGACAAGTTTGTCATTGTTTTCATTGATGACATACTTATTTACTCAAAGAATGACCAAGAACACGGTGAACATTTGAGAAAGGTGTTAGAAGTATTGAGGAAGGAAGAATTGTACGCTAAGTTTTCAAAGTGTGCATTTTGGTTGGAAGAAGTTCAATTCCTCGGTCACATAGTGAACAAAGAAGGTATTAAGGTGGATCCGGCAAAGATAGAAACTGTTGAAAAATGGGAAACCCCGAAAACTCCGAAACACATACGCCAGTTTTTAGGACTAGCTGGTTACTACAGAAGGTTCATCCAAGACTTTTCCAGAATAGCAAAACCCTTGACTGCATTAACGCATAAAGGGAAGAAATTTGAATGGAATGATGAACAAGAGAAAGCGTTTCAGTTATTGAAGAAAAAGCTAACTACGGCACCTATATTGTCATTGCCTGAAGGGAATGATGATTTTGTGATTTATTGTGATGCATCAAAGCAAGGTCTCGGTTGTGTATTAATGCAACGAACGAAGGTGATTGCTTATGCGTCTAGACAATTGAAGATTCACGAACAAAATTATACGACGCATGATTTGGAATTAGGCGCGGTTGTTTTTGCATTAAAGACTTGGAGGCACTACTTATATGGGGTCAAAAGTATTATATATACCGACCACAAAAGTCTTCAACACATATTTAATCAGAAACAATTGAATATGAGGCAGCGTAGGTGGATTGAATTATTGAATGATTACGACTTTGAGATTCGTTACCACCCGGGGAAGGCAAATGTGGTAGCCGATGCCTTGAGCAGGAAGGACAGAGAACCCATTCGAGTAAAATCTATGAATATAATGATTCATAATAACATTACTACTCAAATAAAGGAGGCGCAACAAGGAGTTTTAAAAGAGGGAAATTTAAAGGATTAAATACCCAAAGGATCGGAGAAGCATCTTAATATTCGGGAAGACAGAACCCGGTATAGGGCTGAAAGGATTTGGGTACCAAAATTTGGAGATATGAGAGAAATGGTACTTAGAGAAGCTCATAAAACCAGATACTCAATACATCCTGGAACGGGGAAGATGTACAAGGATCTCAAGAAACATTTTTGGTGGCCGGGTATGAAAGCCGATGTTGCTAAATACGTAGGAGAATGTTTGACGTGTTCTAAGGTCAAAGCTGAGCATCAGAAACCATCAGGTCTACTTCAACAACCCGAAATCCCGGAATGGAAATGGAAAAACATTACCATGGATTTCATCACTAAATTGCCAAGGACTGCAAGTGGTTTTGATACTATTTGGGTAATAGTTGATCGTCTCACCAAATCAGCACACTTCCTGCCAATAAGAGAAGATGACAAGATGGAGAAGTTAGCACGACTGTATTTGAAGGAAGTCGTCTCCAGACATGGAATACCAATCTCTATTATCTCTGATAGGGATGGCAGATTTATTTCAAGATTCTGGCAGACATTACAGCAAGCATTAGGAACTCGTCTAGACATGAGTACTGCCTATCATCCACAAACTGATGGGCAGAGCAAAAGGACGATACAAACGCTTGAAGACATGCTACGAGCATGTGTTATTGATTTCGGAAACAGTTGGGATCGACATCTACCGTTAGCAGAATTTTCCTACAACAACAGTTACCATTCAAGCATTGAGATGGCGCCGTTTGAAGCACTTTATGGTAGAAAGTGCAGGTCTCCGATTTGTTGGAGTGAAGTGGGGGATAGACAGATTACGGGTCCGGAGATTATACAAGAAACTACCGAGAAGATCATCCAAATTCAACAACGGTTGAAAACCTCCCAAAGTCGATAAAAGAGCTACGCTGACATTAAAAGAAAAGATATAGAATTTGAAATTGGAGAGATGGTCATGCTTAAAGTTGCACCTTGGAAAGGCGTTGTTCGATTTGGTAAACGAGGGAAATTAAATCCAAGGTATATTGGACCATTCAAGATTATTGATCGTGTCGGACCAGTAGCTTACCGACTGGAGTTACCTCAACAACTCGCGGCTGTACATAACACTTTCCACGTCTCAAATTTTAAGAAATGTTTTGCAAAAGAAGATCTCACTATTCCGTTAGATGAAATCCAAATCAACGAAAAACTTCAATTCATCGAAGAACCCGTCGAAATAATGGATCGTGAGGTTAAAAGACTTAAGCAAAACAAGATACCAATTGTTAAGGTTCGATGGAATGCTCGTAGAGGACCCGAATTCACCTGGGAGCGTGAAGATCAGATGAAGAAGAAATACCCGCATCTATTGCCAGAAGATTCGTCAACATCTTCAACAGCTTAAAATTTCGGGACGAAATTTATTTAACGGGTAGGTACTGTAGTGACCCGAACTTTTCCATGTTTATATATATTAATTGAGATTGATATTTACATGATTAAATGTTTCCAACATGTTAAGCAATCAAACTTGTTAAGACTTGATTAATTGAAATATGTTTCATATAGACAATTGACCACCCAAGTTGACCCGTGATTCACGAACGTTAAAACTTGAAAGAACTATATGATGACATATATATGGATATATATATAGTTAACATGATACTATGATAAGTAAACATATCATTAAGTATATTAACAATGAACTACATATGTAAAAACAAGACTACTAACTTAATGATTTTTAAACGAGACATATATGTAACGATTGTCGTTGTAAAGACATTTAATGTATATATATCATATTAAGAGATATTCATACATGATAATATCATGATAATATAATAATTTAAAATCTCATTTGATATTATAAACATTGGGTTAACAACATTTAACAATATCGTTAACCTAAAGGTTTCAAAACAACACTTACATGTAACGACTAACGATGACTTAACGACTCAGTTAAAATGTATATACATGTAGTGTTTTAATATGTATTTATACACTTTTGAAAGACTTCAATACACTTATCAAAATACTTCTACTTAACAAAAATGCTTACAATTACATCCTCGTTCAGTTTCATCAACAATTCTACTCGTATGCACCCGTATTCGTACTCGTACAATACACAGCTTTTAGATGTATGTACTATTGGTATATACACTCCAATGATCAGCTCTTAACAGCCCATGTGAGTCACCTAACACATGTGGGAACCATCATTTGGCAACTAGCATGAAATATCTCATAAAATTACAAAAATATGAGTAATCATTCATGACTTATTTACATGAAAACAAAATTACATATCCTTTATATCTAATCCATACACCAACGACCAAAAACACCTACAAACACTTTCATTCTTCAATTTTCTTCATCTAATTGATCTCTCTCAAGTTCTATCTTCAAGTTCTAAGTGTTCTTCATAAATTCCAAAAGTTCTAGTTTCATAAAATCAAGAATACTTTCAAGTTTGCTAGCTCACTTCCAATCTTGTAAGGTGATCATCCAACCTCAAGAAATCTTTGTTTCTTACAGTAGGTTATCATTCTAATACAAGGTAATAATCATATTCAAACTTTGGTTCAATTTCTATAACTATAACAATCTTATTTCAAGTGATGATCTTACTTGAACTTGTTTTCGTGTCATGATTCTGCTTCAAGAACTTCGAGCCATCCAAGGATCCATTGAAGCTAGATCCATTTTTCTCTTTTCCAGTAGGTTTATCCAAGGAACTTAAGGTAGTAATGATGTTCATAACATCATTCGATTCATACATATAAAGCTATCTTATTCGAAGGTTTAAACTTGTAATCACTAGAACATAGATTTAAAACCTGGAAACACGAAAAACACCGTAAAACCGGATTTATGCCGTCGTAGTAACACCGCGGGCTGTTTTGGGTTAGTTAATTAAAAACTATGATAAACTTTGATTTAAAAGTTGTTATTCTGAGAAAATGATTTTTATTATGAACATGAAACTATATCCAAAAATTATGGTTAAACTCAAAGTGGAAGTATGTTTTCTAAAATGGTCATCTAGACGTCGTTCTTTCGACTGAAATGACTACCTTTACAAAAATGACTTGTTACTTATTTTTCCGACTATAAACCTATACTTTTTCTGTTTAGATTCATAAAATAGAGTTCAATATGAAACCATAGCAATTTGATTCACTCAAAACGGATTTAAAATGAAGAAGTTATGGGTAAAACAAGATTGGATAATTTTTCTCATTTTAGCTACGTGAAAATTGGTAACAAATCTATTCCAACCATAACTTAATCAACTTGTATTGTATATTATGTAATCTTGAGATACCATAGACACGTATACAATGTTTCGACCTATCATGTCGACACATCTATATATATTTCGGAACAACCATAGACACTCTATATGTGAATGTTGGAGTTAGCTATACAGGGTTGAGGTTGATTCCAAAATATATATAGTTTGAGTTGTGATCAATACTGAGATACGTATACACTGGGTCATGGATTGATTCAAGATAATATTTATCGATTTATTTCTGTACATCTAACTGTGGACAACTAGTTGTAGGTTACTAACGAGGACAACTGACTTAATAAACTTAAAACATCAAAATATATTAAAAGAGTTGTAAATATATTTTGAACATACTTTGATATACATGTATATATTGTTATAGGTTCGTGAATCAACCAGTGGCCAAGTCTTACTTCCCGACGAAGTAAAAATCTGTGAAAGTGAGTTATAGTCCCACTTTTAAAATCTAATATTTTTGGGATGAGAATACATGCAGGTTATATAAATGATTTACAAAATAGACACAAGTACGTGAAACTACATTCTATGGTTGAATTATTGAAATCGAATATGCCCCTTTTTATTAAGTCTGGTAATCTAAGAATTAGGGAACAGACACCCTAATTGACGCGAATCCTAAAGATAGATCTATTGGGCTTAACAAACCCCATCCAAAGTACCGGATGCTTTAGTACTTCGAAATTTATATCATATCCGAAGGGTGTCCCGGAATGATGGGGATATTCTTATATATGCATCTTGTTAATGTCGGTTACCAGGTGTTCACCATATGAATGATTTTTATCTCTATGTATGGGATGTATATTGAAATATGAAATCTTGTGGTCTATTATTATGATTTGATATATATAGGTTAAACCTATAACTCACCAATATTTTTGTTGACGTTTTAAGCATGTTTATTCTTAGGTGATTATTAAGAGCTTCCGCTGTCGCATACTTAAATAAGAACGAGATTTGGAGTCCATGCTTGTATGATATTGTGTAAAAACTGCATTCAAGAAACTTATTTTGTTGTAACATATTTGTATTGTAAACCATTATGTAATGGTCGTGTGTAAACAGGATATTTTAGATTATCGTTATTTGATAATCTACGTAAAGCTTTTTAAAACCTTTATCTATGAAATAAAGGTTATGGTTTGTTTTAAAAATGAATGCAGTCTTTGAAAAACGTCTCATATAGAGGTCAAAACCTCGCAACGAAATCAATTAATATGGAACGTTTTTAATCAATAAGAACGGGACATTTCATGTTGGGAGGTGTTGGGTTATCCCGAAGCCTTTCCGGCAGTCCATGGTTTAATATATGTATTGCAGGAAACGATGTCGACAGCTTGGGAGTTCCATTTTCGGGTTCATTCAATAAAGTCATCGAGAACGGTTCAGATACATTATTCTGGGAAGAGGTTTGGTGTGGCGGTAGCAGGCTTCGTGATCAGTTTCAGCGACTGTACAGATTAGAATCAAATTCTGCAGCTACAGTGGCAGATCGTGTGCAGATTCTGAATTCAGCAGCAACTGGAAGTTGGGCCTGGTTACGCATGCCCACTGGATGAACAGAAGGGGAATTACGGGATCTTTCGGCCCTGATCGAGGGCTACAATTTCAAAGTGGGTGAACGGGATAAATGGACATGGACACTTGGTTCGAATGGTACTTACACAGTTCGAGATCTTAGTGTATTAATTGACGGAAAATTGCTTGCAGGTGAAGGCTCCAATGTCGCAACAATTAGAAACCATTTGGTGCCCTTAAAGGTCGAGTTATTTATTTGGAGAGCGAGATTGGGTCGTCTCCCGGTTCGCACGGAACTTGACAAACGGGGGATCGGCGTTCATAGTTCTCGTTGTCCGATTTGTGATGGTGGGCTCGAAACGGTCGAACATATCCTTTTTTTCTTGTCATTGGGCCTCTAGTGTGTGGAGAAAAGTATTAGCGTGGTGGGGATGTAACAGCGCTCCGTTAAGTCTGAACGATCTTATTCGTGGTGATGGTCTCAGTTTCTCGTCGGTCGATAAAAAAGCAACATGGAAAGCGGTTTGTTGGGTAGTGTGTTACATGGTTTGGAAGAATAGGAATCAACATGTTTTCAACAACAAAGGTGGGATGATTCCTAATGTGTTCAACGAAATCCAAGTTATCTCTTTTGATTGGTTATCGAGAAGATGCAAGAGTCGAAGATTTGATTGGCTTAGTTGGATCGAGAAACCCTTTGAGTGTGGGTAGGCGAAGGTTGCATTCTCGGCAACTCGAGTTCTACAAGTTCAGTTTGTTTTAGTATTGGTAAATTGTATTGTGTTTGTATCTTTATGTTTGTTTCCCTCGTGATTGTGCTGTAACGTTTCGCCCCGTTCCTGGATCGGGTGCAAATTGTACTCATTTTCTATTTTTATAAAAGTTATTTGCTGTTCAAAAAAAAAAAATTAGGATAAAATAAAAAAGTAATATAGATTAAAATGTATCTATATCCGAGCAACCTGTTGAGGCTAACCCATGTAACCTAGATGATTTTAGTTCTAACCCACAGATTGCTTTAAAGCTCTCCAGTACCCCCAAAACATCGGGTCAGATGGGAGACGACTCAAATATGCCCAAGTTTAAACATGTTGCGAGAGAATCTTCAGTGAATACAAAGAATATCCAAGCGTCTTCGACTAAGTAGAAAAGAAATGAGCAATTGACGAGATGGGCAGGACATTCCAAAATCCTTCACATTGAGCAATTAGCAAGAAGTGCTCACAGAGGTAATCAATCGCAAATTAAGATTAAAAAGTGTAAACCACCTATGGTAAAAAGTATCAGTCATAAATCCATATCTAAAGATTCATCAAAGGTAAACAATTATTCCTGTAGTTTTGGAATTAAGGAGATGGGTGGTAAACTTGGAGTGCGATGGAAAGCTAGATAATAGCCTGCTGAAATCAAATCGTTTTCTTTCAGTTAAATGATAGTTATGTCATTAAACGTACGTGGAGTGGGGCAAAATGGTAAAGAGAAACGGTTAAGAAAATTGTGTAGAAAGGAGAATCCTATGGTACTTTGTTTACAAGAAACAAAATGTGTTCAACTACCTGATGATTGTTGGATAGAGTGGGTCTGGGGTTCAGGGGACTTTAAGTATATTCAAAAGAATGCTCAAGGTTTCTGGGGGGAATGCTTATGGTATGGGATCCTACAATATTTAAGGTGAATCAAGCAATAGAAGGAGAGTTCCACCTTACTATAAAAGGGTTCGTAGAAGGAAACAATACAGAAATAGCAGTGGTTAATGTGTATGGGCCGCATACTACAGCCAAAAAGATTAGATTCTGGAACGATTTAGAAGTGTTACTGAACTTTAGAGAGATGTCATGGCTCCTTTGTGGGGATTTCAATGATGTTCGAAGTCAATTGGAGCGTTTCAATCCAACTTTCAATCAAAATTGGGCGAACATGTTTAATAAGTTCATAAACAGCACCCGCCTAATTGAAGTTCTACTTGGAGGTAAGAAATTCACTCGTATTTGCCACAATGGTGTCAAATTTAGTAAGCTAGATCGTTTTTTAGTGTCGAGACATTTTTTTTCACCTATGGAATAATCTTTCGGCCACCACTCTCGACAAACATCTTTCTGATCACTGCCCTATTGTACTTTATAACGAGATTAAAGACTTCGGTCCAAAGTACACATGGGTATTCAATGAATTGTTACTTTTGGATGGAGCAGAAGATATAGTGGTCAATGCATGGAATCTGCCTATTTTAGGCTCTAGGCCTGATTGTGTCGTACGTAATAAATTGACAAATATAAGATGTGAACTGAAAAAACACAGTCAAGTACTAAATATTTTGGAAGAACAAATATTAAAACACTCAAAAGCTGCAACAGATTGGGAATCAATAGCCGAATCTAGAACACTATATGATGATGAAAGGCTTTTATGGTTGCGAGAGAAAAAACAATGGATTGCGAAAGAAAAAATCCAAACCAATATGTGGAAACAAAAGGCACGCGTCAAATGGACACTTGAAGGAGTTGAAAACTCGAAGTTTTTTTTCACAATTTCGTTAAAAGAAGAAGGCACAAAAATACCATCAGGGGCATTTCCATTGATGGAACTTGGACTGAGGAACCACAAATTATCTGTATTTAAGGTGTGTTATCTGGATTTTGATATCGGAAGGGTAACAATTGAGGATTATTTAGTCCTCGAAGGTAAATTCAGTGAAGATGAGATTTGGGAGGCGATAAAGAGTTGTGGAAGTTCCAAGGCCCAGGGACCAGATGGTTTTAATATGAAATTCTATAAAAAGTTATGGTGGTTAATTAAAGGTGATATTGTAAAAATGTTTGACTGGTTCTAATCGTACATGGAGATATCCCGAGGATGTAATGCATCCTTTATAACATTAGTCCCTAAAAATAACAACCCTGTTAATTTGAGTGAGTACATGCCTATTAGTCTCATAAGTAGTTTATACAAAGTGATATCAAAAGTGTTGTCGAGTAGAATGGATTCGATTATTCATAAAGTGATAGGGGTTGAACATAGTGCATTTATGAATGATAGATACATTCTAGACGAGGTTCTTATTGCCAACGAAGTCATCGATGATCTAAAAAGAGTGAAAAAATGGGGGTTTTGTATTCAAGGTGGATTTTGAGAAGGCATTTGATAGTCTCAAGTGGGACTTTATAGCCGAGACAATGAAAAGTTTAGGCTTTGGTAGGAGATGAATTAAACGGATCTTGGCATGTCTTTCCTCGGCATCTATTTCAATCTTAGTAAACGGTTCTCCAACTTTTGAATTCAAACCTGAAAGAGGAGTTAGACAGGGAGATCCAATTTCTCCGTTCCTTTGTATTATTTTAGTCGAGGGTCTCAATATCCTCACTCAAAAAGCTGTGGAAAGTGGAATATTAAAGGGAATTGTTATAGGGCGTGAAAAAATAAATGTCACCCATTACAATGTGCAGATGATATGATTTTTTCGGTGAATGGAGCGGAGTTAACGTGTCAAATGTAATGAATCTCCTTACTTGTTTTGAAGACCTATCGGGTTTAAAAGTTAATCTCGAGAAAAGTAAACTTTTGGAATTGGAGTTATTAAGGCTGAACTCAACATGATGGCTGCACGTTTTAATTGTTCATTCGATACTTTTCCTATGGCATACATTGGTATTCCGTTGGGTATAAATATGAATAAAGTAAGTTCATGGATCTCGGTAGTCGAGAAATTCAATAAGAGGTTATCGGATTGGAAAGTAAAAAAACATTTCGTTTGGTGGTTGATTGACCCTTGTGAAATCGGTGCTTAGTAGCATGCCATTGTTTTTTTTTTGAACGTCTGGTTAGTTGGTTACTGACTCACGCACTCGAAGGAGGAAACCCACTCTCGAATCTTCGCACAACCTTATTTCAGGAGTTGAACCCGACCGGTTTTGTCTGAGGACCCCACCCACCAGAAGTGGAATGGTGATTCAGCCATATGGGAGAAAACCTCCCCTCCCAGGATTCGAACCTGCACCACTAATGTGATGACTCGGGAATTTCCGACCAAATTTAAACTTGAAACTTATTTGATTTCGATACGATAAGCAAAGTCTGTTAAATTGAATTTCAAAATTTTGAACTTTGTCCATGTATTTATTTTAACCCTTGACTGACCGACGATTCACGAACAGTTGAGTGTATATAAAAAATGTAAATATATATATACATATATAAATAAAAGTGTATATATAATATTTTAAATTAATAAAATTTAATCATTTGAGTTAAAAATGTAAAACAATAAAACAGAATCATTAATTAATTATTAAAAGTGAATAAAAATATTAAAAATATTAAATAATCAATAAAAGTTATTGTATGATATATTATATGAATAATAAATATTACATAAGTAATAATATATGTAATACATTTATAATTATAGCTGTTATAATAATATTATTATTACTTTCAATATTAAAGTCAATACTAGTAGTATTAATATTACTTTAATTATATATAAAATCTAAATATGAGCTTGATATATATAAATTGTTATAGTATTGTTATTACTATTATTATTATTATCATTAATAATATTAGTATTACTATAATTAGTGTTATCATTGATTAATAATAATATCAGTATTATAAGTAATTACTATTATCATTTACATATTAAAACTATTAATATTTTATTACCATTAATAATAATATCATTATTATTAATATAATTATTATTAATTACAATTAATAATACTACTGATTATATAAATATCAATATAGGAGATGAATTAATTTAACATCACTATCAATTCTTGATTTCCTGTCTCTAAACAGATTCCAGTCGATTACAACTCACAGATAGAGTCCAAAATCTGTTTAGGGTCATTATCAAATTCTTGTTTTTCTTTATTTATTTTTTTCTTTCTTTTACTCTGAATTGATTCCTTCTGTCGATGATAATAACTACAAAACCAGACCAATTTCAGTGTAAATGATATCTTTCGACCCACTTTAGCAATCCACAATCTCAAGTACCAATAACTTCTTTTAAATTGTCAAAATTAAATCTAAAATTTAAGAAATCAGTCAAACGGCCCTGTTTCTTCTTCATTTTTCAACTAGGAAGATTTTGTAATAAATTTTAAATTGTGTTAATGAAGTTCAACTCTAAATCTTCCATTTAAACTCTCTGAAAAGATTCAAACCCTAATTTTTAGTATCAAGAAAGAATTTTGGAGTCAAAGTTATGAATTCAAAAGTCAAACAATTCGTTCATCATAAAATTTGATTTCATTTGAATGTTTTTGATCGAATTAAAGATGGAGAAAGTTTTAAAGAACGATTTGCCATCGTTTTCATGTTATAATTTTCGTCTAAAACACTCTAGAATTCAAAAAGTGAATTTATGTTCTTCGTTTTACTTGAACAAGCTGTTACAGCATTTTTTTTTCTTTCTTTTCTGTAAATACAATTTATCTCAGTAAGTTACGACTAATTAAATTTCAAGTTTTAAATAAACCAATGAAACAACGTTTATGATTTTAGAAAGATCACTGGATCGAATGTAATCAATGAAGAAGAAAAGAAATAGATGAAACAGAAAAACAGTTTAAATGATATTTGGAAAGCGTAAAAATTAAGAAAGACAACATTGGAGCAATGGTTAAAGGGTAGTGTTGTGGTAGTGGGAGGTCGCGGGTTCGAGTCTCTCTAGTGGTGAATTTTTTTGTTTCTTCAAAGGTTGTAATTATTCTTCATTATTATTATTATTACTATTATTATTATTATTATTATTATTATTATTATTATTATTATTATTATTATTATTATTATTATTATTGTTATGTGTTTATTGTTACTTACTAATATTAATGTATTGCTAACTATTATCATTATTATTAATAACCTAGTCATAAAAATTATTATGATTAATATAGTTTATATTATTAACATTTCTAATATTATTAGTATTAACATTATTATTACTATTAGTATTATTATTATTATATTACTATTGTTATTACTAAATATTAGAATTAAGATTATTGTTATGTTACTACTAACATGAATATTATGAACATTATTAACATTAAAACAAGTAATATTACTATTATCATTAGTATTAAGCCTAGTATTAGTATTAAGCATTAATTGTATTATTGTTATTTCCTAAATTTAAATCTGAAGATATTAGAATATTCAGAAGAGAGTCATGAAATAAAAATATTATAAGTAATTCATGAATTAAGTATAATATAATTAAGATTAAGTAAAAATCATAATTAAAAGTATTGTTATAAATGTTAATTCAAAATCTCGAATATGAAAATAATAAAAACTATTATATTTATCAATAATATTAGTATTGGTAACATTTAGAATTGTTATTATTAACAAAAGTATTATTATTAAGATTGCTACTTATAATAAAATTGTTATTGTTATCATTATTATTATTAAGTATTAGGTATTGTTATCGAAATTATTATTTTCATTACCATTACTATTAAATTATTCACTTTATTAAAAACTACTATAATTATCACTATTAAAAGATTTTGAATTAAAACTATCGTTAACAGAAAAGATTAATATTTTATAGTTATTATTATACCATCACATCTATCACTAAGATTATTAACATTATTATTTTTTTAGTTATATTAAGTGTTATCATTTTTATCATTACAAATATTAATTTAGTATTACTACAATTACTAGTTTCAACAAACAAATGATATATATATATATATATATATATATATATATATATATATATATATATATATATATATATATATATATATATATATAATATATTTAACAAACATAACTTAACTTTATTAATCACTTTATATACAAATACAAAATAAATATATATATAACATATAATTTAAGGTATAAAATAAAGTATATGTTTTTTTAAATAGAATCTAGTATAAATCTTATATAACTACGAAATATATATAAATAATATATATAAATAAATAAAATTATGAGATTTCTATTATATGTTTTAATAGAAATACAATTGATATAGGTTCATGAATCCGAGGCCAACCTTGCATTGTTTAGTTGTTCAATGTCGTTATATGTATTTTTACTACAAAATACAATACGGTGAGTTTCATTATTCCCTTTTTATATATATTTTTGGGCTGAGAATACATACAATGTTTTAATAACTATTTTACAATATTTATATGCGTGAGTTTCATTTGCTCCCTTTTTAAATGCTTTTGCAATATATATTTTTGGGACTGAGAATACATACGCTGCTTTTATAAATGTTTTACGAAATAGACACAAGTAATTGAAACTACATTCTATAGTTGAATTATTAAACTGAATATGCCCCTTTTTATTAAGTCTGGTAATCTAAGAATTAGGGAACAGACACCCTAATTGACGCGAATCCTAAAGATAGATCTATCGGGCCCAACAAGCCCCATCCAAAGTACCGGATGCTTTAGTACTTCGAAATTTATATCATGTCCGAAGGAGGATCCCGGAATGATAGGGATATTCTTATATGCATATTGTGAATGTCGGTTACCAGGTGTTCAATCCATATGAATGATATTTTTGTCTCTATGCATGGGACGTATGTTTATGAGAAATGGAAATATGAAATCTTGTGGTCTATTAAAATGATGGAAATGATTATTTATGTTAAACTAATGAACTCACCAACCTTTTGGTTGACACTTTAAAGCATGTTTATTCTTAGGTATGAAAGAAATCTTCCGCTGTGCATTTGCTCATATTAGAGACATTACTTGGAGTCATTCATGGCATATTTCAAAAGACGTTGCATTCGAGTCATCGAGTTCATTGTGAAGACCCGTCCTAATCCATCCGGACGAAGTCCATATCGATTATAAACGATTCAAAACAGTTGATTACATCGCGAGGTACTTGACCTCTATATGATACATTTTACAAACTATAATTGACTTACATCGAAGGTTGACAGCATGCATACCATTTTATAATATAACTAACTATAATTGACTTAATAATAATCTTGATGAACTCAACGACTCGAATGCAACGTCTTTTGAAATATGTCATAAATGACTCCAAGTAATATCTTTAAAATGAGCAATTGCACAGCGAAAGACTTCTTTCATACCTGAGAATAAACATGCCTTAAAGTATCAACCAAAAGGTTGGTGAGTTCATTAGTTTAACATAAATAATAATTTCATAATTTTAATAGACCACAAGATTTCATATTTCCATTTCTCATAAACAACCGTCCCATACATAGAGACAAAATATCATTCATATGGATTGAACACCTGGTAACCGACATTCACAATATGCATATAAGAATATCCCCATCATTCCGGGATCCTCCTTCGAACATGATATAAATTTCGAAGTACTAAAGCATCCGGTACTTTGGATGGGGCTTGTTGGGCCCGATAGATCAATCTTTAGAGTTCGCGTCAATTAGGGTGTCTGTTCCCTAATTCTTAGATTACCAGACTTAATAAAAAGGGGCATATTCAGTTTCGATCATTCAACCATAGAACGTAATTTCGATTACTTGTGTCTATTTCGTAAAACAGTTATAAAAGTTGCGCATGTATTCTCAGCCCAAAAATATAAAGGGTAAAAAGGTAAATGAAACTCACAATACTGTATTTTGTAGTAAAAATACATATGACGACATTGAACAATGCATGGTTGGCCTCGGATTCACGAACCTATATCAAGTATTAACACATTATAGTATAAATCAATTATGTTTATATATTTGTTATGTATTAATTATTCTTATAAGATATTATGATACTTATTTGATATTTAATTAATGTTATATCAATAATATTAGTTGAAACATAATTTTATATAATATTAGTACTACGTATATTTTATGTAATAATATATTTACATATATATCTTTTGTTTTGCAAAATTAATAATTGTAGAAATACCTGACTAAGGATAATAATAATAATATTAATAATAATAATAATTTTTAAATGTATAAAACTACCTTAGGAGTCAGTTTTAAAAAGATTGCACCAAGCCGGGCTCGAAACCGAGACCTCTTGCTCACTCATCAACACCCTTAACCATTCCTCCATTTCAGTTTTTCTGCTTTATAATACAAACCCAAATACTTATCTATTACATGTTTCAACCCACTTCATCTTCTTCACCAAAATCTAAACAATCAAACAACTTCATTCTTAATAGTCAATCATCAAAATGGTTTTAGGACTTCTAAACAAACATGAAACAAAAAATAAAAATGTGTTCATGATATAAAAAAAATGAGAAAAAAAACAAAAAAAAATCCTACTGCTTGCTAGTAGCTAGAAAAAAAAAATTTGTTTTCAATTTTGAGTTCGTTTTGGACAATCTTTACAACATGAAACATGTTTCAAATCATTCCTAAAAACTATTGAAATCGTCAATTGAACTTAAAACATCAAAACAAGCTCTAATTTCTCCAAGAACAAAACAGTTGACTTTTGACAATTTAACTTTGACTCGCAAATTCGAATTCGTTATTAAGAATTGGAACTTGAGATTTTGCAGGAAGTTTAAGTAAATGATTCCTAACAACTCTGCGTTTTTAGTTTTTGAAATTTATTTCGAATTTACGTTAGTATATATTACTGTGAAGAACTCAAGAACTCAAAAATTGATTTTTAGATTAAGAGTGTTATAGGTTATGATTACAACATGAATTGTGTTGCAAATCATTCCTATAATCTTTATGGATCATCAAATTAACTGGAGATATCAAAACAAACTCGAATTTGATTCAAGAACACTTAGTTGACTTTTAAAACTCAAAACTTTGACTCTCAAATTAGAAATCAATAGAAAGAATTGAGGATTGAAAACTTACAGATAGTTTAGATAGACGATTCCTAACAAGATTGCATTAACACATTTTGAAAATTCGTTCGAAATCGAAAAATGGTCGAAAAGATGAAGAACAGAGGCTTTTTTTCTAGTTTGTTAAATTTTCTGTTTTTAAATTCTCTTATGCAGTGATTGCTATATATTTTGTGATAAATAATTTAAGTAGAAACATGATTTCAATCACAGGTTGTTTTGTAGTAGAGATTTAGTCGACATAGGTATCAATTGGTAGCAGGAGAAGAAGAAAAAAAAACAAAAATAGATAGAGATAGGTAACTGCCTTGTACAATTCAAAGACTTTGTGAAATTAATAAGTTTGTTTTCATCTGATTACTAATAAAAAAATACAGATATTTATTAATCATAAATATACTAATATTATTATTAATGCAACTATAATAATTTTTGATAATAATATTAACAATAATAATAATAAAAGTAATAATAATAATATGGTGATATTAATATTAACAATATGATGATTTTAATAAGTTTAAAAAAATTAATAGTAATGATAATAATAATAAAAATGATATTAGTAATATTATTAATGATACTAATAATAATAATACTAATTATAATAATGTTAATATTATTAATGATAATATTATAATAAAATGATATAACAATTTTTACATACTAAATTTCATATGTATATGATATATATATTAATATTATTAATACTGATATTACTATTATTATTAAGAGTAATAATAATATAACAATTATATTTTTATTTGCAAGTAAGTTTAATATGTTGACTTTATATCTTAATAGCTATGTAATATTTAATAATTATATTATATATATATATATACTAATATACATTTATTAGATATTGAATATTCATATATTTTATATATATTATAATATAATAATAATTATTAATTGAATTGTACATATACATATAAATTCATAATAATATCATGTATATGTCTACATATATATATTCATTTTAATTGTACTTAATTATACTATTTATTATTTTACATTTTTAATTCTAATTAATTAAAGTGTATCCCATTTATTCAAAATATTATATATATATATATATATATATATATATATATATATATTCTTATATTTATATTTATATAAATATATTTACATATTTATTTTCACACAATTGTTCGTGCATCGTCGGGAATAGTCAAAGGTCAAATGAATTCATGAGAACAGTTCAAACTTTATGAGACTCAGTTTAATAGACTTTGCTTATCGTGTCGAAATCATATAAGATTAAGTTTAAATTTGGTCGGAAATTCATGGGTCATCACATTCATCAAGATTATTATTAAGTCAATTATAGTTAGATATATTATGAAATGGTATGCATGCCGTCAACTTTCGATGTAATGAAAGATTGTCTTTTCAAAAACGAATGCAATGTTTGTAAAATGTATCATATAGAGGTCAAGTACCTCGCAATGTAATCAACTGTTGTGAATCGTTTATAATCGATATGGACTTCGTCCGGATGGATTAGGACGGGTCCTTTCAACTAAGTGGATACAAACTCTGCACAACAGGGAGTGGCCACCCATGCTAGGCCCGGATGGTTTAGTAGCATGCCATTGTATTTCTTCTCACTCTTTTGAACTCGAGCAAGTGTGATCAAGCTACTCGAATTCATAAAGTTCAATTTCTTTGGGGCGGGTCGGGGTCCAGGAGAAAACTTTCATGGGTTAAATGGGACAGGGTTCTTCCTCCATACAGGTCCGGGGGGTTAAATATTGGTTCTCTTGTTTTTAAAAATCTTACGTTATTGGGAAAATGGTGGTGGAGATTTAAAACGAACCATATTTCATTTTGGGTCAAAGTTATATCTAGTATTTATGGGACGGGTGGGGGTTTGAGTGACACTAACAGTTTACGTTTTTCTTGTGTGGGCTCTACATGGGCCAACATAATCAAAGCATGCTGTAAGTAACTAGGGGGTGAATAGTTACTTAATACGTTTTTAACAATTTTTCGATTGATCACCAAATTCGATTTTACTTTGATCAACCAATTCAACTCAAACTTGATGTGTGTGGTGTATATGTTCAAAATGATAAATGAAGTAATGTAAAGAACATAGACACAAGGATTTATAGTGGTTCGGGTGGATGTTAACTAATCCACCTTAATCCACTCCCCGACTACACTAATCGGGATTTGTTGCTTCACTAAGCACTTTTCTCCAAACCCGGTGGAGATCCGATTTAGAAGTCTTCAATCTTCTTTAGTAGATAACAAACCTAATCTTTCTATCCCTTCGAAAGATCAACTCTAACCTAGATCAACTTGTCTTCACCTTGGACAAGTATTAATCTCCAAATAAGATTAATCAACTTCCTAAGTCCCTTTAAGGAAGTAGATCACCAAGCTAGCCTATGCTTCCACTAATTGAAGTTACAAGACTTATACACTCTGCAATGATGATCCTAACACAATACTAGGACATACATTACATTAAGTAAACTCATAAGATAAATGAATTTGATTAGTAAGTTTACAAAAATCCAATTCTATATCTATAAGATCATAGAATCTTCTCTTGCTTGATCACATTTGAGTAGTAATTGATGCACTTGTGATCACTGGAGATATGCCTTTTAAATGTGCAAGAGGGTCAGTGTAGTGACCCGAACTTTTCCATGTTTATATATATTAAATGAAATTGATATTTATATGATTAAGTGTTTCCAACATGTTAAGCAATCAAACTTGTTAAGACTTGATTAATTGAAATAGGTTTCATATAGACAATTGACCACCCAAGTTAACCGGTGATTCACGAATGTTAAAACTTGTAAAAACTATATGATGTCATATATATGGATATATATATATATATATATATATATATATATATATATATATATATATATATATATATATATATATATATATATATATATAGTTAACATGGTATTATGATAAGTAAACATATCATTAAGTATATTAACAATGAACTACATATGTAAAAACAAGACTACTAACTTAATGATTTCGAAACGAGGCATATATGTAACGATTATCGTTGTAACGGCATTTAATTGTATATATATCATATTAAGATATATTAATACATCATAATATCATGTTAATGTAATAATTTAACATCTCATTTGATATAATAAACAATGGGTTAACAACACTTAACAAGATCGTTAACCTAAAGGTTTCAAAACAACACTTACATGTAACGACTAACGATGACTTAACGACTCAGTTAAAATGTATATACATGTAGTGTTTTAATATGTATTCATAAACTTTTGAAAGACTTCAAGACACTTATCAAAATACTTCTACTTAACAAAAATGCTTACAATTACATCCTCGTTCAGTTTCATCAACAATTCTACTCGTATGCACCCTTATTCGTACTCGTACAATACATAACTTTTAGATGTATGTACTATTGGTATATACACTCCAATGATTAGCTCTTAGTAGCCCATGTGAGTCACCTAACACATGTGGGAACCATCATTTGGCAACTAGCATGAAATATCTCATAAAATTACAAAAATATTAGTAATCATTCATGACTTATTTACATGAAAACAAAATTACATATCCTTTATATCTAATCCATATACCAACGACCAAAAACACCTACAAACACTTTCATTCTTCAATTTTATTCATCTAATTGATCTCTCTCAAGTTCCATCTTCAAGTTCTAAGTGTTCTTTATAAATTCTACAAGTTCTAGTTTCATAAAATCAAGAATACTTCCAAGTTTACTAGCTCACTTCCAATCTTGTAAAGTGATCATCCAACCTCAAGAAATCCTTGTTGTTTATAGCAAGATATCATTCTAAATTAAGGTAATACTCATATATAAACTTTGATTCAATTCCTATAACTATAACTATCTTAATTCGAGTGATAATCTTACTTGAACTTGTTTTCGTGTCAAGATTCTACTTCAAGAACTTTCAAGCCATCCAAGATCCTTTGAATCTAGATCATTTCTTGTCACTTCTAGTAGGTTAACCTACTAAACTTGAGGTAATAATGATGTTCATAACATCATTCGATTCATACATATAAAGCTATCTTATTCGAAGGTTTAAACTTGAAATCACTAGAACATAGTTTAGTTAATTCTAAACTTGTTCGCAAACAAAAGTTAATCCTTCTAACTTGACTTTTAAAATCAACTAAACACATGTCCTATATCTATATGATATGCTAACTTAATGATTTAAAACCTGGAAACACGAAAAATACCGTAAAAACGGACATACGCCGTCGTAGTAACACCGCGGGCTGTTTTGGGTTTGATAATTAAAAACTATGATAAACTTTGATTTAAGAGTTGTTCTTCTGGGAAAATGATTTTTCTTATGAACATGAAACTATATCTAAAAATCATGGTTAAACTCAAAGTGGAAGTATGTTTTTCAAAATGGTCATCGAGACGTCGTTCTTTCGACTGAAATGACTACCTCTTACAAAAACAACTTGTAACTTATATTTCCGACTATAAACCTATACTTTTTCTGTTTAGATTCATAAAATAGAGTTTAATATGGCAGACATTACAGCAGACATTAGGAACTCGTCTAGACATGAGTACTGCTTATCATCCGCAAACTGATGGACAGAGCAAAAGGAGGATACAAACGCTTGAAGACATGCTACGAGCATGTGTTATTGATTTCGGAAACAGTTGAGATCAACACTTACCGTTAGCAGAATTTTCCTACAACAACAGCTACCATTCAAACATTGAGATGGCGCCATTTGAAGCACTTTATGGTAGAAAGTGCAGGTCTCCAATTTGTTGGTGTGAAGTGGGGGATAGACAGATTACGGGTCCGGAGATAATACAAGAAACTACCGAGAAGATCATCCAAATTTAACAACGATTGAAAACCGCCCAAAGTAGACAAAAGAGCTACGCTGACATTTAAAGAAAAGATATAGAATTTGAAATTGGAGAGATGGTCATGCTTAAAGTTGCACCTTGGAAAGGCGTTGTTCGATTTGGTAAACGAGGGAAATTAAACCCAAGGTATATTGGACCATTCAAGGTTATTGATCGCGTCAGACAAGTAGCTTACCGACTTGAGTTACCTCAACAACTCGTGGCTGTACATAACACTTTCCACATCTCGAATTTGAAGAAATGTTTTGCTAAAGAAGATCTCACTATTCCGTTAGACGAAATCCAAATCAACAAAAAACTTCAATTTATCGAAGAACCCGTCGAAATAATGGATCGTGAGGTTAAAAGACTTAAGCAAAACAAGATACCAATTGTTAAAGTTAAATGGAATGCTCGTAGAGGACCTGAGTTCACCTGGGAACGAGAAGATCAGATGAAGAAGAAATACCCGCACTTATTTCCAGAAGATGCGTCAACACTTCCAACAACTTGAAATTTCGGGACGAAATTTATTTAACGGGTAGGTACTGTAGTGACTCAAACTTTTCCACGATTATTCCATGATTATATATTAAATGAAAACTATATTTGCATGATTAAATGCTTCCAACATGTTAAACTTGTTAAGACTTGATTATTTGAAATGAGTTTCATGTAGACAATTGACTACCCAAGTTGACCGGCGATTCACGGACGTTAAAACTTGTAAAAACTATATGTTGATATATATATGGACATATATGTAACGATTATCGTTGTAACAACATTTTAAAGTATATATATCATATCAAGATATATTCATTGTTGGTGATTTGTCTCACTAATATGATTTAATTGTAATGGGATTAAATTGTTAACCAAAATAACCTTGTTAAATATCGAACAAGTTTGGGGAAAGTGTGGAGTGCACAATTGTTTGAACTTATCTTGATTAATATCGCTTTATTAAAAATGTGTTAAAAATTTGATTTTAAGATTTCAACAACATTAAATAAGATCGTTAACTAAGACACATATCAAAGTACTTCTACTTAGCAAAAATGCTTACAATTACATTTCCATTCATTTTTCATCAACAATTCTACTCGTAGTCATTCAGTATTCGTACCCGTATTATACACAGCTGCTAGACGTACTCACTATGAGTATATACCAATAGGAACTAGCATGGGATTCCACTCTTGATTATGTCATGCATGACTAATCAAATTTAACTTCTACCATGAACTAGTCAACTAACTAGAGCTCCTTTTAACCCCACTCACCACTCATCATTCACCACTCACCAATCAATCCATTTCACTTCCAATTCTCTTTCTGATTCTCTCTAAACACACACACACACTTAGGAACAAAATTTCCAGTAAACTGATCATCATCTTTGTAACATCCCGCCTTTTTCTGTTTACTTTTCCGTTTAACTATTTAAGTTCCGTTATATGTTTATAACACATCCCGTTAATATGCGTTGAATTATCTCGTTTAGGTAATTCCCGCACCCGGTTTAAAGTTGAGGGACCAAACTTGCCAAAGGTTGAAACATTTGACTAGGTCAAAGAGTCAACCCTTATTCTCATCCATTCATTCATCTCTTTCATTTTACTACTTCACCTTTTCTCTCAAAACCCTCAAACCTTCAATCATCATCCAAATTCGTTCAAGAAGGATTCGATCAAAACAAATTGCATATTTGAACTCCTCGTGATCTCCTCTTCGTTTCCATACCGATTTCATCAATTTTGGGTAACTTTCTAAAATCACTAATTCTTGTGTTCTTGAGATTTTTAAGTTATAAGGTTGTTAATTAGTGTCTATGGCTCGAGTCTAGTTTGTTTATGTGATTTGTATGCTCGTTTTTGATATTTTGATGTAACTAGTTCATATTGAAAGATGGCATGCTTAATCTTGAAATTTGAGTGTTCATATGTTGTTTGATGCTAAGAGTTCATGTTTTAATTGTGTTTCTAGTGTTACTAGCTTCATTATGATGTATAGTTTGATTAATGAAACCTCCTAAACTTGATTATGAAATTTGGTGAATTTAGGTTAAGGTTTCATGAACTTAAAATGGACTTTTAATGATTTGAATGACATGGAATGTTAGTTGTAAGTGTTAGGTTGTGTTGTATGCTTAATTACCTTCGAAACGGCATATTGTTCATGTAATTTGGTTACCGAATCATTAAATGGCATTTGTGACTTGTATGCATTGAATGAGGAACATTGATGGCGGTTTTTGGTAGTTGTAAGTGGAATTTTGATTAATGAAAAGTGCTTAGTTATGTTCCTTGTCAAATTACCTTTCCGATGATATAAGATACATATCTTGATTGTTTGCGGGTCATGAAATGTGTTGGTTTGTGTTTTGATTCGTGCACTTAGGAAATACAGCAAACATGGCCTGGAAACCCCCTTGGATGCCGTCCAGATACTGGGGATGCCGTCCTACCTTTTGAACCTGGACGCCGTCTAGCTTCTCAGGACGCCGTCCCACCCTTAAAACCTGGACGCCGTCCAGCTATATGGGACGCCGTCCCGTTTGCCTAAAACTGGCTGTTTGCTTGACCTTTTGACGAAAAATGTTTGGCATATTCTAGACCTCCAATTTACATGTAACTTGTTTTAAAATGCTTATATATGAATAACTAGCATAGAAAATTTGTCCGAGACCCGACCCGAACGTGTTGACTTTTTGTTGACTTTGACCGACCAAAGTTTGACTTTTTGTCAAACTTAACCAAATGATTATGCAACCCTCCTAACTTGTTTATATACTTGTACCTTGCATGAAACTTGACAATTTGATTGCACATGCTACATAATCGAGTCGTATTGAGCCATAGGACTAATAGAACATCTTTGACCCTTCGTGACTATCGTTATTGATGCAACCTATTTGTTTAGGTCAAGACTAGCATTGTTCTTTGCACACGTTACTTGTCGAAGTACTTTTTGGTTCGTGCATACAAGGTGAGATCATAGTCCCACTTTTACTCTTTTTGAACTTACTTTTGGGATGAGAAAACATAAACGTTCTTTTAAACTACGTGAACACAAGTACAGGAAAAACAAACATTCTACATACGAGTTTGAACACAAATCCTCAATTCGATTATCATTAGTTACATCAGATGGTGTAAGCGAGAACTTATGTTATATGGCCATATGGGTTTGACAAACCCTCACTTCGGACGGTTCGCTACCGTCTACGGGTGAAATATATTTTCGGGAAACAGTGTATGTTCTAACACTATTATTACGGGGTTTAACGGACGGAATGTTAAGCTTTGATAATTGAGTGCTTGTGAATATTAACTTTTAGAATGTACTATGACTTTATCGATGTTGCAAATCTTGTGGTTCAACTTACTTTTACTCACTTACTTATTTAAACCTATGATTTCACCAACGTTTTCGTTGACAGATTCTCTATGTTTTTCTCAGGTCCTTGAACTTAGGTGATATATGCTTCCGCTCATACTTTTTGATACTTGCATTGGATGTCGAGTATACTTGCATACGTGGAGCGTCTTTTTGACTACTTTTAATCGTGTCGCATGTGTTTCATACAAACTTTAAACATTGTTATGTACTTGTTATGGAAACTACTTTTGTAAACTTTGAAACACCCTTATTTATGAAATGAATGCGACATACTTTTCGGTCAAACTTTGTTATAAAGACTTACGACCATGTAATGGGACCATACGTAGATGACGCCGTCATTTGACGATTTGTCGGGGTCGCTACAAGTGGTATCAGAGCTTTGGTTGTAGGGATTTAGAGTTCATTGGTGTCAACCCCGAGTCATAGGGTACATTGGTGAGTCTAGACTACAACCGGCATATAGACTTGACATAGGAATTACCTGACAAATTGTGCATTTATACTCTGACTCTTCTACTCATATCTACTCTTATTCTATCTAAATCTTGCGTTATATAATTTAATTGACACGCCACCTTGACTATATGATGTAATGTCGAATGCACATATGAATTAGGGTAATATAATTCCCGGAAATTATATTATGGTGACTCATATGAACATACCGACATTATGACATAAAGAATTTAAGGCGGGTCAAGGATAATTTTCTCTCTATCTTTATCCCATATCACGGTTAGTATTATTTAGAATACTAACCAACGGTATTCTTTTGTTTTGAAGGAACAATGGCTCCTCGCCGTGTACGACGCAATGAAACTCCCGAACAAGCCTTACAACGCATGATAGCCACCGCCGTGGATGCGGCCATGGCCGGTCACTCGTCTAACAACAACAATAACACCAACCACAACAACAATAACCAAGGAGCCGGTAACTCTAGCGAAGGATGCTCCTACAAAGCTTTCATGGGGTGCAAACCTCACACTTATGATGGAACCGGGGGACCGGTTGTGCTTACTCGTTGGTTTGAACAAACCGAGGCCGTCTTTAGCATAAGCGGTTGTCGGGATCAAGACAAGGTCAAATACTCCACCCACACTTTCTCCGGAATTGCTCTAACATGGTGGAACACCTATGTTCAATCGGTGGGTACCGATGAAGCTCATGCCCTCTCTTGGGCCGATCTAAGGGAAAAGATGATTGTTGAATATTTTCCGCGCGAAGAAACCCGAAAGCTTGAGGAAGAACTAAAAGCTTTGAAAGCGGTCAGGAACGATCTTAAAGCTTATAATCAACGCTTCGCCGAACTATCCTTGATGTGTCCTAATCTTGTTAACCCCGAATCTCAAAGGATTGAGCTCTACATGCTCGGTCTTCCAAAAAGCATCAAACAAGGGGTGATGTCATCCAAACCCACTACTCATCAAGCCGCTATGAACATGGCTCGCCAACTAATTGAAACGGTTGACGAAATCGTAGTGCCGGCTCCTAAGGCAGAGGACAAGTCGGGTGGCAACAAAAGGAAATGGGAAGCCACTCCATCAACCAACTACAACAACACCTTCACCAAAAAGCCTTTCAACAACGACGGCAAGAAGGGTTATGTCGGAAACTTACCTTTTTGCAACAAATGCCACAAGCATCATCACAGCGAATGTAACAAGCTAGTTTGTCACCGTTGCCAAGGTGTTGGTCATAGGGCCAACAATTGCACAAGCGCCGCCCCCGTTGCTCGAAAGGGGCCCAATCCTCCAAAAACGGTCACTTGTTACGAATGTGGCCAAACGGGCCATTATAAGAACGAATGCCCGAAAAAAGAAAGCCAACCCCAACAACCGAGGCCGAGCCTTTAACATCAACACCGAGGAAGCCCGAGATGACAATGAACTAGTCACGGGTACGTTTCTTCTCAACAACTCTTATGTTACTTGCTTATTCGATTCGGGTGCCGATAAATGTTTTGTGTCTAAGACTTTGGCTCCTACCCTTTGCACTCCACCACACCCTTTAGATACTACTTATTCCATCGAAGTGGCCGACGGAAAACTCTTAAGTGCAGACACATATTACCGGGGGTGTACTTTGAACATTTTGGGTAAGGAATTTGAAATTGACTTGATACCCATGGAATTAGGGAGTTTTGATGTAATAATCGGTATGAATTGGATGGTCAAAAATAAATCTCACATTCTTTGCGATCTTCACGCAATCCGAATTCCTATCGAGAATGGTGAACCATTGATTGTCTATGGCGACAAAAATTGCACCAGACTCAATCTCGTTTCGTGCCTTAAAGTTCGAAAGCTACTTCGCAAGGGTTGTTTCGCGATTCTTGCTCACGTTAAGAAAGTCGAGGCCGACGAAAAGCGCATCGAAGATGTGCCAATTGTTAGTGACTTTTCCGATGTATTTCCCGACGAATTACCGGGTCTTCCACCTCATCGACCGATTGAATTTCAAATCGATCTTATTCCAGGAGCCGCACCCGTAGCGCGTGCACCATATAGACTCGCTCCATCCGAATTACAAGAATTACAAAGTCAAATCTAAGAGTTACTTGACCGTGGTTTCATTCAACCTAGCCATTCACCATGGGGCGCTTTGATTTTGTTCGTCAAGAAGAAAGACGGATCCCTACGAATGTGCATTGATTATCGTGAACTAAACAAATTGACGGTTAAGAACCGATATCCTCTTCCTCGCATTGATGACCTCTTTGATCAACTACAAGGTTCTCGTGTATACTCAAAAATCGATCTCCGTTCGGGTTATCATCAACTAAGGGTTAAAGGGGAAGATGTCTCCAAAACCGCTTTCCGGACTCGTTATGGTAGTTATGAATTCCTTGTCATGCCTTTAGGTCTCACTAACGCACCGGCGGTGTTCATGGATCTCATGAACCGCGTGTGCAAACCTTACCTCGACAAATTCGTTATCGTGTTCATCGATGATATTTTGATCTATTCTAAAAACGAAGAGGAACACAAAGAACATCTCCGACTCGTGCTCGAGCTCTTGAGAAAAGAGCAACTATATGCCAAGTTCTCCAAGTGTGAATTTTGGTTAAAGGAAGTTCAATTTCTTGGTCATGTTGTAAGTGATCAAGGCATTAAAGTCGATCCCGCAAAAATCGAAGCCATTAGTAAATGGGAGACTCCTACTACTCCTACTCAAATTCGTCAATTCTTGGGTCTCGCCGGATACTATCGTAAATTCATCAAGGATTTCTCCCTAATCGCTCGTCCTTTAACCGCGTTAACTCACAAGGAACGAAAATTCGTTTGGACCTCCGAACAAGAAACCGCTTTTCAAATCTTGAAAACTAAGCTAACCACCGCTCCTATCTTGTCACTTCCCAAAGGCAATGATGATTTTGTTGTATATTGTGATGCCTCGAAAAACGGTTATGGATGCGTATTAATGCAACGAAAGAAAGTCATTGCTTATGCCTCTCGACAACTCAAAGTCCACGAACGAAACTACACGACACATGATCTTGAACTCGGTGCCGTCATCTTTGCACTTAAGTTATGGAGACATCATCTTCTTGGTACCAAGAGTACTATCTTTACCGATCACAAAAGTCTCCAACATATCTTCGATCAAAAGCAACTAAACATGAGACAACGAAGGTGGATTGAGACCTTGAACGATTATAATTGCGAGCTTCGTTACCACCCCGGGAAGGCAAATGTAGTGGCCGATGCCTTAAGTCGAAAGGAAAGAGCGGTGCCTCTTCGTGTCCGAGCTTTGAATATCACCATCCACTCCAACCTTAATAGCCAAATTCGGGTAGCCCAAGATGAAGCTCTTAAGGACAACAACATCGCACGCGAACTTTTAAACATTCTCGTCTCCCGATTCGAAGTTAAGGAGACCGGACTTCGATATTACGCCGGAAAAATTTGGGTGCCTAGATATGGCGATCTACGAAACCTCATCCTAGACGAAGCCCACAAATCGCGATACTCGATTCATCCCGGCGCCAATAAGATGTACCATGACCTTAAAGAACAATATTGGTGGCCGAACATCAAAAAGGAGGTTGCTAGATACGTCGCCAATTGTTTGACTTGCGCTAAAGTCAAAGCCGAACACCGAAGACCGTCCGGGTTACTTCAACAACCCGAGATCCCGCAATGGAAGTGGGAAAGGATCACGATGGATTTTATCACCAAACTACCGAAAACGTCGGGCGGTTATGATACAATTTGGGTCATTGTTGACCGTCTCACCAAATCCGCGCACTTTCTCGCCATGAAAGAAACCGACAAAATGGAGAAACTTGCACGACTTTACATTAAAGAGATTGTAGCCCGACACGGAGTACCGTTATCGATTATCTCCGACCGAGATGGTCGTTTCGTTTCTAGATTTTGGCGTACGTTACAAGAAGCGTTGGGAACGCGTTTGGACATGAGCACCGCATATCATCCCCAAACCGATGGGCAAAGTGAACGTACAATACAAACCTTAGAGGATATGTTACGAGCCTGCGTTGTTGATTTTGGAAAAGCTTGGGACAATCACTTACCTCTCGCCGAATTCTCTTACAACAATAGTTATCACGCGAGTATTAAGGCCGCACCTTTTGAAGCGTTATATGGTCGAAAATGTCGCTCTCCTCTTTGTTGGGCCGAAGTGGGTGACGTGCAAATTTCCGGGCCCGAACTCATCCACGAAACAACCGAAAAGATTCTTCAAATTCGAGATAGGCTTCGGACGGCCCGGAGTCGTCAAAAATGCTATACCGACAAAAGACGCAAAGACCTCGAATTTCAAGTCGGTGACCGCGTCATGTTAAAAGTCGCACCTTGGAAAGGTGTCATCCGTTTTGGGAAACGTGGAAAACTAAATCCGCGGTACGTTGGTCCTTTCGAAATCTTAGAGCGTATCGGAACCGTTGCTTATCGTTTAAACCTTCCGCCTCAACTAAGCTCCGTCCATCCTACTTTTCATGTATCTAACTTGAAGAAGTGTCTCGCCGAGCCCGATATCGTCGTCCCTCTCGGGGAACTTACTATTAATGACAAACTCCATTTTGTGGAGGAACCGGTTGAAATTGTGGACTACGTCGAGAAGGAATTAAAACAAAGCCGGATCCCGATTGTTAAGGTCCGATGGAACGCCAAAAGGGGACCCGAGTTTACTTGGGAAAGAGAAGATCAAATGAGAAAGAAACACCCTCATCTATTCCCGGTCTCGGAAACGTCAGATTCCGAGGAAGAAACAACGACTACTACGCCTACCTAAATTTCGGGACGAAATTTCTTTTAAGGTGTAGGTAATGTAACATCCCGCCTTTTTCCGTTTACTTTTCCGTTTAACTATTTAAGTTCCGTTATATGTTTATAACACATCCCGTTAATATGCGTTGAATTATCTCGTTTAGGTAATTCCCGCACCCGGTTTAAAGTTGAGGGACCAAACTTGCCAAAGGTTGAAACATTTGACTAGGTCAAAGAGTCAACCCTTATTCTCATCCATTCATTCATCTCTTTCATTTTACTACTTCACCTTTTCTCTCAAAACCCTCAAACCTTCAATCATCATCCAAATTCGTTCAAGAAGGATTCGATCAAAACAAATTGCATATTTGAACTCCTCGTGATCTCCTCTTCGTTTCCATACCGATTTCATCAATTTTGGGTAACTTTCTAAAATCACTAATTCTTGTGTTCTTGAGATTTTTAAGTTATAAGGTTGTTAATTAGTGTCTATGGCTCGAGTCTAGTTTGTTTATGTGATTTGTATGCTCGTTTTTGACTAAAACTGGCTGTTTGCTATATGGGACGCCGTCCCGTTTGCCTAAAACTGGCTGTTTGCTTGACCTTTTGACGAAAAATGTTTGGCATGTTCTAGACCTCCAATTTACATGTAACTTGTTTTAAAATGCTTATATATGAATAACTAGCATAGAAAATTTGTCCGAGACCCGACCCGAACGTGTTGACTTTTTGTTGACTTTGACCGACCAAAGTTTGACTTTTTGTCAAACTTAACCAAATGATTATGCAACCCTCCTAACTTGTTTATATACTTGTACCTTGCATGAAACTTGACAATTTGATTGCACATGCTACATAATCGAGTCGTATTGAGCCATAGGACTAATAGAACATCTTTGACCCTTCGTGACTATCGTTATTGATGCAACCTATTTGTTTAGGTCAAGACTAGCATTGTTCTTTGCACACGTTACTTGTCGAAGTACTTTTTGGTTCGTGCATACAAGGTGAGATCATAGTCCCACTTTTACTCTTTTTGAACTTACTTTTGGGATGAGAAAACATAAACGTTCTTTTAAACTACGTGAACACAAGTACAGGAAAAACAAACATTCTACATACGAGTTTGAACACAAATCCTCAATTCGATTATCATTAGTTACATCAGATGGTGTAAGCGAGAACTTATGTTATATGGCCATATGGGTTTGACAAACCCTCACTTCGGACGGTTCGCTACCGTCTACGGGTGAAATATATTTTCGGGAAACAGTGTATGTTCTAACACTATTATTACGGGGTTCAACGGACGGAATGTTAAGCTTTGATAATTGAGTGCTCGTGAATATTAACTTTTAGAATGTACTATGACTTTATCGATGTTGCAAATCTTGTGGTTCAACTTACTTTTACTCACTTACTTATTTAAACCTATGATTTCACCAACGTTTTCGTTGACAGATTCTCTATGTTTTTCTCAGGTCCTTGAACTTAGGTGATATATACTTCCGCTCATACTTTTTGATACTTGCATTAGATGTCGAGTATACTTGCATACGTGGAGCGTCTTTTTAACTACTTTTAATCGTGTCGCACGTGTTTCATACAAACTTTAAACATTGTTATGTACTTGTTATGGAAACTACTTTTGTAAACTTTGAAACACCCTTATTTATGAAATGAATGCGACATACTTTTCGGTCAAACTTTGTTATAAAGACTTACGACCATGTAATGGGACCATACGTAGATGACACCGTCATTTGACGATTTGTCGGGGTCGCTACAATCTTCATCAAAAATTACTTCAAGAATCAAGCTATAATCATCATAGGAAGAACACTTCAAGAACACTTCGAAAATCCTTTCAAGTTTGCTAGTTTACTTTTAATCTTGCAAATCCATTCAAGTAATCATCTAAGATCAAGAAACCTTTGTTAATTACAATAGATTATCTTTCTTATTCAAGGTAATACACATATCCAAACTTTGATTCGATTTCTATAACTATAAACTATCTTGGTTCGAGTAATAATCTTACTTGAAATTGTTTTCGTGTCATGATTCTGCTTCAAGAACTTCCAAGCCATCAAAGATCCATTCAAGCTCAAGATTATTTTTGTCATTTCCAGTAGGTTTACCTACTATACTTGAGGTAGTAATGATGTTCGTAACATCATTCGATTCTTATATAAATAACTATCTTATTCGAAGATTTGAAAACGTAATCACTAGAACATAGTTTAGTTAATTCTAAACTTGTTCGCAAACAAAGTTAATCCTTCTAACTTGAATTTTAAAATCAACTAAACACATGTTCTGTATCTATATGATATGCTAACTTAATGATTTAAAACCGGAAAACACGAAAAACACCGTAAAACCGGACATACGCCGTCGTAGTAACACCGCGGGCTGTTTTGGGTTTGATAATTAAAAACTGTGATAAACTTTGATTTAAAAGTTGTTCTTCTAGGAAAATGATTTTTCTTATGAACATGAAACTATATCCAAAAATCATGGTTAAACTCAAAGTGAAAGTATGTTTTTCAAAATGGTCATCAAGACGTCGTTCTTTCGACTGAAACGACTACCTCTTACAAAAACAACTTGTAACTTCTATTTCCGACTATAAACCTATACTTTTTATGTTTAGATTCATAAAATAGAGTTTAATATGAAACCATAGCAATTTTATTCACTCAAAACGGATTTAAAACGAAGAAGTTATGGGTAAAACAAGATTGGATATTTTTTAATTGTTGTAGCTACGGGAAATATTGTAACAATTCTATACAAATCATATCCTAGCTAACTTATATTGTATTATACATTTATTCTAATATATTATGTAATCTTGGGATACCATAGATACGTATGCAAATGTTTTGATATATCATATCGACCCATGTATATATATTATTTGGAACAACCATAGACACTCTACATGCAGTAATGTTGGAGTTAGCTATACAGGGTTGAGGTTGATTCCAAAAATATATATGCTTTGAGTTGTGATCTAGCCTGAGACGTGTATACACTGGGTCGTGGATTGATCCAAGATAATATATATTGATTTATTTCTGTACATCTAACTATGGACAACTAGTTGTAGGTTATTAACGAGGACAGCTGACTTAATAAGCTTAAAACGTTAAAACGTATTAAAAAGTGTTGTAAATATATTTTGAACATACTTTGATATATATGTACATATTTATTATAGGTTCGTGAATCGACCAGTGGCCAAGTCTTACTTCCCGACGAAGTAAAAATCTGTGAAAGTGAGTTATAGTCTCACTTTTAAAATCTAATATTTTGGGATGAGAATACAAGCAACTTTATAAATGTTTTACGAAATAGACACAAGTAAATGAAACTACATTATATGGGTGAATGATCGAAGCCGAATATGCCCCTTTTAGCTTGGTAGCCTAAGAATTTGGGAACAGACCCCCAAATTGACGCGAATCCTAAAGATAGATCTATCGGTCCCAACAAGCCCCATTCTGGAATTTGGAATGCTTTAGTACTTCGAAATTATCATGTCCGATGGGTGTCCCGGAATGATGGGGATATTCTATATGCATCTTGTTAATGTCGGTTACCAGGTGTTCACCATATGAATGATTTTTATCTCTATTTATGGGATGTATTGAAATATGAAATCTTGTGGTCTATTATTATGATTTGATAATATATAGGTTAAACCTATAACTCACCAACATTTTTGTTGACGTTTTAAGCATGTTTATTCTTAGGTGATTATTAAGAGCTTCCGCTGTTGCATACTAAAATAAGAACAAGATTTGGAGTTCATGCGTGTATGATATTGTGTAAAAACTGCATTCAAGAAACTTATTTTTGATGTAATATATTCTTATTGTAAACATTATGTAATGGTCGTGTGTAAACAGTATATTTTAGATTATCATTATTTGATAATCTACATAATGCTTTTTAAACCTTTATCGATAAAATAAAGGTTATGCTTGTTTTAAAAAATGAATGCAGTCTTTGAAAAACGTCTCATATAGAGGTCAAAACCTCGCGACGAAATCAATTAATATGGAACGTTTATAATCAATATGAACGGGACATTTCAGTTGGTATCAGATCTGGTATAACGCCGTCCATGTGTGGCGGGTTAGTCGTAAAGGAGGTTCTCACAGTGTTACCTGTGACGAAGCATTGGCTCTTACTCCTTGCGATTCCTTACGAGGGTTGACAGTAGCCAAGAGGCAGGCCCTAAAATCAATGTCTGAGGTACACTCAGTGGTCACCAGGCGGTTAGCTGGGAAGGCACTGGGTGGGACGGTGGTTGTCCCCAACTGTATTTCAGTTGATATCAGAGCGTTGGTCTTAGAGAACCAGAAAATTGCATTAGTGTGTCTTACCGAGTTTGTTAGGATGCATTAGTGAGTCTGGACTTCGACCGTGTTTTCTTTAAAAATGATTGCTTAACACTTTTTGTTGGAAATATATATTATTAACATGTAAATATTATGTGATATATTATTCTCTTAACGTGTTTGATATTGTGTGATAGATGTCTACCACTAGTACAAATCCCATCGACTCACCTAATAATAATGAAGAGTCGAATATACTTTGGGAAGATTCACAAATTCCCGAAGAGGAACCGGAAGAGGAGGAACCAGAAGAAGAGGAACCGGAAGAAGAGGAACCAGAAGAGGAGGAATCGGAAGAGGAGGAACCGGAAGAAGAAGAGGTTCCGGAGGAAGAAATATTGATACCTACAGTAAATCGTTTAAATAAAAGAAAATCCTCAACCAACGGACCAAAGTTAAAAATGGTCAATGGTGTTTTCGCCGAGGAAGCAAAATATTGGGAAGATTACCAATTTTCCGATGAATCAGATCCCGATGAGGATTCCAAAGATGTTATAGAAATTACCTAGACCCAATTTAATATAGCAAAAGAAAATAATAAGGGAAAAGGTATAAAAATAGAGAAACCTGATTCTAACCCCGATGAGGTTTATATGTATCGGCAACATCCGTATTTCCTAAAGTGTAACAATAACCCGGGAACCTCTAAACCACCAGGTTTTTCTAAACCATTGTGGAAAATGACGGCTCGTATTAGAGGAACACCATATATCCCTAGAAAATTAGGAAAGCGAACCAAGTTCGAAGAAGAAGAAACCAGTGATTCAGATTAGAGGGTTGTAATCATGTTGTGTATTATATGTATTGTAGTGCTTGTACTTTTATGTTCTATGTAAAAATTGCTTGTATTGTTTGTTAATTATCTTTTACGAATCTAATCCTTGTCTATTTTACAGCATAAAAACAAAATGGACGTTAAGGGTAGACAACCGAATATTTTAGAAGACCTACCAGAGGATATGATTGAGGAAATCTTGTCTAGAGTCGGTCAGAATTCATCAGCACATTTAGTTACTGCGAAATTAACTTGTCAAACATTTGAAAGACTTTCCAGAAATGCCTTAGTTTATAAAGGGCTTTCCTTTGATATGTGGGGTGTATCACATTGGGGAGACCGTAAGTTACGCCGTGTTTTCTTTAAAGCGTTAAATGTGGGGAACCCAAATGTAATTTTACGCTATGGGTTAAGAACCTATTTTGACTCAACATATCCCAACATAGGATTTCGTGAGTTAGAAAGAGCTTCTAACATGCAACATAAAGAAGCATGTTATACTTACGGGTTAGTGATGTTCGCTTCTTACCAAAGTGAGAAAAAGAATATCGGGTTACAACTTTTAAATAAAACCTTCCCACAAGTGACGGATTCAGTAGTTGGGGTGAGAAACAAGGTTTTTAGATTATTACGGGGCTGTTGGACATTACGAAACCCTCGTCCTTTTGACGACATTACAACATGCTGCCTAGTCAATGGTCATAACGGTTACTTTCCACAAGACCAAGGATGGGAAGTCGTCTTAGTAAAACCTGAATGCATGACTTGTTTCTGGACTTATGAATTACGTGTCTTTATTTCCTTTGCTGAACAACTTGCGTATTAACTAGTTTTATCTTCAAAACTGTTCTGCATCAAAGTGTACTATATTTCATGTTATATGTAATATAGCGAAGTTGTAAGTTTGAAGAATACTTGTATGTGATATATTATTAAAATCAGTTTTTCATATGGAACTGTAGTAGTTGAATTGTATATTAGCTACTAAGTATGAAATTAACGGGTAGGTAGTACCCGAATTTAAACTTATAAAACGCTAATATGAAGAAAAAGCTTTTATAAATAAGTTCATATAATGCTACGAGATACTATTGACCACTCTTAAATTCTATATGATTAACTCAATTCTTTTGGCTATTTTTTTGAAGGAAATGGCACCGGCGACTCGTCAGAATTTGAACATTAGCGAGGAAGACTTTCGTGTTTTCCTTGTAGCAAACATAGCCGCAGTACATGCTGCGATGCAAAATAACAATAACTCTGGATCTAGCAGTGGAACTAATTCCACAAGAAATCGTGTAGGATGCACCTACAAAGAATTCACTGCCTGCAAACCTTTAGAATTTGATGGAACCGAAGGACCAATTGGATTGAAACGGTGGACCGAGAAAGTCGAATCGGTGTTTGCCATAAGTAAGTGTACTGAAGAGGACAAAGTTAAGTACGCTACGCATACCTTCACAGGTACTGCGTTAACGTGGTGGAACATGTATCTTGAACAGCTAGGACAAAATGCTGCTTATGCACTACCGTGGTCGGCATTCAAGCAATTGATGAACGAGCAGTACCGTCCTAGAAACGAAGTCAATAAGCTCAAGGCAGAACTTAGAGAGTTACGAACACAAGGGTTCGACGTTACCACGTATGAACGACGATTCACAGAGTTGTGCCTATTGTGTCCGGGAGCGTTCGAAGATGAAGAAGAGAAGATCGACGCATTTGTAAAAGGGTTACCAGTAAGGATTCAAGAAGATGTGAGTTCACACGAGCCCACTTCCATACAAAAGGCAAGTAGAATGGCTCATAAACTCATAAATCAGATTGAGGGAAGAATTAAAGAGTAGGCGGCCGAAGAAGCCAACATGAAACAACTCAAGAGAAAGTGGGAAGAAACCAGTGACAAGGGTCACCAATACAACAACAACAACAATTACAACCACAACCGCAACAACAATCGCAACAATAACTGCAATCCTAACAATAACTACAAAAAACGTCCCAACAACAACAACAACTACAACAACCATTCCAACAACAATAACAATCCCAACAACAACCTCAATAAAAACAACGACAACAAAAACCAAAAATGCCAAAGGTGTGAAGAGTACCACCAGAATGGGTTCTGCACGACATTTTGCACCAAGTTTAAAAGAACTGGCCATGGTGCGAAAAAGTGTGAGGTCTACGGACCAAAGTTTAATAGAACTAAAGGAACAAATAGTAGCGAAACAAGTAATGACGCATTTGTTTGTTATGGATGTGGAAAACCGGGCCACATTAGAAATAATTGCCCGAATCAGGGGAATACTAATGGGCAGGGCCGCGGAAGAGTTTTCAATATTAATACGGCAGAAGTGCAGGAAGACCCGGAGCTTGTTACGGGTACGTTTCTTATTGATAATAAATCTGCTTATGTTTTATTTGATTCGGGTGCAGATAGAAGCTATATGAGTAGAGATTTTTGTGCTAAGTTAAGTTGCCCATTGACGCCTTTGGATAGTAAATTTTTACTCGAATTAGCAAACGGTAAATTAATTTCAGCAGATAATATATGTCGGGATAGAGAAATTAAACTGGGTGATGAAACGTTTATGATTGATTTAATACCAGTTGAGTTAGGGAGTTTTGATGTAATAATTGGCATGGACTGGTTGAAGAAGGTGAGAGCAGAGGTCGTTTGTTACAAAAATGCGATTCGCATTATGCGTGAAAAGGGAAAACCTTTAATGGTGTACGGAGAAAAGAACAATGCGAAATTAAATCTTATTAGTAGTTTGAAGGCGCAAAAACTAATAAGAAAAGGTTGTTACGTCATTCTAGCACACATCAAGGAAGTTAAACCTGAAGAAAAGAACATTAATGATGTTCCCGTCGCAAAAGAATTTCCCGAAGTATTTCCGAAAGAATTATCGGGATTACCCCCATATCGACCCGTTGAATTTCAAATAGACCTTGTACCAGGAGCTGCACCAATAGCTCGTGCTCCATACAGACTTGCACCCAGCGAAATGAAGGAACTTCAGAGCCAATTACAAGAACTTTTAGAGCGTGGTTTCATTCGACCAAGCATATCACCGTGGGGAGCTCCTGTTTTGTTTGTCAAGAAGAAGGATGGTACATTTAGGTTGTGTATCGACTACCGAGAGTTGAACAAACTTACCATTAAGAACCGCTACCCACTACCGAGAATCGACGACTTATTTGATCAACTACAAGGCTCATCGGTTTATTCGATGATTGATTTACGTTCAGGGTATCATCAAATGCGGGTGAAGGAGGATGATATTCCAAAGACTGCTTTTAAGACGTGTTACGGTCATTACGAATTTATGGTTATGCCATTTGGGTTGACTAACGCACCAGCTGTGTTCATGGACCTCATGAACCGAGTGTGTGGACCATACCTTGATAAGTTTGTCATTGTTTTCATCGATGACATACTTATTTACTCAAAGAATGACCAAGAGCACGAAAAACATTTGAGAAAAGTGCTAGAGTTGTTGAGGAAAGAAAAACTGTACGCTAAGTTTTCAAAGTGTGCATTTTGGTTGGAAGAAGTTCAATTCCTCGGTCACATAGTGAACAAAGAAGGTATTCAAGTGGATCCGGCATAGATTGAAACCGTTGAAAAGTGGGAAACCCAGAAAACTCCGAAGCATATACGCCAATTTTTAGGACTAGCTGGTTACTACAGAAGATTCATCCAAGATTTTTCCAAAATAGCAAAACCCTTGACTGCATTAACACATAAAGGGAAGAAATTTGAATGGAAAGATGAACAAGAGAAAGCGTTTCAATTGTTAAAGAAAAAGTTAACTACGACACCTATCTTGTCATTACCTGAAGGGAATGATGATTTTGTGATATATTGTGACGCCTCAAAGCAAGGTCTCAATTGTGTATTAATGCAATGAACGAAAGTAATTGCTTATGCGTCTAGACAATTGAAGATTCACGAACAGAATTATACGACGCATGATTTGGAATTAGGCGCGGTTGTTTTTGCATTAAAGACTTAGAGTCACTACTTATATGGGGTAAAAAGTATTATATATACCGACCACAAAAGTCTTCAACACATATTTAATCAGAAACAACTGAACATGAGGCAGCGCAGGTGGATTGAATTGTTAAATGATTACGACTTTGAGATTCGTTACCACCCGGGGAAGGCAAATGTGGTAGCCAACGCCTTGAGCAGAAAGGACAGAGAACCCATTAGAGTAAAAGCTATGAATATAATGATTCACAATAACCTTACTACTCAAATAAAGGAGGCGCAACAAGGAGTTTTAAAAGAGGGACATTTAAAGGATGAAATACCCAAAGGATCGGAGAAGCATCTTAATATTCGGGAAGACGGAACCCGGTATCGGGCTGAAAGGATTTGGGTACCAAAATTTGGAGATGTGAGAGAAATGGTACTTAGAGAAGCTCATAAAACCAGATACTCAATACATCCTAGAACGGGGAAGATGTACAAGGATCTCAAGAAACATTTTTGGTGGCCGGGTATGAAAGCCGATGTTGCTAAATATGTAGGAGAGTGTTTGACGTGTTCTAAGGTCAAAGCGGAGCATCAGAAACCATCAGGTCTACTTCAACAACCCAAAATCCCAGAATGGAAATGGGAAAACATTACCATGGATTTCATCACTAAATTGCCAAGGACTGCAAGTGGTTTTGATACTATTTGGGTAATAGTTGATCGTCTCACCAAAGCAGCACACTTCCTGCCAATAAGAGAAGATGACAATATGGAGAAGTTAGCACGATTGTATTTGAAGGAAGTCGTCTCCAGACATGGAATACCAATCTCTGTTATCTCTGATAGGGATGGCAGATTTATTTCAAGATTCTGGCAGACATTACAGCAGACATTAGGAACTCGTCTAGACATGAGTACTGCTTATCATCCACAAACTGATGGGTAGAGCGAAAGGAGGATACAAACGCTTGAAGACATGCTACGAGCATGTGTTATTGATTTCGAAAACAGTTGGGATCGACACTTACCATTAGCAGAATTTTCCTACAACAACAGCTACCATTCAAGCATTGAGATGGCGCCGTTTGAAGCACTTTATGTAGAAAGTGCAGGTCTCCAATTTGTTGGAGTGAAGAGGGGGTAGACAGATTATAGGTCCGGAGATAATACAAGAAACTACCGAGAAGATCATCCAAATTCAACAACGGTTGAAAACCGCCCAAAGTAGACAAAAGAGCTATGCTGACATTAAAAGAAAAGATATAGAATTTGAAATTGGAGAGATGGTCATGCTTAAAGTTGCAGCTTGGAAAGGCGTTGTTCGATTTGGTAAACGAGGGAAATTAAACCCAATGTATATTGGACCATTCAAGGTTATTGATAGCGTCGGACCAGTAGCTTACCGACTTGAGTTACCTCAACAACTCGCGGCTGTACATAACACTTTCCACGTCTCAAATTTGAAGAAATGTTTTGCTAAAGAAGATCTCACTATTCCGTTAAACGAAATCCAAATCAACGAAAAACTTCAATTTATCGAAGAACCCGTCGAAATAATGGATCGTGAGGTTAAAAGACTTAAGCAAAACAAGATACCAATTGTTAAGGTTAAATGGAATGCTCGTAGAGGACCTGAGTTCACCTGGGAACGAGAAGATCAGATGAAGAAGAAATACCCGCACTTATTTCCAGAAGATGCGTCAACACTTCCAGCAGCTTGAAATTTCGGGACGAAATTTATTTAACGGGTAGGTACTGTAGTGACTCGAACTTTTCCATGATTATTCCATGATTATATATTAAATGAAAACTATATTTGCATGATTAAATGTTTCCAACATGTTAAACTTGTTAAGACTTGATTATTTGAAATGAGTTTCATGTAGACAATTGACCACCCAAGTTGACCGGCGATTCACGAACGTTAAAACTTGTAAACACTATATGTTGATATATATATGGACATATATGTAACGATTATCGTTGTAACAACATTTTAAAGTATATATATCATATCAAGATATATTCATTGTTGGTGATTTGTGTCACTAATATGATTTAATTGTAATGGGATTAAATTGTTAACCAAAATAACCTTGTTAAATATCGAACAAGTTTGGGGAAAGTGTGGAGTGCACAATTGTTTGAACTAATCTTGATTAATATCGCTTTATTAAAAATGTGTTAAAATTTTGATTTTAAGATTTCAACAACATTAAATAAGATCGTTAACTAAGACACATATCAAAGTACTTCTACTTAGCAAAAATGCTTACAATTACATTTCCATTCATTTTTCATCAACAATTCTACTCGTAGTCATTCAGTATTCGTACCCGTATTATACACAGCTGCTAGACGTACTCACTATGAGTATATACCAATAGGAACTAGCATGGGATTCCACTCTTGATTATGTCATGCATGACTAATCAAATTTAACTTTTACCATGAACTAGTCAACTAACTAAAGCTCCTTTTAACCCCACTCACCACTCATCATTCACCACTCACCAATCAATTCATTTCACTTCCAATTCTCTTTCTAATTCTCTCTAAACACACACACACACTTAGGAACGAAATTTCCAGTAAACTAATCATCATCTTCATCAAAAATTACTTCAAGAATCAAGCTATAATCATCATAGGAAGAACACTTCAAGAACACTTCGAAAATCCTTTCAAGTTTGCTAGTTTACTTTTAATCTTGCAAATCCATTCCAGGTAATCATCTAAGATCAAGAAACCTTTGTTAATTACAGTAGGTTATCTTTCTTATTCAAGGTAATACTCATATCCAAACTTTGATTCGATTTCTATAACTATAAACTATCTTGGTTCGAGTAATAATCTTACTTGAAATTGTTTTCGTGTCATGATTCTGCTTCAAGAACTTCCAAGCCATCAAAGATCCATTCAAGCTCAAGATTATTTTGTCAGGATTACTGCAACAACTAGAAATTCCGCAGTGGAAATGGGAAAGAATAACCATGGATTTCATTACGAAATTGCCAAGGACTGCAAGTAGTCATGATACTATTTGGGTGATAGTTGATCGTCTAACTAAATCAGCTCACTTCCTACCAATAAAGGAGACAGACAGTATGGAGAAATTAGCACGCCTATATTTGAAGGAAGTAGTTTCCAGGCATGGTGTACCCATCTCCATCATATCTGATCGCGACACCCGATTCACATCACGTTTTTGGCAATCATTACAAAAAGCATTGGGAACTCGATTAGATATGAGCACCGCTTATCACCCACAGACAGATGGTCAAAGTGAAAGAATAATACAAACATTGGAAGACATGTTACGGGCATGCGTGATTGACTTTGGAACCAGTTGGGATCGACACTTACCGTTGGCAGAATTTTCATACAATAACAGCTATCATACGAGCATCAACGCAGCACCATTTGAAGCACTTTACGGTAGAAAGTGCAGATCTCCTATCTGTTGGAGTGAAGTAGGAGAAAGACAACTTACTGGACCAGAAATTATTCACGAAACCACCGAAAAGATCATTCAAATACAACAGCGATTGAAAACGGCCATGAGTCGCCAAAAGAGTTATGCTGATGTAAGAAGAAAACCGCTAGAATTTCAAGTGGGCGACAAAGTCATGTTGAAAGTGTCACCCTGGAAAGGCGTTGTACGATTCGGTAAACGAGGAAAGCTAAGTCTTAGGTACGTAGGACCCTTTGAAATCACCGAAAGAATTGGAGCAGTTGCTTATCGATAAAAGCTAACGCAAGAACTTAGTAGTGTTCACGACACATTTCACGTGTCAAATTTGAAGAAATGTTTAGCTGAAGAGGATGTCGTAATTCCTCTTGACGAAATACGAATTAATGATAAACTCCATTTTGTCGAAGAACCTGTTGAAATCATGGACCGTGAGGTCAAACAATTAAAACAAAGCAAAATACCGATAGTTAGAGTTCGTTGGAACGCAAGACGAGGACCCGAGTTTACTTGGGAACGTGAAGATCAAATGAAGCAAAAGTATCCACATTTGTTCACTGATATCGCTCATGAAACAGGTACTACTCAAAATTTCGGGACGAAATTTTCTTTAACGGGGAGGTACTGTGATGACCCGAAAAATTTCGACTAATTTAAACCAATTCTCTATACGATTTATTATTTTGGCACGTTAAACAAAGTCTGTTAGATTGAGTCTCAAAATTTTAGAACTGTTTCATATATACAATTACCTTTGACTACTCTCAACGATTCATGAACAATTATATGTATGTATATATATATATATATATATATATATATATATATATATATATATGTACAAGTAAAAACGACTTTCCTACAGTAAAACCCTAGTTGCTACAGTAAAAATTACTTTGCTACAGTAAAACACTATTTGCTACAGTGAAACCGTATTTTGCTACAGTGCTACAGTGAAACCGTTTTAGTGCTACAGTGCTACAGTAACACTATTTGCTACATTAAACACTATTTGCTACAGTAAAACACTATTTGCTACAGTACACTATTTGCTACAGTAACACTATTTGATGTCGACGAACTAGCAAACAAAAACAGAAAAGGCGGCCATGCGATCGCATGGCAAAAACACTGAAAACTCATGCGATCGCATGACCTACAGTAAATCGAAAAGTAATATAAATACGCAGTTTGTTCGACGAACTCTTTCACATTAACTCTCAATATTTATATTTATATTATAATTATAATTTTAAATTTAAGTTTAATAATAATAAGGTATATACGAGGGTGTTTTTAATTCGGGTTTCAAACCGCTTTAAGCTAAGGAAATATTAGGTATTATTCGGGGTATTGTTCTTGAATCCAAGGCCAACCATACAGTCGTCTACCATCATTACGTCTACGCAATTTGCCTACAATATTGAATCGCAATATTGAACTGTGAGTTTATAGTCTCCCTTTTTAAATACTTTAAATATTTTTGGGCTGAGAATACATGCAATTTATTTTAAACGCGATAAGACACAAGTACATACTAAATTCTACACTGAGTTAAACCGAAAATCCCTTAGCTTTGGTAACTAGTAGCTGCCAGTACATAGGATATGGACTGGTGGGCGCGAATAATTGTATATGGATCCATAGGGCTTGACATCCCCGTCCGAGCTAGAGCGCTAGCCTTTTAACGGACGTATGTTATTTGAGTTTAAGACACGTTGGTTTGCGTGTATTAAAACGAATGGGGTAATTATCACTATAGCGTTAAGTTTAGTTACCAGGGTGCTCTGTTACGTAGAATCTATTGATAAACTTTTGATGAAATCTTGTGGTCTATCTTTATATATGTTTATGACTCGAGCAATTAAACAAATAACTCACCAACATTCGTGTTGACTTTTTAGCATGTTTTATTCTCAAGTCCTTAGAATGCTTCCGCTGTGATGTGCTTGTTGCCTGCATGGAGTCTCTCATGCTTTGTACAAAGTTTATTGCATTCAAAATAAAACTGCGTTGTGTAATAAATAATTGGACTGTGATGTCAACCTGTAAATTAAAGACTTATGTATTTCGGGGTTTTGCTTATACCTAAGCACTTGCCCACATGTTTATAACTTTCTATGTTTAAAAAGTCACTTATTTTAATGAATGCAATATTTTATCAAAACGTATCATATAGAGGTCAAAACCTCACTGTGGAATCAATGATTAACGTGCCGCGTCAATAGCGATTTTGACGGGTCGTTACAGTAACAATTCTATACAAATCATATCCTAGCTAACTTATATTGTATTATACATGTATTCTAATATATTATGTAATCTTGGGATACCATAGACGCGTATGCAAATGTTTTGACATATCATATCGACCCATGTATATATATTATTTGGAACAACCATAGACACTCTATATGCAGTAATGTTGGAGTTAGCTATACAGGGTTGAGGTTGATTCCAAAAATATATATGCTTTGAGTTGTGATCTAGCCTGAGACGTGTATACACTGGGTCGTGGATTGATCCAAGATAATATATATTGATTTATTTCTGTACATCTAACTATGGACAACTAGTTGTAGGTTATTAACGAGGACAACTGACTTAATAAGCTTAAGACATTAAAACGTATTAAAAAGTGTTGTAAATATATTTTGAACATACTTTGATATATATGTACTTATTTATTATAGGTTCGTGAATCGACCAGTGGCCAAGTCTTACTTCCCGACGAAGTAAAAATATGTGAAAGTGAGTTATAGTCCCACTTTTAAAATTTAATATTTTGGGATGAGAATACATGCAACTTTATAAATGTTTTACGAAATAGACACAAGTAAATGAAACTACATTATATGGGTGAATGATCGAAGCCGAATATGCCCCTTTTAGCTTGGTAGCATAAGAATTTGGGAACAGACCCCCAAATTGACGCGAATCCTAAAGATAGATCTATCGGACCCAACAAGCCCCATTCTGGAATTTGGAATTCTTTAGTACTTCGAAATTATCATGTCTGATGGGTGTCCCGAAATGATGGGGATATTCTATATGTATCTTGGGGATATTCTATATGTATCTTGTTAATGTCGGTTACCAGGTGTTCACCATATGAATGATTTTTATCTCTATGTATGGGATGTATTGAAATATGAAATCTTGTGGTCTATTATTATGATTTGATAATATATAGGTTAAACCTATAACTCACCAACATTTTTGTTGTCGTTTTAAGCATGTTTATTCTCAGGTGATTATTAAGAGCTTCCGCTGTTGCATACTAAAATAAGGACAAGATTTGGAGTCCATGCTTGTATGATATTGTGTAAAAACTGCATTCAAGAAATTTATTTTTGATGTAATATATTCTTATTGTAAACCATTATGTAATGGTCGTGTGTAAACAGTATATTTTAGATTATCATTATTTGATAATCTACATAATGCTTTTTAAACCTTTATCAATAAAATAAAGGTTATGCTTGTTTTAAAAAATGTATGCAGTCTTTGAAAAACGTCTCATATAGAGGTCAAAACCTCGCGACGAAATCAATTAATATGGAACGTTTATAATCAATATGAACGGGACATTTCAGAGATGTCATTCCAACATATGTGAAAAGCTTGGTTAGATGGAGACCGTATGGAAGTGATATGTGGGAATGTTGACTTGCATTCTTGACGCCATGAAGTGTGCAACATTCAATTTTGTGGAGTTCAGAAGATACCAAATGAAGGTAACTTCATTTGCATCCAATCGATCTAGTAGCTCCCCCTTTCTGTAAACATTTGCAGTAATGATCTGTTGCCAAAGATCATACGTTGATACAAGATGCTGACAAAAGAATCCATCCTTTTTGTTAAATTTGGGTCTAAGAATTCCGTTGCACATAATGTCTAGTGCATTATCTTTCTTTACCCATCTAGGAAATTCATTGAACGAATTTGGTTCTAGAAAGAATGTTCGACCTTCACTTGGAACATCCATAATATTTCCAAATTCCTTGAGCGTCAATGAATAGCTTCTCCCATAAAGTGAAAATGAGATTTTCTCATTATTGTGTGAGAATTGAAAATTCTCATATAATTCATTGATGTGAAGAGGATAGAGTGATCCCACTTGATGTTTGTGAAGCTTTCAAGAGAGTATGTAGTGAGATGATGTGTAAGAACTTCTCTTCCTTCAACAATGGACCTCATTGAGAAGAATTTTTACTTTGCAAAGAAATCTTTGGAGTAGTTAATGGGTGTGTGTATTAGTTAAAGGCATTTGCTTTAATAGACAAATGATGAATGATGTCTAGTAACCTTTAATGGGGTAGGTGGCTGAATTGTGATCACTTTATCAGATAAATCAATTTGTCATTTAGCAATCAATTGATCATTGAATTTGTGTAAGAGTGCTAGAACAAATTAATTTTGTCAGGTGTTCTGCGGTCGAACCATGGTCGACCGTAAACTTAGCCATACAGTGACAGATTTTATATTTTTGCAAGCAAAATCAATTTAGACACACAATAGGCATCACATAGGCAAGATCAACTTAAGCACAAAATAAACATCACATTACTAGTTATTTAACACATAAGTGTTTTGGTGCCAGCAGTTAAGTACTTCACATATTACACAACTAGAGAGTATTTTCCCAAATACGCAAGTTATGACCTGTTACAAGAAATTGTTTTGACAAATTCCTTCAACGCTTTCTTGATCCTAGAATGATTTTCACTGATCTCTTCCTCACGTTTCAGGATCCTGTCAATCTTGGTTTCAAAATTTGAATTAACAAATTCTTGATGTTCCTGCAAGATTGCTTCTTCATCTTCTATCTCCTCTTCATCCGATTCTTCCTCTGGTTGATAGTTCTCAATCTCTTCGAGATCCTCTTGAAGACTTGATCTTCTTCCACGAGAGGATTCTCCCTGACGACCACTTCGGATGATGGTTGACTTATCCAATGGCTCGAATGAAGGTTGTTGAACAATAGCATGAGTCACTTTGAGATAGGTGAGCAAACTATTCAGATGCATTCCATATGGAAGAGATCTGGTTGATTCAGTCATTAGATTGCTCATTTGAGATGCCATCAGAAATGCCACATTAACCTTCACATCTAGTTCAATTGCCCACATGATAAAAATCTGGGTGACATGGATGTTAGCATGGTTTCCCAGCCTACAGTAGATGTTGTGGTCAATGATTTTGTTCAAGATATCTAAATCTAATCGGAGATCCTTTCCGGTTAGTCCTTTGGATAGGATTTCTGAGTGATTGGCATTAGGATTGCAAAGTAAGGTTAGTACTTCGATAGCTTGAATACACCCAGGAAGATGTTCTAGTTTGTGTCGTCTACTGTAGAACTCAATTCCTTCAGTGGGAACACCCAGAATTTCACCAAACGTGCTGAGAGGATAATCCCACCACTTTTTGTTGAGATGAAATCTTATCATCTTAGTTTCTATGTTGAAGCTAAAATTGGCATAGAACTCTCTTATCAACTCCGGATATATAGGCCCATTGATTAGAACAAATGAACCTAGATCCCTCTGAAATAGCTTGTCAACTACTTCAGGGAATGCTTCAAGACTTACGATTCTTCCTTCTGCTATTGCTCTAGTTTTGAGCCATTTCTTGTTATATGTTGTGCGTTGTCTTGCATCAGTTGGAGGATTATATCTATTCTCTCCTCCTCTAGATTGAGCATCTCGGGTCCTTGCCATTTTCTACACAATGACACTTCAAATTAATTCAAGATGCATAATTCAATTATAGGCAACATGTTTTGCAAACTTTAATTATCATCAATACTTAGGTGTTTTGATGTTAATATTCTTCACATTTTCACTCTTCATTAGTGTTAATGAGTTTGCAACTAGATTAGGTTTTTCACAAAGTTCATATGTGTTCTAGACTTTTGAAATCATCATCAACACATGTTTTGACATTCAACATTATTACACTCAATTAGCAACAATGTTATTCATATCATATGAACAATGCTTCTATGATAATCTAATCTAGATGTATAGTGAACCCTAGAATCATTCAATGTTAAATCAATGCATAGATACAAGATAATCATTACTACAATTGTTTTCAAATTGTTCTTCAAGAGCATTTTCAATTGTTTGCATCAATTTAGGTTTTGATTCATTCTAGTTAGGGTTTCTTCATAACCCTAATTCATTATACAAACACAATTGAATGTTAGGAAAGCAAGGATTAATCATACCGAATGTAGGATTTGAATTTGAAGGAATGCGCGTTTTTCTTCGTGCGGTCGATCTCCTCAGCAGTGTGTAGGTGTGTGTGTTTTGAAGTAGGTTAAAAAGAAATAAGAGTGAGGGTTTAGTTTAAATTAAAACTGAATCAGACCACACACGGTTGAAGCACGGTCGACCGTGGTGTTAGCCGTGTAGATATTTTTCCACGAGCAGGGCAGGGGTCTGCGGTCGAGTACACGGTCAGCCGTTGTGCTGCCGTGGATCCTTCTAATCACTCGTTTCTTCACTTCTTCTTTCTTCAAGCACGTTTTGAAGATTCTTAGGTTCTATAGAATACTTGAGGACAAGTTTTCTTTTCCTAACATTGAGTGATTACATCCTTCCAATGTTTAATCATCAATGACACGTAATATACTATATCTATACGTATATATATATGTATATATGTTCAATCACACATAAAATACACAAAACGCATCAACCTAGTATTTAGCATGCAATACATGTTTTCACATAAACACACAATCCTAAGGCAAGTAACCTTCCTACACTTAATCTTTTAAAATCATTTTTCAAAAACAATTTGTATTTGTAAGAAAAACCTTTCTTTTATACAAATCTTTTGAGAAGGTTATTCTCATTAGCATTTTGATCATTGATTTTGATTGATTTTAAGATTACCCAATCCTTGACTTATCCCTACCATGGAATTGCTAGCTTGGTCCATTTTTCCCATATTTTCAATTTTCCTAATAATAGATAATGGACTTTGATTACAAGATTTGTGTTTGCTAGAGTCGTGACATACATTCATTTCATGTTTTCCTCTTGATGAATCAAGTTTTCTTTTCAAAGTGTTATTTTCATCAATTAGAGCTTTGTTAAGTTGTGTAACTTTGTGTAATTATTTCTCCAAAATTTTTACTTTGTCACGACTACGACCATACACAAATTTAATAGTCTTGTAATCATCTAACAATTCTTCATAATTAGAAGGATAGAATACATGTACCTCATTGCAATCCATGTTGGAGACATCGTCTTCTTTGAACGGAGATTCAACCTCTTCTTCACTTTGACCATCTTGATCCATGTCATTCCAAGAGCTCATGAGGCAAAAGTCTTCATTTTCATTCAACCCTTTTGCTAGAAAATCACCAACCCTTTCAAAGCCCTTCTCTAATCCTTTATCCTTTAAACTCTTAGAGTTTAAATCTTCTTAAGAACATAGTGAGTCCCAACATTCTTTTGCACTTTCACATGAGATTATCTTTAATCTTTCTTTACTAGGTAGAATTTCATGAAGTAGTAAAATTGCATCAAATTGTTTCAAAACATCATAGTTTTGAAAAGTTGGCTTCACTAGTCTTGAACTAGCTTGTGGTACAAAGTCTCCTACTTTGATTATTCTCCACAAGTAGTAATCCTTAGATTTGAGGTAAGACTCAAATCTTGATTTCCACACATCAATATTCATCTTATCAAAGATTGATGCTTCTTTCACCAATTCTTCCAAGTATCCCATCGTTTGAGTTGATCCGAGAATCGTTGACTCAAGTTTTTGCACGAAACGAATTGTGACGCTTTCGTGATCATTTGTAGCGCAATGATTTGAGCAACCGCTCTGATACCAATTGTAAGTAACTAGAGGGGGGAGGTGAATAGTTACTTAATACGTTTTTAACAATTTTTCAATTGATCACCAAATTCGATTTTACTTTGATCAACCAATTCAACTCAAATTTGATGTGTGTGGTGTATATGTTCAAAATGATAAATGAAGTAATGTAAAGAACATAGACACAAGGATTTATAGTGGTTCGGGTGGATGTAACTAATCCACCTTAATCCACTCCCCGACTACACTAATCGGGATTTGTTGCTTCACTAAGCACTTTTCTCCAAATCCGGTGGAGATCCGATTTACAAGTCTTCAATCTTCTTTAGTAGATAACAAACCTAATCTTTCTATCCCTTCGAAAGATCAACTCTAACCTAGATCAACTTGTCTTCACCTTGGACAAGTATTAATCTCCAAATAAGATTAATCAACTTCCTAAGTCCCTTTAAGGAAGTAGATCACTAAGCTAGCCTATGCTTCCACTAATTGAAGTTACAAGACTTATACACTCTGCAATGATGATCCTAACACAATACTAGGACATACATTACATTAAGTAAACTCACAAGATAAATGAATTTGATTAGTAAGTTTACAACAACCCAATTCTATATCTATAAGATCATAGAATCTTCTCTTGCTTGATCGCATTTGAGTAGTAATTGATGCACTTGTGATCACTGGAGATATGCCTTTTAAATGTGCAAGAGGGTCAGCTTCAAATGAACTCAAATGTTTGCCTTTTATAGTGAGATTCAAAAAATAGCTGTTGACACATGGTTCCCAGCACGGTCGACCGTGGTGCGATCGTGCGTGCTCCAGTCCAAAATTGGTATCCGTTGTATAGCCGTTTGACTCAGATTTGAACACTACTTTTTGGCACCTTTACTCCTTCTAGCACCTGCAAAAGACACCAAACATCCTATACAAGTACTATATGCATTAAGTGTGTGAGATTTGGTCTTATTGCATGAAAGTGACTAATCATTCCAAAAGTGGCAAACCCAACATTCTTGGAGAAGTGTCTTGATTGATATTTAGGGAAATTTCAGATTGGTCAAGACTTAGTTAGTCACTTTAATGCTCTTGGTTCAATTCTAAAGGCTAGTCACTATATCATTAACTTCCTAGTTCCAATTGATCTCAAGTCATGTTTTATTTGAGTTTAGTTAGGGATTAATTGAATAATGTCTCTATAGGATAATCATGAAGTATGTAGAGACATTAAGGTTAAGTTATTATTGAACAAGCAATCATACTTAGTTACTTAGACTAGACCAAATAGACAATTAACTATTGTGAACCATTTTACACTTAATCTATTGGAGTAAGTTAGTTACTTAAATTCTAACTAATGAGCACATGGCAAACATATTAAGTTGACAAGTTTATGAGTATTAAGCATATTAGTAAGTAGCAAGTAATACTCACATAGCAAGAGATAGTTATTCTAAGATCAATCATATAGATACTTGTACAACTTATAATTTAAGCACTTATAATGTGCAATATAACACATTTCATGATTAATGTGTAAGCACACATTAATATCCAACACATGCACAAGGGAAGAGCAATCTCTAGTTGGGACTTAGTGACCATCCTAAATGTATCTAATTGTGTTTTAGGATTACAAGTCATTTCTAGTTTAACCTTGAGATCATTGTTCTTCATTTAGCCTTAATTAATCACTAAGTCCTTTTTAATAGCAATCATTGTTCTAGTGATATTGGCTTGCGTGTGTTGATACTTGATGATCATAATAAAGATATCTAGATAAGAATTAAGATCACAAGTTGTTGATTAACACTTATGTGTTATGCCTAATCTTGGTTAACTTGTCATTAAGATGTCATTAGGCTTAATTAATCACAATTAGTGTTTTTATGACCAAGACTCAATTGAGTATGGAGAGAACATCTATCCTAAGTATGTTTAGAAAGGTTTCATGAATTATAGATGCTGGGAACTAGTCAAAGTTTATTTGGTTAAAATTTAAGACAGAAGAAACTGCAGTCGCACTGCGGTTGACCGTGGTGGCGATCGTGCAACTTGTTTTCATAAAACTTCGTTGCAATTCAGTTTGGGGTTTCACGGTTGACTATGCGGTCGACCATACCTCGACCGTGTGTTTGCCTGAACTTTTAATTTCATTCTTTAACCTATGTTTGACTTGGTCATTTGCAAGATAAAGTATGGATTAGTGACCTTGCGTATTTTATGTTAAGATGCCAGTCATCACTTATGTGTATGTGTGTGTGTCATCATCAAAACATATTCTTTGGTTAATTACACTTTGGTTAATTATACTTAAGTTTATCATTTAGTGTATTAACCCACATTCAACCAACACATGCATTTCAGTTGATGGAATGGGAATTGAGTTCTCTAGTTCTTTTGTTAAAGACATTGGAAATGGAAGTACGGTCAAATTTTGGTAGGATATATGGATCGGAAGCTCATCGCTTAAGGACATATATAGCAGGTTGTATGCACTCGAAAGGAACATAGAAGAAACGATGCAAGATAGAGTCCTTTGGAATGGAGGAAGGTGTGAGATGTATGGGCAGTGGGCTAGAGAACTTCGGGGAAGAGCTATAAACGAAGCTGAAGAACTATCTAACTTAATCTCCTCGATTTATCTTCAAAACAACTCGCAAGACAATTGGAAATAGAGGCTAAGTGTCGATGGTATATTTAACACTAAACAGTTAGCATCAATGATTGATGGGAAACAATTGGAAACATGAGGTATAGTCATCGAAACTAGTTGAAATAAAGCAATTCCACAAAAGGTTGAAAGATTCGTATGGAAAGCTAAACAAAAAAGATTGTCGGTACGTCTAAAACTTGATAAGTGAGGTATTGATCTAGATTCCATTTTATGTCCTATTTATGAAAAATAAATCGAATCAGTGGATCACCTGTCGATGAAATGCAAAAAAGTAAATGAACTTTGGAAAAGTTTACTACGGTGTTGGAACATCACAAATGGTAATCTAAGCGCATTAGAACCTTTGGGTAATGATCAGATCTTTACTTCCTTCTCTAAATATGGGAGCAAAATATGGGAAGCGGTAAAGTGGGTATGTTGCTATACGATATGGAAATCGAAGAACAACAAAATCTTTAAGAGAAAAGAGTGGAATACCTCAAATATTCTATCTGAGATACTTGTTGGATTTCTAAGCGCATCAAGAAGCTTACCGTGGATTGGCACCAATGGATGCTTAACCCGTGCTTCTATGTGGCTAGTTCAAACAATAGAACGAGGGTAGGCTAACTAATTTGTGGTATAATTAGTCTGTAAAACTGTGTTGCAGTTATTATAAAGTGTCGGAGCAATATTTTATGTATATGTAGATTGTCTCCGATGCTCCTGGTCTGTATGGGATTGTTCTGATTAGTAAATGTATATATAGAATTTGATTACTTTTCAAAAAAAGAAAAGAAAGGATAATAATGTAATAAACTTATCATTGAAAGTAAAGTCCCCGTAGCTTTGGCTCAGTGGACATGTGGTGGTGCCTAGCACCCACGTCGGGCTAGAGGTCTCAGGTTCGAGCCTCGACACCTACAAAGGATATTATTTGAAAGAAATTCCTTGAGGGTGGCCCAAAAGGGAAGGTTTTACCGACCCGCTCCAGGACTAAGGTCCGGCCCGCCTACCCTGTATGGGATGGTTTAAGGGTCGGATCCCCTGAGTGTGGTTTGAGTTTCCTGCCCGAACGCGTGTGTGTGTGCAAATGATGACTAGGCTTCGGTCCGGACTGATGCAAGCTGCCGTTAAAAAAAAATAGTGACTAAAGCTACTAGCACTTACTTTTCTATCATAGCATTTGATATCACGCCAATTACACATATATTCTATCGCGATAGAAAGTCGGTTTTCACCTTATAAATAGAAGGGTTGGGGCAGCTCATTAGCATACCAATTCTAACCCCAAAAACACGAAAAATTAATGTTTTTGAAGATTTTAACTTAGCTCCTGAAGATCAATTCACCAAATTTATTGCTTTCATCTTTTATAACAATTGGTATGTTTAATTAATTCATCAATTTAGTTTTGTAATCATAAATTTTGCTATCTTTTATTGTTTAGTTATTTACACTTTGAATATGCTAGGCAAGATCTTTATTGTGTTTGCTTGAATGTGAATCTTGAGATATTGGATTGTTCTTATCTTATTGATTTAATGTTTGAATGATTTTATATAATTGTGCTTGATTAAAAGATCCATTATTATGCTTGATCTATTCTTTAAATTTATTTACATAAGTTGTTAATCTATTAATGTGAGTTAATTTGAGATGCAATTTATGCTTAACATCTAGGTGATTTAGTCAATTAAATAAGTGATTTCAAGTGATTGTGTCATTAGTTTAATTGAGAATTGAAAGAGATGTGATCAACATAATCATGTATGTGATGACCCGGAAATTTCTGACCAAATTTAAACTTTATCTTTAAATGATTTAATATATTCGACACGATAAGCAAAGTCTGTAATGTTGATTCTCAAAGTTTTGGAACTATATTCATGTAATCAATTATTCTTTGACTGTTCTCGAAGATTCACGAACAATATATATATATATATATATATATATATATATATATATATATATATATATATATATATATATATATATATATATGATTTCAAGTTATTTAGTAAACGATATTAACATTCAATTATTGATTCGATTAATATTTAGATAGGTTAACTAAAACGTTTAAGATAAACCAGTAAAACACTAATTTGCTACAGTATTTTCGAATTGCTACAGTACCCGAAAAACTACAGTGTTTTCGAAAATCACTATTTGCTACAGTAACTTTGCTACCGTAAAACACTATTTCAAAATGAAAATGTATATATTATATATATATATATATATATATTAACAAATAGCGAGACGATGATTTATCGAAGTAAATGACCAAAACACTCAAGTGTATAAGTTACAATTCTAGTGATATAATTTAGGGATAATTTAAGGCTATATTTTGACAAAGGTACGTGTCCCAAAATGTAAATTACAAGTTTTCTCAGCGTACGAAGGGACGTTCGAAAAACCGGAACCGGGACATAAGTCGAGTGACGACGTACGACTTATCGGAGCAAAAGTTACAAGTCAACTATGCACGTAAATTTAAAATAATATATAATTAATTATATAGATTAAATATATATTATATATATTAATATTTAATTACGTCGACAAACTAAATTACAAAATCATATGTGAGCTGGAAAAGGGGTCCATGCGATCGCATGGAGTCCCCTCACAACAGCCATGCGATCGCATGGCAGGGAAATTCAGGCCACCTATAAAAGCTCGTTCGATCTGGTCCAGTTTCATCAATCTATATCTCTCGATATCTTTCTCTATGTATATATTTATATATTATTATTATTATTATTATTATTATTATTATTATTATTATTATTATTATTATTATTAAAATTAATATTATTATTAATCTTATTATTATTAGTATTATTAATTAGTATTATACATAAACTACTACGACGAGGTTATGAGCGTGTCACTTTTAAAATGGATTTTCAAACGGGTTAAAGCTAAGGAAATTATGGGTTATTGCCAAGGAGATTATGGGTAATGTTCGGGGGTATATTTGTGAATCAAATCTAGTGTTTATCATCTCCGTTACATCTACGTACTTTCCTACAATATTGAATCTCAATATTGATACGTAAGCACTCATATTTTATCTTTTATATATTAATTGTGTATCCATGTATAGTGCTCGAGTATATATATTTATACATGCTTGTATGCTAAATTTCGTCGTTAAACAGTTTATGATGAATCACGAATTAAATACATATGTTACTGGTAAAAGGTATATGATATGCATGTTTTTGGAAAGCTGGCGAAAAATCAATGACTTTTCATTTAGATATCGAATAGTTTCGAAGAACGGATTAAGAGATATGATTAACCGAATTATGATTGACGTTAATTGAAATTGCTTTTGAATCTGCAATTAAGATTTAAACAACTTATTTACGAGATTGATAAAATGAATTTTTGAATATTACCAATCGAGTAAATGACTCCTTATATAAGATATGTCTCGTTTTATTGAACTAATGTCAAAATTGACTTTTTGAAACGACTTTGGATAACTTTTGTATGTCGATCTCGAGCATTAGGATTGTGATACACTATGACCTGACCTAGTTTGATAGACATTTATTGACCAACATATGTTCTCTAGGTTGAGATCTACGATTATTTGATATTCTGAGTTTCGGTCACATTACGATGAACAACTTTATGTGCTGCTAAGGTGAGTTTCATTGCTCCCTTTTTAATTGCTTTTGCAATCTATATTTTTGGGCTGAGAATACATGCAATTTATTTTAAACGCAATGGATACAAGTACATACTAAATTCTACACTGAGTTTGAACCGAAAATCCCTTAGCTTTGGTAACTAGTAGCTGCCAGTACATAGGATATGGACTGGTGGGCGCGAATAACAGTATATGGATCCATAGGGCTTGACATCCCCGTCCGAGCTAGAGCACTAGCCTTTTAACGGACGTATGCTATTTGAGAAGCGTACACGTTGGTTTGCGTATATTATTAAGATGATTATACAAAGGGTATAAATTATATATTCGTTAAGTTTAGTTACCAGGGTGCTCAATCTTGTAGAATATTTTGATAAACGTTTCTGGCTAAAACAACTGAAATCTTGTGATCCACCTTTACGTACAGATTATGCAAAACATTAAAACTATGAACTCACCAACCTTTGTGTTGACACTTGTTAGCATATTTATTCTCAGGTTCCCTAGAAGTCTTCTGCTGTTTGCTTATATGTTAGACAAGCTATGTGCATGGAGTCTTACATGACATATTTATCAAGGAAATGTTGCATTCACCAAATCATCACCACGTATCTTATTTTGACTGCATTGTCAATGGAAGTACTATTGTAAACTATTATTTACGGTGATTGTCTATATGTAGAAATCATCAGATGTCGAAAACCTTTGATTTAAATATTCATTTATGGTGTGCCTTTTCAAAAAGAATGCAATGTTTACAAAACGTATCATATAGAGGTCAAATACCTCGCAATGAAATCGATGAATGACGTGTTCGTCCATATGAATTTGGAGCGATCGTCACAATGTAACTATTCTAAATGATTGTTATAGTTGGAGTTTAACATGAGTTTTATCCAAATCAAGTCTCATTAGGTTATTCAAATATAGTTAAATCTTTGAAGGAGATCTACGTGAGTTAATCAACTTTAGTTGGTTTAGGCTTTGTGAAGAGTCATGAGACTATATATTCGGACAATAATCTGTAATAATTGTAGAGGAACAATCCATGTCGATAGTAAATCACTCAAGTGAACATCGTTTTCGCTTATTTGGTAATTCATTTAGTTATTTTTGCTTAATTTTATTTTAATTCAATTTATAATCAAAACTCCCCTATTACTTTAGGATAATTATTAGTTTTTAGAATTTTAATTAAACCTCTCTATGTGGAACGAACTAGTCTATTTGCTTACTAATTACTACTCGATCAAGTTTAGTTGCTTGCATTGTGTGTTAATTTTTAAGTGTTTTTAGCTAGTTATTTTAGGTTACGATTTAACAAATCAAAATTAAATCTTTTAAAAGCAGTAATTTGTATAGGATTATGGAGAAATCGTAAAAATGTATACCGAAGGTATCTTATCATTATTATTAAGGAGTATTATTTTGCATTGATCTAAATCTAGAATCGCCGTAGTTGCAGACCTAATAAAAGTCGAACAACTAACGATACAGAATTAAAAAAAATTATGTTAAATTGGAAAGGACGAACATGCAGTTGATTGTAAGAGCAATATTTTTGATCTACCTATTGTAAGAATAAAAGTAATAATAAATCAATAATAGAGTTAAAGAGTCACAGTGGTTATTACAGAGATGTAATTGAGTTTTCCTTCCCAATCATCCCAAATCTGAAAACTTAAACACGAAATATGGAACGCAAAATTGAAAACTTAAAGATGGATCGTGGAAGGAAAAACTGGAACTTTTAGCACAAGCGAAACTTTAACCTGAAATGTGAATCTTAAACTAAACTGGGAAACGAAAATGCAAAACTAGAACACAAAACCAAAACAAGAAACTAGAAAACTTAAACACGAAACGGAAATTGAAACGCAAAATTAAAAACTGACACACAAAACTAAAAAACATAAATGTAATACTAAAAGCTGAATTGCAAAGTAGAAACTTAAATGCGAAACTGAAAGACAAAATTGAAAATGCGAAAGTGAAACACAAACTGAAAGTGAAACACGAAATTGAAAAATTGAAACGTGAAACTGAAATTTGATACGCGAATCTGAAAACAGAAACGTGAAACGCAAATTTGTAACGCTAAAATGAAATATGAAACGCGAAATTACAAACTGAAATACGAAACTAAAATTGAAACGCTAACTAAAACTGAAAACTTAAACGGAAACTAAAATGCGAAACTTGAACTTAAAAACTACAATTTGAAACTGAAAATTGAAATCTTTTGATAAATGGTGATTTTTAAAGAAGTCATCGATCTGGTAGATGTTGTATGAGTTCGAAATGAGTTTAAATGGATCTTGTTAAACTTTTTAAGTTTTTATTTGGTTTAGAATGGAACGAGATTGGGCCTATTCTTTTTATTTTTCTTTTTCTTTATAAGACCCAATAAATCAAAAACTTTGACTTAATAGACTATTCTTTTATTCTTTTGGTGTAGGGGTGAATTTTACTTGGAGTATATGAAATGGTTATCATCTTTTAAATATGAGAAGTGATACTTATATCAAAAGTTATAAATTCATCAACATTTGTTGCGATTTTTAAGTAACATCCTTAAAGAAATTCTAATAAGAAATTTGTCTCGCAAATGTTTAAGGATCGTTTAGGAAATTTTGAAGGATGTAAATATTAACTCTTAAATAGTTATTGAAATCATAACTTCATAAGTCTTTCATGCAACAAACGCTACAGATCTGTGTGTAGGTAAGGCTAAAATAATGGATCAATTGTGTAAATATCAGTAATTTTGAAAGACTTTTTTAGCAAGAAACTATGTTTTCAAGTAATTTATCTTATATACTAGTAGGTGCTCAGAATGTTGTCGTTTTGAGTTGGTAATGTTGAAATAGAAAATATAAATGGTTGTTGGTAGATGTTGTTGGTGGATGTAGTTGGTAAAATAAGTGGATGGTTGTTGGTAAGTTGTAGGTAACACTTTTCATTACCTAACTTGCCTAACTCTCACCAAATCCCAATCCTTACTACTATAAATAGAGCCATAAGCAAGCATTCAAATCATCCCAAAACACATTCTTCTTCTTCTTATATTCTAAGAGTGTAATAGAGAGTTTGAGTTTAGTCTCCTAATTACAAGAGATATAAGCATTAGTAATTATCCTTGTAATTAGAGAGAAGTTGTAATTCCTATTATTCTTATTAGTGTTTCTTTCCTTGCCCGTGGTTTTTACCCTATTGAGGTTTTCCACGTTAAATCTCGGTGTTCCTTTATTATCGTTTTCATATTATTACTAGTGGTTTGCTATAATTCGGTGTCACTTTTCTCAACAAGTGGTATCAGAGCTAAGGTCTAATATCTTATGTGTTAATCTACTTATCGTATGCTCTGTGGTTGCCACGAGAGTGGATCGTCCACATCAGAAAATAAGTAAGATTATTTTCACTCGGTAAAAGTCCTTGGGTGTTATTTCAAGAAAAAATAATATTGTTGAAAAAAAAAGATTGTAATTATAGCAATGTCTACGAAATTTGAAATTGAAAAGTTCAACGGGAGTAACTTCTCGTTATGGAAACTAAAGATGAAAGCTATCCTGAGAAAGGATAAGTGTTTGGCGGCCATCAGTGGACGTTCCGCTGAAGTCACTGATGAAAAATGGGAAGAGATGGACGGCCAGGCTATCGCAAATCTTCATCTGGCACTAGAAGATGGCGTTTTGTCTAGCATTGAAGAAAAGAAGACGGCGAAAGAGATTTGAGATCACCTCGTAAAATTGTACGAGACCAAATCACTCCACAACAAGATATTCCTTAAGAGGAAACTTTATGCGCTACGCATGAATGAATCTACTTCAGTTAATGAGCACATTAATTCTTTGAATACTCTATTTTCTCAACTCGCTTCATTAAGCTGCAATATAGAGCCAAAAGAACGTGCTGAACTTTTACTTCAGAGTCTTCCTGATTCGTATGATCAACTCATTATTAACTTAACCAATAATGTTCTCTCGGAGTATCTAGTCTATGATGAAGTTGCGGCTGCTATTCTAGAAGAAGAAAATCGGCGCAATAACAAGGAAGACAAACAGGCCGGTTCACGATAAGTGGAGGCCTTATTGGTGTCAGGAGGGAGATCAACGGAACATGGCTCAAGTGGGAGTCACAATCATGGTAAACTGAAGTCTAAAAAGAAGAGGACCTATACATGCTACAATTGTGGCAAGAAAGGTCACCTGAAGAAGGATTGTCGAAGTTTAAATAGCTCAAATCCTCAAGGAAATATTGCAAGCACTTCAGATGATGGGACTGCTTTGGTTAGTGAGGCAGTGGTAGCAAATGAAGGCAGAAAGACATTTGTTGATGTCTGGTTATTTGACTCAGGAGCTACTTTTCACATGACCCCTAGAAGAGAATGGTTCAAACAATATGAACGTATCTCAGGAGGATCTGTATATAGTTGCAATGATCATGAACTAAAGATCATTGGAATTGGAGATATCATTCTGAAGATGCACGATGGTACAGTTCGTACTATTCAAGGTGTACGACACGTGGAAGGTTTGAAGAAGAACTTATTGTCTTTAGGACAATTGGATGATCTTGGTTGTAAGATGGTGATACATGAGAAGATCATGATAATCAAGAAAGGCGCGGTTGTACATATGAAAGGAGAAAAGGTGGGTGCTAATTTATACATTCTGAAAGGCGAGACGGTACAGGAATCAGAAGCATCTGTTGCTTCGAATAGTTCAAGTGATAAATTTGCTATGACATGGCATCAAAAGCTTGGACACATGTATGAACAAGGTATGAAGATTCTTGTTGAAAGAAATCTTATTCCTGGTCTTACAAAGGTATCGCTACCTTTTTGTGAGCATTGTGTAATCAGTAAGCAGCATCGTCTGAAGTTTAACACATCAAATTCTAGAAGTAAATTGGTTCTAGAATTGGTTCACTCTGATGTGTGGCAAGCACCAGTTCAATCCCTAGGAGGAGCAAAGTATTTTGTATCATTTATTGATGATTACACTAGGAGATGTTGGGTGTACCCAATCAAGAGGAAGGCGGATGTGTTTGAAGTTTTCAAAGTTTACAAAGCGCGGGTTGAACTTGAATCTGGTAAAAAGATCAAGTGTTTGAGGACAGATAATGGAGGAGAATACACTGGTGATGAATTTGATAAGTTTTGCAAACAAGAAGGTATCAAAAGGCAGTTCACAACAGCATACACTCCTCAACAAAACGGAGTGGCAGAGCGGATGAACAGAACCTTGTTAGATAGAACAAGGGCGATGTTGGCAACTGCAAGCTTGGGAAAATCATTCTGGGCAGAAGCAGTAAGTACTGCCTGTTACGTGATAAATCGGTCACCATCAACTGCAATTGAGTTGAAATCGCCGATGGAAATGTGGACTGGAAAATCAGTTAATTATTCTGACCTTCATATATTTGGAAGCCCTGTATACGCAATGTACAATTCTCAAGAAACGACAAAATTGGATCCGAAGTCCAGAAAGTGTTTGTTCTTGGGGTATGCTGATGGAGTTAAGGGGTATCGCTTGTGGGACCCCACTGCCCACAAAGTAGTCATCAGCAGAGATGTTGTCTTTACAGAAGACAAAGATCTTGAAGATGTTAGCACTTCAAAAGAAACTATACCGATACAGGTGGGTAATGAATTTCATAAAGATTCTTCTGAAGCAGTACCAGAGCACGATGAAAATCAAGTAGTCGTTGATGAAGCTCCAGTGACTCGTATTTCTAATCGGGAAAGGAAACGTCCAGGGTGGTACTCAGATTATATTATGGAAAGCAATGTTGCATATTGTCTTCTAAAAGAGGAAGGAGAGCCAACAACTCTTCGCGAGGCACTAAATCATTCAGATGCATCTCAGTGGATGACGGCTATGCAGGAAGAAATTGAAGCTCTTCATAAAAATAAAACATGGGAACTTGTGCCATTGCCGAAAGGTAGAAAACCTATTGGAAATAAATGGGTGTATAAGATCAAGCGAAATGGTGATGATCAAGTGGAGCGGTATCGTGCAAGACTGGTGGTTAAAGGATATGCTCAGAAAGAAGGTACAGACTTTAATGAAATATTTTCTCATGTGGTTCGACTTACAACAATTCGAGTAGTTCTAGCGATGTGTGCTACATTTGATTTGCATCTAGAGCAGCTAGATGTGAAAACTGCATTTTTTAATGGAAATCTTGAAGAAGAAATTTATATGCTTCAACCAGAAGGTTTTGAACTACAAGGAAAAAAGAACTTGGTTTGCAGGTTAAAGAAATCTCTGTATGGTCTCAAACAGGCGCCGAGATGTTGGTACAAGAGATTTGATTCTTTCATAATGAGCCTTGAATATAACAGACTTTATGCAGACCCTTGTGCATATTTCAAGAGGTTTGGGGACAATGATTTTGTCATTTTGCTGTTATATGTAGATGACATGTTGGTTGCAGGCCCCAACAAAGATCGTGTTAATAAGCTGAAGGCTCAATTGGCTAGGGAGTTTGAAATAAAAGACTTGGGTGCCGCAAACAAGATTCTAGGGATGCAAATTCACCGAGACAGAGATAATAGGAAGATTTGGCTTTCTCAAAAGAATTATTTGAAGAAAGTCTTGCAGCGCTTCAATATGCAAGATAGTAAGCCAATCTCAACCCCACTTCCTACTAATCTCAAGTTATCCTCCGTTATGTGTCCTAGCAGTGAATACGAGAGGAAGGAGATGTCTCGAGTACCGTATGCATCAGTAGTGGAAAGTTTAATGTTCGCAATGATATGTACAAGACCAGACATTGCACATGCAGTGGGAGTAGTTAGTCGGTACATGGCGAATCCTGGTAAAGAGTATTGGAATGCGGTAAAGAGGATCCTAAAATACATTAAGGGTACTTTAGATGTTGCATTATGTTATGGGGAACCGGAATTTATTGTCAAAGGGTATGTTGATTCAGATTATGCAGGTGATATGGATAAAAGTAAATCTACCACTGCATATGTTTTTACACTTTGTGGTGGAACAATAAGCTGGGTTTCAAAACTGCAGTCAGTTGTGGCGACATCAACAACAGAAGCAGAATATGTAGCAGCTACTCACGCTACTAAAGAGGCAGTATGGTTGAAGATGTTGTTGGAGGAACTCGGGCACAAACAAGAGAATATCACTCTATTTTGTGACAACCAGAGTGCCTTGCATCTTGCAAGGAATCCAGCATTTCATTCAAAGACAAAGCATATACGAGTTCAGTATCACTTCGTTCGTGAGAAAGTAGAAGAAGGAACCGTGGATGTGCAGAAAATTCATACTGACGACAATGTGGCCGATTTTCTAACAAAGTCAATCAACCGTGACAAGTTTATTTGGTGCCGTTCCTCATGCGGCCTAGCGGAAACGTAAGCAACATCATTGGCAAGGAAGGATTATCGTGTGAAGATTGATTGAGCTTCAATCGAATCTTCAAGTGGGAGATTGTTGAAATAGAAAATATAAATGGTTGTTGGTAGATGTTGTTGGTGGATGTAGTTGGTAAAATAAGTGGATGGTTGTTGGTAAGTTGTAGGTAACACTTTTCATTACCTAACTTGCCTAGCTCTCACCAAATCCCAATCCTTACTACTATAAATAGAGCCATAAGCAAGCATTCAAATCATCCCAAAACACATTCTTCTTCTTATATTCTAAGAGTGTAATAGAGAGTTTGAGTTTAGTCTCCTAATTACAAGAGATATAAGCATTAGTAATTATCCTTGTAATTAGAGAGAAGTTGTAATTCCTATTATTCTTATTAGTGAAACGTTTCTTTCCTTGCCCGTGGTTTTTACCCTATTGAGGTTTTCCACGTTAAATCTCGGTGTTCCTTTATTATCGTTTTCATATTATTACTAGTGGTTTGCTATAATTCGGTGTCACTTTTCTCAACAGGTAAGATTGTCGTTTTATACATTTTATATTGTATGTTTTATCATTTCATAAGTATGTGCGTGGTAGCCTGTATGGTATTAGGAGATAATGTGACCATCTAGAAATTTGAGTTCGATTTCGGCCTAATATTTTTCATTTTTTTTTTTTGTTTTTTTTTCATAAAATTCACACGAACCTATCTTCTTTTCCTAATTGCGTGTTATCATCTGCGTTATGTAGGTCGGAATTACATCACCAAACAATTAAAATTTTAATATCGCTGGTCTCTTTCTCTTTTGTTCCCCAAATGAATCTTCTTTCTTAAACCCTAATTGTGTAACAGGTTACTAATCTTTAATTATTTATTTTTTTTGCTTATGTTCTTAGATAAAAACTTCATATATATATATATATATATATATATATATATATATATATATATATATATATATATATATATATATATATATATATATAGTTTAGTGCTAAATATGAATAACTTGTTGGTTTCAGTAAATTCATACCAATAGTGCACGCTCTCAATGATCTTCACCCCCGCCTTCTTTGTGTCGCCTAAGGCCAAAGGTATTTCCTTTTATGTCGTCGCATTGTGGAATCTTTTGAGTCCTTTCATGTATGTTTACCATTTTCAATTCTTAGCTTTTGTGGTTGTTGGTTTTTTTGTTTGATATTTCCGTTTATATGCTTTTTGTTTCAAGTTTTAGTCTCACATGCTGCGTTATTTTCTGCAACTTTAACATGTCGTTATCCAATTGTGAGAGGAGTTTTTGCTTCTTTCTTTATGTGATTGCTTCTGTTGTGTTTTCTATTTTTTTTTTTTACATAGTAAATACCATCTGTATTGTAGTTATTGTTCGTATATTGGGTTGCCAGTGTTTGTTGAGGCTCAAGTTGTTGTTCTCTATTTGAAAAGACAATTCTCATTGTTTAAGATTGCTTGCTTCATATATTATGTAAACATCGTGTGCCTTAGTTTTGCTTATCTGAGTTTATGTTTGTTTGCAGTTCTCATTTGTAACAGCCCAGAATTTTCAACATAAGTGCGCGTCCCGCACTACTTCTGTGCGTAGCGCAGATCGTCTGAAAAACTTTTTTCCTTATTTTGAGAAGTGGAGGGACCTTTTGTGTAAACTCCTATATAAACAATACAACCTTCCTCAGTTTTGATGCTCATTTTATTACAGAAACTATCACATACGATTACTGTCATAGAAAGAGACAGAAATTAGGGTTTGAACAATTGGAACACTTCTTGTTGATTAAACCCGAAATTGGAGCAATACATAGTGAAGGAAGCTTGCTTTAGCTGCTAATCCTTGTTACCATCTCCATTTCACTCTTTGTAAGCAAAGCCCTAACTTTACGCTTTAGATTAATTTGGAGGTTTTTAGTTAATTCTTCCACTTTGGGATGGTTATTGGGAAATAGGTTGTAATTTAAGTTTAGTAAGTGATAAGAGCACTCTTGGTTAATCCATCTACAATAACCCAGATAAACTTCTGCTAAGGTTTTAGAAGACGAAGCCTCCGTAATTGGCAAGAAAAGAGCACTCTTGGTTAATCTATCTACAATAACCTAGATTGCATCATGATGATGCGGCATTCTCGGTAATTTCGTGATTAAATCCATAGTGATATTCTCCCATTTCCACACAAGTATCTCCAAAGGTTGGAGTTTACCATATGGCATCTCGTGTTTTGTTTTAACCTGCAAACATGTCAAACATTTATGCACAAACTTTACAATATCCTGCTTCATTCCCGGCCACAAATAATCTCTTTTCAGATCTTTATACATTTTAGTTGCGCCAGGGTGAATTGAATATTTTAATTTATGAACCACCCCCAACAATTTCTCCATTACTTCACAAGACTTCGGAACGCAAATTCTCCCGTATCGGGTTGTCAACCCCCGACTATCTACTTCTAATAAACCAACTTGTCTTGTCAGTCTCTCTCGATTCAGATTTCCAGACTCAAGGCTTAAAATCTGGGCATCCTTTATTAATGTAAGAATATTTGGGGTTACTCTCAATGTAAGACATTTCTCCTTAAGTGGTGGGTGAACGGTCTTTCTACTGAGAGCACCTGCAACTATGTTTACGTTCCTAGGATGATAAAGGATGTCACAATCATATTCCTTTACCAAATGTTTTAAAACCCTAACCTTGTGGTTAAAATATCTTTGTTTTGGTGAATCATGAATTTTAAAGTGAAGTTGTTGTTATGTGGAGTCTTGAAGTGGAAGCCTTGAAATGTTGATTTTGATAGTCAAACCCTAATTTGAAGATTAGCAAAACTTTGAAGTTGATATCTTGACACCATTGTAGTCTTAATATCTATTTATTTGGATAGAATGAAGATGATGTATATATAGTTACATCAAATGTGTATATTTAGTCAAAACTCATGAAGTGTCAAAATGGGTAGTCATATTTGGGTCATTAGGATGTCGGTAGTAATGAAGTAAGTAATAATCACACTTGTTGGGTTAGAATGGAAGTAGCCATAGTAAGTTAATTGTATGTTAGTTTGCTTTGCCTTGTTCCTTTGAATCCTTTATTAAGGTGAGTTCATATGTAAAAAAATGGGTATATGTCTTTGTTTACATTCATGTATACAAGAACATATGACTCTTGGGAATGAAATCCCAACGCGGTAGAAACTGGCTAAGACTATAAAAGTAGTCGAGGGTTGCGGCAGGAAAACAAGGGTAGATTGTAATGTAATCTTCATATCGGTAGTATGACTACGGATCCGTATGCCTTGCAGCAGAATACTTCGTGTGTCCGTGTTGATAGTTTCATGCAGTAGATTATATTTATATTATTTATATATGTCCTCACTAAGCGAAAGCTTATTCTTGTAATTGTTTAAATTTTGTAGGTCATAGTGAAAGTAGTGCGAAAGGAAAGAAGAAAGAGTAGTTTGAAGTTGAAAGAACTCTTTTGGTAAGTGGAGATTCCTATCCCGACCCCGTGAAGAAGATAGCCACTTGAAGTATAAAACGCCTTCCTTTTATAGTCATCTAAACTGTGGTCTTAACTTGAATATATGTATACTTGTTATTTGAAGGTCAAACTTTTGTTGTAATTATAGGTCGGTTATGAATATTTGAAGTTACAAAAACTGTTAAGGGATTGTCGTGGTTCTGAATTACATATTGGAAACTTTGGGTTAGATGTTATGAGTCAAAATAAAGTTTGAAAAGTGCAGGTCCTGGATCAAGCAGAGTGCGTGTCGCCCAAAATGTATAACGAGATTTGGAAACAGAAACTTTTATTCCATTGTGTGCGTCGGGCATGTGTATTTGTGCACCGCACATGTGTGATTTGCGCGCTGTGCAGAAGCACTGTGTTTAAAATTTTTTTTGATCGAGTCTAGGGCGCTTCATCATTCTTCAGGTGTGTCACATTTTAACTGAGGCATCAGTGACTACAATTGCGTTTGTAGTTATTGTTATGAGTTTTAATTGTTAGTTTATTTGTTTTGATGTTTTTTTAGACACCTGTACCAAAAATAGTAAGGTTTCAACATAACTTTTTGACCCGTCCTCCACCCATTTTTTCAGTTATAAAAAGGCAAAAACTATTTTATACCCTTATGCAGAAAATGCACTGAAAATCTATCTCACGACATTATTCTCCAAGATTTCGCACAATCTCTTATTCATTAGTTTTTAACTTTGTATATTTGATCAAGCATAAAATGGTCCAAAAGGTTCGGTTCATGCGAGATCAACAATAAAAGGGGGGGTTTGAGGGTTTTTTGAGTTTAACACTCCGGTCCAGAGCACCGTGAATAACCCTCATACGAGATGAAGATCTCAGAAAGGGTTGTTAAACGTAACCCACCATCATTCGGGTTAACCGGAGTTGATGGCTCAAGGGTGATATTAGGATTTACGTATTGTGTGCTACCTGAAATCGCTAAGTATTTGAGGGCGCTATGCCGGTTGCGCGGGTTATCGAAGGTGAATATCTTGAGAGTATTCTTGTAGGTGAAATGTGATGTAATTCTGGACTGATCCCTTCATTTATTCAAGCTACGCTTATTTATACTTGTTGACTTTTGTCCATTAGTGAAGTGACTCATCCTAATCCATAAGGACGAATACATTTACATATGGATACATCGCGAGGTTCTGACCTCTAAATGAAACATTTTACAAACATTGCATTCGTTTTTAAAAGACAAACTTTCATTACATCGAAAGTTGATAAGCATGTATACCATTTTATAATATATCCAAACTATAAATGACTTAATAGTAATCTTGTTGACTCGAATGCAACGTCTTTTGAAATATGCCATGAATGACTTCAAGTAATATCTCTAAAATGAGCAAATGCACAGCGGAAGATTTCTTTAATACCTGAGAATAAACATGCTTAAAAGTGTCAACCAAAAGGTTGGTGAGTTCATTAGTTTATCATAAACAATCATTTCCATTAATTTAATAGACACAAGATTTTCATTTCCATTTCTCATAAACATCATATCATATCAGGCATTTCGCACTGCATAGAGATAAAAAAAATAAAAAATCATTCATATGGATTGAACACCTGGTAACCGACATTAACATAATGCATATAGAATATCACCAAAAATACAGGATTAACACATCTGTATACGTACAGGATTAACACATTTGTACAAAAATCGAAGTACTAAAGCATCCAAACTCTCAGGATGGGGGTCGTTAGTGCCCATAGATCTATCTTTAGAATTCGCGTCAATTTGGGCCAATTCCCAAATTCTTAGGTTACCAAGCTAAAAAGGGTGATATCCGGTATAATAATTCAACCATAGAATGTAGTTTCAAGTACTTGTGTCTATTTCGTAAAACAGTTATAAAAGCAGCACATGTATTCTCAGTCCCAAAATATATATTGGAAAAACATTTAAAAAGGAATCAAATGAAACTCACAATACTGTATTTCGTAGTAAATATGCATATGACGGCACTGAACAAGTGCAAGGTTGACCTCGGATTCACGAACCTATATTAAGTATATATATTTATATGTTGGTCAATATATGTCTAACAATTTAAGTCAAGTCGTAGTGTATCACAATCCTAATGCTCGAGATTGATATGCAAAAGTCAACTTGACCCAAAATGACTTCCAAAATCTATACATGTTTATTATATAACTTAAATATAGTCGTTTTATATATTAAATATATTTATCAAATTTTATTAGAGTAAAATAATACAAGTCATTTATTAAAAAAAATTTACATTAAAATTTATATATGACGAAAATATACTTTTATATATTTTAAATAATAAAATTCATAAAGTTCACATGATATCATAAAAATATAGTGGTATGTATTATTAATGTAATTATATTACGTGTGGTAAAAATATCTTTGTATTACATATTTATTTGATAAAATAATATTGATAATAACAATAATGAGTAAAAGTTGTATTTTGTAATAATAATAATAATTATTATTCTACTAATAATGATAATAACAATATTTATTTACTAAAGATGATTATAATAAAATGATAATTCTAATCATGATAATTTTAATAATAACGATACTTTTTAATAATAAGTATAATAATAATATTTTATATAAAAATAATAATTCTATTTAAAAATGATAATTTTTAATAATAATAATATTAAAATGATAATATTAATGATATTTTATAATAACAATGATATTTCTATTAAAATGATAATTTTAATAAAAAAATTATAATTTTAATATTAATGATACGATATTTTTATTTAAATCAATATTTTACAATATTTTAATTTCATCATGATACTTATACTCATTATTTCCTAATCGGTTTGTTTAATAGCTCTTAGTCTTTTTTTATATCCTATTCATAATAATAATAATATTAATCATAATAATTAGATGATACTAATATTAGTTTTTATGATAATGATACTAATAATTATAATAATACTAATGATAATACTAATTATTATAACGATAATAATAATAATAATAATAATAATAATAATAATAATAATAATAATAACTATAATTATAATAAAAATGATAATATTTATAATATTCTTAATGATCATAACGATAGTAATAATAATAACAATAACAATTTTCTTTAATGATAATACATATATTAATAATGATAACAATAATAATTATTAGATAATAATAACGACGATAATAACGACGATAGTAATAATAATAATACTAAAATTAATAATAATTCAGTTGGTCATATCTTCTAATCCGTTCATCGAAACGATACGCTTTCTAAATGAAAAGTTATTAATTTTTCGACAGCTTTTCAACGACATGCATATCATATATCTTATCTCAATAGCATATGTATTAAATTCATGATTTATCATAAAGTATATAACGACAATATTAAGCATACAAGCATGCATAATTATATATACTCGAGCACTAGTCAGGGATAGACCATTACTATATAAAAGATAAGATATGAATGCTCACGTATCAATATTGCGATTCAATATTGCAAGAAAGTACGTAGACGCAACGGAGAAGATAAACACTAGTTTGACTCACGAGCAATACCCTCGAACCATACCCATAACTTCCATAGCTATAACCCATAATCTCCTTAGCTCTATCCCTCTCGAAAAATCCGTTTTGAAATAACCCGAGCATACCCTCGTCGTAGTATTTTATGTATAAATAATACTAATACTTAATACTACTAATAATAATAATACGATTAATAATAAAATTAATAATAATAATATTATTATTAATATATATATATATATATATATATATATATATATATATATATATATATATATATATATATATATATATATATATATATATATATATATATATATATATATATAGAATATAGATACGAGAGATTGAGATATGAAAATGGTGAGGAATTAGCAGAACACGCTCGACATTTATACCCATTTTCTGACATAGACACCTCCGCGATTGCGGAGGTTTTTAGTGCTTCTGTTCCGCGATGGCGGCCTCCAGCTGTCCAGAAATGAATTGTTTTCCACGTGGGCTGCTATCGTTTAATATATATATATATATATATATATATATATATATATATATATATATATATATATATATAATATATTTAATTTAATAATTAATTATATAATATTATATTCACGTGCATAGTTAACTTGTAAAATTAGTTCCAAAAACTTGTACGTTTGAGTGTTATGGTCATTTGCTTCAATAAATCAACGTCTCGTTATTTTCTAATATATAAAAGTATTATTTTAAATCGACACGTCTTATAATTAGATTAATATTATATTTCATCACATTGTAAAATATATATTTTCATTTAGAAATATAAATATGTACTTATAATATGTAATTGAAATATAATATTTAGTTTTTTCAAGTTAATTGTATTTCAAGTTCATTTTAAAATCGTTAAGAAAATATTATAACACATAACGTTTACACTTCAAAAACTTGATTTGATATTATTCATTTATGTACTAGCGTTTCACAAGTTCAATCAACTTATTGAAATAACAATTGGATCAATAAACGAGTACCACTATTGTTTACAAAATGATTTGAAATTTCATATATATACTTATATTGAAAATTAATAATATTTTTACTAATCTTTAAGTTTTAAAACACGTTTTTAATCTTATTTATATTTATTTATATTTTATTGAATCATAAACCGTTATCATCTATACTTTGTCAAAAGGTTTCTAGAAAGATTCTAAAGTTTAGAATACCGTTAAAAACTTTATCCTTATCATAATGATTCAATAACAAATTTTCAAAAGTGGTCCTAGATATTTTAAAATTATATCCGTTTTAAAGAGGACGTGACACTCAAATCGTTTTATATAATTTCTAAAATTTATAACAATAAAAATATTGATGATGTAGCATGAGGGTACGAAATAGTATTATTTTTAATACAAAATACTACAAAATATGACACAAGTTTTATTAATTTACGGATGGGATATACCTAAACCTTGCTACAACACTATAGGCAGTGTACCTAATCGTAGAGTAGTATAGTTTTTAGTAAGTCCGGTTCGTTCCACAGGGAGCTAGTGATTACGTACTATATTTTTATAAAACTATATTTATATAAATATAAATATATATATATATATATATATATATATATATATATATATATATATATATATATATATATATATATATATATATATATATATATATATATATATATATATATAAGTAGTAATATTATTATAAAAGGGGTTTTTTACCGTTTAATGACCGGTTTGTCGATTTTATATTTTTAAGCGTAAAGATAAATGACAATAATTAAAGTGCGTAAAATATATAAATGACGATAAATAAAATAACAATAAATAAAATTGCGATAGAATATGAAATAAAAGGATTATGCTTATTTAAACTTCCGTAATCATGATGTTTAACGTTTTGATTTTAATTAATTGTTACTCGGGTTAATTGTCTTTTGTCATGGTTTATTTGATACCTATCTGGTTTTTGTCCATAATAGTCCATCGGTCATAAATATAAAGTGCGAGTGTCCTCGTCAAATTACCCTTATACCCGAAGTCAAATATTCCAACTAATTAAGGATTTAAACTGTGACGCAGTTATCACTTCTGTCAACAATTACACCAGTTATCACTGTATGTAATCCACCCCTGTTTTGATTAGATATGAATATTAATTTACCCACTTGATCAGTTTGAATAATCAATTACCCAACCCTAATAATTAATTAAATGATTATAATAGATTCCATATGAACGTCACTAAATAGGACAATCATAATCATTATTAATTATTAGGATAATTAATTTGAAGATAGGTTCGACAGACTCCAATGAGTTGTCACTCAATTAGACAATACCCCCCATCTATTAATAGTCAATAGTCCAATTTCCACAAGTGTCGGTCTTTTGCCCAAACCTTAATTATGGTACAAAGTTCAATAACCCCGTCTTAATATTTTAGCCCAACATCACGATTACTTCATTTTAAATAAGCATAATAATAACTTAGTTACGAGACATTAAATTAAAAAGGAAGAACATAGCTTACAGTGGTGATTAATCGCGTAGCGTTGCACGGACAGAATTTCGACTTAAAAACCGTAAAATATTTCTTACAATAACCCAACTAAACCATAACTTTATTATTAAAATTAACTTATATTAAAATTATAATATAAATATATATTACATATTACAGAAGAGAGAAAGAAATATGAAGAAAGGTGTACATAAATCGATCAAATGAATTGCCTTTTATAGGCAAATATTGAATTGAAATTTTCACTTATGACCCCTTAACTATGTTCAATTAACAACTTTTTATTATTTATTATTATTCTTATTATGAATTATTTAAATATTATATTATATTCTTGTGCATAGTTGACTTGTACTTTCAGCTCCGTTGCGTCGAGCGTTGATAGTTGGCTCGGGTACCGGTTCCGGATTTTCGAACGTCCTTTCGTATAATTTAATATCTTGTACTTTACGTTTTGTAACTTGTACTCTTGTCATTTTTAGACGTTTCTCATCAATAAATTGAACCTTTTGAATTGTATCTTCTACATTTGAGCTTTTTGGACGTTTGTGTCTTCAAATCTTCGTTTTCGCCTTTTGTCTTCGCACTTATTTATTTAAACAATTACAATGAAAATATAATACAATTACATATGAAAACCTATTATTTAGAAGGGATATTGCTATGAAATATATGTTCCTTTTTAGCCTTATCAAATATCCCAACACTTGAGCGTTGCTTGTCCTCAAGCAATACAGAACTTGAAATAAAAACATACATGAATCACTTTTTTATTCATCACACTTTGTACATTAGTGATTTTGATATGGTGGTATAAACAATGATAGTAACGATAGAACCATGGTTAAAGGTGGGTGTGTCATCCACAGTTGCCTCGGGTTTAGGTCAACGACACTTGCAATCAAATAGCCGATTTACTTTCGGTTTCCAAAGCAAAGTGCACATTTGAAAGGTGGTTTATAGTCCCACATGACTATGAAAATGTAGATCCTTAAGGAAATTGGATCTTTATGAAAACATTTGATCTTTTTGAAAATTTAATCTAGCTTTTATCCTAGATAAGTTTTCCGGAATAACCCTTCACCGGTGTTTGCAAAATATTTTTGTGGGTTGTGTGGGTTTCAAATTTGAAAATTTTAGCTCAACACTTGTGGTTTTGTGTTACCCACTTGCTAACCTTGTATTGGGAAAGCAACACGTCCAGTTTACTTGTTCCGTATATTACCTTTCGGTAAACTACCGTCCGGTTGTAAAGGAAAGCGATGAACAAGAAACTGTTAAGGCAATGTCTAATGACATGCATATGATTATGGTCTTAAAACGTGTCGGATGCTAGTACTATCCTTTGTAGGAGCAATAGTAAAGATCATCCTATGATTTTTCGGTCTGGCACAAGGTCCTGTCTCCGACCATGCTATGCAACCACCGTTTCTTATGGTTGACACCCGATTTGGTTCAGGTGACCTAATGAATTCTGATGAATTCTCAGGATTTTACGTTCAATGGTAATGAACGCATTGAAAATAGGTTTTCAGAAAACAAATCGGTTTTATTTTTGATCAAAATATTTTCTCGTTCAAGCTCGAGTTTAGATATCATTGAATTCCATGAGTTTGTAATTCTCAATCTTTAAGGTCAATCTCTAGGATTGAGTAATATCAGTCTTAAAAGCTGATTTTTAATCTTTAAGGAGATTATCCTTTCTGGGGATCTGATTCATTAGTCTTATCAAGCTAATTTGCACGGTGCCCCCCATTGTGCGAGATAAATCCTTCTCATGGTTAGGATAAATCTGACCACATGGTGACCCAGTTTGATGCTGAGGTCCGTGGATTTCCTGCTGATTTTAGAGATGACTTTTCTAGATTTTTCGTCAACCTACAGTTGGTATGGACGACAACTTCATGACCTAAATCAAGAAAAAGCACCTGCAATAACTTTCTTACAGTAAATCGGGTAAACCAGTTAATTTAGTCCAAAGTAAAAGCACCTGCAATAACTTTATAAAAACATGTGATAGATAGTTTTTAATTGAATAACTTGGTACATTCTCCCCACACTTGGCTTTTTTCATGCGTCTTTTTATATCTTAATAAATAAATTCAAGCGTTTTAGTTGTTTCTCAATTTATGTCCTTTCCGAGGTAACAATAATTTCGGCATTAACACCTAGTTTTATCGTTCATAAATATGTATAAACATGATTTTGAATTCATTTAGTTAAAAAATTTTAAAATTTTCATAATATTTAGAAAATAAGCCAAGTATAAACCCGAGAGAATTTATAACCCTTCCCCACACTTGAGATCATGCAATGCCCTCATTTGCATGAAATCAGACTATAATTATAAATTCATGAGGGTGATTAGTGTAGAAAAGTGATTAAAAATACCCAGTTTGTAATTACAAAGCTCGTCGAATGATAGATGGCGCGCCTCATCGTTCATTCCTTCATTTATTATATCACATTTGTTGTTTTGCATCTTGTCGTCAAAATCAGTAGCTTTTGCTGAACTTAATGTTAGTATTTGAAAGTGCGTTGTTTTACCCTGTTGTTTACATGATAAAATACAAACATATATACATATTTTTAAAGTTGGGTATATTACCCCACGTTCAAAAATTTATAAAATAAAATATTTTTTTTTGCATACTTTAAATCAATAAAATTAAAAATAATGATGACAAAATTTTTCGCCCCGCCCTCGGGTAAAGTAATTTCGGCTCAACGACCTAGTCTTCAACTCACGACGAATTTTAGAAATCATTTTTTTCAACTTAATGAAATAAAGTAAATTTTTGTTTTTAAATTCACACAAAACTTAAAAAGAAAACATATTAATTTCATATAAAACCTAAAAAACAAAAAAATTCAGAATGGGGGGAGAAAACTAGTTCTTTAGTGTCTGCTAGTGGAAAAGACCAATCGGATTCCATTCTCGGAACTACACGAGAACAGAACAACTAACTCCAAACAGCATTTTCTTTTTAGAATATTTGAATCTCCTCACACTTAGGTAGATGTGGTGTCGAAATTGTGATTAACTTCATCGTCAATTTCTCTTGGACCATAATCAACTTGCATATCTGTGACTTTTGCTTTAAGCCAGTGACCAGCTTTTTCCGTAATATCCACAAATTCAACTAGCTTCGCCTTTTCTTTAGGCGATAGATTGGATACTAACCGGTTATATAACTTAAAGTTCCCCTTACTTTTAGCATCAATAACCCGTTTAAAAAGTTTCTTCATTGAACTGTTAATAACGGGGTCATTTAATTTCGTATCAACTATGGGGTTCTTTATTATCAAGTCATCATTAGGTGTTACTTCATTTTCCCCACACTTAGGCGTTCTATTATTGTTAAGCATTACCGTTGGAGTTGGTAAAATAACATGGTTCTTACCAATTGTTTTTGTCGGTTCAACGGTTTTGGTTTGTGGATATTTAGACTTTTGAATCATAAAGGTGATCGATTTCTCATCATTACTAAGTGTCATTCTACCCTTTCTTACATCAAATAACGCCTCGTTGGACGCTAAGAATGGTCGACCTAAAATTAGAGGAACGTTTGAGTCCTCTTCTATGTCAATGACAATGAATTCGACTAGAAAGGTTAAATTACCTACTTGAACGGGTAGGTTGTCAGCAATTCCAACTGGGTGTTTAATGGTTTGATCAAGGAGTCGAACACTCATATCCGTTGGACTTAACTCACCTACTCCTAATCTTTTATATAATGAAAGAGGCATAACACTCACACTCGCACCTAAATCTGCTAGTGCATCATACATGACACAATCGCTAAATAGACAAGGAACAATAAATTCACCCGGATTACCTACCCTAGGTGGAGGTTTTGGTGGAACTGTCTTCACCGAGTTTATCTTTACGATTTTTGTTTCTTGTACTTTCTTATTCTTCTTCTTCTTCTTCTTTCCAGAAGTATCACAATCTTTATTACCTATCACTTGCTCATACTCAACTCCTTTTCTTGAAAACGGGATGGGTGGTTTGTATGGTGTCACCACTTGTTTTACATACTCAGGTGGTGGTGGTGGTGGTGGTGTAACTTCTTCATTGTTACTTACATCTAAAACCTCCCCATCTTCTGATGCTGGTTTTTCAGAATTTGTTGAAACCATATTAACATTTTCATTCCGAGGATTTACTTCAGTATTACTCGGTAGCTTTCTTTGTTCCCTTTCACTCATCAATCTAACAAGAGTACCTACTTGTTTTTCTAGATTCAAAATAGAAGCTTGTTGAGTTCTAAATGACTGATCAAACCTCTCATTCGTTTGAGTTTGAGTTTCAATAAATTGTGTTTGAGATTAAACTAGCTTAAATACCACTTCTTCCAGATTTGACTTTTTCTCTTCGGTTTGTTGTGGTGGTTTATACAAGCCAGGTCTTTGTTGATTGAAAGTGTTGTTTTGAGTTGGTTGGTTATTCGGACCTTGTTGGTTATACGAGTTATTGTCGGGTCCTTTTGGATTGTAAAGAATGTTTTGATTTCGATTGAAGTTTGGCCTTGGCGGTTGATAATTATTCTGATAACTATTTTCCAGCCTTTGGTTCATGTAGACAACATTCTCACGTTGTTCCATCGTTTGTTCAATTTGACAGTCTTTCATTAAGTGTGGTCCACCGCATTGCTCACAACTGATTCGTATTGCGTGAATATCTTTATTCATCTTTTCCATTCGTCTCTCGAAAGCATCTATTTTTGCAGAAACAGAATCAAAGTTATGGCTAGAATCGGCTCTAGCCGCTTTAGATGAACGATATATATCTTTCTCTTGGTGCCACTCATGAGAGTGGGAGGCTGTGTTATCAATAATTTTGTAAGCTTCAGTTGCGGTTTTCTTCATAATGGAACCACCAGTTGTTATGTCGATGTCTTTTCGTGTAGCAACGTTGACACCTTGGTAGAATATTTGTACTATTTGATAAGTGTCTAAACCGTGTTGAGGACATCCTCTCAACAACTTTCCAAATCTTGTCCACGCCTCATATAGAGTTTCATTTGACTTTTGTGTAAACGTAACAATTTCTCCTTGAAGTCTCACGGCTTTAGATGCCGGAAAGAATCTTTTAAGAAATTTCTCAACTAAAACATCCCATGTGTCAATCGCCCCTTCAGGTAACGATTCTAACCAATCTTTGGCTTCTCCCTTTAAAGTCCAGGGAAACAACATGAGATAGATCTGTTCATCCTCAAATTCTCGGATTTTGAATAGTGTACAGATCCTATTAAACGTACGAAGATGTTCGTTTGGATCTTCCTTCGGCGCACCACTATATTGGCACTGATTAGTTACCATGTGTAGGATTTGTCCTTTGATTTCATAATCTGGCGCATTAATGTCTGGCTTAATAATGGCGTGACCTTGGCCCGTGCGTGTGGCTCTCATTCGGTCTTCCATACTTAGAGCTTCCAGATTTTCCATAATTGAATTTGTTGAATACGAATCACTAGAAGATTCTGATTTAATGGTTTGTGGTTCAGGAGGAATGATTAGTGGTTCTGGATCTTGAAATTGTCCCTGAATATTCTCCGGATTCTCAATTGTGAGGTCGGGTTCAAAAGATGGATTATCGAAAATTTGAGTTGGAGTTCTTGGTCGACTAGATGATGATTCTAAAGAAAAATCAACGGCGACAATATTGGCTAGATGTCTTGATCGAGTTATAGGTGGTGAACGTATGAAAGGTGGTGAACGTTTTACTCGGTGCATTCACTGAATATCCTATTAGTTTTTAAAAAGAAAGAAAAATTTTATAAGTTATTCAATTAATAGACTTTTCTGATTTTGCCCACGTTTCGAATAGCCAAAAGATGCAGCAGAGGGGCAGGATTCGTTTGGTCTCAATATAATTGAGGACTGTTTGGCTCCAATAACCCGGTCCACGTACAAATCCAACTATTACTACGAACCAGAAAATTTTGATGTCTATCAATTTAACCACTTAAAATAAATTTTCGTAATTTTAAGAAATTTAGATAAGAAGTAGAATAAAAATCTTATCCTAAAACTAGAATAGCGAGAAATAAGAAAGAAAAAAAACGCGTCGAAAAATAAAAGGTCGAAAAATAGGCGTCGAAAAATAAAACTAAGAAAGTAGCGCGAAAAACGGCGTCACAAAATTCTAAAGCACATAAATCTTAGTCTAAGGAATAAGCACTTAAGGGATTTTACGGCAAACCTAAAAATTCTAGAAATAAAAATAACTATGGCAAAACTAAACTTAATACTAAAAATTGTAACTAGAGTCTAAAAATCTAAAGGTAGTAAAAAAAAAAAAAATTTTTTTATTTTTTTTTTATATTTCATTTTTTTAAGGATTTTAAAATTTTAAAAAAAAAATTTTTTTTTTTATATATTTTTTTTTTAAAACTTTTTTTTTAAAAAAAAAATTTTTTCTTTAAAAAAATGATTTTTTTTACAATTTTTTTTTAAAACGAATTTTTTTTCTTAAAAAAAACGATTTTTTTTACACAATTTTTTTTTTAAAGGAATTAATATTTTTTTTTTTATTATTATTTTTTTCAAAACTTTTTTTTAACTCATTTACTATTCATGAATAGTAAATGAAAAGAAATTAATTAATTTACTATTTACATAAAAGCGACATGATAGAAATTATTAATTGCAAGTTACATAATATACCCCTGAAATATTTAATAAATACGACTTTTTAAAACTTTTACGTATCAAATTTGATTCTAAAATATTATTATATTATTATATTTTATTTCAATATTATTATATTATTATATTTATTAAATTATTATATTTAAATTAATATATCTTTAATCAATCAAAAACTAAAAAAAAAAACTTAAATACCCCGTGAAAACATAAAAAGTGTCCCCGAAATTACTTTTTTTATAACTATATTTTTACAGATATAAATTAAAAATATAGCGTTTTAGCGCTCCCCGGCAGCGGCGCCAAAAACTTGATGATGTAGCGTGAGGGTACGAAATAGTATTATTTTTAATACAAAATACTACAAAATATGACACAAGTTTTATTAATTTACGGATGGGATATACTTAAACCTTGCTACAACACTATAGACAGTGTACCTAATCGTAGAGTAGTGTAGTTTTTAGTAAGTCCGGTTCGTTCCACAGGGAGCTAGTGATTACGTACTATATATATATATATATATATATATATATATATATATATATATATATATATATATATATAAGTAGTAATATTATTATAAAAGGGGTTTTTTACCGTTTAATGACCGGTTTGTCGATTTTATATTTTTAAGCGTAAAGATAAATGACAATAATTAAAGTGCGTAAAATATATAAATGACGATAAATAAAATAACAATAAATAAAATTGCGATAGAATATGAAATAAAAGGATTATGCTTATTTAAACTTCCGTAATCATGATGTTTAACGTTTTGATTTTAATTAATTGTTACTCGGGTTAATTGTCCTTTGTCATGGTTTATTTGATACCTATCTGGTTTTTGTCCATAATAGTCCATCGGTCATAAATATAAAGTGCGAGTGTCCTCGTCAAATTACCCTTATACCCGAAGTCAAATATTCCAACTAATTAAGGATTTAAACTGTGACGCAGTTATCACTTCTGTCAACAATTACACCAGTTATCACTGTATGTAATCCACCCCTGTTTTGATTAGATATGAATATTAATTTACCCACTTGATCAGTTTGAATAATCAATTACCCAACCCGAATAATTAATTAAATGATTATAATAGATTCCATATGAACGTCACTAAATAGGACAATCATAATCATTATTAATTATTAGGATAATTAATTTGAAGATAGGTTCGACAGACTCCAATGAGTTGTCACTCAATTAGACAATACCCCCCATCTATTAATAGTCAATAGTCCAATTTCCACAAGTGTCGGTCTTTTGCCCAAACCTTAATTATGGTACAAAGTTCAATAACCCCGTCTTAATATTTTAGCCCAACATCACGATTACTTCGTTTTAAATAAGCATAATAATAACTTAGTTACGAGACATTAAATTAAAAAGGAAGAACATAGCTTACAGTGGTGATTAATCGCGTAGCGTTGCACGGACAGAATTTCGACTTAAAACCCGTAAAATATTTCTTACAATAACCCAACTAAACCATAACTTTATTATTAAAATTACCTTATATTAAAATTATAATATAAATATATATTACATATTACAGAAGAGAGAAAGAAATATGAAGAAAGGTGTACATAAATCGATCAAATGAATTGCCTTTTATAGGCAAATATTGAATTGAAATTTTCACTTATGACCCCTTAACTATGCTCAATTAACAACTTTTTATTATTTATTATTATTCTTATTATGAATTATTTAAATATTATATTATATTTTTGTGCATAGTTGACTTGTACTTTCAGCTCCGTTGCGTCGAGCGTTGATAGTTGGCTCGGGTACCGGTTCCGGATTTTCGAACGTCCTTTCGTATAATTTAATATCTTGTACTTTACGTTTTGTAACTTGTACTCTTGTCATTTTTAGACGTTTCTCATCAATAAATTGAACCTTTTGAATTGTATCTTGTACATTTGAGCTTTTTGGACGTTTGTGTCTTCAAATCTTCGTTTTCGCCTTTTGTCTTCGCACTTATTTATTTAAACAATTACAATGAAAATATAATACAATTACATATGAAAACCTATTATTTAGAAGGGATATTGCTATGAAATATATGTTCCTTTTTAGCCTTATCAAATATTAATAACTTTAATAATCTTAAAGTTTTATAATATGTTTCTACTTGTAGATCACTTAACCATTTATTCCGAATACCGTTAAAAAGAATAGATTTCACAAATCACAGTGGACCTCACAACAGAGACCTTGATCATATCATAAAGTATCTGATAATTCAATCTTTTGATATTATCTTTTAATTCCGTGAATAAATATGTTAAACATATATTGAAACAAATACGTTCATGAAAAGTATTATACATTTAATACTTTGTTAACATTCTCAAGTTATAATATATATATATATATATATATATATATATATATATATATATATATATATATATATATATATATATATATATATATATAATCATATCCATTTATATATTGGCTCGTGAATCGTCGAAATTTGGTCAAGGTTAAATGAATGTATGAACACAGTTTAAAATTCTTGAGATTTAACTTAACAACTTTGCTTATCGTGTCGGAATAATATGAAGATAAAGTTTAAATTTGGTTAGAAATTTCCAGGTTGTCACAGTACCTACCCGTTAAAGAAATTTCGTCCCGAAATTTGATTGGGATGGTCATGGCTGACAATAAGTATGTTTTCATGACGCATACGAGCTGAAAATTAGAGTTTTATCAAATATGGATAAAACAATTTGTTTATGTGAAGCGTACGAGTGAAGTTATCACAAAAGAGTGAAATGAGAAAGGTAAAGTTTCGTCATATCTTTTGACGTAGATAGGATTGATTTCCAGAGTTCAAGGGATTTGGAGAAAATCTTCGTAATAAGATTTGATTCTTCGGTAATTAAGGGAATTAGGATCCTCTTTGGTTAAATGCGACAATCTGTCTCGATTGCTCTGTCGGATATTTTGCTATAAATCCACTCTCTTCATTTCCTTATTTCCAAAGCTCATACCTTCTATCATTTCTTCCTCAATTCATACTTTAAAATATTCGTCAATATGCTCCATTCAGTTCTGATCCTTGATCTTATTCTGACTATCACAACAATCATCCTTCTATTCCAACTCCCACCGGAGGAATATGTTTACTTCTACTTCACTCTTGGGGTGGTGATTTTCATAATCCTTTCTTGTATTTGTCTTTCCCTAATTATTGACATCTACGGTTAATGATCTTTTCTGTTTGCTGCGATTTATACTCCCCTTTCTATTTCGGAGCTTCATGCTTTTGTTTTATTTTCGCAAGTAACGGTCCAGAATTCGTAGGTATGGAGTTTCGAATTATCATGATATACAAGGTAGAAAGGGAAGGTAGTAGCACGATTTGATTTGTCAAATTACCACAATATCCGAAAAAATAGAACTATCAAGAAGATATGTTTGGAGATTTGGTAGAATGTAAGAGTCGTGTAATATGGCACATGATGACGTTATAGTCTGTGAATCATCATGTTCTATTAGGAACTCAGCATGACTTACTGTAATATAATCACGTTGATCAAGTGTCATTATTTTATACTAACTCATGCTTCAGTTCCCAACACTACTTCAAAAACATCCATAATTTAAACTCGAAGGTTTACAGAATATAGAAACTAAACAGTTTCCTTTATGATGTAATATAGATAGCGCAAAGAGATAAATAGTCTCGGACAATGATAGTTATGATGATATCTTCAGAAATATCGAAGATATTTATACTGAAAGATTCGATGATGTTTTAGAATTTTAAAATATCTGGGATCAAAGGATGATGCAAAAAATTTGTCTGCAAAGGTTTAGAATAAGGAGTAAAGTGTTTGCTAATGATTTCCCCAGACACTGAATTATTTGGATTCTTTGAAGGTAGATTTCATCTTTGTGATTTGTCCACAGCCTCCTTCATGGTTTGCTCAACCGTTTTTCAGCACCAATTTTTTTCTCATTTTCTGAACTTTTTCAACACACTACTCTTTATCAACAAACTCTCGACTGTTAAGGTCATTTACATTTTTTGCTGCTTCATCAGCATTTTTTCAAAATTCGGAGAACTAGTTCGTAGTTAAGGGTGTTTTTCAGAAACTTCACATTCACAGTATGCAAGTCTAGGAGGTAGACGTTATATGTATATATATAACTGTTGGCGTAAAATTGCTGTAAAATTCGAGAATAATGATTCAAGCTTTTTGGTATGAGAACTACCGTTACAAGATGCAGATGAGTACATGATAGGGTTTTGGAGAGGCTTAAGTCAAAGGGTAATGAAGTTGTTGATACGTTTACTGTTAATATGGTGGAATGTAAAAGGTTCTCCGGTAATGATGGCGAAAGGGAAACGTATATATCGAAGTTATAATAAGACTGTTTCGACTGAAAAATCGAAGTCGACTTGCTGGAGCTATGACAAAACTGACTACTTTGGAAAGGGATTGTAAAGTTATTTTTGGTAATAACAACGCCAATGGATTTTAGCACGGATACATGTTAATTTTTACTTAGCTTCCAAGAGTTTTCTATGTGCATAACTATATGCATAAATCTTTCTTTCTGTAGATAACGTGTGGTTGGTTCATCTTCATGATTGTTCATATTTGAAGTGTCTTTACGAATTTTGAAGGGTTTAAATGCAGGTTGTCATCGTCAATATCCAAATGATGAAATTGTCATGAATTTCGAATGATTCCAATATCTTTATGAGTTTTATGAATAAATGTGATGTTCTAGCACAGTTCTATATTCAATGCATGGCTTTGCAAGATGTAAGAATCTAAGAGTGATGTTTTCTGTTAAATCTTGACTTGAATTCTGATCTGTCAAAATCAGAATATGTAATCGAATTTGGATGAAAATGGTTGTTCTGGTTTTTATGAGGGAATGTATATCGTTGTGAAGGTAGTGAGTATAGTTGATGATTACTGAATCAGAATCGAAGAATGTAACATATTAATTGTGAATTTATATATCTCTCGGGTATTACCTACCCGTTAAAATTACAAGTAATATTTTGTACCAGAGAATTTTATCACAGTCTTTATGAAAATATATGTATATTTTCTTCGGATGTAATACAGATTTAATGAGTTAATATTAAATTAAACTCATTTGATTTTCGGCTGGAACTAGAAATGAGTAGTCTCTAACATTAGAGATTACATAATCTTCACAGAGTATTTCACTATTGCGATCAATACTTCATTATTTATTCTTATTGATATTTTCTCAGTGAATCATGTTGATGCTCATAGAACTCTTGTTAACTTCGCAAGGTACGAATGATATTTTCTAGAAATTTTCGAGTATATCAAAAATGAAAGTGTATTATCAAACATGTATTTGAATAGTATACTTGATTTATTATGAAATGGAATTCATTGAGTTGAGACAGAGATCGTAATTAACAATGGTTAAGTTGTTAACGAATGATGTACATTATAGCATATTAGTCATATGAATATGAATTAACCGAGTAGTATCTACTCCTTTTTCAATTCATACATAATAGCTTAGTATGAAAAGATATATTATGTTTCCAAAATTTATATAATATATAAACTCTTTGGAAATAATGAGTTAATACTTCATAACTCGTTATTTCAATATATCCATAGGTGATTGTGGTGTTGATATCGTTGGTGGTTATGTAACTGGTGGAGCTTGTAGTGTTATAAGTGTTGCTGGTGTTGGTAATACTGATGGTGATGCTGGTGATACTACCGGTGGCACTTGTATAACAAGTCTAGCTTGTAAATCACATACCATTCTTGTCAGGGTTTCTATTCTTCCTTCAATCATTTCGGTCCACACATCTGATTTATGGCTAGAATAGATAATCTCTAAGACTTTAGAGATTACATAATCACCGCCGAATGTTTCTCCAACGAAGTTATGAATCAATACTTCATCAGTTATTGTTGTTAATGATACGCATACCCGATTGGCTCGTGTTGCGCATCACACTTGCACCATGTGCATATCAAGCGCGCTATAGCACTACTGGCGCAAGTAAATGTGCGCTAAGGGCGCCAACTTGATGATGGTGCGCTAGAAAAAGATGACGTGTCCTGTACTTATCACGGTCTCTGTACAAAGAGCCGACAGGTAACAAAAAAGGTAATAGTACTGTTCCCTGGTCCCCTCCACGAAGTTACCAGGCAGTGCAGACAAAAAGTAACGTAGAACACATGGCTCCAATGAATGGACAGCACTGTAGATATAAATAACGGACTCAAATCACAAGGCAAAGGACTGGTTCTTTTGGAAATTACACACATACTATTTTTAGCATATTCGTACGGACCAGTCGCGCTGTCTGTACATCGCCCTCTCTCTCACCCGCACTACCGGACTTATAGCATTTCACTAGACATCCTTGATATACAGGTAACGTTCCAAGAACATAAATCCTACCACCTAGTGCGAGCCATCAATGACCGGACTACCTACCGATGGTGGGTCTACGTTTAACCACCCCTGTTGAGATCATCATCTCGCAAGGGGTTATTCACGGTACTCCGGACCGGAGGGTTAAACTCAATTGACCCTTAAATCCCCTGTTAATGATGTCAAGCATAGATCGAACCCGACCCGATCATTCTATGCTTGATCATTTGATGCCATCCGTGGGACATACATGTTAAAAGGTTTTGATTTGATCTTTTTTCTATATGTCCACTTTTCATTTATTTTTTCTATACAGGCACCTGTCGCGAAAAAATAAATGCATTCAATGGTCGACTGCCGACCACAGCTAGGAACGAAGCGCAAAGCTAGCTGAAAGGACCCGTTCATATACATTATAAACGATTCACAATAGTTGATTTCATCGCGAGGTATTTGACCTCTATATGATACATTTTACAAACATTGCATTCGTTTTTAAAAGACAATCTTTCATTTCATCGACAGTTGACGATATGCATACCATTTCATAATATATCCAACTATAATTGACTTAATAATAATCTTGATGAACTCAACGACTCGAATGCAACGTCTTTTGAAATATGTCATGAATGACTCCAAGTAATATCTCTAAAATGAGAAAATGCACAGCGGAAGATTTTCTTAATACCTGAGAATAAACATGCTTTAAAGTGTCAACCAAAAGGTTGGTGAGTTCATAGGTTTATCAAAAATAATAAAATTCATCATTTTAATAGACCACAAGATTTAATATTCCCATTTCCCATAAACATCATGCATAAAATTCATTCATATGGATTGAACACCTGGTAATCGACCTTAACAAGTTGCATATAGAATATTCTCATCATTCTGGGACAACTTCGGACATGATAAATTTGCCATCATTGCTGGAAAACTTCGGACATGATAAATTCGCCATCATTCTGAGAAAACTTCGGACATGATAAATTCGCCATCATTCCGGGAAAACATCGGACATGATAAATTCGCCATCATTCTGGGAAAGCATCGGACATGATAAATTCGCCATCATTACGGGAAAACATCGGACATGATAAATAGGGCATATTCGATTTCGATAATTCAACCATAGAATGTAGTTTCGATTACTTGTGTCTATTTCATAAAACAGTTTTAAAAATAGTTCATGTATTTTCAGTTCAAAATATATTTCAAAAGCATTCAGTAAAGCAGTTGTAAAAAAAACAGCACATGTATTCTCAGTCCCAAAAATGTAAAGAGTAAAAGGGAATCAAATGAACTCACAATACGGTATTTCGTAGTAATTATGCATATGATGGCATTAACAAGTGCAAGGTTGGCCTCGAATTCACGAACCTATATCATTTATATATATATATATATATATATATACATATATATATATATATATATATATATATATATATATATATATATATATATATATATATATATATATATATATATTAACACCTATAATGATAGTCGAACAATTTATATATTATATCTTAGATCTTATATATTTAATTTGTACATATATTTAAAATATTTAATATTTATATAGTTATATATATATATATGATTAATATTATGTTAAAAATCAATAATTTGGTATATGTAAATCTTTATATAAATAATTTTAATATATGTAATTATATGTAATATTATGGTAGTTGTAATATATATACTCTTATATAGAAAATATTTATTTGTAATAATAATATTATTAATATAAAAATAATAATAATAATAATGGTAATAATAATAGCAATAACTATAGTATCTATAGTAATAATACTTTTACTAACAATGATAATAAGAATGATATTGATAACAATAATAATGCTTACAATAATAGTAATGGTAATAATAGTGCTATTAATAATAATAATAACTAATACTAATAATACTTATAGTACTAGGAATAATAATAATACTAATAATCCTAATCATAATAATAATAATAGTGGTACTAAAATAATAATTTATTAATGAGAATAACATTAATAATACTTATAGTGATAATAATAATAACAATTGTTATATCACTTATTATGATACTAATAATAATTATCATAATACTTATAATAGTAACAATAATAATAACAGCAATGATAATAATAACACTAATACAATAGTCATAATAATAATAATAATAATAATAATAATAATAATAATAATAATAATAATAATAATAATAATAATAATAATAATAATAATAATAATAATAATAATAAAACTTGGAACTACCTCAAAATAGGCCTTTTTAAAAAAAAAATAGCAACCAGGCTGGGACTCGAACCCGCGACCCCTCGAACACCCATCAAGTACTCAACCATCCCTCTGCAATCGTTTATCTGTATTTATTTTCACCTATATTTATTTTACCCTTTTCAACTGTTTCCTTCTTCTTCAATCCATAAATCTATCAGAGATCGATACTCTCTCAATTCACTTATTCAATTGTTCAGTAGGAACATGATTAACCATTTATATTTGTTTGTATTTATAGAAAATGAATTCATAAAAAAAATAAAGAAACAGACCTGACTGTTTAACGAAAAAATAAATAAAACTCAAAAGTTGATTTCGATTTTAAGGCTGTTTTAAGGATAGATTATAACATAAATTATGTTGTAAATGATTCATAGAAGCTCTATGAATCATCAATTTCCACAGAAACAATCTCAAAAACTTCAATTTACTCGATGCACTCCCGTTTGACTTTTTGTTCATAACCCTTTGACTCCAAAATTAAAAATCAAGAAAAGGAATTGAATCCTCAAACTTTGCAGATAGTTTACATGATTGAATCATATCGTGACTGCATTTTTATTTTTTGACAATTTATTAGAATTCGATTTATGAGCAAAAAGTTATGAAAACAGGGCAGTCGATGGTTTTTCGAAAAAAAACTTTGTTTAAATGATCTGATTTCCATCGTACTGCATTATTAGAGGTTTAAATGAGGATAAGAGATATTATTACCACTATAATGAATCAATTAACAATAGTTTTGTAGTTGATTGGCTCGACAAAGGAAATATTCTGTCAGAATGCAAAAGCAGATCGACTTTAGCAGATTTTTGGTTGTTCATGTTAATCAGGTTCCTAATTCGTACGATTCAAGAGACAGAGGACAAAGTTTTCATTAAGTTTGAAAACGATAGTAAACAGAATACGTAACATACCTGTATTTGAGTGTTTATATACGACAATTATATTTATATATGAGTGTATTATTCAGTATATGTATATAATCTGTATATATCCTCGTAGTTTATATCTATATATCTGTATTTTATATTTTGTATAAATTAGTATTAATAATAAATAAATTTATTAATAATAATAACAACTGTATATAACCGTATAACCATATATATATATATATATATATATATATATATATATATATATATATATGTATGTATAACTATTTTTATATATAATATATAACTGAATTTTATATATAAGTATTTATATATATCTATATATTTTATAAAATTTTAATATTTAATAACCATAACTATAATAATAATACACTTAATATTATAAATAATAATAATATAATAGTAATAATAATAATAATATTATTATTAATATGATAATGATAATTATAAAATTTATAACAATAATAATATTATTAATAAAAATGATATTAATTATGATAATACTAATAACACTTATATAAATAAGACTTATATTTCTATTCTAATAGTAATTATATTACTAATAATAATAATAATTACATTCATAATAGTAAATAATAATGATACTAAAAATAAAATAATGATAACAATGTGATTAATGATAATCATAATAATAAATAACATTAACATAACAATTTACATGTATTTTACTTCCATATATATAATCTTCTTAATAGATTTTAATATTACTATTTATATTGATGAAAGTAATAATACATTGTTAATATAATATTTATGTTTTAACTTGTAGTTACATTTATTATTACAATTTATTAGTTATGTAATATTTAATAGTTATATCTATAATAACATATATTTAATATTTAATATCTATACATTACAATATATATATATATATATATATATATATATATATATATATATATATATATATATATATATATATATATATATATATATATATATATATATATATATATATATATATATATATATATATATATATATATATATATATATATATATATATAATAACAATCTATTTAATAATATAATTGATAATGTTACTTAACAATAATACCAATAATGATAATAATATAATAATTATATTCAGCTTGTAATTAAGTTTATTATTTTTTATAATACCTTTTACTATATAATTTTATTGATTCCTTATTATTTATTAATTAATTATATGTATTTATTACAATATTACATATGTATAGATTTCATATATATTTACATATTTATTTATACATCGGTGTTCGTGAATCGTCGGGAATAGTCAAAGGTATAATGTATACATGAACACAGTTCAAAGTTTTTGAGAATTCAACATTACAGACTTTGCTTATCATGTCGATTTCATATTAAGACCAAGTTTAAATTTGGTCGGAAATTTCTGGGACGTCACAGTACCTACCCGTTAAAGAAATTTCGTCCCGAAATTTGATTGGGATGGTCATGGCTGACAATAAGTATGCTTTCTTGACGCATATGAGTTGATAAATAGAGTTTCATCATTATTGACTAATATAGATAAAACGATTCGATTATGTGAGGTGTACGAGCGAAGTTGTCACAAAAGATTGAGATAGAAATTTAACTTTTGACATAGTCACAGTAAATTTCTTGAATTCAAGGGATTTAAAGAAATCGTTGAAATCTGAAAAAAATCTGATTCCTCAGGATTTAAGAAAATGAGGATTCTCTTTGATTAAATGCGGTAATCTATCTCGATTGTTCTGTCTGATATTTCTATATAAATCCACCCGCTTCATTTCCTTTATATTTTGGAGTTCTATCCTTTTGTTTTCTCTTCCCGACTTTAAGTCAAGTGGATAATGGTCCAGAATTCGTAGGTATAAAGTTTCGAAATGAACATAATTAATGTTCTAAGAGAGAGATTGTAATAGCACGATCTTGATTGGTTAAATTACCAGAATTTAAGAGAAAAGATAGAACTATCAAGAAATTATGTTCTCGATATGTTTATAGATTAGATAGAATGTAAGAGTCGTGTAACATGGCACCTGATGACGTTAAGGTCTGTGAATCATCACGTTTCATTAGAAACTCAGCATGACTTACTGTAATATAATCACGTTGATCAAGTGTCATTATATTATACTAACTCATGCTTCAGTTCCCAACACTGCTTCAAAATCATTCATAATTTAAACTTGAAGGTTTACAGAATATAGAAACTAAACAGTTTCCTTTATGGTATAATACAGATAGCGTGAAAAGATAACTGATTTCAGATAAGGATAGTTATAAAAATATCTTCAGAAATATCGAAGATATTTATGACGATATTTTGGAATTTCTAAGATCGAAGGTTGATGAAGAAAATCCTTTCGCAAGGATTTAGAATAAATAAAGAGCAAGGTATTCGCTGAAGAGTTCATCAGATATAGAATCATCTGAATTCGTTAAGTACAGGTTTAGTCCTTGTGATTTGTCCACAGTCTCCATTATAGTTTGCTCAATCTGTTTTCTAGTTCAAACTTTTCTGAGCTTTGCCAACATACTATCCTTTATCATCAAACTTCCGACGATTAAGGTCGTTTACAGTTTTTCCTGCTTCATTCAACTTTTTCAACATTTAGAGTATTGATTCGTCGGTTAGGTGCTTTTTAGAATTTCAGAATGGAAGATCATAATTCTAAGAGATAAATGTTATATGTATACATATAATTGTTGATGAAGAAACGTTACGAAATTTAAAATATTGATTGCTGATTTCTTGGTAATTGATGTGGTAACTCTCGTTATAAGATGTGAATGAGTATATGAATAGGTTTTAACGAACAAATATAAAGGGTTCTTCGGAGAGACTTAAGCTAATGAGTAATGAAGTTGCTGGTAAGTTTACTGCTAATGTGGTGGAATATAAACGGTTCTCCGGTAACGATGATGAAGGGGCAAACGTATATATCAAAGTTATAATAAGACTTATTCGAATGAAAGGTCAATGTTGACTTGTTGGAGCTGTGACAAATTTGGCTAATTTGAAAAAGAATTGCAATGTTATTTTCGGTAATAGCAATGCCAAAGGAGCTAGCACAGATACGTGTTAAATGTTTACTCAGTTTCCGAGAGTTTTTCAGGTGCATACTATATGCATAAATCTTTCCTTCTGTAGATGAAGTGCGGTTGGTTCATCCTCTCGATTGAGGTGTTTTCAAGAATCATGAAAGGCTTGAACGCAGATTGTAACCGTCAAGATACAATTGAGGTTTAAGATGAAATTAAGTGGAAAACTTGAAGAAATATTTAGTTTCATATGTTATAATCAATATTTTAATTCATTTTAATTTTCCAATGTTATTAGTCCACATTCGATAGTCCACAATTAGTAATTCAATAATTCATTTATAGTTTAATATATAATATTCGAATTAATTAATACGTATCGTGACCCGTATACATGTCTCAGACTCGATCACAACTCAAAGTATATATATTATTTGAGAATCAACCTCAACCTTGTATAGCTAAATCCAGTATTACTGCATATAGAGTGTCTATGGTTATTCCAAATAATATATATATATATATATATATATATATATATATATATATATATATATATATATATATATATATATATATATATATATATATATGCGTCGATATGATATGTCAAAACATTGTATATGTGTCCCGATTTATCCGACGATATTTAAAGTGCGTAAAATAAATAACAGAAATTAAATGACGATAAATAAAATTGAGAGAATTAAAACTTGCGATAAATAAATTGCGATAAATAAATTGTAATAAGGAATTAACAGTTAGCTAGTATTTTGTTAGCATGGTTTCTTAACAAAATTTCTCATAGTTAATTTGTTTGTTTCTAACAAATTTTATTTTTGTCCAATGTTTTCTTCATTATGCCACTTGTTGGATTCTGATAAGTCAAAATCCAAATATGAAATTGAATGAAAATGGTTATTCTGTGGTGAAAAGATACGTGTATCTGTGGATGTAAGTAGGATAGTAAATGACTGTTGAATCAGATTCGAAGAATGTACAGTGTAACTTATTAATGTGAAATCTAAATATTCCTCGGGTATTACCTACCCGTTAAAATATTTTCACCATTAACATTTTGTACGAAAGAATTTTTAATTACAATCTTTATGAAAATATACTTACATATATATATTTTCTTTATATGTAATCATGGATTTAATGAGTTAATATGATATTAAACTCATCTGATTTACGGTTAGAATTAGAATACATAATCTCTAAAACATTAAAGATTACATAATCTCCATGTAGAACGAAAATAAATGATGTAGAACGGTATGTAGAACGAAGATCATGCTAGGGGTATAGATGATATTGTGGCGTGTGGTGTTGATGGTACGGGTTCTGTTGCTAGTGGTTCTGTTGGTGTCGGTGATGTTGCTGAAACTGATAAGTTTTGCACCATATTCTCCAAAATCATTTCTCAGGCGCGAAGCTCGTTGACTTCTTCGATTACTCCGGGATGATTATCGGTCGGAACGAGCGAATGAATAAAGTTTAGAATCTGAGATATGATATGTTCGTAGCAAGATATTTGGGAAATGAGAGTGAAAATGGTGTTTCGAATTGGTTCGCCGGTAAGTGCTTCAGGTTCTTCGTCAAGAGGGAAATTTGGTTGATCGAAAGTATCGCCTTCTTCTCATCTCCATTGATTGAGTCGACTACGAACTCATCCCCAATTCATCCAGAATTGATGATGGCTAATTGGTTGATCCAGTTCGTTTACACTGCTTTCAGAGCTTAGGTGAATATCCATGTCGGAATAGCTGTCGAAATCCGAGGAACTCGAACTGGTTGAGGGATCCATCTCGTACGATCAAATGAAGGATTTTCGATATGAAATAGGTTATAGGATGTAGATTAGTATCCTGCAATACATAATTTACATATGCATATATAATACTAAAATCCCATAAGTTACAGAGGAATCTATGGAAGCTGTCAGGCAAAGTCTATAGTAACAGATACGCTAAGATATGAATTTTGTCTATACACTATCGATGCACTAAATGCAGTAAGACGTGTCTAGACTTTAAGGATGATAAGCAAGTAATTTTTGACACGAAATGATAAGCAAAACTTTTGACATGCAGACCCGGTCGAAGTCCAGACCAACTAATGCATCTAAACAACTATCAGTTAGACACACTAATGTAAGACATGGTTCGCTAAGACCACTGCTCTGATACCAACTGAAAAGACCCGTTCATATACATTATAAATGATTCACAATAGTTGATTTCATCGCGAGGTATTTGACCTCTATATGATACATTTTACAAACATTGCATTCGTTTTTAAAAGACAATCTTTCATTTCATCGACAGTTAACGATATGCATACCATTTCATAATATATCCAACTATAATTGACTTAATAATAATCTTGATGAACTCAACGAGTCGAATGCAACGTCTTTTGAAATATGTCATGAATGACTCCAAGTAATATCTCTAAAATGAGCAAATGCACAGCGGAAGATTTCCTTAATACCTGAGAATAAACATGCTTTAAAGTGTCAACCAAAAGGTTGGTGAGTTTATAGGTTTATCAAAAATAATAAAATTCATCATTTTAATAGACCACAAGATTTAATATTCCCATTTCCCATAAACATCATGCATAAAATTCATTCATATGGATTGAACACCTGGTAATCGACCTTAACAAGTTGCATATAGAATATTCTCATCATTCCGAGACAACTTCGGACATGATAAATTTGCCATCATTCCGGGAAAACTTCGGACATGATAAATTCGCCATCATTCCGGGAAAACTTCGGACATGATAAATTCGCCATCATTCCGGGAAAACATCGGACATGATAAATTCGCCATCATTCCGGGAAAACATTGGACATGATAAATTCGCCATCATTCCGGGAAAACATCGGACATGATAAATTCGCCATCATTCCGGGAAAACATCGGACATGATAAATAGGGCATATTCGATTTCGATAATTCAACCATAGAATGTAGTTTCGATTACTTGTGTCTATTTCGTAAAACAGTTATAAAAGTAGTTCATGTATTCGCAGTTCAAAATATATTTCAAAAGCATTTAATAAAGCAGTTGTAAAAAAAACAGCGCCTGAATTCTCAGTCTCAAAAATGTAAAGAGTAAAAGGGAATCAAATAAACTCACAATACTGTATTTCGTAGTAATTATGCATATGATGGCATTGAACAAGTGCAAGGTTGTCCTCGAATTCACGAACCTATATCATTATATATATATATATATATATATATATATATATATATATATATATATATATATATATATATATATATATATATATATATATATATATATATATATTAACACCTATAATGATAGTCGAACAATTTATATATTATATCTTAGATCTTATATATTTAATTTGTACATATATTTAAAATATTTAATATTTATATAGTTTTATATATATGTATATGATTAATATTATGTTAAAAATCAATAATTTGGTATATGTAAATCTTTATATAAATAATTTTAATATATGTAATTATATGTAATATTATGGTAGTTGTAATAAATATACTCTTATATAGAAAATATTTATTTGTAATAATAATATTGTTAATATGAAAATAATAATAATAATAATGGTAATAATAATAGCAATAACCATAGTATCTATAGTAATAATACTTTTACTAACAATGATAATAAGAATGATATTGATAACAATAATAATGCTTACAATAATAGTAATGGTAATAATAGTGCTATTAATAATAATAATAACTAATACTTATAGTACTAGGAATAATAATAATACTAATAATCCTAATCATAATCATAATAATAATAGTGGTACTAAAATAATAATTTATTAATGAGAATGACATTAATAATACTTATAGTGATAATAATAATAACAATTGTTATATCACTTATTATGATACTAATAATAATTATCATAATACTTATAATAGTAATAATAATAATAACAGCAATGATAATAATAACACTAATAACACTAATACAATAGTCATAATAATAATAATAATAATAATAATAATAATAATAATAATAATAATAATAATAATAATAATAATAATAATAATAATAATAATAATAATAATAATAATAATAATAATAATAATAATAATAATAATAATAATAATAATAATAATAATAAAACATGGAACTACCTCAAAATAGGCCTTTTTTAAAAAAAAAATAGCAACCAGATCGGGACTCGAACCCGCGACCCCTCGAACACCCATCAAGTACTCAACCATCCCTCTGTAATCATTTATCTGTATTTATTTTCACCTATATTTATTTTATCCTTTTCAACTGTTTCCTTCTTCTTCAATCCATAAATCTATCAGAGATCGATACTCTCTCAATTCACTTATTAAATTGTTCAGTAGGAACATGATTAACCATTTGTATTTATAGAAAACGAATTCATAAAAAAAAATAAAGAAACAGACCTGACTGTTTAACGAAAAAAAATAAAACTCAAAAGTTGATTTCAATTTTAAGGATATTTTAAGGAAAGATTATAACATAAATTATGTTGTAAATGATTCATAGAAGCTCTATGAATCATCAATTTCCACAGAAACAATCTCAAAAACTTCAATTTACTCGATGAACTCCCGTTTGACTTTTTGTTCATAACCCTTTGACTCCAAAATTAAAAATCAAGAAAAGGAATTGAATCCTCAAACATTTCAGATAGTTTACATAATTGAATCATATCGTGACTGCATTTTTATTTTTTGACAATTTATTAGAATTCTTATGAGCAAAAAGTTATGAAAACAGGGCAGTCGATGGTTTTTCGAAATTTTTTTTTGTTTAAATGGTCTGATTTCCATCGGACTGCATTATTAGAGGTTTAAATGCGGATAAGAGATATTATTACCACTATAACTAATCAATTAACAATAGTTTTGTAGTTGATTGGCTCGACAAAGGAAATATTCTGTCAGAATGCAAAAGGAGATCGACTTTAGCAGATTTTTGTTTGTTCATGTTAATCAGGTTCCTAATTCGTACGATTCAAGAGACAGAGGACAAAGTTTTCATAAAGTTTGAAAACGATAGTAAATAGAATCTGTAGCATACCTGTATTTGAGTGTTTATATACGGCAGTTATATTTATATATGACTGTATTATTCAGTATATGTATATAATCTGTATATATCCTCGTAGTTTATATCTATATATCTGTATTTTATATTTTGTATAAATTAGTATTAATAACAAATAAATTTATTAATAATAATAACAATTGTATATAACCGTATATATATATATTTATATGTATAACTATTTTTATATATAATATATAACTGAATTTTATATATAAGTATTTATATATATCTATATATTTTTTAAAATTTTAATATTTAATAACCATAACTATAATAATAATACACTTAATATTATAAATAATAATAATATAATAGTAATAATAATAATAATATTATTATTATTATTAATATGATAATGATAATTGTAAAATTTATAAAAATAATAATATTATTAATAAAAATGATGTTAATTATGATAATACTAATAACACTTATATAAATAAGACTTATATTTCTATTCTAATAGTAATTATATTACTAATAATAATAATAATTACATTCATAATAGTACATAATAACGATACTAAAAATAAAATAATGATAACAATGTTATTAATGATAATCATAATAATAAATAACATTAACATAACAATTTACATGTATTTTACTTCCATATATATAATCTTCTTAATAGATTTTAATATTACTATTTATTTTGATGAAAGTAATAATATATTGTTAATATAATATTTATGTTTTAACTTGTAGTTACATTTATTATTACAATTTATTAGTTATGTAATATTTAATAGTTATATCTATAATAACATATATTTAATATTTAATATCAATACATTACAATATATATATATATATATATATATATATATATATATATACATATACATACACAATAATAATAATAATAATAACAATCTATTTAATAATATAATTGATAATGTTACTTAACAATAATACCAATAATGATAATAATATAATAATTATATTCAGTTTGTAATTAAGTTTATTATTTATTATAATACCTTTTACTATATAATTTTATTGATTCCTTTTTATTTATTAATTATATGTATTTATTACAATATTACATATGTATAGATTTCATATATATTTACATATTTATTTATACATCGGTGTTCGTGAATCGTCGGGAATAGTCAAAGGTATAATGTATACATGAACACATTTCGAAGTTTTTGAGAATTCAACATTACAGACTTTGCTTATCATGTCGATTTCATATTAAGACCAAGTTTAAATTTGGTCGGAAATTTCCAGGTCGTCACACTAGCGCTGACGGGAGCTCGAGGATGACGGAGATATCGTTCCCAGCCATTCAGATGTTCAACACTTCCTGCCCACTAATTGTAGTGCAGGGATATCTGCCAGAGTCAGGACATGGCGTTAAGCGCCTTCACATAGACAACGGAAGTAGCGTCGACATCATGTACGAGCATTGCTTCCGGCAGCTACCCACAACAGTGAGGCGAACCATCAAACCTCCGACTACGGCTTTATCCGGATTTTCCGGTGAATCAGTGTGGCCTATCGGAATCTTGGATTTGAAGCTTGAGCTGAGAGACAGCAGAGATAAATCAAAGAAGTGCACTGAAAGCATAGAATTTTGCGTTGTGCGCTCGTACTCTAGATATAATGCTATACTAGGGAGGACTTCCATCCAAAAATTTGGCGCTATACCGTCCACCATTCACGGGATGGTTCGATTCCTGACGAATCAAGGAATTTCCACCCTCGAGTCAACACCGTTGGACGCCTTATGCGCGTTTGTCACTGATAAGGGTAGCGCTACTCCAGAAGAAAAGGGCGCAAATGAGTGGTGGGTCATAGTCAATCCCGAGTATCTGGAAAAGAAGGTGAAGATAGGGGGAGCCTTAAACACAAGACTAAGGAAAAGCTGAGGAACATCTCATCGCTAACTCTGACGTGTTTTGTTGTCGTGATGCTGACATGACTGGAGTACCACGAGAGATAGCGCAGCATCACCTCTGCGCCAGCATCAACTTGACCCCGATTAAGCAAAAGAAGCAGCCCATGGCCCCAGAGAGAAGTGAGTAGTTGCGCAGAGAAGTGGATAAGTTGGTCAAAGCCAACATACTACGCAAAATTAACTACCAGACATGGGTAGCCAACCCTGTGCTGGTGGCCAAGTCGGATGGAACGTGGCGGCTCTGTATTGATTTTAAAGACATTAACAAAGCCTGCCCCAAAGACAACTATCCTTTGCCAGAAATAGACTGGAAAGTAGAGTCGCTTGCTGGTTTTAGGTTCAAATGCTTCCTGGATGCCTACAAAGGATACCACCAAATACAAATGGCGAAAGAGGATGAAGAGAAAACCGCGTTCCACACAGACCAAGGGATATGCTGTTACACTAAGATGCCCTTTGGACTAAAGAATGCAGGCGCTACATATCAACGCACTATCGATACAGCATTCGCTAAGCAGATAGGGCGCAACCTTGAGGCATATGTTGACGACCTCGTCATTAAGAGAAATACCGAAGAACAATTGTTGGCCGACATACTTGAAACGTTTAACACGTTCCGAAGCATCAACATGAAACTCAAGCCGGCCAAATGTAGCTTTGGAGAAGAGGAAGGGAATTTTTTGAGACATATTGTGACTCCGCGTGGAATCAAGGCTAACCAAAGAAGATAGAAGCAATTGAAAAAATGTCCTCCCCTAAAACAAAAAAGCAAGTTCAAAGCCTCAATGAGAAGTTAGCCGCATTGACGCGATTCCTGTCTAAGGCCGCCGAAAGATCACTCCCGTTCTTTCACACCTTGAGGGATTGCGCTAAGAAGTCAGACTTTAAGTGGACTGACGAGGCAGAAAAGGCGTTCCAGGAGATGAAAGCACTCCTCAAAGATCTCCCAACGCTAACGACGCTGATTGCAGGCGAAACCCTGATACTTTACCTCGCAGTATCTACAGAGGCTGTTAGTTCCGTTTTAGTTGTTGAACGAGGGGACCAAATACCAATTTACTTCGTCAGTAAAGCGCTATCAAGAAGCGAACTAAATTATCACCCCATCGAAAAACTTGTGTACGCGCTCGTTGTCACTGCCCAACGTCTGTGCAGATACTTCCAAGCACATCCGATAATGGTGCTCACCGATCAACCTATTCGACAGCTACTCTATAAGCCCGAGATATCAGGCAGCTGACCAAATGGGCAATAGAGCTAGGTGAGCATGAAATCTCATATTGCGCTAGAAGTGCTATTAAGGGGCAGGTGTTGGCCGATTATTTAGCCGAAATGGCCACTGATATGCCAGCGATAGATGACCCTGAACAGCTTTCTGCGCCCCCACTCGAACTGTGGGAGCTCTATACCGACGGCGCAGCAAGCTCCAAGGGCATTGGCGTAGGATTAATTCTTACAGGCCTGCATCAGGAAGAGCATACATACGCACTACGATTTAACTTTAAGGTGACAAAAAATGAGGCAGAGTATGAGGTGCTGTTAGCAGGAATGCGCATAGCTCAAGAGCTAGGAATCAAGAAGCTGCAAGCCTACATGGATTCACAGCTAGTCGCCAATCAGATAAACGGCACCTTTGACGCCAATGACAAATCCATGCAATCATACCTGGCTTTGTTTCATTCTCTAACCGACACGTTCGTCGACTTCCGGATCAGCCAAATTCCCAGGATCCAGAACAACCAGGCGGATGTACTCAGTAAACTGGCAGTACTTACTTTCAATCACCTGGAAAAGAAAATATTAGTAGAGAAAGTCTTCACGAAGTCCACAGAGCCAGAAACTACAATCGCATCTGTCGAAGAAGAATAAGCAACTTGGATGACAGATATCATAGAATTCCTGCGAACCGGATCCTTACCCGAAGGAGAGAAGGAAGCAATGAAGATCAGGGTGAAGGCACCAAACTACGAGTTGCGAGGAGAAATTCTATATCGAAAGTCTTATTAAGGTGCGTCCCTGCACTGTGTAGGACCTAAAGAGGCTGCTACGATCATCGATGAGGTTCACAAAGGATCCTGCGGGTTGCATTCTAGGTGGAGGACAGTCACCGAGAAGATTAAGCGACTAGGATATTATTGGCCTAGAATGTATGCTGACACGGCTGAAAGGATTAGAGTTTGCCAGGAGTGTCAGTTACACACGCTCGTCAGCAGGGCGCCTCAGCATCCCATGATACATATCGTATCACCATGGCCATTTTGCAAGTGGGCTATCGACATAGTGGGACCTTTCCCAAAAAGCGCGGGAAATGTTGAATACCTGGTGATGGCTATTGACTTCTTCACCAAATGGTGGAAGCAAAGCCATTACGCACTATTACAAGTAAGCAAGTTAGAGATTTCTTCTGGGAAAGCATCGTGTGCAGGTTCGGCGTACCTAATGAGATTGTTAGTGATAATGGTACTCAATTTGAAGGTAACCCCTTCCACAGCTAGTGTCAAGATTTGAATATTAAACAACGCTTCACTTCCGTTGCGCACCCTCAGGCAAACGGTCAATGTGAGGTCACAAACAGAGACATTGTACACGCCATCAAAGCAAGATTGGGGATGAAGCGCAGCGGATGGGTGGATGAGTTACCAAAAGTCCTATGGGAACACAGAACAACGCACAAGAATTGCACATGAGAGACTCTGTTCAGTCTGGTATACGGTTCGGATTTAGTAATCCCAGCAGAGATAACAGCTCCGACAGAAAGAATTTTGTCATACAGAGAAGGCGGGAATGACGAAACATTGTGCACCAACCTAAACTACGCGGAGGAGCGCAGGGAAATGGCAGCAATCCAAGAAGCCGTCAACAAGCAGCGCATTGCAAAAAATTACGACAAGTGCGTAAGGGAAAGAACATACAAGGTAGGAGACCTTGTGTGGCGCGAAAACCAAGCAAGCAGGGCCCAAAACACTGGAAAGTTAGGGCCAAACTGAGAAGGACCTTACAGGGTCGTTGGGATCAGCAACACTGGAATTTACAAACTGGCAGAGCTTAAGGGAAATCCAATCAAGCGGACCTGGCATGCTACCGCTCTTAAAAAATGCTACATGTAATATAGAAAATAGGAGACTTGATCAATCACCTACTTTGTCTAGACTTGCATGTAATTACTAAACAATGCGCCTTTGTAGGTCGACCGTGTACCGCGCTATTGTAAACTCGTTTTTCGATTATGTTAAATCATTAAGTCATTTTCAGTTAAGATTTCATGTGCCTCTTTGAGCTGAATAGCTTTATGATTTGAACTGCACGCACACAGTAAAATACTAGCGCGTTCCTGCCTACTTAAAGGATGACTTTCCCTAGCTCCCGTACGGCAGAAGTCTGTTTGGCGACAGACTAGACTTATTACCGGAGAGCGACGGTCATTGGGTTGACCTAGTTCCACCTGAGCAGACCTAGGGATCTGCAAGTCATGAATATAAACAAAAAAGCGTTGGTCGCGCTTGACAACAGTCCCAAACTAACGTTTGGTGACTCTTCGACGTGATTACAGGCGCGCAACCAAAGTGTGTGTTGAGTGCACATCAGCACACATGAAGGTTAGCGACGGCACACCGAGAGTGTAAAATAACAGTAAGTACCAGGTAACGAAACAAGAATACGAAAAGTAAGCGCATCACAAGCTTACATTGTGGTAATACATTTTCCATTTATTGTGAAAAAATACACTTGATACAAAATGTTACACGCGTTGTGACGCATCATGATATTACAAAGCAAAATTACAACTTAGAATCTATCAACTCTCGCGCCAAAACTCGCGGATTGCACAACAACTCCTCAAGCCGGGGAATGGGGATATGACGTAGCGCTCTGCAGGACTCCCTAGCGATTTTTCGCGCTCCAGGAATAAGGCAGTCTCGAACAGCCTTGGGAAGAATAGTGGGCACCTGAATGTGTTCCTTTATGATATCCAAAAAAAGTTAAGGCGCTCGACGTCCTGTATAGCTTTTAAAGCATTCTCGTACCGATCATTCACGGCAGTGTTGTTCGAAGCATGATCTACTATACGAGGTAGACCTGCCTTCAACACTTCAAACTAGTGATCGGCCGACCTTGCTCGCTGCTCTGATTCGGCGCACTGAGCACGTAGCACGCGAATGGTCTCATCATGATCGTTATTCTGAAGCTTAGTGCGATCCAATTGTGCTTGAATCTTATTGTTTGCTTGTTGTGCCTTTTCAAGCCTGGCACAGAGACGCATTATGGTATCCCTCATCATGCCGAATTCATCATCGGAAGACTCGTTGCTCGGCCTGGGACTTTGGACCTTCTTACCTTTACTGTAACATCCCGCCTTTTTCCATTTACTTTTCCGTTATACTAATATAAAGTCCGTTATATGTTTATAACATCTCCCGTTGATACGCGTTTTAAATTATCTCGTTTAGGTAATTCCCGCACCCGAACGAAAGTTGAGGGACTAAACTTGACAAGGGATCAAACCCTTGACTAGGTCAAAGGGTCAAACCCCTTTCACCCATTCATTTCCACCTCCATCTCTCTCTCTTTCTCTCTAGCAAGAACACACACTCAAAACCAAATTCATTCAACCATCATCTAAATTCGATCTAGGAGGCTTACAACAAAATAAACTACATATTTGTGATCCTCTCTTCATCCTCTTCAGTTTGGTACCAACTTCATCTCATTTGGGTAACTTTCTAAAATCACTAGATTTTGTGTTCTTGATGTTTTTAACTTATAAAAGTGTTAATTAGTGTCTATGGCTCAAGTCTAACATGAATATATGATTTATATGCTCGATCTCGTTGTTTTAGTGTAACTAGCATGAACTTGAATTTTGGTGTGTTATTCTTGAATTTTGGATGATCATATGTTGTTAGATGTTAAAAGTTGATGTTTTAATTGTGTTACTAGCATCACTAGCTTCAATTTGATGTGTAGGTTGCCTTAGAAAAACTTCATGAACTTGATTATTGATTTTGGTGAATTTGGGTTAGGGTTTGATGAACTTGAAATGGACTTTTGATGCATTGAATGCCATGGATTATTATTGGTAAGTGTTTAGTTGGATTGTATGCTTGATTACCTTCGAAACGGCATATCATTCATGTAAATTGGTTGCCCAAATCATAAAATGCGTTTTTGGAACTTGAACTTTGATTATGAACGTTTAATTACGGTTTTTGGTTGTTGTAAGTGGAAGTTTGATTGATGAATTATGTTTAGTTGCATTCTACGTCAAAAGAGCTTTCCAACGATATAAGGTGCGAGTCCTAAGTGTTTGTGGTTTGCGTTTTATGCTTATTTGAAGTTTGGATCAAGTTGGACAAGTGAAACAGACCAGGCACCAGCACCCGCCTATTGTCGCGGCGCGACAGAAGGGTGCCGCGGCGCGGCATAAGCCGTGCCCAGCTTCTATCTCCGGTGTCCATTTTATGGAAAATGTTTGGCATACTACGGACCTCCGATTCACATGAAACTTGTTCTAACATGCTCATATATGATTAAAAACCTCAGAAAAATAGTTCGGGACCCGACCCGAACGTGTTGACTTTCGTTGACTTTGACCGACCAAAGTTTGACTTTTAATCAAACTTAACCAAATATTTGTGCAATCGTTCTAACATGTTTTTATACTTGTACCTTGCATGAAACATGACAATTTGATTCACATGTTATTATGATCGAGTCTTAACGAGCCATAGGACTAATTGAACATCTTTGACCTATCGTGTTTACCGTTATTGATACAACCTATATGTTTAGGTCAAGACTAGCTTTGTCTTTGCACGCGTCTACTTGTTGAAGTACTTTATTAACTCTTGCACTCAAGGTGAGATCATAGTCCCACTTTTACTCTTTTTGAACTTATATTGGGATGAGAAAACATAAACGATTCTTTTGAACTAAGTGAACACAAGAACGGGAAAACAAACATTCTACATACGAGTTTAGAACAAAATCCTCAATTCGATTATCATTAGTTACACTTGCCGGGTGTAAGCGAGAACTTATGTTGTATGGATCCATATGGGTTTGACAAACCCTCATTCAAACGGTTCGCTACCGTTTACGAATGAAATATATTTTCGAGAAACAGTGTTTGTTCTAGCACTAAGTGATGGGGTATACAATGGAAGGAATGTTAAGCTTTGATAATTGGGTGCTCGTGAAACAAACTTTTGGAATGTATTACTATTATTTCATTGATGCAAATCTTGTGGTTCACTTGTACTTACTTACTTAAACCTATGATTTCACCAACGTTTTCGTTGACAGATTTCTATGTTTTTCTCAGGTCTTTGAACGCTATGTGAAACATGCTTCCGCTCATTATTTTGATACTTGCATTGGATGTCGAGTATACATGCATTTCATGGAGCGTCTTTTGACTTTACTTTAAACCGTGTCGCCTAGATTTCATTCGTATTATAACGTTGTAACTTAACTATTGGTTGAACAATTCTTGTAAACTTTGGGAACAATCTTTATTTTGAAATGAAGGCGACATATTTTGGTCAAACTTTGTCTTAAAGACTTATGACCACGTAACGGGACCTAAGTAGACGGCGCCGTCAAACATGATTTGGTCGGGTCGCTACAGATGGTATCAGAGCGTTGGTTGTAGGGATTTAGAGTTCATTGGTGTCGACCCCGAGTCATAGGGTACATTGGTGAGTCTAGACTACAACCGGCATATAGACTTGAAGTAGGAATTACTTGACTACTTGTGCATTTATACTCGAACGCTTCTACTCATATCTACTCTTAGTTCATCTTAATCTCACGTTGTTTAATTTGATTGACACGCCACCTTGACTATATGAAATGATGTCGAATGCACATATGAATCAGGGTAATATAATTTCCGGGATTATATTACGGTGACTCATATGAACGTTCCGACATTATGACATAAAGAATTTAAGGCGAGTCGAGGAAAAACTTCTCTTTATCTTTATTCTATATCACGGTTAGTATTATTGAGAATACTAATCAATGATATTCTTGTGTCTTGAAGGAACAATGGCTCCTCGTCGTGTACGCCGCAATGAAACTCCCGAACAAGCTCTCGAACGGATGATAGCTACCGCCGTAGATGCGGCCATGGCCGGTCACTCATCCAACAACAATAATAATAACAACCACAACAACAACAACAACAACAACAACAACAACAATGGAGCCGGAAACTCAAACGAGGGATGCTCCTATAAAGCTTTCATGGGGTGCAAACCTCACACTTTTGATGGAACCGGGGGACCGGTCGTGCTCACCCGATGGTTTGAGCAAACGGAAGCCGTCTTTAGCATAAGCGGTTGTCGGGACCAAGACAAGGTCAAATACTCCACTCACACTTTCTCCGGAATTGCTCTAACATGGTGGAACACCTATGTTCAATCGGTGGGTACCGATGAAGCTCATGCCCTCTCTTGGGCCGATCTAAAGGAAAAGATGATTGTTGAATATTTTCCGCGCGAAGAAACCCGAAAGCTTGAGGAAGAACTAAGAGCTTTAAAAGCGGTCGGAAACGATCTTAAAGCTTATAATCAACGTTTCGCCGAACTATCCTTGATGTGTCCTAATCTTGTTAACCCCGAATCTCAAAGGATTGAGCTCTACATGCTCGGTCTTCCAAAAAGCATCAAACAAGGGGTGATGTCATCTAAACCCACTACTCATCAAGCCGCTATGAACATGGCTCGCCAACTAATTGAAACGGTTGACGAAATCGTAGTTCCGGCACCTAAGGCCGAGGATAAATCGGGCGGCAACAAAAGAAAGTGGGAACCCTCCCAATCAAGCAACAACAACTTTGCTAAGAAGCCTTACACCTCCGACGGCAAGAAGGGTTATGCCGGGAACCTACCTCTTTGCAACAAATGCAACAAACATCACTTTAGCGAATGTAGTAAGATAATTTGCCACCGGTGCCAAGGAGTTGGTCATAAGGCCAACGATTGTAAAAGTGCCACTCCCGTCGCTCGAAAGTGGCCCAATGCACCAAAGACGGGCACTTGTTACGAATGTGGCCAAACGGGTCATTATAGAAATGCATGCCCAAAGAAGAAAGATAACCCCAATACGCGCGGCCGAGCTTTTAACATCAACACCGAGGAAGCCCGGGATGACACTGAACTAGTCACGGGTACGTTTCTCCTCAACAATTCTTATGTCTCTTGTTTATTCGATTCAGGTGCCGATAAATGCTTTGTATCCAAGACTTTGACTCATTCTTTTAGCACTCCACCTCTTCCATTAGATACCACTTATTCCATTGAAGTGGCTAACGGGAAACTATTAAGTGCCGACACATATTACCGGGGGTGTACGATAAACATTTTGGGTAAGGAATTTGAAATTGACTTGATACCCATGGAACTAGGAAGCTTTGATGTAATAATCGGTATGAATTGGTTAGTCAAAACGAAATCTCACATCCTTTGTGATCTTAACGCAATCCGAATTCCTATCGAGAATGGTGAACCTTTGATTGTTTATGGCGATAAGAGTTGCACCAGACTCAACCTCGTTTCGTGCCTTAAAGTTAGAAAACTGCTCCGTAAGGGTTGTTTTGCGATCCTTGCCCACGTTAAGAAAGTCGAGTCCGATGATAAGCATATCGATGATGTGCCAATTGTTAGTGACTATTCCGATGTATTTCCCGATGAATTGCCGGGTCTTCCGCCTCATCGACCAGTTGAATTCCAAATCGATCTTATTCCGGGAGCCGCACCTGTAGCACGTGCACCATATAGACTCGCCCCATCCGAAATGCAAGAATTGCAAAGTCAAATCCAAGAACTACTTGATCGTGGTTTTATCCAACCTAGCCATTCACCTTGGGGCGCTCCGATTTTGTTTGTTAAAAAGAAAGACGGATCCCTACGAATGTGCATTGATTATCGTGAACTAAATAAATTGACGGTTAAGAACCGATATCCTCTTCCTCGCATCGATGACCTCTTTGATCAACTACAAGGGTCTTGTGTATATTCGAAAATCGATCTCCGCTCGGGTTATCATCAATTAAGGGTTAAGGGGGAAGATGTCTCCAAAACCGCTTTCCGGACTCGCTATGGTAGTTATGAATTCCTCGTCATGCCATTTGGTCTCACTAACGCACCGGCGGTGTTCATGGATCTTATGAACTGCGTGTGCAAACCGTATCTCGATAAATTCGTTATTGTGTTCATCGATGATATATTGATCTATTCTAAAAATGAAGAAGAGCACGAACAACATCTCCGACTTGTGCTTGAACTCTTGAGACAAGAACGACTTTATGCCAAATTCTCCAAGTGTGAATTTTGGTTGAAGGAAGTTCAATTTCTTGGTCATGTTGTAAGTGACCAAGGTATTAAAGTCGATCCGACAAAAATCGAAGCCATTAGTAAATGGGAGACTCCTACTACTCCTACTCACATTCGTCAATTCTTGGGTCTCGCCGGGTACTATCGTAGATTCATCGAAAACTTCTCTTTGGTTGCACGTCCTCTAACCGCATTGACTCACAAGGGAAAGAAATTCATTTGGGCGACCGAACATGAATCCGCATTCCAAATCTTGAAAACGAAGCTAACCACCGCTCCTATCTTGTCACTTCCCGAAGGCAATGATGACTTTGTTGTATATTGCGATGCCTCGAAACATGGTTTTGGGTGTGTATTGATGCAACGAACGAAAGACATTGCTTATGCTTCTCGACAACTCAAAATTCATGAACGAAACTACACGACGCATGATCTCGAACTCGGAGCCGTCGTCTTTGCACTTAAAATGTGGAGACACTATCTTTATGGAACCAAGAGTACTATCTTTACCGACCACAAAAGTCTCCAACACATTTTCGATCAAAAGTAACTAAACATGAGACAACGACGGTGGATTGAAACTTTGAACGATTACGATTGCGAGCTTCGTTACCATCCCTGGAAGGCAAATGTAGTAGCCGATGCCTTAAGTCGAAAAGAAAGAGTGGTGCCTCTTCGTGTCCGAGCCTTAAACATCACCATCCACACAAACCTTAATAGCCAAATTCGGGTAGCCCAAGATGAGGCTCTCAAAGATGAAAACATCTCTCTCGAACACTTGAACGTCCTCACCTCTCGATTCGAAGTTAAAGAAACCGGACTCCGATATTTCGCCGGAAGGATTTGGGTGCCTAGTTATGGGGACCTACGAAGCCTTATTTTAGATGAAGCCCATAAGTCACGATACTCGATTCACCCCGGTGCCAATAAGATGTACCACGACCTTAAACAACTATATTGGTGGCCGAACATCAAAAGGGACGTAGCTACTTATGTTTCCAAGTGTTTGACATGTTCCAAAGTCAAAGCCGAACACCAAAGACCGTCCGGACTACTTCAACAACCCGAGATCCCGCAATGGAAGTGGGAAAGGATAACGATGGATTTTATCACCAAACTACCAAAAACGACGGGCGGTTATGATACCATTTGGGTTATTGTTGACCGTCTCACCAAATCCGCACACTTCCTTGCCATGAAAGAAATGGACAAAATGGAGAAACTTGCACAACTTTACATTAAGGAGATCGTAGCCCGACACGGTGTACCTTTATCGATTATCTCCGACCGAGATGGCCGTTTCGTTTCTAGATTTTGGCGTACGTTGCAAGAAGCGTTGGGAACGCGTTTAGACATGAGCACCGCATATCATCCTCAAACCGATGGACAAAGCGAACGTACAATTCAAACCTTAGAGGACATGTTACGAGCTTGCGTGGTTGATTTCGGAAAAGCTTGGGACAAGCACTTACCTCTCGCCGAGTTCTCTTACAACAATAGTTATCACGCGAGTATTAAAGCCGCACCTTTTGAAGCGCTATATGGCCGCAAATGTCGTTCACCTCTTTGTTGGGCCGAGGTAGGCGACGTGCAAATCACCGGACCCGAACTCATTCACGAAACCACCGAGAAAATCGTTCAAATCCGAGATATGCTTAGGACGGCCCGAAGTCGTCAAAAGAGCTATACCGACAAACGACGCAACGATCTTGAATTTCAAGTCGGTGACCGAGTAATGTTAAAAGTCGCACCTTGGAAGGGTGTAATCCGTTTTGGTAAACGCGGGAAGCTAAATCCGCGGTATATTGGTCCTTTCGAAATCTTGGAGCGTATTGGAACCGTTGCTTATCGTTTAGATCTTCCGCCTCAATTGAACTCCGTTCATCCTACCTTCCATGTATCTAACTTGAAAAAGTGTCTTGCCGAACCCGATATCGTCATCCCTCTCGAAGAACTTACTATTGATGACAAACTTCATTTTGTGGAGGAACCGGTTGAAATTGTGGACACCTCCGTCAAGACATTGAAACAAAGCCGAATCCCGATTGTTAAAGTCCGTTGGAACGCCAAAAGGGGACCCGAGTTTACTTGGGAAAGACAAGATCAAATGCAAAGGAAGTATCCTCATCTATTCGTGAATTCGGAAACGCAAGATCTCGAGGAAGAAACAACGACTACTACGCCTACTTAAATTTCGGGACGAAATTTCTTTTAAGGAGTAGGTAATGTAACATCCCGCCTTTTTCCATTTACTTTTCCGTTATACTAATATAAAGTCCGTTATATGTTTATAACATCTCCCGTTGATACGCGTTTTAAATTATCTCGTTTAGGTAATTCCCGCACCCGAACGAAAGTTGAGGGACTAAACTTGACAAGGGATCAAACCCTTGACTAGGTCAAAGGGTCAAACCCCTTTCACCCATTCATTTCCACCTCCATCTCTCTCTCTTTCTCTCTAGCAAGAACACACACTCAAAACCAAATTCATTCAACCATCATCTAAATTCGATCTAGGAGGCTTACAACAAAATAAACTACATATTTGTGATCCTCTCTTCATCCTCTTCAGTTTGGTACCAACTTCATCTCATTTGGGTAACTTTCTAAAATCACTAGATTTTGTGTTCTTGATGTTTTTAACTTATAAAAGTGTTAATTAGTGTCTATGGCTCAAGTCTAACATGAATATATGATTTATATGCTCGATCTCGTTGTTTTAGTGTAACTAGCATGAACTTGAATTTTGGTGTGTTATTCTTGAATTTTGGATGATCATATGTTGTTAGATGTTAAAAGTTGATGTTTTAATTGTGTTACTAGCATCACTAGCTTCAATTTGATGTGTAGGTTGCCTTAGAAAAACTTCATGAACTTGATTATTGATTTTGGTGAATTTGGGTTAGGGTTTGATGAACTTGAAATGGACTTTTGATGCATTGAATGCCATGGATTATTATTGGTAAGTGTTTAGTTGGATTGTATGCTTGATTACCTTCGAAACGGCATATCATTCATGTAAATTGGTTGCCCAAATCATAAAATGCGTTTTTGGAACTTGAACTTTGATTATGAACGTTTAATTACGGTTTTTGGTTGTTGTAAGTGGAAGTTTGATTGATGAATTGTGTTTAGTTGCATTCTACTTCAAAAGAGCTTTCCAACGATATAAGGTGCGAGTCCTAAGTGTTTGTGGTTTGCGTTTTATGCTTATTTGAAGTTTGGATCAAGTTGGACAAGTGAAACAGACCAGGCACCAGCACCCGCCTATTGTCGCGGCGCGAAAGAAGGGTGCCGCGGCGCGGCATAAGCCGTGCCCAGCTTCTGTCTCCGGTGTCCATTTTATGGAAAATGTTTGGCATACTACGGACCTCCGATTCACATGAAACTTGTTCTAACATGCTCATATATGATTAAAAACCTCAGAAAAATAGTTCGGGACCCGACCCGAACGTGTTGACTTTCGTTGACTTTGACCGACCAAAGTTTGACTTTTAATCAAACTTAACCAAATATTTGTGCAATCGTTCTAACATGTTTTTATACTTGTACCTTGCATGAAACATGACAATTTGATTCACATGCTATTATGATCGAGTCTTAACGAGCCATAGGACTAATTGAACATCTTTGACCTATCGTGTTTACCGTTATTGATACAACCTATATGTTTAGGTCAAGACTAGCTTTGTCTTTGCACGCGTCTACTTGTTGAAGTACTTTATTAACTCTTGCACTCAAGGTGAGATCATAGTCCCACTTTTACTCTTTTTGAACTTATATTGGGATGAGAAAACATAAACGATTCTTTTGAACTAAGTGAACACAAGAACGGGAAAACAAACATTCTACATACGAGTTTAGAACAAAATCCTCAATTCGATTATCATTAGTTACACTTGCCGGGTGTAAGCGAGAACTTATGTTGTATGGATCCATATGGGTTTGACAAACCCTCATTCAAACGGTTCGCTACCGTTTACGAATGAAATATATTTTCGAGAAACAGTGTTTGTTCTAGCACTAAGTGATGGGGTATACAATGGAAGGAATGTTAAGCTTTGATAATTGGGTGCTCGTGAAACAAACTTTTGGAATGTATTACTATTATTTCATTGATGCAAATCTTGTGGTTCACTTGTACTTACTTACTTAAACCTATGATTTCACCAACGTTTTCGTTGACAGATTTCTATGTTTTTCTCAGGTCTTTGAACGCTATGTGAAACATGCTTCCGCTCATTATTTTGATACTTGCATTGGATGTCGAGTATACATGCATTTCATGGAGCGTCTTTTGACTTTACTAAACCGTGTCGCCTAGATTTCATTCGTATTATAACGTTGTAACTTAACTATTGGTTGAACAATTCTTGTAAACTTTGGGAACAATCTTTATTTTGAAATGAAGGCGACATATTTTGGTCAAACTTTGTCTTAAAGACTTATGACCACGTAACGGGACCTAAGTAGACGGCGCCGTCAAACATGATTTGGTCGGGTCGCTACATTTACAAGAACCCGCAGAGTTTGAGCGCTGCCTCTCGACAGAAGAATCACTGTCGATTCGAATAGGAGACGGATGAGGCCTATCCGCACTCCCTCTCGCGCTACCACCATGCCCATCATCTGTATTAGGATAATAACAATTAAAGTAATGCCGAAGTAAAATCATAATAAGTAACAAAAGAAATGCGCAGCATACCAGTACGAGCGCGCTTTGAGGGGGAAGGAGCAGCAGATCTTTTGCGCCTCTTCGGAGCAGGCATGTCACGAGGAGGAGGAACGAGTTTCCCGCGAGGAAATTGCTTTGGCAAGTCAGCATATTGCACCGCAACCTTCTTCTTCTTTTTCTTGCGTGAAGGGCCAGAAGTAGAAGCTGCAGCGACAGGGCGCTTTGTAGAAAAACCTTTCCCTAAAGGCATGCGATCCACCACTACAGAAGTAGAAGAAGAGAACTCGAGGTACTCAGAGAAGGAAATTGATGTCAACAAAGGGTAGGAGCATTAACTAGGATGAAGAATAAAAGAAGGTAAAAAGCTTTGCGTACCTTGTAGATAACGACTGAAGTGAGGATAGTAGTTCGGATCTGGCCAATGTTTGGATATCCCTCCAGCATACAATACGTTATTGCTATACGCACATAAGGGAAGCACGCGACCTACACACTTATCCAACATCGACCTCTCGCTTGAACTTAAAGGTGGCACCATGTTTAAACTATCGTCAAAACCGTATTGCCAAGCACTCACATTTGAGAACTCTAACGGAATGAAGGTGTCATCCACGAAGAAGTAACGCTCTTTCCAGTTGCGCAGATTCTCCTCCAATGGCTCGCCGGTAAAGCAAACATTGTCACGAAAGGAGAACCAACCCATATCAAGCCGCTCAAATTAAAAAATGTTCTTGAACAAATTCACCGTAGGAATAAAGTCGTGCGCCCTGCAACACATCTGAAAAACAACAAGACGGCAGGCGCTGTCAGGATCCAACTGACCTACGTCAATGTTAAAATGGGAAAGTACGCGCAAGATGAAATTTGTAGGTGGAATGCGCATATTCCACCTCTCAAAAACCGCACTATAAATGGCCACCTTTCCGCTAGGAGCGCGATTGGCCCGGTCTAAACGACCAGGAACGGCAGGAGATAGAGATCTCATAGGAGGATAGCGCTTGGAGATATGCGGTACATATTCGGCGGTGATGGATGAAGGAATAGAACCAACGTTAGAAAAGTCAGTGCGCTAAGCCATGCAGGAGAGAGAAGAAAGTGGAAAGTGAAAAATGAATGAAGAAAGTTCTATTTATAGGAGGAGAAGAGATGGCCATAATAGATCTTGACCGTACACGTGTCAGACGACAATTAAAGATGAGGATTTAATGCAATGTGGCGGGTGATGTGACGGCTGTCACATTACACATGTCATGGAATTAGCAACAGTGGAGTTCGAAACCATGCGCAATGCTTGCGCATAATATCGAACTGGGGGAACTTAATGATACGCATACCCGATTGGCTCGTGTTGCGCATCACACTTGCACCATGTGCATATCCAGCGCGCTATAGCACCACTGGCACAAGTAAATGAGCGCTAAGGGCGCCGACTTGATGATGGCGCGCTACAAAAAGATGACGTGTCCTGTACTTATCACGGTCTCTGTACAAAGGGCCGACAGGTAACAAAAAAGGTAATAGTACTGTTCCCTGGTCCCCTCCATGAAGTTACCAGGCAGTGCAGACAAAAAGTAACATAGAACACGTGGCTCCAATGAATGGACAGCACTGTAGCTATAAATAACGGACTCGAATCACAAGGCAAAGGAATTGTTCTTTTGGAAATTACACACATACTATTTTTAGCATATTCGTACGGACCAGTCGCGCTGTCTGTACATCGCCCTCTCTCTCACTCGCGCTACCAGACTTATAGCGTTTCACTAGACATCCTTGATATACAGGTAACATTCCATGAACATAAATCCTACCACCTAGTGCGAGCCATCAATGATCGGACTACCCGCCGATGGTGGGTCTACGTTTAACCACCCCTGTTGAGATCATCATCTCGCAAGGGGTTATTCACGGTACTCCAGACCAGAGAGTTAAACTCAATTGGCCCTTAAATCCCCTCTTAATGATGTCACGCATGGACCGAACCCGACCCAATCATTCTATGCTTGATCAGTTGTTGATACTCCTTGGTATCTATGGTGCGTATGACGTTGATGCTCAAGGTACAAATTGTGATGTTGAGGTGTGGGATGCAGATGTTGTTGTTGGTGGTGGTAATGGTACTGTTGGCGTTGATGATGGTGGTACTGTTGATGCCGGAGATGATGCTGGTGCTTGTAACCTTTGCACCATATTCTCTAAAGCCACTACTCGAGCGCGAAGCTCGTTGACTTCTTCTATTATACCGGGATGATCGGTGGTTCGGACGAGCGGGTGAATAAGGTCTAGAATTTGGGATAGTATATAATCATGTTGAGATACTCTGGAAATGAGAGAGAAAATGGTATTACGAACAGGTTCGTCAGTAAGTGCTTCAGGTTCTTCGCCAAGAGGGAAATGTGGTGGATGGAAGGGGTCGCCTTCTTCTTATCTCTAATGATTAAGTAGGCTACGAACCTATCCCCAATTCATCCAGAATAGATGATGGCTAATTGGTTGATCCATTCTGGTCACACTGCTTTCGGAGCTCGAGTGAAACTCCATATCGGAATCCGAGGGACTTGAACTAGTGGCAAGTTCCATTTCGTACGATTGAATAAAGGATTTTTCGATATGATATGATTTCCTGTTATCAGATGGTATTCTAATTACATAGAATATCTATATATATAGAACAAAAGATTTCGTAGATTACGGAGGAATTTACGGAATATGTCAGGCAAAGTTTACAGTAACAGATACGCTAAGATATGAATTAGCAGATACGCTAAGATATGAATTTCTGTCTATACACTATTTATACAATCAATGCAGTAAGATATGTTTAGACTAAGAATGATAAGCATGTAATTTTCGAAAAGAAATGATAAGCAAAAAATTTTTGACATGCAGCTAAGGTCGAAGTCCAGACTCACTAATGCATCTTAATAACTATCCGTTAGACACACTAATGCAAGACCTGGTTCGCTAAGACCACCGCTCTGATATCACATGAAGCGACCCGTCCTAATCCATAGGGACAAATACATTTACATATGGATACATCGCGAGGTTCTGACCTCTAAATGATACATTTTACAAACATTGCATTCGTTTTTAAAAGACAAACATTCATTACATCGAAAGTTGATAGGCATGTATACCATTTTATAATATATCCAAACTATAATTGACTTAATAGTAATCTTGTTGACTTGAATGCAACGTCTTTTGAAATATGTCATGAATGACTAAAAGTAATATCTCTAAAATGTGCAAATGCACAGCGGAAGATTTCTTTAATACCTGAGAATAAACATGCTTAAAAGTGTCAACCAAAAGGTTGGTGAGTTCATTAGTTTATCATAAACAATAATGATACCGCAACCCGCATGCACAATACATACGTATGCGGGCACTCGCTGGCATGCGTATGCGTGTACTTTGTATGCGGTATGGGGCATGCGAATTCGTATCGAATGCGTATGTTCCTGGTACGGTGGTTACTTGGTCTCCAAGTAAGTATCTTTTCAATAATTATATTCGTGATTCGAGGGAGTTTGTTATGGAAAGGATTACCATTATCTCGGATGGTTCTAGAATTAGGGTTTGCCTATATATACAAACCCTAATTATCATTCTAAACACAACAGCGTTACGTAACAATCATCAATCACACGTATTGCGTAACCAGCATCATCTCTCGTCTTCTCAAGGCTAACAGGTTATTTCTTTGTCGACTAGTACCTACAGCCTTTATATGGGGCCTTCTGATCAACGAACATTATCGATGGTGGACTTAATCACTTGGCCACCCCGCTGACATCATCATGTCAGCCAGGGTTATTCACGGTAGCCGGACCGGAGAGCCATGTTCTAAGATCCTTAAACTCCCCTTTATGCATTGAACATGCATATTAACCCTACGGTAAAAATATGCATGATGAAGTGGTGCTCTCATTTTGAGTCGAACTAATTCAAGACGTGTTTATTTGTTTTTTCTTTTAAAGTTTTGAATTATAAGGCTTATTATTCACAAAATTTTTTGAATTTTTTCTTTAACAGTATCATGACTTCCGGGGAATCATCGGAACGCACACAAACAGATAATCAAAACACGCCATCTGGTAATCAGCAGACGCAAGCTATGGCTAGGGGGCAGGATACGCGCCATATCCTCCGCCTGTATCCGACGAGCCTTTTCAGAGGTATAAGCCGATATATCCAGATGGGATTACACCGCCAAGGGCAAACTCGCCAGTCAAAATCACGCGGTTGAATTTTTCCGCGGTGGATCCAAGGGTCATCTTGGTAGACACTAGCAGTGAAACAGTAGGCTCGCACGTGGTATGGTGCGGCCAGGTACCTATTCATAGTACCACGGTTTCAATCCCTCTGCAGACGCAGAGTGTTCAGCAGAATTCATCGTTTACACCGTTGCAACCTTGGCAACCACCACGTCCAATTTTGCAATTTTTGACTCCTGCTGATGCGCAGGAATTACTTAATAGTTCGGGGTTCGGTGTCATTCCAGATGCCAATTCTCATTGGACGCTAATAACCGCAGAACAATAAAGCACTGCGCATACGGTTGGGCTTATGGCGGCATATCCTCAGGTCTCGCAGGCATCTGCGCCACAGCTTTTGGCACCTTTTCAGCTACCCGTATACTCTGCGCCGGCAAGCCTGCCTTCTTTTCCAACACATCAGCCTTGGTTGTATCCGCAAACGCCAAGGCAACCTTGGTAAAATATTCAGGGGCAAGCGAACCTCGCAAGCTAATTTATGCAGGCGGCACCTCCTGACATGGTCCACCTAGTTTTGCAACCTGATTTTGTTCAGGATATGATGAAGTGTTTCTTCGCAGGGCTCAAAGGTGACCTTGTTAAACCACCTTTTGAGCTACCAACTACTTTTGATAAGTTTCCTCCGCATATAACTGTATATCCGTTTCCATCAGCGCCAAAGATACCCCATACACTGGGTACTTATAATGGTTTGACTGATCCGGATGACTTCCTGTAACGTTTCGAGGGCGCAATGCGCACCCAAGGCTGGGTGGATTCGGTTGCATGTCAGATATTTCCCATGACGTTGCAGGGCATTGCTCGTGAATGGTTTAATAAGCTCCCATCAGGTAGAATATCCGGGTTCAGGGATCTGCGGACGAAGTTCTTGCTGCAATATCAGAATCAGAGGCCATGCAAACGCACTCATATCGAATGTCATGATATTGTGCAGAAATCCAAGGAATCTTTGGGTGAATTTCTCACAAGATATACCAATGAGTGTCTGCGCATACCAGATCTTAAGCCAGAGCAACAGATTTCCGGACTCATACAAGGTATAAACTCTGAACATCATCCAACACTGGTAAGGCGTCTGCGCCATACAGTCCCAACAACTTATGCTGAAGCGCTTAATGAATGCCATGACTATATGCGGAGTGGCGAAGATAATGATATTCCAACAGCTAGCTCACGCAATGAGAGGAAAGACGATGATGATCGTTCGCGCGATCAAAATCGTGGTAACAACTCTCGCGGAAGGTATCCTAGCGGTGGTCCTATCAGAAATGATAAAGGGAAATCAAGTGGCAATTATCGAAACAGTAACCAGCGCGGCATCAATAATCAGAACTATGCGCTGCTGAAAAGTTTGTCTAAAACACCAAAGAAAATTTTGGCAACAGAATCATTGTGCGCGACCTTTGCGGTTCCAACTCCGCTTACAGAATTTGGTAAGCGGGATAAAACAAAGTATTGTGAATTCCATGATGATTATGGTCATGACACTAATCGGTGTAAAAACTTGATGGAACGAGAGCTCGAGGCACTGCGCGCAGGTAAATTGGATCACCTAAAACCACCTAAGAAGGACAAGGGAAAATCCGCAGAGGAAGGGTCGAAGGCTAAAACTTTCGCATAGCAAAAGGTTGATAAAACAAAAAACGCCGACTTAACCATTAATATGGTCGACGCGGAGAAAGTTAGCCAGCAGAGAAAGTACAATGATCACCATGACTGGGAACTTCTCCCAATCACATTTCCTCCTGTAATGTCAATCGACACAGTTAACGAGCCCATTATCATCAAGTGTCACATCTCCACTTGCGGAGTACAAATTAAACGCATGCATGTTGACACCGGGAGTGGCGTAGACATTATGTACGAGCATTGCTATCGTTTCCTCCCTGCAGAAGTTAAAACGCAGCTACACCAGTCTGATATTACGTTATCTGGGTTCTTCGGAGAAAGCTCATGGCCGCTAGGCCGGATAGAGCTAATAATAGAGCTCGCAGATGATAAGAATCCACAGTTGGTCAGACATGAGTTGGTTGACTTTTATGTGGTACGTTCAACTTCGCGGTACAACGCGCTGCTTGGGAGAAATTTCATACGACATTTTAACATTATACCATCAGTGGTTCATGGTTTGATTAAGTTTCCTACGAAGGGAGGGGTTGCGACAATTATGTCACATCAAACAACCGAGTTGTGTGGTTCAGTTGTGCCTATAAACATTCCCAGCATGGGAGAACAACTCACAAGCAGTACGGTCATAGCAAACCGTTTACATCCGGATAAGCGAATTAAAATCGGCGCAGGCTTGTCAGCCGAAATAAAGGCCAAATTGCATGGAATATTATCCGCTAACGCAGATGTTTTTGCGTGGCGTGAATCAGACATGACTGGGGTTTCGCGAGATATTGCGGAACATAAATTGAATGTTAATCCATCACTCACACCCGTTAGAGAAAAGAAGCGGCATATGGCTCTTGAGCGCAGTGATTGGTTGTGCGCAGAAGTAGATAACCTTGTCAAAGCAAACATTCTGCGGGAAGTGCGGTATCAGACATGGGTTGCTAATCCTGTGATAGTCAAAAAGGCTGACGGTAATTGGCAGAAGTGCGTTGATTTTAAAGACATTAATAAAGCTTATCCCAAGGACAACTACCCTCTCCCGGAGATAGACTGGAAGGTGGAGTCATTATCAGGTTTTCGGTACAAGTGTTTTCTAGATGCATACAAGGGTTATCACCAAATCTTAATGGCTGCGGAAGATGAAGACAAAACTGCTTTTCATACGCCGCAGGGTATCTATTGTTATACGAAGATGCATTTCGGGTTAAAGAACGCAGGAGCGACCTATCAGCGTGTAATTGACGCAGCCTTCAAGCACCAAATCGGCAGAAATCTTGAAGCATATGTCGATGACTTGGTGATTAAAAGTAACATCGAAGAAGAAATGCTCGTGGACATCCTAGAAATGTTTGCGTCTCTATACATGATCAACATGAAGTTTAACCCGCTCAAATGTAGTTTTGGGAAAGAGGAAGGCAAGTTTCTAGGTCATGTGGTGACAGCTCGGGGAATCAAGGAAAATCCTAAAAAGATTGAAGCCATTGATAGTTTGCCATCTCCGAAGACAAAGAAAGACGTGCAGAGTCTAATCGGGAAGCTTGCGGTGATCACGCGGTTTTTGTCGAAGGCCGCAGAGCGACAATTGCCATTCTTCAATACTTTGAAGAATTGTTTAAAGAAAAAAGACTTCGTATGGACTCAGGAAGCAGAGTCAGCCTTTCAGGAGATGAAGAAGGTGCTCGCTGAATTGCCAACACACACCGAGCCAGTATCAGGAGAAACGCTTACGCTGTACCTTGCGGCATCGAAGGAGGCTATCAGCTCGGTTCTTATCGCAGATCGCGGAAAGGTAATCCACTTTTATTTACATTATTTAATTCGCAGAAATATAACGCTGAGGTTTTCTCAGACGCAAATTCCGGTATACTTCGTAAGCAAGATGCTAACATCAAGTGAAGTAAACTATTCACCAATAGAAAAGCTAGTATATGCGCTAGTCCATACGGCGCGGTATTTGCGCCGGTACTTTCAAGCACATCCAATCGTGGTTCTAGCTGATCAACTAATTAAACAAGTTGGTACATGCCTAATTTGAGGCAATGTCCGGGGTTACCGCATTGATTAACGCAATCATTTTTCTTTCAGGTGTTATACAAGCCTGAGATTTCTGGCCGAATGGCTAAATGGGCAGTTGAGTTAGGAGAACATGAAATAAATTTTTCTTAATGCGGTTAAGGGTCAAATACTTGCGGATTACCTAGCATAGTTACCTGCGGATGTTGAGGCATCGGCAGCGCATCAGGACACGCCTATGCCATCTTTATCACCATGGGAATTATACACCGATGGTGCCTGCAGCGCAGCTGACGCAGGTGCAGGTGTAATTTTAACTGGCCCAGATGGTGAAGAGCATACATATGCGCTGCGGTTTAATTTTGCTGTTACGAACAACGAAGCAGAATATGAGGCTTTGTTAGCAGGAATGCGTATTGCGCATAAATTAAATGTTAAAATTTTGCACGCTTATGTGAATTCAAAGCTGGTATGCGGTCAAGTCAGCGGAGTTTGAAGCGCATGACATCGCCAAGCAGCAGTATTTATCGCTTGTTCATAACCTCGCTGACCAGTTTGAGGCTTTTCAAATCTCCCATGTCATGCAGGGGCAAAATAAGAAGGCAGATGCGCTGAGCAAATTGGCTGCTGTGGCCTTTGATCATCTGGGGAAGAAAGTTCTTATAGAAGAACAGCATGCGAAATCCATTGTTATGATGCCTTTAGTGGCACCTGTTGAGGAATCCAGTTCAACATGGATGACACCTATTATTGCTTTCCTGCGGGACGACACCTCACCTGCGGATTCCGTTGATGCAAAGAAAGTCCGCACCAAGGCACCACTGTACGCCCTTGAGGGTGACGTCCTATATCGAAAAAATTATTTAGGGCCGCACTTAAGGTGCATTGGTCCAAAAGAGGCAGAGGAGGTTATACGCAAGATGCATGAAGGTGCATGCGCTCTTCATTCAGGGCACAGGTCTATTGTGTCAAAAATTATGCGGCTAGGTTATTATTGGCCCACTATGTACGCAGATACCGCGCACATAGTTAAGCAATGCGAATCTTGCCAAATACATGCACCTATCAGCAGAGCACCTGTGCATCCAATGATACCAGTCTCCTCACCATGGCCATTCTGCAAATGGGCAATTGACATAGTCGGACCATTTCCAAAAGGCCAAGGTAATATTATCATTTATTTTATACCATATGTTATTTACGTCAGTATCTTACGCATACTCTGCACACGCAGGAAACATCAAATTCTTGATTGTTGCAATCGAATATTTCACTAAGTGGGTTGAAGCGCGACCGCTGGCAACAATTTCAGGAAAGAGGGTGCGAAATTTTGTATGGGAAGACATTGTTTGTCGATTCGGCATACCAAACGAAATCTTTAGTGATAACGGTACACAGTTTGCGGGGAATCCTTTTTGTAGTTGGTGCGCGGAGCTTAATATTAAGCAAACTTTTACTTTCATTGCGCATCCGCAGGCGAATGGCCAGTGCGAAGTCACCAACCTGGATATAGTGTCCGAAATCAAAGCTATATTGGGTCATGATCGCATTGGTTTGGTGGATGAACTACCAAAAGTTTTGTGGGTGCATAGAACAACACCCAAAGCAAGCACTGGTGAGACTCCGTTCAGTTTGGTCTATGGATCAGAAGCTGTTGTACCCGTAGAAATTGGGGTACCAACGTTCCGCATACAGAATTTTGACGAGCAAAATAATTCAGAAGCTTTGTGGGAAAATCTTAATCTGCTTGAAGAACGCAGACTCTCTGCGGCGGTAACCGAAGCCAATAATAAGCAGAAAATTGCAACGTATTACAATCAGCGCGTGCGCTCGCACACTTATAAGTGCGGGGACTTAGTTTGGTTTCAAAACGACGCAAGTCATGCGGAGGATACTGGGAAATTGGGCCCTCGTTGGGAAGGTCTATACAAGGTAGCAAAAGCAAGCAACAATGGGGCATACCATCTCGAGACATTAGATGGAAAACCTGTGAAACGCACTTGGCACGCGACGTTGTTGAAAAAGTGTTATATGTAGCTGGATGGACCTGATCACTCCATTTTATTTTAGCACATTATTTTTTCTATGTATTTTCTGTTCGTTTGGATGTGTCGCGGTTGTAATCATGATTAATGCCAATTAAAATATTTACTCGTGCATACTTTTGATGTGTATTTCTCTCTTTTTTGTATACGTTTCCTACCTACTTAAGGGGAGTCCTCTAGCCCCCGTGCGACAGAAGCCTATTTGGTTACAAGGCTAGTTATTAACAGGAGGTGAAGGGAATTGGTTTTCCCCTAGCCAAGCTCCACGCAGACTAGATGGCTGCCAAGTCGACTTAAAACTACAAGCATTGGTTTGCTTATGCGTAATTACTCTCGCATTGGTTTGCTTGAGGAACTCAAAGTATAAAAGCATTGGTTTGTTTTTAGTTGCGTTGCTTACCATACAGCTAAAGTGCACCTCTAGCACATGACAAAGCAATAACGCAGTAACTTTTGAGTCTAAATTAAGGTAAAATTGCTAAAATATTGGTTTATTTTACGCAGTACCTGCGTATGCGCATGAGTTTTGGTTAACTATGCGCATAGGCATGCGGTTCACCATTTGTTTTGATTCGCGATATATAAACAATTAATACATAACGCATGCACAACATAATAACATATATTACAACTAAGGTTATTACAGAATCATTGTTTCACATGTCTGCCCAACACGGGACTTAGGGTTCAAATAATGTATTTACAATTGCCTGCCTAAGCATAGGACTTACGGCGCAAACAATTACAAACAAAATCTAAAAATCCTCCTTGAGAAACCCATCAATGGGCATATTGGGATCCGCAGCGAACGCGTCTATTAGGGGGATCGGGATGGACTGGATGGCCTGCTCCGCTTGTAGGAGCGCCTCAGCTGTACCCTCTTTCAAATGTTTTCGCACAACCTCAGGATACGGTAGCGTGAGGTCGCAACCTTTGATCACCTCAATCATGACCTTGTTATTTTCATGCTCTTTCACCGCATCAACGTAGGCGTTGAACTTTTCGGTGACGGGTCCTGAGTCCATTACCTTCTGCGCGATGACGGGAAGGGAGGTGCGAAGCTTTGACAAGTCGGCCTCCGCTAGCTCGCGGCCAGTCACCGCATCGTCCATCTCCCTGCGCACCCTTTCCAGTTCCATCCGCAGGTGCTCCGTATCCCCATTAGCCTGGTCAACCGCCCCCACCAGCTCGCAGTTCTTTTTCCTTTCCTCAATCAGCGCGGCCTTTGTCTCCGCCGCAGTCACCTCCACCGCCTTGCGCACTTTTTCCGCGGCATCCCTATCTTTTTTGACATGGTCAACGCCCGCTTGCAATAGTCCCAACTCTGTTTCTTTCCGTACGGCCACCTGATACCAATTGGTGGAGCGGCGGGCCTAATCTGTGACGCCCCGTACAAAACTATCGTGTACGATTCGTCATCAACATGATCTTTACACGGTCAAGTACTACATGCTATTTGAAAACCAGTTTGTATTCATAAAAACATAGTGTTTACAAAAGATAACATGACACAGAGGTCATTACAAAGCCATTATTCAAATAACATAAGTTGCGAATGCAAAATAAAAGTTTCATGATTGAGACATCTCTAAGTTATGCAGTGATTATCTAACACAGCAAGTCCTTAACAGCAAGTCTAAACAGCATGACATCAACTCTAACAGCGGAAGCAACAAACCTCTAAGCACCTGAGAAAACATGCTTAAAAACGTCAACAATAATGTTGGTGAGCTATTGTGACAATCGCTCCAAATCCATATGGACGAACACGTCATTCATTGATTTCATTGCGAGGTATTTGACCTCTATATGATACGTTTTGTAAACATTGCATTCTTTTGAAAAGGCACACCATAAATGAATATTTAAATCAAAGGTTTTCGACATCTGACGATTTCTACATATAGACAATCACTATAAATAATAGTTTACAATATTACTTCCGTTGACAATGCAGTCAAAATAAGATACATGGTGATGATTTGGTGAATGCAACATTTCCTTGAAAAATATGTCATGTAAGACTCCATGCACATAGCTTGTCTAACATCTAAGCAAACAGCGGAAGACTTCTAGGGAACCTGAGAATAAACATGCTAACAAGTGTCAACACAAAGGTTGGTGAGTTCATAGTTTTAATGTTTTGCATAATCTGTACATAAAAGTGGATCACAAGATTTCAGTTGTTCCATCCAGAAACGTTTATCAAAATATTCTACGAAATTGAGCACCCTGGTAACTAAACTTAACGTATATATAATTTGTACCCTTTGTATAATCATCTTAAAAATACACGTAAACCAACGTGTACGCTTCTCAAATAGCATATGTCCTTTAAAAGGCTAGTGCTCTAGCTCGGACGGGGATATCAAGCCCTATGGATCCATATACAACTACTCGCGCCCACCAATTCTTATAACTGACAGTTAACAGTTACCAAAGCTAAGGGATTTTCGGTTCAAACTCAGTGTAGAATTTAGTATGTACTTGTATCCATTGCGTTTAAAATAAAGTGCATGTATTCTCAGCCCAAAAATATAGATTGCAAAAGCAATTAAAAAGGGATCAATGAAACTCACACATATAAATATTGTAAATCAGTTAATAAAGCATTTGCATGTATTCTCAGCCCAAAAATGTAGAGAGTAAAAGGGATCATATGAAACTCACCTTAGCAGCATATAAAGTCGTTCACCAAAATGTGACCGGAACTCGGATTACCAAATAACCGTAGATCTCAACGTATCAATATTGTGATTTAATATTTTAGAAAAGTACATAGACGCAACAGAGATGATAAACACTAGGTTTGACTTGAGAATAATACCCTTGAACATTACCCATAACCTCCTTGGCAATAACTCATAGTTTCCTTAGCTCTATCCCGCTCGAAAACCATTTTGAAAGTGACACGCTCATAACCTCGTCGTAATATTTTATGTATAATATTACTAAAAATATTAAGATTAATAATAATAATAATAATAATAATAATAATAATAATAATAATAATACAGAGATAAATATAAAAGAAAATGAAGAATTGAAACAAAATCGGGCGAATTTATAGATTTGAGCCACCATCACCCACCATGCGATCGCATGGTTTCATGGGCATACGGCCATGCGATCGCATGGCCAACTGTCACCAGCCTGGTTCGTTTGTTTTTATCTTTGTCGACATAATATTATATTTATATATAATATATATAATTTATATAATTAATTATATATTATATTAAATTAACGTGCATAGTTGACTTGTAATTTTCGTTCCAATAAGTCGTACGTCGTCACTCGACTTATGTCCCGGTTCCGGTTTTTCGAACGTCCTTTCGTATACTGAGAAAACTTGTACTTTACGTTTCGTGAATCGTACCTTTGTCAAAATATAGTCTTAAATCATCCATAAACTATACCACTCGAGGTATAACTTATACATTTGAGTGTTTTGGTCATTTACTTTTATAAATCATCATCTCGCTATTTGTTAATATATATATAATATATACATTTACATTTTGAAATAGTGATTTTCGAAAACACTGTAGCATTTTGGGTACTGTAGCAATTTGAAAATACTGTAGCAAATTAGTGTTTTACTGGTTCATCTTAAATGCTTTAGTTAACTTATCTAAATATCAATCGAATCAATAAACGAATGTTACTATCATTTACTAAATAACTTGAAATTATATATATGTATATATCTTTTTAATATACATAAATCAGTTTTTAAATACACATTGGAAGTTATTTATAAATAAATTTTAATAATAAATATTTCAACTTATCATATATATTCAAATAGATATTTAAACCAATAAGTTTAATGTACGGTATCAAACAATTAATACATTGTTACCTTTTCAAGTTATAGTATATATGTATCTATTTACATATAATTGTTCGCGAATCGTCGAAAACAACCGAAAGGTATTTGAATATATGAAAGTAGTTCAAAAAATTTTAGATTCAGTTTTACAGACTTTGCTTATCGCGTCAGAAATGTTAATCATACAAAGATTAAGTTTAAATTTGATCAGAAATTTACAGTACCTACCCGTTAAAGAAATTTCGTCCCGAAATTTGAGTGAGGTCGTCATGGCTAACAATAAAAATGTTTTCATGACGTATATGAGTCGATAAATAGAGTTTTATCACCGTTGAATAATATGGATAAAGCAATCTAATTACTCGAAGCGTATGAGAGAAGTTATCGTAATCGAGTGAAATGGAGAATAGAGATGCGTCTTATCTCTTGATGTAATAACGATTGATTTCCGGAATTTAAGGAATAGAAAATCTTCATAATCTAAATAAGATTTGATTCTTCGGATTTTAAGGAAATTAAGATTTCCTTTGATTAAATGCGTAATCTGCCTCAATTGCTATGTCTGATATTTTGCTATAAATTTACCTCTTCCGTTTCATTTATTTTCACCACTCCTATAATCTTCTTTCTTATTTCATACTTACAAAAGATTTGTGAAAATGCTTCATCTAGTTCTGATTCTTGATATTTTCTTGGCTATCATATCATTCATTCTTTTTTTTCATCTGCCACCAGAGGAGGTTATTTTCTTCTACTATTACCTTGGGGTTATAGTGTTTTTCATTCTCCCGTGTCTTTATATTGCTATACGCATTGATATACACAGTTTGTAATTTCGGCGTTGTTATCGGGCTTTATGTTCTTCATTATGTTTCGGAGCTTCATGCTTTCATTTTCTCTTCCCGACCTTAAGTCAAGCGAATAATGGTCCAGAATTTGTAGGTATGAATTTCAGAATAAACATAATTAATGTTCTAAGAAAGAAACGGTAATGGCACAATCTGACTTGTCAAATTACCAAAATATCCAGAAAAGACCGAATCATCAAGAAATATATTTTCTTGATATATTTAGAGATTATATAGAATGAAAGAGTTATGTAACATGGTTTATGATGAGGGTGTGATCTGTGAACCTTTGTCACGTTCCATTAGAAACTCAACATGACTTACTGTAATATAATCATGTTGATCAAGTGTCATTATATTATACTAACTCATGCTTCAGTTCCCAACATTAGCCCAGGTTACTGATCAGATCCCGAAAAACAGTAGGTAAGGTGCTCCAGTAGGGTTCTTAGTACTTAATGCTCATCACGGTTCTCATCCTTGATGCTTGTAGCTTTAAGTGTACAACTCGTTGATGGGTTAGCATCACCTTGACTAAGATTCTACCATCAACACAAAATATGTTAAGACCAAGTATGAACACAACTCATTTAAGAGTCTTAGATGGATGATGAACCAAGGTTACATCATATCCTTAGTCTTAACACAAATACAAGTCCTATTTACAAACAAAGTTACAAACTTTACATCAATCAAACAAGTATGAACATAATCTAAGTCAAATGAGGTGATGGAACCCTAAGCTAGAGAGCTTGGATCCTTTTCACACAAGTTGCAAGGTTACAAAGCTAGAAAGCTTGAACCTTTAGTGTTCTTGGAGATCTTGAAGCATAAAGCTTAGATCTTTAAGTTACATGAAGACCATAAACACAAGTTTTGATCTTTATAACAAATTAATGAGATCATAAGTTAGAAAACTTAGATCCAACAAAAGATATGAATATCCAAGCTAGAAAGCTTGCATCTTGATTGTTCTTGAAGATCTTGAAGCATAAAGCTTGGATCTTTAAGTTACATGAAGATTACAAACACAAGTTTGAATCTTTATAACAAAATAACAAGATTTAAAGTTAAAAGATATAGATCTACAAAGTGGGTGAAGATTCAAAGCTAGAAAGCTTGAATCTTTCATGTTCTTGAAAGATTCAAATCCATGTTTGAATCTACAAAATGAAATCAAGATCAAAGCTAAAAAGCAAGACCCTTTGATGATGATGATGATGGTCACGTGATGACGAGAAGGAGAAGAAGAAGAAAAGTTCAAAATACTTACACTTTTAGAGAGAGAAATAACTAGAGAGAATTAGAGAGTGAGTGTGTGTGAATTAGAAATGAAAGCAAGTGTTAAATGGATGGAATAAGGGTGGTATTTATAGGAAAATGAGGGTGGGAGGGAAGGCCGCATGGCTGTGATTTTTAGGGGGGACAAAGGGGGACAAAAAGTTGCTTTTTAGTTAATGGTTGTCTAAAGTTGGTGCTTATGTTAGGATCCCATGCAACATTAAGGATAATACTTGACATAAATGCTAGTATGTTCCCTCTAATAAATGGGCATTTGTCTTACTTATTAATGGGTCACTAGTAATTAATAAGTGGTCTAATTAAGTGGGCTACTAGCTAGAGTAGGGTGGGCTTAAGTCCAACAAGGTAGAAAGTCCAACAAGACTAACTAGTAAGCATAATTAAATTACTACACATAATTAAGCATCCATAAACCCAAGTAATTATTATTATGAAATAATAATTAGTATTTCGTAGTCATAATATTCCGATTACAACAAAAGTTAAACGTGCGCGCAGTTCGCGGTTTAATCGAAATGTTAAGTGACACTAACGATCATAAAAGCATCCGGTGAACAAGTTAAGTATCCTACGTACTCTAAGGCACGTTTTAACACATAAATGAAAGTAAACCATGTATATAAAGGTTCCAGAGTATAAAGTAGCACAGTACGCACAAATACGCAGTTTCACTAAAACACAAGGCACAAAAGCAAGTCGAAAAAGTCGGGTCGTTACATTACCCACCTATTAATGGAAATTTCGTCCTGAAATTTAAGCTGAGTTAGGTGTTGAAGTCGAGAAGAGGTGAGGATACTTCTGCATCATTTGATCCTCTCGTTCCCAAGTAAACTCAGGTCCTCGTTTGGCATTCCATCGGACTCTGACGATCGGGATTCTGTTGTGTTTCAAAACTTTGACCTCACGGTCCATAATTTCGACAGGTTCTTCCATGAAGTGGAGTTTGTCATCAATCGTAAGTTCCTCCAGGGGTATGATAAGTTCCGGTGGAGCAAGACACTTCTTCAAATTTGATACGTGAAAGGTAGGATGAACAGTACTCAACTGAGTCGGAAGATCCAAACGGTAAACAACTAGTCCGACACGCTCCAAAATTTCAAAAGGACCAATATATCGCGGGTTTAACTTTCCACGCTTTCCAAAGCGGATTACACCTTTCCAAGGTGCGACTTTCAATATCACACGGTCACCCATGTTAAATTCGAAGTCTTTACGTTTAAGATCAGCATAACTCTTTTGGCGATCACGGTCCGTCTTAAGTCTTGCTTGAATTTGGGCAATCTTCTCCATCGTTTCATGGACTATCTCGGGTCCGGTGATTTGCACTTCGCCTAACTCGGCCCAACAAATAGGAGAATGGCACTTGCGGACATACAACGCTCCAAAAGGTGTGGCATTAATACTCGAGTGATAACTGTTGTTGTAAGAGAATTCGGCTAACGGCAAATGCCTTTCCCAAGACTTTCCAAAGTCAATAACACAGGCACGCAACATGTCCTCTAAATTCTGAATCGTTCGTTCGCTCTGACCGTCGGTCTGCGGGTGATATGCGGTGCTCATGTCGAGACGAGTTCCCAAGGCTTCTTGCAAAGAATGCCAGAATCTGGAAGCAAAACGGGGATCGAGATCTGAGATAATTGATAGGGGTACACCATGACGAGACACAACTTCTTTGATGTACAGTTGAGCAAGTCTCTCCATTGTATCTGTTTCCTTCATCGCTAGGAAATGAGCAGATTTGGTAAGATGGTCAACGATAACCCAGAATGTATCGTATCCGCCCACCGTCTTTGGTAGCTTCGTGATGAAGTCCATCATAATTGCTTCCTATTTCCATTGTGGGATTTCTGGTTGTTGAAGTAATCCAGATGGCCTCTGATGTTCAGCCTTAACCTTCGAACAAGTCAAACACCTCCCAACATAAGTTGCAACATCCTTCTTAAGATTTGGCCACCAATACTGTTCCTTAAGATCGTGGTACATTTTGCTGGCTCCCGGATGAATCGAATATCTCGACTTGTGGGCTTCATCAAGTATAAGGCTTCGTAAATCTCCATAACGAGGTACCCATATTCTTCTAGCGTAACATCGGAGTCCAGACTCCTTACCCTCGAATTTAGAGACGAGAATGTTCAAGTATTCACGGGATATGTTCTCCTCTTTGAGAGCCTCTTCTTAGGCTACTCGGATCTGGCTGTTGAGGTTCGAATGAATAGTGATGTTCAGAGCCCGAACACGAAGAGGTACCGTTCTCTCCTTTCGACTAGAGCGTCGGCTACAACATTGGCTTTTCCAGGATGGTAACGGAGTTCACAATCATAGTCGTTCAGCGTCTCGATCCATCGACGTTGTCTCATATTCAGCTGCTTCTGATCAAAGATGTACTGGAGGCTTTTGTGATCGGTGAATATGGTACTCTTTGTCCCATAAAAATAGTGTCTCCACAACTTCAAAGCGAAGACAACGGCTCCAAGTTTGAGATCATGGGTAGTGTAGTTTTGCTCATGTATCTTCAGTTGACGAGAATCATAAGCAATGACCTTCGTTCTTTGCATCAATACGCAACCAAAACCATTTTTCGAAGCATTGCAGTACACAACGAAGTCGTCACTGCCTTCAGGAAGCGACAAGATAGGTGCGGTGGTTAACTTCTACTTCAGGGTTTGAAATGCGGATTCATGCTCTTTTTCCCAAACGAACTTCTTTCCTTTGTGAGTCAGTGCGGTCAAAGGACGCGCAATCAACGAAAAACCTTCAATAAATCTCCGGTAATAACCGGCAAGGACTAGAAATTGGCGGATGTGAGTTGGAGTAGTGGGTGTCTCCCACTTGCTGATTGCCTCGATCTTTGCGAGATCAACTTTGATACCTTGATTGCTCACAATATGACCCATAAATTGGACTTCCTTCAACTAAAATTCACACTTGGAAAATTTGGCATAAAGTTGCTCTTGTCTCAAGAGTTGAAGCACTAGTCGGAGATGTTGCTCATTTTCTTCTTCGCTCTTGGAGTAGATGAGGATATCATCTATGAAGACGATAACGAACTTATCCAGGTATGGCTTGCATACACGATTCATGAGGTCCATCAATACAGCGGGTGCGTTGGTTAAACCGAACGGCATCACGAGAAACTCATAATGACCATAGCGGGTTCTGAACGCAGTCTTCATCACATCACTCTCCTTCACCCTCAACTGGTGATAACCGGATCGCAAATCAATCTTAGAGTAAACGCTTGATCCTTGCAGCTGATCGAAAAGATCGTCAATTCGGGGAAGAGGATATCGGTTCTTGATCGTCAATTTGTTGAGTTCGCGGTAGTCGATACACATGTGGAAAGATCCATCCTTCTTCTTCACGAATAAAATAGGTGCGCCCCAAGGTGACGAGCTCGGTTGGATAAACCCTCAGTCGATCAATTCCTGCAGTTGACTCTGCAACTCTTGCAGTTCGGAAGGTGCTAGTCGATAAGGTGTGCGAGCTACGGGTGCAGCTCCCGGCACTGGATCGATCTTGAACTCTACGGCTCTCGGTGGCGGTAATCCAGGCAGTTCTTCTAGAAAGAAATCGGGAAATTCGTTCACGATTTGTACATCATTCACACTCTTCTCTTCTGTTTCTAAAGCCTTCACGTGTGCTAAAACAGCAAGACGTCATTTCTTCATGATCTTCTGCGCTTTCATACAACTAATAAGGTTCAACTTCGAACTACATCTCTCTCCGTATATAACCAGTGGCTCACCATCTCCTTGTGGTATACGAAGAGCTTTATCTCCACAGATAACGTCGACCCTTACTTTGGTCAACCAGTCCATGCCGACAATCACATCAAAGCTTCCCAATTTGATGGGTATCAAGTCAATTGTGAAATCCACACCAGCTATGTTGATAATAGCTCCTCGGCTAATTTGGTCGACTTTCTCAAGTTTTCCATTGGCTACCTCAACTAACATACTCTCCTCTAAAGGCACTAACGACCAATCTATCTTAGAGTAAAAGTGTCTACAAACATAGCTCCTATCGGCACCAGTATCAAATAGGACAGAAGCTAATAGATTGTTGATAGTGAATATACCTGTAACCAAGTCGGGGTTCTCACGGGCATCCCTTGCGTTTAATTGAAAGCTCTTCCACGTGGGAGTCCGCCGTCCTTTCGCTTGTTGGGACACTCATTCCTAAAGTGGCCCTGTTGTCCACACTCATAACACTTTCTTGGTCCATTGGGGTTAGTCCTCACAGCTGGGATGGGAATCTTGCAGTCCTTGCCAATATGCCTGGTCCTTTTGCACTTTTCACAGACCACATTACAGTACCCGGTATGGTGCTTGTAGCACCTCTTGCACTAAGGTAGAGTACCCTTGTAGTTGGGGTTCGAGCTGGGGGTCGAGTTGGGGTTCCTTCCGTCGTTATGCCTCTTAGCGGGGGTTTGATCATAGACTCTCCCCTTGTTGTTGTCCCACTTACGCTTATCACCACTGGCTCCCGATTCGGATTTTGCCTTTTCTGATTCCTTGCTGATAATTTGGTTCATAAGGGTTTGCGCCATGCGCATAGCTGCCGGGACGTTGGGTGGATTAGAAGAGGTGACATTTCCTTGAGTGGACTTGGGAAGTCCCCACAAGTATCGCTCCATTCTCTTAAATTTTGGGGTAACCATCGTGGGACACATCAACGCTAATTCTAGATACCTACGGTTGTAACCATCAAGATCGTTTCCCACAACCTTTAACTCCCAGAACTTAACCTCCATTTTCTGTATCTCTGCTCTGGGGCAGTACTCTTCAATCAGGGCTCCCTTAAATTCTTCCCACGGAGTGGCATAAGCCTCGTCAATACCCTTAGCTTGAGCCAGTGTGTTCCACCAGGTTAGGGCGCCATCTGACAGCGTACATGAAACATACTTGGTTTTGTTCTCCTCTGAGCAGTTGCTTACACAGAACACAGCTTCTAATTTCTCAAACCACCTAGTCAGACCAACTGGCCCCTCAGTACCGCTAAAGTTGTGGGGCTTGCAGCTTTGAAACTCTTTGTATGTGCACCCATTACGAATGGGCTGGTTAACTGGTAGAGCTTGTGGGTTGATTTTCGCAATAGCTGCGGCTACTCTTTCCGCAATCATTTCCTCAATCTGTGCTACTGTGGGTGCTACTCGTCCATTTGCCATTGCTCTTCTAAATAGAAATTTTGACTTAAGTCAAAATCCAGTATTTAATAAATAGTAATATAGTATATGGCAACCAACATGGAAACAACGCAACACATGTTAACTACGCAACGCACTAGATGCAGATACTACAGAAACAACATACAGTAACGTAAGTAGAACACAGTGCAAAAAGTAAATAACACTAAGTTCCATTCATTAATAATAAGTTGCATACATCCGCATAGGTTCGTACAATACATGAGTAAAACATGAAACTACAAATGAGATTACATAATGAAATCTACTACAATGCCCTATGGTGACGGTGGATAAAGGATGTCCATTACGTGGGACATCTGGTCCTCGGGCTCAGTTACCCGAGCACGGAGGATCTCCACTTCCCTCGTCAGTTCCTCGACAGAGGGAGATGGTGGGGCAGGCGGTGCAGTCGGTACAGGTGGTGCAGACGGTCCAGCGTTAGAAGTAGATGCTGCATAGCGGTAAGGCTTACGCACAAATGGATCCGCAGGGTAAGGCGCAACCCGCTTACGAGCGGTGAACCTAGTCCTCAGTCCACGTGCGTTAACGAATGACCTACCTCCGTTAATCCCTGGAATAACGGTACCATCGAAACGATACCGCTTCTTCTGCAGGGTAGAGGGTGGCTGCACGGGTGTCTCCTCAGGGTCCTCGTCGGAATCATCATCACTGGAATCGTCGGAGGATGAGTCGTCGGATGATGAGTCGTCGAAAATAGCTGGGGGTGGCGGCGGCCGGTAGTCATAATCCGGTATCTGAAAGGTGGGATCGGTATGACACGTCCATCAGGAAGGCGTCGACACCAATGGTTATGCTCATTACGGAACGAGATGTCCACGTATTCCCCGGGAATCACAGCACCACCGGGATGGGGCTGTGGCTCCGGAGGTACTGGGATGAGTGGAGCTGGAATCTCCGGTGGATCCTCATGTCCGTCTGAGATGATCACTGGGTCGGGTACATGGCTGCTGGCTTCGGAGGACGAAGCGCCAGGGTCACTGGAGTGTGTTGATGACGGGATCTGTGAATCGGAAACAATGGCAGGCGAGGTGGAGGGTGAGTCTGAGTCACTCTCCAAAATGACAACGGGTGGGATATCCGACATCTGAACCAGGAAAAATAACTTTTTTCGTGTCAGCAAGTCATAAAGCTAGCACGTATTAGGCACTACAGCAACCTAGGTTGTCTAAAACAGTATACAGCATGGCAATAATAACAACAGTGCTAAACAGAAATAACATGTGAAAGCAGATAGTAATCATGCAATAGCAGAAATAAGCATACAGCAAGTTAGCATGGCACTAAAGATAAGCAATAGCATGCAGTAATATCACATAGCAGTAAAAGTAATCAGTAGCATGCAGTAAGTTTCGCAGAAACAAGTAAACTAGCAAGTTGTAGATTAGTCCTATTAGTGAATCCTACTTGGTCCGGTCTAGACTCACTAATGCAACCTAATTTCCTACAACCAATGCTCTGATACCAAATGTAACGCCCAGTACAAAACCATCGTGTACGATTCGTCATCAACAGGATCTTTACACGGTCAAGTACTACATGCTGTTTGAAAACCAGTTTGCATTCATAAAAACATAGTGTTTACAAAAGATAACTTGACACAGAGGTCATTACAAAGTCACTATTCAAATAACATAAGTTGCGAATGCAAAATAAAAGTTTCATGATTGAGACATCTCTAAGTTATGCAGCGGTTATCTAACACAGCAGGTCCTTAACAGCAAGTCTAAACAGCATGACAGCAAGTCTAACAGCGGAAGCAACAAACCTCTAAGCACCTGAGAAAACATGCTTAAAAACATCAACAATAATGTTGGTGAGCTATAGTTTAAGTTGTAACAGTAATGTAAGATTGACCACGAGATTTCAATGTTTCAAAACAGTACAAAAAGCATATGTATAACCGTGGGCACATGGTAACTAGACTTAACGTAAATATAAATATCACCCCCTAAAAGTACACCTGGCGAGTGCGTATGTCCTCGAAGTATTAAACACCCGTTAAATGCTAGCGCGACTAGCCCGAGTGGGGATGTCAAACCCTATGGATCCATATCTAATATTCGCGTCTACCGGTTCAAAAACCAATAGTTAAACGTTACCGTGCTAAGGGGAATCTTTATGAAGTTGTATAACCCACACATATGTAAAGTTTAAGTACTCGTGTCAAGTAAGTAAAACATAAAAAGCGCATGTATTCTCAGTCCCAAAAATAGTATAAGTAAAAAGGAATGCTATAACTCACAGTGATAAAAGCGGTAAAGTCGGTAATGAAAGTGTGCAAGTAGTAAGTCGGTCTGAAAGGTCGTCAACCTAAATCAAAGGTTACTAGGTCAGTAGGTTGTCCTTATAAGTTCTAATAGTGCATAAAATAAGTTTAAGTGTCATCATCATCATCATTCATCATCATAAAAGCTAAGTAAGTTAATCAAGTATAGAGGTCAAAACAGTAGGCTGATTTCGGTCAGCTGTTACGACCTCTACGTAAATCAAAAAGATGCTTAGTCAGTGGCTATGGCTCCATATGTGAGTCCCCTAACCGCTGACCAATTTTCAGAACCTAACTCGTCTTCGTTTGACCGTGGTGACGGTTTAAGTGCGAGTAGGTCAGAAATTTCAGCACAACGTTACAACGGCGTAGTGACTTTCGGAGGGCCGTAAATCCTAAACCGTAACTCGGATTAAGACGAGGTCCTAACGGAAAATCATCTATTCGAACCGAAATAGCTGAAAATAAAATTTACAGTAGCCCAGGTTACTTATCAGATCCCGAAAAATAGTAGGTAAGGTGCTTCGGTGGGGTTCTTAGTACTTGATACTCATCACGGTTCTCATCCTTGATGCTTGTAGCTTCAAGTGTACAACTCTTTGATGGGTTAGCATCACCTTGATTATGATTATACCATCAACACACAATATGTTAAGACCAAGTATGAACACAACTCATTTAAGAGTCTTAGATGGATGATGAACCAAGGTTATATCATATCCTTAGTCTTAACACAAATACAAGTTCTATTGACAAACAAAGTTACAAACTTTACATCAATTAAACAAGTATGAACATAATCTAAGTCAAATAATGTGATGGAACCCTAAGCTTGCATCTTGATTGTTCTTGAAGATCTTGAAGCATAAAGCTTGGATCTTTAGGTTACATGAAGATTACAAACACAAGTTTGAATCTTTATAACAAAATAATAAGATTTAAAGTTAAAAGATATAGATCTACAAAGTGGGTGAAGATTCAAAGCTAGAAAGCTTGAATCTTCCATGTTCTTGAAAGATTCAAATCCATGTTTGAATCTACAAGATGAAATCAAGATCAAAGCTAAAAATCAAGACCCATTGATGATGATGATGATGATGGTCACGTGATGATGAGAAGGAGAAGAAGAAGAAAAGTTCAAAATACTTACACTTTTAGAGAGAGAAAGAACTAGAGAGAATTAGAGAGTGAGTGTGTGTAAATTAGAAATGAAAGCAAGTGTTAAATGGATGGAATAAGGGTGGTATTTATAGGAAAATGAGGGTGGAAGGGAAGGCCTCATGGCTGTGATTTTTAGGGGGGACAAAGGGGGACAAAAAGTTGCTTTTTGGTTAATGGTTGTCTAAAGTTGGTGCTTATGTTAGGATCCCATGCAACATTAAGGATAATACTTGACATAAATGCTAGTATGTTCCCTCTAATAAATGGGCATTTGTCTTACTTATTAATGGGTCACTAGTAATTAATAAGTGGGCTAACTAAGTGGGCTACTAGCTAGAGTAGGGTGGGCTTAAGTCCAACAAGGTAGAAAGTCCAACAAGACTAACTAGTAAGCATAATTAAATTACTACACATAATTAAGCATCCATAAACCCAAGTAATTATTATTATGAAATAATAATTAGTATTTCGTAGTCATAATATTCCGATTACGACAAAAGTTAAACGTGCACGCAGTTCGAGGTTTAATCGAAACGTTAAGTAACACTAACGGTCATAAAAGCATCCGGTGAACAAGTTAAGTATCCTACGTACTCTAAGGCACATTTTAACACATAAATGAAAGTAAACCATGTATATAAAGGTTCCAGAGTATAAAGTAGCACAGTACGCATAAATACGCAGTTTCGCTAAAACACAAGGCTCAAAAGCAAGTCGAAAAAGTCGGGTCGTTACATGATCCGCAAACATTCCAAAGCACACAAGGCCATTTTGGATGAAGGCATTGAGCGCTTGGTGAAAGGGCAGTGCGGCTAGCTGATTGCGGAACTCAGCCGGAAAGATTTGTTGCAGAAACGCAGACTGCTCTGCGGTATTCTCGGCGGAGGACTGGGTGATCTGCTCTAGGTTTGCCAAACGGAAGCTACCGGGCGGCGGGACTAGCGTAGAATCAGAGTCAAGGTGTATCGCCCTGTCCCTGGATGTGGCGGTAGCCTCCAGTTCCAGATTTGCCTGCGGCGACGCCTGCTGCGTCTCCTCAATATGCTCTGCATATCAATAACTTGTTAGCACATGAAGTTGAAGGTATTTCGTATGCCCGAGAGACATATTAAATCAATGTGGCTAATATGTTATGATCCAAGTCGGGTCATACCCAATAACAAACTTACCGACACCTTAAACGTATTTAATATTGACGATTGGCTCGTTAAATAAATACGCGACACTTGAACTTTAGAAAATCGGTTCTCTAAAATATAATCACTTGAGATAAATTATTTGGATAATTTATATACATTATGAATTTAATTATTTATAGGTTTAAATAATTATATTGTGTAAATAGTTTATAAAATATGCAAGTAACTTACAAAATACTTGGCATTTTGTAACAAGCTTTTATAAAACAAAATACAAGTTTTATAAAAATAAAACCACCCCACTTGGTGGACGTTTTTGGGAGGTCTCCAAGGCTCTCCCATGCTTATTTCCTTGTTACTTGTGTTGGCACAAGTTCATATATGCATGGGTCATTCAAAAACCAAGGTATTCTTTGACTCAACACTTAGAAAACAAGAAAAACACTCTCCTTTTGTTGAATACAGCATTCTGGCCGAAAATTTTGGACAAAGGGGGTGTGCTTGAGTTTGTTTGAAAGCTTATTTTCAAGTGTCAACAAATCCTAACCATTGTATTAGGTGTTGGGAAGAGTTTGGGGTATTATCTCTTGAGGTTTCATAGTTTTGGAGCTTCCATTCACCATCATTCTTTTGACAAGCTGCTGTCCAGAATTTTGGGTTCAAAGGAAGTGGGTTACAAGCTTGGTTTAAAGGTGATTAAGTGTTTAAAACATAACTAAGCTCAAGGGTGGTGTTGGTGCATCAAAAGCTTGGAGTTTCAACACATTTGTTCATCATCTTCTTGTATCAAACAACCCTCAACTAGCTTGAGGAGGTATTGAACCTTCCTTCCTTGTTAATTATATGTAAGCTTATTTTCATGACTTGATACATACATGGAATTCACTTAAAATGGTTTAAGATATAAACTTGTTTTCTTAATCATCATGCTTCCGCTTACTTTAAATTTCATAAAATTAGTTTTGTGACTATGTTAACATTATGAACATGTTGTTATATCGAATTCCATCAATGGTATCTAGAGCCGAAGTCAATGAAATATGCTTCTAATATATGGTCTTTAAAACCCACCAACTTTGCATTCTATGTACATGCATGAAAGTAGAATGTAAAAATATTCGGGTTTGGGTGGGTTCATGATTTTGGCCGAATTTTAAGGGTTCCAAAAGTGGGTTTGGAACTTGCAAATTGGTCAATTTTGTTGTATGTTGTAAGTTCACAATCTATGCCTTGACCTTGTGTTTGGTTGCATGCATGGTTGATTAATATTTATTCAATTGGTTTGTAATAATATTTATTCATTTGGCATGTAATAATTCATTTGGTTATGTAATTTATTTTATATTTGGTATGTAAAATAGAATAGGTTGTATTTTCATTTTCTAGATAAAAATGTATTAGGATACATATTTTGTAAAATGAAGATACAAGATGATGAAGACTTGAAGAACACAAGGAGCATATGGATGCAAGGTTAAGTGGGAGATTTGAAATCTCCTACTTTGTATTATTACCCCTTTACCCGGTGACATTTGTTTTCGGCTAAACAAATGTCCACCAAGATGGCTAGATTGTGAACATACTTGTTTTGCATGTGTGGTTGTTTGTTGTTTATTGTATTGTATGTTTGGTTGATACAATTAATCACAAGATAACAACAAGCAAAACGACAATTTAATTGGTTAAATTAGACGTATTAATAACATGCAAGACGACAATTTAATTGGTTAAATTAAAAGCAACTAAAGACCTAAATAAATGGTTATTAAGAACAAGAAAAGGATCACATATATATAAAATGGTTTATATCAAGTAATTGGCAAATTACAAGACTTGAAAATGGATTTCAAATGAACCATACACTAAATGCATGTTGGTGTATGGCATAAATGTTTTCTTAAACTAGAATTAACGAAAACTTAAAATCCCTTAATCGACAAGGTAAACAAGTTTAACGCCATCCTTTTGTGGGACACTTAAACATAGTAGGGAATTCATAATGGGATAAAGGTCACCTAACCGTTATGAGCTAACTAATATGGTTAAGGTAAAATTCGCATGCTTGTGGGATAAAGGTCACCTAACCACTTGTATGTTAATTTTACATGTTTACACAAATAGGACAACTTGATTTGGGAATCATGAACGTAGGGTCACCGAAGCATGAGGAACAAATAGGCGTTGATGGGATAAATATGCCATGCAAAAGGATTGCATGATCCCATAATATAGAAGTTGCAAAAGGATTGCAATTGTCATATAATGACTAAATAGCTAAACCAAATGACGGGATAAAGGTCACCTAATCGAAATTTGGTTCACCGTTGGATTCTAAAATTTAATAAATATCAATTGGATTTAAAGGGTATTGATTATTAAATTAAAATTGATACTTAAACTACTTTGTTAAAATTTTGTAGATGGCCGCCAATAACAACAACATACAAAACGCACCTATTAACTTGAACAACCTATCATTAAGGTCTCTCCTCGAGAAAGACAAACTCAACCATACGAACTTTATGGATTGGTTCCGTAATCTTAGAATTGTCCTCAAACTTGAGGATAAGGCGTATGTGTTGGAAGACCCCATTCCCGATCAACCCGACGAGGATGATACGGAAGGCATGGCTTATTGGGACAAGTATTGCACCGATTCGGTGCAAGTCGCTTGCCTAATGCTTGGGACTATGATACCCGAACTCCAAAAGGATTTCGAACATCATAGTGCATACGACATGATTACGCAATTGAAGGAGATGTTCCTTCAACAAGCACGTGTCGAGCGCTTCGAAACGGTTCGAGCGTTACATGCATGTCGTATGGATGACACCCAATCCGTATCCTCTTATGTCCTCAAAATGAAAAGCCTTATTGATCGCGCAAACCGTCTTAATCTCAACATATCTAATGAGCTAGCCACTGATCTTATCCTAAACTCCCTGTCAAAAAGGTTTGACCAATTTGTAATTAATTACAATATGAATGGGATGGATAAGACCATTGGTGAACTTCATGGCATGTTAAGGACGGCGGAAACTAGCATGGGTAAGAGGGCTTCACCCGTGCTAATGATCAATGATGGTGGGTCCAAAGGTAACAACACCTCTAAGCCAAAGGCGACTAAGAGGAAAGGACCCGCCCATCAAGGCAAGGGAAAGGGGAGGATGGTTACCCCAACCAAAAACAAGAACAAGAAGCAAAAGGTTGCCGGACAAGCAAACCCCAAGGAAGACCCGTGCTTCGGTTGCGGTGAGATGGGTCATTGGAAATGAAACTGTCCGGTCTACCTTAAGGAGTTGAAGGAAAAGAGGGATGCGGGGCAATCCTCAGGTAATATATATATGGTATATATAGAGCTTAGTATTACTTCTTCTAATACATGGGTATTAGACACTGGATGTGGAACTCACATTTGCAATTCTTTGCAGGGGTTCAAAAGAAGTAACAAGCAAACGGGAACATCAAGTCTCTTCATGGGGAATGGAGCTAAAGTACAAGTGAAAGCTCAAGGAGACTTTGTGTTAAAACTTCCAAGTAGCATGGAACTTATTTTGAATGATGTTTTGTATGCACCCGACTTGTGTCGAAACATTATTTCTATTTCCCGTTTGAAACAATATGGTTTTAATGTTAATTTTATTAATGATGATATCCATGTTTGTTTAGATAATGTATTCTATTTCAAGGCTTCGCCTTCAAATGGAATTTATGAATTGGTTCATGATGACACATCATCTAGTAGCTCAATGTACCATACAAGCACCAATAAACTCAAAAGGGATTTGAGTGATTCCTACTTATGGCATTGTCGCCTTGGTCACATAAACAAGAACCGAATGCATACACTTCAAAAGAATGGACTTTTAAAATCAAATGAGATGGACTCGTTTGATGTATGTGAATCTTGTTTACAAGGCAAAATGACTAAAGCACCTTTCAAAGGGACCTATGAAAGGGCTAAAGACTTATTGGGATTAATACATTCGGATGTGTGTGGTCCCTTTAAGCCCATGACTAGGAATGGTGAAAGATACTTTGTTACATTCATTGATGACTTCAGTCGTTTCGGATATGTCTACTTGTTAAGGCATAAGGATGAAACTTTTGAAGCATTCAAAGAATATCAAAACGAAGTACAAAATCAACTCAACAAGACAATCAAGGTACTGCGTACCGATAGAGGGGGTGAATACCTAAGCGATGCCTTCCAAGATCATCTTAGAAGTTGTGGGATTATCTCACAACTCACTCCTCCTGGAACACCCCAACTGAATGGAGTTTCCGAAAGGAGGAACCGAACCCTAATGGATATGGTTCGATCTATGATGGCTAGAAGCTCGTTACCTCTATCATTTTGGGGTTATTGTCTATGCTCCGCGGCTCGTATTTTAAATATGGCCCCAACCAAGAAAGTGGAACGAACACCTCATGAGATGTGGTTTGGAAAACCTCCATCTCTATCATACTTAAAGGTATGGGGATGTGAAGCTTACCCTAAGCGTTACGTCCCTAATAAGTTGAATGCTCGATCCACGAAGTGTATCTTCATAGGATATCCCAAGAATGATATGGGATATTATTTCTATGATCCATCCGAGCAGAATGTATTTGTTGCTCAGAAGGCGGAATTCCTTGAAACTAAGTTCCTAATGGAAGGAAATAGTGAAAGGAAGATAGATCTTGAGGAGGTTCAAGATCAAGTAGATGATACACAATTGGTTGACACTAGCACTCAACATGAAAATGTTGAGAATGATCAAATGGATGATCAAAATACACAAGACGTTCGCAGATCTGGTAGGATTAGTAATCCTCCTGAGAGATATGGGTTTCTCATGGATGGTTTCTATGTGGTTGATTTGGATGAACCAATAAACTACCAAGATGCTTTATCAAGGATTGATAAAGATAAATGGCAGGAAGCCATGAACGCTGAAATGCAATCCATGTATGACAACCAAGTTTGGGAACTTGTTACACAACCTGCTGGCTCAAGGCTAGTTGATTGTAAATGGCTTTTCAAAATGAAAACCGACATACATGGAAACTTGGATACATATAAAGCTAGACTTGTAGCAAAAGGTTTCACTCAAACTCAAGGGGTTGACTATGGTGAAACTTTTTCGCCTGTGGCAATGCTAAAGTCTATTAGGATATTACTTGCCATTGCTGCTCATTATGATTATGAAATATGGCAAATGGATGTCAAGACCGCTTTCCTAAATGGACATCTTGAGGAAGATGTCTATATGGTTCAGCCTGAGGGTTTTATTGATCCGAAATATCCTAAAAAGGTATGCAAGTTAAAGAAGTCAATCTACGGATTGAAACAAGCATCTAGAATGTGGAATCATCGTTTTAATGAGGAGGCCAAGAAATTTGGCTTCATTAAAAATGGTGATGAAGCTTGTGTATACAAGAAAGCTAGTGGGAGCACTATCATGTTCCTTGTACTATATGTGGATGATATATTGTTATTTGGAAATGATATTCCGGCAATGCAAGGTGTTAAAACTTGGTTAAGCAAATGCTTCTCCATTAAGGATCTTGGAGAAGCACAATACGTTTTGGGGATTGGGATCTACAGGGATAGATCCAAGAAACTGATAGGTTTAAATCAAAGTGCATACATTGAAAAGATCTTGAAAAGGTTCAAGATGGAGAACTCTAAGAAAGGTTTGGTACCTATTCAAAAGGGAACACTTCTCAGTTCATCTCAGTGCCCCACCACGAAAGATGAACAGGAGAGAATGAAGAAAGTCCCATATGATTCTGCCATTGGGTCAATCATGTATGCAATGATATGCACTAGACCGGATGTGTCATGCGTTCTTAGCCTGACAAGTAGATACCAGAATAACCCAGGAAACAGTCATTGGATTGCTGTTAAAAGTATATTGAAATACCTTAGGAGGACTAAGGATATGTTTCTGATATATGGGTCTGGTGAGGAGGAACTCGCTGTAAAAGGTTACGTGGATGCGAGTTTCCAAACTGATCGTGATGATTCTCGATCACAATCCGGTTATGTCTTCACATTAAATGGAGGTGCGGTCTCTTGGAAGAGTTCAAAACAGGATGTTGTTGCTCTATCCACTACAGAGTCGGAGTACATCGCTGCATCATTAGCAGCTCAGGAAGCTGCATGGATGAAGAAATTCATCGACGACTTAGGAGTAGTCCCTTCCATTCAGGACCCTCTTGAGATCTTTTGTGACAACGAGGGTGCGATTGCTCAAATCAAGGAACCTCGTGCTCATCAAAAGACCCGTCACATTGAGCGGAGATTCAACTACATAAGGGATGAAGTTGAAAAGGGAAAGATATGTATTCGCAAAGTTCACACAGATCTTAATATAGCGGATCCTCTCACGAAGCTCTTACATGGATCAAAACATGCAGGACATGTTTGTGCATTAGGGCTTCGATATTCTAGTGATTGGTCATGATCTGTTTTAAGTATTGTAATGGAACGAAATTGTTCAAACTCATTAATATAATTATGGTTTAATTTATTTTGAGTTAAGTTCCTATTTTGCATATTTTATCCATGAATAAGCAATTATTCTAAATTCCGTAGTTGATCACATTTGTGGGAACAAGTGTGAGGTTTAGACTATTATGAACTTGGATTGGTATACATTCACGGACTGAATGTGGGGCAAGGTTGCTACCAAGGTTCATAGATATTTGTGGGATGCAAATATTGGAAGACCCGCCCTCAAGATTTGCTAAATGGAGCCTTTGTGGTTGATCACATGTAATCTTGAGTAAAGGCGAATATCATTGTATCCTCTGACCTGAGATACATATTGGGTTCAGATATTTACCAAGTATTGTGCCTTGAATCTTTCCTTCGCTATTCTGAAATATGGTAGTTCATAAGGAAGAGCTCAGGTACAATGCAAGGTACATATTTAGGACGTATGTAGTCAAGATGGAATTTGTCCCTCTTATTCGTTGAGAGTCAGATGTCTAAGGCCTGATAAAGTTAAATCTAGAAAGAGAGTGATCACTCTGTATCTCTTGGATTTAACATGACATCTAGGATGAAAGGATATAATGAAAAGATTCGCCTATTCATATTCGAGATGGGAACTCGAAAGGGATGATGTTATTGAATGGCAAAAGTCATAACATATTGGGGGTGATGGACGGTCGTTAGGTGGTATCCGTCACTTGCATTAATTTCTTATGTTTCTCGTGCAAGTGGGAGATTGAAGGTATTTCGTATGCCCGAGAGACATATTAAATCAATGTGGCTAATATGTTATGATCCAAGTCGGGTCATACCCAATAACAAACTTACCGACACCTTAAACGTATTTAATATTGACGATTGGCTCGTTAAATAAATACGCGACACTTGAACTTTAGAAAATCGGTTCTCTAAAATATAATCACTTGAGATAAATTATTTGGATAATTTATATACATTATGAATTTAATTATTTATAGGTTTAAATAATTATATTGTGTTATATTTTGTAAATAGTTTATAAAATATGCAAGTAACTTACAAAATACTTGGCATTTTGTAACAAGCTTTTATAAAACAAAATACAAGTTTTATAAAAATAAAACCACCCCACTTGGTGGACGGTTTTGGGAGGTCTCCAAGGCTCTCCCATGCTTATTTCCTTGTTACTTGTGTTGGCACAAGTTCATATATGCATGGGTCATTCAAAAACCATGGTATTCTTTGACTCAACACTTAGAAAACAAGAAAAACACTCTCCTTTTGTTGAATACAGCATTCTGGCCGAAAATTTTGGACAAAGGGGGTGTGCTTGAGTTTGTTTGAAAGCTTATTTTCAAGTGTCAACAAATCCTAACCATTGTATTAGGTGTTGGGAAGAGTTTGGGGTATTATCTCTTGAGGTTTCATAGTTTTGGAGCTTCCATTCACCATCATTCTTTTGACAAGCTGCTGTCCAGAATTTTGGGTTCAAAGGAAGTGGGTTACAAGCTTGGTTTAAAGGTGATTAAGTGTTTAAAACATAACTAAGCTCAAGGGTGGTGTTGGTGCATCAAAAGCTTGGAGTTTCAACACATTTGTTCATCATCTTCTTGTATCAAACAACCCTCAACTAGCTTGAGGAGGTATTGAACCTTCCTTCCTTGTTAATTATATGTAAGCTTATTTTCATGACTTGATACATACATGGAATTCACTTAAAATGGTTTAAGATATAAACTTGTTTTCTTAATCATCATGCTTCCGCTTACTTTAAATTTCATAAAATTGGTTTTGTGACTATGTTAACATTATGAACATGTTGTTATATCGAATTCCATCAGAAGTTAATTGTACGGTGTTTACGAAAGAAAATAGATGCTTACTGGTGATAGGAGGAGGAAGGTCTGCGGATGCTGGATCGACGGGGACAAAGTCGTTATTCCGCATGTCCTCCTTTTGTTTAGGAGTTAGCTTCTTCTTCTTCTGCTTGGTTTGGGTGGCTTCGGCAACCTTGCGCTTGTTGCCCGAGGTGGCAGGTGCTTGCACCTCGTTCTCGCCAGTCTTCTCCTGCTCAAGCGGCTCATTAACATTCTGCTTGCTGAAGGAGATGGCCGCAATCTCCTCTGCGGTAAGCACTTTCTTCATCTTCATCTCTGCAAGCATGTGCGCAATATTAAAACATGTATGTATACGCTAGTGGTTAAATATTCATTTATACTATTCCTACCCTTGCCATTCGGCACGATTATGGCTAAACGAATGTTCTCCCATGGCCAGTGCGCGAATATCCTTCCCAACCGCAGCATAACGTTCCCATATGACCGGTGCACAAGCTGTGCGTTAGCGCACTCCGCTAACAGCTTCGTTTCCTCATCATCAAGTACGGTGGTTTTGTTCACATCCTTAGCCATGCTTTCGCACCAGATTAGCGTTTGCGGAAAGTTGGCTCCAATAACAGATTGGTCAATGAAAAATAAAGTTTCTTTCCAGTGACCCGCATTCGATTTTGGGGTTTTGGTGAAGTTTTGACGGGCGAAGAATGTGAACCAGGATTTGTGGTGGTTGGCTAAGTGGTATAAATGGCAGAACACCTTAACTAAGGGCACCTTGTTGAGTGCAACGCACCACATCTCAAACAGTACAATCTTCCCTATTGCGTAAGGGTGTAATTGCCCTAACCCTATGCCAAAATGATCTAAAACGCCTAAAAAGAAGTCGGAAGGGGGCACCCTAAAATTGCCATGCTTAAACACATGCTCATATATAGCTACCTTGTTCTCCGGCGGTTTGTGGGCACGTTGATTAGACTGGGGAGGCACCGGATTATACTGTGCTAGTGGTGGGTATTGTTTAACTAAAGAATCAATATGCTTCTGCTCTATAATAGACACTACACTATCTACATATGTATCGTTAGCCTTAGTCATTTTCTATGAGTAATCGGAGAACGACTAACCTTTAGATGTTGGCCGGAATGTTGGAATTTGATCGGAATTCAAATAGGCAGCGTATTGAGGAAGCTTTCTGCAGAAAAATGGAAATGTGGGAGAAACAGGTCTATTTATAGTGCAGCTTGGGGGTCATGGGGTGAAACGGGTTTCATCGTGGTTGTACACGTGTAACGCAATCAATGATTGCTATTTTTTGCACGCGCGTGGGCGTCAGTTCGATGTGTCCTGTGTTGGGCGCGTGGCTCACACGCGCCTGCCAAACTGCCACTTTACGTCTTGTCAGCCGAATGGGTTTCTGCGATAGTGACAGGCATTTAATGACATCGAAACGCACGCGGAAAATTAAATGCTAGCCGTTTTCTTGTTTCTTCTTTTTCGCTTAATAGTTTGATATCATATGTCTTGTGCCATATAACATCAAACTGGGGGGACATAATGATACCGTAACCCACATGCGCAATACATACGTATGCGGGCACTCGCTGGCATGCGTATGTGTGTACTTTGTATGCGGTATGCGGCATGCGGATTCATATCGAATGCCTATGTTCCTGGTACGGCGGTTGCTTGGTCCCCAAGTAAGTATCTTTTTCATAATTATATCCGTGATTCGAGGGAGTTTGTTATGGAAAGGATTACCATTATCTCGGATGGTTCTAGAATTAGGGTTTGCCTATATATACAAACCCTAACTATCATTCTAAACACAACAGCGTTACGTAACAATCATCAATCACACATCTTGCATAACCAGCATCATCTCTCGTCTTCTCAAGGCTAACAGGTTAGTTCTTTGTCGACTAGCACCTACAGCCTTTATATGGGGCTTTCTGATCAACGAACGTTATCGAAGGTGGACTTAATCACTTGGCCACCCAGCCGACATCATCATGTCAGCCAGGGTTATTCACGGTAGCCGGACCGGAGAGCCATGTTCTAAGATCCTTAAACCCCCCTTTACGCATTTAACAGACATATTAACCCTACGGTAAAAATATGCATGATCAAACAATCATTTCCATTAATTTAATAGACCACAAGATTTTCATTTCCATTTCTCATAAACATCATCTCATATCAGGCATTTCGCACTGCATAGAGATAAAAAAAATCATTCATATGGATTGAACACCTGGTAACCGACATTAACATAATGCATATAGAATATCCCCAAAGATACAGGATTAACACATCTGTATACGTACAGGATTAACACATATGTACAAAAATCGAAGTACTAAAGCATCCAAACTCTTAGGATGGGGGTCGTTAGTGCCCATAGATCTATCTTTAGGATTCACGTCAATTTGGGGCCAGTTCCCAAATTCTTAGGTTACCAAGCTAAAAAGGGTGATATCCGGTATAATAATTCAACCATAGAATGTAGTTTCAAGTACTTGTGTCTATTTCATAAAACAGTTATAAAAGCAGCGCATGTATTCTCAGTCTCAAAATATATATTGTAAAAGCATTTAAAAAGGGAGCAAATGAAACTCACAATACTGTATTTCGTAGTAAATATGCATATGACGGCACTGCACTTACTGAACAAGTGCAAGATTGACTTTGGATTCACGAACCTATATTAAGTATATATATTTATATGTTGGCCAATATCTGTCTAACAATTTAAGTCAAGTCATAGTGTATCACAATCCTAATGCTCGAGATTGATATGCAAAAGTCAACTTGAGCCAAAATGACTTCCAAAATCTATACATATTTATTATATAACTTAAATATAGTGGTTTTATATATTAATATATTTATCAGATTTTATTAGAGTAAAATAATACAAGTCATTTATTAATAAAAATTTATATTAAAATTTATATATGACGAAAATATACTTTTATATATTTTAAATAATAAAATTCATAAAGTTCACATGATATCATAAAAATATAGTGGTATGTATTGTTAATGTAATTATATTACGTGTGGTAAAAATATCTTTGTATTACATATTTATTTGATAAAATAATATTGATAATAACAATAATGAGTAAAAGTTGTATTTTGTAATAATAATAATTATTATTATTCTACTAATAATGATAATAATAATATTTATTTACTAAAGATGATTATAATAAAATGATAATTCTAATCATGATAATTTTAATAATAACGATACTTTTTAATAATAAGTATAATAATAATATTTTATATAAAAATAATAATTCTATTTAAAAATGATAATTTTTAATAATAATAATATTAAAATGATAATATTAATGATATTTTATAATAACAATGATATTTCTATTAAAATGATAATTTTAATAAAAAAATTATAGTTTTAATATTAATGATACGATATTTTTATTTAAATCAATATTTTACAATATTTTAATTTCATCATGATACTTATACTCATTATTTCCTAATCGGTTTGTTTAATAGCTCTTAGTCCTTTTTTTATATCGTATTCATAAAAATAATAATATTAATCATAATAATTAGATGATACTAATATTAGTTTTTATGATAATGATACTAATAAGTATAATAATACTAATGATAATACTAATTATTATAACGATAATAATAATAATAACTATAATTATAATAAAAATGATAATATTTATAATATTCTTAATGATCATAACGATAGTAATAATAATAACAATAACAATTTTCTTTAATGATAATACATATATTAATAATGATAACAATAATAATTATTAGATTATAATAACGACGATAATAACGACGATAGTAATAATAATAATACTAAAATTAATAATAATTCAGTTGGTCATATCTTCTAATCCGTTCATCGAAACGTTACGCTTTCTAAATGAAAAGTTATTAATTTTTCGACAGCTTTCCAACGACATGCATATCATATATCTTATCTCAATAGCATATGGATTAAATTCACGATTTATCATAAAGTATATAACAACAATATTAAGCATACAAGCATGCATAATCATTTATACTCGAGCACTAGTCAGTGATACACCATTACTATATAAAAGATAAGATATGAATGCTCACGTATCAATATTGTGATTCAATATTGCAGGAAAATACGTAGACACAACGGAGATGATAAACACTAGTTTGACTCACGAGCAATACCCTCGAACCATACCCATAACTTCCATAGCTATAACCCATAATCTCCTTAGCTCTATCCCTCTCGAAAAATCCGTTTTGAAGTAACCCGAGCATACCCTCGTCGTAGTATTTTATGTATAAATAATACTAATACTTAATACTAATAATAATAATAATAATACGATTAATAATAATAATAATAATAATAATAATAATAATATTAATAATAATAATATTAATATTAATATTAATATATATATATAGAATATAGATACGAGAGATTGAGATATGAAAATGGTGAGGATTCAGCAGAATACGCTCGACATTTATACCCATTTTCTGACATCGACACCTCCGCGATTGCAGAGGTTTTTAGTGCTTCTGTTCCACGATCGCGGCCTCCAGCTGTCCAGAAATGAATTGTTTTCCTCGTGGGCTGCTATCGTTTAATATATATATATATATATATATATTTAATAATTAATTATATATAATATTATATTCACGTGCATAGTTAACTTGTAAAATTAGTTCCAAAAACTTGTACGTTTGAGTGTTATGGTCATTTGCTTCAATAAATCAACGTCGATTTATTTTCTAATATATAAAAGTATTATTTTAAATCGACACGTCTTATAATTAGATTAATATTATATTTCATCACATTGTAAAATATATATTTTCATTTAGAAATATAAATTTGTACTTATAATATGTAATTGAAATATAATATTTAGTTTTTCCAAGTTAATTATATTTCAAGTTCATTTTAAAATCGTTTAGAAAATATTATAACACATAACGTTTACACATCAAAAACTTGATTTGATATTATTCATTTATGTACTAGCGTTTTAACAAGTTCAATCAACTTATTGAAATAACAATTGGATCAATAAACGAGTACCACTATTGTTTACAAAATGATTTGAAATTTCATATATATACTTATATTGAAAATTAATAATATTTTTACTAATCTTTAAGTTTTAAAACACGTTTTTAATCTTATTTATATTTTATTGAATCATAAACCATTATCATCTATACTTTGTCAAAAGGTTTCTAGAAAGATTCTAAAGTTTAGAATACCGTTAAAAACTTTATCCTTATCATAATGATTCAATAACAAATTTTCAAAAGTGGTCCTAGATATTTTAAAATTATATCCGTTTTAAAGAGGACGTGACATTCAAATCGTTTTATATAATTTCTAAAATTTATAACAATAAAAATAATAATAACTTTAATAATCTTAAAGTTTTATAATATGTTTCTACTTGTAGATCACTTAACCATTTATTCCGAATACCGTTAAAAAGAATAGATTTCACAAATCACAGTGGACCTCACAACAGAGACCTTGATCATATCATAAAATATATGATAAATCAATCTTTTGATATTATCTTTTAATTCCGTCAATAAATATGTTAAACATATATTGAAACAAATATGTTCATGAATATATATATATATATATATATATATATATATATATATATATATATATATATATATATATATATATATATATATATACATTTAATACTTTGTTAACAATCTTAAGTTATAATATATATATATAATCATATCCATTTATATATTGGCTCGTGAATCGTCGGAATTTGGTCAAGGTTAAATGAATGTATGAACACAATTTAAAATTCTTGAGATTTAACTTAACATCTTTGCTTATCGTGTCAGAATAATATGAAGATAAAGTTTAAATTTGGTCGAAAATTTCCGGGTTGTCACAATTAGTGCCACGTAAGGGGACAAAAAAGGATATGTTGTTGCCACGTCGTGTTGTCTCTGTCCTTTTATTCCAAAAAGCTGGAAAAGTTCTGCCATTATCTTAGTGTTGTCCCCTTTATACCCGACTGTCCTTTTCTGTTCGCTCTGCAGTGTCGGGATCGTATAGTGTTTCCACACGTGTACTTTCTTCTTTAGTGTCACCCTGGTACCTTTTTAGCCTTATCCGTTTTCTTAAGACACCACTATGTACTTAACATTACCATTTCTTATTTTAAGCTTGACCACTATATATGTTATGATATGATTTGTAGTGGTTAGGCCCTGAGTTCTTTGCGAGAGATCTCAAGTTCAAATCCTGTCGAGAATGAACAGGGATGGGTTTGAAACAACCAGGGATTAATCCTGCTAGGCTACGTATACCAGAGTATGGGGTCGGATTACTCTCCCTCTCGGTTAGCCAAACAAGAAAAACCTCCTACATTTTTACCTTTTTTTAAGACGCTATAAGTGAGAATACAATGCTAATATGAAATATTGTCTTGTTGATAAATTAGTTTAGGCACTTCTCATTATATGAAGTTAGTGCTATATTGATTGATTGTTTAGATAATTTAAAGAAATTCGACATCTTTTAAAGTTTTGAAAATGCAGGTCGAATACTGCTTTAGGGAACTTTAGCAACTCATTAATACTTCAATCCAGATATCGAAAAATTCCATTTGTCAATCACTTAGTAAGTACCAACACCCGCATCACCACAATATACCTTTATGCATTAACACAACCTTTAATAAATTTACTAAATGTGCAGTTACAAGACCAAGTTCACCTTGAATCTAGCACTGAAAATTGATCACAAATGTTATGACAACCGAGAGAATGAAAAAGTAAAGATTCGTTACGCGATATTCAGGATGCTACTACAAACCCCGACAAACTACGAGGTATATGCAGAAATAACAAGGCCTATCAACGTAAACAACATACATTAACAATATTTTAACTACCAGACACGACGCTTCACATGTGAAGTAACCATTGGCCCTAGAGAAGCATATACTATCAGGCCAATTCATCTTTTATTCTACTGGCATCCACAAATAAAATACTGACTACATTTCCAACCAAACATTGCTACTGCTTCAAACACTAAGGCCATAATTTCTGAGATGAAAAGTGTTATGCCTAATTTATTATTGGATCTCAATTGTGAGATCACCGATGAAATAAACTACGTAACAATGGTTAACACAATGAAATTCTACCACCCATAGGAACTACCCCAGGCATCAAAGCACTCGAAGGAACCAAAAACATACTCCAATTTCTTGAAAAGACATTCCATAATTCATCTTTGATCGCCACTTCAACACTGATTCTACACCTGAAGAAAATCTTACATAAGAACATTCAACCCCCACAATACCAATGCCGGTAACTTCCGGTAATTGTAAGTGACAAAAAATAACTTAAGGATAATCACAAAAGTACACATTAAACCTGATATCCTAAATTCATTGTCATACAACTCCAAACATACAGGTTAATCGTAGCAATGCAAACACAGAAAATGAAGAAACCAATACCCCAGAAACATGTAGCAACCCTACCCCACATATAACAATAAAAGAATGATATTCCAAATAACCAATAAGTATATCCTAAACAACAATAAAAAACTTCATGCTGAAAATTAAATAACAAATAACCATTTATATGCAGCCACCATAAGTAGATCTTGAGCATGAGTCAGTACGTCAACAATCAAAAGAATAAAGAGTAGAAAGAATCAGTTGCACTATGAAACAATAACAATAAGCATTTTCTTACGAATATGTAATCAAACTCACATAAAACTAGACTTGTCTAAGCGTGGCGATGCGCGGCCGCACCATATACACTGTATATAATCATTTTAGGTTTTTTTTTTTTTTTTTTTTTTTTTTAGTGAACTTTCGTTTGGTTGTATGTTTTTGTTTAGCTCTGTAGTTTTTTGAGTTAGTATGTTCTTAGGGGTTTCGTCTTTTTGATAAACATATATATATATATATATATATATATATATATATATATATATATATATATATATATATATATGGGAAGGATCTAGCGCTAAGTAGCTTTTTTGGGATAGGGGATAAGTGATTTTGTAATTTTTATATCTTTATTTCTACAGCTCCGATTTAAAAAAAATAAAAATTGGTGGTATCTATTTTCATTGTGTAGATTCAGAAAAAAAAATTTTTTAACTGGATCGTTAAGATGCATCTGATGCATGTTAGCTACTGTTTGATGCATGTTAACTGCTTTTCATGCATCAGTTGTATGTTAACAAAAAAAATAGAAAAAATGACTTTTGATTAATGAGAAACAGTGTTTAGGGTTTAGTAATTAGGGTTTATGGTTTAGAATTTAGGGTTTAAAACGAGTTTTAAAACGAACGGTTTAGAGTTTAGGATTTAGGGGTTAGGGTTTAGGGTTTTGGGTTTTTAATACGAACGGTTTAGAGTTTAGGGTTTAGGGTTTAGAGTTTAGAGTTTTGGGTTTTGGGTTTTGGGTTTATATACATAATTAGAACTCCGTAATTATTATTATTTTTTGTTTAGTGAACTTATATGATTATGTGTTATTAATAGTGTATACATAAATCGTATCTTGAGCATTAAAAGCCACAACAATGAACCATATGCACATATTACATCTGATAAAATCAAATTTTCAGTTCTTTGATAAAAATGTAAAATGCTAAAATGTTTGCATATGGTTAAGCCACCCTGTATAGCATTAGGATTACTTTGATTTTAGAAGGGTAAAACTATACGTATTTAACTAACCCGTATTTACTTAATTACAACTCATATCGATAGCGAAAGTAGATCTTATTTTTATAAAATAAAAAATAAAATTGGTAGCCCCGTATCAGAAGGATCGATGAACCAAGCACGCACCATTCGGCCTGCATTAACTAGCAGCAACCATAAGGGTATAAGCAGTGTTGTAAATATCCTTATTTCTCTCCGAGATCTCGCTTCTGAAAGGTGGCCGAGACGAGATGTCCATCTCCAGAGATTTCTCGGTCAACGGGGTCAAACTTGGTCAAAGCCATGATTTATCGGATTTTCTCACTCATTTTTCGGATTTTCTCGCTCATTTCTCGAATTTTCTCGTAGAATCTAGTAATTTCTCTGATTTTCATCGAATTTTCTTGTAAAATCTCGTAAAAATGTGTATAAATATACATATATTTATCTGTATATTTATATTTGTATTAAAAAACTAAAAAGTCAATATAAGTAAACGTCTAAGATCCCCCGAGATTTTTTTGAGATGTCGAAATCTCCCAAAAAATGCCCTAACGAGATCTTCCCGAGATCCGAGTTCACTAACCTTGGGTATAAGGGCGGATGTGTAGCGACACAGACAAATCGTCAATTGACGGCGTCGACTACTTAGGTCCCGTTGCGTGGTCATAGGTCTTTAACGTGACGTTTGACCAAAGATATGTCGCATTCCTTTCAAAAATAAAGATTATTTCAAAGTTTACAAGAATTGTTCATCCAAAAGTTACGTTACAAGGTTATAGTTACATGTGAAACCTATGCGACACAGTTTTAAAGAAAGTCAAAAGACGCTCCATGAAATGCATGTATACTCGACATCCAATGCAAGTATCAAATAATAAGCGGAAGCATGTTTCACATAGCGTTCAAAGACCTAAGAAAAACATAGAAATCTGTCAACGAAAACGTTGATGAAATCATAGGTTTAAGTAAGTAAGTGAGTAAAAGTAAGTCGAACCACAAGATTTGCAACATTGATAAAATAGTAATACATTCTAAAAGTTAATATTCACGAGCACCCAATTATCAAGGCTTAACATTTCATCCGTTGAACCCCATTAATAGTGCTAGAACAACACTGTTTCTCGAAAATATATTTCATCCGTAGACGGTAGCGAACCGTTCGAGATGAGGGTTTGTCAAACCCATATGGCCATACAACATAAGTTCACGCCTACACTTACACACTGCAAGAGTAACTAATGATAATCGAATTGAGGATTTTGTTCTAAACTCGTATATAGAATGTTTGTTTTCCTCTACTTGTGTTCACTTAGTTAAAAAGAAATGTTTATGTTTTCTCATCCCAAATGTAAGTTCAAAAGAGTAAAAGTGGGACTATGATCTCACCTGGAGTGCGAGAGTAAAAAGGTACTTCAACAAGTAACGTGCAAAGTACGAACGCTAGTCTTGACCTAAACAATTAGGGTTGTATCAATAACGGTAAACACGATCGGTCAAAGATGTTCAATTAGTCCTATGGCTCGTTACGACTCGATTATGTAGCATGTGAAACAATTTGTCAAGTTTCATGCAAGATACAAGTATAGAAACAAGTTAGAAAAGATTGCATAATCATTTGTTTAAGTTTGACAAAAAGTCAAACTTTGGTCGGGTCAAAGTCAACAAAAGTCAACACGTTCGGGTCGGGTCCCGAACTATTTTTCTGTGCTAGTTATTCATATATAAGCATGTTAGAACAAGTCTCATGTGAATCGGAGGTCCATAGCGTGCCAAACATTTTTCTTATTTTGACCAAGGAGGTCAGAACCTGGACACGGCTTATGTCGCGCCGCGGCCCATAATTGTCGCGCCGCGATAATACACGGGAGCTGGTACCTGGCCAGTTTCAGTTTTTCTAAGTCCAAACCAAAATATTTTCATGCACAAAACACAAACCGCAAACACTTAGAACTCGCACCTTATATCGTTGGAAAGCTCTTTTGACAAGGAACACAACTAACTACTTTTCATCAAGCGAAAACATCATTTACAATAACCGATTTCTCGCCAAGTGGTCATTCAAGGTCCATTTTCAAAGTTTCAAGTTCTTGAAATGCATTACATGATTCGAGAATCCAATCCACACATGTGATATGCCGTTTCGAAGGTAATTACTCATGCAATACAACTAAACACTTACGAACAACATTTCATGGCATTCAAAGTATCAAAAGTTCATTTCAAGTTCATCAAACCCTAATCAAAATTCACAAAATCACTAATCATGTATTTGAAGTTTTACAAATCAACCTACACATCAAAATGAAGCTAGTGATACTAGTAACACAATTAAAACATGAACTTTAATAATTTAACAACATTTAATCTTCCAAAATCAAAGATTAAGCAAACCCATTTTCAAGTTCATGCAAGTTACTCCAAAACAACAAATCGAGCATACAAGTCATTATATTCATGTTAGACTTGAGCCATAGACACTAATTAACAACTTTATAATTCAAAAACATCATGAACACAAAATCTAGTGATTTTAGAAAGTTACCCAAATGAGATAAAATTGGTATCAAATTGTAGATGATGAAGAGAGGATTCCAAATATGTAATTTGTTTTGATGTTAGCCTCCAAATCCGAAATTAGATGATGAATTTGTGTGTTTGGGTGTTATGGTTCAAAAATGGAAGTAAGAAGAAAGAAAGAGAGAAAGAGAGAAAGAGGAGGTGGAGGTGGAAATGAGTGGTGGATAAGGTGGGTTGACTAGTTGACCTAGTCAACTAGTTTGCCCACTTGGAAACCTCGGTCCCTCAAGTTTCAAAGCGGGTGCGGGAATTAACCAAACGAATTATTTTGAATTACACGAGAGTACGGGAGATGTTATAATCCAATAACGAAAATATTATGAATGTTTGCTAATGGAGGTTACGAATCTAGATACGAAGAATATTATTAAAATAAAATAAAATAACATAAAAAGACGGCGTTAAAAATAATTTAACGGAAAAATGCGGGATGTTACATTACCCACACCTTAAAAGAAATTTCGTCCCGAAATTTAGTTGGAAGCAATAGTCGTTGTTTCTTACTCGAGACCTTACGTTGTCAATGCTATGGATAAGTGAAGATATGTCCTTGGGCATTTCCACGAATTTGGATAGTCGGGGTTTCACGTTGTATTAAGGTTTGGTTTACGATCCACCATTTCAACCGGTTTCTCCCATGGAGGGGAGTTTGTCATCAATAGTAGGTTTATCTAGAAGGATAGCACGTTCCTGTTCCACAGGACACGTCTCTAAGTTTGTTACACGAAATGTAAGGTAAAAGGAAACTTTAATTGAGTCAGGAGATCTACACGGTAGGAGGCAGTTCCAATACGCCCCAAGATTTTCAAAAGGATCAATATTGCGGATATAACTTTCCTCGATTTCTCGAAACGGTTTACACCTTTCCAAGGTGCGGTTTTTCAACGTTACGCGGTTACTGAACTTGAACTTGAGAGATTTTCATCTAACCTTGGTGTAACTCCTTTGGTGATTACGGGTCATCTTGAGTCCTTCTCGGACTTGAATTATCTCAACGGTTATTTCTTAAATGCTTCGGATCTGATGATTTGCTTGTCACCTACTTCGGTCCAACGAAATTGGAGGACAACACTTGTGGTGATGTAAGTTTTCGAAAGGTGCGGCGTTAATATACGAGTGGTAACTACTGTGTGAGAGGAGACAACTAAAGGCAACAATACAAGTTTGTAACATGTCTTTCCAAGATGTGAAACGTAAGTTTGTTTGGTCCGTTGGTTGTGGATGATACACGACACTCATGTTTGGACGGGTCCCCGAGGTTCCTTGTAAGGCATCCCGAATTTAGAAGTGAGACGAGTATCCCGATCTGAAATTTTAATGGAGATGGTACGCCGTGCCGAGCTAGAATTTTGCTTAAAACACGTTTGAACAGGTTTCGTTTCTCAAGAGGTCCGCACCGTGGAAGATCCATCGGTTCCCGAAAATGGTTGTTAGGACTATTCACCATCGTGGTGAATACTAATATAATGTGAAGAGTTTCTCTCTCCATTGAGAAGTTTTATAAAAAGTTTCCTTACATGGAAGTGCGAGCGATAAGACAGGAGTGAAATGAGAACTTAGAATAGGATGAGTTCACACCTTGAGGTAACCATGTCGCGCACTTAGTGGTCGAATGTTGAGGCTTGGTGGGATAACGAGATAGTACACGTAGTTGTATGATAAGTCAAAGAAGAGTGAAGTATCTTGGATTGGGTGTTATCTTAAGTTCCAGTAATATCAGGCAGAAAATGGTGAAATAACAGAGCTATGTAACGTGGCACGTGTTGATGAGAAGGTAGATCGGGTCCATGATTAAGTATTCAAATTTTTTGAGCAAATTAACGAATTTCAGTTTCCTTGATTTCGAGTCGAGAGAGTATGCTTTTCGGGCGTTCAAGTAGAAATATTTCCATATTTGAGTTCCAGTGTGCTAAACGAATTTAGCTAGTAAGGTTTGTGTGAAAGATCATGTTCAAAGTTCGGACACGGAGAGGTTTAAATTTTTCCCTCAGTGAGTTAACGAGTTTAAAGGTCGTGCAACACGAGAAAAGTCGGAAATGAATCTTCAGTAATAACCGGCAAGATCTAAGATTTTACGAATACAAGTCTGAGTCGTGAGGGTTCCCGATTATGTGTGGTTCCGATTGCGAGATGTATTGAAATACTTTGACCACTAACAACATGGTCTAAAAATTAGACTTCGTTTAATCAAAATTCTCACTTGGAGAATTCGGCATAGAGTTGCTCTTTTCTTAAGAGTTCGAGCGTAAGACGGAGATGTCGTTCGTTTTCTTCTTTACTTGAATAGGTTAAGACATCATCTATAAATACGATAACGGATTCATCTAGATAAGTTTACAAACGCGGTTCAGGAGGCCTATGAATACGGGCGGAGGCCTAGATAATCGAACGGTACTAAAAGAAATTTACAACTATCGTAGCGAGTTCTAAAAGTGGGTTAGGAGACATCTTCTCCCTGATCTCTCAATTGAAGATAATCGGAACAGAGGTTGGTTTGGAATACATGCGAGATTCATATAAATAATCATGAGGTCATGGATACGAGGAAGAGGGTATCGGTTTTTGACCGAAAGTTACATAGTTCCAATGATCTATACATAATTGTAGGGAAACATTTCTCCTTAACGAATAGGTTTTGAGCTCCTTAGTTCTATAGGTGTCAAGTCATAATTCAAATTATCCACCCAATAAGTTTGACGTATATCCTCCGATAAAATTTATAGGTACACAATATTTTTCCGTTGGTCACTTAAATTGCCTAAGTAGTATTTAAAGGAAAAAGGTGGAGTGCAAAGAGTACGATTCAAAGCCTTGGTTATAAAACGTCTAACGGTAACCGAATCGAATAAGTATGAAATATGCTGGTTGTTGTGAAGAAACGTACCCGTGACTAGTCCATCGTCGTCTTGGGCATCCTAGGTGTCAATGTTGAAAGTTCAACGGCGTGCGTTGGGGTTGGCTTTCTTCTTTGGGCACGCATTCCTATAATGACCCGGTTGGCCACATTCGAAACAAACAACCGCCCTTGGCCCATTGGGCGTCTTTTAAGTGACGGTAACGGTACTTTTACAAATATGGGCCACATGGCCACTTCTTTGACACCTGATGCAAAATGGTTTGCCACATTCACCCAAATGATGTTTGCAACATTCGTTACAGTAGGGCAGGTTTCCGGCATACCCTTTCTTGCCGTCGGAGGTGAAGGACTTCTTGGTGAAGTTGTTGTTGTAGTTGCTCGATGGAGAGGCTTCCCGTTTTCTTTTGTTGTTACCCGGTTGGTCCTCGGCCATTGATGTCGGCGCTTCAATTTCATTCACCGTTTTTATAGATTGGCGGGCCATCGTTAAAGCCTCTTGTAGGTTGGCGGGTTTGGATGATACTACCTCGTGGTGAATGCTCTTTGGGAGGCCTTCCATGTAAAGTTCAACTCTTAGAGATTCAGGAGTCATGAGGTTCGGGCAACTTAAGGCTAGTTCGACAAACCGTTGATTATAAGCTTCGAGGTCATTCCCGACCGTTTTTAAATTCCTTAGCCCCTGTTCGAGCCTTTGAGTTTCGTCGCGCGGGAAGTATTCGGTGATCATTCTTTCTCTTAATTTGGTCCAAGAGAGTGTGTGGGCTTCATCGATACCCACCGATTGTACATGCGTGTTCCACCATGAGAGGGCAACACCGGTGAAAGTGAGGGTGGAGAATTTGACCTTATCTCGGTCTCGACAACCGCTTATGCTAAAAACGGATTCCGTTTGATCAAACCATCGGGTGAGAGCAACCGGTCCCCCGGTTCCATCGAAAGTGGGAGGATTGTACTTCATGAAGTTTTTGTAAGAGCAACCTTCGTTTGAATTACCGGCCCCACGACTGTTGTTGTTGGAAAAGTGATCGGCCACTGCTGCACCCACGGCGGTGGTTATCATTCGTTGAAGAGCTTGTTCTAGAGTTTCGAGAGGAGTATTGTGTTGACCTTGGTGAGCCATTGTTCCTTCATGACACAAGAATATCGTTGATTAGTATTTTCAACAATACTAACCGTGATACGGAAAAAGGATAGAGAGAAAATATTTCCTTGACTCACCTTAAATTCTTTATGTCATAATGTCGGAACGTTCATGTGAATCACCGTAATATAATCCCGGAAATTTTTCCGACAAATCGTCAATTGACGACGTCGACTACTTAGGTCCCGTTGCGTGGTCATAGGTCTTTAACGTGACGTTTGACCAAAGATATGTTGCATTCCTTTCAAAAATAAAGATTGTTTCAAAGTTTACAAGAATTGTTCATCCAAAAGTTACGTTACAAGGTTATAGTTACATGTGAAACCTATGCGACACAGTTTTAAAGAAAGTCAAAAGACGCTCCATGAAATGCATATATACTCGACATCCAATGCAAGTATCAAATAATGAGTGGAAGCAAGTTTCACATAGCGTTCAAATACCTGAGAAAAACATAGAAATCTGTCAACGAAAACGTTGGTGAAATCATAGGTTTAAGTAAGTAAGTGAGTAAAAGTAAGTCGAACCACGAGATTTGCAACATTGATAAAATAGTAATACATTCTAAAAGTTAATATTCACGAGCACCCAATTATCAAGGCTTAACATTCCGTCCGTTGAACCCCATTAATAGTGCTATAACAACACTGTTTCTCGAAAATATATTTCATCCGTAGACGGTAGCGAACCGTCCGAGATGAGGGTTTGTCAAACCCATATGGCCATACAACATAAGTTCACGCCTACACTTACACACTGCAAGAGTAACTAATGATAATCGAATTGGGGATTTTGTTCTAAACTCGTATGTGGAATGTTTATTTTCCTCTACTTGTGTTCACTTAGTTAAAAAGAAATGTTTATGTTTTCTCATCCCAAATGTAAGTTCAAAAGAGTAAAAGTGGGACTATGATCTCACCTGAAGTGCGAGAGTAAAAAGGTACTTCAACAAGTAACGTGCAAAGTACGAACGCTAGTCTTGACCTAAACAATTAGGGTTGTATCAATAACGGTAAACACGATCGGTCAAAGATGTTCAATTAGTCCTATGGCTCGTTACGACTCGATTATGTAGCATGTGAAACAATTTGTCAAGTTTCATGCAAGATACAAGTATAGAAACAAGTTAGAAAAGATTGCATAATCATTTGTTTAAGTTTGACAAAAAGTCAAACTTTGATCGGGTCAAAGTCAACAAAAGTCAACACGTTCGGGTCGGGTCCCGAACTATTTTTCTGTGCTAGTTATTCATATATAAGCATGTTGGAACAAGTCTCATGTGAATCGGAGGTCCATAGCGTGTCAAACATTTTTCTTATTTTGACCAAGGAGGTCAGAACCTGGACACGGCTTATGCCGCGCCGCGGCCTATAATTGTCGCGCTGCGACAATACACGGGAGCTGGTACCTGGCCAGTTTCAGTTTTTCTAAGTCCAAACCAAAATATTTTCATGCACAAAACACAAACCGCAAATACTTAGAACTCGCACCTTATATCGTTGGAAAGCTCTTTTGACAAGGAACACAACTAACTACTTTTCATCAAGCGAAAACATCATTTACAATAACCAATTTCTCGCCAAGTGTTCATTCAAGGTCCATTTTCAAAGTTTCAACTTCTTGAAATGCATTACATGATTCGGGAATCCAATCCACACATGTGATATGCCGTTTCGAAGGTAATTACTCATGCAATACAACTAAACACTTACTAACAACATTTCATGTCATTCAAAGTATCAAAAGTTCATTTCAAGTTCATCAAACCCTAATCAAAATTCACAAAATCACTAATCATGTATTTGAAGTTTTACAAATCAACCTACACATCAAAATGAAGCTAGTGATACTAGTAACACAATTAAAACATGAACTTTAACAATTTAACAACATTTAATCTTCCAAAATCAAAGATTAAGCAAACCCATTTTCAAGTTTATGCAAGTTACTCCAAAACAACAAATCGAGCATACAAGTCATATATTCATGTTAGACTTGAGCCATAGACACTAATTAACAACTTTATAATTCAAAAACATCAAGAACACAAAATCTAGTGATTTTAGAAAGTTACTCAAATGAGATGAAATTGGTATCAAATTGTAGAGGATGAAGAGAGGATTCCAAATATGTAATTTGTTTTTATGTTAGCCTCCAAATCCGAAATTAGATGATGAATTTGTGTGTTTGGGTGTTATGGTTCAAAAATGGAAGTAAGAAGAAAGAAAGAGGAGGTGGAGGTGGAAATGAGTGGTGGATAAGGTGGGTTGACTAGTTGACCTAGTCAACTAGTTTGCCCACTTGGCAACCTCGGTCCCTCAAGTTTCAAAACGGGTGCGGGAATTAACCAAACGAATTATTTTGAATTACACGAGAGTACGGGAGACGTTATAATCCAATAACGAAAATATTATGAATGTTTGCTAACGGAGGTTACGAATCTAGATACGAAGAATATTATTAAAATAAAATAAAATAACATAAAAAGACGGCGTTAAAAATAATTTAACGAAAAAATGCGGGATGTTACAGGATGGGCATGCATTAGCTTGTCCTTATAATCGGGAACATATCAGGGGTCATGTGTTACAGTTTCATTCAAATAGGATCTTCATTAAAAAAAATAATAACGAATAATAGATACTCTAAGTTCACTTCTGTTTTTAACTTGCATGAACCCTTCATTTTATTAACAAACATTAATTACGGGTCTTATTATTGGCCCCCCGATGAAGTCGAGGTATGTAACTTCTTTGGTCAATAGAGCCCACATTGATGAACAAACTACAAATGTGAATCAAACTTGGGATAATTTGAATAGTCTAATTTAAATTTAAAATTGCAATCAATTAAACGAAGTTGACACGTATTATGAAGTAGGGACGAGCAAATATCCCGAAATACCGAAATCGTACTGATACCGAAATCGAAATACCGTACCGATGGTATTCGGTATCGGTATCGGTTTTTGATTTGAGACGATTTCGGTATCGGTACCATTCGGTACGGTACCATTCGGTATCGGTACCGGTACGATATCGGTACCCTTCGGTATTCGTATCCATGCAAATCACTTCATACAAATTTCACACTACCTTCTATTTCTCAGAATGCCATGAAACCCTTGTCAAAAGATATATCTATAGTTAATATTAAATTTCTAAAATGATAATGTTATAAATAAACAATTTTTAAATATAAATATAATTCAAAATAAAAAAGAAATTTTTTAAGACATCTTTGATGATGTCATTATTTTATATTAAATTTAATTAAAAAAATAATATGAAATATTTTATAAAAGAAAATACTAATCTTTAACATAACACCAACACATTTATAAATTTTAAAGCATATTGTACAACCTTTATATAATAGTTGTATTTTAATTTTTCAAACAAATTTCAAAAAGCATTTATTATTACTAATAATTATTATTAAAACTATAAATACTCAACTTTGAGCAAATTTTATTATTACGGAGTATAATTTATTTTTATTATAATAATTACAATTATTATATTATTAATATTCAAATATGAATTCTCTTTACGATATTAATTACGTTACATATGTATGCGAAAATACATGTCTCTATATATTTGTAAAAACAACGACAAGTTTCTTAGTCGAACGAGTCATTAAAATAAATGACTTTAGCATTTACATTCAGTTAATACCTAAAACATGTCATTAAATGGTTTCGTTTAAATAACCCCGTGATTTCACGGGTTATTTCACTAGTTCATGAATATAATTCAAAGAGCGTACCAATATTAGTTGTGTGACAATATTAGTTGTGTGAATTGAAAAAGAAAAGTTGTAAAAATCGAAAATAATGTAAATTCGGGTTAAACGGGTATAATATCGAAAATACCGGTACCGAACCGGTACCGATTTCGATATTCGATACGGTATTCGGTTCTTGATTTTCCTTATTTTCGGTATCGGTACGGTACGGTACGGGACCTGTACTGATCTCATCCCTATTATAAAGACATGAAATGTTATCACGATTTGTTGGCCATCAAATGACTTAATAATTATTGATGTGATATGAATATTGATTGAATTTAGGATAATAAAAATAAATTGAAATTTTGGGATTTGAATAAGAAGAACCCATTAAAACTCGATGGGTTAATTATTACCCGGCAATCTTATAGTAGATAGAAACGATAATCCACTAACACCACACGTTCACGGAATCACGGGCCTACTAAAAGTCTAAAACCACATCCTCTAATTCTGAGAGTGAAATAATTTCACTACATTACCCTTGTATTCTTAAAGAGGTGATAAATTTGATAGCTTGCACCCCATCAGGGGCGGACCTGGTGCAGGGCGAAGGGTGCGATTGCACCGGGCATCATACCTTTTGGGGCATCAAAATTACTATTCATGCTATGTTATGATAGACAACTTTCAGATGAGTTACAACGACGAAAACGTGTTTTATGATTATTATATTACGTTTTTTTAAAGATTGAACAACTACCCAAGAAAAAAAAACTCAAAGTTTTTTTTAATGGAGTTTCAGTGTTGGGTGAGGAAGACGACTGTAAAATGTAGGCGGAGACATGCTTTTTACTTTTTTATCTCTATTTATTCAAATAGTCCCAGGAATTACTTTACTGTTTCACTATTGACCCTAAAACTTTCAAATTGTATTTATGTTCCTCTAAATTTTGTTTGACTTACATTGCCATATAGCTAGAGTCGATATCTAAAATATACTTCTATGGCATAGGCATAAAATGGTGTGCATTATAGAAAACAAAAAACTAAGATTTAGACTAATTATTATTATCGATAACTAAAATACAATAACCTTATAAAATTAAAATTCAGAAGTGTATTAGACATACACAAGTGATAATAGACCAAGTTATTTAATTGCGAGAATGTAGAAACTCTATAACTTGGAATAATTTTCTTTTGATCCAGATTTTTTTTAAGAATAAATTCAAATTGTTAACGTGAAGTAATTACAACTTGTTAGTATGAGTTGATATATATAGTTAATACAAATAAGTTCTCGACTAACTATTAAATTGCTATTATTATTGTCATTTGTCATTATTTTATTAGTTAATTGTTCATAATGAAATTTTATTACTATTATATTCTATTTTAAAATAATTTACTTATTATCTTGCGGAAGATACATTTTGATTTTTTAACAAAATTTTATACATATAATATGATGAAAATTGTTAAGATAATGAAAAAAAATAGCATTAATGAAAATAACAAAAAAAATTATTGATAAAAGTAATAAAAGTCTTTAAATTTTTGTAATACCTGGAATATATAGTTTGTTAGTATTAGTTTTAAAAATTTTAGTAGGGCATAATTAATTATTTCGCACCAGGCATCGTTATACTTAGGACTGGCCCTGCACCCCATACAGCTATCCAAACGACACCCTCAATTTTCAACCCAAATTTTATACTTTAAGCCCCTCAATTTTAGGTGACAAATACCCTTATATTCTTAAAGAGGTGATAAATTTGGTCGCTTGCACCCCATACAACTATCCAAACGACACCCCCAATTTTCAACCCAAATTTTATACTTTAAGCCCCTCAATTTTAGGTGACAAATGTAACTTTTCATTTAAGAGAAATGCAAGAGCCACAAACATTTTACAAAAAAAAAAAAAAAAAAAAAAAAAAAAAAAAAAAAACAAATTCACAAACTGACATGGTATGCTTAGTTGTACGTCCACGTAACAACAATAACTAACCACATTTAATTTAGCTTAAATAAATTATTAGTTATTTAAATAATTAAAAATCATTTCTATCTAAAGTTATTGAACATTCTCTCTCCATCAAAATAAAAACCGTAACATCATCTCCTTCAACATGGTAGAATCTTCCTCTTTTATCTTCTTCAACACATAAATCACATGAATCATCTTCTTTGACTTTTCTTTTTTTGGATGATGACAATTTAAGAAAAGTGAAATTGAAACCTTGCAAAATGATAATTCTGACTTCTAAATCTACGAGGACACCAAATAAAACAACCCACAACACCTCGTTT